>NC_141187.1:51775000-52975000 GCF_055505025.1 Bos grunniens
CTTATGCGGTCTTCCACTAGAGACTAGCTCACGTTGCGCGCAAACATCAGGCGTCTTCCAAGAGTGAGGAAAACAGAGGGCACGGTTATGGCTTCACTTGGTCTCCATGCTGTCTTCCGCGTGGTCTAACGTGGTCTTTGTACTGCGGGGTGTATCACACCAGACAGCGGTTTCAGAAAGAGCCTTGTGACTGCAAGCTGGCTGTGGGGTCAGCTGTGGGGGTTTGAGTGCTGGAAGCATGCTTACCAGCTGTGTAACCTGGAAAGGCTACTTAAACTTTCTGAGGCTGTTTCCCCATTTAGTAAAAAACAAAAGCTGGGGCGTGAATGGAACAGCAAAGCCCCCTTCACATGGTTTCAATAAACACAAGGGAATTTTCAGGTCCAGGAGAGGCTGAGAACACTGAAAGGTGGAGCTGGAAAAGACTAATGTGATGGCACTGCTCACCCGGAGGAAGTCCTGCTAAGGGGCTGAAAAGGAAGGCATAGCCCACTACAGAGGTAGCTACATATATGTATAGATATATATATTTTTAATTAATTTTTGGCCCCGCCGGGTCTTTGCTGCTGCACCCGGGTTTTCTCTAGTCGTGGTGAGCAGGGGCTACTCCCTCGTTTCAGGTGTACAGCAAAGTGATTCATCCACGTATGTTCTTTTTCAGATTCTTTTCCATCATAGGTTATTACAAGATGTTGGATATCATTCCGTGTACTATACAATAGGTCCTTGTTGTTCTTGTGTTTTATGTATAAGACAGTGTCATTCTCGGTCATAGAAAAAGGAAGAAATTGGGAGAACAACTGGATCGAAGCTTTCCTCTGGCTGGAGCTTCTTCACTCATACCTACTCCCCTTTCCATTTTTCTTTATCAGTTATTATAGTTTTCAAAGCAGTATAATTGTGTATCCAAAGCCTAATATTTTAACTTGTTTGTATGTTTGTTGCAGGGATTTACAAAGTATAAACATTAAGAAGAAAAGCACCCACCATCCTGCTAGAGGCTGTATATCTTCTCGGTCCTGTCTGTCCTGTGTGCCACCCCACACACGGGCCCACACTCATGCAGGGTCAGAACATGCCCGCTGTGTGTGACCACCTTCTTCATGTAATAATGTATGATGGCATGGCTCTCGATAGGCTGTGTCGATGCGTGTCGTGGCTGCAGAGGTCGTGTGCTGTAGACTGCCGGGAATGATGCTCTCCTCACCCCTCCCACCCTGCAGGGACAGCCACACTGGCCGTTAACTATGAGAAGACCTCCTCACTGCTGGGGCAGTGGCGCTGCCGGAGTCCTCAGGGCCCGCGGAACCTCGCCGGCAGCCTCAGGGCGGGTGGCTGGCCCAGCGGGGGACTCCTGGGTCCTGCTCGGTGCTTGGCCAGCCAGTGTCAGTGCCCACTTCAGTGGTCTTGGCTATCGTTCTTGAATGTAATGTGATGTCGCACTTTGCTGGTAATATTTAATCTGTTTTTAACAAAGTGTTTTTCTCTTAAATACGTATTTTAAAGTCTTCTTGACAGATTTCATTGAAATGTTATGATATCTTGAGAAGTCAATAGGTTTTCTTTAAAAAAACTTTTTATTTTGTATTGGGGTATAGCCAATTAACAATGTTGTGATAGTTTTAGGGGACAGCTAAGGGGCTCAACCATACATAAACATGTATCCATTCTTCCCCAAACTCCCCTCCCATCCAGGCCGCCACGTAACCCTGAGCAGAGTTCGCTGTGCTGTACGGCAGGTCCTTGCTGGTGACCCATTTTAAATACTGCATTCTGTACACGTCCATCCCCAACTCCCTAACCCCTCCCCTCATGCTTCCCTCCAGGTGACTGTAAGTTCGTTCTCTAAGTCTGTGAGCCTTTTTCTGTTTTGTAGGTAAGTTCATTTGTATCAGAAATCCATATGTTTTCGTGGGTAATTGGCCTCTCAAATTATCACCACAATTAATGTAATGATACATAACTGATTGGAACAGTGATTTGGGCATATAAAAATCCAATTTAAACACAGCGTGTACCTGACTTTCTTTCCTTCTTGATGGAGCAGAAACCATGACATCTGGGTGGAATTCATTGTTTTTGTGTAACTTTAAATTCAGACATTCAATGCATTTCTCTTTTGAGTATGAGTTTTTACTGTAATGGATATTACACTTCAGCATCTCTCAATACTGTTCTCATCTGTTCTTTCCTCATTTATCCATTCCTAACACACCCATAAATATGTTTTCAGGTATCTTTTATATTTTTCCAGTCTTGACTAGAATATCATATCTCGTATCATTTGGTTAATTTTTTTATAATATAATATCTGCATTTGTCCTCATATTACTTACCAGCTTTTATCTATTTTAAATAGACAGCTTTGTTATCAGGCTTGTATTTAAAAAAGAAAAAAAACTTGCAAATTTTTACATATCCGAATCTTCAGAGTGTATCTTTGATTGTTTTGTTTGTGTTATGAAATGGCGATGAGTTTTGCTGCTGTTTGGCCATACCACGTTGCTTGTGGGATCTTCGTTCCCCGACCGGGGATCAAACCAGCAACCCCTGCAGTGGAAGCAGGAAATCTTAATCACTGGCCAGCCAGGGAAGTCCTGGCTGTGAGTTTAATTGAAAATTTCCAAGTTGTCTCTTTTTGGCCCCAGGAGGAGAGGTTTTCTTTAATTCTCAGATGATGACACCTGTTGCCATCAGGGTTTGAGGTCAGCCCCCACCTGCTCCTGCAATGATTGCTGATTAGTCTAGTTGAGGGGAAGGCACGTGCCTGCCTGCTGACTTTACTGTAAAGTGTGCTGCACGATTTTGCCTGTCTTCATCTCCATTTCTTCCATCCTCATCTAAGCCACCAGAATGTCTCTCTGCTTTTGTTTCTTTACTCCTAAAGCAGCAGAGTGATGTTTAAAACATCAATCAAAGCAAAGATCCCTCAGCATTTTCTCCTTGTACATCAAATAAAACCCAAACTGCTTATTGTGGTTCAGAAGCCCTTATATGTTCGGTCCTCCCTGAATTTTCTCTTGAGCTCTTTAAGCTCCAGACACACCCTCTTTTCCTCTATTTCAATCTCTAAGCTTCTTCTAGTCTTAAAATCCTTCTGGGTGTTCTTCCTCTGCCAGGACTTCTCTTCCTTTCATCTCGAGTGTTCACTTGTCCTGACTTTCAAGTCTTGGCTGGAAGGTCCATCTTCAATGCCTCTGAGTCTCAAGGAGCCTGTCACCCCTAACTCACCAGTCACCTTCCCCTGTTGCCCTGTTTTATTTCCGCCTCATGACTCAAGACTGTGTACAATTGTCCCTCCTACTTTGCATGCTTCCCCAGCGGCTCAGCAGTAAAGAATCTGCAGGAGATGCAGGAGATGCGGGTTTGATCCCTGGGTCAGGAAGATCCCCTAGAGTAGGAAATGGCAACCCACTCCAGTATTCTTTCCTGGGAGATTCCATGGACAGAGGAACCTGGCAGGCTATAGTCTCCGGGGTTCCAAAGAGTCGGACACGACTGAGCAAGCCCATGCAGTTGTCACGCAAGTCCCAATCGTCTATAGAAAGTGGCTGAATCTAGCTCCTGAATAATAGTCCTTCTTAGGAAAATTTTAGACACGTACTTTATTTCTGTAGTTGCTGACAAGTGTTTTATTTTACAAATAAAAGGCATCTCGCCTGGGCTAAAAGCACAGGGCCCTGTCTTTGTGGGCTTTCCTTTCTGTTGTAAAAAGCAGTTTTTTAGCTGCTCTGTGTCATGGTAATTCTCTGTTGTGAATTCTCTGTTGGAGGGCTAGGGTTTTTGGTTTCCTTGATGTTCCTCGGCTTTGAGGTTTTGTTTAAGATTTGTGTTTTAGGATGAAACATTTCCATGGTTACACCCACTTCTTTACCATCCTTTGCGGGGGGGAGGGGGGGGGTAGAAACATGATGACAAGTAGAGTGATCCGATTCCTGGATTTCTACACAGATGTCTTTTGTATCTGCCTACATATGAAACTTCTTGGGCAACTTCCATTTCCGTGCATTTATTCCCTTGAATGCTTTTCTTAAATGAAGCATGTTTCAAGATTAGGAATAAATGACTTGAATTGGCAAATTAAACAGGGATGGCCTATGTTATGTTAATGGTCTAAATTCAATGTGAGATGAATTTAGAGGTAAGTGTATGAAGGGAGAGATTGTTTCAGAGGCAAACCTGAAGAGCAGCATCAGGCAGTAATCACACACGTGTGTAAAGAATCAATAGTGCATTTACAAAGACTGTGTTCAGAAATAGCATACTGTTTTTTAAGTATAAAATTTCATGTCAAAATATTAGAACGATCGTCTGCGCTTTTACTGAGGCGGAGCCGTGAAACTCATCTTTCCTCAGACAGTCTGCATGCATGTTGCGACTCCCCTGGGCCAGACACACACACTCCAGCACTTGGGGAGCATCGCAAAGCATTTGCACAGATGCATCTGAATTCACACTCATGAGATAATTTCAGCTGAGATGAGGGAGCAAGCAAGAGACCTCACCGTTAATGCAAAGTCTAAATTCTGGAAAAGTGGTGCAGCTTTTTTTTTAAGCTGAAGTAATAGCTTATACTGTGTTATTCAGGGAGGGGCTGGGAATTTTAATTCGAATCTTAACTGTTCATGTGCAGACAGTCTGGCTGGTGGTTACCGTCAAGCATTTAGTGACTTTCACCACCTGGTATCGCCCCAGTTTGCCTGAGCCTTAGAGTCTGTCTTTTTCTCCCGAGAGACCTCCTCCTTTTTTTTTTTTGAAACTTATTTGGCTGCATCGGGTCTTAGTTGTAGGATCCTTTGCTATGACACAGGCTCAGTTGCTCTCACAAAATATGGGATCTTAGTTCCCCAACCAGGGGTCAAACCTGGGTCCCCTGCATTGCAAGGCAGATTCTTCACCACTGGACCACCAGGGAGTTCTTAGAGACCTCCTCTTTTACTTTGATATCTCTCTCCTCCCCTGACCTAATTCAATTATCAGGTCAGTTCAGTTCAGTCACTCAGTCATGTTCAACTCTTTGCGACCCCATGGACTGCAGCACGCCAGGCCTCCCTTGTCCGTCACCAAACTCCTGGAGCTTACTCAAACTCATTTCCATTGAGTCAGCGATGCCATCCAACCATCTCATCCTCTGTTGTCCCCTTCTCCTCCTGCCTTCAATCATTCCCAGCATCAGGGTCTTTTCCAGTGAGTCAGTGTTTCGCAGTGTTTCGCAGGTGGCCAAAGTATTGGAGCTTCAGCTTCAACATCAGTCCTTCCAATGAACATTCCTTAAGTGTTTCAGTAGATAAACTCCCGGAAGTGGAGCTGTGAGGGCAAATGAGTGGAAAGATTTAAATTTAAGAAACACCAGGAAATCACCTTAAAGAGTACACCAATTTATACTCCAAATAAAATGTAAGATGGTGACATTTTTTTTCCTACATTCTTACTGGCTTAGGACATTATCCTTTTAAAGGAAATACTTGCCGGTCTGATATGAGCTGATGGTTCAGGACACGCCCCCGGTGTATGGCATCTTAGCACGTTGAATATTTTAAGCTGAAGGACTTTAAAAATGGCAGATTTTTACTCCTACATTTTAAAAATTTCTATTTTATTGAAGTATAGTTTGTTTACAATGTTGTGTTAATTTCTGTTGTAAAGTGACTTAGTTACACGTATGTATATTATGTATATATTCTCCGTTATACATATATATGCATTTCTTTCTCATTATGGCTTACCCTAGGACACTGAATACAGTCCCCTATGCTGTATGATATAGGACCTACATAACAGTTAGCGTCTGCCAATCCTAAACCCCAATGCTTCTCTCCCCCACCCCCTACCCCTTGGCAACCACAAGCCTGTTCTCTATGTCTCTGAGTCTGCTTCTGTTTCTTAGATATGTTTATTTGTGTTGTATTTTAGATTCTGGGCTTCCCTGGTGGCTCAGTGGTAAAGATCCACCTGCCAATGCAGGAGACATGGGTTTGATCCCGGGGTCAGGAAGACCCCCTGGAGAAGGAAATGGCAACATGATTCAGTATTCTTGCCTGGGAAATCCCATGGACCGAGGAGCCTGGTGGGCTACAGTCCATGGGATCGCAAAAGAGTTGGACATGACTCAGAGACTAAAGCACAGCAACATTTAAGATTCCACATATCAGTTCAGCCGCTCAGTCGTGTCTGACTCTTTGCGACCCCATGGACTGCAGCACGCCAGGCTTCCCTGTTCTTCACCAACTCCCAGAGATTGCTCAAACTCGTGTTCATCAAGTCGGTGATGCTATCCAACCATCTCATCTTCTGTCATCCCCTTCTCCTCCTGCCTTCAGTCTTTACAGCGTCAGAGTCTTTTCCAATGAGTCAGTTCTTCACATCAGGTGGCCAAAGTATTGGAGCTTCAGCTTCAGCATCAGTCCTTCCACTGAATATTCAGGACTGATTTCCTTTAGGAGGGACTGGTTTGATCTCCTTGCAGTCCAAGGGACTCTCAAGAGTCTTCTCCAGCACCACAGTTCAAAAACATCAATTCTTTTGCGCTCAGCTTTCTTTATAGTCCAACTCTCACATCCATACATGACTACTGCAAAAACCATAGCTTTGACTAGACGGACCCTTATTGGCAAAGTAACGTCTCTGCTTTTTAACATGCTGTCTAGGTTGGTCATAGCTTTTCTTCCAAGGAGCAAGTGTCTTTTAATTTCATGTTGCAGTCACCATCTACAGTGATTTTGGAGCCCAAGAAAATAAAGTCTGTCACTGTTTCCATTGTTTCCCCATCTATTTGCCACGTGTAAGTGATATCAAATGGTATTTGTCTTTCTCTTTCTCAACACCTTTGTTGAAAAATCTCCCCCTCATGATCTGAGGTTTCAGTTTTATAATATACAAAACGGTCTATATATTTGAGTCTATGTCCGTACTCTCTCTTCTTGTATAAAGAAATGCAGTTGACTTTGTATAAAAACCTTATACTTGTCTACCTCATTAAAATCTCTTACTGAAAGATTCTGAGTGCCTCAACTAAGACCCAATGCAGCCAATAAATGAATAAAGTAAAATAAAATCTCTTACTATTTCTAACATCGTGTCTGTTGATTGTGATTTTCTGTCAAAATGATCACACCATTCTCTAAGATTATCTTCTTAATTCTCTAATTAAAAGATTCTCTATTTTTTAGAGATCTATATCTCTAAAAAAAGATTCCTTAATGAAGATTATCTTCAATCCTTTTCAATCTTTCTAATCCTTTTCATTCAGTTTATCTTTCTTATGTACTTAGACCCTTCAAGTCATGGTTGCTCATTTTTAATTTTTTTTTTAAACTTAAAAACACACGCAAAGTAAATAAATATGAAAACACACAAAGCCAAAAAAAAAAAAAAACCAAACCCCACCTCTTCTATATTTTAACCCTAAGGGTGAAGCAGCTGAAAATTCAACTCAAAATTTGAAATTTAGGGTCGCTGAGTTACTCTATCAGTTAAAGTCACCATTCATGTTAGTAAAAGTTAGAACACAGAGTTGGGAAAAATCAAGGCATGCATTGGCATGGGGACACTTGAGAGGGTTCAGAGAACTCCAGAGGGAATTCATCCTATGTGCTAACAATAACAACAAATATTTGATTAAAAGATGGGCAGAGGAACTAAACAGACATTTCTTCAAAGAACATGTTTCACTGCATCTGAATCACATCAGCAAAGAAAACACACTTCTTTTTTAAAGACACCAGTGATACATTTATTGGCTAAAGGAATGTATCACTCAGCTTCTCACTTGCAGACAGCCTCCAAGTTAGATTATTGGGACCTTAGAAAACATGACTGTTATAGAATATGTTCCAATTTTTATGTGTTCAGGTTCAAGCTAGTGTGTAATAATCCCTTGATGAAATTATTAAATAATGTAGGCTTCTAAGCTGGATGTAGCTGAAACAAGCTTGCTCCACAACTAACTTCTCCATCCATGGATGTCATCTGGTGGGAATGACAAAGCCCTTCTTTTGTGTTCCTGCTTCCTCTTCTCCAGTTCCTCTGTCCTGTTATTTTGTTCTCGTATAGCTGACTTCTTTTACGGGCAGGAAAGAATCTCTATGCAGGGCTTAACCCAACAAAGCATGGCAGCAGCGGCTCTGGCAGAAAATCAAGGGGAAGTTTGTAAAAGAGAACCGGCTGGATTAACCGTTCTGTGCTTTCCTCCCTGGCCGCACTTGGGCCGCACAGAGGCCAGCAATCCTGCTGACCTGCATGCCTCGGCCACTCCCGGCCGATTTCCTTCTTCCTCTATCCTCAGCCTGGCTTCGCTTTAGAACCGAAAGAGGAGAGGCATATGCCCTTTAAATCTACTTGTAGTCACATTTTCTAAAACTATCGCTCCAAAGTTTAATGAATGTGGTACCATTTGTACACCTGGATTGAGCCTTTTGCTTCAGGAAGACGTTGGCCAACACATGAGTACTCAAAATATGCCGACTGAAAATTAACTTAAAAAAAAAAACAATTCCGAAGTTTCTGAAACATGTAGTGGTATTTTTTAAGAATTCCCTTCAGAACTTTAAGCAGATTCTTAAGAAACACCAGTGGTAATAGATCTTAATCCACTAATCCTGGATTCGATCATTGCCAATAATCATTCGGAGTAAACTCTGAATGTATAATGCAGAGCTTAAGCAATGCCAAATTTTTATTTTATTTTTTAAAATAAATTTTTAATAATTTTTTGGCTGCAAGGTGAGGCATGCAGGCTCTTCTTTCCACAACAGGGAACCCATGCCCCCTGAAGTGGAAAACCACTGCGCCACCAGGGAAGTCCCCAGACTTTTATTTAAAAAATTTTTATTTTTAAGATGCAGCTATAAGTGACTAGATTTTGGTTTGTGGTGGATAAATTCACTTGTAATCTGCTCCATCAAGTTACTTTACATAGAAGCATTATCGTCATAAAGACTATTGAACATTCATGTACCATGCTCTGCTGCGGTGTGTGTTTATAAATTTTTTGAAAATTTCTTTACCTTACTGGCCCCTTTTGTCGATACTGTGTAGAAAATACAATATTTTATTACTATTTTATTATCAGTAGTAGCATTTACTTAGGAATATTGTCTTTCACCCAGTAGTGCTAATTCTAAATTAAATTATGTAAATTTCAAGTAATATGACCCTGAACATTAGAATAGTGGGATGCTAAAGATGTAAATATAAGCAAATCTTAAAATTCTTATATTTTAGTCAAATTATATAGAGAGAATCATCTTTAAATAATGTAAAAGGAAAATGTCCCAAATTACCTTTCTGATAAAGTTTATTTTTTAAAAATCTGTTCAATGCTTTTATTCTACACTTCAGTCGTGTCCGACTCCGTGTGACCCCATGGACTGTAGCCCGCCAGGCTCCTCTGTCCATGGGATTCTCCAGGCGAGAATCCTGGAGTGGGTTGCCATGTCCTTCTCCAGAGGATCTTCCCTATCCAGTGACTGAACCCTCATCTCTTACATCTCCTGCATTGGCAGGCAGGTTCTTTGCCACTAGCTCCACCCGGGAAGCCCTTTATTCTATATAGTATTTGTCATATCTTTTTAAAAAAACAATAAAATAGGCATTATCATTAAAATCATTTAACAAGGAGAGTGCTCATTTTCATGGAGGTAAACGGTCTTGCTCAAGATCATACAGGATAAGTGTTAAAACTGGGCTAAGAACCTAGATTCTCTGACTCGAAACCCTATGTTTTACAGGGTAATTTACATGGGAACACCTTCTAGGAGGAACATGGAGTGCAAATGCAGGGCATTAGACAGGATCCAGCCCTGCTTGTGCCCCTAAATATTAATGGCTGTGTGATTTAAGGCCTCTTTCTTTCACCTCTTTGGGATTTAGTACGGCCATTTGTTAAACGAGAGTGTTTTTCTTCCCCTGAATTATAGGCTAACTTCAGAAACTCCGTAAAGAAGCACCACCAACCTTATTTAATGGGGCAGAGTGGGGAGAGTGTCACAAATATTACGAAGGAGTCAGTCAGCCCTACCAAAGCCCATTTCGTGTAATAACCACTAAGGATTAACCTGGGGCTTCCCTGGGGGCTCAGTGATGAAGAATCTGCCTGCCAAGGCGGGAGACTCAGGAGATGCAGTAGACAGGGCTCCAATCCCTGGGTCGGGAAGATCCCTGGAGGAGGAAATGGCAACCCAGTCCAGTCCTCTTGCCTGGAGAATCCCACGGACAGAGGCGCCTGAGGGGCTACAGTCCCTGCGGTCGCACAGAGTCGGAGCGCGCCCAGACGTTGCACTGGGCGTTGATTCTATTCGCTTTATTTCCATTTGACTTTGGGGAAGGGGAGACGAGCACACAGACACCAAGGCTGCTTCACTTTTTATGTTAATGGTCTCTCTCCTGTTTGGTATAGCCTGATCCGTGTTAATAGGTTACGTTTGCTCGGAGGAAAGTTTTATCCATTAAAAGTCACTAGAGAATGTTCTTTAGTTGGAGATGATAAGTGCTCCTCGGAGACCTCTTCATACGGATGTTGTCTGTAGAGAGCCTCGTTCTCTGCCAGAGCTCTCCCCCTCACTTAACTCAAAATGTCCAAAACCGAACTCATCGTCTCTGCTTCCAGAAGGCAGCCCCACGGAGACGCCTGTTTCCAGGGGCCCCTCCCCCTGCTGGGCGCCAGGCTCAGGGGGCTCTGCACCTTGTAGCTTTCTACATTCACCAGTTGCTTTTGTCTCCAAATTTAATCCTGGACTTTCCAGTCCTGTCCATTTTTATGGCTACTACCCTATCTATCTCTTCATCCTTTCACATGTATATTTATTCTTTTTTAAAAAATGTATTTATTTTTGGCTGTGCTGGGTCTTCGTTGCTGTGCACGGGCCATCTCTGGTCGCGGGAATCGAGGGCAACTCTTCCTTGTGGAGCCGGCTTCTCACTGCAGTGGCTTCTCTTGTTGCAGAGCGTGGGCTCTAGAGCTTTGGGGCTTCACCGGTATTTGTGGAGCACAGGCCTAGTGGACCAGGGATCGAGCCCGTGTCCTCCGCACTGGCAGGCAGATTCTTCACCCCGGGGCACCAGGGAAGTCCCATCTATTTGCTCTTAATCTGTATGCGACTTTAAAGTGGGTTTCTTCTGGACAACATACAGTTTGATCCACCTTGATAATCTGTGTTTTTATGGTGCGCTTAGACCATGATGTGGGCCTGTGATTTTGAGGAAGTCTTGGCAAGTCTCAATAGCAAACAGACCTGCTTGGATATATTAATTTTAACGGTGGGTGAGATAAGGCAAATAAATGCCAAGGATATAACAAGCATTCAATAAATATTAGGCATCATTGTTAGGATTATCGTTTTTACTCGTCAGCTCCAAAATTCACCCCTTGCACGTCTTTATGCTGCTTTAGTGTGACTGAGACCCTGCTGTTTGTTACCCCGTCTTTTTTCACTCATAGATTGTCACTTCCAACATTCTGTTTCCAGTCACATCGAAGTAAGCCTTCATTTTACTGACTGTCACAGGGCATCTTTCCACATAAAATGAACCGATTTATAGTCATTGCTCACAGCTGTTTCTTTCTTTCTTTTTGAAGGAAAGTCCATTTTCCTTAGTTGATTGCGAAGAACAGTGATTAATTCAGCTCACCAGCCTGCAGCAGCTAAATGCTCAACAGGGCCTCATTGTGTGAAGCCCGCTGGTCCCTTAAACCTACGTTTCTGAGTTTGTCAGGATTTCCTGCGCCTGGCCTGGAGTTCCAGAGGTCACTTAATCCACCCTCCTCCCTCTCCTTCCCTATTTTTAAAGACCTCTCAGTGAAAATAGAGCCTGTTTTTCCCTGGCATTGGGCCCTGGGGAGAGGGGAATTTGGCAGCGTCTGTGTTTCAGGATTCTGTGGACAGGAGAGGGGGCGCCTTCCTCCCCAGGTGACTCGCCAGCACGTGGGAGGGCAGTCTGACGCTGCAGTTGCTGGGGATGTTTAAGGGGCAAAGGCAGGCCTGGCTCTCTCCTCCCTGCCTGCGTCCGGAGCGGGAGGAGGTTTGCGGTGATGAAACCCAGAGGAGGCATCAGGGCAGCGGGCAAACACGCCGTGCTCCTCCTCCCGCGGCTCCTGTGCGAGGGAGACCCCCTGCCGGACCCAGGGGCGCGGCAGACCCAGGGGCGTGCGGAGGAGGGAGGGGAGAGAGATGCCGCGGAGGCGCGGGCCTTCCCGCTGGTCGGCCGAGCCGGAGGCGCCTTCTCTCTAGCGGCCGCGGCCCAGCTCGGTGGACCGGACCTTGCGGACGTGCTCGGCGGCTGCCCGGCTTTCCCTCTTTGCCCTGCAGGGTGACCTTGGACCGAAGCGTCTGTGCTCGTCTGCAGAGCAGTCACCGCTCCGCCGGCCGTGGACGTGGGCCCCGGGCCCCGCCCTGACAGCTCCTGCCCTCCAGCACCTGCAGTCCAGCCGGAGAGGAAAAGTGGGCCCAGGCGACCGGCCCCGGTCTCCAGGCCGGACAGGACGCAGGAAGCGACGTCCTTCTGCCCTTCACTGCCTCACTCCTTCTCCTGACCCTAGCTGTGCTTATTCTTTTTGTCACGCTCTTACGTGTGTCTTAAAGCTCATATACCTTCATGTTTTCCTTTTTTTATAAGTTAACAAAAATTCACCTCTTCCTTTCCCCAGTTCTCTGTCCCGTCCATCAGCAGTTCTGAATCCCTACTGCATCCGTTCCTGCTAGCAGTTATTATTCACGGAGACTGTATTCTCGGGGTGTAAAGTGCACCGCAGTCGTTTTATTCACTTCATCGTGAGGACAAGTTACACCGGCCCTGTTTCCTAGCTCGATAATATAATATTTTGGTCTCAGAGTTTCTCCGGAACTTTCCCATATATTTTTTTTCATATAAAATTTCATTTAAAATTTTTCATTTAAAATTCCTGGACTTCTCTGAAGGAGGCATTCTTTGCACCCCTAATTTGCAGACGTGGAAGCAATGGCTCAGGAGACTCTGCAGCGAGTCGGTGGCGGGGCCAGGCTGGGAGCCAGGGCCTCCGACTCTGCGTTTCCTGCTCATGTGTCATCAACATACTGGGAAGGAGGGAGGAGCCTGCTGTCCTGTGGAAACATGTAAAACTCGTGTGGGCTAAACATGGGTATTCCAAACAGCTGTCACTGCTGCAAAAATGATCGAGATGTTGACTTTTAAGCTTCCAGTCGCCCGTGGTGGTGGGAAGATGCGATCTGAGCCAGGCAGCTGGACTTTGGGAAGTCGAGTCTGTATCTGCATGACACCGGGGCACAGCAGAGGATTGGGTTTCCGGGACAGTTGGCAAGAATGTCTCTGTTTCTCTGTGTTTCCCAGAGAAGCACACTGCTGCAAAGGCAGAAATCGCTGGTTTTTCTCCAGCTGCTTAGCTATTAAGAAGCAAGAAGCACTGTTTCCCTGCAGGGCAGTCCTCAGAAAAACCAGTGGGGCTGTTCCTGGGCACAGATGAGAACGCTGGGCAAGTGCACCTGCCCGACGTCACAGGCTCTCTTCTGCTGGTCCATCTGAGGCATCGCTGCCCGGAGAGGCCACAGGCTCCAAACCAGAGACAGCCTTGCAGGCGCAGAGGCTTGCTTTACCGTGGTTTGAGCCAGGAACGCGTGACAGGCTGAGGAGGGCCAGAGGGGACCCCTTCTGGCCACGTGTGAAGCAAGGCGTCCCCTCCCTGTGGCTGTTCCGTGTGACGTGTGCTGGGAATCAGCAATCTCACACAGCTCACCCTCGGTTTGTAACGACACTGAAAAGACAAAGTCTGATGTGTCTGGAAGCAGTTTTCAAAGCCGGCAGGACGTGGCAGGTGTCAGAGACTGGCTGCCAGGCTATTATTTACAAGACTATTCACTTGATAAGTAGCCCAGGAGGCTCAGGCCCAGGCCCGAGGCTGCACATAGAGTCCCATCCTGCAGTTGGAATTGAACCTAGAATCTTTTGCTTGATGGGTTTTTTTTTCTTTCCCTGAAAACAGGAAACAGAGTCTCAGCTTTCTCCCCAAGCCTCAGGCGACAGGGCTGGTGCACGAAACACCAGAAAACAAAGATACATACAAGAACCTGAGCACTGCAGACACAGCTCTGCTTTCAGCCTCGCAGGGTCCCTGGGTCCCCCTGCCTTCCCCTGGGCTGGGCCCAGCGTAAATCTCCACATCTCAGGGTCGCTTCCCGTCTGCACACAGGCTGCTTTGTGAGTGGGAGGACGGGTTCACAGAAGTGCATGTAGATTTCCGTGAGGACAGATGGGCGCTGTGTTTGCCACACACCTGTACATCACAAACCAGCCCAGAGAGGCGGGGACCTAGGCGAGTCAGATCGATTCTTACAGCCATGCTGTCAGCTTACAAAGCTTCAGCCCGCTCCCCTGACAGCCCGGAACGTCTCCCTTGCGCCTGGAGGGAGCACAGGGTCCCAGGTGAGGTCACAGCACAGCTGTATCACCCTCTTCCATAGGGTGGTTGGCACCTGAAAGGCTTTCCTGAGCCACAGGTCTTGGGCAGGACCCCGCTGACCGCTGAACCTGCCAGCCAGAGAGATTCGCAGCACAGGGCAGGGTGGGGGCACCTCAGGCGCCCACGGCAGCTGCACCTTCACCAGCCCTCGCCGAGGGGAGCCCGGAGGCAAGGGGAAAAGCTACAGTTGTCTCTGGAAATGGCCTGGCTTCAGACTTCCTTTTGAGTGCTTGCTAAAATAGCATCTTAGAAGTGTGCTAAGGACGCTGCCATCCCAGCTGTGGTTTACAGGGGCATGAATGCTGCTTTAAAAAGAAGCCCAGCTGGGAATCCGAATCGTCGTTCTCTCCAGAGACCTGGTTCCCAGCGCCTCCAACTGGTCCCGTTATTTCAGCCACCTCACTGTTTTCCTTTCTGTTTTCCTCACTGCCTTCCTCCCTTTATGAGTTTGTTCCCCTGTGGGAGGAATAGCCAAAAACCTAGTTGTTTTCAGAATACTTAACATAATCTGTTTTATGTTGGGACGTAGCCGATTATAACAATGTGGTTGGCGTCAGGTGTACAGCAGAGTGATTCAGTTCTGCAGTTATACATATATATACAGAATATTTATAACATTTTCATGTATTTATTTTTATTGTAGGATAATTGTTTTACAATATCATGATGGTTCTGCATACATCAAGATGAATCGGGCATAGGCTGTGTCCCCTCCTTCCTGAAACCCCCTCCCACCGCCGTCCCCTCCCCACCCCTCCAGCCTGTCACCGAGGACCGGCTTTGGGTTCCTTGCATCGTACATCGGACCCCCACTGGCTGTCTGGTGGTTTTATGGTAGTGTATATGTTGCAACGCTACTCTCTCAAACATCCCACCCTCTCCTCCCACTGTGTCCAAAAGTCTGTTCTTTATGTCTGTGTCGCCTTTGCAGCCCCGCACAAAGGATCGTTGTTTCTATCTTTCCAGACACCGTATACATGCGTTAATATGTGATAATCGTCTTTCTCTTTCTGACTTCTCTGACTTTCTCTTTCTGACTTCGGTCTGTATATAATAGACTCTAGGTTCATCCACATCATTAGAACTGACTTAAATTTGTTCCTTTTTATAGCCGAGTAATATTCCCTTGTGTATGTGTACCAGAACTCCCTTATCCATTCATCTGCTGATATATACAGAATACTTTTGATTTACTTTTTCAAAGAGTAAACCTTTTAGTTGAGCAAAATTTTGACAGAGAAGTGCACATGCTCTGAGGATTCAGCTCCGAGACGGGCCACGAAATGAACGCATTAATGTAGCAAGGCGCCCAGGTACGGAAACAGCATCAGCAGTGCCCTGGAAGCCCCATAGGAGCTGCTTCCATCCCCGTCTGCCCACAGGGGACCCTCTGCTGGCCTCCACTGCTGGGAGTCGACTTTGCTTATTTTGAACTTTTCTTAAGTGGACTCATGCCACAGTGTGCCTCTGAGACGCACCTACACTGTTGAGTGTGGAATTGCTCAAGAGTCCTTGAACTTGTGGTCTGCTCTGAAAGAACACTTAAGGAATAGCAAGTAGAAGAAAGTGACTTAGGACATAGATGGGAGACTTCCAAGACCTTGGCCTGAGTGTCTGAGCTGGAGATGGAAGATGAGTTAAGACCCCATGGCCCCCAGTCCCTGCTCCACTCTGAGATGTTGCTCCCAGCTTCCTCTCTCTCCATCCCTGACTGATGATCAGAATGAGGTCAGATTCTATGCTGCTTGTTTGCCTTCTGGAAACACTGCTCACATGAGACTAAGCCAATGCAGGAGGCACAGGAGACGTGGGTTTGATCCCTGGGTTGGGAAGAAGCCCTAGAGGAGAGAATGACAACCCACTCCAGTATTCTTGCCTGGAGAATCCCAATGGACAGAGGAGCCTGGTGGGCTACAGTCCACAGGGTGGCAGAGTCAGGCAGGACTGAGCGACTGGGGACACAGGTCACACTGGAACTGATGGATGGTCCTGCGAGAGGAGTGAGTGGTGTGCTGTCCCTTCACCCGAGCAGCCCAGGATGAACTCTGCTGGGGCAGCGATCAGAGAAGGGTGAAGTTGGGAATGGTCTTGAGCCATGACGGGCTTTACAGTTGCAGCAGGATGGTGTGCTGGGCTGAGGTGGGGGACAGACCACTGTGGAGGCCCTGCATTGATGCCCAGGTGAAGGGAGACAGCTTGAGTTGCAATAACATCACAATGGAAGAAAAAATAAAGAGCAAAAAGATATATGTATATTTCAAAGATACAGAAAGACAGTAGGTGTTTATCGGTATATGTAATATGCAGTAAAAAGTGCAGAATCACGCAGCCACGAACATGTGGACATGTGTGGGTGGACGGGCTCTCAGGGCCGGAGCTTTAGCTTTATCTGTCATCCTCTATCTATTCAAAACAGAAAGAAAAAAGTGAAAGTGTTAGTTACTCAGTTGTGTCCAACTGTTTTCAACCCCATGGACTGTAGCCCACCAGGTTCCTCTGTCCACGGAATTCTCCAGGCAAGAATATTGGAGTGGGTGGGTAGCCATTCCCTTCTCCAGGGATTGAACCCCAGCCTCTTGCGTCTCCTGCATTGTGGACAGATTCTTTCCAAGGAAGCCCTTTTAAAAGAGAGGGATACGGTAATTTTATGTATGCAATTACATAGTCAAATGCTAGCAGATTTTTAATTTTAGTGGGGAGGGTATAGGTGTTATATTGTTTTGGAAACGTTGGAAAGGCTTCATAATTTTAACAATGAAAAACTGCAAAGAAATAAATGAACATGTTCCTAGAAATATATTATAACGCTCAGGTTGTTTTTGTCAGCATGGGAGAAGCTTGTATGTCTCCTCTTGGCTTTCCAAGTTTCCTGACTGTAGTATTTTTTATAATGCAACAAAATTATAGGTGATTTTTTCAATTTCTTTAAAAAGTAACTTTATGGAAAAGAAAAATGAGTAGCAGACTAATGTATCAACCTCTTTGTATCGACCTCTTAGCAAACAGGGCTCCTGTGTCAGGTGTGATTAATAAAATCCACTGGGCGGTATTAGTGGGTTCGGGCCTCGTGTCATACAAAGGGCGCTGTGTTGCTAATTTTGACACCAATATTTCCGTAGGACTGAATTGATAGAATCTTTCTGAATGTGTTATTTATGGCACCAAATGAAAAAGATCTTGTTCACCAGCCAGACTCTAGGCTGAAAAGGGACAGACAGAACTGTATGCAGGCCCTTGTTACCCAGTTTAAAATCAGCATCTCCATAGTAACCAAAATTAATTCAGCACAAATTTTGCTGAATTGGGACCTGGGCCTAGAGGAGGGGGCGCATCCGATGGTCAGCTGCACAGAGGGGCCCAGTCCTCTTGCTGCAGGGTCACTGCACACTCTGAAATGGAAAAAAGCTCCTCACAGCCCCAGTTCATGAACACTGGGGAATCCAGCGTCCTCCCCACATTTGCAGGGAGGTGGGCACGTTTCCGGATTCTTCTCAGCCCGCTCCAGCTTCTCGTTCTGGAATCCTGTCCCTACACTGTTCCTCCGGAACTCGCAGCTCCCCTCCTACTGGGGGCTCCCTCCCCCTCCAGGTCTGAGGAGTCGGGGTGCACGAGGGGGTGATGGAGGGGCTATGCTGTGTTCCTGCGCCACAAGCTTCCCCTAAATGAGCACATCCCCCTGCAAAACCCAGCTGTCAAGCCCCTTCTGCTCACTACTGTTTCTTACTCCGCCATTTACATTTCTGTTTTACTTTTGTTTTTCTGGTCGAGTGTCTCCTATCCATTCAGTCTTAGGCTGCCTTGAGGAAATTTATTAAGCAGAACAATTTTGTTCTGATAGTTTTACTCCCTTCTGTCTTGGCTTTGCCCCAAGAGCTGTTATTTTTGCAGCAAAATAGTACCTCAAAGGGTTTTGTTAAAAAAGGATTCTCTACACAAGGTGCGATTCTTCCTACGGAGTTAAATGGTCACTGCCCTCTTCCCACAGCCCTGCCTCGGGGCTCATTCCCTCCTAATGCAATTCTGGAATCGGAGTGTATCCAGAACCAAACTGACCCAAGGGTCAAATAAATGGGGAAAGCAGTAAGTTTTGTAGGTATGGGTGTGACATGGGGAAGAAAGCTGAGGCGTTAGATGACCTGTAAGGTATTATCTGAATTATTGAAATGATGGGGTCAGAGGAAGAACTTATTTGTATTTATTTATTTCGGCTGCACTGGGCCTCTGCTGCTGCACGCAGGCTTCGCTCTGGTGGCGGTGAGCGGGGCTACACTTCATCGCGGTGCGCGGTCCTCTCACGCCTCACTCCTGCTGTGGAGCACAGGCCCCAGGGGCGCAGGCTCGGAGTTTCAGCTCCCGGGCTCCAGAGCACAGGCTCCGTAGTCGTGGCGCACGGGCTGAACTGCTCTGTGGTACATGGGATCTTCCTTCACCCCGGATGGAGCCTGTGTCCCCTACAGTGGCAGGTGGATTCTTACCCACTGGACCACCATGAAGTCTGCCCAGTGTTCAGTGGCATCTCTAAGACCGGCTTTTTGTGTCCTCAGGCCCTTCGGCAGGCTGGGGATGGTTCCGTCTGGTCCAGAAGACACGCTGGTCTGAGAGCCGTCAGCTGCTTCCCGGGGCAAGCGTGGAGGGGTCTCAGCTCTGCTCCGGTCTGATCGGTCACCAAGGACGAGGCAGGCCTGCGTCTTCCTGCCTGAAGTGGGAGTAAAATCACCGTCCAGCCAGGAGAGCTGTGGAGTCCTGGTCCAGCCGAGCAGGGAGCTCATTTCTGACAGTGGAGCCATCCCAAGAGCCGCGTGTGCCGTAACGACCTCCTAGATGAAGAGAAAACGAAAAACCAGGATCGAAAGCAGAGTCCTTCCCACGAGGCCGGCGCAGCCTTACTTCCGTCCTGGAAATGAACCAGCCGTGGGTGGACATTGCCCAGTGCGGTGACTGGGTGGGGGTCTGCTGTGAGGAAGAAGGGTGCCCAGACCTGGGGATGGGGAGAGCAAAGCCGACAGCCCCAGGCTCCCGAGGCCTCGCCTGTGGCTGGGATGGGCCTTGGCCCCCAGGAGAGCCGGGGCCAGTGTCCTGGGCTGCCCTGCTGGCCTCCTGACCTGGACCATCCTCAAGAGATAGAAATAGTTTGTTTTTGTGTGTTTTTTAAAAAATTTCACTGGAGTATAGTTGATTTACAGTGTTGTATTAGTTTCTGCTGTACAGCAAAGTGACTCAGTTATACATATAATGCATTCACTTTTACAGAGTTTTAGATTATCACAGAGTATTGAGTCGAGTTCCCTGTGCTGCAGAGTAGGTCCTTAGTAGCTATGCTTTTGTGTTAGTGGTGTGTATATGTCAGCCCTAACCTCCCAATCTCCCTGTCTCCCTCCTCACACCCTGGTGGCCATAACTTTGTCTCCGACGTCTGTGACTCTGTCTCTGCTTTGTAAGTAAGGCCGTGTGTGCCGTTTTCCCTTGCGTTTGTCTTGCTGTGACGAGGAATGCGGTTTTCTTCAGCTCTTCCCTCTGCTCCCGGATCCAGGACAACCTGCGGTGGCCGTAGCCACGGTTGCTGCAGTTGGTGGAGGACAAGTGACCGCTTCTGGGAATCGAGGCTCTCACGTCCGAAGCGCCCGGTGAGAGGACGGACGCCTGGCCCTGGGAAGGGGACAGATGAGGGTGGGGTAGACGCGTGCACGCACTCGTGTGTTTGCTGGGTGGAGACCCGCTGAGCTGGACCGTGGCTTAAGTACTTTTCATGTTTTACCTCAAGGAAAAACAGTCCTTTAAAAAAGGCTTTGGCCGGAGAAGGCACCCCACTCCAGTACTCTTGCCTGGAAAATCCCATGGATGGAGGAGCCTGCTAGGCTGCAGTCCATGGGGTCGCGAAGAGTCGGACACGACTGAGCGACTTCACTTTCACTTTTCATTTTCATGTGTTGGAAAAGGAAATGCAACCTACTCCAGTGTTCTTGCCTGGAGAATCCCAGGGACGAGGGAGCCTGGTGGGCTGCCGTCTATGGGGTCGCACAGAGTTGGACACGACTGAAGCGACTTAGCAGCAGCAGCATAGCCACTAACTTCAGGAATAGATTTTATTACAGTTTAAGGAGGTTTTATTTCTTCTTTGAGTAACCACTTGTTTGCACTCAAAAGAATCACAGTTTACAATTAACTTATATTTGTATTAAGTTATTATAAAATGTTTTTTTAATCAAACCAGTTGATTTTGTAATAATAAATGTTCACATTTTAAAACTGAAAAAATAAAAATAAAAAAGGCTTTGGCAATTCACGAACTGGGGTTTGAGGCCCAGCTCCTCAAGAAAGAAATGCGCCCTCAAGAAAGTCCATCTTTTAAAATGCTCAGTCTCCTCAGGTGTAAAGTGCAGAGTGTGAGAGACAGCCTCGTGGGGGCGTCCTGGGGGTCCGAGAGAGCTTGTTGAGTGGAAGGTCGGAGCCTCGGAGCGTGGGGCTGGGAGCACGGCGGCTCCGGGTGGTGCTGCCCTTACTGAGACCCTGCTGGGCGGGCACAACGCCCTTTTTCAGCCGAGGCAGTCTGTGCCGCTTCGCAGGAAGGACGTGGGGTGCAGGGTGTGGGGGCCTCGCTGGGGACCGTGGGCAGCAGAGCTGGTGCTCGGACTGCTGCCTCGCCCAGAACCGGGGCCGGGACCCTCATCCAGAACCAGGCCGGCACCCTCATCCAGAACCAGGCCGGAGACCCTCGTCCAGATCCGGGCCGGGGACCCTCACCCAGATCCTGCTGGGGACCCTCGTTCAGAACCGGGGCCGGGGACCATCTCCCAGATCCGGGGCCGGGGACCCTCGCCCAGATATGGGGCCGGGGACCCTCATCCAGAACCAGGCCGGGGACCCTCGCCCAGATCCGGGGCTGGGGACCCTCGTCCAGAACCGGGCTGGGGACCCTTGTCCAGATCCGGGGCCGGGGACCCTTGCCCAGATATGGGGCCGGGGACCCTCATCCAGAACCAGGCTGGGGACCCTCGCCCAGATCCGGGGCTGGACACCCTCATCCAGAATCGGGGCTGGGGACCCTCATCCAGAACTGGGCTGGGGACCCTCGTCCAGATCCGGGGCTGGGGACCCTCGCCCAGATATGGGGCCAGGGACCCTCATCCAGAACCAGGCTGGGGACCCTCGCCCAGATCCGGGGCTGGACACCCTCATCCAGAACCGGGGCCGGGGACCCTCATCCAGAACTGGGCTGGGGACCCTTGTCCAGATCCGGGGCCGGGTACCCTCGCCCAGATCCGGGGCCGGGGACCCTCGTCCAGATCCAGGCTGGGCACCCTCCTCCAGATCCAGGCTGGGGACCCTCCTCCAGATCCAGGCCAAGGACTCGCCCCTGGGCCGCTGGTCCCTCATGCCAGGAGGATCTGCGTCCAGACCCGGCCTCCCTTTCTGCTCAGCGCGCACGGTCTCAAGACTAACATCCAGATCCAGCCTTGCTTTGCGGTATTTCCAGTTTGCCCAGACTAAACACACTTGTCCCAATCAACTCTGTAAAAAGGAAGGCATTGAGTCTCATCTCAAGGTGAAATCGAGAAGTGCAGTACTTTAGCTTATAGATTCAATTCCAGAGGAACCAAAAGAAGTCTTCACCAAACTCAGAGGTAACTCAAATGTTCCTTGGTCTTTTTTTTTTTTTTTTTTTTACATATTACAATTCAAAACTTAAATAATAGGAATACATTTTTTGCACAAATATACATTATATTTTTGCATATTATTTATTCTCATGACTATGAAATCACAGAGGATGAGATGGTTGGATGGCATCACCAACTTGATGGACTTGAGTTTGAGTTAGCTGTGGAAGTTGGTGATGGACAGGGAAGCCTGGCGTGCTGCAGTCCGTGGGGTTGCAGAGAGTCAGACATGACCGAGAGACTGAACTGATGAAATCACACCTGTCTATGCATACTCCATATACCATGTGTGTGTGGTGGAGTGGATGTGTTCGTTGCTCAGTCTGTCTGACTCTTTGCGACCCCATGGACTGTAGCCCCCCAGGGGCTACATCTCCTCTGTCCATGAGATTCTCCAGGCAAGAATACTGGAGTGGGTAGACATGCCCTCCTCCAGGGGATTTTCCTGACCCAGGGATCAAACCCGGGCCTTCTGCATTGCAGGCGGATTCTTTACCGTCTGAGCCACCAGGGAAGCCCCTCATATATCACAAGCAATGCTTATGATCCATTAATTCATATTTTTACTTAATGTAAATGTTCATTAGTCTTGAAGAAGGAGGAGGAGGGTAAGGGCGAGGGTGGAGGGCTTCAGTGGGGCCGGGAGGCACGTCATGAGCCCGTCGTAGAGCGGGGCTCCGGAAGCTGCGCCTGGAAGGTGCTGCGATCTCAGCCAGCCCGGGAGACTCGTGAGCTGCCTTCCGCCTCCGCCGGCCTGGCCGCCTGGAGACCCACGAGGGGTGAAGGGGGCCGAGGGGCCGCATGGGGAGGAGCTGCTCTCACGGAGCCCGTCTTCGCAGGTGTTCGGGTGTCCGCCTGTCCCCTGGGAACAGAGTAGCTTGCCTCAGCAAGCTAGCACTTCATGTTGTTACTTTTGTTTTTCCCTTAAGTTGCCTAGTAAACAACTCTACTGGAAAATTCCAACCCTGCCTTGGATGAACCAAGAAGAAAAGCAAAGTGTCCACACCAAGACCAGCCCAGTGCAGCAGGGAGGGCAGAGGCTCCGGGGACCGGCTTCGGGGACGAGGCTGCAGTTGCAGCGCCAGCTGGAGCTTGGGGACGTCTGGACGGCGTCAGCAAGTGGGGTGGACTCTGGGGGCGCTGCCCGTGGCCCCTGACCCTCCCCTCTCCCCTCACTGCCCCCGACCTCTGACCTCCCCCCAGACCCTCCCCCTGCCCTTGGCAGCTGTTCCATACTTGCTGCTATTTGTCGGCAAATCCCAACATTCATCACTTGCACATCTGTTCTCCTGACTCAGAGCCAGAGGCCGGCCCTGCTCATGTGGTGTCTCTGGGCCCTACGTGGCATTTACACAAAATCAGGGTTTCTTGCATGAAGCCGAAAGGTGTGAGATGGACGTCGGGGAGGGTATGTCTGAGCTAAGGAACAAGGAATGGGGTGAGGGGAGGATTCCTGTGTAACCTCCCTGGAGAACAAGAAGGCAGACAGCACCTGGGGGATCCCCGGGGGAAATTCATTATTAGCTTTTAAATTATCCTTCTTTCGAAAAACATGAAAGAATATTGTCAAGTGTATGCTCCATCTGCCACATTAGAGTCAGTTGGTGAGTTTGGCAGGTGGGGGCTGGGAAGAGGGGGCAGGTTGGGTACCAGGAGGACCTCCGGGTTCGTCCACCAGGTGGCACTCACCCCTTGTCCTGAGCCCCCATCCACGCGCATCTTGTCCTTAAATTGCTGAAAAACAGGATAACACTGGAGTTTTATTTGACACCCTCCCCCCCACCTTCTCTAGAACATTCCAGACTCTCACATGTGATCTTGTGTCCCCAGGAACCTGACACTTAGCTGTACCCCCTACCCTGCCCCCCAGTGAACCTGGCCCCCGGTCAGCTCGAGCGCAGGTGTGTGGACTCGTGCCAGGGTGACTGGTTTGAGGAACTGGCTGTATTTGAACCTGTGGCCTTAGCTAGTCACACCATTGTCCTCATGCTGTAGAGCCGCCCAGGTGACCTGTCACACCAGCCTAGTTCCTGCAAATATGCCTGGGATCTTCCTGTACAAAAGTTTCCATTTCTGAGAGAAAGACCTTTGGTCTCTAAATTCGATGAGAAGAGTTTTAAAAATGGGGACTCAATGACCCCGTATAAACAGTGAGGAAAACCCTTGTTCTCTCTCTTGAACTTGCATGCCATCCTGCTGGACACAGTCGTTGCACTTAGAGAATCGTTCTATCATCAGAGGTAATGAACTTCCTCGAGTTTCTCCCCATCAGACAATTTTCCAGACCCCCACCGAGAGAACGTTGGCCAGGCATTCACAGAGCAAAGAGACAAGCTCCCAAGATGCGAACAATTTCCTCCTGAGACATCTCCAGAATCTTCAGGTCGGCCCAGTTTTCACCAGTTTTGAGACAATCCATGTGACTGTTCTTCCCCGTATCATGTGACAGGGCTGAGTGCCGCTGATGTGAGTCCTTCTTGGCCCACAGCCTTGTCCCATAAGGGAAAACAATTTTCAACTTCAAAATGTTTATAGCTGTGCACCCTTGGGCAGCCTTCTGAAATGTCACCAGCTGGTGATAACACACCGCACCGCCTTCCAGCCAACGCGCCCTTATACCCTGAGTCATCCTGGGCTCCCCGCATCCCACAGGATTGCTCGCCCCATGGACGGGAGGAAGCACAGAGTCAGGAGGTCCAGCGATCTGTACATGAGGACCAAACAGGCGAGTCTCAGAAGCCCACCTTGCCCGAGTCCTGGACCTGCCTGTCTCACGTCCTTTGCTCTTTCAAGGGGCAGATCCCACTCTGTCAGATTCATGGTGGGGAACACACTCCCTGCTCTGCATCCTATCGCGTTATGGATGAATGCAGAGACAGTCACAGCATAGGTGTTTTACTAAATGGTGACGAGGACCTTGGAGGAAAAGAACAGCCTGGCCATGGGCATCCAGGGGATGGAGCCGATATGGTGGGCTTTTTAGGGGGCTCAGGCAACATCTGAAAAGAGGCCTGAGAGTAGGAGGGGGTGGGTCATGCAGAACCTGCTGGAAACGCTCGCAGGCAGGGGAAACGCTGGTCACTCAGGCAGGTCGGGGTCAGAGCAGCAGGGGAACGGCAGGCAATGAGGTCAGGGGGAATGCAGGTGGCTTGCAGGGGCCAGGGTACGGGCAGTGGGCCACAGCCCTGGCCTCGGCTCATCCCCTGAGATGGAGCCGTTGCAGGCTTTCAGGACAATGTGCAAGTTTCCTTTACGACATAAATTTCTGATGAAATCCAGGAAGGCCGTGGCCCAGGTAAGAGGTTGCTATGCTTCTTTGATCGTAGTCTTCCTGGATGGGACAAGTGCGGGTGCCTGCTGTGGGGGTCCTTGGCAAGGGCCTCTCTCACCCATCTGGTCTCACTCTACCCTTAGAGTTGGCCGCAGGAGGTAGTTGCTGTTGTGTCATTTTACAGATGAGGAGACTGAGGCTCAGAGGGGCTGAGCGACTCAGTGCACAGGTAACAGCAGCCTTCCGGGAGCACGAACTGGACTCCCTGGACTCTGGTGTGAGTGTGCGCTCATTAGTGTCTGAAATGGCCTTTTCAGTGAAAGGAAAGGTGATCCTTGCCAAAGAGTCTCATAAAAGGTAAACTTACAATAAAAACTGGTGAATGTTTTGAATGCTTAATTAAGACTATGGCAGTGTCCCTTCATGACACTTACATGCCATTCAACCTGCAAACTTTATTTTCAACAATGAATCTAGTAATATTTAATAACTTTTCAAAGAGGGCCTCTGATTCATCTTTGGTCCTATTTTAAAAAGCTAAATAACCTTTTAAACAGCATTTGTAAATGTAATAATTTTATTTCCTTAATTGTCTGATGAACAGGCAAATCATGCCAAACACTTAAGTAATTATTCCTGGAAAAATAACAAATAAACTCTGGACACATAATGAATCTTATATTTCCTTAAAATGTCAACATAAAATCATCATCTGTCAACTATTTAAACTAATGTTTTAAATTAGAATTTCAAGTTTGACCTGGCAACCCAGCACACAAAATACTCATAAACATAACAAATGGGGGGGAAAAAACAAATATCCACAGACTTTTTCTTGGTACCAATATTAAAAAGAATAGGTTTGATTTATCTTCATTATTTTTACACTTAATTCTGCATCTCTTCAAGACTAATGCCATGTGCTCACTAAGGAAATGATGATATCATTCCAAAAATTAAGGGTTGAATTAATTCTCAACTGAATTCCGGGGCCTCCTTACCTCTGGCTGAGGTCACACGACTCACGGGGGAATTAGGCAGGAAGTGTGAACCAGAGGGCAGGCTGTCCAGGGAGAATTTTCTCGACGGCCAGGCTGCGCCTGGTTCTGTACTTGCCGAGTCCGGGTCTGGACTCGCTGTGTCTGGGTCTTGGGAACAGCGTGGCTTACCTACTTGTCCCCTATGTTCGCTTCCGTGTCACCTCCTTCCTGCCGTCTCTGTCCCCTGTAAATGGACTTCCCAGTGCCGTTTCTGGTAGAATTCTCTAAGTTCTTTTCACGTTCCGCATATTTGCTGCAGCTGTAATGCACAGGCATCTCGGTGAGGCTGAACCAGGCTGCCTGTCTCCTCCCCAAGGCTTGGTCGGACTCTGCTCCTAGCTTGGAGTCAGGCCAATGGGGAGACCAGGTCGTGTGGGAGCCACTGACCATGAGGAAGGGGAGAGCAGATCTCAGTGACCTTGAGCGACCTTGCGGAAAGTCGGGGAGCAGGATGTGGGCACAGAAGATCTGTGAAGTCATGGGTGGAGACAGACCCACTCGCCCTGGCTAGTCGGGGCTGCCCGGCCCCGTGCAGATGGGCGGACGTGGGAACCAGCTGGGGGGCCCGAGGGCATCTCTGAGTCAAGGTCCCGGGGCCTCTGCGGAGAGGAGAGAGGGCAGAGTTGGGAACCGTGACCCGAGGCCACGGTCGGGGGTGAGGGGCTGGGGTGAAGAGGCTCGAAGGGCCGCGGGGGAGCTGTCGACAGAGATGAGGCTCAGCACGCTCAGTGAGGTAGGCTGGGCCGGTCAGACACTGTGCGTGTGTGTGCATGTGTGTGTGTCAGTGAGCGTGTGTGTGTGTGTGCACGCAGTCCCGGGCTGGGCACAGCTCACGGAAGCTGCAGGGCCCGTCCCCTACTTGCCTTCAGGACACAGAGGACACGGTCAGACCACAGCGTGTGTCCACCCGAACGGCCGCGTCCACAGAAGTGGCCAGCGTGCTGACATCCTCACCCTGGATCCCCTCTCGCTCCGGAGGAGGAGGTGCAAACAGCTGCACTCGCATCTCTGGGGACTGGTAGCTGTAGTTCTCTACGTTTATGGAATTTTCTTTTATCTTCAAGTACATTGAAGATATTGAAGTGGCAATATAAATAGCCCCTACTCTTTCTTTTTTTTTTTTTCTAAGCAGGAAGTCTTTTGAATTTGTGTTGGTTAAGCCCAGGTACACCCAAGATCCTCAGTGCTCCAGGCACCACTGGGGTCCCCAGCCGACCTGTCGGAGGTCCCCGGGGCTCCAGCCTGCCCGGTCCATGTCCACACACAAAGCTCACAGATGGCTGAGCCCCACCCTCTCCCAGGGGGCTCGCCACCTCACGGGCCTCAACGTTCAAAAGCAGAGAGAGGCCTTTGACACGGTCACCCTTACTCTGCTTGCAGAGGAGAGTTCCTGTCCACATAGAAAATGATAGTTTCTACGCATGTGGTTTTGGAATTTGAACAACAAGTTACTTTATCCTGGAAACACAGTATCATAGCTGGAAATTACGAGTTCTCCCTTTGCCACGTTACCAAGCACTCACGGAAGGCGAGAGGATAGCTCTGTGTTTGCTGCTTGAAAAACTCAAAAGCTGCATCAGGGCCGCGGCTGACGGCCAAGCCAGCATCTTGTCTGGAAATAATTATGACTCGGGAACAGAGCTAAAGCAATCTTGCAGGGTACAAAACACAGCGTTCAGACCCCAGAAAGTGGGACCATATTCCCTTCTGCACTGGCCCAGCTGGGCCTAAGACTCTTGGGATGTGAAAAGCAGGTTTTACCTACAGCCCACAGCTTCCGTCAGACACAGAACAGAAGAAATACAAATTAAAAAAAGAAACAGAATCAAAGTCACGTTCTTCACCCTGTTCAGTAATGACACATCCATGAAGGGGGAAGCTTCCAATAAGCTGAAGAATGATCTTTTATTGTGCAGTTTGAGAGCAGTTCCTGCAGCACTAAAGCCTTTCCAGAGTCTTGCAGCTGTCCTGGGTTGAAGATAACTGCGATGTAAGCTGTCTACATGAAGGGTGGTGATTTAACACGTGTAGACGCTGCCATCCCCGTTTGGATGTCGGGCACGAGGTTCCTTACTTGGTCTGGGCTTGGTTCCTTTCCCAAATTGAAGAGACTGCCCTGTCTTGCTGACTGAGTAGGAAGTTTCACTGCGTCCGGAGTTGTGGGAAGCGCGGAGTCGGGCGGCATGTCCTGTTTCCATCCCCTGACTCGTCTCTTCCTCTGTATCCTGCCCTGCACACAGGGTCCCAGCTCAGGGGGTGAGCTACACGGGTCCTGTAAAGAGCAGGCCGGATGCGCAGCCAACGCTGAATGGGACAGGAAGCAGGCTCCAACAGGACTGCGCTTAGGAGCGAACTGGGCGAGCCTGTCGGCTTCCCCGCTCCTGCCCCGGCTGGGGGTGGGGTCGGGGGAGGCCGGACCGGGGCAGCGGTGATCAGTCTACATGGAGGTTAAGTTTCACAGGCTAGAGAGAGCTGTGGGGATCGAGGGAGGGGGTGGGAGTCCAGCACCATGACCACACCTGATGCTCCTGAACTCACAACACAAGTAAAAATGAATTAAAACAGTGCATTTTATGTTCTGTGCTGTATACCACAATTAAAAAGTACATAAAAAAAAAAAAGCTAGGGGGTCAGGCTAGCTCAAGGAATCAGGATTCCCTCTCTGGCCCCACCATGCACAGCTTCTGGATAACTTCGTGTTGCCAGGGGCCAGACTTGTGAATACAGTGGAATCTGACTCCTGTCATTAAGTTCCCTGTACACTAACAGGTCTCCCCTGCTGGCTCAGGCAGTAAAGAATCTGCCTGCCAAGAAGGAGATGCAGGTTTGATCCCTGGGTTGGGAAGATGCCCTGGGGAAGGGAACGGCAACCCACTCCAGTAATCTTGCCCAGAGAATCCCACAGAGAGAGGAGCCTGGCAGGCTACAGTCCACGGGGTCGCAAAGAGTCAGACACGACTGAACAACTAACACACTAAATAACATGGTGAAGATAAAGGGATTTTATGGATGTAATTCAGGTCCCTAAACAGCGGACTTTGAGGTCATGAAAAGTAAGATTGCCCTGGGTGGGCCTGACCTAAGCAGGGGAGCCCTTTCACAGAGGACTTCCTGACAAGGGGGATTTGGAGCAGAGGCTGTCCTATTGGCCACGCAGAGCCCTGGAGTCAGGGGGCAGCCTCTGTGGCAGGGAGGGGGCCTGCAGGGGCTTGAGAGCTGCATCCAGACGGTCCCAGGGCCTGACAGCCATCCGTACCGGAGAGCTCGGAGGAGACCCCAGATTCCAGCCAGAGGAGGCCCTGCAGCTGCCCTGCTCCTTGAACCTGGACTCCTGACCACGGGACCTGTGAGTCACCGTGTTTGTGCTGCGAATCCTGAAGGTGTGGCAAGAGACGAGTGGAACACTGTGGTCATTGGGTTGCGTCCATCCGGCCTCTGCACGGGCTGGGTGTGGCCTCTCCCTGGATCCCATGGCCACGGCAGCTTCTCCGCAGGGAGAGCGGCCCCAGGTGCCCACCCCGGAGAAGGGGGAGGATCAGAATGAAATTGGAAGTGTCAGTATGAGCTCATATAGTGTGTGTGTGTGTGTGTGTGTGTGTGAACACACCCAGAATTAGACATAGAAATGGTCACAGGTGTCTGTATATGTGAATGTGGTATGTTGTCATTAAGTCGTGCCCAACTCTTGCGACCCCAGGGACTGTGGCCCGCCAGGCTCCTCTGTCCATGGCATTCTCCAGGCAAGAATACTGGAGTGGGTTGCCATTTCCTTCTCCAGGGGATCTTCCCGACCCAGGGATTGAACTCAAGTCTCTCGGGTCTCTTGCACTGGCAGGAGGATTCTTTACCACTGTCCCACCTGGGCTCAATCACTAAGTCATGTCTGACTCTTTGCGATCCCATGGACAATAGCCCACCAGGATCCTCTGTCCATGGGATTCTAGCAGCAAGGATACTGGAGTGGGTAGCCATTTCCTTCTGCAGGGATCTTCCCGACCCAGGGATGGAGCCCACGTCTCCTGCGTGGCAGGTGGATTCTCTACCACTGAGCAACCAGGGAAGTGACCATGTAGATACTGGTATATAATCAAGTATATCGATCTGCGTGACACAGTTTGATAGTTCCCTTCACACAAGGGTTGAAGATAAGTACCATTTAATCAGAGCAGATAAGACTGAGGAATAAGCTATTTGCATTTTCCTGCAGGCACACACTCCAGGGGATGCTGACGGGACCTCACAGGGTATCGCCCTGCTCGGAACTAGGATTTGGGTTTTGTACCATCCCACGAGCCACCACTGTGAGTCTCAGAGAGAAGAAATCATCTACAGAGACCATTTTTCTAGCAGACAGCTCCTCTTGTTGTGTAACAGTTTGGGTAAGTTTTCAAGGCTGGCCTGGAGTCACAGCTGGACCCATGAGGGAGAGAAGAAAACCAAAGAAGCGTTGGCTCCTCTCGGAGCAGAGTCGGTGAGGACGCTTTTGCAGCTCGTCTCGGCTCCTCTCGGAGCAGAGTCGGTGAGGACGCTTTTGCAGTTAGTCACTCCGCCGGCTGAAACGTTCCCGGGAGATGGCACTCGCCCTGTTGCTCAGCTGGGATCAGGGTGGGCAAGGGTGCGAACCTGGTTCTTTTAAAAGCACAACTTCAGCCCCTTACGACCTAAGACACAGTCTGAACACATAAGTGTCTAACACAAGGGCGTCGTGTAGCTCTTTCAGTCTCTCTTCATAAAAGCCCAGACCACAGAAACAGTTCCTTCCTTTTTCTCTACTCCTCTCCAGGTTACCTTCTCAAACATCCACCATCCCATAAATCAAAGTCACTCCTGAGATCCTCTATGTCTTTTTCTCTAACTAGGAAAACACCTTACTTTCCACTTTCCATCCCTGCCTTTCACTTTAGACACTCTTGCTTTAATCTAGCGGTATGGATTTAGCATAAATCTTGGAGAGAAACTGAGAAACAGTTTAGCTGTATAGAGACATAAAACCTGGAGGATGTGCTCAGTATTTCAAGATTAAATAGAATCATGGATTCAGACAGAGAAACTCGTGGGCCATGGAAACTCTAACATGTGGATGAGTAATGTGACCGAAAAGTCTTTATGTATCTGGCTGCATTTGGCTTCTATGTATAGTTGGCCTTTTCTGTCTCACCTACATCTCATTTCTTGTCATTTTTTTGAATTCCATGTATCTCGCTGTAAATTCTGTTTGTATATATAATACCCATGTTTCGAACCAACCTGTGAGCAATCCTGAGTTACATTTTTGCTGCAGAATCATCAACAGAGGCACTGTAATATCAAAGTCAGTTCATAAGCCATCTGTTGACAATATTTCTAGATCTTCTCAGAAGTCATATCTTGTGACAAGTCTGATTCATACAAACCAGATATCCAGCAATAAGGACATGACAGTGTATCAAGATCATGGAATATTATGCCACCACGAAGATGGCAACTATGTATTTCATTTTGAAACAGAGAGCTGTGTAATATCTTACGGAAAAGTAGTCCATGAAGTATATGTGCGCTTTGATTATAACTGTGTGAAATATTTACGTATCAGAGAAGGAGTTAAAGATAATGCGCAGAAAGGGCGCAGGGCTCCTTCCAGGGCCTGAGTGGTCTTCTTACTCCTCTTTCTTTCCTTTTTGTTCTTTTCTCTCAAATAAATGCTCCATCATCTCTTGGTGCAGAACTTTAGAACCAAACCAAAGAATAAGAATCTATAGTTCTTTGCTCCCTAGTTTCCAGTTCTCTCCCCTCTCATATATTTTAAGGAAAATCACATTAATAATTGTAGAACTCGATAATTGAATTTAGATATTCTAAAATCAGCAGACTGTTTTGCTAATGGAATAATGTACATGTTTGTTGGCTGCGGTATAAAATGGAGCGGTATACATTTGATGACAGTAGAAACAAAAGTGGGATAATACATTTCTCTTGACAGTATGGAAAACGAAAGCTGAATAGCCCTTTCCAGCTCACTGTGGCTAAAAAATGGAAATATGTAGACCTTAATTCATTGTCAAATGGTAACATATGTAAAACATACAACAACAAAAACAATACCTCCAAGCTGCCTTGCCAACAACTCGGGCAAACAAACCGGCCCCAGAGCCTCACAGCAGAGCAACTGGCAATGAGCTGGCAACGAGCAACGAGCAGGGGCCCCGTTCCCTGTCTAGGCCCGCACATTTGATGTCCCACCTGCGGGAGCAGGGTATTCGCCTGGTTTAGGAACAGCGTGTAGGTTTGGTCTGTAAACAGTTAGGGATAGTCATATCCTCCATAACCTGCGGAGACAGTTCAGACCCAGGTACTGATGATTGTACCCATGAAATTAAAAGACGCTTGCTCCTTGGAAGAAAAGCTATGACCAACCTAGACAGCCGATTAAAAAGCAGAGACATTACTTTGCTGACGAAGTCATAGACAAAACTATCGTTTTTCCAGTAGTCACGTATGGATGTGAGAGTTGGACCATAAAGAAAGCTGAGCATAAAGAAAACTGATGCTTTTGAACTGTGGTGTTGGAGAAGACTCTTGAGAGTTCCTTGGACTGCAAGGAGATCCAACCAGTCCACCCTAAAGGAGATCAGTCCTGAGTATTCACTGGAAGGACTGATGTTGAAGCTGAAGCTCCAATATTTTGGCCACCTGATGTGAAGAGCTGACTCATTGGAAAAGACCCTGATGCTGGGAAAAGATGGTTAAATGGCATTACTGACTCGATGAACATGAGTCTGAGAAAACTCCGGGAATTAGTGATGGACAGGGAGGCCTGGCGTGCTGCAGTCCACGGGGTCGCGAAGAGTCAGGGAAAGAAAAAGGATGTGCACGTCTGCTCCACATGCAGCCAGTTCTCAGACCCCAACAACAATTGCGGAACAAACCAACCAGGCAAGTCGCCCCCAAACCCCGTGGCCTTGACAACGTAGTCATTATCTGTTATCTCTCTTGGTTTCTGTGTCAGAAATTTGGGAGTGGTCCACCTGGATGGTTCTGGCTCCCGTGGAGTTAGCCATCAATTTTTGGCCAGCTCCCCCCGCCTTCTGGTGGCTTGGTCCCTCTCCAGGTGGCTCCCTCCAAGGGATGGCAAGATGGAATCAGCTGCCAGCTGGGGGTCTCAGCTCCTCCTCACGTGTCGCTCTCACAATATCCGGTGGCCCGTTGTCCCCAGAGCTAGCAAGTCGAGTCCAGTCAGAGGTCTTCAACTTGGGCCAGTTCAGCAGTGCCTGGAGACACTTCTGATTTTTACGGCCAAGCAGGAGATGCTGCTGCCGTCTAATGGGTAGAGCCAGGGATGCTACTAAACACCTTACAATGCGCAGAGCAGCCCCCATAGTGAAGAGTTAGCTGGTCCAAAATGGTCACAGGGCCGCCGTTGCGAAATCTGGGTTGTAGGTGGAAGTTTCGATGTCTTCACGGCCTGGCCTGGAAAGCCCCACACTGTCTTCATGTATTATGAAGCATACATTATGTTTCCGCACATTCTCTGGGTCATGCGGGACCAGCACTGATTTCTCATGGGAGGGACTTCACGAGGATGTGGTTACTGGGAGGCAAGGATACTGAAGGTTACCCTGGAGGTTCGCTAACCCAGCATTAAGCCTTGAGAGTGGTCACCTTGCCACCAGTAGGACTAGGAGTGACTTCCCCCCACAGAGCCCTTGTTTGCAACAGCATCGTCTGGAGGTCAACTGAGCTGAGCGTCGTGGGTTTTGCAACAGCATCGTCTGGAGGTCAACTGAGCTGAGCGTCGTGGGTAGGGGTCAGCAGGGCTTCACCGCTGCGAGGCGCTCTCAGGACTCATGGCCACCGGGTCTAAGAGTCTAAGAACCACCAGCTCATCCTCCAAGGCTGGCCTCGTAGGTGAGAGGCCTCCTCCCCAGCACTCTGTCGGTGCCGATTTCAAACGCTGAACTGAGTTTGACTTGCAGCAGAAATTCTTCTGATGTGAAATCACATACAACAAGAAGGAAGAAGACAGACTGCAAACACACATTTTTTGCCCTGAACAGCATTTTTAAACTTTGATCTCACTTCCTTTTTCTTTTCTCGATAGCTGCTTACAATAGAAATTGAGATTAGTCGTGGCGTATTTAGACCGTCAGTGTGAATGAGGAGATTTGAATCTCCACTCAGCAGCACAGTTCAGAATGGTCCATCTTATCCACGAACTCTTTGGCAAGGAGGCTGAAATGATTATGTGAAGACAAAGTGGGTTTGGAAGCTCAAAGTGTGCATCTTGAACCAAACCGCCTTATACCCTACAGACTTTATCCGTGACCTTGTGTGGGTGATACAGTTAGAAGCGACTGTCTTGAAAATCCTAACTTCCAGCTCTCCGAGGGGCCAGAGCGCGGCGCAGCCATGCAGTACCCGCACCCCGGGCTGGCCACGGCGGCGGGCGCCGTGGGGGTGCCGCTGTACGCGCCCACGCCGCTGCTGTTTAAAAAAAAAGAAGAAAGAAAGAAAATCCTAACTTCCTTAAAAAGACAAGACTAAACTGACATGTCAAACCAGAACACCCTAACCTGCTGGTTAAATATTTGCATTTCTGAAACCTGAAGCTGTGGACTGGTGGCTGGTGGAACCCCAGGGTGTAGCTGTGGTAGAGACTCAGAGGAGATGACAAAGGCTGGCCAGTGTCATGAGGAAAGTGCAGACTCCCGGGGTCACTGTTCCCAGGGAGGAATTCCTGGGAACCCTGACAGGACACAGGGTCAGCCACTCCAAGCCCCTCTGCGGTCCTTGGAGCAGACGGGGTCCTGTGCGCACAAGGCAGGGTCTCGGGGTCCCTGCTCCCCCTGCAAACAGTCTGTCTCAGCCCATCCCCGTCGGGCACTCAGACCCCAGCGCTGACCCCACTGCTGACCCCACCGCCCAATCCTCCGGTGACAGGAGAGAGGAAAAGTCTCCCTGTGCAGCCCATCAGATCAGAACGTCCTTTCTGGGGAAGATGCTACTTTGCACTGGCTTTCCAAGGCCGTCCCGGGCCCCTGGTTCCTAGGCAGCCATGGAGACATGGGAGGGATTGATCCGTGTCCCCTTATCTCACCAGATAAAAACCTGGAAACAACCCGCCGATTGCCTCATTGAGCACACTTGCTCCAAGCCACACAGAGGTCCCGTGAGCAGGGCATGCTGGTCTGACGGGAGCCCGACGTGGCACAAAGGACCTTAAAAGGAATGACTCTTTCTCAAAGGCGGCCTCCTGTTGGAGGGGCGGGTCTAGAGCTGGCATCTAGGATTTAAAGGCAGTAAAGGTGGCTGGAGTGATGAGGAGAAGGAGGCCTGTTAGAAATGAGAAATTTGCAGCTTACTACATTACCAACAGGCAGGAAAGAGGGACGCTGTTTCTGAGCAAGGAAGGGTTCTGTCTTTGGCAGACAGACTGGGCCCAAGGTTTGGCCCGCGTTCTAATGGGCTCTTGGAAAAGCAAAGGAGGAGTGGTTAGGTCTGGGTGGGGATGGGTTTTAATCCTCTTAAAAAAACAAATAATATAGCAGGTGCACGAGGGAGCTAGGTGGGTGCAGGGGTAGTTCCATAACTTTTAAAAAGTTTCGTCCCTCCTACTTCCCACCCCCAAACTGAAATGAAATCAGGTGAGTGCAGAAGGCTTCCCATTTCACAGCTATGAGGGAGGCAGAAACTCTGGAAGCTATGAGCTTCCAGAAACTCTGTCTGCGAGTTGGGGAAAGAGGTGCCTCAGGTAGGCACCACAACAAGTCTTGTCCGAATGGTCCGAGGATGAGATAGTTGGATGGCATCACCAACTCGATGGACATGAGTTTGAGTGCGCTCCGGGAGTTGGTGATGGACTGGGAGGCCTGGCGTGCTGCGATTCATGGGGTCGCAAAGAGTCGGACATGACTGAGCGACTGAACTGAACTGCATGGTTCGAGGGAGAAAGTTAACCTCACCGTTGCTTGATCTGAAAGGTGGCTTTTCTACCTTCTAAAACATCCCACGTTTGGGCTAGTAGACTTTAAACTTTTTTAAAAAATAGGAAAGGAAGAAAAGGATTCTAGGCGTCTTTCCCAGGATATACACACACACGTCTGAATTACCACAAAGAACACCCAGAACATGCTTCCCCCAGAGAGAAAAGCTAATTTGAAAGCAACTACAGAAAAACAGAAGCGAAACCTGTGTTTTCTTCACTGCCCATCATTACAGAGAACAGTAATTTAAAAAAATCTAGAACGGCTGAAAAGTTGCATCTTCTAAATCTGCATATTTTGAGGACATGTATGGATTATACACATATATTTTAAAAGCATGAAAAGGAAGAAATTGAGATGAAAATATTTTGTGGAGTGTTTCTGAAGACGATGTGGGGAGGAGGCTTCAATACGATGGTAAAATTTAAAAGTGTATTACGAAACTGCATGTAGATGAATGCTCCTCTCTGTTCCTGTGTGGGCAGCTGGTCCCTGAGCGTCCTGAAATTATCTAAGCTCCGTACACCTGTGTGAGGATGTGTAACTGCCAAAGTATCTGACGGCCCATTAGGAGAAGCAAGCAGGAGCCACAGCCGTCTAACCCGGGGGAAAGGAGAGAGCGTGAAAGCCACACCCTTCTCCAGGATAGCTGAGAACACGTGTCTCAGACTCACAAGGCAAGGGGGAGGTCTCTTAGATCAAAGCCTTTGGCATCCTCCCCGGATCGTCTTTGCTTCTTCTGGCTGGAATCTCTCTCCAGGGCTGGGAGGGAGCCCCGTTTTTGCATCCCCTTCTCTGGATGGAGATCTCTGCAGCTATCCAAGTGTTGGCTCTGGATGTTGGGGTGGTGAAGCGGTCCAGACTCCAGGAAGCTGGCCTTCTCGGGAGAGTCAGAGGGTTCGGGACAGAGACGTGACCAGAGGACTGCGGGCAGCTATGGGGCTCAGAGGGTCCTGGAGACAAGCCACCGCCTGAAACCCTGCATTCGGCCATTCCTAGGGGGAGACCTCTCGGAGAGGACAGTCTTCCCTCTGCCATCCCCTCTCTGCGTTCTTTCCATCTGGAGGGGGTGGTGTCCTATGCACTATGGAGCCATCAGCGTCATCAGAGGAGACAGCGGCCATCCTTCCTCCGGGGTTCCCTGGGTGGGAGCCTCCAAAACTGTGGCTTAGGCATCCTGACAGCGTCAGGCTTGAATTCCACCCGGAAAGGTTGGGGGCCAGCTGAGGTTCGGGCACCCACACTAGTTGCTGTGCTTGGAATATCCCAGAGCAAATATCATCATCCAAGTCAGTTAAACCAACAGTTCTGTGGTCCAGGCAGCCTGGGGAGACAGGAATCGTAAAGCCTTGACCCCTGGGTGCAAGGACTTGACCACACAGAGATGAGGAAAAAGCTTCACGCAATGTACACGGCAAGTACAAAGCACTGTGGACGACAAGGCAGGACGACTTCCATCTGGGGTGGGGGGTCTCGCAGAGAGGGGGCTCTGGGATCAGATGACTCGGCCCAGGAGGGTTTCTGCCTCTGAGAAGAGGCCTCTTTGCTGGAGCACTGGACAGGCGGACAGAGCAGCCTGGACACACAGGGGAAGGGGGAGCTGGACAGTCCCTGGAGGTCTGGGATGGAGGGAAGTTCTCCCGGGTTTGATGTGATGATCCCCACCCCCATGATCTGCTTCAGGTGCTAAGTGAAATAGTCAAGAAAGCAAACTATGAGACTAGGAGAATGCCTTCAATGTCCTGACAGAATATGATTTCCAAACGCCAAACTCTTAGTCATGTGGGAGGGTAAAATGAATACGTTTTAGATGCTCGAGCTCTAAAAACAAGTACTTCTCAGAAGCCCTTCATCCTAAAGCCCAGGAGGATGTGCTCCATCAAAAAGAGGAAGCAGATGAGAAAGAAGACCCACGACAGGAACCAGGGGGTGGGACCCGTGAGGCCGGTGGATGGGTCCCCAGGGAGTCGGCCCCGCCCCGCAGGGAGACGCCAACACCAGCCCCAACGGGGGCAGGTCGGACGGCTGCAGGATGCGTGTATTCAAGGGGCTGCGGTTGTTAGAAGTCTTCTAAGCATTGTGGGTGGGGGCTCTGGCTTCTGGTGCAGGCATGCAAGAAGCTCAGAAGTCAGCACTCCACACTAACAACAAGCAAAAGGTAAGCAAACCAAAAAACCAACAGTTATTCTTAGAACTGCCAGAGAAGCAAGGTCAGAGGTCAAAGTGCCGCCCCCCACACTGGAGAGACAGCTGGGTACAGTGCATCACCACGTACAGCAGAAAGCGGTGTCGGAACACCGACACTTAAAACTCTAACTGTTGAGTGACTTCAGCTCAGTGCGGACAACTCTGAGACACAGAAGTCCTAGGGCACGCAGTCTGATGTCTGCACCCAAGGCTGAGGGCCGCTGCCCTAGAGGGCCAGGGTTCTGCTGCAAACTCTGTGGGTTGAGGCAGGAACTCTGAGAAAAGAAGTGTCCCTCCCACACTTGGAGCTGGGATGGGGAGTGAGGGATCTGCTTTGGGCGTTAAGGTACAGGCTGGGGACACCCCAAAATCCAGCAGTCAAGATTAATGATGCAGTGTTTTAAGAAATCAACATTAGAACAAGGAGCTTCATGATGAATAAAACATTAAAATCTTAAACAAAGACGGGACCTGCGGCCAGGCTGTGAAGAGCTATATGGGACTTAAGGCAGAAGTAAAAGTGGTCACACACACCAGGTTTCCGGGCCCCTGACCCCGGGGGCTAAGGGAGCCCGCTGGGGAGCACCTCGGGGTGGGGGGGGCTGTTCCCCCAGTGTGTGATCGAGCGGCCCCCTCCCCTGATGCTGGGAAAGTGATGGGCAGGTCCTCCTCTGCCCTCAGAAGGTTCTGAAATGGGTCACAGGAAATGGCAACCCACTCCAGTATTCTTGCCTGGAGAATTCCATGGGCAGAGGGTCCTTGGTGGGCTATAGTCCATGGGGTCGCAGAGAGACGGACATGACTGAGAGACTGAGAAGCTCCTTCAAAGAAATTAACCAAGAGCATAAGGAAAAGAGCAGATACTTGTTGAGTTCCAAGTGCTCTACATGGATTGACTCATTTCATCCTCAGGACAGCTGTTCCCTCCTTCCTCCTGTGTCTCCTCACCCCTCCAGCTCACTCCTGCCTCTCCCCACCCTCAGGTTGCCTGGTAAACACTTACCAGCATCCCACTGGGTAGAGTTCTTCTATAGACACACGCTGACACACGGATGCTCTCGGATAGTAGAATCCTACGCACGTGCGTGCTAAGTCGCTTCAGTTGTACCTGACTCTTTGCAACTCCGTGGACTGTAGCCTTCCAGGCTCCTCTGCACATGGGATTCTCCAGGCAAGAATACTGGAGTAGGCTGCCATGCCCTCCTCCAGGGGATCTTCCCAACCCAGGGATCAAACCCGCATCTCCTGGGTCTTCTGCACTGCTGGGCCACCAGGGAAGCCATCAGGTCTCTAATAATGGGACCCCCTATTTCCTAACACCCCGCACACCCCAGCATCCAGCAGTCCCCGTGGTTCGGGAACTCTTCACTGTTCCTGAACAGAAGCTGCCTTTTCATAGCTGCTACCTTTGGAGACGCCCTTCCTACAAGTCCTCCTTAACCCTAACCTTCAAGATCTCCAGCAGAAAACCTCCAGCTCCCTGCACTATCCCTGCTCAGATACACAAAGTTATCCATATCTCCTGTCTCTAAGCCCCCCAAATTGTTCGCTTTATTAAACATAACATAAATCAGATTGCTTGGCTGCCTCCTTTCTCAATTAGGTAATCCAACCAGTCACACTTTAATCCAATCAACTCTAGGCCAGCCTCTGCCACTGCAACGCCCTTCCTCCAGTCTAATCAGAGCCTGAATGTCAATGTGGCCCCCAAAGCTCATCATCTCTCTTCCTATTATCCACCCTCTTAACTCAATCACAGTCTCTGTTTCCCAGAGCCAGCCAGCTCCCAGAGTTAACAAGGTTAGTCTCAAACTCCTCCAAAAGGTTGGGAAGAGAAGCAAACAGCAGGAGGGAGCAAATTTGACTTCCTGAGCTTGAAATCCTCATTTGCAGAATTTCCCCCACGAGTTCCCAGGTGCTAACTGCGTGCTCAGCCTCAGTCACTAAGTTGTGTCCAACTCTTTGCAACCCCACGTGTTTCAGGAAGAGGGACCGCTTCCAGGCCTGAAACTGGGCTCTTGTCTAACACTCAGAAATGAATTGTCTGAGGAGATACATGTGCTAACAAAGCAAGAGATTTTATTGGGAAAGGGCGCCCAGGTGGAGAGCAGGAGGGGAAGGGAACCCAGGAGAACAGCTCTGCCCTGTGGCTGCAATCTCAGGTTTTATGATGATGGGATTAGTTTCCGGGTTGTCCTTAGCCAATCATTCCTGGTGGTACATGCCTTGTTCAGCCAAGATAGATGCCAGTGAGAAGGATTCTGGGAGGTGGTCGGACACGTGGTGTCTCCTTTTGACCTTTCCCGAAATCTTCTGGTTGGTGGTGGCTTATTAGTTCCGTGTTCCTTACCAGGACCTCCTTTCGTAAAACAACTCATGAAAATGGTTACTATGGTGCCTGGCCAGGGTGGGTGGTTTCTGTCAGTGTACTTCCCCTAACACGTGGACTGTGGCCCCCCAGGCTCCTCTGTCCATGGGATTTCCCAGGCAAGAGTACTGGAATGAGTGGCCATTTCCTCCTCCAGGGGATCTTCCCAACCCAGAGATTGAACCCAAGTCTCTTGCATGTCAGGAGGATGCTTTACCACTAAGCCACCTGGGAAGCCCAGGCCTCGGTTCTCAATGAAAAGTGACCCATCTACTGAAAAGCTCCTGCTCCAACCTGTTTTAAACTTTATCAACAGAGAACAGTAGTAGAAGGTGGGCAGGAGCTGCAGTCTGCATTAAGGAATCTGAAATGCTGATTAAACAGGCAAATTTTAACTTAGGGAAAATGTCTTCTACTCCGGGCTTAGGTGACACAAGCAAGCAAACAAACAGCAGCACGTTTTAAAAAATTCCACAAAACTAAAAGCTACTGCTCTAACAGGAAAACAAACAGACAAAAAGCAGTCCCGTTTCCACTCCAAACAACAGCCACCAATCAGAAAAGGATACCCTTTGTCAGGCTTGCGTTTCAGCTCACCTCCCGCCAGCCTGAAATCCCGATTTAAGCGACACTCCTACAGGTGACCGGGTGTCCTCTCCTCCCAGAGTGAGCCCTGCCCCGCCTGGGTCTCGGTTGAGTCTCCCGAGGGCCTCAGCCTCACCGTATTGCAAGCCTCACCTCCAGCAGCCATCACCATATTGCAAGCTAGTTGTTCAAGCAGAGCCATAGGACCTCTCAGCAGATGGCCAGAAAGATTCCCAACCAAGCAGGGCCTGACCTCTACAGATTCTGTTGCCAGACCAGAAGTCCTTCAATGGGTGTTTAGAAATGAATACAAAGATGACGTATCGCACACTTTCTAATCGGAGTTTAAAAATGTCTTCCAGCATTTGCTGGGGAGAAATCCAGTGTTTGGGGAAGCTGCGAAGTTCGGGGAAGAACCTTCACGTGTTCAGGGATGGGGAAGTACAGAATACACCAGCTGGAAAAAGCTTGGACAGACAACCCATGACTTCTGTGTGTATCTGGTTAACTCCATACTCCTAACCTGTCTCTCCCCTCTTCCTTTTCCCCTTTGGTAACCACGGGTTTGTTTTCTGTATCTGCGAGTCTGTTTCTACTTTGTGTACTGATACGTTTCTATTAATTTTGTCTTCCCACCTAAGCGGTGCCATACTTGTCTCCCCCTGACCCACTTCCCTCGCGTGATAATCTCCCCCTGACCCACGTCACTCGCGTGATAATCTCTAGATCCATCCATGTCGCTGCAAGTGGCACCGCTTCCTTCTTTTTTGTGGCTGAGAAACAGTCCATCGTGTGGAGACGCCACGTCGTCTTATCCACGCACCTGCTGATGGACACCGAGGCCGCTTCCTTGTCCTGACTGTGGTGAACCGTGCTGCTGTGAACACCGGGGCGCGTGTATCTTTGCAAATGAAGAGCTTTTATCTTTTCCAGATGTATGCCCAGGAGTGGCATTGCTGGATCACATGGTAGCTTTATTTTTAGTTTTTTAAGGCGCTATCCTCTTCTCCACAGAGGCTGCGCCCGTTCACACTCCCATGCCAGTGCAGGAGGGTCCCCTTCCCCACACCCTCTCCAGCGTTTGGTGTCTGTAGGCTTCCGATGACGGCCACTGGAAGCTGTGTTTTTAACCCCTCTCGCCCACTTTGTCCCACCTTCCCCACTTCTGGTAGCCACCATTCAGTTCTTTGAGCTTGGTGTTCTGTCTCTCTTTTTTATAATCCACACGTAAGATCATACAGTGTCTGTCTTTCTGTCTGACTTGCTTCACTCAGCATGATGCTCTCAGTCCGTGTTGTCATGAATAGCAGATTTCCTTCTTTTCGCAGATAAGTAATATTCCATTTATGGTACCACAGTTTCTTTATCCATTCGTTGTCCATCTTGTTTCCATGCTTTGGTTGTTGTAAATAACGCTGCAGTGAACACAGGGATGCAGACATCTTTTCAAGACGATGACTTGCTTTCCTTTGGGTAGATACCCAGAAGAGGAGCTGCTGGATCAGACGGTGGTTCTGTTTTTAATTTTTGCAGGAGCCCGCATTTTGGTTTCCATCGTGGCAGCACCAATTTACATTCCCACCAACAGTGCACAGGGGCTCACTTTGCTCCACATCTTTGCCGATTGTTGTCATTTCTTGTCTGTTTTGTGACAGCCGTTCTGACAGGTGTGAGGTGATAGCTCATTGCGCTTTGGGTTTGCAGCTTCCTGATGATTAACCGTCAGTGATGTCGAGCCCTTTCCACGTACCTGGGGGTCATCTGTATGTCTTCTTTGGGAAAATGTCTGTTTAGGTTGCCTGCCCCGTTTTTAATCAGTTTGTTTTGCTATTGAGTTGTTTGGATTCTTTATATATTTGGGCTATTAACTTATTATCAGATATATTATTTGCAAACATTTTCCCCCACTCTGTAGACTGCCTTTTCATCTTGTCAATGGTTTCCTTTGTTGAGCAGAAGCTTTTCAGTGTGATATCGTCCATCTTGTTTATTTTTGTTTTGCTGCCTTACCTTTTAGCTCCAACTTGAAAAATCATCAACAAAACTAATGTCATGGAGCTTACAGCCTGTGTTTTCTTCTAGGGGTTTTATGGTTTTAGGTCAGAAGTTCAAATATTTGATCCATTTGACTTAATTTTGGGGGGTATGGTATAAAAGAGTGGGCCAATTTCATTCTTTTGCATGAAGCTGTCCAGTTTTCCCAGCACCACTTTTTAAAGAGACTGTCCTTTTTCCATTGTATATTTTTGGTTATTTTGTTATAAATTAATTGGCTATATATGCGTGGGATTAGTTCTAGGTTTGCTATTCTGTTCCATTGGTTTGTGTGTCTATTTTTATGCCAATACCATACAATTTTGATTACTTCTGTAAAAAATGCCACTGAAATTTTGATAGAGATTGGATTGAATATGTAGATTGCTTTGAGTAGTATGAACATTTAAACAATATTAATTCTTCCAATTCATGAGCACAGAGTAGTTTTCCATTTATTTGTATCTTCTTCAATTTCTTTTATCAAACGTCTTACAGTTTTCAGTGTATAGGTTTTCACTTCCATGGTTAAATATTTTTTGCATGTGTATTTTATTTTTGTTGGTGCAGTTGTAAATGGAACTGTTTTATTAATCTCTCTGCTAGTTCATTGCTAGTGTGTGGAAATGCAACACATTTTTTTATGTTGATTTTATATCCTGCATCTTTGTTGAATTTGACTTGTTGCATTTTCATTCAATTCAACATATTTTCTAATTTTCCTTGAGATTTCTTTCTTAACTTATGGGTTATTTATTTAAAAGTGTATTTTTTAATTTATAAGTACTTGGAGAAATTTCAGTCATCTTTTTATTTTTGATCTCTGGTTTAATCCACTATGATCAGAGAACATACCTCGTATAATCTTTATTCTCTTAAATCTGTAAGAATTGTCCCCAGCCCAGGATACGGTCTATGTTAGTCTGTGTTATAGAATTTCTAACTATGGTTGTAGTTAGTTAGAACTAATTAATTATGTTAGTCTATTTCCCTACGTTAGGGACATAGAATGTGTGTTCTGCTATTATTGACTGGGGTGCTCTAAAAATGTCAGGTCAGTTGGAACAGTTCTGAATCTTGTTAATTTTCTATATCCTTGTTTTATTGATTATTGAGAAAGAAGTATAGAAGCTTCCAATTATAATTATGTTTTTTTCCCATTTTTTATTATATATTTTTTCTTTGTGTATTTTGAAGCTCACTTGTTGGGTACATATGAGTTTGTTATATCTAATTGGTTGTTGTTGTTCAGTCACTCAGTCATGACCCACTCTTTGCAACCCCATGGATGGCAGCACGCCAGGCTTCCTTGTCCTTCACCGTCTCCTGGAGTTCGCTCAAACTCATGTCCATTGAGTCAGTGATGTCATCCAACCATCTCATCCTCTGTCGCTCCCTTCTCCTGCCTTCAATCTTTCCCACATCAGGATCTTTTCCAGTGAGTCGGTTCTTCACATAAGGTGGCCAAAGTACTGGAGCTAATTGGTAGGTCGACCTATTATCATGTCTCTTTATCTCTAGTAATTTTCCTTACTTTTTGAGTTACGTTTGCATGGCATCTTTTCCATCTCTTTGCATTTAAACTACCTCTGTAAATATATTTAAAGTAGGTTTCTTGTAGACAGCATATAGATAGGCCTTTTTAAAAAAATCATTGTGACAATTCTTATCTTTTTATTGGTATGTTTGGAACCCTTTACATTTATTATTGATGTTAGGATTTACATCTGCCCTTTTATTATTGTCTATTTTTCCCTATTTAAATTTCTCTGTTTCCTCTTTACTGCCTTCTTTTGAATGACTTGATTAGGATTTTTTGAAAAGCTGAGCGCTGAAGAATTGATGCTTTTGAACTGTGGTGTTGGAAAAGACTCTTGAGAGTCCCTTGGACTGCAAGGAGATCCAACCAATCCATCCTAAAGGAAATCAGTCCTGAATATTCATTGGAAGCTCCAGGAGTTTGTGATGGACAGGGAGGCCTAGCGTCCTGCAGTCCATGGGGTCTCAAGGAGTTGGACACAACTGAGCGACTGAACTGAACTGAACTGAAGGTTTTTACTGGGGCTTCCCCAACGTCTCAGCAGTAAAGAATCTGCCTGCCAGAGCAGAAGATGCAAGAGAGACGGGTTAGATATCTAGTTTGGGAAGATCCCTTGCAGAGGGTAACCTACTCCAGTATTCTTGCTTGGAGAATTCCATGGGCAGAGGAGCCTGATGGGCTGCAGTCCAGGGGGTCGCAGAGTCGGACATGACTTAGAACAACAGCAGCATCTAAGCTGATCACAAGCCAAGGATCAGGGAGCCTGGAGTTTCTTTGCTTGGGTAATTTCTCCTGGCTGCTGGTCATCTAGAAATCCGAATTTCTTGGGGTGGGGCGGGGTGGGGAGATTCTGGCTCAGCCAAAGGCATTAGCTCATAAACCCTATCAGACTTTGGCTGGTCGCAGCAGGACTGACGTGTTTTCAAATTAGTCCAAAGGTAAATCCAAAGGGCAGGGAAAGGATTGGATTAATCACAAGAAAGTACTGATTTGGAATTGAGTTGATCTTCACAGCCAGAGCCTAGCAAACGTTTGCTTCTCAGATTTTCAAGGATCCGATTCTGAACACCTTTGCTGAGGGCTTACTCCAGGGGAGTGAGCATAAGGAATCAAATCCTTTTTACCACTTGGAGGGGAAAGTGAGAGTTTCCATTCTTAGTTGCCTAGCTGGTCCAGTTCATATATTACCAGTTGTTGAAAGCTTGACATTTAAGTTGTTTTTTTTTTTTTAAACTCTGTAATAATTGTTTTTATACCTGAATCTCTGTGAGAGAACTCTTACAGTGCCTGGCATTTAATATACATTAGTTATTACAATTATCAGTAATCCTTTTAAACCGGTTAGCCCTTGACTTTCTGTGATTTTAAGTTGAGCATCTTGTGTTCTTTAAATTTCATGATAAAAATTTTTAACCTACTTTTCTATTGAGGAGATTTCTTCTTTTCTTATTGATTTATTTGTTGTTGTTGCTGTTCAGCTGCTAAGTCATGTCCAACTCTTTGTGTCCCCATGGACTGCAGCATGCCAGACTTCCCTGTCTTTCTCTATCTCCTTGAGTTTGCTCAGATTCATGTTTTTATTGATTTGTAAGAACTCTTTATATATTGTATTATGTTGAGAATACCAGTCCTTTATCTGTCATATAAGTTTCAAACACTTCTCCCAGTGTGTTCTTTGCATGTTAACTTAGTTTATGGTGATGTTTTTAGTCACATGGCAGTTTTTATATTTTCATTTTATTGTAGCCAAATCTGACAGTTTTTCCTTGTTGACTTGTGACTTTAATATATGTTTTAAAATTCACTCAGTTTTGTAGTGTTGTCTTATAATTTTTCCTTTTTACATAGATACTCTAGCTGAGATCTATTTCTGAAATACTGTAAGGTGGTGATTTAGATTTTTTTTTTCCCCAAAAGGTACTAAATTAAAATGAAAACTTAGGAATACTTCTCAACCTGCTCCTTGAACCATAGGTATTTTTTTCTAACTAGTAGTAATAAAAACAATAAAAACTAATGTTTTTATAAGGATTTGCAACTTGCAATGGCATCCCATTCCAGTACTCTTGCCTGGAGGGTCCCATGGACCGAGGAGCCTGGTGGGCTGCAGTCCATGGGGTCGCTAAGAGTTGGACACGACTGAGCAACTTCACTTTCACTCTTCAGTTTCATGCATTGGAGAAGGAAATGGCAACCCACTCCAGTGTTCTTGCCTGGAGAATCCCAGGAATGGGGGAGCCTGGTGGGCTGCCGTCTATGGGGTTACACAGAGTCAGACACGACTGAACTGACTTAGCAGCAGCAGCAGCAACAATTTACAAAGCTTTTTTACATACTTATCAGGTGGGAATCTTTCTGTTTCAGTAGGAGAAGCCTGACTAAACTGGCCTAAATAAGAGGTTCAGTAACTCACTAACCCTAACCCTAATCCCTAACTCTGACCCTGACCCTGACCCTAAGCCTAACCCTCTAACCCTAACCCCTAACCCTGACCCTGACCCTGACCCTGACCCTGACCCTAACCCTAACTTACCTGAAAAACCTAGACATCATCGGGCTTTGCACGTGGCTGGATTTGGAAGGTCAGTAACCTTACCCTCCTGCTTCATCCTCAGGATAACACTTGTTAGGGTCCTAAGACGATGTCTAGCAATTTCTAGGAATTCCCTGTTGTCTTGTCCACATCCAGGGTGGACAGAGACTCTTCTTTTGATTGCTCTCAGAAGAATGAGGGATTTTCTTTCCCAGATCCCACAATAAATGTCTTCTTGCCTTTTCCAGCCGTGGTGTCCAGGAAAATGACAAATTATCTCTTTCGACTTAGTCAATCAAAGCCTTCTCTAGCACAGGCGGTGAGGTTGGGGGGAGGCACCTACTGCACCTTGAGGTGTCCAGGAAAGGTGACTCTCCACCCAAGAAAAAATTAGGGTTGTGTCACTGAGAGGCCAGTAATTTGAACTTTCTTTGGCATTGCCTTTCTTTGGGATTGGAATGAAAACTGACCTTTTCTAGTCCTGTGGCTGCTGCTGAGTTTTCCAAATTTGCTTGCTCCTTGGAAGATAAGCTATAACAAACCTAGACCGTATATTAAAAACCAGAGTCATTATTTTGCCGACAAAGGTCCGTATAATCAAAACTATGGTTTCTCCAGTGGTCATGGATGGATGAGAGTTGCACTATAAAGAAAGCTGAGCACCACAGAATTGATGCTTTTGAACTGTGGTGTTAGAGAAGACTCTTGAGAGTCCCTTGGACTGCAAGGAGATCCAATCCATCCATCCTAAAGGAGATCAGTCCTGAATATTCATTGGAAGGACTGATGTTGAAGCTGAAACTCCAATACCTTGGCTACCTGATGTGAAGAGCTGACTCATTGGAAAAGACCCTGATGCTGGGAAAGACTGAGGGCAGGAGGAGAAGGGGACGACAGAGGATGAGATGGTTGGATGGCATCACCAACTCGATGGACATGAGTTTGAGCAAGCTCTGGGAGATGGTGAAGGACAGGGAGGCCTGGTGTGCTGCAGTCCATGGGGTCGCAAAGAGCTGGACACGATTTAGTGATTGAAGAACAACAATTTATTTTTTAAAATTGAAGTATAGTTGATTTACTGTGTTAATTTCTACTCTGCAGCAAAGTAGTTCAGTTATACATGTACACACACAATCTTTTTTTACATTCTTTTCATTATGGTTTATCCCAGGATGTTGACTGTAGCTCCCTGGGCTGTACAGCAGGGCCTTGTTTTGCTTTTCCATCCATAGTGTTACCTGAGGACGAGGATATGAGATGCACGGGGCAGGGGCAGGGCCTACCTCTAAACACGACCACAGCCTGCACGTGCGTGTCTCAGAGGCTGGAGCACTCATCTCGGGTTCAGTGGTACGACCCCCCAGCGGGGTACCCGCCCCTGGAGGCCCTAGAGCCCTGCCGCCACCTTGGCTGGAATGCCACCCGCCCGGCCCTGGGAGCCTCAAGCTTTTCAGATGAGATCACCGCCGGGAGCAGGGCTCTGGGCCAGGACGCTCCAAATTAAGCCAGACGCTGTACTTTTCCTCGAGGCGGGAGTATGTGTGTTCCAGCTTTGAGGAGAAAAACCACTCGGGCTTCCTGTTTGGATGACACTTGGCTCCCACCTCCTAAAAGTCTGAATGTCTGCGGAGCTGGGAGGTGAGCCCGAATCGAAGGATCAAGCTGACACAGTACATGAGTGTGTCGGGAGGAAAGGCGCAGGAAGCTGGGGGCTGCAGCCAGGACTGTGACATCATCACTTCGGCATCCTGTCCGGTCCTGGAAAAATGCAGCCCATATCGCCTGGAGGAGCTGAGACACAGGAGACAGAAGCTATGTGGCTGCTCGGCCAAGTCCTGGGAGCAAGGAGCCGGGCTTGGAGGTCTTATCCATTAAAGCGAGGGAAGGGTGAAACTCTGGTATGTGGATGGCCGCCAAGAACTCAAGAAGAGACGAGAGGAGAAACAAAACCCTTCAGTTGAAACGCCAGTGGAAAAACACTTCTTAGCGACAAACACCGAGAAGCACAATGTGCTCTTATTGTGCCTGGGCTTTTTTTTTTTCCCCGAAAAAAAAGGTTTTGCAAAAATGATCTTTTGATGTTTATAAAGTTGCTCCTGAATGAGGGTCACTCCAGGGCAGTTGGGAACTCACGGCCTGAGCACTCGCATTCCCCAGACATAGTGAGGAGGGAAGGTGAGTGTGTGGGAGTTGGTGGCGGGAGGAAGAGGAGGAAGAGAAGGGATTTTCACCTCCTCTGGTGGTGGAGGAGTGAGTGTTCAGGGTTCGCACGCGTCCTCTCGGTGAGCGCGTCTAGGGCTCCTACCATCTGGTCCACAAAGGAGAAGTATTTTACTTTCACAGAAAAGGTTTACGAGCCCGGGCCTAAAGCAAGAGAGCTGCCAGGGAGGGTTCCCCTCTGGTCGCCCAGATCCGGACCCCAGAGCCCCCTCCTCTTCCCTAGACGCGGGGCCGTCTGCCTAAATGATGCATCAGCCAGGCTGGCTGTGCTCTCAGTTTTCCCGCAGTCTTTGCTGGTCGCACAGCCCAGCTGCACCCTGCCTCTGCCCTGTGGTCCCCGCTGGGATGTGGCTCCCTTCTCTGAGCTCTGTGAGGGCAGGCCAGGCTCGATTATCTGCATTCTCAGTACCTATGATATAAAAGGTGCTCAATCAACGGATTTCAGTTACTAAGCGCATAGACCATGGGTAACATTTTTAAAGTAACAGAGGTGTTGAGGCCCGTATCCCATGCAGACAGAACCTCTGTCCAGCAGGAGGGGACCCAGACATGACAGTTTCTGGGCAGCTACAAACGCAGCCCAACTTCAAGCCAACATTCTTTCACTACGTAGTCCGCATTTATTTAAGGGCTTCCCAGGTGGCTCAGTGATAAAGAATCTTCCTGCCAATGTAGGAGAGGCAAGAGATGTGGGTTCGATCCCTGGTTTGGGAAGATTCCCTGGAGGAGGGCAGGGCAACCCACTCCAGTATTCTTACCTGGAAATCCCATGGACAGAGGAGCCTGGCGGGCTACAGTCTACGGGGCCGCAGAGAGTCAGACGCAACTGCGTTCACATGTGTGTGCACACACACCCTCACACACACACCGCATTTACTTAGCAAGAAGACGTAACTGGTGGTAGAACTGTGTCTATCTTCCCACTGAGGGATTTGTTGGAGACATTGAATACAGCACAGCATCTCAACTGTGTTTGGAGTTGTCCTCTTTCATTTCATTTTTTTCCATCACTTGTGACTGGATTACAGTGAGTCATTCACATACACAGAAAATTGAAATAACACAGAGCCTTGTTCAAATTGGATTTAAAATTTATTTTTCCTGGCTTTCATTGCCCCCGAAAAACATTTTCCATTTTTCTGGGGTCTTTATTATCTTTGGGGTTTTCTTTTGCAATTTTCTGAACACAGTTTCTTGTTTACACACTAAGCAGTCTGAAATTTACACAATGAGACAAACCCCTCAGTCCCAGGAAACACCCTCCTCGGTGCGTTCTGTGGGGTCAGAACCTCGGCTGACCGTGGAACCCACCTCAGCTGATGGAGACCAGTGGCTGCACCTTCAGCGCTCTCTCAGCCGGGAAACATGAGCTGAGCCAAGGGATCTCCCTCTCCACTGGGGGAGTGAGCCACGCGGGTGGGGAGAGGACCGGTTTCTACGGAGTCGTTTATCCAAAGAGGCCTCCATGAGCGCCTGCATTAACGAGGCCCCACTTGCGATGGTTCCAGGAAGGCCTGAGCACATGGGGAGCTAGGGCCCCGAGAAGGTGTCTGATGTTTTGCAGGTTAAGTCCCCCACCTAAGCCCTCTGCTCACATCCACCAACAGCCAGCCTGACGCGACCGATGGCCAGGAAATAATGACAATAGCGACAGCTGCCCCAGAGTGTGAGCTCTGCCCAGGTGGCTGTGCTCCCGGCTGGCTCCCAGGGCGCAGGAAGCGAGGTCCAGACAGGCAACGCACCAGGTGCAAGAAACAGGTGCTCAGTGAACAGCGGGGACTGGAAGAATGTGCTGACACATCGCTCTGGATAAAGCTCCGTCTGTGCCCTTTTACTGAGCCCTCACCACTGTGAAGAGCACCGCTGTGTCCATTTGACAGGGGAGAAAACTGAGGCCCAGAGGCAGACTTATCCACACACGGAAGCCGGCCTGAGCACACACCTGTTGGACCTTGGGATCTGTGCTCTTTCCACATCCTGCGTGGTCAGTGGGGACTCAGCACTGATTCTATCGGAGAACCTGGCAAGGCACAGAGAACACCCACTGGAGCGTCCGCTTCCCATAGACTGCTAATTCCCCAGGGGCAGAGGCTCAGGGCCGTTTGCAGGGCCGCAGAGCCTTATGTGCTGCCAACTGCAGATAAAGCTCAGCAGGGCCTCGGCTTGTCGCTGCCCCAGAGCGAGGCTTTATTTGACTCCGTGTGGGCGGGTTTTGTGAGGCCAAGAAGGGTCGAAGTCCAGGGCTGCAGTAAGCGGCTCTCCAGCGCGTTCTCACAGGAAACGCTGGTTTTGTGATGGATGGGCCTCACTTGGGGCTCCGCCAGCGGGCTGGAAGCACTGTGCCCTGTCTGAAGAGTGGTCCTGCCTCTGGGCATGTACTCTGGGTATGTTTTCCACATCACAGCATTTTCGTGTGTGCGTGCGTGCGTGTGCACCAGTGACTGAAGGGCACACGCCTGTGACCAGCCCCAGCAGCTGAGCCTGGGGCAGAATCCCTGGGGGAGGGGGCGGGCGGGGCGGCTGATGAGGGACTCCCAGACCCGCTCCAGACCTGGTGACTCACGGCCTCTGGGCTGGGTCCCCGGAATGTTGAACATGTTTCCTAAGCCAGCGGTCACCAACCTTTGAGGCACCGGTGCCTAATTTCATGGAAGACAGTCTTTCCACGGACTGGGGTAGAGGCCATGGTTTAGGATGATTCAAGACAGTAGTCTGTTGTACACTTTGTTTCCAACCTAAAGCCTCCACTGATCTGACAGGAGGCACCAGCTCACCACCTGGGGGCTGGGGACCCCTCTCCTAGACAGTTCTTACGCTGAAAGATGAGAACCACCGTTGGAGGGATTGGGCAAAAAGACGGATGTCCGCTTGCTGCTTTTAGACTTGTGCAGTATTGGATAATTTTGTAATTTAAGAAGTACAGGCTTGGGAGAAGAAAGGAAAGAAGGGCAACAGGGAACAGGCAGGGGTGGAGGCTCGGACAGAGGAACCCGGTCTCCCAGACTCTGGGTGGGACGGTGCTGTTTACAGCTGCAGCCCCCGGGGCCCCCTTCTCTGTTTTCCTTCTCTCTCCCTCTCCCTCTCCCACATACCATCACGCCCCAGGCAAACACCACTACAATACCAGCCTCCCCACAAAAAGACCCCAAACGACTCCGAGCTAGTATCTTCAGTGTCCGGCGGCTAGAATTGTTTGTTCTGCCCGAGGGACAGACATCCCTAGTTCACGACTGGTAGAGCCCATCCAAGCCTTCCATACTTTTGCAAAGCTTCCTTCTTATCACAAACAGATAAACCACCGTCTTCCATCTCCCAGCTTCCAGTTCACGTGGGAGTGTTTGGGTTTTTGGTTTTTGTTTTTTTTTAAAGACTTTCTTTCACATCAAAAATGTAGAAAAAGTCCATTTCAAAGAGGACCGTCAATTCTGAAATCTCTAGATTTTTACTCTTGGTGTTTTTAAGATGCTGCCACTCAGGTGCTGGCCCCCAAGCAGGTCCTGGCCGGTGTCAGTCGTACCTGATTCAAAGGCAGGCCGAGCAAAGGGCCTGTGCTCACCAGAGGGGGCCTTCCAGCCTGGACACCAGGCACTGGCCAACGCTGACCCAAGCCCTCGGCCCCCTTGAGTCCTGTGCCCTGGTTCTGCAGGCCTCGTGCCCTCTGCTTGTGAATAAGGCTTCCTGGTGACCGGGTCTCTCCCCAAACTGGGCACTTGACTTAAGTTGCCTCAGAATGGCCTGCCAACCCCCAGGGTGGCCTGAGATTCACTGCCCGGGGAGGGACTGGTGAGAGCCCCCCAGGCCCACGTCTGCTGGCATACCCAAACCCCACAGCAGCCCTCGGCCTGGCTCCAACCACGCCGGAAGAAGGGGTGAGCGGGGCTCCTTCACGGGAGGCAGGCGAGGTCTTCGTGGAGTGGGAGAGCTGGCCACGGGGTGGAACGGCCGTAGACAGTAAGTTCACACAGGCGTCCTCGACCCGGGCTGCTGGTTTGAATCACTGAGGACTGTCAGGACATCCCATCCTAGACTCCACCCAGATAAGCAGGAGGCCAGAATTTCTGGAGATTTCTGTGCAATTCTGCAGAGGCGCCCTGTGTGGAACCAGGGTGGAGACCTCTGCTCCCCTGCTGCCTCCCACAGTTGGCTGTGGCCCTGCAGCCCTGGGTCACCTTGGGGGTCAGGAAGCCCCAGCCCGGACCCCCCAGTTGGAACCTGGGGCCCTGCCCACCCTGGGCTGCTCCGTGTTGGGGTGCATTTGAGCAGAGCCCAGACTGCTTGCAAGCTGGGACCCAGGACACTGGGCCCAGCATGAGGCCCTCAGAGCTGGGTCCTTGGGCAAGTTCCCCAGGGCAGACCTGCGGGGGAAGACAGGCCAGAAGCTGTCTCTGTCTCTCCCCCTCTTTCTCTCTCTGCCTCTCGTTTTCTTTCTGTCTTCCCCTGCTGTCTTTTCTGCACTGCAGCTGCAGCTACCATCCATCCATCCATCCATCCATCTACCAGTATCTCCTCAGCTCCTGCCCCATCCTGAGGTCCCCACCTGGCCCATGGGCCACCCAGGATGGAGCTGAGTGGGGACCAGCGTACATGGCTTCTCTGGTGGCTCAGATGGTAAAGAATCTGCCTGCAATGCAGGAGACACAGACTTGATCCTTGTGTCAAGAAGATCCCCCAGAGAAGGGAGTGGCCACCAACGTCAGTATTCTTGCCTGGAGAATCCCATGGAGAGAGGAGCCTGGCAGGCTACAGGACATGGGGTTGCAAAGAGTCGGATACGACTGAGCAACTAACACACACGTGGCAATGAGAGTGTGACCTGTGACAGACACAGTGGAGTGGGCAGCCCTGGCCCAGGCCCACCAGGAGGATATGATGGGTCTGGTCCGCATGGAGGGTGGCTGACCCAGGAGGGCATGTGGAGAGTTGCGTGGGAGTGGAATTCGGAACACTCAGGCCCGCAGGCCACAGGAGAGAGCTGGGGCTGGGGGGCAGGAGGGCAGGTCGGGTCTCTGAGGGGCTGCCCAGGAAGGCCTGGCGCTGGTGAAGCCGGTCCCAGGAAGGCTGGTCAGGAGAACAGGACGAGCTCAGGGGAACACTTTCCATCCTGGGGCCTCAGAGAGGGGCCGACTTCATGGGACTCAGTTCACGGAACGGGGACTTTGGAGTAAGAACCAGGCAGGACTCAGCTGTCAGGCTGGGGCCCAGGTTCCGAACAGGCCCAGCATTACAGCTGCTCAGTCCTGAGTCACTGAGCTCCTGATTTCTGACTCCTGCAGTCCCAGCCCAAGCTCAGACCTCAGGCTCAGAACCTGCAGGGGGCCTCTGGGCAGCTGTGGGTATGGGAGCTGAGGGACTGGGGTGGGCAGTTAGGCAGAGGGGGTCTCTCCCCTTCCCCATCCCCACCCGGGGCTCTGACCTCCCCGTCGCCCTCTTGCTACGACACGGCAGCTTTCCTCCACCTCTGCCTTCGACCCACCTGGGTCCTTCATGGGCTCCCCTCTTGAGAGTTGCTTCTTTTATTAATAAACCCTCGGAGGTGCTGCTGTTCCCAGACTGTCCTACTCTTGTAAAAAATTTGAGTAATTCTTTTCTACTCTGATTTTGATGGAACAGTTAAAAACAACAGTGTAAATTGTAGATGGCAGAGACTTGGAACTGTCTCCAGGACATCTTGTGACATGAAAATTCAAGTTGCAAGGAAATATATTTATCTAGTGTGATTTCAATGCTCTATCTCTGTGTTTGTCTGTGTAAGGACGTATTTCTTTTTTGTTTGACGTGCGCGTGTATTCGGTATCTGTATATGTTGTGAAATGATGAGCATGGTCAATCTAGTTCACACTCGTCACCTTATACTGTTACATGTTTTTTTCTTGTGATGAAAACCTCTAAGATCTGCATGCCCAGTGACTTTCAAATATGTGATAAATGTGATCAGCTGCAATCACCCTGATGTGTGTCACCATTTTGGCAACTTTTGGGGATAATCTCTGTGGTGACTTCTTCCATGAAGGCAGATTTGCTCTCACAAGAATGTACCTGAATGAGGAAAAAATTCATGTATTTTCTTTCTGACAAAAGCGTCCTGTGTCGGGGGTGGGGAGGGAGGGGAGCAGCTGGAAGGAGGGGTGCCTGTGAGGTAGGGCCTGAGGGGCAGAGGGCAGGTCACCTCCAGTGGGTCCCACAGAACCTGAAACCCCACCGTTAAAATGTCGATATGACGTCCTGAGGTGGATTACTTTTAAAAGTTTGTGAGGAATTGTTTGGAGTTGGGAGAGTATTTTTCTATGGAATCCTCCACCAATGAAACTGTGTTTTTCAGTATCGTCAGTGGAGGATCCACTTTTCAGCAAATGCGCACAAACGCATTCCGTCCACACGGGCCTGGCTGGCCATGCTCTGCAGGGCGTGGGTGGGCGTCTGCCTCAGTTTCCCCGTCTGTGACCCCAGGTGCCCTGCCTCACACCATCACTGGGAGGAGTCCACAGGTTTCTACACGTGAAGTACTTGGAACAGCGACTGGCAGGTAACTCGGCACGTTTATTGTTATTATTGCTATTTTCAACAAAACCACAACCCGCCTCAGCCCCTCTGCTCTGAGAGTCTGTGGAGGTCGGCTGTATCCGGGGCAGAGGGCCTTGAACCAGAGAGGTTGGCCTTGGATCAGACTTGACTCGTGAGAACAGGACGTCCGGTGACAGGAGGGGGCCTGGCTGTGTGACGGCACAAGGTCTGGGCCCAGGCATGAGTCTGGGGGCCGGTGGGGCACCTGGAAGGCAACTGTTCCCGAGTTGGTGACTGAGGTGTCCCCGACCTTAGTGGAAGCGTGTTCATCCCTGCAGGCTGCGCTTTGTGGCCGAAGCCTCTGCCCAAGGCCATCGAGTGACTCCAGCCCAGAGGCCAGCTTCCGGGCTCCTGAGCCCCTGGCCCCCCGACTGTCCCTCTGAGGACTGCTAAGTCACGAGCATGAAGGACCGAGGTGGGGCCCCTGGGGGCATAGCTTCCCGAGGGCGAGGCCTCTCAGGACCAGGATCCCCGGGATGCAGGGCAGGGGCTGCACCCCCACAGGGGCTGGGAGGGGTCGGGAGCACGTCATGAGCCCCTCTGTCCGGGGGTCCAGCTCGGGCACCGGCAGGGCCTCAGAGACCACCCCCTGCCTCTGCTCCCGACTTTCTGGTGGTCCTCCCCTGAGCCCAGCTCAGCCCCCAGAGCAGGCTGCACGGTTCAGCAGAGGCCTCTGCATTCGGTGGTTTACAAAGCTCATGCTTATATGTGTCCTAACGCTTCGTATTCTTTCACACACACCCTGCCGTCTGCTCACACAGCAATTCACGCTCGTAAACCCCATTTCTACTACATTCCAGAAGTGGCGGTTGGAGTCGTCTCAGTGTGTTTTGAGTAATAGAGAGTGAGGCCTCTGAGGTGTGGGTCTCCCTCGAAACTCCTCTGCTACTCTCCTGACTTCACCCAGCAGGCACTTACGGAGCATCCCCTGGGTCAGCCCCACTTCACGGGACCAGGCGCGACTCCCCGTGAAGCGGCTTTTCCAGAGCCGCACACCAGGTGGTGTGTCTTTTCTTTGCACTGGCTCCTTGCCCTGCTAGTTGTTGTTGGCAGCAGGTATTCATAGAGGTGAGCGATCAAGAGTCACGGCTTGAAACAGATGTTTCTCATTTCCTGTTACACCCAGCTCTCACTCCCCTCCCGAAGGGAAGTGGACTTGAGCCCCATCCGTCATCATGATCAAGGTCCAGGTGTCGGATGTGGGGAGACGGCAGGGTGAGAGTACACGGGGGTGCTATGGGTAGAACTGGGTCCCCCTAAAAGATACGCTGGCGTCTCACCGCGTGGGATGTTTCTTTTAGACCAGACGGCACACCTCTGTCTAGCGTCATCTCTGGTCCCTGCCCAGTGGAGGCCTGGAGCACCACCCCGAGTCATGACACCAAAGATGTCCCCAGACGTCCCCCTCCCCAAGAGGAACCAAGGACTCACCAAGTCAATCAGGAGGGTACTTGTGTGTGTTTACAACAAACTTTTGGCTGTGAACAGAAATTATGAAAAGCGGGCTTAAGTGGGACAAAGAAAACAGTCACTGCGGGTTGAATTGGTTCCCCAGGATGGTGGCTTGAAGTCCTCACTGAGATACCTGTCAGTGTGAACGCATTCAGGAACAAGGTTTCTGCGGGTTATTAAGAGGAAGTCACGCAGAAGTAGGTGGGGCGCCTGGTGCGGACAGCTGTCCTGACAAGTCGGGTCTGGGAGGAGCCAGCCCAGCGCAGGGAACAAACACTCAGCGGCTGACACTCACAAGTGCACACCCCCAGTTACTAAGCCCGGAAGATGAGGACCCGGATTCAGAGCCGGGCATGGGTTCCGTGCCCCAGTGCCGAGCCGTGATGGGGGCTGACAGTAAGGCCTTCCCCACCGCATCGAGGATAGGGTAAGAGCAGTCATGTAAATGAGGGACCCACAGACGTGAGAAGCAATCCACCTTCTGCAAAATGCGGGACACTGGTGTGTGTCCAAGGTGTGTGAGGCCGCGGTCCAGGTAGCTCAGTGGCGGGCCAGATGTGTGGGGGTTCACTCCCTCCGCAGAGCGGCTCTGGGCTGGCTGTCTTGTGTGGCTGCTGATACACTAGAGCCCCTCCCCATTCCTTCTGAAACTGCCTTTAGGAGCTATTTAGGGAACTTTCCAGAAGGGTGGTCATTTTACTCACATGACTTTCCACAGCTTGCCTGCCTCCTCATTCCTGAGACCTGGCTCCACATGAGTTTCAATTCCTTAACAATAAAGCCTACCTGCCCAAGTGATGACTTGCTAAGGTTAACCAAAAGAATATGCCCCTGGGTATGCGTCACGAGCCCTAAAAACACTTAAACCTTCACCACACACACCTCTGAGGGGATCTGATGGCTCCACGGAAGGGCACTGGTGTGGCAGAGTGTTATTTATGATCAGAAAGCAGTGGATACCACACATTCCCCCCCACATGCGGACTGTTAAGTGACTTTGGGTACATCCATAAGACGAAGTACTCAGCTCAGTTCAGACTCTCAGTCGTGTCCGACTCTTTGCGACCCCATGGACTGCAGCACCCCAGGCCTCCCTGTCCATCATCAACTCCCGGAGCTTATTCAAACTCATGTCCTGTGAGTTCGTGATGCCATCCAACCATCTCATCCTCTGTCGTCCCCTTCTCCTCCCGCCTTCAATCTTTCCCAGCATCAAGGTCTTTTGTAATAAGTTAGTTCTTCGCATCAGGCGGCCAAAGTATTAGAGCTTCAGCTTCAGCATCAGTCCTTCCAATGAATATTCATGACTGATTTCCTTTAGGATGGACTGGTTGGATCTCCTTGCAGTCCAAGGGACTCTCAAGTCTTCTCCAACACCACAGTTCAAAAGCATCAATTTGGTGCTCAGCTTTCTTTATGGTCCAGCTCTCACATCCATCCATGACTACTGGAAAAACTATAGCTTTGACTAGACAGACCTTTGTTGGCAAAGTAATGTCTCTGTTTTTTAACATGCTGTCTAGGTTGGCCATAACTTTTCTTCCAAGGAGTGATTGTCTTTTAATTTCATGGGTGCAGTCACCATCTGCAGGGATTTTGGAGCCCAGGAAAATAAAGTCTGCCACTGTCCCACTGTTTCCCATCTGTTTCCCATGAAGTGGCATAATCTTCATTTTGTGAATGTTGCATTTTGAGCCACCTTTTTCACTCTTCTCTTCCACTTTCATCAAGAGGCTCTTTAGTTCCTCTTCACTTTCTGCCGTAAGTGTGGTGTCATCTGCATATCTGAGGTTATTGATATTTCTCCCGGCAATCTTGATTCCAGCTTGTGCTTCATCCAGCTCAGCATTTTGCATGATGTTCTCTGCATATAAGTTAAATAAACAGGGTGAAAATATACAGCCTTGACGTACTCCTTTCCCTATTTGGAACCAGTCTGCTGTTCCATGTCCAGTTCTGTTGCTTCTTAACCTGCATACAGATTTCTCAGGAGGCAGGTAAGGTGGTCTGGTATTCCCATCTCTTTAAGAATTTTCCACAGTTTGTTGTGATCCACACAGTCAAAGGTTTTAGCGTAGTCAATGAAGCAGAAGTAGATATTTTTTCTGAAATTCTCTTGCTTTTTCAATGATCCAACAGATGTTAGCAATTTGATCTCCGGTTCCTCTGCCTTTTCTAAATCCAGCTTGAACATCTGGAAGTTCTCGGTTCACATGCTGTTGAAGCCTCGCCTGGGGAATTTTGAGCATTACTTTGCCAGCGTGTGAGATGAGTGCAATTGAAGTACTCACGAGGCATTAAAATTTAAGCTGTAAGAACCGATCGTGAAGCACTGACAGTGTAATCCCAAGTCTGTTACAACAAATCCCAAAAGGACGTGCTTCAGTATGATGAGGGAGCCTAAAGCCCTCCTTTGGGCCTTTTTGTATTCTTTGCGTTTTCTGCAATGAGTATATATCCTTTTGTAACGAAAAATAAACCAGGTTGACTGAGGCCTATGCAAAGCGCAGCCCGTTTTAAGAGTGCAGCTGTTCAGTGATACATGCAGATGGCAGTCCGACCACCCACCGTCAAGACGCCCCCTCCCCCAGCAAGCCTCTCCCGCCCTCTCTGTGGTCAAGCCCCGGCCCAGCTCCTGGCAGCTGCCTCTCTGCCTTCCGTTGCCCTCGGTTTCCCCGTTCTGGAATGTCACGTGCATGGATTCACACAGAGTGCAATCTTGCGGGTGTGGCTTTCTTCTCTTAGCGTGTTGTCGAGATTCATCCACTGGCCTCCATCCTTCACGTGAGATAATGAAGCTGCCGTCAGCTGGGTTTCCCAGGCCTTGTGGTTGGCACTGCTCTTAACTAGTAACAGTGCGGACACCTCTCTGGAAATTCCACTCATTGTTCGAGCTTCTCCTTAACTTGACTTCCTCCCCAGGGAGCCCTTCACGATAGTTCTTCTCCCAAACAATGACGATTCCTCTGTCTTGAATCCGTGTTTCCTGGTCCTTCTTTGTAACATAGCTCACCGTGTTCTGGTTTAATCCACCCTGATACATCAGACGTTAGGCTTCTTAAAGCCCAGAACCGTATTATTTGGCCGCAACACCTCCGGATCTACACACATCACGATCTGCCGGTCTGACTCGTGGGAGCGACAAGCTCTCTCTGGTCACCCAGGCTCCTCACCACCCCACCCGAGCCGTGCTCACTCTGCTCGTGTCCTCACGGGGCGCCGTGAGTCGCAGTGTCCTCAGGCCGCACGGCGGCGTGTTCATCACAGGCCAGAAGGCCGCGTGTCCGAGTCTGGGGACGGTCTGTGCCCAGCACGTCGCAGGACAGGCTGGCTCACTTCTCAGCAGAGGTGGCCAAGAGCCCTTGCGAACTTCCGTCTCCATCACAGCCTCCCCAAGCTTTGTTTTGGACCCTTAAGAAAACCCACGTCTCAACCCACGTCCTGTGTAGCTATGCCATGTGAAAGTGGGTCCCAGGTCGCCCGAGGCCACCCACACAACCTCGTTCCTCTGCCGCGGGACTTCTTGGAGCCGTCCGAAAATCAGGAGCTTGGTGGGTCCTCAGCAGAAGGATGCCGCACCCAGCCTTTTCCAAGTGCGTTTATCCACAGACCCTGCCCCATTTCAGAAACTTCCCTGTGGAATGATTCCAGGCTCTCAGGAAGCTGTAGAAATAGTCCAGAGAGGTCCTAGGTTTCCCTGATTTTATTTCCTGTTGCAGTGATCTGTCAGACTCCAAGACTTCCAGAAACTGCCTTCAAGGATTATGCGCTGCTCTCAACAAAGGGAATCAGCCAACTCCTACAAGAAACCTGAGACGTTTTCATGTTCAGCAACGAGCATGTTTGTTTGTGAACTGCATACTCAACTGCTCTTTTCAAGTTAAGCTTCTGTATTCCAAGCGCCAGACCATAATATTATATGTATGTTTCAATTTTTAGTAGCAGTTCCAGGCAAATTAAAACCCAACCAAAATACTGTATTTCAGAGTCACGTAGGAGTCAGATGGCTTATTCCTCCCAGGGAGTTCGTGGCTGACACTGGTTATCAGGAGAGGAAAGCAAGCCCTAATTACAGAGAGGCCAGGGTGGGAGCCGTTGTAATGAGAGACGAAGTCCAGCCAAACGCTCCCCTGCAGATTGCCGCTTGCCTGGGAGTAGTTTCTCCTCAAGGGCAGACAAGGGGGGCACTCCTGACCGAGGCGGTGGGACACCCTCCTCGTGAGCGTCTCAGGGCTTCTGCCCTACCTTCGGGTGTCTCCTGTTCCCTTGCCCTGTCCAGCCTGGCCCGTGCCTCCCGTCACAGCAGACCTGGGCCTCCTCCTGGGCCCGCCCCCCCCGCTGTGCCGCTGCCCGTGCTGGGGTGCTCCTGGCACACCCACCCTCACCCCCGCCTCTGTCTGGAAGACACCCTGGCCGGTCTTCAGGACTCAGCTGGACGTGCTCGCTTCTCTGATGCCCCAGTGAGAGCCCACCCCTCCCACCCCCCTGCTTCCTTGACCCCATTTTTATTGGTCGGAATTTTCCTGCCAGGTCCAGAAGCCCAACTCAGACTGACTAAGGCAAAAGGGGGCAATTTACTGGTCTGGAAGCCAAACTGGGGGCAGGATGGGGATGCTCGGCAGCAGAACCTGGGCCGAGGCTCCAGCATCCTGTGTTCCAAACTCCACCTAGGGGAGGACCCACGGCGGCTGTGTTCTGACTCTGGTCCACAGCCTCATACCCGCGAGGGAAGGGCTTGGTCCTCCCAGCAGCAGTTCAGCAAGTCCTGGAGGGACCTGGGCCCCTCACTGTGACGGGAGCAGGAGGCACCTGGACAGGTCAGGGCTGGCCCGGGCGTCACGCTCCACTTCAGCCACAAGGTGCAGGGGCGTGCGGGCGGGAGGGTCGCGTTATTGGTGGAAGAATGAAAATGGGGGGGACTGGAAGCTAGCCGCCAGTAGTAGGACGGTTGTGCCTCTGTCAAGAATGGGTCACACCTGAGACAGACTCACGGACACAGAACAGGCTTGTGGTCGCCAAGGGGAAGGGGAGGGCACGAGGGAAGGATCAGGAGTTTGGGATCAGCAGATGCAAACTATTATATATGGGCTGGACAGACAGCAAGGTCCCACTGTAGAGCACTATACACTATAGCTGGTATCTTGGCGTAAGCTATAATGGTAAAGAACATAACAAAGAATGTATGTGTATGTAAAAGGGAGTCGCTGGGCCGTAGAGCAAAAATTAGCACAACATTGTGAATCAACCTTACTTCAATAAAACTACAGAAGAGCTCACTTCTCATACGCCTGGACGCACCCTGACCCTCTCTGCTTTCCCTCTGGACTGAGAGCTCAGTGAGGGAAGACACTTGGGCTTTCTGATCCTCCTGGTCCCAAGAGCAGCCACAGGGCCACTCCTGACACCCAGGGGCCCTGACAAGGCTTGCAGAATTGAATAGTCATTACTAACTTTATTTTGCAGGGATGGACTTAATGTAACAGGATTCATGAAGTTTACAAGACTTGGGATCTTTGCATGTTTTCACTGAACCATGCAGTGAAGGAGGAGGCTGAGTGAACACTTCCTCAAGGTGATCTTTCCCTCACAGCAAACCTATTTCCCCCTTTTCAGTCTTATGGCAGCATTAGAAAAGGTAGTTAACATTCTAGTATATCAGTAACTTGAAAAGAGGGGTTTCGTTTTAGACATATTGTCCCAGGCTTTCTGGACCAAAGGATCACTCACATTCATATAGGGGTGTTTGGGGAAAATAGCTTGCTATTAAGTTCCTGGGAAATGCGGGACCTGGTGTGTACACGAAGGTGTTGGGGGTGGGAACAAGGTCCCTCCCAGCTCCCGAGAGAGAACAGGGTGCTCCCCGCTGTCTGTCCCCCTTCTCTGCCCACCCCCCGCCCCACCCTGCAAAGCCCACCTCCTCAACCCCCCGGGCTTCACGGCCTTGTCCTTATTCCCAATGTCAGTGCCTTGCCTAGGTCTGCATCCTGTCTTTCGAGCCCAGGACCTGGCAAACTTCTTCTGGAAAGAGCCACCTAATAGGTAAAGGAGATCCAACCAGTCCATCCTAAAGGAAATCAACCCTGAATGTTCTTTGGAAGGACTGATGCTGAAGTTGAAGCTCCAATATTTTGACCACCTGATAAGAAGGGTCAGGTCTCTGGAAAAGACCCTGATGCTGGGGAAGATTGAAGATGGGAAGAAAGAGGGAGGCCAGAGGATGAGATGGTTGGATGGCATCACTGACTCTTTGGATATGAGTTTGAGCAAGCTCCGGGAGATGGTGATGGACGGGGAGGCCTGGCATCCTGCAGCTCATGGGGTCACAAAGAGTCAGACATGACAGTCACTGAACAACACTAGCTTTTGTCCCAGCCTCCCAGCTCTGCCGCAGCAGAAATGGCCCCAGACAGCACATCTGGGAACGGAGGTGCGGGCGTGTGTGTGCTCAGTCAAGTCCGATTCTGCGACCCCGCCTGGCTCCTCTGTGGGGTTGCAAAGAGCTGGGCGAGACTGAAGCAACTGAGCAGAGTAGAGCCTAATCTTAGGGATGTTCTTTCACACTCTCTCGGTTTTCTCCTCTTGGTCTTTCAAGTTCCTCCCTGATAGAGCATTCCTGACTCTCTTCTCTCCTTCAATCTCCACTGAAGGAATCAGTTTCGTGTCTGACTCTTTGCAACCCAATGGACCCCACCAGGCTCCTCTGTCCATGGGATTCTCCAGGCAAGAATACTGGGGTGGGTTGCCATTTCCTTCTGGAGGGGAGCTTCCTAACCCAGGTTTCGAATGCGTCTCCTCCCGCCTTGGCGGGCGGGTTCTTTATCACTGCCCCCTGGGAAGGTGGATGGAGGTGGCCCTGGTCCAATGAACCCCAGGCGTTGGGTGCGTGGCCCTCAGGCTGCAGTTTGCCAAGCCCTGGAACGCATTCCTCAGCCACCTCAGCCCCATGTCAGCAGCCCGCGTGTTTTCCTTCTTAATATCCCCAGGTTCCTACAGGACGTCTGGTACTCGACACACAATGAAAGTCTGTAGGAAGACTGCTGAGCGTACACGCCAAGGGTGTCAGCCTGCTATCAAGCAGTCAAATATTATTTCAATTTCAGTAACTTAAACGATTCAGAGCTCTTTTTAGATTTGGTAAAAATTAGAAATCCATTCCCTTGCTAACAACACAGTTACCTAGTAATGTTCTGTGGACAGTTGTTTCGGAAGCATGGAGTCCAGCGTCTCTAATGGCAAGGCTTTTAAAACACATTCCTCTTGGTGCTAAGTTTGACCAAGGCTTGGACAAGAGACGTTTTGTTTTTTGTTTAAACAAGAGCATCTCAGACATAGGTGAGTGACAAAATCTGCTAGCTGTCAGGAAGACTGTAGTATCCCTGAATTCGGTGTTGGGTCAGACGTGCTTAACTTATCTTTAGGGTTAATCATTGTTGGAAGAAAGTCCTCACCTTGTTCTAAGTCACAGCAAAAAGGTTTTGTTCTGTTTGCTGTTAGGAAGAGGGGTTTTACTCAGGTCATACAGCCCTTGGCTGCCTGAACACAACTCTGTGTTGGGTCGGGGTCCACCCCTGGGGGCTGCATGAAGTTCAGGTGTCCTCCGCTGGGCAACACAGAACTCCTATGTCAGAGTGAGATCTGGGTGAACCATTCACCAGCCCCATCAGCAGACCCCTCTGAGGCTTCGTGCTTTTGAGAACTGATTAGAGGATCACAGAGCCAGAGTGCCTCCCAAACAAGGCCGCTCTGGGGTTAGCCACCTCGTGCTCTGCCAGCAGCCACGGAAGTCCTGCAGCCCCTTCCATGGCCTGTGAGACCAGCCCCACCCGTCTGCCCCTTGCGCCTTCACCCTGGCTGCTTGAAACCGGTGCAGGGGGCAGGGGGCCCGGGGCGGGGAGAACGCACACGCTGGAAACAGGCAAACGCAGTGAATCAGACCCAGCGCAGCGCGAAGCCCCTGGTCAAGTCTCATCTTCTCATCTTCCCACGAGAAATGTGTTAAAAGACAGCAACGGAGCAGCCCAACGCCTGATTTCTACAACCACGGGTTTTAGAAAGATCAATATTATTTGGTTCCTGCCTTCAAGGGGTCTGTCTGGGAGATAAAACATGGACATATGAAAAGATGACTAATAATGTCAACCTCTCAAAGTGACCGCTGTAAGCTTCTTAACCACCCTGTATCTTGGTTTTCTCATCTGTAAAATATCTTGCAGGAGAGATAGGAAGTTAGACTAAATCATGTCAATAAAGCATCTAGTATATAACAACGCTGTTAGCATCTGTTTAATAAAAAGTGGAGATTATTATTATCATTTTATTAACTAAGGAAGAAAGAAGTTGGAGATGAGGAGAGTGGCCGAAAATTATGATTTGAAACAAGTGAGCTCAGGGCTCTGAGGCTCACTCAGAGCCTCATCTATCACAGAGCTCAAAACAGGATCCAGAGAGAAACAGCTGTTACCCAAACCTTCTCTGTTGGCCCCACACCAAGGTCTCCGGAATCTTGACAACAATGCACGGAGCTCACGGTGAAGCTGGCCTCCGCGAAAGCACGATGGAGTCACCCGGCCCCGGGGACACATTCTGAACTGGCGTGTCTCTGCTGGGCTTTGAAAAGGAAGCTCTTGCTATGGCAACTGGGTCACCCTGGACCCTCCAAGCAACCCCACGGGAGAGAAAAGCCGACCTCATGTTTCCTTTCAGGAAGTAGAAAATCACATTTCATGTAGAGTTTTGGAGGACTCTCTTTAATGATTTAATTAAATTTTATGCCTCCTTCATCATGGAAATCCAAACATAGAAATGGAAAATGCTTTGATTTTGTACACACTAGGACTTGGAGATGCATCTGTTTTCTGTGCTCAAAAGAGGTGGCGAGTGGGCAGTTTCTAACAGAGGCTTCCTGCAGACTGTGTCACCCATGGCTGCCACTGCCTGCAGATTGCCGCTCAGTATTCTTAGTTGTAAGCAACAGAAATCAAGTCTGCTGTTTTAAGCAAAGTGGAAACTGATTTAAAAGGTATTGAGGAGCTCAAAAACTCATGGAAGGATGGAGAGCTAAGCAGAAGCTAAGCAGCTTGAAACGGCCTCCCCTACCCACATCAAAAAATGCCCCTGGGGCAGGGAGATAGGAATTAGGAGATTGGGATTAAAATATACACACTACTATAAATAAAGTATACAAAATAAAGTAGGTAACTAATTTAAACCTGCTGATTAACACAGGGAACTGTACTCAATACCTTGTATCAATTTATAATGGAAAAGAATTTGACAAAGAATATATATATATGTATGTATGTATGTATGTATGTATGTATGTATGTATGTATAGGCTTCCCTGGCGGCTCAGATGATAAAAAATCCACCTGCAATGTGGGAGACCTGGGTTTGATCCCTGGGTTAGGAAGATCCCCTGGAGGAGGGCATGGCAACCCACTGCAGTATTCTTGCCTGGAGAATCCCCCTGGACAGAGGAGCCTGTCGGGCTTCAGTCCACGGGGTCACAAAGAGTCAGACGTGACTTTGTGACTAAGCACAGCGCGCGCACACACACACACACATGCATACATATGTATTTATATGTATAACTGAATCGCTTTGCTATACACTTGAAGCTAACACAACATTGTCAGTTAAGCACGCTTCAAAACACTGCGGCTGCTGCTGCACCAGCAGCCCGCCTGACCGACGTCACCAGGCCCGGGTGCTACTGCAGTCAGAGCCTCGGCCACTGCCACCGGGACACCGGGTGTAGCCCTGCCTCCTCACTCGTGTGGACTCTGCACCATCCCTATTTCTTCACACCACTAGCTTCTGACTCAGGGCTTGGCCTGGGCGCCTGATTGGTGGCGTCAGTCCATTCTGACTGCCCAGGCAGCGGGGGATGCGAGCAGTTGGCCTAGTCGACTTCTGTGCTGTAGCGTGTACTTTGAGGTTCAATGCAGGAGGTGCCACAAACCAAGAAAAGGGTTCAGACCAGGAAGAAGGATTTCGGCTACAGTAGTCCTAGCCTGTCCAACTGTAAGTGGTTTAAAGAAGGACTCTTCTCGTATCATGAGGGTTCAGAAGTAAGTGGTGTCAAATACGGTAAGTTCAGATGTCAAGCAGGTGAACAGAGAGACGCCTGTGTGGTTATGTCCCCGCGCCTCTTAAGTGGTGTCAAATACGGTAAGTTCAGATGTCAAGCAGGTGGTTATGTCCCCGCGCCTCTGACCACAGAGCACTGGTCTGCGTTTCCGGACCTGGTGCTTTATGGTTACGAGATGACGGCCACAATCCTAGATGTTATATCTTCACATTGCTAAGTCGCTGCAGTCGTGTCCGACTCTGTGCGACCCCAGAGACGGCAGCCCACCAGGCTCCCCGGTCCCTGCGATTCTCCAGGCAAGAACACTGGAGTGGGTTGCCATTTCCTTCTCCAATGCATGAAAGTGAAAGGTGAAAGTGAAGTCGCTCAGTCGTGTCCGACACTTAGAGACCCCATGGACTGCAGCCCACCAGGCTCCTCCATCCATGGGATTTTCCAGGCAAGAGTACTGGAGTGGGGTGCCATTGCCATCTCCTAGCAAGTTCTAAGCATAGAGTAGAGTTTCCTTCTGCAAATATCTTTTGATCAGCAAGGAAAACTTGCCCTGGAAGTTATATAGGGGGCATCTCCCTGTGTCCTCCAGGCCAGGATTAGGACTCATATCTGTGTCCTTGCTGCAGAGGACACTGGGAAACCAAGTACCCCGTGCTCTCAGCCACCACAGCCGGATGTGAACTCTGCCAAGAAAGAGGAAGGGGGAGGAAGTTTTAGGCAGACCACAGACAAGGCTGCATTGCCACCCTCCTTAGAGAAGCTGGGGGCACTCCGGGGGTGATACTATGAAGCAGGACTTAGCCTGGGCTTCACCCTGCATGATAATGCCATCTTTCAGCATCGCATGCCTGATGGGCTTTGTTGAGAAGGATTGTGCAGGTCCACCCGGGCTCAGCAGGAAAGCGTGATGTCACAAGCCGTGGGAAGGACGGAGGAAGCGTCACGGCTGGTGCCACCACGTGCCACACCCATTCTGGGAAGGCGCTGGCCTATCTCCTGGCCTCTTCATTTCCTTGCAAAGCTCCCATCCAGCCCGTGGAGAGCCTGGCGTGCCAGCTGTAGGCTGGCCCCCTCTGCTCTCAGTCACCCACCTGCGCTGTCCTCCTCCCGGTCGCCAGGTGGTCCCTTTGCTTGTCACGCTTTTCCAGATGAAGTGATTGGGATGGATCCTAAAGGCTGGTGGGGACCCACACTGGCTGGGGGAGAAGACCAACTGGGTGATGGGCAGGAGCCAATGTTTCTTCTTCACGTGTTCGTTTCACCCATCAGGGCCACTCTGGGGTAATTTTGCTCATCTCCTACAGTATTTTTGCTCCTGAGACCCAGTGATATTTGGTTCGAATCTCTGGATTCCAGAGTAAAAAGTGGCTGGCTCCTTTGGCCTTTCTTAGAGCATAACTCTGACTGTAAGAGTCAGATTCCACACAGTATTTAGTTGCACTGAGCAGCTTCAGCTGCCTGCAACCAATTCTGGTAAATTCTCTTTTCCTTTTTGTTACGTTAAAAATATATATATTTTTTAATTTTCCTTGTTATGGCTTTTTAGATATACCCATCATTAAAAACTGGACATTTAATTTCCAAATACATGGGATTTTAAAAGCATTTTTGATATTAATTTCTCATTTTGATGTTAATTTCTCACTTAAATGTTTTCTTCAATCCTCCTCTGTGTTTTTCCAGTCTTCTGACTTTATTGAGGCTTTCAACGGCTAAGCCAAAGATTTCTCTTGGTAAATGTAACACTGTACTTGAAAATATGCGGGTCACTTTCAAATATCTTTTGATATTGATTTCTAGCATAATTCCACAGTGATAAGAGGACAGACTCTGTATAATTTCAACACCTGCAGATCATGAAACGTTCGTGCCTTGTTCTATGTCCCTGGTTGCGTTCCTGGGTCTCTTGGTTTATAGTCGATGGGAACTCGAATAGAATGTACCCTACTCTTCTGTGAAAATTGCACACATCTTAATTATGAAGAAAAAAATTGAAAATAAAGAAATAGTGTACTTATTAACATTAAAAAGAATAAGCATAAGAGAACTATTGGCAGTGAGCACTCACCAGGCCACACCCATCACCACCACTAATGACTCGTAACACACAGAGGACACGGGGCGGTTTACACGCCACCGCCCTGGAAGAGTTATCGCCCTGAGCGCCCAGAGCGGCAGCAGTCTTCTGGGTGAGTCAATGTGCGTAATAGCAGTAGCGAACGTCTGCTGAGTGCTCACAAGCTTCTAATCACGCAGCAAAGTGCTTACCTGCGTCCCTCCATTCCTTCCTGTAATCCCTGCAACCACACCGTGCTTCTCCTATCTGTCCAGAGAGGAAATCGAAGCCTAAAGAGTGTAAGCAACGGCCCCCGCGGTCACAGGGCTCTTAAATGCAGACTCCGGGTTCAAACACGTGTCCATCTCATTCCAAAATCTAAAGATGGACTCTTATTCTAGAGTCCCTGATTGTTTTCACTCAGCATCATTGTTACTCCCTTTTTGGGATTGAGGAAGCTGATGTTTAATCACGGTTGGTTCATCCAAGTCCACCAAGCTGGTAAAGGGGGAACCACACAAACCTTCTTGTTCCATTACGCCAAAGGCTGAAGACGAGCAGCGACCGCTGAAAAGAGAAGTTAGAGAGTGGGGTCCATTGTTTAACTGCCTGATTCATCAGATGCCACTCCCTTATCCAAGCTCCCAAACACAGTTCCATGTAGCTCGGATGGAAGACCAACGTCTGGAAGGCAATAGATCTGGATCAAAATCTTGGTCAATTACTGAATCTCTCTGAGCCTCAGGCTCTCTGCTTATGAAATAAAACCTACTTCATGGAATTGTTGCAGGGATTACAGGAGACATTTGTGAACTGTCTACATGGTGCCTGACGCTTAAATATGCCCACCGTTCTGTGCCGTCTCCGCAGACCATCTTTTCCCCCCTGTTTCCAGGAGGTTGGACTTCCTCCACCCTGATCCAGGAATGCTTCAGGAGGACTGTGTGCCCTGGTTGTGGGTTTCCCACAGGGATTGACCGGAAGCCTTGACACTTTTGATGTTTTGCACCAAATGCATCCATAGAATTTTGGACCTTGTAAACAAAGATGTCTTATATCAAATGCCCAAGGCTTCATATCAGAGAGTAAATATAGACAGCAAGGCTGAGCCAGCAATTTCACTTATGTCTGGAAAGCAGAGATGGATCCTCAAGTATCAAAGGGTCTCAAACCGAGGACTTTGCCTGATGGATAAAGGCCAAAAGGCTAAGTGCCCTCTGATTCTTATTCACTTACGCTCTTGGAAGTGGATCCTGGAACTTTCAAATGACAGCAATAATTTAGTCATGCCTTCTCCCAAGTTGCTGGTGACCTAAGGGTGTGTCCCACACGGGAGTCTACAAGTAGGTGCGTGGGCCCCTCCATCAAGAGACTTGGGTGCCAACGTCTTCCTTCTAGACACCAGGTTCCCTGAGGGTGGGGCCTTTGTAGCCTGGTACACAGGCCATGTCCAGTAAATGTCCATGGATGGATGGATGCTTCCAACTTCCTCAAAGTGGAGCTACCACAGCAAGGAGACTTCCTTCCAGTCCTAAATGCCAAAGCTGCAAAAAAAAAGGTGCCACTTCCTTCTGGGCTTTCCCTCTCAAGTCATCTAAGCTGACTTGTAAAACAAAAAACTGGAGACAGGAAGTGAGCTTCTTGGTTGACATCAGTCCTGGCCACAGCCCGGGCAGGGACTCTCCTGGGCTCCGGGGCTGGCCACAGCCATGGTGACAAGGCCACCTCGGCCGTCTGAAGACTCCAGGTTCACGCCCTATCACCCATCGGGGGCTAAGAAGGAAGTGGCTCCAGAAGTCAAGACACCCATTTTAGGCTTTTCTTCTCTGACTGCCCAAGATGAATAAACACGAAACGACATTTCCCTCAATTCTGCCGCAGCACTGGGCAGTTAGGTACAGCTTCATTTCAAAATCCTGCAGACTTCAGACAAATCTGCTTTGGGAGTACTCAGCCACGGTTTGAGGACAGACAGGAGCAGTCCTTGACGGGGGACCTGCTGTGTGTCCAGCACCATGACCTTTCCTCACCCGTGAGACAGCCTGCAAGCTGGGCTTTATCTTCATGTTAGCAAAAAGACATTAAGGCTCAGGTTTGAAACATCGGGTTTAAATAAGAAATATTCAGGTGAATTAAGAAGGGCAGAGGGAATGTGCCCCTCGTGTAAACCACAAACAAGAAAACACCAGCGCATCCATCTACGCTTTGAATTATTACCTACAGCCTTTTGATCATGTGTTTGGGGTTATTTTTGTTTTTAGAACAGCAATGGATTGCACCCACACATCCTCGTTTCTTCTTGCGATCACCCTGCAGTGCTGGCTGTGACCTTTGCCAGTCAGCAACTCCTGGAAGGGCGCTTTGGAGAATATTTGTCAACCAGGTATTTCAAAATGGGACCCTACAAAGTCCTACTTAAACAAGTTTAAATTAAACAGAACTAAAATTAAAGAGATTTAGTTAATACTTTTTTTCTTTGGGGGTCTTTAATCTGCCTGCACATGTCATGAATTGTCCAGGGTATGTATGACCATATATAATGTTTTCCAGTCATATTGGAGACCATCATTCCCCTCCCCACCTCCCTCCCCACTGTGCTTCCTACCATTTCTGAAAAAGAGTATAGCACAGAGTTTGGGAAAACTATGACTGAATGGATCTGTTTTTTGCAAGACCAGTCCTTAGAAGCCACTTCTCTCTGGGAACTTGTCTACAATCACAGAAGCTGCCATCAGATGAACCGTGAGCTGGGTCTTGGTACCTCAGTGTTTTCCACTGGGACTAAATAAGCCTCTGAGAACCACTGTCTGGCATCACCGCCCAAGCTATGGCCATTCCACAAATGTGCAACAATAATAACTTTCCAAAGAGAGCAGTTCAAGGCTTCAGTGTTCTTTCATCCCTGTCAGTTACCCATCTGCCTGTTTGATTTTCTACTGAGAGCAAGGACCACGTCTGCTCACCTATGTGCCCCATCATCAGCCCACTCGGATCTATTGAAATAATCCTCCTTTAGACACACACCCGACTCTCCAGGTGGGTGTGAAAAGGTGGGCTCGTAAGTGACACAAGTCAGGAAGCAGCTCAGGTGGGACTAGGACTCAGGAGGAATCAGGAGCTGAATAATAAGACTATTCGGCTAAAGGCGCACTCTCAATGGTTACTGGATAGTATCCTAGAGAGAAAAAGGCTGAGACCAGGGAGGGAACAAACTGATCTGTAACTCATGAATGCAGACACAAAATACCCTGCAGAGAAGCACGCGCCCTCCTGCCAAAGCCCTGTCTCTGCACAGACCTAAGGATTGTTGCCATCAGGCTAAAGATGTTAACAACAAAAAGAGGGAAACAAACTCGCCCCGAGTAAGTGAGAACAGAAAGACCCAGAACCATCCTGCCACTGCCTGGGGAGGAAACAAATATACTGACTTCCCTGGGGCAAGGAAGAGGCAGGACTTCCCTCTCACATCATGTTTCCCAGAACTGAGACAGGGGGCCACCTGACCGGCCAAAATTCTACCCAATGACAGTCACTCCTTGGCCCACCTGCTCAGTGGAGGGTGGAGGTGGGGTTAATATGGGACATAGGGAACAGTTTACAGATTTAATTTAGGGAGACTATTTATTCCATGTGCCTTGGTAGGCTGAAGCGGCAGGCAGGGGACCACTGCCCCCACTGTGGAGGGACCTGGGGAATGGGGGTGCCTTGGCCCGATGTACTTTACCAAAGCCCCCAGGCTGGGCTGCGCAGAGGAGGGAAAGACCCTAACACTCCCAATCCTGCTCCTCCTCCCGGCGACACGGGCCCGGGGTTACCTTGCCCGCCCCGGCAGCAGTGTTAAGGTGTCAAATGCATCATATAAGCATACGTGTGTACACTCAGTTGCTAAGTTGTGTCCGACTCTTTGCGACCCTGTGGACTGTAGCCCACCAGGGATTTCCCACATGGGATTTCCCAGGCAAGAACACTGGAGTGGGTTGCCATTTCTTCCTCCAGGGGATCTTCCCGACCCAGGGATCAAATCTACGGCTCCTGCAATGGCAGGTGGATTCATTACCACTGAGCCACCTGGGCAGACTTAGGATTCTTTTTTTTTTTAATTTCCGGCTGCCCTTCTTGGGGACGGTGTCCCAGAGGAAGATACTTGTTTAATTTATTTTTGGCTGTGCTGGGTCTTCGTTGCTGCTCGAGGGCTTTCTCTAGTCGCAAACTAGTCGTGGTGAGCGGGGGCTACTCTTTATCACGGTGTGTGGGCTTCTCATTGTGATGGCCTCTGCTGCAGAGGACGGGCTCTAGGCACGCAGGCTTCAGCACTGCAGCCTGTGAGCTGGGTAGCTGTGGCTCCCAGGGTCTAGAGTGTGGGTTCAGTAGCCGTGGCGCTCAGCTTCGTTGCTCTGAGGCATGTGGGATTCTCCCGGATCAGGGATCAAACCCGTGTCTCCTGCGTTGGCAGGCGGATTCTTTATCACTGAGCCACCAGGGAAGCCCTAGGATTCTATTTTAAAATGTCTGTTTGATGTCCATTAGTGTGGGTCTTCTTTCATCTAGAAACTGGACACTAGCTCTCTGCTCGCATTCTGTCTGTAAAATCATACTTTTTTTTGGTTCTAAATTCTATGGAACTCAGTTCAAGTAAATAAAGCAGAAAATCTATAAGATACTGAAAAAGCTAAAAGAGGTAAATAGCACCTTTTTGAAATTAGATTTTGAGACTTGAGTTAGATTTTTGGCTGTGGTGAGTAATGACACCGACTGTGGCCCTGTGTGACCCCTGGGCATGGAGGCGACTGGTGGGTGACTAGCCGTGCACCCCCATTGGTGTCCTGGCCTCCCTGGCCCCTCTCCCAGCAACCCAGATCTCTCCATGGGCTCCAGCTAAAGGGCAACCCGGCTCAGGTAAGAGCCTCTGAACCCTCTGCAGCTAATGCCCAGGCTGACCCCTAGATGCCCCTGCCTTGCCTGCTGCCGTGTATTTAATGTCTAAAGTTCCGTTCGTGTTGATGGTTTCAGGTAAGAACAAACAGAACAAGAGAAACTAATTGTGGCTGGGAGACCCACAGGGGCCCAACACGCTGGCCGAGCCTCCCAGGGCCCTTCCACCAGCACTCAGCAGCGCCCTGGGCCCCGGCAGGCGAGTTTCAGACGCTCACCTGCTGTGGCAGAGGTGAGCCCACCCTAGCAGTAGGCGAACAGGGCTGGCGGCCCCCAGGCACGAAAATGCTCCGGGCTCAGTGATGGCGGGTGACTCATACAAGGGCTCTGGGACGAGTTCACCCACCGGGAGTGGGCAGCTCCGACAAGCACCGTCTGGAAACAACAAAAACGCTGGTGGGAGCTCCCCCGGGGCCAGGGACAGGCTTGTCCCGCCCGAGTGGACCCTGCAGGAGCTCCCCCCGGGCCAGGGGCAGGCTTGTCCTGCCCGAGTGGACCCTGCAGAGAGGCCGCTCCATTGCTGCGGTGCTTTTCAGGTCATTTCTAAGAAGTGAGCACAAAAATGACGCACACTCAGCACCGCTGTTTACCGTCAAATGCAGTCACCCACGGAAACCTCAGGCTGGTTAGGACACGCAGGGCTGGAGGCAGAGACCAGTAGGGGTGGTGGACAGCACTCATTAGGACACAAATCGGTGCAGTTTGTCAGACACTGTGATACCGCCTTCCATGCCAAGTCCTAAAGGGCAGAGGCGACTGGGGGAGGGGAACCACTGCTCGGGGGAGGGAAGCATGGTACCCAGATCTGCCCCACACCCTCAGGGGGCGTGGTCCTGGGCCTTTGCGCTGGTACCCAAAGCTCAGCTCGTCTAGCAGGACGGGACTGCTGGGATCCAGAGCTGAGGGCAGTGTGTGAGGTACAGTCCTTCTTACACACACACACACACACACACACACACCCTGTACATATACACACACACAGAAACACTCACACGTATACACATACACACACTCACACACCTATACACAGACACACTCACCTATATACATACACACACACCCATCTATACACACACACACCTGTACACACACACACCTGTACACATACACACTCATCTATACACATACACACCCATCTATACATACACATCTATACACATACACACACACAGCTATACACACATACACACGCTCAGTGTGAGGCCAGGAGAGCTTCATGCCTGGGTGTCATATAGAAATAATAATTCACTGTGAATGTGGTTTTGAACATCACCACGGATTTCAGTTATGAGTAAGGGGAGGAAAGCTGGCTGAACTGGGTTAACTCAGACTCGGGCTGCTGTTCTGGGAAAGGCTCTACTTTCGAGCCAGGCGGGTGGCCTGGGCAGGGAGCTTCCTGGGGCTTTGGCGGCCCGGTCCCGAGCACCACCACCACTGCACCGGGCCCCCCACCCCCGTGCCTGACCATCCCCCGGTGCCCGACCCCCTACCCCCGTGCCCAACCCCCTCCCCGTTGTCTGTCTGGCAGCATCGAGCGTGCATGTCGTCACAAGTCTTGCTGGCTCCATCTCGTTCTGTTTTCTTAGAAGGAACTTCAAGCTGCTGCATGAAAATTACACGTTGGTGGCGGGAAAAGAACCAAACCCCCAAAGCCACTTTCCTGAGCAGCTTTCCATGGAGCAGGGGGCGCTCTACGGGAGGCTGAGGGCCAGGAAAGCTTTCTTCCTGCCCTGCTGGAGATCAGCACTTACTGATCTATTTATTTGGAGGAAAAGAGCTGACAAAGAGACTGTGTTGAATAACTCAGCCCAGGGTGAGAAGCAGAGCCCCCTGAGAGGAGGGGTGGCCCGCGGGGCATGGCGCCCACCCCCAGGGCCTGGAGGGGAGCTACTGCTGGGGGGCTGTGCCCGAGTGCCCTGGTGTGGGTCCCTCCGCGGCACAGAGCCCCAAGAAGCCCCAGCGGGCCCCGCTGGCCAGCTGGCCTGCAGGCCGTGCTGTCCCGGGGCCCTGGGCTCCGGGTACCTTCCCTTAGTTTCTCGGCTGGCAGGGGGTCCTGAGCACTCCCTCCGGCACAGCCAAGGACCGTGAGCTGGCGGTCGTCAGGCTAGCCCCCCGGGACCCCAGGGCTGGCGCCGCATTCCTTCTCCGGCTCCTGCGGTTCCTTCCCCGCTCTGTCCTCTCTCTCAGTCCATGTCTGAACCACTGCTGCTGCGGTTTCCCATCGGGCGGGTGTGGCCCGCTGCCCCCACCCTTCCCAGGCCCGCGTCTGCTGGGGGCCAAACCCTGGCCTCAGCCCCTTGCCCACGTTCCCTCTCGGGCCCTCTGCTGCTTCTGTTTCCTCAAGAACTTTCTGACTCACTGTCTGTCCCCCCGTGCCCCAGACTGTCCCCCACACAGCACTCAGGGTCCCAGAACTAGGGTACAGCTGCTACCGGAGGCCCCCCAGGGCGGGTCTGCCCCAGCCACACTTGCCCCCAACACACGCGTGCCTGGGCAATGCACACACACCATCACACACATGACACGCACCCAATACTCCTACCCAACTCATGCACACACAGCCACAAACACCCAACGATGTCTACACAACACACACATCCACACACACCCAACACCCAACATATCCAGTATACCTACCCAACTCATGCACACACAGCCACACACATCCACACACACCCAACACCCAACATATCCAGTATACCTACCCAACACACACATACACAGCCACACACATCCAACGATGTCTACACAACACACACACACCCAACACCCAACATATCCAGTACACCTACCCAACACACACGCATGCTCTTCATAATACTCAGAATAAGACCTCTAAACAACGCCCAGCCTGGCATGCTAAGCTCCCACCGTTAACTCCAACCCACTCACCCAGCCTCCGCGCCATGAGCCCCAGGCTTCACAGATGACACTTTTAGGGACTACTTGAAATGAGCTCGTGGCTCGCTGTTAGGAGAAGTTTCCATGAACTAGCTTGTAGCTGTTGTTCTACAGACAACAGCAAAAGCTGCGTAAGCATACACACATACACAGACACGCACGAGAGACTACACGTCTATTACACATATTTCTGTATATTATATGTTTCCATGTGACATATCTGAGTGCGCAGTGCGGGGGAAATGGCTCAAAGGATGTATCCCCGCCCTCGTCACCTTCGGCGGGGGTGGGGGGGGGCAAGGTGAGGACGCTGCCCACAGCCGTCTCTGCTCTCAGCCTAGTGGCTGTAGCCATGAACTGCTTGCTGTCCTCGGGTGGGTGGAGGTGCCCGAAGGCAGGGCCACAGCTTTAGCTGTGTGTCCTGAGTAGTCAGCGTGGGCTGGTGCAGAGCCGGCTCCCAGGAGAGGGTGTGGGCAGGGCTTGCAGCTCCTACAAGAGCCTGTCCTGAAGCAGGACTGGGGAGCACCGCTGTACCGGGTGCGGGCAGCGATGGGGTGCTCCGTGAGGCGGGCGTGGCCTCCACAACCTGCATTTGCAAGGTGTCGTCTTTGGAACTTCCCTGGTGGCTCAGACGGCAAAGCGTCTGCCTGCAGTGCGAGATATTCGGGTTCAATCCCTGTCAGGAAGGTCTCCTGGAGAAGGAAGTGGCACCCCACTCCAGTACTCTTGCCTGGAAAATCCCATGGATGGAGGAACCTGGTAGGCTGCAGTCCATGGGATCGCAGTCGGACACGACTGAGCAACTTCATTCACCTTTACCGGTAACTTGCAGGCGGACGCTTTTGTGGGTGTGCGTGCCTTCCTTAAGCCTGCGGACTCCTTGAAGACACAGAGCCCGGGGGAGATGGCCAGGATACTAAAGGGGTCTCAGGTCTTCGGCTTGATGGCCCCCAAACACCTTCCCCAACTAAGCCTGTCACGGAGTCCGATTCATCCCCTTGGGCTGCTCATTTTCAGCCCAGCCACACCATAGACTCACCTGGGGAAGCAGGTCCTGAGATTAGAAGCTTCTGCCTAAGAGTCTGGTTGAGGGGCTGGTCCTGGGCGTCCCATTCTGAAAAGCTGACCCGATGACTCTGATGGGCTGTCAGGACCGAGAACCCAGCTAAGGTAGCCGACTCTTCCCCGTTTCCAGGAGCTTCTCTGGACGCAAGAGGCTCATGGCATGGAGGTGCTGACGGCATCTGCTTTCTTTATCTTTTGGAAGAGTTTATTTATTTTTTGATGTGGGCCACTTTTAAAAAGTCTTTATTGGATTTATTACTGTGTTGCTTTAGCTTTAGGCACATGGGATCCTAATTCCCCAGCCAGGGGTGGAAGCCGCACCCTGTGCATTGGAAGAGCAAAGGCTTAACCACTGGGCCACTAGGGAGTCCCCTTTACTTTCATTTTCAAATCATAAATGAACAAAATAACTACTCAGAGATTTCCCCTTTACTACCTGACAGCTTGAACTCAGGAGGCAGGCTGGTGGGGGGAAGAGGGGTGGGAGTTTGTTACCCAGTTTGCTGAGAGCAGCTGGCTGTGTGGCCCTCCTGACAGTCCCTCGGGTTTGTGCAAGGCTTCATTTTGGTTTTACATTGTTTAATTCACACTGGGTCATCGGTTAAACAAACAAAGCATTTGGGATACTGACATTTAAATCCAAGTTTATGAAGAAAAATAACATCATCATTCCTCATATCAGCTTCAAAAACGTTACTTTCAATGAATTGGAATTTTTTTTTAGCTGATTTATGTTGATATATGGTAGAAAGTATCAATATTGTAATTATCCTTCAATTAAAAATAAAATGAAATTTAAAAAATAAATTGGAATTCTTACAGGAAGTCCATTCCAGTATCTCCAAATCATTGTCCCAAAGAGAAAAAACAGTAACTATTACATCCAATTACTTCTCCATTTACTGAAATTAAAATTTAACAAATGAAACACTCTCCCCATTGTCTTATCATTTTGAAACAAATCATGAAAATTCTTTAAAATCAGTCCATGGTCCATTTTTGATGCCCTTATCAGGGTTAAATTTCCAACTGCATTGTAATATTTGTTGTTTGCCCAAACCGAACATAATACAAAAATCATTGTTAAAGTGGATTGCTAAAAAATTGTGGGGTTTGGTATAAAATTATAGTGTTTACATAGCACAAGCCACCCATAAAGTGAGAAAAAGTAAAATTGTATCTTACAAATTATAATCATCAATAATAATACATTAGAAATACTTCATGACACCCTTGCTATCATACTGATCTGAAATAAGATGCTAAAACTAAAATAATAGCTCTTGGCTAACACCATGTAAAAATATTTTTTTCTTGATTTTGAAGGAGTTTTCAGATTATACATTACATGAAGTGTTTGTGGGTCTAAAACTTTGGGGAAATGGCATCTCTTTCCCAACTTGATTACCAGAATTACACAAAGAAACTTCTGGTCCCCTGCCCGCCCCCAGGGCCATGAATCAGGGTCTCCAAGAGACACTGAAGCACCTCTGTTTTGGGAAGAGCATTTCTGGTTTTAATAAACACCCCCAGATGATTCTGATGATGAGCCTGGTGTAGAAAACACCCTTCTTTTCAGAAAGCAGGTCCCTGAGGCAAAAATAAGGCCATAAAATCAAGCGTCAGTGGCAAAGCACACAGGTGGCTAAAGGAGGTTTGACAGGAGCGTGGCTGTGCCACGGGAGGGCTTAGAAAACTGGCATGAGGGCAGAAGACACTGAAGGGAGAGACCCAGGGCCGCGACTGAGGCTGCGCGCTACTGCAAGCCCACGACCCGGGGACTTGTCTCTGATCCGTCTCTTCCCGTGGGACTCTGCCTCTGACGCCCCATCAACCTCCGAGGATGGTGCTAAGGGTTCAAAGAAATCATCTGCGCAAAGCGTTGGGCCCCAAAGCAGATGAACCTGAGAACCCAAAGGAATGAAAATGACTTGGGAGAGTGATTCTGACTCTGCTGCAACCTGCCTTGGTGAAACGTTTATTCTCGTTTTTGTAGCTGTAACTTGTTTGTTGTCCTCTGCTTCTAAGGATGGATGGTTTCTTCATGGATCCCGGCAATCTGGGGTCTCCTGCCATTTCCCTGGGCTGGCACTTTGCTCACTGAGCTGTCTCCAAGGCTGGGGGATCAAGTGAGAGCAGCTCGGTGAAGGGGCTAAACGGTGCTGTCTTCGGAACATTGAGTCTGCAAGGTTCTCTGGGCAGCGCTGAATGTTCTAGAGAAAGGGAATTTACTTGCCAGCCTCCACTGAGCAAGCAAAGAAGCCAGGCCGGCTTGAGGGGGGGCATCACTCCTCCTGAGGCCTTTGATTTATTCTCCCCACAAAGCACGCTTTCACTGAACATCTTTCAGAGATGAAAATGTAATTGTTAACTCGGCTTACAAATCGGAGGTGCTGTTCTGAAGCCCAGAAAGATTACTCTGTGGAAGCACACAGGCTGGTAATGAGATGAGAGGTGCAACTTTCAGAAGTCGCACAGAATAAAATGCATATTCAGGAGGCTTGCGACGGGGTCCCATGCGGACCAAAAATATGTTATGCAAATACAGTGTGTCTGTATTAGTCAGAGAACTGATGAAAAATACAAAGAAAGCAATTTCGAAGACTTTCTGTTCCTTAAAGAAAAGACAAGGAGGATTCAGAAGAGCCCCCCGCCCCTCCCCGAGAGGGCATCTCCTCTCCGGGACCCTGGCTGGTCTGGGAGGCACTTGCGAAAAACCCCTGCACCCCCAACGTGCCCCCCGCCACCTTGGCACTGAAGATGCAACCAAACCACACACTAGGGTGAAAAGGAGGGGAAGGAATGAAACAATTATATTCATCTTTGTCTTCACGGTTCACGCGTTTACTCCACATCTATTTTGAGAGCCGACTTCCTATCTCTTCCTTTCAGACACAATGCTCTTCACTGCTGAAAATTATTAGTGCGTTTCAGCAAAATTCTAACAGCAAATGTTTACCATGTGGGGCTCATTTCTTTTTTTTTTTTTCCTTGAAAGAATGAAATTGGAAGTTTGGGACATTCCTGCTCATAAAGTAACGTATCCATAACGTGTCTCCTTGACGAGTCATTCCACTAGTCTAACAGGCTAACTCAATCCAGGACAAGACTTGTGTATGTGAATTTTATAAAGAGAACAGGAGGTGTCTGCTGTGACAAACTGAGTGTGCTGTTTTAAATTTACTAGCGAGGTCTAAAACAGGGGCCCCTCAAGATGTCAATCTGGTAAGTGAGCTCATTACCAGGGAGAAGGGCCCCTGAAAAAGGGGGAAGAAACTGGTACAGAAGTGAATGGCCCAACGTCTGAGCATGGAGCACACACCCCAGGCCTTATCTCCAGGGTGCATTCTACAGAAGGTGTAGGCAGCATGGCCACTTACCAAAAGTGAAACCGGGTTCTGAAGAGTTCACACCGATTATAGTCAGGGAGACGGCAGCTATAGCTTCCATCTACTACAAGTCTCTACTTTGAAACTAAACTGTGCTGGAGTTAAAAATTGATAGACGGGGCTTCCCTGGTGGCTCAGGGATAAAGAATCCGCCTGCCAATGCAGGAGACACAGGTTCGACCTCTGGTCCCAGAAGGTCCCATATGCCGTGGAGCAGCTAAGCCCGTGCTCCGCAACCGCTGAGCTTGTGCTGTAGAGCCCGGGAGCTGCAGCGACTGAAGCCTGTGCGCCCTGGGGCCTCTGCTCGCCACCAAGAGAAGCCTCCGCAGCGAGGAGCCGGAGCACCGCAACGAGAGTGGCCCCTGCCCCCAAAACCAGGGAGAGCCAGCGTGTAGCAGCGAAGACCTAGCAAAGCCAAGATCAATAAATGCAATTATTATTTTTTTAATTGATAGATGGAGCTGTCAGAGGTACCTGATCAGCTTCTAGAATGTCATCTTCCCTGTATCCCAGACCTCAAGAGTCAGGAACTCCTATTTAAAATACAGAAAGGAAGATTTACACACAGAGAGAACAGCCTTGTGGGTAGGGGTGGGGGAGGAGGGAAGGACTGGGAGTTTGGGATGAGCAGGTGTAAACCATCACACACAGGATGGATCGACAACAGGGTCCTGCTGTGCAGCACAGGGAGCTGTAGTCAAACGCTGTGACAAAAGCAGAATAAAAAGTGAAAAAGATTATATATACATGCGTGACTGAGCACCGCGCTGCACAGCAGAAATCAAGCAAAGCATTGTCAGTCAGTCGTATCTCAGTAAAAGTTAGAAATAAATAAAAGTGAAACCCCTAAAGGAAAACCCTGACTACTTGGTTACTTCTCAAGATCCAGAGCCTCTTTATCTTTTATGAAGAGCCACCAGAAGTCAGATGAATTCCTGCTCACTTTTGTGCTGCTCTTACCAGATTTCCCACCCAGCAAGAAAAATCTGTTGAATGAGTTAAGCAGTCAGTGATGACAATGCATGGACATGTGACAAGAGGGACCTTTCCAGGGAGAGAGAGAGCGTGTCGGACGAATACTTTAAAAAATTAAATTGCAGGGGTGAAAAAAATGACGCTAAACGTAGCTGGCTCATGGGGTAAATAGTCACAAGTTTTGAACCTGGATTTAGAGTCCGCGAACTGAAAACCAAAAACGAACAAAACACACAAACAGAAAAACTCTCCTCTTGAGATCACCAATAAAGTCACAGAGGCTTTTAGGAGTTTCATTTCCTTAGGAAGTCTGCTCATTCATACCAGGTTGTCATAGAAACATTTTCTTAAGTGTTTTCCGGCCATTTTATTGTTTCCCTGAAGAACCCGGGGAACCACCAAGTATTGGATCCAGAGGAGATAGAAAAGTCCCCTCCTGCCCACTCCCCCGGCTGAAAGACTTCTGGACCCGTTCTTTTTTTTTTTTTTTTTATTCTTCCAATTTTATTTTATTTTTAAACTTTACATAATTGTATTAGTTTTGCCAAATATCAAAATGAATCCGCCACAGGTATACATGTGTTCCCCATCCCGAACCCTCCTCCCTCCTCCCTCCCCATACCATCCCTCTGGGCCGTCCCAGTGCACCAGCCCCAAGCATCCAGCATCATGCATCGAACCTGGACTGGCAACTCGTTTCCTACATGATATTTTACATGTTTCATTGCCATTCTCCCAAATCTTCCCGCCCTCTCCCTCTCCCACAGAGTCCATAAGACTGTTCTATACATCAGTGTCTCTTTTGCTGTCTCGTACACCGGGTTATTGTTACCATCTTTCTAAATTCCATATATGTGCGTTAGTATACTGTATTTATGTTTTTCCTTCTGGCTTACTTCACTCTGTATAATAGGCTCCAGTTTCATCCACCTCATTAGAACTGATTCAAATGTATTCTTTTTAATGGCTGAGTAATACTCCATTGTGTATATGTACCACAGCTTTCTTATCCATTCATCTGCTGATGGACATCTAGGTTGCTTCCATGTCTTGGCTATTATAAACAGTGCTGCGATGAACATTGGGGTACACGTGTCTCTTTCCCTTCTGGTTTCCTCAGTGTGTATGCCCAGCAGTGGGGTTGCTGGATCTACTACAAAGCCACAGTTATCAAGACAGTATGGTACTGGCACAAAGACAGAATTATTGATCAATGGAATAAAATAGAAAGCCCAGAGATAAATCCACGCACATATGGACACCTTATCTTTGACAAAGGAGGCAAGAATATACAATGGATTAAAGACAATCTCTTTAACAAGTGGTGCTGGGAAATCTGGTCAACCACTTGTAAAAGAATGAAACTGGACCACTTTCTAACACCATACACAAAAATAAACTCAAAATGGATTAAAGATCTAAACGTAAGACCAGAAACTATAAAACTCCTAGAGGAGAACATAGGCAAAACACTCTCCGACATACATCACAGCAGGATCCTCTATGACCCACCTCCCAGAATATTGGAAATAAAAGCAAAAATAAACAAATGGGACCTAATTAACCTTAAAAGCTTCTGCACATCAAAGGAAACTATTAGCAAGGTGAAAAGACAGCCTTCAGAATGGGAGAAAATAATAGCAAATGAAGCAACCGACAAACAACTAATCTCAAAAATATACAAGCAACTCCTACAGCTCAACTCCAGAAAAGTAAACGACCCAATCAAAAAATGGGCCAAAGAACTAAATAGACATTTCTCCAAAAAAGACATACAGATGGCTAACAAACACATGAAAAGATGCTCAACATCACTCATTATCAGAGAAATGCAAATCAACACCACTATGAGGTACCATTTCACACCAGTCAGAATGGCTGCGATCCAAAAGTCTACAAATAATAAATGCTGGAGAGGGTGTGGAGAAAAGGGAACTCTCTTACACTGTTGGTGGGAATGCAAACTAGTACAGCCACTATGGAGAACAGTGTGGAGATTCCTTAAAAAACTGGAAATAGAACTGGACCCGTTCTTATTTAAGAGTTCCTGGAAGTGCTTTTTGTTTGGAAACACTGATTGTCCCTCCCAGCTGGGGGCCAATTCAGAGGGGAAGCTGAGCTATTTAGCTTCCTGAACGACTGAACGTCTGATGTGGGACCTTCAGAATATGTGTAAATATTTTTACCCACCTTGTTAAAATGCTTTTAATTCTAACTTTGTGTGTAACAGTTAAATCGTGTAAAAAAAGGTCTCAACAACACGCTTAGACTGCTTGTTTTCCTGTGAGTCTGAGACTTAAACAGGGTATTTTGTTGCTGTTCAATCGCTAAGTTGTGTTGGACTCTTTGTGACCCATGGACTGCAGCATGTCAGGCTCCTCTGCCCTCCACTATCTCCTGGAGTTTGTTCAAATTCATGTCCATTGAGTCAGTGATGCTATCTAACCATCTCATCTTCTGTCGCCCCCTTCTCCTCCTGCCTTCAATCTTTCCCAACATCAGGGCCTTTTCCAATGAGTCAACTCTTCGCATCAGGTGGCCAAAGTACTGGAGCTTCAGCTTCAGCATCAGTCCTTCCAGTGAATATTCAGGACTGATTTCCTTCAGGATAGACTGGTTGGATCTCCTTGCAGTCCAAGAGACTGTCAAGTCTTCTCCAGCACCACAATGCAAAAGCATCAATTCTTCAGCACTCAGCTTTCTTTATGGTCCAACTCTCACATCCATACATGACTACTGGAAAAACCATAGTTTTGACTATATGGACCTTTGTTGGCAAGGTGATCTCTCTGCTTTTAAATATGCTGCCCAGGTTTGTCATAGCTTCCATTCCAAGGAGCAAGCCTCCTTTAATTTCATGGCTGCAGTCACTGTCCGCAGTGATTTGGGAGCCCAAGAAAATAAAGTCTGTCACCGCTTCCCTTTCTCCCCTTTATTCTCAGACTCATTTCCCACGGATGGTCATCCCTCCTGTTTCCTGGTGCCCCTTGAGGTGAACTCAACAGCCGGAGTAACAGAAAGATGAGGCGTCCTAGATAAATTTGGTTTCTGCCCAATACCCCTAGCTGTCAATTTCATTCTTTTATTCATTGTTTTGGAAGCCACTTCAAACCCTTCTTGGAATGAAAGAATTGTAATAAACAATCAAACCGTCCCTCTGTGTTTGTATTCTAGGAAGAATTGCATTTCTTCTAACATAGGACTTAAAATTGTTGGGTTTAATTGGAAAACGGTTTCCTCAATTCTATTTTCTCTCAGTTTGAAAGACACTGACTACACGTCAAAAGCCGTTTCCCTGAAAGCAACCCAAACCAGCAAAATTAATCACCAAGAGCTATTATCATTGGAGACGAGACAGTGCCTAATTCCAGAAGGGCACGGTTACAGGGGTGAACTGCGTGGAGATCCCGGAGACCTTCTGTTTGTCTGGAGCAGGTCCATACAGCCGCCTGGGTAGACCAGTTCTCCCAGGGAGGTGACCTTTAACAAATCCATCCTGCAAGGGGCTGTGTGGACTCTGTCATGGCAGCTGCTTTGGATGGAGTCTGACGTTCAAATGCGGTTCCCCAGAAAACCAAAACAGCAATCTCTCTCTGTCAGAGCAGGATCTGCTGACAGTGAACTTGGAGGAGCTTTAGGAGTATAATCAGAATCAAAGGAGGTGCCGGTCTGCTGAACTTTAAATAGATTATTAACAAAAAGCAGAGCCTGACAGAGCAGTCTGCAATGGCTTACCTTCTAAACCAGCTCAGCCCAGAGCTGGTCATCAAACTAGCCCTGGTTTTCTAGAATATGTATATCTGGGAAGGTGGCGGAAAGACCTCAAGTGTGAACTTTCCCCACATGCTCTCTCCTAGCTCGGAGGGTCTATATGAGCAACTTAAACAATTTTAAGTAAGGAAGACGCAAACATTCCTCGTATCCTGGCTTATCATCAATCACTGGCCCGAATCGGAACGCAGCGGTTCCCCCATCTCTTTAAAAATGTATTTACTTATTTTTTTCAATCTTATGACTTCTGCCCTGGGCCAGCTGAGGCCAGGTCATTTTGAATGTTTGAATTAAGGAGCCCTTGGGAAAAGAAACTTTCATTATTTTCCTGTCTGGGTGAGTGTCAGAACAATTCATCACAACAACTAATACAAATGTACTTATTTCTATAAAAGCCAGCTCCCCGAACCGAGACGTGGGCATTTGTGCCCTTGCCCTGAGCTTTTTTTCTGGTTTCAGTTCACTGAACGCTTTGTGTCCGTATAAGTCGTATCGGTGGGGTGCTCGCAGGCCTGAGACAGTGAACGGAGAGCAGAAATTTGACAATTAGCTGGAATACTTGGGATGTGCAGACAGCCAAGAGAAGTCACTGGGGCTGCCACTTGGAAGTTAATACCCAGGCCAACCAGAGAGACAGAGAGAAGACTAAAATGAGAGGTGTTATGAGTATGGCCGTGCCTGCAGTGAGCACATCTGGGAATGAAACGATATGTTCACGAAAGCCAGAAAGGAAGTCGGGAAGTGGTTATCTGCTCTAGAAAGGAGGGTCGCCCATGAGTCCTCTGCAAGACAGACACCTTCAGACGTGATCTTGCTGTACATTTTCCCCCATTTTCTTAGACTCCGCCTCAAGAAGAACTAGAATCATCATGCCGAGAAGGCAAAGAGAAATAAACAGTGGTTTTCCCTCAGAAGGATGCTCTTGAGATTCCAAAGGAAGGACACAGAAGGGGCAAGTAGAAGAGTTTATCCTTTGGACACAGAGGAAAGGAAGAGGCTGCCACCTGGGGGGCGGGCAGGGCGCATGGGGCAGGGCCGCTGGGAGGTGAGTGGGGACGGAACGGGCATTGAGGGGGTGAACAGCAACCGCACACTGCCCGGCGAAAGCTGAGCCACACGGGTGGGCAGGTTGGCGAGCTGCCCTTTCTGTCCTCTCTGGACCAGGGCTCCCGGACCCCTGCCTGCCCTCTGCTGTGGACGGGGTGCCCACCTCTCCAAACACCTGCTGAGCCCCAGAACTGCCTCTTATTTCCTTTCTTAAATAGTCCAAATCATATAATTCCCCGCCCCACCCCCCCAAAAAAAAACCAGAAGATGTCCTACTCAGCAAAGCTGCTGGGACACATCAATCTCCCTATGTGGGAGAGGCTGAAAGGCCAAATACATCCCCAGCTTGCAAATTTCTATTCATTTTAATCAAATTTATAGAAACTTAGTCCACATATTACAGAGATGTCGGCTCCGTAAAGTGAGGAGCAGTGGAATGCAGCCACAGTCTTCTTAACTAGGAACTCTCGCTCCCCTGGTGCCAAGTGGCTGATGGCGAGCGTGGATGGAGTCCGCACCAAGTGGAGGGTGAGCTGGGTGTGTGGACGTGAGCAGACGTCAAAGGAAGCGAAAGTCAGCCCAAACCTCCCCCTACCGCCCGCCCTCATTTCTTAAATAAGCCCGGAGTAGCTCCATCTCCTTTTCATTCACTCATGGGATGAAATGTTCCCTGTGTACCAACCCAGAGTCTGTGTTGTGGGATGCAGCTCATGCAGGACAGCATCTCTGCCCCAGGAGCATGAATAATTTTACAACCAACAAGCATTTTACAGTTAAATGATCATTATTTACTGAATGGGAGCAACTGAAGAGTATAGAACTCCAGCAGCCCTTCCCGCTGGGGTTATTCAGTGCTGTGACGGAGGCTAACAGTCTTAAACAGTCAGGTTTTCCATTCATTTTTTTCAGTGTCATGTTAAAAAAAAACGGTGACTTGAGCTTATGCACACACCTCAGCTGCAGCAGAGAAGTCTGCTACTGCTGCTGCTCCATCACTAAGAGGCGTCCAGCTCTGTGCGACCCCAGGGACTGCAGCACGCCAAGCTTCCCTGTCCTGCACCATCTCCCGGAGTTTGCTCAGATTCACATCCGCTGAGTCGGTGGTGCCATCCGACCATCTCATCCGCTGCTGCCCCTTGCCCTCCCACCTCCAATCTTTCCCAGCATCAGGGTCTTTCCCAATGAGTCTGTTCTTCGTATCAGGTGGCCAAAGTATTAGAGCTTCAGCTTCAGCAGTCTGTTACTCAGGCCTTAAGTAACAAATTCCATCCTCTGAAAAGGGGCCTCCTGAATGGTATTCAGGATGGCAAGAACCCACAGAGATGAAGTTGACAGGAATAGGGTCAGGATTCCTCAGGAGGGACGGGGATGAGAAGGGACTCATGGAGAAGATGACAGATTCAGAGAGAATTTATGCCTACGTGAGCCTCAGTGGTCACTTGCAGCCCTGCCTTCCTTTAGAGTCAGGAACTGAGACGCTGGACACACTGGTTGACTACAGCTTGGTGTCCGCAGTGACAGAGGAGACGTGACCAAGAGAGAATCTGCTTAGATGGATGTTTACATGTCCTTTGAATTACTGCAGTAGCGCTCGCTTTCTGCATTAACTTCGGAAAATATGAAAAATGCCCAGAGGAAAATAAACTCTGTAATCCTGTTCCTGAGAGATGATCTCTACAAATCCCTTCTAGATGGTTCTAGATGCCTGGGATTTGGATCTCCTGGAAGATCTGGGTTTGGTGATAAGATTAGAGTGATAAGAATAGAAAACCCTCCAAATGTCTCTTTTTGGGGGTTGGGGATGGATCGCTTTGGTGGGAAGGACAGTGATGGCTCAGGCATTCGCTCCCCTTGCTCACTTTATTCATTCAGCAGGTACTCAGCATTTATCACGTGCCAGGCCCTGGGTCAGGTGTTGCGGAGATAGATATGCAGGAGACAGTTACAGTCCCCGTCCTCATGGAGATGAAATTCCAGCCAGGAAAATGTAATTAACACTTATTTACAGTCAGGAGACGAGGAGGACACCCTGAGCAGGTACATCCAGGTCTCCTGACAGTGTCCAGACTCTCTTGGTCTGGGCGAGCCTAAGATTAGCCTTGCTATTCAGAGCCACCTGCAGAGAAGGGGCTCTGGGACCTCCTGGGGACTTGTCAGAAATGCAGACCCTCCGGTCCCGCCCACCAAACCGGGATCTGCTCTTTGACAAGCTCCCAGGGGAGTCACAGGCCCATCGGGGCTTGAGAAGTGCTGGTCTGAAGGATGTGGGCATCGGCAGTCCCGGGGAGGGGCGGGGTGCAGTGTGAAGTGAAAGCCCGCCAGGCCTGTGAGCCCAATACCCACGGCCCCCACAGGGGTGACGGGAGCCGGGGAGGAAGCTGGTGCGGCTGGACCCTAACCAGAGGAAGCTGTGTGATCAGCCGGGAGGCCTGGGGAGGGGGCAGCCCTGGGTTTGGGGGCACTTCGGCTGCTCCCCGAGCCCCAGTTTCCTCACCTGCAGGGGCAGTTACCCTCCCCACCCCCGAGGGCCGTCCTGAGGGTCAGACCAGTCAATGTGTCTGGAAGACTCACAGTGCCGAGGCCCCGCCAAGACTGTGCATTTGCAGAGAACAGAGAAGAGCTGTGTTTGCAGGAGGCGTCCTGAACCTCATTGCCGTGTCCAGAACCACCTGTGAGGCGGAACTCAGAGTAAATTAATTACCCAGCCATAGACGAGTGTGAAACCGTGCCATCTGCAGCGACATGGACAGACCCAGAGGGTGTCACACTGAGTGAATAAGACAGAGACGAACATCATACGACGCTGCTTATACGGGGAACCTAAAAAATGGTACAAGTGAGCTCATTTATGAAACAGAAGCAGAGTCAGAGAGAGAGAAAACAGAAGTCCCGGGGTGCATGCGGGGAACTGGTAAATTGGGAGATCGGGGCTGACATATACAGATGACCATATATAAAGCAGATAACTATTAAGGACCTCCTGTAGAGCACAAGAGACTCTACTCTGTAATGGCCTACCTGGGAAAAGAGTCTAAAACAGAGTGGATACATGTATATTACAACTGAGCCACTTTATAGCACACCCGAAACTAACACAGCATTATAAATCAACTACACTCCAATACTAACAGCAAAAATAATGCTGCTGCTGCTGCTGCTGAGTCGCTTCAGTCGTGTCCGACTCTGTGCGACCCCGTAGACGGCAGCCCACCAGGCTCCCCCGTCCCTGGGATTCTCCAGGCAAGAACACTGGAGTGGGTTGCCATTTCCTTCTCCAATGCATGAAAGTGAAAAGTGAAAGTGAAGTCGCTCAGTCGTGTCTGACTCTTAGCGACCCCATGGACTGCAGCCCACCAGGCTCCTCCGTCCATGGGATTTTCCAGGCAAGAGTACTGGAGTGGGGTGCAATCGCCTTCTCCGACAAAAATAATGATGTCCCCATAACTAGCTTACCCAGCTCACCGCAAGCACAGGCAGTGATGTAAGCAGCGCCCTAGCTCCCGTTTTGCACAGGGTGGAGGTGGGAGGGGTGACTAACGGCGGAACCAGTGGGGCTGGGGTCCTTCTGGGGCCGGGAGGGCCTCCCCGACCCCGTTTCACTTCCTGGCTGGAGCCCCCAGCTCCCCACCGTGCTGTCTGATGCAGGCCAGGAGGGACACGGAGGGTGGCCTGGAGTGACCACCAGCCTTTGCTCTTTCTTTTCTTAACTGCCAGGGTTTGGGAAAGGATAGAGCTTAACAAAATAATCTAAATGCAAACAAAACCACCACCGAAGAAAAATAAACAGAGAAACGATCATCCCCTCAAGGGTAAAGGCCTTGAATTTCATGCAGTCTTTTACTCCCATTTTTCCCTCTTAAGAATCAGATTAAAGTGTCTGGTTTCCCAAGCGCTTGCCTACAACCCGGGCTCCTCAGACACACCTGTGCAATTCTAGCTGCCTTGGCAGCCCAGCAGGTGACCCAGAGAGCTGCTCTTTGTTCCTGCTTCACGTGTATTATGTAGCCCCGGGCGCCCAGCCACCCAATCAGCCTGATTCACAACCTGAAACCACCCCACCTCCTCTGCGCCTGTTCCTGACGTTTATATAACACGGGTCCTCGGAGGTCTGACAGCACACTTTCTGCCCTTTACCACCCAGCTGACCTCACAGACGTGGGCTTCTTACATTTTCGTGTTCGATTCTTGGGCTTCCTTGGTGGCTCAGAAGGTAAAGAATCCACCTGCAGTGCGGGAGACCTGGGTTCAATCCCTAGGTTGGGAAGATCCCCTGGAGAAGGGAACGGCTACCCACTCCAGTATTCTGGCCTGGAGAATTCCACAGACTGTATAGTTCGTGGGGTTGCAAAGAGTTGGACACAACAGAGGGACTTTCACTTGATACCTGGAAAGGCAAATCCAGACCGAGGGCTCAGGTGAGCCATGAGATGACACACTGGACTTGGTGGCTGGGCTGGACCAGTGCTTGACTCTGGACAGTGGGATGAGGTCCAAGTGAGGTTTTCTTCTCGGGCTTTTTCTGTTACCTCACTAGGACCTAATCCCACTTCTCGGAGTCAAGCGCTGGGTGCACTCCGGCTGTTTATTAGGTTGGCCAAAAAATTGGTCGTGACTGTTGATAGCACCATGCTGTACCCATCAGCCATTTCCACCTATAGTTTTTCCATTGACATGGTTTCCAGAGCTTCCCCTGGTGGCGTAGCAGTAAAGAATCTGCCTCCCAGTGCAGGAGAGGCAGGTTCGATCCCTGAGTCAGGAAGATCCCCTGGAGGAGGCTATGGCAACCCACTCCAGTATTCTTTCCTGGAGAATCCCATGGAGAAGAGCCTGGGGGTGGGGTGGGAGCTACAGTCCATGGGGTCGCAGAGTCAGACACAACTAAGAGGCTAAACAGCAAACCACAGGTCCTACTTTTAGGACCAGTGCCTTTTCTGTGGCTGCATAGTGTTCTACCACACGCATCTACCACCGTATGTGGTGGAAGGTCTTCATTCCACTTTCTCACCACCACAAACACTGCACATTTCCCTTGGTGCTCATGTGGGAACGTTTCTCTGGATCGACTCTAAAAGAGGAACTGTTGGATCACGAGCACTGCACTGTCTTCAGTTTTAACAACTGCCAAGCTGCCTTCCAAAGAGCCCTTTCCAAATGGGCTACCCCAAATCAGTACTCAAGGAGGGCACATGTTTCTCCATAACCTGGTAAAAACTCCCGTTCTTGTCAGACTTCCCCAAGTATAAGTTTCCAAATTAAACATGACTCTCTTATCTTTCTACAAATATGGCATGCACAGGTTTATTCACCTCATTAATTTTTGAGGATGTTTATAAGATTAAAAGCTGATTCAAGGACCATTTGTGGAAATGGATTTGTAGAGTCAGATTATATTAAAATAAGATTGCAAGGCTAGATAGAAAAATGGTCAGTGTCTTATAGAGCAGTACATTATAACCTTTGACGTTAACTTTACTTTGGAACAAAAATTATTCGCATCTCTTCTGTGCACAAATCTACAGCTTGGTATGCCTTTCATTAAAAGTAAATAGCAGCATCCAACACCAGTACATTTGACTAGAAAAGGAAGTAATCCTTGGGCTTGAAAAATACCCTTTGATAGGACATTGAAAGGATCACTGTTTTTCTGGTCTCATTTTCAGATTTTGGATAATTTTTCTTAATAGATTTTTAAAAATCTGTATCAAAACAATGGATTAAAAAGTGGCAGCTCACTGTTTTACTCAGAATTTCTGTAATGATTAGTAAGTTCTGGGCAGTTGCTATTTTTACTCTCTAGTTCCAGGTCTCTTTAAACAAACATCCCTGACAGGAAAACGCTTCCTTCTGTTTAGTGACCAGAGTGCCTGGCACAGCTGAAGGGCTGCCTCACGAAGTTAGGTCTCCTAGGCAACAGGGAAACCAAGACCTGATTGCTCCCAGGAAAGATTTGGCTGGATGCATAAAAGCTCCTGGGCTTCCCTGGTGGCTCAGAGGGTAAAGAATCTGCCCGCAATGCGGGAGACCCAGGTTCGATGCCTGGGTCTGGAAGATCGCCTGGAGAAAGAAATGACACCCGACTCCAGTACTCTTGGCTAGAGAAGTCGCAAAGAGTCGGATGTGACTGATTGACTTGACTTCCTAGACTTGACTTCCTAAAAGCTCCTGCGCATCTGGAGAGATGCTGGTGGGAGAGATGCCCACGGCAGAGGGGGAAGGGGCACAGAGGCGGGAGGCCTCAGTGGGGCTTTGCCGGGGCGGGGGTGCGGGGTGCGGGGTGCGGGGTGCGGGGTGGGGGGGGAGCGGCGGGGGGAATACTCGGCCCCGCCCCCCACCTCCACCCTCTGGTCTCTCTTGCAGACCCCGCGGTCAGCCCATCAGTCACCAGGATTCAGCAGTCAGCCCCTCAGTCACCAGCACGGACAGGTTGCTGCCACTTTGGGGAGTCGCCAGCCTGTGGGAAACACCTTTTCTTCCCAGCTCACAAGGCAAACGGGAGGTAAAGATAAACTTGGATGAAAACTTGGATGAAAACTTGGACGAAAGCTGACGATCTGATATGGGCTAATCACTGGAGCCGGCTGAGCAAAACTTGGAGATGGTGATTGTGTGTGAGGGTGTGTTGGGGGTGTGTTGGAGGTGTGGGGGACACACCCCTCGGACAAGTTGCTTCACGTGACCGGCAACCGGCCCTCGGTGCCCACCGTTTCTGCCGAGCTTCTTTAGACTTTCTAGAAGTGCAAAGCGCTGAAGGGCCTCGCCCTGGGTCTGACCACCCCGCCTCGGGCGACGTGAGGTCGCCCAAGACACTGCAATTGAGTTCCAAAGCCTGAACTAACTTCCGAGTCTTGAACTCTGGCTTGAAGTTACCTCCCAGTGAGGACCATCATGCGGAGCGGGCGGCTGCGACCCCAGGTTCTCCCCCCGGCAGCTGCCCCGGGGCCACTCCCGAAAGCCCTGGGCTCAGCACGCGCCCAGCGCAGGCGGGGACGCTCTTCCCCGGGGCCCTCTCCCACCGCCGGCCCGGCCTGCTTCTGAGCAGCGGGTTCCCTCTCCTTCCGGGGGTGGGGGCCCTGGGGAGCCGGCGCGGGCCCGCCGCGTCGTCTGTCCCCTGCTGCGTCCGGGCAGTGGCGCGACTGGAATGCGCGGGGGACGCGGGGCGGGCGGCTCCGGCCTCGGGCCCGGCCCGGGGTGGACGTGCGGGCGGCGGGAACCCGCCAGACAGTCCCGGCGCCGGGGCCCCGGAGCGGTGCGCCCCGCCGCGCGTAAGTTCAGCTTCCACTCCCGCAGGTCGGGTGGGGCACGTAGCCCCCCGACCCGAGAGTTTCCCAAGATCGAGAAACGAGACGAGAACAGTCGCCACCCGGGGCCGGCTCAGTCTCTTCCGGGCCGGGCCGGCGGCTGGCGGCCCGGGGAGGGGGTTGGCGGGCGGGCGGGGCGCGGAGGCGGGGCCGGCGCTCGGGTTTCCGCTCCGCCCCGCGGCCTGGGGACCCGCGGCCCCAGCGGCGCGGGCTCTGGAGGCGGCGCGGGGCGCGGCGGCCAGGCCACCCCTCCGCCCGGAGGCGGGGACGGCGGAGGCGCCCTCGGCCTCGACGTCGGGACCGCGCCGCCCGCGATGGGAAGCGCCTTATAAGCCTGTGGCCGCGCCACCCCGGAGAGCGCGCGGACCCCGGCCCCGGGCCCCTACCGAGCCGGTCTCCGGACAGGTTAAGGGAGGACCTCGGCCCGTCCCCGGCCTCGGGCGAACCCGGAGAAACCGGGAGAAACCCCGGATCGCTCCAACTCTGGACAGACCTCGGACGGACCCCAGCCCGGGATAGATCCCGGCTGCAATCGGCTCCCGGCCCCGGACGGACCCCACGCGGACCCCGGCCGCTGGCGGACCCCGGACAAATTCCAGATCGCTCCGATTCTGGACAGACCTCGGACGGACTCCGGCCCCGGATAGACTCCGGCCGCGGGTGGACCCCGGACAGACCTTGGCCCGGAATAGATCCCGGCTGCAGACAGCTCCCGGCCCCGGACGGACCCCGCGCGGACCCCGGCCGCGGGTGGACCCCGGCCCGGGCGGGCGCGCCCCTGCCGGCTGGGGATGCGCGGCCCGCGGCATGGCCTCGGCGGTGTTTGAGGGCACGTCGCTCGTGAACATGTTTGTGCGCGGCTGCTGGGTGAACGGCATCCGCCGGCTCGTTGTCAGCCGGCGCGGCGACGAGGAGGAGTTCTTCGAGATCCGCACCGAGTGGTCGGACCGCAGCGTGCTCTACCTGCACCGCAGCCTGGCCGACCTGGGCCGCCTGTGGCAGCGCCTCCGCGACGCCTTCCCGGAGGACCGGCCGGAGCTGGCGCGCGCGCCGCTGCGCCAAGGTGGGCGTGGGCCCGGCCTGGAGGACTGGGTGGCTGAGGGTGTCAGGGGGCTCGGGGACCGAGGGCCTCGAGGTCTGGGAGGCAGGAGTGGGCTCGTGTAAAGTGCGAGAGGGGGCCTGCAGGGGCGCTTGTTAAGCCGGGATGGCAAGCGCTGGCGGGCGGGCGGGAGTCTGCGTGCGGGCCGAGGCAGGCGGGACGGGCGAGCCAACGGCCAGCCCCTGCGACCGCGGCAGGAGGGGCTGCGGGAGCCTTGGGGAAGAGTCAAGGACAGCGTCCCGCGGGGGGCGCGCCCTGTCTGGCGGCACCCCCCAACCCCGCGGGGCCGCTCCTCCTGTCCCTGGTGGCCCGGTGGCCGACAGCCTGAGTGCGAGGTGCCACGCGGCCTCTGTCCCTCCCCGGGAGGGGCCGCTGGGGTGGGTCCGCCTTGGGTTTGATGAACCGAGCCGCCTCCTCCAGGCCTTGTGACTTTCCTGGCTCTCGGGGACTGGGTGGCTTCCCATTTCGTCTCCGCGGCCCACGGTCTGGCCCTGGAGGCCGTGGAGAGGAGGCTGGAGGAGAGGGAGCCGAGGCTGAAGTTGAGGCTGGAGGGCTGGAGGGCTGGGCCTCCTCCCCACCCCACACGCAGGACCACCTGCCCCGCTGAGAAGGCCGGCGCTGTCCTCTGAACGCAGCCCAGGGACACCTTCAGGGGCGTCTCCCTGAGTTCTTGGGATACTCTCCACCCCCCTGGTGACAGCCCCGCCCCGAGTGTGAATTATCTGGGTAATTAGCTCATTCTCATGACACATCTTCTGGCAGACGCGTCACTTGGCAAGTCTCCCAACGCTGGCAAGTTTGCTGGCCCTGCCGCTGGAGTCTCAGGCTGATGGCTACTCTGGAGGGGAGTTCAATGCCATCCCAAGCATGGCAGCAGTTTACCTTGACTTGCTGTATGGGGGTGTGTGTGTATTACTGTATTTTCAATGTATCAATTGGATGCCCAAATCAGGAAAGCTTAGATGAAGGACCAGCTTTATTCAATGCCTTTCATCTTCTCTGGAATGGGGAGGGCCATAAGCAAACAGGTGCCCCCGAGAGCTAGCACAGAGGCTGCCTTTCCCTCCTCCCCTCATCCCCTCCCGGGCCTCCAGGTCTCACTGTCAGAGGACCCCACTCAGTGGTGCTCCGGGCTGGCTCCTCCCCTTAATGCAGGACTCCGCGCCCACTTTCCCTGTGTGGGTTGGCACGCGTGCCCCCTGTCTGGCAGTAGTAAGCCCTCCAGGGATGTGGCTCCTGTTGCCACCCTCAGTGGCTTCTGACGAGGGTCACAGGGGTTGGGGAGGAGGGCGCAGCTTCAGTTGTCTTGGGACCTGGTGAGGAAACGGAGCAGAAGGTGGGTGAGTGTGAGGTGTGAGTGTGAGTGTGACCCGCCATACACACACCCCCGCTGTGCACACACACACCCACATTGTGCAGAAGGTGGGTGACTGTGAGGCACATGACCCGCTGTGCACACCCACACCCCCATGCATACATGCACCCCCCATCGTGCACACATATACACACCCATCGTGCACACATACACCTACCTTGCACACATACATCCCCATCATGCACACCCACACCCGCCGTGCACACGCACACCCCATTGTGCACACACACCTGCCGTGCACACACTCCCATCATGTACACACACATCTGCCCCTACAGTGCACACCCACACCTGCCTTGCACACGCACACTCCCATTATGCACACCCACATCTGCCTTGCATGTGCACACTCCCATTATGCACACACACACCTGCCTTGCACACACAGGCCCCCATTGTGCACAGGCAGGCTCCCATCATGCACACCCACACCTGCTGTGCGCATGCACACTCCCATCATGCACACACACGCCTGCCGTGCACACGCATACCCGCTGTGCGCATGCACGCTCCCAGCTCTATCTCTGTGTGCAGGCTGCACTGGGTCAGTCCTGAGTTTCTGAAGTGTCAGCACAGAGAGTGCCTCTGCTGAGTGGGCACCCTCAGGGAGACAGGAAGAGCGTGGTCACCAGGGAGAAACCAAGACCCAGAAGGGATCGCATAGCTGCGTTTAAGCATCTGAAGGGGAAAGCCACAAAGACGTGGGTATTACATGCGATGGGGTGCGGGGCAGTTAGAAGAGGACCAGGGTTGGGTGTGCATGCTCTCTAACGGCCGTGATGGACTGTGGGAACCATCATCCCAGCTAGAGTCCTGACAGTCGAGACAAGCGGGGAGACCGCCATCTGACTGGGGGGCCTCCTGTGAGGCCAGCTCCACGCCTCTGGGGCCGAGGAGGGGCGACCTCACCGTCTGTCTGGGTCTCGGTTCTCTGCTTGGAGGCACGCCGCTGCCCCCAGCACCACCTGAGCATGTGGTACACCCACAGGAAGGCCTTTTCCTTCCTTCAATCCTTGTAAGTCCAGGGAAGTTGTTTGCTAAATAAAATACATCTCCATAAGGTCAAAGGAGTTCACTTTATTTCCAGGCAGATTCATTGTTTGCATAAAAAGATGGCCTGGAGGTCCAAACCATACACGCAAAAGGCATCCAGAAGCGGTGTTGGTTGAGCTGGCAAGTGTTCTCAGTGTAATTCCCCATCAGAGGCCCTCAGTTTAAACTTATTGCATATTTCTGGGCTGGGTTAGATTGGCCCTCTTGTCTTTTTCAAAAGTTCTGTGAGCAAGTCTGGCTTTCAGAGCGCGTCCTGGCCGCTGGTGGCTGTTGTCAGCGGAAGACTGGGCACCTCCAGGGCACGGGGCAGCCCTGGCCCCGACCTGCCTCTGAGATCCCGCGTGCACTCAGGATTCGGAGCCCTCTGTCCTGGTCCCTGGGGAGCTGCGGTGGGAGCATGTTCTGTGCAGCGCGTGTACTGTCCCTGCATTCTGCATGCACCGGTGCTGCCTTGGCCGTCAGTCCATGGAATGTGTGCGTTTCCGATGAGGTATTAAACCCCTGTGTGCAGTGGCGGCTCGGGGCTCACCGGCCCACCTCCCTGGCCTTCCGTCTGGGCGAGGCAGCGCTCGGGACTTGTCCTGCTTCCTCTGTCCTTTTCCTTGGCATCTTGACCTTATGCTCCCCTGCGTCCGGATCTGATGCCTGCGTCCTTGTTTCCTTGTCCCCCTGCCAGGGGAGGGAGGCGGCTGCTTCCTGTGCATATTATCTCTGGGTGACCGAGGCATCCCTCTGCTTTTTTCCACACTCTGACACAGGTGGGCCAAGTCTCCAACTGAAATCTCCTCTGCGTAATACATTGGTTCAGGGCTTCCTGACCAGATGTGGCAAGGCCACTTGCCTGTTACATTGCTCACGTCTGGAAAGGTTTACGCTTTAAAAGACAATCATGCAGAATTTCCCAATGACTCCTTGGAGTTTTGGGACTATTTTGATCATATATATATATATTTTTTTTTTTTTTACTAGCACCCATTTCAGGCCCTATACAGTCATCTCCACAGCAAGAGATTCTATTTCCAAAGTGGTCAGGTGATCTTTGGTTCCTGAATACTGTAATACCAACACTTTGGCTTTGTGTTCACTCTGCAAGTATCTCCCTGCCGCCTCCCCTGTGCTAGGCAGCTTCTAGGTGCTGAGGACGCAGCAGAGAACAAAACAGACAAACCCCTGCCCTCATGATTCTGTGTCTCGGTTTGAAGAATCTGATAATGATCAAGATAAGTTAAAAATATGGTAGATGGTTGTACATGTTCAGAAGAAAGGAATTCAAGGAGGGAAGGAGAGGAGCTGTAACTTGTTGGGGCAGGTGAAGGGTTCACTTTCAGATGGGCCGGTGGGGGGAGGGGGCAGAAAGGGACGTGAGTGCCTGGGATGGGGCTGTCAGCGCACGTGCAAAGGCCCTGAGGCGGGCGTGAGCCCCGGTGTCTGAGTAGTGAGAGGGCTGTTGTGGCTGGAGGGCAGGTGCCGGGTAGGGGTGGGGGGGGGAGTGGGCAGATTGCGCTCAGTGAGAGGCTCTTGCTGGAGATGGAGAGCGGGGAGCGCAGGGACTGGATGGACGGGCAGCCTGGCTGCCGTGCTGAGAAGGCTGGAGGAGGACCAGGGAAGGCGCCAGGGATGATATGTGTGTGGGTTTTAGTCGCTCAGTCATGACCTGGTCTTTGCGACCCCATTGACTGTAGCCCACCAGGCTCCTCTGTCCATGGGGATTCTCTAGGCAGGAATACTAGAATAGGTTGCCATTCCCTTCTCCAGGGGATCTTCCTGACCCATGGACTGAGCCCGGGTCTCCTGCATTGCAGACAGATTCTTTCTTTACCCTTTGAGCCACGAGGGAAGCCCAGGGAAGCTGTGGGAAGTGCTCAAAAACAGCTGGTCTGGGAGGGAGAGCCTGGGGTTTACTGAGAGGCCAGACGTGCCTGTGGGAGCGTCAGGGGAGGCAGAATACCGACTGGAGGAGCTGATAGAGGGCCCGGCTTTGAACGCGGAGTTTTCAGCGTTTCTCCAAATGAGGCCCCTCCTTGAGAGCTTGCGTGTGTGCTGGGGTGACGTCTGTTCACCCTTGCCCCTGGGGACCTGGATCTGCCTATGTCCTCACAGACCCTCTGTCAGACGTGGGGTGGAGGGAAGGTGTCCGGCACCTACCAGCTGGGCCCGGACGCCCCTGCCCACCGACAGCTCCAGGGACAGCGCTCACTCCCAGGCCCTGCTCTCAGGCGGACGGGGCACGGAGCTCCGTGCTTTCCCCAGGGAAGATCGCTGTCTGATTTGGGGGCCAACTGCAGGACCCCGAGTTCACTTTCTTGGTGAAAGTGGCTGAAGACACAGCAGCAGCTGCAGGGCTCCAGGCCTTGGAGCAGCGGCGTGAAGGTCACCTTCTCCCGCCCGGAGGGTGCCGCACTGGGGCTGGGGTCCTGCCCTGCCCGCACCTGGCGTGGCCCCCAGCCTGGCTTCCCTGCAGGGGGTCCCCCTCTTCCAAGGAGGGGGCCATTTTCCCTTCTCTGGGCATTTTGGGTAATCTCTCTGCTTCACAGACCTATTTTTGAACCTCTTCCATATATAGGGCCCCTGGCTTGAGCTGTGAGGCTCTGCCGTCCCCCAGGTCCCGAGGCGGCCACACCCGCCTCCTGGGAGCCGCTGTCCCGCCCTTCCTAATGCTGGGTTTCCTTTCCGAACCCGTTCCGGCTGTCACTCTGAGCCCCCTGTCCAGGCTCCGGACACTCCGCCCCTGTCGGTGGCACGTGGCCTGTGGTCTCAGCTTGCTGTGGGCCCAGGTGAACCGGGCCAGCTCCCGGTTGGGGAAGGAGCAGTCGGAAGCTCACGGCCGTCGCTGGCTCTGGAGCTTCTTGGCTGTGACCCCTTCCCACCAGATGTCCACAGGGAGGCCTGGCCCTGCCTCTCAGCACCGGGCCCTGCTGGTAGCACCCGGCTGCCCTGGGGCTGGCCCCCGGGATGCGGTCCTCTTCTCTTTGTAAAATAGCGTGGGCCTGCTGTGACTCCGCTGTGTGTTTTTATCCATGCTTTCCCAAGAGGCAGAAGGTGCCTGTGGTTGGGGGCCTTCAAAGCCAGGGAAGGTGGGTGTGTGGTGACGGCAGAACCCTGAGACGCGGGCTGGGTGTGCCCGCTCTGTGGGGCTCCGCCTGGAGCTGCAGGAGGGGCTGTGGGAGCGATGCGGGAGCGACCGTGAGCGAGCACTCAACGTTGCCAGGGCTTGGTATCATCGTCCCACTAAAATCATTCTCATGGGTGCTTTTGTTCATGTTTACTTCCCTGGGTGACTGGAGGCTTCCATCAGCCCTTCTGGTCACCAGGGCTGAAAAGAGGCTCCCGGGAAGTCCCCTGCTGCGCCCGCCTGGGGACACCTCCCTGTGGTCATGTCGGTCTCGTGCCCGTCGTCCTGGCCGGCCCGGGGACAGGGTCTTGTCATCCGGTGCCCATCACCTGATGCAGCCCAGGACTTCCTGTTTGAGGGCCTGGGGCGGGTGCTGTTTATTCCTTAAATTCCTTCTGAGTTTTAAGGCAAACTAAGGCTCAGCGAGTGGCTCCTTAGGCATGCTGAGTCTGAAGTTGAGTAAGGAATTCTGCTCGTGGTTGGAGGAGAAGGAGGCGGCCTGGGGAAGGAGGGCTTGGTGCAAGGGGAGCGCCTCACAGGCGTGGGAAGAAGCCAAGCAGTCTTCCCTCAGCCAGCTCCCGGGTCTCCAGACGCGTTGCCTCGTGTCTGCCCTCTGTCTCCGCTGCCTGCTCTCCCTGCCCTTCTTCGTCCTTGGGAGGATCGGGGGAGAAATTCCCGGCCCCCAGTGTCATCGTGAGCGTCACTGGGCCAGGGAGGCCAACAGTGGGGAGGACTGAGCCTCGTGTGCAGCAGGGGGAGCCCAGGGCAGAGACCGGAGCCCCAGCGCTGAGGTGGGAGGCCGCAGTCCACCTGGGGAGAGCGGGCTGCGGTCTGGACCCTGAGTGTACGGAAGAAGAATCACCTGGGTCAGCTCTCGAGCTCACTGAGTGAGTCCCCGCCGCTTTTACCCTGACTGTCTATACAGACAACACATATTTAGGAAGTTATCATGGAGAGTTTTCCTGGAAAATTTAAAACGCTTTGTTTCCAAAATTTGATTACACTGTGCCCTGGTGGCTCAGTGGTAAAGAATCTGCCTGCCAATGCAGGAGATGCAGACTCGATCCCTGGGTTGGAAAAAAACCCCTGGAGAAGGAAATGGCAACCTACTTCGGTATTCTTGGCTGGAAAATCCCATAGTCATAGGAGCCTGGCAGACTACAGTCCATGGGGTCGCAAAAGAGTCAGACACGACACAGGGACTAAACAGCAACGGCAGCTTTTAAAGCATGTTTATCTCTTGTGCAGACAAGGTGACTCTGCATTCCTCACCTTGTCCAGCCGTCTGCTTCTCTGGACAGTGAAGGGTGGACTTTTGAAATGCAACGTCTTACTTGATTTGGTCAGAGAGTTCACGTCACAGAAGATTTCCCCGGGGCTCTGTCATGGGTCTGCAGTCGAGAGACTTGCATTCTCTGGGTGACGGACTCGCCTTCCCAACTGACCCGAGAAGGATCTGTGTTCACACCCAGAACTTAAGGGGCCCCAGGCGCTCAGCTGGATTCCGCCCCGAGCCCATCCCTGGAGGCTGGCATGGTCACCGGGGCCTCCGCCAGGGAAGTGGGGTGTGGGGCCCGGTGTCGGCGGCGAGAACGGTGGTCCGTGTCTACTCAGAGCCTGATCTTTGTGCTTGTACCAGCGCGCTCAGTTTGGGTTCCGAGAACGAGTTGGTGTTCGTGTTCGTATAAAGACCTACCCTGGAACTCACAGAAGCTCATGTCGTGGTCTTGCTTCTCAAGACTGCGGCAGTTTGGACAGAAAGGGCCCCCTGGCTGCTCTAGCCTGAATTTTAACCCCGGAAAAGGATGTGAAATCAACGTACTGAAATTTACGTACAGTCGTGTTATCAGTCTTTGGGTTTCAAATTGTTAACTGTTTTGGGCGACGTCTGGATAAACTTCTCACATCAGAAGCTGTGTAGAGTGAACTTTTAAAATTGACGTTGTATTAGTGACTGTGCTTTATCAGAAACGAGACCGTTTTCCAGGACGGTGAAATGTTCCGAGCCAGTTTCCTGCGCCGACGACGTGGATGCGGCGGGTCCTCGCGGGCTGCTGGAGCCCTCTGCTGGCTGGCCCTGGAATGACAACAGCCCATAATCAAGAGGCCTTGGAGTTTCTCTGCCCAACCTTGCAAATTCAAAACCACCGAACCCTCCTGCAGTTTTTAGAACCGCGATCTCAGACAGTAAAACTGGGTCAAACAAGATTGCCACAGTTTTTGCTTCATCAACAATATTTGGAATACAAAAGCTAATGTTCCTAGACAATCCCAAATTATTGTACTTCAGCACATTTTTTAAAATAAAATTTAAAATCCTTACTGTAAACAAGTGACATTTGGAAGAGCGGTACCAGTCAGTAAAAGCCAAAGCTGTCGATCACAGAGGAAGAACGCAGCAGGTAGAGCAGGAAGCCCCCAGCTGCGTGTGCTTGGTCTGGGGTCTCAATGCGCCATCTGTCCTGGGCGACGGTGCGGTCTCCAGGTACCCGTTGTGTTCCCTGCCATCTCCCCACCCCACCCCCACCCCTCACCCCCCACCCCCACCCCTCACCCCCCACCCCTCACCCCCACCCACCCCCACCTCCCCATCCCCCACCTCCCCATCCCCCACCACCCCATCCCCCACCTCCCCATCCCCCACCTCCCCATCCCCTACCCCTCACCCCCACCCACCCCTCACCCCCACCCACCCCCACCTCCCCACCCCCCACCTCCCCACCCCCTACCCCTCACTGCCACCCACCCCTCACCTCCCCACCCCACCCCCACTTTACAAATAACCAAAGGACAGTGATTTCCAGGCCCAGAAGAAGAGGGAAATGTGGGCCCTGGAGTGTGGAGAGGGCCCGGCCCTTGGAGGCCACGTGGCTGGTGGTGACCCCTCCCTGCTCTGATGTGAGGTTGGGACAGGGGCTCTGCAGCAGCAGGGGGCAGCCTCTCAGAGGCACCCAGCGGAATCTATTGCCACAGCACCCCCCCCCGCCCTGGGAAGAGGCCAGAGTCCTGGTCATTCACGTGGACAGGTTCCCTCGGAGGAAGGAGGGCTTGCCTCAGGAACGCTGGTCCCAGCCGGCTTGGTGGTCTCTGGGACGCTGGTCCCAGCCGGCTTGGTGGTCTCTGGGCGTCTGTTTTGGGGAAACAAAAGTGCCCCAGTGAAAAGCCAGAGCGTCACACCATCGCCTGTCCCTCTGCTCTTGCTGGAGGGATTCTGGCAGCTTCTTTCCTGTTGAAATGTCTTCAGCCCCTCTTGTCTTGAAGTGTTTTGTTTCCTAGGAGCACCATTTGGCTTCCCCTCTGGGGCTTCCCAGGTGGCGCTAGTGGTAAAGAACCCATCTGCCAATGCAGGACGTGTAAGAGACACGGGGTCAGTCCCTGGGTCGGGAAGATCCCCTGGAGGAGGGCATGGCAACCCACCCCATTGTTCTTGCCTGGAGAGTCCCATGGACGGAGGAGCCTGGTGGGCTACAGTCCACGGGGTCACAGAGAGTCGGACACGACTGGGCTGAGCACACGTGTGCACACACAGACGTCACCGCTGCAGCCTGGCCATCATGTGCTTTCTCCACTTGTGGCGGGGTGGTTTCCGTGTCTGTGAGACAGCTCACAGGAGTGGCTCCGAATGTCACCTGTGGCTCTTGAGAAGAAACTAAAGCTGCTCGACCATGCTTACTGACTGTCATCATCATGTAGTTTCCTTTGGCTGTTCTCCTTTCTTTTCCCCTGCTTGTCCTCACTTCTCTGATTAAACTTATCCATTGGCTAAAGTTTTTCCACAGACAGAATTCAGGCTGAGGACACGGGGTGGGGCAAGAACTACCGGGTCCCACTCAGAATGAGGGCACGGGGTCACAGGGCACGAGCTGGGCAGGGTCCCCAGGGTCTGTGCCCCGAGCTGGAACGCGATGTGTTACTGGAAGTCTGACGAAGCACCTGTTGCCTTTCTCTGCTTCCTTCTGGAAGCAGGTCAGCAGGAAGGTGAAGCTACGGGGCACCCAGTAAGTCTGGATGCCAGATAAACAGCGAATAACCTTCAGTGCGTCTGCCCACACGCCCGCGTCAGCTGCTGTGTCGGAAGTGCACGTCGCCCTGGGCGTCCTGTGCGCTGCGTCCTGATGCTGGAGCCCTGCAGGAAGGTCAGCGGAGAACAGAGTGTGTTCACCGACCCAGGGGCACCCTTGGTGGTTATGAACCCAATGGCGGGCTTTATGTCCTGGAAAGTGGGCATAAATGTGCTGTGTGCGTTGGCCATGCACAAGGCTGATCTTCCTGTATCGTCCTTACAGAACATAAAAACACGAGGACCTGAGTGACTTAACGGCGGTATCTAGGTGTCATAAAAGCTGAGATGTGATGGTTTTCTTGTCTAAGAACAAGAAGCACCTCATGGGGATGATTTATACAACTGTCCTCTCTAAAAACAACTTTTCAGAGGATTTTTGCAGTATCCCTCTTTCCCTCCATAGACTTGCCCGCAGCGGGAGAAGGATGGCAGAGCTGTGTGGAATGTGTGTGTGTGCAGTGTGTGGAGTGTGTGTGTGTGTGAAATGTGTGTGTGTGTGTCTGGAGTGTGTGTGTGAGTGTGTGTGTGTGTGGAGTGTGTGTGTGGTGTATGTGTGGAGTGTTTGTGTGTTTGTGAAGTGTGTGGTATTTTGTGTGTGTGTGTGTATGTGTGTGGACTTCTAAACAAGCACCAGGCCTGGGAGGATGTGTCCTGAGACCCTGAGACTCTGCCCCGGGCATAGCTTCTTCCCTTCCTGCTGCCACCAGCCTGCTGGGCGGCGGTGGGGCGGGCAGCCTGGGAGAGAGGGGTGGCTCAGCCCCGTCTGTCTGCCAACGGCTGAGGCGCCCGCCACGCGGTGGGTGGCACGGGGTGTGTGGACCAGAGTCTGGGGTCTGCTGCCAGCTGCCTGGGCCCTGCGGCCAGCTGCGTGGGCCCACGTGGCCGAGAGCACTGGTCAGGACCAGACAGGCCACTGATGAGCAGACCCCGGGTCAGCAGGTGAAGGGGCACTGGCCTGTCTCCAGGTAGTTCAGGGACCAGCTCCTGACCTTGGCTGGATGTCCTCGACTCCGGCTGATACGAGGGGCCTCTGAGTCAGGCAGTTTAGGAAGTTAATTTTATCTCAATGTGGACTTAGTGAGTTGCCTGCAAAATGAACAACCATTCTCCTATCAAACAAAACCGGGACTTCTGAAAACTGAGATTCAGTGACTGAAAGTAATTCTGGGATGCCAGCCTCTGTGGTTTGGGTCCCGGGTCACGTGACATGTCCTGGGAATCCGCATTGCTGCTTCCCTGGGAAGCTGATGTGAAGGGCTGGTCCTGGGAAGGTCGGTGCTCTGCACGGCTCACGGGGAAACGGAAATGCACCCCAACTCTGTGCTGTTCAGTTCAGTGGCTCAGTCGTGTCCGACTCTTTGCGAGCCCATGGACTGTAGCACTCCAGGCCTCCCTGTCCGTCACCGACTCCCGGAGCTTGCTCAAACTCATGTCGATCGAGTCGGTGATGCCATCCGGCCATCTCATGCTCTGTTGTCCCCTTCTCCTCCCGCCTGTTGGCTCTAGTATTTTAAAGACTAAGCACTGCGATTTCTAGTAGCCAGTCAAGACGTCTGGTAACTGGAATGAGGGGTAGAAGCTCAGATCCCTGGAAGATGCCATGAGTCATGCCCATGCTGGTTTTTTCTGAGTAAAGATCTGGTTTTTCCCTTCTAAACCCCAGATCTAAATAACTTCTCTAGCATGGGCTCCATTTCCAAGGGCCCTGTGGTCACCCTGGCTGTGTCACGGGGCAAGGGGGAGGCAGCTTCCCTGGCTGCAGCCACCACACTGTGGGGGCCAGGGTCTGGCCCTGCCCCCCGTGCAGGGTGTAGATGGAGCTGGCCTGACTGTCCCACTCAGAGAGGCCTTCGGTGGTCTCTCTGTGGATTTCAGACGGCCCCTCTTCAGCACATACCTTCATCACTCTTTGGGTCGTTGAAACCTGATCTGGGGCTGAGGACCAGGCTCTCAGGGCAGGACTGAGCCCATGTGAGGCTGAGTGCCCTTCCCAGAGGGCCCTGAATGCCCTTCTGTGGAGGGCGACCCCAGGGTGGTGTCCCTGCTGTGGGCTGCCCGTTGGTCTGTATTTCATTTGGGAGCCCCCGTCCTGGTCTGCTTCTCTGATGGAGGCGTTTCTGCTTCGACCCCAGGACTGATCGCCATAAAGGACGCCCATGACATCGAGACCAGGCTTAACGAGGTGGAGAAGCTTCTCAAGGCCATCATCAGCATGCCTCGAAAGGTGGGGGTGCGGGCCGAGGGGGCAGGGCGCTGGGTGGGCAGGTGGGGTGGCAGGCATCCTCCTGGAGGCGTGGAGGACAGGGCGGGGCCAGGAGCCTAGGAGAGGGTGCGTCCTTGGGCTCTGGGAGCTCCAGTGTTCTCTCCCCCCGGGAAGAAGCGGAAGCAAGGGGCTCACAGTTTACTGGAACGTGAGGGGGACGTGTGTGAAGCACCAGCGCAGTCCTGGCCTGCGTTGTTCCCGTGGTCCCCATCCTGCCTGCCCTGGGCCCCGAGCCCCCCGAGCCCCTGATCGGGGCGCGGGGACGTGGCCCATGCCATCCCGCCAGCAGGAGGAACGTGTGTAGGAAGGAAAATGTTTCTTCCCAGTACTCCAGGTCAGAAGTTGTGCTCACCTTCTTCGAAAGGTCGCCCCTGGATCAGGTGTTAAAGAATGACAACGTGCATAAAATTCAGTGCGGCTTTCAGAGTCCGGTGAAGATCTCAGGTGAGAGTGCAGGGAAGGCGCCGGGTGGGTGTGGGTGCGGCGCTGCCGTGCGCGGCCGAGGGACCCGGAAACCTTCCCAGCCCTGTCCACGAGCTGGGCACGCCTGCCCCCCTGGGGGCCCGGAAGGCAGAAGCAGAGGGCGGGGCTGCTTCCAGATCTCGTGAAGCGGTGTGCTTCTCCCTGCTGGCCCGCTGCCTGCTTCCAAAGGTGTGTAAATCAGAACTTACTTTAAAAAAAGAAACAGTCTGTGAGGAAAGCATTAGTGAGGCGTCTTGAAGCGAATGGCTGGAATCCATCACCAAGTGCAAAAGCACAAGTTCGGCTCGCGCAGCGTTGCCTTTGCTCTGGGCTTTAGGGCAGGTGGGACAGAAAGGGACACTCGGCGTGCGGCTCCTCAGTGTGCACCTTGGGCCGCGCCTTCTGGCAAAAGTCAGCAGCGGGAGGAGACGGGCAGCTGTCCTACAGGTCTCAGGGGAGCGAGGGCGGAGCCAGGGCTCAGCCCGCTGGCAGCTTCCTCTGATCCGGGCTGCAAGTGCCATCACAGCACTAGACTCTTTCCTCGGTGCTGCAGGCGAGGCTCCGAGGAGCATTTTGTAGGGAGAGGTCTGTCCCGGGAGCCCAGGGACTTGTCTGGGCTGAGCGAGGTCGTGTGGGACCACCCCCTGGGGGGACGGGGAGGGTGCTCCCACCGGAGGTAAGATGTACCTTCGTCGTTCACCGAGTGAGGAAATGAATGTATCCAGATGAGAAGAGGGCCAGTTCAGGAGTCCTTTCCACGGCACGATTTCTTACGGCAGCGCCGCCAGCCCCTGAGGTCCCGGCCGCTGAGAGCCGCCCTGCTCCCCAGCCTCGGCCCATGTTTGGGGTGTGCACAGACTCCGGGGTCCCCAGGCACGGAGTCTGCAGCAGCCGGGCTCCCCCCCGGGGACGCGTTGTCAGTACCCACGTGCGCCACCCCGTATCTGACTTCCTGGCTCGTTCATTTGTTGATTTCCTGTGGTCCTGGGCAGGTTGGGATGTGGCCCCTCTGGGTCTCCTGTCACTGCAGAGCCACCCTCGAAACAGGCCCTCAGCCTCCTCCCCGCCGGGCCTGTCTCCTCTCTCCCACAGGCCCGCTCGTGCACATCCACTCTGGTCGTGCTAAATTCCCTCGTCCTGAAAGGGCCCTGGCCCTCTCTCACCACCCTTCCTCCCAGACGTCTCTGACGTGGCCTCTCTGGAGGCGATGCAGCCTGGGGGGCAGCCCTGCCTTGACTCACTCACCCTCCAGGTTGACAGGCTGGGGGCCAGGCCTCCACGAGGTGGCGCTAGGTGCTCGTGGCATAAGGACCAGCCGCCTCCCAGGGCCTTGGTTCTGGCAAGTGCTCTGGCCTCTTTGGCGAGGCTTTGGGTCAGTGGAACCGGAAACATTCTTCACACCATGTTAATCTAAAAGCTTGTTACCAACTCTAAGAAAGCTGTGCAGCTTAAAAGGAAGCATACACCTTTGAATTTATATCAGCCACAAAACCCAGAGTATTCAGGTTTGGGAAGCCTGGAAATATAATTTTTTATTACTACTAAGTCACTTCAGTCATGTCCGACTCTGTGTAACCCCATAGATGGCAGCCCACCAGGCTTCCCCGTCCATGGGATTTTCAAGGCAAGAGTACTGGAGTGGGGTGCCATTGCCGTCTCCGAACTTTTTATTAGCCAGGCATTTGTACACTCTCAGCCTTAATTTTCACCAGCATTTGTTAGATTCTTTATAAAAACTCTCTCATTTAACACCCCCCCCGCACAGTGCCACTCAGGATAGACACTGTTATTCCCATTTTACAGGCTGCTTCTGCTGCTGCTAAGTCGCTTCAGTCGTGTCTGACTCTGTGTGACCCCATAGACGGCAGCCCACCAGGCTCCCCCGTCCCTGGGATTCTCCAGGCAAGAACACTGGAGTGGGTTGCCATTTCCTTCTCCAATGCACGAAAGTGAAAAGTGAAAGTCAAGTCACTCAGTCGTGTCCGACTCTTAGCAACCCCATGGACTGCAGCCCACCAGACTCCTCCATCCATGGGATTTTCCAGGCAAGAGTACTGGAGTGGGTTGCCGTTGCCTTCTCCGATTTTACAGGCTAAGAAACAGCAAAGAGTAACCTCCTTCACAGGCTTAAGTGGTAGAACTGGAGTTTCCTGGAGGCCCAGCTGGCTTCTCTTCACCGACAATTAAGGAATGATTTGCAGCAAATGTGTTTTGGGGTCTGGCTCCATCTTCTAGATTCCACGTCCGAGAACTGCAAGTCTCACACTTAATAAAGACTAGGAGCTTCCTGTATGAGGTGACTCTATTTGCAGCAGTCATGTTTGTTTTCACTTGTAGGGTCCCTCCCCGCCCAGTTCCCCTGGAGAGGGAAGGAGAGAGGATTTGGGGTTGTCAGCTGGTGTGCTGAGGTCGCTGAGGTTTTACATGCTTCCTGGGGCAGATTTGAGTCAGTTAATAAAAGCAGAAAAGAAGGTGGTCCTGGGGGCTCCCCTGTGGTCCAGTGGTTAAGATCCACACTCCCAAGGCAGGGGGGCTGGGGTCAATCTCTGGTCAGGGAACTAAGATTCCACGTGCTGCACGATGCGGCCCCCAAAATTGTTTTTTAATTAAAAAAAAAAAAGTGGCTCTGTGCTGTCCCGCGTTTCGAGCTGTGAGGTTGGGGGTCTTTCTCCCGCTGTCAGGGCTTGTCCCCTGCGGGCCTCTCTGCCCACTCAGGCGCTTCTCGGCCTCCTCTTTGCACCGGGTGGTGCCGTTGACCCTGGTGGGTCCAAGCACCGACTTCTTGCTGGTTTTTGGCTCCTTCTGACTCACGAGCCGTCTCACGGTGGGCTGTGGGTGGGCTCCACCGGGAGGGGCGGTTGGGGACAAGCCGCTTGCTGGTGCCGCTCACGGGGGGCAGGTCCAACGGCCCACCTGGAAGGGCCAGTGAGACGTGCACTACCCCTTCTCCAGAATGTCGGAGGAAACTTCAGCCGTTACTCGGCAAACCTGATTGATGAACAGTCATTTTGTCCTGGGAGCGGGAGGAGGAGTCTAGTTTTCTGCCTTCTGTTTTGCGTAGTTCCCCTAAGTGTCTTCCTACGGAGAGAAGCTGAGAAAACTGAGATCCAAGTACCTAAATGCCTATAAAGATTACAAGCAGACATGAAATTACAGCCTCACTTGTTTAAAAAGAGCAAATCTGTCCATGGGGATAAAATAATCTAAATGGTGATTACGGTATAAGAAATAAAAGGAAACAGTGCCCCAGATAACCAGGGCATCAGACGCCCGCTGAGATGGCAGCACGGGGCGTCCTGTGGCCTGACCGGGGCAGAGAATGGTGCTGTGAGCTGTCTGCATGCGTCAGGGCCTGCGTGGAAGACGGTGGTCCCTTGGGAAAGCAGCAGGAATCTGGAGTGTTTTTAAGCACGTTTTTAAAGTGAGGTAGGTGGAAGGCCTGAGCATGGGACTTGCTGACCAGGGTTGGTGGCTGTGGGCTAGCCAGCGTTCAGGCAGCTGCCACCCTGGTACTGCCCCCCAACCCCACCCCCCGGTGCCTATTCTTGGGGTCTGTGGTCTGCTGAGGGAAGGGCAGGGCATGCAGTCCAGGAAGTGTCAGCCGGAGGACGTGGACGAGAAGAAATGCGTGACCCCAAATGTCAGAACTTCAAACCCTGACCCCCTTGTGAGTTACCTCCCCCGTTGCTCTCGTTTTCAGAAATCATGAGGTCCAATGGATTCTGCTTAGCAAATACGGAAACGATCGTTATTGACCACAGTATTCCGAACGGCAAAGACCAGCACGGGGCCGTGGACCCCGCGGAGCACCTGTAAGTGGGCTGATTGTCTCTGGCAGGGCCCAGCTGGGTCCGCGGGTTCTGCCCCGTCTGTGCTCAGGGCTGGGAGCCTGCACTCCGCGGGCAGCCCTTCCCCTCCTGGGGGCTGGCTCGGGCGGCCGGGGGTCAGGCGCCCGCCCAGCCTCACCGCCTGCCTCCCCGCGCAGGTTTGAGGGCGGGGGCGAGCTCCCCGCCGAGCTGGAGGACGGGGACGACCCGGCGGCCTACGTCACCAACCTGTCTTACTATCACCTGGTACCCTTCGAGACGGACATTCTGGACTGAGCCCCCCGGGCGCCTCCCCCCGCCGCCCGGGACCTGCCCCCTCGAGCCTGGACGGGCCACAAGTGCCTGCGAGACGGCCCGGGCCAGGACTGGACACCCGGCCTCCCCCGGGAGGGCACCCGGCCACCCTCCCCCACGTGCCCCCCTGGACCAGCGCACAGGACGTTTCAAGTGAGACCTTGCTGGGTCCCCGGGTTCTGGACGACACGGGGGGTGGTTCTGTCACCCAGGTTTCTCGGGACCAGGGTGTGCGGCTTCCAGTCCTGCCTCCTACCTTCTTCCCAGAAGCTGTGGGCTTCGTGTCAGCCCAGGGGTGTTGGCAGAAGGTTGGTCGTGAGTGGGGTATCGGCTGCGGGCACAGGGGACCTGCTGACCGGTGCCCGCATGGGGGACAAAGAGAGGATGGAGCCCACCTGGCCTCTTGCTAGGGGTGAGGACGCTGGGGCCCCGGGCGGCCGGGGGCCATTCCCCTGCCCGTCACCAAGCTCGCGATGATGCAGCCACTGCGTCAGCCTGAGAAGACGGGAGCCGGGAGGTCACCGAGGGCCCTGGCGGGTCCCCCGCTGCCCTCAGGGAGGGTCTGGGTTCTACGTGTTCATCTCCTCACAGAGTCTACTAATGACCAGAATTTGCTCATGTAAATAATAGTAAATTATTGAGAATCCTAATTCTTTTACACAATCTGTTTTTTAATCTATTTTCATGAAATAAAACACATTGCTCTCCTCTGATCTGTTTACCATGTGGCTCTTGTCCCTGCCCTGGGGCCAGGAGACCCCGTACGCCAGCCGGCCGCCCCAGCACTCGCTGTCCTTTAGGAAGTGTGTTCTCGGCCTTCGGGAGTGATCTGTGCAAAAAAGAAGTGAAAGTCGCTCAGTCGTGTCCAACTCTTTGTGACCCCATGGACTACCAAGTGCATGGAATTCTCCAGGCCAGAATGCGGGAGTGGGCAGCCTTTCCCTCCTCCAGGGGATATTCCCGACTCAGGGATCAAACTTGGGTCTCCCACATTGCAGGCAGATTCTCTACCAGCTGAGCTACCAGGGAAGCCCAAGAATCCTGGAGTGGGTAGCCGATCCCTTCTCCAGCGGATCTAAACTGGAAAGGAAACAGGCAGTGTGTGCTTTTGACTTTGGGTCTCCCCTTCCTGCACGCTCCCCACTGGCGGCCCCGGGAAGCCCCTCCTGTGAGCCGGCGGGCAGCAGATGGCCTTCCCGTGGCCTCCACACCTCCCTGGCCTCCAGCCCGCTTCCTAATAGGCAGTCAGGTGGCCGACGGGGTCAACAGTTGCCTTCCTCTCTTGGGGGTCAAATTCAGTTCTGAATGGAGGGGGCCTCCTCCTGGCAGGGTTAGAATCAATCACGCTCAGCCAATCAGCGTCCAAGTTCCAATCGCTGGTGCCTGGGTATCTTCCTCGTTATCCACGTTCCATGGGGGGCTTCTCCCCAGCTGTGGGGTCACAGTGGCGGCAGCTCCCTTTTCTCCTCAGCTCATGGGGACCGTGTCACCCCTCAGGACCAGCTCGGCTTCCCAGGCCCGCCACAGCTTTCACACACAGCGCTCCACCGTTTTCCGGTCAGCGTGCACCGAGACCTCTAAGGTAACGGTCAGATTTTTGCATGTTTTCCTATAAAATACATCAGAGCGTTCTCTGACTTCCTTTTTTTCCCCTGGAAAACACGATCTTCCAGGCCCATTTGTGGCGTGCCCACATTTGGAAGGAGCAGGCGTACACATCGGTATTTTCAAGCGCGGCAGTAAACGGGGCCGGTGCAGACTCCTGGTGAGGACGCCGCTGTGGGCAGTGGGGACTTGGGCTCGTGCCCTGTGTGGCAGCTGGTGGTCACGTGAGTGCTGGGGGCACAGAGCAGCCAGTCCACCCGGCCCTTCAGCAGAAGCTGGAAATCTGACTTTCTACGTGAAGCACCCCAATTTAGAGGTGTTGCAAAAAGCAGAAGTAACGAGAGTCAAGCAAGTGAAAGAACCAGGAGTTTCGGGCTCTGGACGATCAGCTTAGAGAAGTGATGCCCGAGGGCTTGGGTGGACGTGGGAAGTCTGCTCGCTGGCCCACACGCCCCTGCGAGCGGGGAAGTCCACCGGTGAGCTGAACCTGTTCGGTGAGTGTGGAAATTGGAGGAGAGGGAGGGAAGAAATTAGATCAAATACCAGTATAAATACCCCCGGGACCAAGACTTCAGAGCTGATGGAAACCACCTGATGCCACACAAAGTCAACCAATGAATCGGGAGCCTGGGGTCAGCAGGCTTAAGCCACTGCGCAAAGAAGAGAAGACACCGGGGTCCTGCTGTAGAGCACAGGGGGCTGTACTCAGCATCTTGTAACCACCTGTGTTGGGAAAGACCCTGAAAAAGACGAGGTGTTTTTGTTACTGAGTCACTGCTGTACACCAGACACTGCTCCAGTTTGCATCCCTCACCGGCAGGGCAGGAGGGCCCCTCGGTCTCCACACCCTCTCCAGCGTCTGTTATTTGTAGACTTTCTCACGGTGTCCACTCTGATGAGCGGTGATGCCTCGTTGCAGTTTTGATTTGCATTTGTCCCATAGTCATCCATGCTGCACATCTCTTCGTGTGCCTCTTGGCCTCGCTACGGTCTCCAGGCTGCTGGGTGGATTTGGAGCCGCTGGTCACAGTTTCCAGTCGAGAACACGGGCGTCTTCTGCTGAAGTCCATTTCTTCTGGGAGAAGCAGGTCTGGCCAGTGTGTGCGGCCCGGGGACACGGCTGCTGCTGACCGCAGGCCGCACCTCCTCTTCGTGGTTTTGAAAATACGTTTTTATTTTTGGAACTGTTTGCTGTCGTTTCCTGAAAGGGAGCTTAATGACCAGGTAGCCCTCTGGCGTCCCACCCCATCCACAGAAGGGTTTGATTTTTGCCCATTTCAGCTTCTCGAGTGTTTGATGGAAACAGACAAGGTCAAAAGTAGGGCTTTGAGAAGCTGGAACAGCTGGACGACGGGAGTGCGAAGTCCTCCCGCGACTCGAAACGCTGACTCACTGAGAGCGGTCTGATCAAGCCTCATCCCCCTCCCACTGGGTTATTTTATGTTTTATAATTTGATGAGTGGAGTTGATTTGACTGAGTCAGCCTGCTGTTTTGCAGACAGAAGACTTCAATACAATCCATGAAGTCGGTGCTCTGAGCACTTAGGCAGAGCTGCCCTGGCCTCCCAGCCCTGAGGCCGCGATGCTGGGAGGGGACTGAAGTCACCAGCCTCTAGGCGGCGGGGAGGCCACCGCAGGGAGCAGGGGAGGGGAAGGCATCATCCACAGGGTGGAAAACTCTAAACACAGTGTGAGGGAGGCCGGGGAGGCTGCAGGGTGGGCAGGAAGGACTGTGGTCACAGGGAGGTAAGGGCCGCGGCTGAGCATGAGACTCACCCCTGGGCCTGAAACCGGGCCTGACGGCTCAGCCTCCGGGGAGCTCGGCAGGGCGGGCAGCTCACAGGCCAGTCTGCGCCCCCTCCCGGCCGTGTGGGTGGAGGAGGGGGACACATGGGTGGGCGGTCTCTGCTGTCCAGGCTGGTCCCAGCGCAGACTTGAGCAGAGCTGCTTTCTTCAGGCCTGGGCTCAGCCTGCAGACAGGAGCCCCTCGGGGGCCCTGGGATCCGGTTAGACGAGCTCAGAGCCCTGGCGTGGGAGGCTCATGCTTGTCATCCCAGCCCCTGGAAGACAGTGTGGGGCCTCCTCTCCCCCTCAGCTGGGCAGATCAGCCCGCTGCCGCCCCCGCCCCGCCGGGCGGTGTCCACACCCGCAGGAATCTGGCTCCATTGAACCCTCGGGCGCAGGGTGGTGGTGGGGGATGGTCGCGCCAGCGCTTCCCCAGAAGGAAGCTAAGAGAAAGGAATGAGGATGTGCAACCCACAGGCTCTGTCCACGCATCTGCCAGAGGAGGACAGGCAGTCAGCTCCTGAGGCTGACTGGGGGCGGGGGCCGGGCCGTTCGGCTTCCTGGGTCACTAGAAGCCAGAGGCAAGTTTGGATTTGGAAGGTCCCAGGTTGTCCAGGAAAACCGCTAGATTTGGGGGGCTGCTCCCGCGGCAGGGGGGCCTTGACCTGGGTGCCGTCACTGCTGCTGGCTGGCGGCCGCCCCGCCTCGTTTGCTCCCAGGGGAGCCTGGACTGGGTGTGCTGTGGCCCCCAGGCCCCAGACCTGCAGGCCTTGCCTGACCCCACTGCTCTGTGTGGAGCCCGGACCTCCTGATCTCATCCGGCAGGGCTCCGCTCCCACAGCCCACCCATGGCTGGAGCCCCGTCCAGGCACAGGCCCAGCGGTGCGGCCAGCCAGTCCTCCGCCATCACCACGAGGGGCTTCCAGTCACCAGTGGGCTCATTACCTCTATGTTCTGGTTACAGACCTGTGTCTCACTGGGCCCCAAGCCCTCAGTTCAGAGGCCACGTAATCCATTCTGCGTGGATGGCTCTGCACAGGGACGTGAAAACCAGTTTGGGTGATGCATTGAATAGAAACTGGTGATAAATTGAATGGAATATCCCAGACAATTCTCTCTTCACAAATCTTTTCCAAAAATCTAAGGAGCCTGAATACGTTCCACCATTTACTTGATTATCGTCCTAGTAATCAGCTTCCAAAATGAGCTCTGAGCAGGACCGGGGGGTGTGGGGTCTGGAAGATTTGCAAGCAGCCCGATGCCGGGGGCTCGCCCGCCCTCTCGGAAGCCCGGCTCTTCCCTTCTCTCACACAAGGTCGCCGAGCCCATCGTCTCTCTCTGTCTCTCCCCGTCCTGATTCTCAGCCTGGAACAGGTTCAAATGCTATGACTGATGCTGATCACTGCTCCTGATGGTTATTACCGTTTAGGAGTGAAGTGGTTCTGGCTGTAATTCTCCTCTTAACAGTCGCGTGCTAGTGATAAGGGTCGAAGTTGCTGTGGTAAATCCCTAGGCAGCAGTTGCACCGTCTTTGGAGCCAGGTGGACAGGGTTCAGAGCTCAGCTACACCCCCAAAGGGTAACTCCGAGCCAGGCCCAGGAGCACTCTGCGCCTCAGTTTACCCACCTGGAAAGTGGGGTGATCAGAGGTTCTTCCCAGTCTGTTACCAGGATCCAGTGAAAGAAAGCATGGGAATGCTTAGCAGTGTCTGGAGAACAAGCTGTGGCCAGTAGGTGATGGGTTCTGTTACTGGACACCCATGTTAGGAGCAATTCATAGTAGACTTTGCCGAGGGGGTGTTCCCAGCCGGTTTCGTCCAACAGATGCAGGGTATTGCCAGGCTCTGCGCTGGTGAAGCTGGGCGGATCACGGGCCTGACCATGGCATTTCTTATGCTTTCATGGATGATTCAGACGGAAGCACCCAGTATGTATGAGAAAGATGCCCGAGGAGCAGCACAGAGAGAAATACGGTGAGAAAAGGGTGACGGGCACTTTGCTCTGATTTAATCCGCTTGGTTCATCATATTCAAACCCAGAGAAGCACAGTCTTCGGTGTCAGGCAGAACCGCAGGCTCGAAGGTGACTGTGGGCTGTGCCATCACTCTGGAGGCGCAGCTGCTGGGTGACCCCGACCCCCCGAGCATTCTCATGGGCAGAGTCGCTCTCCCATCAAACCCTCCCATCATCCTTCCCCTGGTGGAACCTGCCATCTGGTTGCTTCCTTACCCTGAGGTACAGAACCCTCATCACAGTGTAAAGAGCATCCCTTCCCTGGGGACCAGAAGTGTGACCAGGGACCAAAATCCAGACCCCAGGGAAGGGGCTCTGATGGTCAGATTCCAGGGCTCAGCTGTGGGCGGGGTGAGGACAGGGTCCGTGTCAGGGCAGTACCAGAATCTTCCCTGAGGTAGTGTTGAGCACAGTCCCCAGCTGGTCTTAGCAAAGCCGAGATGGGGTGCCAGGCTCTGCCCTGGGCCCACGAGACGAGGGCAAGCAAGCTGGGGGGGCCCTCACTTTGCTTCGCCCGCAGCTCGCAGTTCTGGGTCATTTCTAGGACACTAAGATGTGTGTTTACATAAAGCTGGAAGCTGTGGTCACGACCCCTGAAGTCCTCCTTTCCTCCTGCCGCTAGTTGAAGGAAAGCTTCTGGGCTTTGGAGGCTGATGTGTGTGGGCCGAAATCTTCATGGCTGCCCACATTCGGGCAGCCCCAGGGTCTGCAGGGCTTTCCTGAGCCAGAGACGGTTAAGCTGAAACGTGAAGGGAGGACGAGTGGGAAGGGGCAGTCAGGAAAGAGCCCAGGAGAGGGGGCAGTGCCTGCAAAGCCCGTGAGCAGAAGGAACGTGGCCTCGAGCAGCTGCACTTCTGTTGACCAGCTTCTTCCCCAGACTGTCCAAGAGCAGTGAGGGGAAGTAAACAGCGAGACCTCACGGGCTGGCGCAGGGCGGGCTTGCTCCTTTCCGAGGCCGTGGGCACCCATCTCCCTATGAAAGCCCTAGAAAATCTTGCTCCCCTCACAAAGAGAGCATGTTCTGGAATTTAAGATTTTGTAGCAACACAGATCCAGGGAGCCAGAGCCATGCCCACTAGGAGAAGCTGCCTGTTCCAGGGCTGGCCTGTGACAAAAGGGGGAAATGCTGTTATTCAGCTGGGGTAGAGGGTTCACGCAGGGGTGGGGGGATTCACGCAGGGGTGGGGGGGTTCACGCAGGGGTGGAGGGGGTTCACGCAGGGGTGGAGGGGTTCACGCAGGGGTGGGGGGATTCACGCAGGGGTGGAGGGGGTTCACGCAGGGGTGGAGGGGGTTCACGCAGGGGTGGGGGGGTTCACGCAGGGGTGGGGGGGTTCACGCAGGGGTGGAGGGGGTTCACGCAGGGGTGGGGGGATTCACGCAGGGGTGGGGGGGTTCACACAGGGGTGGAGGGGGTTCACGCAGGGGTGGGGGGGTTCACGCAGGGGTGGAGGGGGTTCACGCAGGGGTGGAGGGGGTTCACGCAGGGGTGGGGGGGTTCACGCAGGGGTGGAGGTGGTTCACGCAGGGGTGGGGGGGTTCACGCAGGGGTGGAGGGGGTTCACGCAGGGGTGGAGGGGGTTCACGCAGGGGTGGAGGTGGTTCACGCAGGGGTGGGGGGGTTCACGCAGGGGTGGCGGGGTGCTCACCTACAGGCTGGCTCCCTGGGGGGTGGTTCCTGGTCTGTCCCAGCTTTGTCACATGGGGAGAGAAAGCCAAAGGACTATAGGATTTCTCCACCGTGGGTCCCAGCTGAGCCTGAATTATTCAAACGTGCTGGATCAATTATTCAGGACGATGAATTGGCGTGTGCGGTGCAGGTTTGCTAGTAAACAAGAGGACTGAGCCGACTGGGCAGGAGACAGAGGCCCCACCAGCCCCTCGCTGATGGCATCTGCGTCTTGCCCTGACTTCAGGGCCCTTGCTGGAGAGAGCAGTGACCCCGCAGACGCTCCCCGGACAGATCCAGGAGTGGTGGGAGGGAGTGGCGGGAGTGGCTGGACCTTGTCCCCCGGGCCTGGCTCCCAAGGCCAGATTGTATTTGATCTCAGATTGGCCGTAGGTCTTCCAGGATGTCTTGTGAGTTTGCTTTCTCCGTTGTCTGTTGTGAAATGTCTTCGTAGTAATTGTGAAACTGATCTTTGGCGCAAGTCCTTGTCCCAGCATGGAAGGCGTGAGATTGAAAATACATGGGGCCCAGGTCCCAGACGAATGTGGACCCTTCAGCTGACAAGGTGGCAGGGTTTTTCTGAACCACGCCAGGGATGTCCAGAGCCTCCCGCCCCACCCCTGTGCCTGTTCAGGCCCCCAGGCACCCACAGATTCTCTGATTCTGTGTCCTCCTCCGGCTTAACGCGTCCAGAGCAGCTGTCTCTCTCCTCCCGCAAACCTGACTGTTCCCAGCGATCTCCAGCCAGGAATGTGGGGACTGTTCTTGGCCCTCTGTCCCCTCCACCTTCAGGCCATCGTGAAACCCTGTCTCCAGATTACCTCTCACCTCTGTCCCCACTGCCCCCTGCCACCCACTGCCTGCCAGTCCCTGCCAAGCCACCAGATCCCAGGGTCTGAGCTCAGCCCCAGTCAGGTACCTGTGCCCACAAACTGGCTCATAGCAGGCGTATCAGCCACGTCCCTCCAATCTTGGCAAGAATCCATCACAAGGCCAAGGGCAGCGGGTAGGAGCGGGCACCAGGTCCATCCTGGCCTCGAAAGCTCCTTAAAGGAACAATTTTCCTTTGCTGGGGATCTGTGGATTATTGTATCTGATTCAAATTGAGGTTTTTTTACCTAAGCTTGTCTGAGTGCTTCCAAACTTGCTTCTCTTTTGACCTGAGTGGCTGGCTACCTGGGGCTTTGGCCCTCCAGAGGTCCAGGGGAGCCCAAAGGGGAAGCTACTCGGGGGTCTGTTTCCAGGACCATGTGGGTGAAAGGAGAGACCTCCTCTGAAGGATGGGTTAGCCCACCTGGGGTCATCGAATCACCCCCACCTGCACCCCACATGGGCGTGTTCACACCCAGGGTCTCCTGGGAGAGCTGGAGGGGAACATGTCCAAATAGGCGGCTTCTGCCCCCGGTCATGCTCCCAACACGCAGGGACAGACATGGACACTCCCGTGGACACTCAGCACCTGGACATCAGAGGGTTTGTGTGTGTGTTTGTGGTTTTTCATGCTTTGTTTTGTTTTAGTTCAGAAAAATATTCCGACGGTGGAGGGGCGCTCTCCCTGCAGCAGGAGAACCGGGCTGGGTGGGGCTCGTCTGACCCCCGGGGATCTGCGGGCCGTCCTGCCTTTCCGAGCAGGACAGTCCCTGCCGACAGCACAGCAGGCGCTGGGCTCCGTCCTTTCCTGGAGAGCCTGGCATCCTGGCGAGGACGGTGGCCAGGAGCTCGGGCCGCTCAAAGCAGCCCTCCGTTCCGCAGCTGGTTTTCACGGTGACCGGACCGAAGTTCCCTGGGATCCCCTGGGGCCACCTCATTAGCATACCAGAAACCCTCTCCTGGATAAAGGAAATTCCAAAGGACTGGAACCTCTGCCAGGACCTGGGGCGGACTGTGTACAGTCTTCACCGGTTCACTGTTTGTGTTGCGCTTCCCATGACTGCAAGCGACGATTTAGCAATTCCATGTTTACCGTTCGTCTGTCCCACTGGACCGTCAGCCCCATGCAGACAGGGGTCTGGTTGCTCCTGTTCAGATGCGTCCTCCAAGCCCGATGCCCCAGCCCCAGAGCTGCTCACGTGATGGTTACACAGAGCTTGAGCGGCGGGAAACGAGGCCAGAGAGGAACCTGGGGGCTAGACTGCAGGCCTCCCGTGCCCACGGCCTGCAGTCTGCAGCCTTTCTCACCTTTTATTTCAGAAACCGCCGGCGAAATGGAGCCAGGAGTCGTAAAGTCCCTGAGGTCCAGCTTCACGAAGCCCCTTTGCAACACAGTCCTTGGAAGCCTGGAGGCAGCAGTGGGAGATTCCTGTGACCCAGGGCTTCACTGCAGGGCAGGGTGTGACTGAGCTCTAAGTCAGGGAAAAGGGCCCAAAATACAGAAGGTGATGAGATTCGTCTCTCTCATGTTTAACAACCTGAGAAGTGATAATAAAAGGCAAGAAGAAGGGGAGGAGCAGGAGATGAAGGAGAGCTGGGGCCCATGTGGGGAGTCGGGGACCAGCCCTGGTGCCTGCTGAGCATCTCTCGTCCTTCGGAGTGGCGGGGAGAGACAGTGAGGAGGGAGCCAGTTCCTCCAGGGGGAACTGATGAAGGCTCAGGTCACAGGCTTCAGCATCCCCTGCTGACAGCCAGGGCAAGTATGGAAATACATGAAAAAATATAAATATACAAGAAACATGTTGATGTCTACTGATGAAAATAGCAGAGCAGCGGAGCCAGGTGACATCATGCTGTGAGATGGCCCGCTGGTCAGTGCCCTGGTCCATGCACCCTCTTTCCAGAGCAGACTGGAGGGCCTTTACATAGGCAGACAAAGGTCTCCGGCCTTCACTTTATCTGCTCAACTAAGCTGAGCCTGCTCTTCAGATCCATTGTACTTTTATTGCAAACAAGAACAGAAGCGTTTAGCACAAATGAAAGTCAAAGTGAAAGTCGCTTGGTCGTTGCTCTTTGCAACCCCATAGATTGCAACTATACAGTCCATGGAATTCTCTGGGCCAGAATACTGGAGTGGGTAGCCTTTCCCTTCTCCAGGGGATCTTCCATTTAGCACAATGATCAAACACAAACATTTCTATGTTGTCAAATAAAAATATAGTGTTCAAGTTTTTTAAGCCCATAAACTTAGAGGCACATTTTAAAGAAAATAATCTATAAAAAGAAAGTCCTGCCACCTTGAAAAAGGCCAGGTGGGGGGTTAGGAGAGCAGAAAATGAGGAAACAGAAGGAGAGAATCACGTTTCTTCCAGGGAGCTGGAGCCAGCGACCTGGGGGAGCTCCCCAGGGCGGGCGAGGCTGGAGAGCCAAGGCCTGGAGGAGACACTGCATGGCTTGGTCATTAGTCACGTCTAGATGATCATCCAGGCTTTTCAAGGTAGCGGTTTGTATTTTTGTGTTCCAATCTTTTAAAATCTCGCTCTAAATGGAACACTCTATGTTTCCTTCTGGAAGCCGTTGCTCTGCACTTGGGCGGCTGGCAGAATCTTAACCATACCTGGAAGGAGCTGCCAGTCTTGTTCAGATACGATACCAAGTCCATGCTAAATGTATGCCCACCTTAGCTTCCCTCAGAGAATCCTAGCAAAGCCCTGGCACGCCATCCACAGAAAGAGGGGCCTGGGGGGTGGTTGAGTGGGAAGAGGCGGCCTTGACTGCCTGCAGCTACAGTGACGTCCTTGGAGAAGTTAAACGTACAGATTTTCTTTCCTTTCTTTTCTACGTTTCTTTTTTGTATTGATACGCTTGCCTTACATTAAGCAGTTTATTTTCACTGCATGTTTGGTTCTTAGGTTGACTCTATATTTTTATCATCCTAAATATCTAAGAAGGATATTATATGTTTGAAAAAAATAAAGTAAAATACCGTGCTTGGCAAATTTCTCAGGAGCATATGAGTTTGTGAACACCTTGCCAGAGCCCTTCCTGGGACCTTAGAAGCAGGCAGTGTGAGTCAGAGGCTTGAGGCTTTAGCACCACAGTAAACCCACCGTCCACAGGCAGGGTCCAGGCACAGAGAGAACCCTTGTGGGAAATGCCTGTGATCTGGGCCAAGTCTCTGGTTTCACACCCATGGTGACTGTCACCCAGAGAAGGGGTCACGTCCAGTCTGCCTTTATCCCCACCAAGCAGTCTAAGTGGGGGAGGGCAGGGACCACACGCCAAGAACGTCTCTTGTCCCCAAACAACCTCCTCCTCGCTGCTTTCTGGACAAAGTCCCCCAGTCGCTCGTGAAGTCATGCCTTCGTTACACAGGAACCTGCTGAGTGCTTGCTCTGAGCCAGGTATCCTGCCAGGAGGGCGTCCAGTCGGTGGCCTGTTCTGTGGCTTCGGGCTCAAAGCTCTGCTTGCTGTTCTCTGTGTCCCAATACTGCTCTGCTTGATGGGCTGTCTCTCGGGCGGAAGGGCGGGGTCCTGGATGCCACTCAGCCCCCCCCCCCCCCCCCCGCCCCCGGTGCAGGCGGCCTGGGGCTCTGGCCGTGAGACATGGATGCGAGTCCCAGCTCTGGCCTAGCGAGGTGCATCCCTTGGGCAGTCAGCCTCCCTGAGTGCTGTGTCTTCATCTGTACGTGCTCATTTCTCAGTCGTGCCCGACTCTTTGCAACCCCATGGACTATGTCCCGCCGGACTCCTCTGTCCATGCAATGCTCCAGGCAAGATTACTGGTGTGGGTTGCCATTTCATACTCCATTTATCTGTAAAGCCCAGCACGTAGTGCTGAAGAACTCCTTAAAACCCAGGTAGATTTAAGTTCGGGAGGGAAAAACATTGGCAAGTTCCTAATAAGCAAAACACATCATGTTTTCGGCCGCTGACAGATGACTGTGTTGGTGGCAATTGGGTGCTTCCTTGCTGAATCGGTGGCTGAAGTCCTTTTGGGGGCCCAGGTCCAGGTAGGGGACTCTGAAGAAGAATTAAGGTTATTTGTGATCTCAGGTCTGTATCAACACACAGAGTCCAGATGAAAGGGGAGTTTGCCTCAGACTTGTCAGAGGGGCACAGATTTGGTGAAAAAGATCTGAGAGGTGGGTGGACTGTGTAACTCTGTGGGGGTCGAGGGGGTCTTAAGAAGAGTGTGACTTGGTAGGAAGCATGACACTTACCATGAAGGACTGAAGAGGACTCCAAGTGGGATGTCCAAAGCCCCTGAGATCCTTACCTGTGAAGCTTAGACATCTGTGTGGCTGAGAATGGCCCCTTCCCAGGGGCAGGAGGAAGGCAGGGGCAGAGGGGAGAGGTCGGGGGTCAGGGTGATCGTCACTAGGAAATGCGTGAAACTGGAAGCACAAAGTAATGAATTAAAATGAATTAAACTCATGACCAGAAACCTAAGTTGGCAGCGAGAACTCACAAAAATTGTGCAGTCTCCACGCAAGCAACAATGTGTAAATGAGAATCTGTATCAGATGTGCATTGTGTGTGTGTGTGTGTGTGTGTGAAAGCTAGGAGTACCCGCTGGGCTGCGTCACTCTGATTTGAACTTGGTTTGGGATTTATTGTTGTGAGGTCTTCCCTTGGCCCCGGAGAAAGCCCCTGGGGACAAGCAGAGACCCTCGCACTGGAATCCGCAGATTATTCTTGCCGTGTCTCCCCGCTCACCCCCAGACTCGTGCTTTGCTCTTCTGTTTAAAATCGTTTGCTTCTTTGACTGCACAGGGTCTCAGTTGCAGTGCACGGGCCCTTCCCTGCAGCGTGGAGGCTTCTCTCTAGTTCCGGCGCGTGGGCTCAGTGGCTGCAGTGCTTGGACTCAATTGCCCCGTGGACTGTGGGATCTAGTTTCCTGACCAGGGATCGAACCCTTGTCCCCTGCATTGGAGGGCAGATTCTTAACCATCCCTGGGCCACACGTTTCTGTGTCTGTCTCTGTGAAACGCTGCCAGCCCTTCACGAGCACAGGCTTGGAAACCTAATCTTTATCTCAGTGCGCTCAACGCCTTAGTAAATGCTGAGTGAGACACCGTTCGTGTCACAACCACCTCAAGAACAGGCAGCAGTATGAGAGCTGCTTAAACACTTGATGACCTGTGTCCCTTGGCTAAGCTGGGAGTGTAACAGCTCGGTGTGAGTTTTACAAGTTGGCATTTGCCCAGTTGGACTGTGGTCATGGGTCCAGCCAAGGAGATGTCCAACCACGGGTCCACCCTCTGGGCCGCTTCTCCAGGAAGAGCTGGAGAAGGATCCGTCTTCAGCACTCAGGTTTCTGACGGAAGGCGTGTTATTGTTGTTTAGTCACTAAGTCGCGTCCGACTCTTCGCAACCCCTCGGACGGTAGCCCGCCGGGCTCCTCTCTCCTCTCTGGGATTCTCCAGGCAAGAATCCTGGAGTGGGTTGCCTCTTTCTTCTCCAGAGGCTCTTACTGACCCAGGGACAGATCTGCGTCTCCTGCATAAGTGAGCAGATTCTTTACCGCTGAGCCACCAGGGGAGCCCAAATATAACCCTTCTGAATTCTGCATCACTCAGTCATCACACTGGCTATGGGTTAAATAATACACATAACTTTTTTTGACCAAAAGATCACATGCATTTTAGACCTCTGCAAGATCTGCACATGTTCTATTACTGGAGATGGGCAAGCATTTTTAGATCTCTTACGGGAGTGGGTGCCCTCCAGGTCTCCTGCCCTACAAACTAGTCAGGCGCAGACAGGGCGGCCTGCATGGAGGGAGGGAGAGATGCCCCCAGAGGACGGCGGGGCTCTTCCTTCCTCCACGGAGAAGTTCTCCAGGCCCTCCCTCCTTCCCTGCAGCCTTGGACTCAAGACCCAGCAACGGCACGTCAGCTAGAAGCGCCCCGGGAAGCCTCCCTGCGCGTGTGCTGATGGAGAAGAGTCAAGACCAGAACATACAGGGACAGAAACACTCACCTACACGGCCCTACATGAGATGAGGTTTCCCCAACAAGCACTGAATTGATTTTCTCTGCCAAGGGATAAGATCAACATGGCTCATGTTTTGCGACTGTTTCTTGGCGAGTCTTAAGGGGCTGACCACAGTCGCAGACGGTACGCTCTGATAGGGAAGAAACCCGAGGAAGGGCTTCTGTGTGCATCCCCTGGGCTCTGGCCAGGGGGTGCCAGGATGCCAGGGTGCTTGTGTGTGTGGGGGGGGGCAGTGCATCGAGTGACCTGACTGTGTGCAGACCCCACAGCTGGTGTGAGGCGTTAAAGCTAACCTCAGTGTGCCCATGCTGAAAAGCTAATGTCCCTTCCCCCCTTCTGCCAGACCGACAATTTGTTGTGAATTCAGAAGAGGCAGAGGAGAAGCCCCCCAGGGAAGGAGTGAGGGGCCCTGTGCCCGCCACGTGGTCCCCCCTCGTGCCCTGCCCCCAGCCCATGCACCCATTCCTAACAACCAACATGAGCAAAGTGTTTGCATTCCTTCATTCTCACTTGAGTTCTGTGGTTACCCCATGTCACCAGGAGGAAAACGGGGCCCAGAGAAATGGCTGGTTTCCCTGCCAGGGGCTACTGCCTGAAGGTCTTGAGCTAGGCGCCCAGTCATGAGCTTTGCAACCTCAGTGGTTTCTTGGCACAGAGAGCCATTTCCTATAAGATGGAAATAGGAAGGCTCTAGAGATACAGACTTACTAGAAGGCATGACAAAAATATTGAATCTCATATCTGGTTCCCTTTAAGAAACTGCTAAACATGTTAACTAGAAGTCTAAAAACAGAAGTAGATCTTAGGATATTTAGGTTGTGGTCACACTTATCCCTTTGGATCTGTAAGCTTCCCTGAGATGCAGTGGAGTTCCCGGGTGGCGCTAGTGGTAAAGACTCGCCGATGCAGGACATACAGGAGGTGCGGGTTCTAGCCCTGGGTAGGGAAGATCCCCTGGAGAAGGGAATGGCAACCCACCACAGGACTCTTGCCTGGGGAAATCCATGGACAGAGGAGGCTGGTGGGCTGGTCCGTGGGGTCGCAAAGAGTCGGACATGACTGAGCATCTGAGCACAGCACAGAGATGGAGTATCAAGGACCCTTGCATTCAATGATTGTCTGACTTGAAAGCATCCACTTCTGTTTTTGGAACATGATCCAGGGTCAAGGTTCCTTCCACATGTCACTGACATGACCAAATACACAGGTTTTTTTGTTTGTTTGTTTTAAGAATTTTTTTTTTTTTGGACCATTTTCAAAACCTTCATTGAATTTGTCACAATATTGCTTCTGTTTTATGTTTTGGTTTTTTGGCCTAGAGGCATGTGAGCTCTTAGCTTCCTGACCAGGATTTGAACCTGTACCCCTGCGTTGGAAGCATGGAGTCTTAACCACTGGACTGCCAGGGAAGTCCCTATATGTGGTTTTAAACTCCCATCTTCGCCTAGCTCCAGGCTCCCAAGAGTGCCTATTTTACTAGTGGGAAATCAATACACACGTACTGGAGAATGCAGCAGGTGATGGGTTTTGAGATCTGAAATGTGTGCTTGGCCAACCCATTTAATTAACTGCTTAGTAGAAAAGAAAAGTCCAGGCCCCGTGGTGGCCTGGGGCGTGAGGAAGGAGGAGATGAAACCCCTGCCTGTGGCAAGGATGCTCTCGGAGACCCTAGGTGTCTTCTCCAGCGCCCGCCTGCAGATCCCTGCACTCGAGGGCCTGTGAGGCCCCAACTACCCCTGTGGGGGATGCCCTGTGACCCTGGGCTTCACTTGGAGCTGCGAGCATTTCAGACTTTACTCCCCGAGTAACCGGCCAGGGGTCCGTCAAGCTCAGGGAGCAAGGATCTGCTTTGCCGCCCTCTTAACGTTATGTCTCATAAGGACCTGGCCCAGAGCCGTCAACAGAGAAGGTCGGCCAGGTGAGGACCGCAAGGCACGTGGCCCCCTTAGGCCTCGGTCACTGCTCAGTGTGGCGGTAACTCAGAAGAGACTCAAATGCCCCTCTACGAAGGATGGACGGCACTCTGATGGAGCAAGCACGTAGTGAAGGCACACGGACTCAAGACGGGCCTGGGGATGTGCTCATGTGAACTCTGCCCGGGAGGCGACTTGCTCCCTCCACGGCTCGTGGAGGCCCGAGGCGCGTTCAATCCCTGCGCTCAGCCTCATGCTTACGATGCTCCCCATCTTAACCCTCGAAGAGGGTCGATAAAGCTGACTCCTGGGACGTGGGGGAAATAATCTGGGGCAAAACCGAGAACTAGTAACAGGAATGAAGACAGTGAGCGGCCACGGGCTTCCCGGTGGCTCAGACGATAGGAATCCGCCTGCCAATGCAGGAAACCTGGGTTCGAAACCTGGAATGGGAAGATCCCCTGGAGAAGGGAATGGCAGCCCACTCCAGTATTCTTGCCTGGACAATCCCATGGGCCGAGGAGCCTGGCGGGCTACAATCCACGGGGTCGCAAAGAGTCAGATACACTGAGAAACTAACACTTCCACTTTCGTATTTGCCAAAACACTCGCAGCCCACGGCTCGTTTGGCCTTTTAGCTGGACTGTGAGATGGGGAGGTTTCCCTCGTGGGAAGATGGAGCTTAGGAGGCTCTCAGACCCACATTTACAGGCTGCGCTGGGGCGAGCGGGGGTGGGCCGGGGTCTCTGAGGGCAAACCCAGGGCACCCCAGCTGGAGGGCGGCCCTGTCCCCCACCCTCCCCTCAGTCATGTGTCTCCTTTCTTCCAACCTCAAATCTGCTGACCTCCCCTAAGACACCAACCAATAATTAAGACCTCTTGGAAGGCTCACTGGGAGCTGGAAAATTCCAGGTGGTTGAAAACGAGCCACTGTATCTCCTTTCCCCCAAGGGAAAGTGAATAATTGAGCATCTGCCTGCCCCCGGAGCCCAGCTCTGCACCATGGAACCAGAGCGTTGCTGCCAAGCGTCCCTCTCAGGTATCGGAGGTTCTAACTCAGTGGAAAGGAGGGTCTGTGTTCTGGGGCCGTCTCAGCACCTGGCATGCCGCCTGGCTGTGCTGGACAGAGTGGCCCTCTGAGGCCCAGGGTGCCTCGTCCCGCTGCCCTGGACGCACGTGGTGGGAGCAGGGAGGGTCCCTCGCCAGGGCAGCCCGTCGTGGCTGTGGCCGTGTCAGAGCCGGACAGAGACCAGGCCCACCCAGCCCACCTTGGCTGTCTGGGCCCTGGGCCTGGGCGATTGGGGCAGAGGGGTCGTGCCCCTTCCTGGACGAGTCTGGCAGCCAGCGAGTGCGTTTTGGTTGGTTTGCACGTGACAGGCTCCCTGGCAGGTGGGTTGTTTACTGTCTCTAGGCAGCGCTGACCCTGGGAGCGGTGGTCGCTCCAGGCTTATCAAGGTCTCAGAAAGCAAAGCGTCACATAGAGGATTAAAAGACACGATTAGTAAGAGACAGCTGCTGCTTCGTCTGCCCAGGGCTTTCTTCCCTTGAGGAGGGTCTTCCGTTCTCTGTCTTATGACGCGTCTTCTCAGATAATTGCCCCCATGGTTTCAGTCATTGGCTAAGGGGCCTGACCTTAGGTGGGCAAGGTCCGTTTTCAGGATCTTCTAGCAGAGCTGGGGACCTGCTCTTAGGAGGCAGCAGGACAGCATGGGTCTACAGGTGGAGAGATCGGAGATGTGCAGAGAAGCAGAGAGGAGGGGAAGGAGAGAGCCTGGGGCTTGTGAACCCTGAGCCAGCCGTCCTGAAGCCGACCCCATCTCTGTCCTCCATTACAAAAGTCAGTCACTTGCTTTTTCACTTAAAATAGTTTGAATTGTATTTTCTTCATTTGAATTTTGTATTTTTAAAAGAGAAACTGTATGTGTTTTCATTTATTCTTGGAACGTTTCTTGCTTCCTTTCTAGTGATGCTTATACCCCCAAGCAGTTCCTCTCGTATAAGGTGGCATTTTGGTGATCTAATAACTAATAGGTTATGTTTTTTCTGAGGCACCCAGACAGAAATGAAGAGTAAACTTTCAAGGCAAAGGATAAAACGGGCGGATTTTGGTGGACACAGTCATCCCTATTTTAAGAGTTTTTAACATAGCGGTGGGGGCTCGTCAGGTACGAATCCACACTTCACAGGACGGGGGTGTGACAAGGCACGTTCGCTGAGGTCCTGGGCCATCAGAGTAGTTTCAAGAAAGTGGCCTTGCCAGCAATTAGGCAGATCATCTTCCGGCAAATGCCACTGTCGGGGAGCCCTCCTAGGGGACGGGGTCAAGGGAGGTGGTGCGTGCTGTCTGCTGAGGCTGGTGATTGAGACGCGGGGGCCTGGGGGTGGGACATGAGGACTCAGACAGCACTTGAACAGGATAGGCTGGCCATCCAGTTTTCCAGTTCAAAGTCCGAGGCTACGGGCTGGCCCTCCCCACGCGGCCAGGCCCCACCTTCTCACCCGCTCACGTTTATCTTGCTTCTAATCTCTCTTGCTTAACTTTTGATGCCTCCTTCGCAACTTGAAACGTTCAAGATTTTTAAAAAATACGCACATTGTAGGTACTATGGCCCATGGGCCTCTTTCACAAAGGAACTTAAGCTCCAAATAAAAGGCAGGAGACTGCCCAGAGCCCTGGCCTCTTTGCAAAGAGGAGAGCCTTCTATGCGTCCCTGTGGTTCTAGCCTGGAGGGCAGGGGGGGGTGGGTACCGTCGCCCAGCATAAACCGAGCTCTGTGTTCACTACTGACTTTAAAAGCACCAAGTTGGAAATCCTTCTCCAAATATTTCTGGGCTGAAAGAACGGCAGCGTCGCCAAACCAAGCCTCGTTCTTTTCCTTGTTCTTTTCCTTCTTCTGAATGCCTGACGTCATCCTGTGGCTTTTTTCCCCTAACCCCTGACCAAACCCGTCCTTGGAACACAGGTGTTCCTATTTACACTTCTCAACCCGCTTCCTGGAACCCTTCTGGGGAAAAGACAAATATTTAGAAAACTGCCAAGCAAATAAGGATCTCCTTTGATTTCCACGTGCATGGGTCCGATTTGGGCCCAAAACTCCGCCCCTAGGCAGCAGTAGCCCTTTTTATTAACTATTTATTCGTTCCTCCACTCAGCCACTCTTTCAACGAACATTTTTATCAAGTGCAATTACCTGTGAACAGGGCATTGTCTCTGCATTCCTGATGCTCTTGTCTGTGTCCCCCTGAAATGTGAGTTCTAATCGCAGAGATGGCTGGGAACACATAGAGTGGGGTGCTGGTTTGCTGACTGTGTCTGGTCACCTCTGCTTATTTGAGGCTGTGAGAACGTCCTCTCCAGGAGGAGCAGACCTCAGGGAGGCCCACTGATGACAGGCGGTTCACACCCACCAGCTTGTGGGGTCTCTCAACAAGCCTCTGGGGTGGTGGGGGGCTGGCAGGTCCTCATTTCCTCACGAGGACACTGGACTGATGGGCGCTAGGTCACCATGCAAGATTGCTTCGGTAGGGATCGGACCCCTCGTCTACACTTGTGTTGTGACAGCATCTCCGCTGTTTGGGAAAACCAACAGCAACGCCCTCTCTAGGTGTGGCACCTGCCACCCCACCCTCTCTGGTGTTTTCCTCTGGTTCCTTTCTGGCCTGGGAGGCTGCTCCAAGCCCCTCGGGGGCTTGCCCTTGGCCTTCATCTCAGTTTGCAAGTTTTACTGGGTGAACGACTGCAATGCACACACTCCAAGAGTGCACGGTGGAAAGGTGGGCTTATTCCCCCTTAATGTTTCTAAATTTGCCAAACGTGTAAACAAGGGCATTGTTGTGTTTTGCAGAATTTCCAGGCAGAATAGACTCTAACCCACGCTCTAGGCTCCATACATCACATGCACGGGGGCCAGCGTTGGTACACATCGGAGACGCCCATGTTCCAAGAAAAAGGACATCGGCCTTTGCAACAAAAGGCTTACGTGAATGTTACGTCAGGGGAGAAGAGTCTTTGGCCAGGTCACAGGGGGCACGGCCGGTGGAGGACGTGACCATCACGGCGCACGTCCGAGGTCGGGAGAGCTTCCCGCACCTCCAGCAAAGGGTGGGCGTGCGGTGGTCCATGTTCTCTTTCGGGTTTAGCTACATGTTCTCTCTCCCCTCCTTCAGGGAAGGGCCTGGGTTTTTGTTTTGTCTTGTGACATATTTCTATAAACTCTGCAGTAGCCAGAATCGTGTTGTATATTTTCAGTGACTTGTCTGACCACCCACTCATCTCTTTTGCAAAATATCCCCTATATCCTTACCTGCCACCCCTTTGGGCACTTTGCGGGGTTTCCCCGAAAGCAGGGTGCCCAGGATCCCGCCGGGCAGCCCTGGGGTGGAGGTGGCCTCTCACGTCGGGTGGTGGGAAGTACCCCAGATCCCTGACGGCTGGCTGCAGACGGGCTGGATCGGGTGCACCGGATGCGTTCTGGTGTTTCTCCCTGACGACTGGCCCCGGGACCCCTCAGCTCCTAGGACTTCTCTCCAGCCCCCGAGGGTCCCTCCTTCACTTAGGCCAACATGGTGATGAGCTGGCCGAAAGACGGGCACTCTTCATGAGAAACCCCCTTCTCTCCCGCTGGGCTGGCAGCTACCTTTGCAGGGCGGCGGCGGGGGGCCACTCCCTCTCCAGGGCCAGGTACGGGGAGACTTTGTACCAGACTAGAGGGACAGGCAGAAAGGGTTGACCTCCCGGTGTCCCCATGGCCACCGCGGTTCCCAGAGCTCCATTTCTGTCTGTTTTTATGGACTGCAGGGTAGGGACGGGAGGGAGCATGGAGGCTGGCCTCTGTTGTGGGGCTGCAGGTACAACGCAGGATGCCCAGGTCGTTCTGAGTTTTAGATAAACAGCAAAAGCGTTTTAGCATGAGTGTATCCCCAGTACCACCTGCATTCTTGTTTGCTAAGCCTGGCAACCCTACGTGAGCACCCTAAGCTTCCTGCATCTCTCATCAAGGGGACCACTCCCCTTGCACAGCTTCCAGCAGTGACCCCGCCCCTCCCCAGAGTCTGGGGGCCTGCAGTCCGCCTGGCTCAGCTCCGTCTGCACCTTAAACAAATCTGAGAGCAGCCCAGCCTGGCTGGTGTTCCCTGGGGGGTGGTTTCAGAGCTGCTTCACTGGCGTGGGGTTGTGAAAGTCCTGCGGGCTCCACTGGGAAGCCGTTAAATCAGTGCTTCTTCAGTGTGAATCGTGTGTGAGTCATCTGGGGACCTGGGCAAAACCCAGATGCTGAGTCAGCGGTCTCCGGTGGGGCCTGCGGGTCTTTGTCTCTGACAGGCTCCCAGGGGACATCCACCAGCCCCTTAGAAATGGAGATAAGATGCGGTCAGACCTGGTCGTAGGGAATGGCCAGGCTCAGTTTTATCTCGTGGTCCCGGGAGGCTGGAGTCGCTTCAGACGGTGGGTTGTGACCCATCAGTGACTCATGAAATCTGGTTCATAGGTTGTGAGCTGTTTAAATTCCTGGACACTGTTTTTTTAATAACAATCCAACATTTATTTAGAAGGGGTGGCAATTTTTACAAATAAATGTCATATGTTAATAACTTTTATGTCCAAAATAAGGGATTTGTTACATGCATTCATTAGCTGTCATCTTCCAAGCCACATGATTCATTGGCAATCATAAGTAAGTTAAACTGCCTAAAATGTGGATAATAAAATAAATCACGTGTTTCAATAAAAAGCAAGAGGCTGTGCTGCCCTCGTCATTTTCATAATTCTTGCTGACTCGGACTGTTGACTCACCCGCCTGTCGACTGGCTGTGAACCCTGGTCTCACCCTAATTAGTCATCAGAGAGAGACTCGGGGGACCACAACTTGGGAGTGGAGAGGGGCCTGAGAGTCAGCCTGGGGAACACCCAGGATCCCTTCCCCACCTCGAGAGGAGCTGGGAGCCCCCAGGGAAGCGGCAAGGAGAGTGTCTTGATGTGCGGGCAACTCTCTCCCGCACCCTCGCCTCCGAAGCAACATGGGCACCTCCATGGATCCCAAAGGCTCAGGGGGCCCTGGACTCTGGCCAAGCCAGCCTGTTCTCCTGTCCTGGAGGCTGTCAGAGGGCGGGGAGGTGTGTACTTGCCTGGACTTTGGGTGAATCTCCATGGATCATGGCTGCCTCGGCAGCAGTGGGCCCAGCATCTGTAGCACAGGAGTCCTTGTGGAGAGTGGTGGCTGACAGACAACCGCTGTGTCTCCCAGCGAGGCCTTGGCCGTCCCGGCACCTGGAAGCTCCCAGGTGGACGGCCCTTGGTTCTGAGTCTGAAGCCATCACAGCAAGGCCTTAGGGTCTCTCCAGAGCGGCCCCTTGAAGATGTTCCTCTGAGGGCCCTCCCATGCCATCCTTGCTCTTTCCTCCTTCAGACGTGATGGGGAGCTGGGAGACCTCGGGGTCCCCAGTGTCAGGGGACACCCAGGCAGGCGTCTCTCTCCCGAGCTCACTCAAAGCTTCCAAACAGTGACCCGAAGCTGAGACCCTGCCTCTGTGATGACAGGTTTGGCGAGAGCAACCCTCTGTGCGTGAGGACGAGAGAGCCGTCAGGCTAGACGCTGTTCTGACAACGAAGGAGGGCTCCCATCTGCTCTTCCATCGGGTTGTTTAAGGGCAAGAAGCCTAAACTCCATCTTGTTAAAGCAGACGAGAAGCCGGAGCCTTTCTTCTCTTTCTTCTCCCTGAACAAGTAGGGACTAAGGGGGAACTTGTGTTGTGAACTCCCTCGAGACCTGCTCGTGTGCGAGAGCAGCGTGCATTGGTACGTTTCTGCTCACCGCCGCCTGCGTGGGGCTCACACACTCGGCGTGCTCACGGGCCCCGCTCTGCAGAGGCTCTGCTTGCTCGTTTTTAAGCTTTTTACTTGGAGTAGAGCTGACTGACAGCCTTGTGCTCGTTTTTGCTGCACGGCCAAGTGGATCAGCCATACGTCACGAGCACCCGCTCTCTTCTAGACTCTGTTCCCACGCGGGTCCCGACAGAGCACCGTACAGAGCTCCCCGTGCTCTGCGGTGTCGCCTCCGACCCTGACGTGTGGGATGGCAAAACCCAAGAAAATTAGTGCTGAAGGAGCAAGAGTGCGGGAGACGCCTGGGTGTACGGCAGCGCTGTGCACGGCACGCCCAGCTCCTGTCCAGGCTCCCTGTAAACGGTGCGGTCCGAACGTCCTTGTCTTCTCAGTGGCCACGTCACAGCAGGGGGAGGGGCAACAGCAGGACCACTCGGTCCCCGTGTCAGTGACCCCCTCCAGCTGGTAGGCCGGACTCAGCCCCTTCCCTGGGCCCAGGTCCAGAACCTCCCTCCGGGTGCTCTGAGGCTGGTCGAGCTGGTTTCTCTGCTCCGGCTCCTCACAGCCCCATCTTTTGCTGTAGGACAGTTGTGCCCACGTTTGGTTAATCCGGGTATTTGGGGAACTAGTCCTGAAGCCAGGCAGGGCTGCAGCTTTACCCCGTCTACACACCTTGGAATGAGCCTAAAGGCCCTTCCCGTCCTTCACTTTCTCTCCCTCTTGTCCTCAATGCTGAGCTCCTGCTGTTGCAGGTACCGCGTTGGGTGCTGGAGAATCACAGACAAGACACGGCTCTGGCCTCAGAGGACCCCTGGGTACAGGGAACACCACGGCCCGTGGTCCTCGGTCAGCCCTTGGCCCAGCACGAGCCCGAGCCCCGCCCTTTAGCCGAGCTTGTGCGGGCGGGGCCTTGCAGGGGAGGGCACCCCGTGCTTAGTCAGTGGGTGCCCAAGCAGTGGCCAGCTGCCCTGGGAGGGACGATGCTGGCTGCAAGCTGAGGAATTAACCCGCTCATCCCAGGAGAGCAGCCTGGAGCCTGGGCACCAGGGATTCAGGGTGCCCCCTAGGAAAGGCCGGAGGAGGCCTGGGAATGCGCCCCTTCTGCATCTGCCCCCCAAGGCCCCGCAGCCACACTGCTGCTGGGCTGGGGGCCAGTGAACCTAGGGAGCTGCCCGGAGGAGCCCCGAGGAGGGACCTGGGGCCCAGGGCCAGGCTTGGTGGACAGGCCGGCTGAAGGTGTCAAGAACGTTCAGGGAGCTTCCGGCTTTGCCTTCTTTCTCCTCTCTCTTATTTCCCTGTAACATCTCTTTACCCTCATTTTAATTTTATATCAAACTAATTCCCCCCCTCAAAAAAATCCAGTCTTTTGTGGATAGGAAATATTTTATGCTTAATTTTTTCCAAGATATGTTTCCTGAGTGTAAATCTTCTTTCCTTTCCCTTTTGCAGCTTCCAGCAAGTTCTTTCTCCTCCCCTCCTGTTCTACAAGAACAAGACAGGGCCTCAACCCTCTTCCTCTAAAACCTGGGACCCTTCCCCCCGAACTTTCCTCACCCAGGAAACATTGGGCCCCCAGCACTCCCTGCCCTCCTCCGCAGAGGCTAGCGCCCACTTTGACGTCTGCTTCCTCTCCAGCCCCAGGGATGGAGCAGAGCTCAGAGCACCTCGGTTGAGGCAGTGGCCTCGCAGGCTGATGGGTCTGTGGCCCAGCCGGCTCTCAGACGATGACCTGCGGGTGCAGCCGGCGGTGCCCCCTCGCCATCCTCGTCCCCCACGCTTTGACGGGGCTAAACAGGACACTACAGGCATCATTAAAGAAGAAAGGCCGAGAGCTGTGGTCGGAGGGGCTGCCCTCTCCCTGCTTAGCAGGAAGAGGGTGCCGGCCGGCTCGGGGTGGGGCTGACTGTGGTCTCTTTGAGGTTCTTTCCTCAAGTGCCGCCCCCTTACTCTGGCCCGTGCCCGTGCCCCCACGCCCCGCAGCTCGTCCTGGTGTGAGGATCCCCACGTGGAGACTAAGGACGGGTTTCCCGCATTTCGGGAGCTCCGGGGGTGACCCTAAGTGAGGACCAGAAAGCTCCAAGCAGGAGAGGTCACAGTACTTTTTAGAAGTGTGTCTGTCATGACTTCAAGCCAGAGGACGCGGGGTGGTGGGGGAACTGAGCGGGGGGGACAGATGAAAGCGAAAAGGAGGCCCGGGCAGCAGTCAGGAGGGAAGACGTCCGGGCTGGGCGCTCGCTGACCACGCATATGCTCGCGTGGTGAGTGAGCGCCTGGTTTGCCAGAGGCTGCCCAACGGAGCGAGTTTCTGGCTAGAAGTAGTTGAATAAGTGCCCTGATGCACTTGATGGCAGTGTCTCTGCTTTCATCCTGGAATGATTCACTGACAGGTTACTGCCCGAGCGCTGGCCCGTCCTCTCCTGGCGGTCAGGCCCCGGGGTGAGTGACTGTGTAGATGCCACTGCGATGGGACCTGCCGATGAACAGAAGAGCCGGCCTCCCAGCTCAGGGCCCAGGGCGGCCCCTGCGGCTCCCCCTTCCCACGGCCACGGCCATGGCGCCTCCTGCTGCCACAGGCCGTCTGGGTCTGGGCTCCGACCCGGGCCCCTTCCAGGGCGCTGACTCCAGCCCCGCTCTAAACCGAGCCCCCCCGGGGCTCAGTGACCCTCCTGGGGGCTCCCCACCCCCCCCCGCCCCCCCCGCTGCCCCTGTCGGCTCCGTCTGTTGCTCCTGCTGGCTCGAGGCCCGGCTTCCTTCCGCCACCGTGGGCCACGCTCCTGGCCGGTGTGGAAGTCAGGTGTCGGCGCTCGGCCTCCTCGAAGCTCCCCAAGGATGGGGCAGAAGGCGGGACTAGCAAGCCACTCCTCTCACTTAGGCCAGCGGCTGGCCCCTGCTGTCCGCGGACTCTGAAGACCCCTCGCTCCAGGCTCAGCCTTCCAGGGATGAGAGCGTCTGCTAACAACCAGACTGTGATGCGGCCCCTGGTTCTTTCTTAAAACCAGATACATGTCCCTAATCAAGGAAGATATTGAACCCATGAATGTCAAGTGCTTCTGAAATGGAGTTTTGCCGATTGTTGCCTCTCTTTACAAAAGAAGTTACATGTACGTTATAGAAGCATCAGAAAATATAGGTGAGCAAACGAACCTTGTCCAACATTTATAATGTAAATCATCTAGAGAAGATTGCTGAACTCTTGGAGAGTTCTTTCTACGTCTGTCCACGGGCACCTAAGCGTTTACACGTACACAGGGGTCGCTGGTATGCACACAAATATTAGAGTGCGTTGTATGTGCTGGCCTGCGCCTGCAGACATGCACATTCTCTGTGTCTTGCATATAAGCATATAAACACCCGCGTCGTGCGTCTTCCACATGTGTGCAAACGTGTACATACCTCTGGTGCTTCTTTCATACGCTTGCAGGTACACATGTACATTATGCATGTCTTTCCCATGTACACACACACACACGTGCATCACATGTGACTTTTACAGACACGAGCACAGGCATGTGATGTGTTTTTAAACATGTACACAAGCACATACGAACACGCGCCTATCGTGCGAACCTCTTTGTGTGCATCTGTTATTTTTCAGAACACGATGCCTCCTGTGACCTGACGTTTTCAGCTCTCTGTTTCTCACTTCTGGAGGGTTGTGCGTCTTTCCAGGCAATAGGTTCCCCTCTGCTGCGGCAGCATCTGCAGTCGCTGTCTAGTTTAATACCAGGCTGTGCGGGTGATTAGCGGTCTATCTAATTGCTCCCAGTGCCAGACTTTCAGGTTGCTCTCTGCACTGTTTCAGGGCAGCGTCCTCAGGTTTGCCGAAGTCTCTTCCAGAATTAATCGCTCACTTTACCAGCTGCTCAGGGAAGAGTCAGCTGTCATTTCTGCGGCACGTTTTGGTCCCAGAGTCTCTTGTGAGCAGTTCTGTCCACCCTCCTGTCTCTGCGGGGACGGGGGTTTCACCCAGAGGGAGGGGCACCTGGGCCCTCCTGCCTCCCCTGCCCCACCAGCAACTCAGACCCTTCGGTTTAGCCCGAGTTTCCTGGCCTTTGTCCCACAGTTTGTACATGGTCAGTTCTCAAGTAAAGTGTTGAATGGAAAGACGTTTCTACAGATAGAGCCTGGGAGAGAACCCGCGGCTACCACCCCTTTATCTGTGTTAGAGGCACTGCAGACCCAGGGTCAAGACGCACAAGACTTAAGACCTTGTAACTTAGCTCCTCAGGCCTTTGTCCCCTTGGATGGAGGTTAGGATGGCAGCTAATAAAACACGAAGGAGATTAACCACAAGCCCTTCCCCACAGGGTTGTGAAGACCATCAGCACCATTGTCAAAGGCCCAGGGCCAGTGTGCCCTCAGCGTCAGCTCTCATTACCCTTATGGGCTATGGTTTCCTGAATAAAATAAATGAAGGTTATAATTAAGTGCTAAGCTCTTAATGGGTGCCAAGTTGAATTGAATTAATTTCTCAGTTAGTATAACACAGAGATAAGCTCCAATACCTTGGCCACCTGATGTGAAGAACTGACTCTGGAAAAGACCCTGATGCTGGGAAAGATTGAAGGCAGGAGGAGAAGGGGGCAGCAGAGAATGAGATGGTTGAATGGCATCACTGACTCAATGGACATGAGTTTGAGTAAACTCTGGGAGCTGGTGATGGACAGGGAAGCCTGGCGCGCTGCAGTCTATGGGGTCGCAAAGAGTCGGACACGACTGAGCGACGGAACTGAACTGAACTGATAAGAAAGAGAAAAAAAGAACAAGAATTTCTTACTCATACAGTTTCCTGAGCCTCCGCAGGGCCCGTGCGTCCAAGATCACTGGCCTGGGTGTCTGGTAAACGAGTCTGAGAGACCTTCCCAGGGCCTGGGCTGTGACGGTGACCCAGGCCTCGCTGACCACGCTGCGTGCCATGGACCAGGACTGTGTGGCCTGTGTGTGTGACTCTGATTTCCAAGTGGAGCAGTTGCACCACAGGGAACCGTTTAAAAGTGCTGACTGGGTATTGCAGGAGGGATCGTACCCAGCCAGGAGCCAGCCCCAGGTCAATCTGGAAAACTGAGGAGGATCCCGCCGGGTCTGCTCAAAGCCACCACCCTTCTCCTCAGGCTGTTGCTACGCCTCCCCATCCGTGTCTGAGCAAGAATGTCCTCTGCCATGGGGCTCCACGCTCCAGAACTACCTCAGGAGATGTTTAAATGCATGTTCCCCAGCCCCCCTGGCCCCCAGACACTGACCTGAGGCACTGCAATCAAGGGGTTAGAAGTTTCTCGCTGCCTAGGGGCTTCTGACTTAGCTTTTCATGGAGCACACATTGAGAAGACATTTCCATGGGAGCCACACAGGTTCTCCAAGTGAGACGGGATGCCTCCTGTTCCTTGATTCCAGTCTTTAATCACTGAGTTACACCCTCTTTTTAAACTCAACTAATTACATGATGTGAGGACACATCCGAGCTGGGGAAGCCCACATTTCAATAAAACCGCCTGTCCCAGCTCTGAAAAGCCAACCACTGGCTTCCCTCACTCCCTTTGTTCATCTCAGAGATTCCAGGGCTCCGAGAGATATGCAATTATTTTATTTAAGGCTTCAGACTACTCCTGCTGCCAAAATGTTTTGAAAATCACAAATTGCTGTCTGAGCTCTCAGTGGTGGTGTTGTACTAGATTTCCTGACAATAAAAATAAGGCTTTTCATTTTCATCATTTATAGTAAGTGAAGCTAATATTAAGCATAATAAAAAGCACTTCATTTTCTCAGAAAGAAAAGTTACTCAAGACCTGCTCAGGGAAGGTATTGAAAAATAAAAGAACAATGTTTTTCATCATTCGTGTTTACTATCAATTGCATTTTTCAGCCTGTGACACATTGCTAGTTGTAAGTTCATTTTATTTCCCATGACTTATCTTGAGCAATTTTTATCAGCTATTTCTAATTAGCATAATGAAACTGATGCTTGTTTTGAGTTATTCATCTCGTTGAATGAAATGGCACGTAATCACCTGGCTGCCTTGTGTCCAAAAGGTTACAAGAACGCCAGCTGCTCCAGGGGCTACGCCTCACTTGCACACAAGTTCTAACACCTGTGTGGACATGTGTACACGTGTGCACAGACTCAGAACAAGCCAGTGCTAACCCGAACCTTCCAGGATGACCTTTCAGCTCAAGGCCCAGAGCTTTGGATGCCAGGTCAACGCTGTGCAGAGGACAGAGGGCAGTGGGCTGGAGACTGTCCCAAAGGGAGAACGAGGCCTGGGACCCACAGGGTCTCAGAACAGGCTCAGGGTACCCCGCCATCCCCAGCCTCCACAGGCAGGACCCAGCTCGCCTGGCTCAACGGTGGAGCTGACTTTATAAGTCAAGGATGTCAAAGAAACGCATGAATAAAAACCCAATATCCTCACAACTTTCCAGGACTGTGTCTACAGGCAGTGATTAAACTTGGAATTGAAAATCAAAAGAGAAGGCACTTCCATTACCGTCAAACCTGCGTTCTGAATCTCTTTGATGTGAACCAAGTGCATGCATTTCCTGTCTCATTCATCACCGTGATGTTTCCTAAGAACTTTGCGAGCCACGCAGCCGAAGACAAGATTCTAACGGGAGGTGAGGCACCCTCTGGGCTTTTCCCATCAACCGCAGGAATTTCTTAAAGCACGTCTTTCAAGTCAGGCACAGCGGAGAGCCAAGCTCTGAGCATCTGTTTTCCCACCTGTGATGACATTAAGGCCCCACGGTGACTGGAGCTTGACAGAACAGCCTGGTGTCCACGCCCGGGGAAAGGCGCACCCCCAGGCCACAGGCGTGTGAAGTCACCCTTCTCCTTTGTGTGACCACATGGGCGTCTGTGGGCCCGGCCAAGAGGCATGAAGAGAGCAGGACGTGGAAAGGGGTGTGGCCTCCAGCCGCACGGGAAAGAGAGAGCGCCATGAACCTTGGTGCCCAGCCCCAAGGTCCCACCCCTGTGTCCCCACCCCAGGGTCACGGCGGTGCCGGGCAGCTGTCCCCGAGGCTGACTTCCTGCGGATGAAGCACCGCCCGCCTGACCCAGCAGGACGCAGACCCGCAGCATCTGTGTGTGTTTCGACATTGAGCTTACAGCGTGACCCCTCTCATGAAAACAGACTCTGTCTGTAGCGTCTCCATCTTCAGGACAGATCAGATCCCAGGAGCCTGCTCTGCTGCACGGAGGTTCCAGGCGATTGGGCGGCCGGGGCGTCTTCCCCCAGGCGTGTCTGCTGGCTTCTCCTGCTTCTCGCTGGTCTTCCTCCACCTCTGTCTCCGCAGATCGGGGCCTGGTCCCCAGTCCCGCCGACAGTGAGGCGTGGCTGGGGAGGCTGCCCTGGCAGGAACAGCCACCAAGCCTGCAGCAGCCTCTCCTGCCCCCTGCTCTGACTTCAGGGAGACCAGTGTTGTCCCCGTCACCCCGGCAGCGTGGTCATAAGTCCCAGGAGGCCGTGGGTCACCTCAGGAAGGCCGTGTTTCTAAACCCATCATGCGTTACCAGCTGATGTCAGCAGGGCCACCATGAAGGAGAACTTGTAGATGCTTTGCTGAGCAAGAAGCCTCAGCCCAGTGCTGCTGCAGGAGCTGTTCCCTGTGAGTCAGAGGGGAACCCCCTGGGGGGCATCTACCCTCCCACCCATTTCAGAAGATCCCACCGGGTCCCTCCTTCCACGCTCTCCATGGAGGGAGGCTGGCCAGACACCCCACCGCAGCCCCAGCACATACTCACTCGCCGCCCAGCCCCTCCTCCTCTGCTTCTTCCTTTCACGCTTTTTCACCTTAAAAATGTCCTTATTCAACAAAGCCCACTGCTCAGCGGCCGCCTGGCTCCTGCTGCAGTGGAGTCTGTTTATCCCCTGATGGTCCCGATGACCCACAGCCACGCCTGCCCCTGAGCGCTCAGACAGACAGAAAGGGAAATGTGATGGGGCTTTTCTTCCCCCCTAGATTTTAAAAAGATAACATACTCAAACAGAAGCACGAGATCACATCCCATTTTATCCTCTTTTAATGAACCGTTTACTTATTCAGACTACATCATGCAGACGCTATTCTGGGCACAAGGGAAAAAAGAGAGGAATGGTGTGGGGGGGTGGGGTGGGGAGTGGTGACGAAAGTGGAAAACGCAAAAGTGTTAGTCGCTCAGTCGTGTCCGACTCTTTGCAGCCCCGCCAGGCTCCTCTGTCCGTGGGATTTTCCAGGCAAGAACACTGGAGTGGGTAGCCATTCCCTTCTCTAGGGGATCTTCCCCACCCAGGGATCGAACCTGCGTCTCCTGCATTGGCTGGCAGATTCTTTACCATCTGAGCCCCCAGGGGAGCCCTGGAGGGCAAATCCAGAAGGCAGACCTCTTCCTGTGACCCGTGAGTCCAAGGTGGCTCTGTTGGGGTCAGTCCTATCTGTGCAGAGTTGAGGCCCCTTCCCTGTCTTCTGATGTCCTGAAAGCCTTCCCTGGGGTTCTGGAATAGCCCCCAAGCCGGAGTCACCGTGCACCATGCATTATTTGGTCCATAAAAATAAACTCTCTAGGGGAAGGGCCCTCAACAGATTCTTTGTCATCTCCGCCTTACAGAAGGAGTCACCACGCAACGAGTGAGAAGACTCGTGTGAAGTCACAGGCTACGGTGGGAACACGGGAGGGGGTTCTCCCCGGCGACACTTTCCTTTCTCATTTTATGAAAGATAAAAATTTCATCTTATGAAAAAAAGGCCTGTGTGAAGAAATTAAATCATTTTAATGTGCAGTACTTCTTTGGTATATTAAATATCATTTATTAGAATGCTTTTAATTCAAGAAATGTTAAAATGAAATGTGAGACCCCTTGCAAATAAAATTTAGGTAATTAATTCTGACGTTAGCGGAGAAGAATTGCCAGGGAGACAGTGTCATGTAACGATTTTATCGCAAGAAGGGCAGCAGCTGCGAGTAGAGGCAGGGAGGCTGAGAGAAGAGGTGGAAGACGGTCGGTGGAGGGGGTGGTCTCTGGGCAGAGAGAAAGCAGGTGGGCTGACCAGAGTGAGGGATACGCTCTGAACTCCTGCTGGCATCCGAGAGACCCACGGATGAGTCCTGGGTGCGGGAGGCTGCAGGGGACGAGGGTGGATGTGTGGCGAGCTGGAGGCCGAGCCGGTCTCCTCTTCCATGTTGCTGCCCCCAAACCACCTTCCAGGCCCAGCCGGACCACGCTGCAAACCCGAATGTCCCTCCTCATGTCACGTGGCGGGTGAAGTCCTCACGAGCCAAACGGCCACTGGCCGGCTCCAGGCCTCTCTCAGCTCCATCCCCACCTGCTGGCTCCTCGGACTGCAGCCGCCCTGGGTTCTCTAAGGACCATGACCGCCACGGGCCCTGCCCTGGGAGTGCCTGGCCTGCAGCCTCCCTTCTCGCCGGTGCCCCCTGCTTCTTTTCTGTCCTCCTCCTCCTCCTCCTAAGATTTCAGCTCTGACTCTGCTCCTCCAGACATAACTGCTTAGAGTGGGTCAAGCCCCTGCCCTCGTGCCTCAGTCATTGCGACCCGGGGGTGAGGTGCATCTCTGGATCGACAGTGAGCCCCCGAGGGGAGCCATGTGCTGTCTGCCGGCTGCCCATCACCCCCAGCGTCCAGGCAGGACCTGGGTCCCGGCAGGTGCCCAGGCTGTGTTGAAGGAAGGCGGGGAGGAGCAGAGGAAGCCCCCTGGGTCCAGCCCCCGTCCCCCGCCCTCCCAGCCCACACTAGCCCCGGGGCTGCAGCCCCACCTTGAGAGGCAGGTGTCGCCTCCACAATGGACTTGGCTTCTGGCGTCAGAATCCCGAGATTCCGATCTTCTGTTTCCACCTGCTACCCGGTGACCTTGGTCTAGGAACAGAATTCCGTCCAAATTCAATGCACCGTCTGTGAAACGGGATCCCAGCGCCTCCCTCACCCGGGCTCCATGAAAAGCACTTAGCCACACGGACAAGCAACGTGGATGTTTACTGCGAATGCGCTATGTGCCAGGAACAATTGTGGGTTTTCTAATGTATCGGTCTGTTCAATTCTCACCACAGCAACCCCAGTAAGCACCTGTTAAAGGAATGAATAGGCAGGCAGCCCGAAGCTGCTCAGGGGGCCGTCTCTAACCCCGTGGGAGCAGCAGGACTGTACTGCGCACCCGCCCGCTCCTGCCTGAGGACGAGGCTCGCGCGTGGGTGCCTTTTCTGCTTTTCTTGGTCGGTCCTTCTCCACGAAGTTTACTTGCAACACGTCTTGCCTGACCCAGCGTGGTTTGTTAGCTAAATTCTGGTGACAGCTAGTCTTATTGGCTTAGTTTATTATGATATTTCAACTCACCAGCATCAGGCTTATCAAGAGGAGACAAGGATTTTCTTAAAAAAGCATCTGTGTGGCTTAGACTTATCTTTTAAGCTTGTTCTGGGAGGTAAACACATTTCAAGTGGAAGAAAGGCCAGTGTGCGGTCATCTTCCCTGAAACATTAAATGGTAAGACTCCATTTACCAAAAGCAATCCTTGAGTAGCTAACTGTCAGTCATTTCTCATATCAGGTTTTATTAAGCTCTGTAATTCAGTGCCATTTTCTCCTGAAGGAAGACTTACATTTTGTAGACTATGATGGATAAGGCAGTGGTTAAGAGACCTAAGCCCCGCATGGTACACTTACAACCTTGGGCAAATTACTTTACATCCCTTACTCTTGGGTCTGCATCACCCTGAGATACGAAATGAAGAAGTGTGTCCGTGTCCCAGCGCCGTGTCGGGCATGTGAGAGACACACCGTAAATGGTACTTGTTGTTATTTTAATGTCAGCTTTATTTTTCCATAAATTGGAAAACAGTGGGGAAATGATGGGGAGTTTTTTATATCAACCTGACCGTGAAAATACTTTGGGTTTTTCTTCTTTTCTGGTCTCAGGAATTAAGAACTCATGGAGAACAAAGAAGTTAGGAGAGGAGAAAACACTTCCCTTCAAATCTATAAATGCACCGATTCTCAGTAGACGGCTGCTGAAGTTAGGTTTACCATTTTCCCCAAGAAGTTCTGCTTCAGCTTTCTGAGAACACAGAAGGCAAGGGCTCTGTGTCAATCTGCACGGTGTGGGGTGTGACCGTGAGGGCGGTCGTTCTCCGATGGTGCCTCATCTTTCTGCGGGGTTTTGAGCAGAATCCACGTCTATTGCGGTACTCAGGCGGGAAACAGTCAGCTGGAGCCCGCCCAGACCCTCCCCAGACACTTCATTCTATTCTATGTGGGCTCAAGCCTAACTTCATGAATACGAATGAGAACAACTGAAAATCAGGAAAAAGAATCTGCAGCATTTATTATGCTCATTAGGAACTATTTCTGCTTATGCCTTATCCTCAGGAGTATTTTGATTCCAGCTTCTGCTGAGTGCCCAGCATCTCTTTACCATCCACAGACCTCTGTGGATACCTCCCACCGAACCACCCCCATGTCTAATACGGCCGTGAAAAGACATGCATGACTCGGCCCCTCAGAGGAGGGTTATGGGCGCCAGTCTCCAAGGAGGTGACCCTCCCTGAGGCTGCTCTGGGTGTCTGCACGCCCGGGTGGTCCTTCCCACTCTGGGCTGGGGTTGGTCTGCATCGTGTGACCAACGATGCAGAAGTGATGGTGAGTCAGAGGCCGGGTACTAGAGGTGTCGGCTCTGTCTTGCTCTCTCGCTCTCATCATGGAAGGAGCTGCAGGGTACCCCATGGAGACCCCCACATCATCAGGAATGGGGAGGATCTGAGATCGTCGTGTCTCCCGTCGCATCCCGGGGACTGACCTGGGGAGCAGCTTCTCCAGCCCCAGGGGAGCCTTCAGACGATACAGTCTTGCTGACGGCTTGATGGCAACCTCAAGAGAAACCGTGGGCCAGACTGTTTTCAGAGAGAGAGAACGCTGACTACTAATAATTCTCCTTCCCCAGGGCTGACCCATGGGTTTCTTTTTCCAAATACATTTTGAGGTATCCTTTTCTGGCCCTGCCTTCACGACACATAGAGTTACACTGTGATTTTAAACAAAAACTATTTACAAACGCATGCTCAAAAACAGAACAACATCTGGCCCTCTGCCTGTCCTCAGCGGGGAATGAGAGTGGACATGCGGTCACAATAGCAGTTATGAAAACGAGGGAAAGATTGACTATGGAAAATAAAATGGAGAACAAACTGCAAATCGTCCCAAATCATTAAAGCTATTAACTCTGAGCAATTGAGATTTCTCTTAATTAAAAAGAAAAAAAGCCTGCTCAAGGAGGACCATGTCAAGCTGCCTTCTCAAGGAATTCAGCTCAAGGCCTAATACAGATGTCCTCCACACATGCATGGTGGCTCAGTCGCTGAGTCATGTCCAACTCTTTGCAACCCTTTGGACTGGAACCTGCCAGGGTCCTCTGTCCACGGAGTTTTCCAGACAGGAATACTGGAGTGGGTTGCCATTTCCTCCTCTAGGGGAACTTCCTGACCCAGGGACCGGACTCACGTCTCCTGTGTCGCCTGTATTGCAGGCAGATTCTTTACCAGCTGAGCCATCAGGGAGGCTCTGACATCCCTGGAGGCTGCTCTAAGCAGCAGAGAACGGTAGGTTTCCATGAGCCGCCCGCAGCTCAGATGGAGACGGGCGCTGAGACTAGGAGTGTTCCGTGGTCCCCGCGGTGGCTCTTCCATCGAGACGCGGGGGTGTTAGGACACCTTCTCGGCCTGCCTGGCGGCGTCACCCCCGCCCCACACAACCGACAGCTCCTAACCTGTCTCGGGAAAAGGAAAGACCACGTTTGTAACCAGAACGAGGGCAGGCAGGCTCTGGGTGAGGCCCTCCACTTGTACCGTCAGCCCTCAGAATCCAGTGGGGTTCCCACGTGTGCCGCAGTGGCCTTGGCAGCGCCCTCAGGCAGATGGGCCGTGTGTACGCAGAGCAGCCGGCCCCTGGGTCCTCAGTCTCCTCTGCCCTGGTGACCCGTCCTCCCCACACCTGCCCGTCCAGCTGCCATCTGATGCTTGGGGAGGTGACGCTAGGGCTTCAGCCACAGAAGTCTGTTGATAGCCTGGCGTCAGCAGTAAGATCTGGTGAGACAGAAGCCTGCCTCAGCATCACACTGTACACAAAGCTATTTGATAAAAAAAAAAAGCAAAAGTTCACTTTCATTCATTTGACAGCTATCTGGTGACCCCCCCCCCCCCCCCGCCACTGTGTGCAAATCCTTGAAAAGCAGAGATAAAATAAGCCTGGAGCCTGTCCCAGAAAAATGACGCACGACGGGAACTTAGATACTAGAAATGGAAACATGCCGGGAAGAACCGGAGGGAAGAGGACCCTCCGTTACTCAGCCTCGCCCACCTGGTCTTGGGCCACTCACCCTGACGGGGTGTCTGTGTGTCCAGGGGGCCTTGGTCTTGTCCAAACCCCGCTGCGTGACTGTGGGCTGGAGAGAGGCACCCCCAGCCCCGCTGTCATCCTTTAAGGAACAGGAGTGTCCACTGGCTTCTTTTTTGGACTTCAGGTTTTGTTTTATAAAACACACACGTACGTACACATGCTCACCACTTCTCTGAATAGCAGCTGAATCTGTTAACCTGCTCCATGTGGGGAAAAAGAGGGAAAAAGCCAGGTTCACTGGAGTCTGCAGATCACAGAGCTGGGCTAATGGGGCCGCTTTCACCACTAGAGCCAAAATCGAAGGGCCACCCCTGGTGTTCCCACAGAGGAGGCCTTTAGCTTTCCAGCAGCACCTGGAGCCCAGCAGCCTCCAGCTTTCTTCAAGGCTGGGAAACATCTCTGAATACAATTACCTGCATTCTGCTGAGCAGGGAAAGGTCACAGACAGTTGGACTGTGAATTCAGCATAACACCTTTTTAATGATGAGGATAAAGCAGACCGCACCTCAGGGAACAGGAGAAGCCTGCAAACTTCAGCATCAGGTTACTGTTGCTGTTGTTCTGTCGTTAAGTCGTGTCCAACTCTGTGCAGCCCCATGGATTGTAGCCCACCAGGCTCCTCTGTCCAAGGGATTCTCCAGGCAAGAAAACTGGAGTGGGCTGCCATTTCCTTCTCCAGGGGATCTTCCTGACACAAGGATCAAATCCACATCTTCTGCATTGGCAGGAGAATTCTTTACCACTGAGGCACCAGGGAAGCCTACCATGGATATTAGATCCCACAAAAATATAGTAGTTAGAGCATAATAAGAGGAGATGAGCTTTCTTAAGACCCAAGAAGAGGAGATGGGTTTAGAAATTTGCATGTGTCTTCTTCTCTAGGCCAGTTAACGCTGATGGAGGGGTTTGTGCAGGAGAACAGACTGGACATACCAGTGGCGATGGCGACGCAGCCTCTGGAGTCCTGCTGACAGGGTGGGGGTCCCGACTGCACTCCTTACCAACTGGATGACATTTGAAATTACGTACTTTCTCTGTGACCCACATTCCCCTGTTAAGTGGGCATATCAGTCATGTTACACAACGGTAGTGTTATGAGAAGTAAATGATGCCGTTTCTGGCAAGCACAGTACTGGGTTTTATCAACTATGATGGAAGCAGAGTCCTTCCCATTCTCCCAGGTCCTTCTTCTCGCCTGGGTTATGTTTCAGAAGACAGCCATGCCACGTCTCCCCTCCTAAATGCTCTTTTGCACTCTGACTACATTACTAATTATTGCAGAAAACCAAATCGCCCTTTCTAAGCATTGTTTAGAAAAGCTACTCTCACTCCAACTTGGGATGCCAGGAAAACACTCATCCTGGTGCAGCGTTGGCAATAAATCCAGGACTCCCCCCACCCGCTGCCCTCCAGGAACTCGGAGTTGGGGTGAGAGGGGGAGGGGGTGGCCAGGTGTCCTAGGAGTTGCCAAGAGGGGAGCGGATTTGCACGCACATCTGTTCCCAGGCAGTAAGAATTTGTCCCAAGTGCCTCCAGAGGATTGGGGAAGTCAGCTGAAGTAAGCTTGGTAACAAAATGTAGGGTAGAAAAGCCACAGCACGAAAAATTCCGCTGTACATAGCTTAGAGGTGGTGTCTGACAGTCCAGGAGGACCGTGTCCTGAGCGACACAGCTCATTTCTAACAATGGCCACAGTGCATCCCAGGAAGTGATGACTGCAGGTGTGAAAGGTGAAACCACCTTACTCTGTATTAGTAAAGCCAGCCTTGCCCTGGGTGCTCCCTAGACAAGCCAAGGCCTTGACTTGATCACCCTGCCTGCCTGCCTGGGCACGACCCCACCTTGACCATGCCAACCTCCACCCGAGACGCAGTGGAACCGCTGAGCTGGCTCTGTTGGACTGATGGTGCCTACTACCTAGTTAGAAACACATTCTTATAAATGTTAGCTTCTGAAGGCCATGTGTTACCAGCAGAATCTGCACTGAGATTTTCAGTGGCCATTCCTAACTCAAGAGCCATGGATTGGAAGAGCCATGTAGAGGCAGTTGCCAAGAGCAACCGGGTGAGGCTGGGAGAGGAGCTGGCTGCAGCTCTCTACCGGCCGCAGAGAGCAGTTCAGTATTAAGCACTTTAAAAGAAACTGCAGATGGGGCTTCCCTGGTGGTTGCAGTGGTTAAGAATCTGCCTACCGATGCAGGAGACGTGGGTTCGATCTCTGGTCCAGGAAGACCCCACGTGCTGTGGGGTAACGAAGCCCGTGGGCCACAACCACTGAGCCCGAGCTCTAGAGCCCGGGAGCCGAACAACTCAGCCCGGAGCCACAGCTGCTGAAGCCCGTGCGCCCTGGAGCCCGTGCTTCGCAACACGAGACACCACCGCGGTGAGAAGCTCGCGCACCACAACTCCAGAGTAGCCCCTGCTCCCCGCAACTACAGAAAAAGCCTCGCAGCTACGAAGACCCAGCACAGCCAAAAACAAATAAGTAAATAAAAATTTTAAAACAGAATGATTAGATACTGCATTTACAAAGAGCAGCTGCAGAGCGAGAAAATATGCACAGTGGGCAAGGCAACTATTGAAAATACAGGGTGATTGACAGTAAAGACGTTTATTTCCTGCTGAGTCATCCGCAGCCAACCCCGAACACGGTGCCCCGTGCTCACCGGCCAGTGAGGAAGATCTGGATTACTCACAGGACTTCTTCCTAATCACCGGGGCTTTCCATCCAGAAGACGCGTGCTGGGACAGCTCTGATCCGAACACCAGCTCTGTGCCAGGCCCGGTCACTCCCTCCTCGTGAGATGGAGAGGAAACCAGCCCTCGCATGAACCGAGTCCTGAGCAAGCTGCCTGGAGGAGGAAGTCCGCGTCTCCCGAGACAAAGAGTGCTCCACCACGGCCAGTCTTCATCCGGATGAACAAGTACCTACTGCACGGAACAAACCCTTGGCATCAGCGCGAAGCAGCTGCACTTGGTTTAGTCCCCTAATGAGCAGATGCTTTTCTCACACGACTAAGCGGCCTGAGTCTCTCAGTCGTGTCTGTCCATGGGATTTCCTGGCAAGAACACTGGAGTGGGTTGCCATTTCCTCCTCCAGGGAATCTTCCCAACCTTGGAATTGAACCCAAGTCTCCCGTGTCTCTTGCATTTCAGGCGGACATTTTACCCGCTGAGCCATCAGGGAAGCCAGCATGGCTAGAGGGTTCGTTAAAACGTACTTCCTGGATAAAGAGCAGCACACACTCCAAAACCCTTTCTTCCCAGTCATCACATGTTGAAACAAACGCAATTGCCCCTCTTCACCATCACATGTAATGTTCACAGTTAATGAATCTTAAACTATTTTTAAAGGAACGAATAAGAGAAGGAGACATCTGAAGAAAATCCCAGAGTACTTAACAATAACCAGGTGATAAGAAGGGGGAGAGGGAAGTGAATGCATATTCAAATTCTTGGCAATGTAAAGGCTGGCGGTTATGAACAATGTCCAATTCTTCACTTTGATAGAAGAGTGCAGGATAAAATATGTTTGTAATAATTTCAGGGTAACCACTATTGGGATAACATTTAGATGCGATTTTTCATACTCCTGGAGGAGAAAAGAAGACATAAAATGATCAAACAACGAAGAAGCAGGAAAGGCGAAAGAAAGGCAGTGACGAGAAGTCACAATGAACATAAAGCATAAAATAAGGCGGCAGGAGGAAGACTGAACGTACCATTAATCACAGTGTGGGGTGTGCACGGATGGAATGATTCCCCTTGCCGTGTCTCACATTTGAGAAGAAAAGAATAGATTAAGTGAAAGAGCAAAAAATCAGCCAGATGCTACTTCTAAGGCACATTCCTGCAACTAATTATAGAGGGAAGGTGGAAATAGACTCGAGCAGGAGGAGCGGCCCCGGCCGTCCAGAGGTTAAGAGGTCACCTTCCAGCGCAGGGGGTGCAGGTCTGATCCTGGTCGGGGAGCCAAGATCCCACCTGCTTCTCCACCAACAAACAAGCAAACGGGACTGAGCGAGAGTCTACCAGGAAAGTGCCAACCATGACAGACGGCCAAAGTCCTTTAAAGTCAAGATATCAAATAAGGCTCTGAGGAATTTTACTGGAGAAAGATATCATCACCAAATTGCAGCAATCATCAACATTTCCACACAGACTACATTGTGTGGAAATACTTGAAGCAAAAAAAGAAAACAATTTAGGAATTCAAGGTCATTTTCACAACTTCACAATGAGCCCTAAAAATTTATATTTTTAAATTTAACAAACCCAGTAGAAAAAGAATATGACTAGAGTATTCGAATTACAGAACAGGCTTTATTTAACACATATACTATTTTTGTATAAAACAAAATCTTTTAAACATGTCCATGGACTGTTTGCAGAAACTACTTGGCGAGTCTCCTGGTGACCTACTGGTCAGGATTCCAGGCTGTCACTGTGGTGGCCTGGGTTTAGTCGCTGGATGGGGCGCTGAGGGTGACGTGACCAAGAGAAGAAAAGAGATTATAGACTGTGCCATAAAGCGAATCCTGGCAGACTCATATTCTGTCCCCTTTTCCAAAATCCATGCTGATGTCCTAGCACTCAGGACCTCAGAATGTCACTGTGATGGGACACAGAACCTTTAAGAGTTCAAGTTCAATGAGTAGGTCAGGGTGGTTTTTAACCCGTTCTGACTCGTGTCCTTAGAAGAGGAGGTTCAGACACCACCTCCAGAGGGACGGCCGTGGGAGGACACAGAGGCCTCGGAGAAGCCAGCCCTGTGACACCCCGACCTTGGACGTCGGGCGCCACGGCGGCGTCCTAGGCCGTGTGAGCCTCTCCCCAAACCCGCGGGGCCGCTGGGAGGCGCGTGTGGTTCTCACAGCTCTGCCCCACAGAGAGCCAGCCCTCCCCGGCACCCGCGCGGGTGCCCGGACGCGAGGCCTGACAACAGGAGAGCGGCGTGTGTGGGGCTCACCGCGCCGGCGCTCTGCTCACCGCGCCCACGGGCCATTCCAGGGGCTTCCCGTGGACAGTTTCTCTGCGTGCGCTTTCAGAGCCTAGTCTCCACCTCAGCCGCCACTCGACGGCGGCCAGGGCATCGAGCTTGGAGCGGACAGAGAGGTGCACACAAAGGTCCCCCCGAAACAGAAGTACGCGTCAACATGCGTGTGCAGCGTGTGCATTGTCGGCGCTCCCAGCCCCACAGCCCGGCCCTGCTACCCGGAGGCGCCTCCCCTCCCCCACCCCCAAATTGACACCCAGCAGCTGAAGAAGCAAGCGTCGCTGAGTACGAGGGCCTTGGTCCTCCTGCTGGCAGCCCTACCGGAGAGCCCACTGGACGGGGTCCACCTCGGCGATGCACAGCGCTGACCCCTGAGGACCACCTGCGAGCTGTGGCCCCCTCCCCAGGATGCTCACCGACTGCCAGAGTGGAGACAGGGAGGGGAGGGGATGAGAGAGGGACCGGAGCCCAGGAGGGAAGCGATGGCGTGCTGGACCTGCAGATCCTGCCTACAAGGGCAGGACGGCTCAGCCAGGGGACTGGCCTGCGAGAGGCTTTTCCGATGGTTCTCTTCCCCCCGGGGTTCTCTCACTGGCACAGAAGACGCACCTCTGCTCTCCCACCCACGAGGGCCGCGCCTTGAGCTCAGTGGTGAGACGGGTCTGATGTAGGAGGGGAGGGGGACAAGGGGAGAGGGGACCCCAGGGGTCAGAAGAGAGGTCTCACTTCTCCTTCTCCATCTTGGCTTCGGCCCAGAGAGGAAGGCAGGCCTTGGGTCCAGGCGGCAGCCCAGAGCATGGTGGGCTTTGGCTCCTGCTGCCCTCTCAGTCTCCGGAAAGCGCTCAGGGCCTAGCTGCCACTGCCAACCTCGGGGAGGCCACATCTGCACGTGGACAGCCGGGCACGGCAGAGGTGGCCCTGGGCGGTCCAGTGTCAGAGGGCCATGGACACTGTAGGCCAGACCCCCCCAGGCCAGCCGCAGGCTGGTCACAGCCGTGTACAATGACCCACCACAGAGCCCAGCTGCATGGCTGAGAGCCCAGGTGCAGAGAGAGCTCTGGGTCTGCAGACCTGGGCGCAGGCGGGGCTCCTCTGCCAGGCGGGCACCAGCGGGAGACCAGACGAGCCTGACCCCACGACAGTGTCCCCCGAGGGCAGCCACAGGCGGGGCGTGGGATGGCCCCCGGCAGATGACACGTCTGGGAGTGCCAGGTCAACGCCAGCATCGCTGGTGCCCCCACCTTCCACCCGTTAGACAAGAGGAGAGGCAGGAAGTGGGAGGGGAGGCAGCCAGTGTCTGGGCGTGTTTGCCCAGAAAAGGAGAATTATCCCAAGAAATTGTTTACATTTTAGGTCAAAATCTGAATCACAGTGGACATGAATTTACACTTTTTAATTAAAAAATATAGCATAATTAAAAATGTTTCCCCTGATAACCAGTGGGCAGGGCTCAGAAGGAAGACCGAATTAGATGTAGATAAAGCCAAGAACCTAATTTTCTCAGCGCCGCCGAGTTGCAGTATGATGCCCAGGCCTTTCCCTCCGGCCAGCAGGCCAGGTCCCAGGGAACAAAGGCCCGAGGGCGTGTGGGCTGAGGGCTGTTTTCCTCCCTACTTTGAATACCTTGTTCTCTTTTTTAAAAATCGTTTTATTTTATATTGAAGATAGAGGGTTAGACGGCATTAGCAACTTAACGGACATGAATTTGAGCAAACTCCTAGGAGACTGTGCGGGATGGGGAGCCTGGCGGCTGTAGTCCACGGGGCCACAGAGAGCTGGACACGACTTAGCGACTGAATAACAACATATCCGATTAACGCTGTGATATGTTCAGGTGAACAGTGAAAGAACTCAAACATGTATGCGTATATCCAATCTCCCCCAGATTCCCCTCCCATCTAGGCTGCCGCATAGCATTGAGCAGAGTTCCATGCTCTGTACATGGTTACTCGTTGTGAAAATAGCAATTGTACACCATATACTCTTAAAATCACTGTTCAGATCCGGAGAGCCGTAAAAAAACCCCTGACGGAGGCTTGGGTAGGCGGGCTCACACGCTTCCCTCCTTGCACACTTCCTGAGGCCTCACCAGTGCGCCCTTCCACCGGCCTGTGATCACCAACCAAAGTCCAGTTTCCAGCTTTTTTCTCATTGATCAGTTAGACGAGAGACTGAAGTTTCCGTTTTCCTCTCTTTATTCTTAAACTTTAATGTCTCCTTACTTTGAAAGTTTAAAAGTTTCTTTGAAAGTTCCTTTTGCACAAGAAACATCGGTTTTCTGCGGCATTTCCTGCCATCTATCAGCCGTCTTCACTGGCAGCTGGTAACCGCAGAAAAAGCAGGGGAGTGTATTTCTGGCGGGAGGAGAAGGGGACGCAGAGGATGAGATGGCTGGATGGCATCACCAACTCAATGGACATGGGTTTGGGTAAACTCCGGGAGTTGGTGATGGACAGGGAGGCCTGGCGTGCTGCCGTCCATGGGGTCACAAAGAGTTGGACACGATTGAGCGACTGAACTGAGCTGATTCCTGTGTTGGCTCTACCCTTTTTTGCCCCTGGCAATTGTTTATGGGGGAGAAAGCTTATTTAAAAGGTATTTGGGGTAAAGGATGAAAATGAACAAGCGGGCCTCCCAGGCTCCCTGCTGCCCCACCTCCTGTCCTGGGTTTGGGCTGTGAGCCTGTGCCCTGCCCACTCTGGGGCTCCCCAGGAATTATGCAAGTCCGAGTGAGGAGGCTTCATGCCCCACCCTGACCTTGGGTTCCAGAGGCCACTTGCTGAGAGGAAGGGAGACCAGCTGCTGCGGGACCTTGCCTTCTGCGCCCTTGCAGTCCTGAGTGCCCGCACCCCGCCAGCGCCAGGCTTGCCACATCCTCAGTGCTGCCCTAGGGCTGGGGCCCTTGGCACACCCTCAGGTGGGGTCCTGAGGACCCTCTGGAATGGGGGGCTCCCCACTCTTGTCTGGAACCTCACGGACACCTCTGAGGACCATGGCATCCCCTGGCCGTTTTGGGTGGGGCTTTGGGATGATTCCACCTATGTCTGACTGCCTCACTGATTCATTCATTCATTCACCTAGCACTCTGAACCCTTTATTCATTCAGCACATTTATGGAATCCCCAAGACTTCCTTGATGGCTTAGCGGGTAAAGAATCTGCCTGTCAGTACAGGAAATGTGGGTTCAATCCCTGGGTCGGGAAGATCCTCTGGATGAGGAAGTAGCAACCCACTCCAGTATTCTTGCCTGGGAAACCCCATGGACAGAGGAGCCTGGTGGGCTACAGTCCACGGGGCCGCAGAGAGTCAGACATGACTGAGGACACACACGCACACACTCACACATCACACACCAAGGTGCCCCCCTGGGTATTGTTCTCTGCCCTCCGTAGATACTGCTCCAAGGCCAAGGCTTAGACGTTAGGAAGAAGGTGGGACATAGAAAAATATAAAACAACACATTTCCTCAAAGAGGTCAGAGAAGGGTTGTACTGTAAAAGTCTGTATACACCCTGTAGAGAGAATGAGGAGCATTCTTCCTGCTCCTGCCTTTGAAAAAGGACCGCAAAGGAGTGAGGACCAAGACTCCTGGTTAGGACGAAGTCGTGCAGGCCAACCCTGTGGTCCAGGTGGTGAGAGCAAGTTTCCCCGCGGCTGGGGAGGACACGGGTGCTCTGGAGCCCTGGGGCACCCAAAGTGGGTGTCTCCAGCAGTCTCCCGGGTCTGACAAGTATCAGCCTCCACGGTGACAAGGGGTGCTCAGGAACCTGCCTTTTTACAACAGCTGTGAACACTTCACTTTGAAAATAAAGAAAAGGTGATTGTCACGACCCCTGAGCTCTAGTCTGGATCTGGTGCTGATACTGCAGCCAGCTGCCCTGACGCTAGTGTGCTCCCCACCCTGGAGCAGGGATGATGGTAACAGCAGCTAACTCTGTGGGATTCCCCCCGTGTGCTAGTCTCAACTTTCCGAGCTAGAAGCCACTGCTGCTCCCGTTAGACGGGAGGAGCCCGAGGCACAGAGAGGTGCGTTATCTTGCCGACGGTCCCACGGCAGGGCCAGGATTCTAACCCAGACGGATTGTGTGCCTCTAAGAAAGAAAAAGGGCACTCAGTCACCAGCTTCGGGCCCCTCTAAGATGCTCATGGGCCCCCGTGACCTGTGAGGTTGGGTTAATGGTAGAATAACAGCGCTACTCTGCGAGCCTGACCAAAGACTTCAGGATAGTTCTTGAGCTCACCTCCCAGATTTGCACGGAGGGACCGACTGGGTTGCAGCCATGGGAACCCTGGTGGCCGCCAGTAAGACACGCACCTTATGAAGAGGGCAAACAGGGCACAATGAGCGTTAACGCACCTCCCATAAGCCAACTGCCTCCATAAGGCGTCTCACAACGAGGAGGGTTCAGAGCAGTTGGTACAAAGCCTAGTTACTGCGAACTGAAACAAAATGAAGACTATAAATTTTAGATCACCAAATAATGCTGACTGCTGGTAGAATTGGGGCCCGCCAGGGCAGAAGGTCATAACCCCACCAAGTTCACGGCCACGGAGAGGAATGCAAGGCCGAGAGGGCTGTCTGTGGGCCTCTGCCAGCCTCCTGTGCCTGCAAACATTGGAGATGAAATGAGTTGCCTCTCAATGCTCCTAGCCTGTGGCCGCTCCAGAGCCAGGCTGACGTTCAGGTCGTGCCATGGGAAGAACTGATTCCCAGGCTTCAGAGTCTAACCTTTCTCAACTGAATCCCCCGAAGACAGAGCCCCCACCTGGGTCGCCTCCAGGAACTGCCCACCACTAAAGAAAGCAGCGTTGGCTGAGGTCACACCACGTCCTGGGGTGGCTGTGTGCCACAGCTGGTCTCACCAACAGCTACCGAGGACCGTGGGCTCCGGAGTCCCAGTGGGAACTCAGCATCCTGCAATAACAGACACTCCTCACCACACCCGCCAGACTCTTCGGACTGTAGCTCTCTTTGTGACCCCAGGGACTGTAGCCCTCGGGGCTCCTCTGTCCATGGGATTTCCCAGGCAAGAATAATGGAGGGGGTTGCCGTTCCCTTCTCTAGGGTATCACCCTTACCCAAGGCTCAAACCCAGGTCTCCTGCATCGCAGGCAGATTCTTCACCGTCTGAGCCACCAGGGATGCTTGTCAAGTCCAGCACTTTTCATAAAGACACAGGACAGTTTTGGCAGAAGTCAGACCTTCCATCATCCCTGTGTAACTCGGCTGGTGGCCTTCCACCAGGGACAACCTGTGGACAGACAGTGATAGAAGCAGCCCAAACAGAGGCGTCCTTGGAGGACAGAGACCTGGGACTCAGATACGCTTGCAAGACAAACCACCGTGGTGTTAAGACTCTACAGCAGCCATCCTTCAGTGAATTTCCCTGGCAAAAAAAAAATCTCCATTTAGAATTGCCTTTGAAATTTACTTGGAATATTGGCAGTGCTATGAAACCATCATCCTCTGAATACGAATTAATTCACTGATCCAGGTCAGTTCTGCAAGTGTTGACTGCACACCCGCACGTTCGGGAGGGAACGCGGGGGCGGGGCGCGGGGGAGTGTGGGGGGCGGGGCCAGAGAGGCAGCTCTCCTGGTAGACCAGTGGGGACGAGGCCGGTGGGTGTGGCCGGTGGGTGTGGTTGGCGGAGGGCGTGGCCAGGAGGAGAGGGCCGGAGTTAAAAGCCACAAAGCTATTTCCTTAGAAAACGCAGTATTATCAGTCTTATGGACTCTGTGGGAGAGGGAGAGGGTGGGGAGATTTGGGAGAATGGCATTGAAACATGTATAATATCATGTATGAAACGAGTCGCCAGTCCAGGTTCGATGCATGATACTGGATGCTTGGGGCTGGTGCACTGGGACGACCCAGAGGGAGGGTATGGGGAGGGAGGAGGGAGGAGGGTTCAGGATGGGGAACACAGGTATACCTGTGGCGGATTCATTTCGATATTTGGCAAAACTAATACAATATTGTAAAGTTTAAAAATAAAATAAAATTTAAAAAAATTAAAAAAGGAAAAAAGAAAACGCCATATTAAAATGAGAGACGTTCAAACCACGTTGTCAAACAGCCTATTCCCTGCCTGAGGGTTCCTGCTCCCCTGGCTTTGGGTGGGTGCCCACCATCTTCCCTGGGTCGGGAAGATCCCCTGGAGAAGGAAAAAGCAACCTACTCCAGGATCCTTGCCTGGGGAATCCCATGGGCAGAGGAGCCTGGAGGGCTACAGTCCACAGGGTCACAGAGAGTCAGACGCGACTGAGCACACACCTAAGCACGGAGCACAGGCTGTGCAGCCCACAGGGGGGCGTGACGGCCGAGACCTTCCCATCCCAGGAGGGCCATCTGCCGCCCAGCTGTTGGAACATGCAGTCCTTGGGTGGACGTTGGCCATGTTTGTGCCTCGGTTTCCCCATGGCCGGGCCAAAGAGGAGGACAACCCACTTTCTGCTGTGTCATCAGGCCACGTAAGGGTACGATGGAGGGATGTCAGGTGAGGGCTCTGGGCTCAGAGGTTTGCTGTGATGAATAAATCACGGCGAGTATAGATGCCCTGACGGATGATGGCTGAGCTCCCAGCACTCACCGAACCGCTTTTAAAAAAAATTCCTCCCAGCGAAGGTCATATTTATTTATTTATTTAAGTTAATCTGTTTCTTTTATGTTTTTAAAAATATTGCTGCTAGAAGATTTAAAAGTACAGTTATAGCTGATTATTTTTATTGGACAGTGCTGGCCTAGATGATTCCAGTTGTTTTTAAACTTTATTTTGTATTGGGATATACCAGAGTCGGACATGACTGAGCACGCAAGCATTGCACGCACAGCCGATTATCAATGCTGTGATAGTTTCAGGTAAACAATGAGGGGACTCAGCCATACATGTACATGTATCCATTTCCTCCCAGACTCCCTCCCAGACAGACTGCCACAAAATATTCAACAGAGTTCCCTGTGCTGTTCTGTAGGTCAAAGGCCATATGTAGTATGAGCAAAAGATAAAACTTACAGTAAAATGGGGACACGTGAAGACAACTTCATCAGCATAAACAAAACAGTTTACACAAGTAGAAAAACCCGGTGACCTCAGAGCCTGCTGTAGACGTGGCCCGAGGCAGCATGGCAGGCCCCGATCACCGAGCCAGTGGACTGGCCCGGCTCTCTGTCTCACAAAGGCTCCTGCACATGGCGAGATCTGTAATCTCATAACTCTCATTCTGGCCGTCAGGGCGAACGCCGTTCCCCTGCCCTCTCCCTGGAGGCAGGCAAGCTGAGACTTTTCGAGTTCCAGTCTCATTCCATGCAATATTTACATAAGAAAGGAGCAGACTGACTCTGAGTTACCTTCCAGCTTAAGCATTCTAAAACTCCTGTCTTAAAGCTTGTGGCTTTCACTCGCAATCACCTGTCAGCCTCACAGCCGGTTCTCCTTTCATTTCCATCTTATAGATGAGGAAACCATGGCACAGAGAGGTCAGGGGAGCCGAGAGGAGGCCACACAGCGTGTAAATAGTAGGAAAATTCAAACCTGTGTCTGAGTCCAGGATCTAAATTCTTGGCTATTATGCTGAATACTGGCTATGATGGTTCATCTGATCGCAAGTCGCCCCGGTATCTGGTTAAATGTTATTCTCAGTGTTTCTGTGAAGGTGTCTCCAGAAGAGGCTGGCATTTGAATCCATAAACTGAGTGGAGAAGGTAGTCCTCCCAGCGTGGGGGGGCCTCATCCGAACCTTTGGAGGCCTGAAGAGAAAAACGGGGTGGGAGGAGGAGGAAGGGGCGTTCTCCCCCTCTCTGCCGACTGTTGAGCTGGGACGCGCACCGTCTCCTGTGCTGGGACTTGGAACGGGACTCACAGCACTTGTATCTCCCATTCTTAGGCCTTTGAGTTTATAGCGCTTCTCCGTCTCCATCATCAGATGAGCTATTTTTTTTCATAATAGATCACTCTATAGATGATAGAACAAAAGAAGGAAGGAAAGAGAAAGAAAGGAAGGAAGAAAAGAAAGAGGGAAGGAGGGAGGGAGATAGAGAAAGAGGTATGGAGAAAATAGATACAGGTGTAGATTGTATAAAGATACAGACATAGATATAGATGTTGAAGCCGAAACTCTAATACTCTGGTCACCTCATGCGAAGAGTCGACTCATTGGAAAAGACCCTGATGCTGAGAAAGACCGAGGGCAGGAGGAGAAGGGGACGACAGAGGATGAGATGGCTGGATGGCATCACCGACTCAATGGACATGAGTTTGAGTGAACTCCGGGAGTTGGTGATGGACAGGGAGGCCTGGCGTGCTGCAGTCCATGGGGTCTCAAGGAGTTGGACAGGACTTAGCGACTGAGAACCAGCAACAACATAGACATTGACAAATAGATCTGTAGACCCTATTGGTTCTGCTTCCCCAGAGACTCCTACTCCACTGCGTCTCCAGCAAAAACCATCCCTGGCGGTCCTGTCCTCTTTGCCATGCCCCTAGAGTGAGGGTGAGGGGACTGGAAGTCTGAGTGACGGTGTCTTCATCCACGTACCCCATCAACATCGTTGCTATTATTATCGTATTAGCTGCTATTATATCAAACATCAGTTTAACATAAGTTCACTATTAAAATGAGATGGCCTTACAGAATTTCCCTTCCCAATTTTCAATACAAATAAGGAAAAAAAATTTAAACTGGCAAAAAAAAATAGGATTTCCCAGCAGCCACCAAGGAGGAAAGAATATAACCCGAAAAAGTGCATTTAAAAACCGGAAACCAAGGGCAGGGAAAGATTCCAGGACAGAGTCCAGGGCACGGCCAGTCTTCGAGGCCCAGAAGCCACAGGGAGGGTCCCCCCAGCTGAGATGGGGGCTGTCTCTCTCCCTGACTGAGTGGGTGGAATCAGTTATGAGAATGGGTAACAGACTGAGGCGGTGGGTGAGGGCCCGAGGGGAAGGCCCTGAATCCCGGAGCGTTTCCTGCGGGAGGTGGGTGCACCTGCTGTGAGGCGGAGCAGGTCCTGGTTGATGAAACAAAGTCCAGATTGCGCGACTGTAAACCCTGATCAGGCCAAGTCCTTCCCTCCGCCAGGGCCGTACTCTAAGGCACCAGCAAAACAGACTCTCAGCTGCTTGCAGAGAAAACAGCCCGGTCTCAAGGACGGAAGGGGCCATGTCAAGTTACCTCTCATTCAGAGCAGAGTGTTTGGAAGGAGCTCCTTAAGCAGGTGTCAGATGAAAAGAAAGGAGTGAGCAGCCAAGCAAGCATCCAGCACAGTGGGGATGGGGGGAGGGCGCGTGGGAGGAGGGTGGGAAGGAAGCTGGGAAGCCGGTTGGACTAGGGAGCGGGGAGGGGGAAGAGAGGGGGAGGGTAAGGGCCGGGGAGTGGGGAGGAGGGCCAGACCGCACCAAGAGTCCGAAGCTGAGTGGAAGTAACCGCTGAGAAAGGGAGCATGTGTGACCAAAGGCACAGGTAGTGAAGAGTGAGTCTGTTTAAAGATAAAGCGCAGGCCACACATCGTCAGGGACCACTGTCACCAAGCAGACTGTGATTAACATAAAGCTGGACAGTGCATGACCGCACGGGTCGGCCGGGGCTGCTGTAACAAAGCACCCCAAACGGGGGGTGGCAGAGAGGTCTCCTCTCCCAGATCTGGAAGCTGAAGCCCACAGCCAGGGTGATGGCAGGGTGGGCTCCTTCCGGGAGCTCGCAGGGGGAACTGCTCCAGGCCCTCTCCCAGCTTTCAGGGTGTTCCAAGGCTTTAACCGTCCCACTGAGCCTCAGTCTCTGTGTGTCTGTGTCAGAGTGTCCGTCTCCCTGTAAGGACAGCGATCCCTGTCACCAGTATGGCCTCTTTCTAACCTGATCACACCTGCGAAGACCCTGTCTCAGAGGGCCCATAGTCACAGGGCCCACGGTAGGAACACACCTTGGGGGAAACTCCATTCAAGCAGCAGTAGAACCACAACAAGGTGAAGAGGAAGCAGGGAGGAAATGGAAGGGGCACGAGGACCCCGATATCCTCGTCTTCACTCGGAAGAGACAGCTGATCTGTTCTCAAGTGGAGACGGGCAGTATCGACGTGGGGGTGAGTGTACGCTTATGTGCGTGTGTAAAATCCCAGCCCACTCGCTTCTCTGTAGGGCTTCCCAGGTGGTAAAGAATCCGTCTGCCAGTGCAGGAGACGCGTGTTCAGTGCCCGGGTGGGGAAGATGGCCTGGAGGAGGGCATGGCAGCCCACTCCAGTGTTCTTGCCTGGAGAATCCCATGCACAGAGGAGCCTGGTGGGCTACAGTCCATGGGGTCGCACAGAGTCAGACGCGACTGAGTGACTAAATAACAATAACTCATTTTTCTGTAGTCTCTTACACTAAGAAGAATAATCACTTTTGTGGTAAAGAGACACTTGTCTCAAGAGTATAAAGTATAAAAATAGAGACACTTTATTTTTATCTTTCTATAAAATAAGTCAATGTTCAATGTAAAGATTCCTATTCTTTTAAAGACCCTGGTGACTACTTACAAGGTTGTTCCTTAAGCAATTCTGATACTAACTTCCTCCCTGACAACCACCAGCACCATCAGAAGTGTATGAATAAACCAGAGACCTGGTTATATTGAAAGTCCTGGCAGGTAGCAGCATGCCCACTACATAGCTGCTGCTTAATGTTGGCTAAATTGGATTATTTTGTTTCTAATTGCACAGGGTTGTACCAGATAACATACAACCAAGCTGGAGCTGATAAGCCCTCTGGAATCCTGCACCACAGGAGGTGCAGGGTGTCCAGTTTTCAAGGACTACATCTTTTGTTTCTCTTTCACACCCAGCAGCCTGACTCTGGGAGGTTATTTCCAGACAAAGCTGAGGGGGAGAGGGCACAGCAGCCTGCAGTTGGGCTGACCGTGTAAAGAATGGGAAGATGAGTCCCTTCTTTTTCTCTGGAGTGTATTTTACGCCCTTTGATCTAAAGTCACATTCTCCGGCTACACAAAGATCCCATCCTTGGACCGCAGAATCTGCCGGTGGAAAGCCTGGGGCGACGCCGCCAGTTCTTGGGGCCCAGCCCCGTTCCTGCACACGTGTTGTTACACTTAGGGCCCAGCTCCTTCCCTGCACACGCGTCGTTGCTCTGACAGACGCAGCTGCTCAGCAGTGAGCGGACGCTGGTGCAGACAGATGCCACGGGGCGTGCGGGACGTCCACACTCCATCACCCACAGAGAGTCTGACGTCCTCCGCCCCCCGGCATGGCCCCCTCCAACCTGTTGGGAGGCCGCACAGAAGACTCAGGTTTAGCCCAGACCTGGCCTCTGCCTTCACTAACAGGCCCTTGGGGAGGCAGCAGGGGCTGCATCCATCCAGCCGGAGTGGCTTCCTCCCTCCCTCCCTCCCTCCGTGTGGTCGGCATTCCGCTCAGTCCAGACCCGGGGTCTCACAGGGGCCCCCACCGTCCAGTCCTGTCCTGACCCATCATGGAGCCGGTCAGGGGCAGAAGCCACCCGCTGGGACGTCTGGCTCTGGGACCTTGGGCCCTGGCTGCCCAGCTGGGCTGCTCTTTAATCTGGGCTGCCAAGAGCTGGGGATAATGACCTCGTGGAACTCGGGTCTAGTCCTGGCACCAGCAGGAACCCAGATGGGCCCCATTCCCAACTGCTGGTGGTCTCTGTCACACACACACACACACACACACACAGCACAGATGCACGCACACACTCCGTTGCCTTCGGAGCACAGCACCGAGCAGTCAGCAACGCTGGACCCCACTCACTGGGACTCCGGCCCGGACGGGCCCCCGCCCCACCTCGGGCCCACACCCTGTGCACACGGCCCCCCCACCTCCCCCCAACCTCCCTGCTGTTCCTTCCGGTTCCCACCTCAGCGCCTCTGGGACCGACTGAGGAACAGCATCCGTTTCCCGAGCCCCGTTTCCTTTTGTCCCTGACCTGAGCCTTCCTCTGCGCCCACAGGATGTATTTCTGTGTCCTTCCCAGAGCAGCGCTGTCTGTGTACAAACTCCCCAGAACCCCTGCAGAGGACTCCAGCTCCCTGGAGCCCTGGGCCATGCTCTGTAAGGCCAGGAGTTATCCAGTCCGCAAGGCTGCTGCTGTTTCTCCCAGTTTTACTGTGGCCAGAGGCTGGTGGCCGGCTGGCACCTCACGAGCCCCACCCAAGCAGCACCCACTGTTGCGAGGATGCCGTGGGGAGGAGCCTGAGGACCACGTTCCAGGAGCCGCGCCAGCGTCGAGCTGCAAGAACAGTATCGAGAATTCCCACATATTCTTTACCCAGTTCTCCATTGTTAACAATGACCACATTTACTTTACAACTCCTCCCGACAGTTATATGCATACTTCTATTTTTTGTGTGTGTGAACAATTTGAGAGTCAGTAGCAGGATGTTCTTTTCCCCTAAATGTTCCATCGTGCGTTTTGCAAGAACAGGAGTGTTCCCTGACACACCGACAGTACGATGATCAGGTCAGGCGATTTGACCTTGAAGCAATACTGTGATCTAACCCACCGTGCGGACTCCACCCTCAGTGGTCCCCTTTCCCGGACCCACACAGGGCGGCACGGTGCCGTGGGTTAAAGGTCCTCGTCGTCTCTCTTCATCTGGAGAAGGTGGCCGTCCCTTCTTTGTCCGTAAGGACACTGAACTGAGCATCTTCAGTGCTGTTGACGGAGAGTTGACGACCCTGGCATTGGTGAAGAGGACAGGCCCCTCTCTTGGGGATGCTCTCAGTTTGACTTTGCAGACATGCCCTCTCACGGGATGAGATGTGGGATTTGCATTTTGGCAGGAGCAGCGCCTGAGAGATGTGGTCTCTGTGTATCCCCTAGGCTGTCGGTCCGACCCATCACCGCCAGCAAAGGCTTTCCTCACCTGGCCAGGTAGCGTCTGCCAGGTGTCTTTCTTTGCTTGTTTGTTCTCAGTGACAAAACCCAGGAACAAACTTGTTTCTTTAAAAATCTTTTTTTTTTTTTTTTGGCCACACCGCATGGCTTGTGGGTTCTTGGTTCCCTGACCAGGCAGGGAACCCGTGCCCTTGGCGGTGAAAACACAGAGCCCCAGCCCCTAGACTGCCAGGGAAGCCCCAGATCGCTACGTGCTAAAGATGTGAGTCGTCTATTAATAAGTGCATAGGTTTAATATAATCTCTCCAAATGACCTAAAGAGTTTCCTTCCTTCACAAACAGACAAGCAGATTCACTCAAAATAAACAAGTAAGCACCGTCCAGCAAGACTCTAAAGCAGGAGAGACAAACACAGAGGCATCTGTCTCCCCGGTCTTAAAACCTTCCCAAGGCCTCGGTGATTAATACAGAATATGAACAGACACACGGCCCACTGGAACAGCAGAGAAAGCCCAGAAATAGCCCCGCGTGCCCATGGGACATTAATATATGACAAATGGGGGCAAAAGGGGATCTTGTGGTAAACAGCGTAGGGAACAGTGGCTAGTTGTTGGGGGAAGGGAAGCGGTGACCACCCAGAGTCCATCCAGAGAGACCCCACGGCAAAGTTGTCAATGTGAAAATAAGCCCCTGCAAGTGCTGCCAGCGGGTCTGGAAATGGGCCTGATCTATGCCCCCCGCGTCCACCACACAGAGTTCAGGCCCCTCGCTGCCTCATTCTGGGCCCTGGGCTGCTGCCCACGGGGACACCACCCGAGGCAGGCTTCTCCCAGCATGGAGCTATGGCCAGACAGGGGGGCGCGAGGAACGTGAGGGTGGGGTGCTTGCTCCTGGTCCCGCCAGATGGGGGCCCCTCTCGGGCGGCCTGGTCTACACGGCTCCCGCCCTCCAGGCTGCATGACTCCTGCCTCCCTGGGGACCCAGGGTGACGGCCTCTCTGCTGCTGCGGGGCCCCCGTTCTCGCCCTGCCCCTGGGCCCCCCCAAAACTTGCCCAGGCCCTGTCATTAGTCCCTTTGTATGTAACCCCCACTTGAGTCACCAGACTTTGTGTGTCCCCTGTAATTCCTGTTGGGACTCTGAATAGAATAACCTTGGAATTGACGGACATATGGAACTATGTCTCAAAACACAGAGATGAATAACTGCAAGCATAGGGACTCCAGGGTGGTCCAGTGGTTAAGGCTTCGCCTTCTAACGCTGAAGGTGCCCGTTCGATCTCCAGTCGGGGAGCTAAGACCCCATGATCCTCTCAGCCAAAGAGCCAAGAAACAGAAGCAATATTGTAACAGATTCAATAGGGACTTTGAAAATGGCCCACAGTTTTAAAAAACTGCAAATGTGAGCAACAGCCACTTTCATACAGAAAGCAAACCAAAGCGCAACACAGAAGGGAAAGCACAGAGGGCAAAACCTGGGGAAAAGAATGGCACCTCACGACACAGAGAAGTGTTTTTCTCCAAAATACACAGAGCTCTCGGAGATGAAAGCAAGAAAGACCACAAGACCAACAGAAAAGCAGGCCGAGGTCACAGGCAGGTCACAGAACAAGAAATACACACGGTTCAAAACACGTGCAAGCCCGACAGTCAGAGACCCCTGCGGTAGGAGTGCAGCAGGGTCCAGGCGCTCATCGGCCAGCTGGGAGGACGGCGGGCATCTGACTGAGCTCTCTGGCGTTGCGGGGCCGGGGTGCCCAGGCTGTTGTCCTTTCTCAGTGGATGTGCCCGCCTGCCTGTGAGGGGCACGGCCAGCAAGACGTCCAACGGCCTTTCCCCGACTCCGTGATCTGCTCCCAGGGCTACCCCTGATGCGGGGGCACTGACCTCTGACCAGGTGGCTCCCCGCAGGATCGTCTGTGATTCCAAAACACGTGCAAACCAGCAAGTGGCTGAACCCAAGGGCCGGGCTAGGCCACCCGATGACTTACCAGGGCCTGTCTCTGCAAGGGGGAAGAGGACGCTCCCTTGGAGCTAAAAGCCAAGTATTCCCTGGGCACTTGGCTAGGGGAAAACAGAGGAAGTGCAAAAAGCATGGTGCATTTGGTGTGCCAACTCTGGGGTAAGAAGGTAGGAAATAACATGAATGTCTTTGGTCTTGAGTTTGCACAGAGAAGGGAGACCGAAGGCACGAGGAGGTTGGGGTGGACGCGGGTGCAGGGTGGGGGCCAGGCTGGGCAGGAAGGAGGTGTCTCAGCACCGACCTCCCCTACTGCTTCAGTCCATGAACGGGGTGCTTATGCCCAAGGACGGAGAATAAAGGTGACGAGGATGAAGGCGAGACGGAGAAATCGACCACGCTGCAGAGTTTGAGAGCACGGTGACTTCTCCGTGAGGGTGGCAGGGCCGCAGCCTCCGAAGCCAGCGGTGAAGAGCACAGGACTCAGGATAAAAGAGACCTCGGCTTGGATCTTGGCATTTCTGCCTTCCTGCTGGACGCTGACCTGACCTCCCTGAGCTCAGTGTGCATGGCTGGGCAACGGGTCTCTCAGCCCTGATGTCACAGAGTCCTGAGGATGCATTATGTCATCGACGTCCTTGCAAAGTGCTGGCTCATAGGAAATACAAGACATTATTGTTTCTATAGCTTTTAGCAGATGTGTCAAGAGGTTAGAATTTAATTGCCCATGTAAACTCTTCTTACCAAAAATTCTCCCTCGAAAATGAAATTATTGTCTTCCAAATATACACTGAGACTTCTATTTTGAGAAGCGTGGCTGAGGGCTCTTTCCTCACTGTGGCTCCAACATTTAACAAGTGCACCCAGCGTGGAAACATATACATGACCACGTGTAAAACAGACAGCTGGCGGGAAGTTGCAGTATGACACTGGGAGCTCAGACAGTGTGGGCTGCCCTGGTGGCTCAGCTGGTAAAGAATCCACCTGCAATGCAGGAGACCCCGGGTTGATTCCTGGGCTGGGAAAATCCACTGGAGAAGGGATAGGCTACCCACTCCAGTATTCTTGGGTTTCCCTTGTGGCTCAGCTGGTAAAAGAATCCGCCCGCAATGTGGGAGACCTGGGTTCGATCCCTGGGTTGGGAAGATCCCCTGGAGAAGGGAAAGGCTACCCACTCCAGTATTCTGGCCTGGAGAATTCCATGGACTCTATAGTCCATGGGGTCGCAAAGCTTCAGACACAACTGAGCGACTTTCACTTCACTTTCACGGTTGATTCACATTGTTGCATGGTAGGAATCAACCCAACGTTGTAAAGGAATTATCCTCGAATTGAAAATAAAATAATTATTAAAAAAAAAACACAAAAAACCACAAGCATGTCCTGGAGGCAGGAGGAGGTATACGGTGCCGGGCTCCCCTCCCCACTCCCGCCCCCCAGGGTCCCCTCTTCACTTCATCCTCTCCTGTTTCTCCTGTCCTTTCCTCCCTCACGACTGCCTCCCTTCCCCCAGGCCTCTGCGGCCACAGATGACCCAGCTCAAGAGGCCTTCTGGTTGCCTAAGAGGTAGATGTGATTATCTCCGTTTGGCTAATGAGAACTTTTAAGTAACTTCCCTAAGGCTTCCCCAGTGGCTCAGATGGTAAGGAATCCACCTGCAATGAGGGAGGACCTAGGTTTGATCTCTGGGTCAGGAAGATCCCCTGGAGAAGAGAATGACAACCCGCTCCAGTGTTCTTGCCTGGAGAATCCCATGGACGGAGGAGCCTGGCGGGCTGCAGTCTATGGGGTCACAGAGTCGGACGCGACTGAGGACTAACACTGAGACCCTGTAACTCTGACTTGAAGCCGCTGAGGAGTCGTGCCTGACCACAGGGCTTACTGCCTTCTTCGGGAGGCTCGAGGGCCTCCCTAGGTACTTACCCGCCGGCAGAGAGGAAAAAAGGAACAGATGGCCGGCCAGGTCTTCCCAGGAGAACTCTGTGCGCCTCCAGCAAATCAAGACTCCGGACTGTCTGCTTTTTATTTTCTCTTTCTCTTCCTTAGGGAGAAGGTGAGTCCCCCGGGTAGACATGAATAAAAATCCAAGCTCCCTGAGGCCAGAGAACAGCATTTGAAGATCCTCTGGTTCCTCGGTGGAACCCAGTAAAGATGAGTGATGTGTAGAATGCATCCTGAAGGGACCGTGAGGGACTTCCTTCTCCCCTCGTGGTTCCAAGGTTGTATTTCAACCGCCCCGGGCACATGCCCACAGCCTCAGAGGCAGAAGGTACCCTGCTGGCCCCCTTGCTTTTGAAAAACAGGTTTCTTTCTCTCTCTCTTTTAAAAATACTCCAAGTATAGTTGATTTAGTGTTGTGCCAGTCTGTGCTGTACAGCAAAGGCTCAGTCACACACACGTGCGTTCTGTTTTATATTCTTTTCCATTATGGTTCATCACAGGGTGTGGAGTTTCAATGTAACACACTTGGACCTAGAGTGTGTCCATTCCATGCGTAGCAGTCGGCTTCTGTCAACCCCAAACTCCCTGTCTCTCTCTCCATCTGCACCCCCTCCCCCAGCATCTAGAGTCTGTTCTCTATGCCGATGGGTCTGTTTCAAAGACAGATTTCTTTTGAGGGTGACCTCGGCTTCCTTCATAGAAATCGAGGGATAAGAAAATCAACTGGGTCCTGTAGGTTTTCCCTTCAGACTGGGCATCCTTCTAGCGGACCCCAGCTCATCTGCCCATTTCTTTCCCAGGTCGACGGTGTGAAGGTGAATGAAACGTTCCTGTTTCTGCAGTGATGCTAGTCCTCAGTGAAGAGAACTGTTCACGGCTGGAACAGAAATCTGCAGAGCAGAGGTAAATATTTCCCTGACAGAGACAGTCTTCAGTGGGATTCTCTTTCTGCAATGATGTTTTCTAGTTTAATGTCCTGGTTTTGCAACATAGTGATTAATACATTAAACCAATTAAGCTCTGAGTAACTGCTCACACTTGTTTGCATATGTTTTTGAGAAGCAAACACACAGAATTAGTCTGTAATTTATTTGTCTGAAATCTGAGTCACTAAGTTCCCTCAGGGTATCTTTGATCTTGTTCTATCTCCATTGAGTACTTTTTTTTCTCTTCCAAACATGTGGTTTCTTGAGACATTGAAAACAAATTCATGGTTACCAAAGGGGAAAGAGGGGAGGGATAAATTAGAAGTTAGGGATTACCAGATATACACTGCTGCTGCTGCTGCTAAGTCGCTTCAGTCGTGTCCGACTCTTGGCGACCCCGTGGACTGCAGCCCACCAGGCTCCTCCATCCATGGGATTTTCCAGGCAAGTGTACTGGAGTGGGGTGCCATTGCCTCCTAGATAAACACTACTATGTATAAAATAAACAATGGTCCTACCGTGTGGTACAGGGAACTACATTCAATATCTCATAATAATCTATCAAGGAGAAGAATCTGTGTGTGAGTCACTTAGTCATGTCCGACTCTTTGCAAGCCCACCAGGCTCCTCTGTCCATGGAATTGTCCAGGCAAGAAAACTGGAGTGGTTGCCATTTCCTTCTCCAGGGGTTCTTCCGAACCCAGGGATTGAACCTGGGTGTCCTGCATTGCAGGCAGATCCTTCACTCTCTGAGCCACCAGGGAAGCCCATATATACATACATATTTGCATATGTATGTGTGTATAACGGAATCACTTGTTGTATACCTGAAACACTGTAAATTAAATATATTTCAATAAAAAATAAATACATAAATAGTTAAAAGATTAAAAAAAAACCAACCATGTGATTTGTTTAGAATCAGGCTCCCCAGCCCAGAACCCAGCCTGTTCTATGTTCTCTGTTTAAGAATTTGATCACATTACTTCAGAAATACTCAAACCATGCGCTCTGTGCCTCTCCGGCTCTGAATCCGTGTGCCACAGTGGATACTGCTACCGTGGCTGTTTATCGCAGAAACTGGAAACAACCACCCTCCCTAGATACTGTCAATATTGGAGGGTTAGAGCAAGAAGAGAAGCATCGTCGGTGTTTCAGATGGTAAAGAATCTGCCTGCAATGCAGGAGACCCAGGTTCAATTCCTGGGTCAGTAAGATCCCCTGGAGAAGGAAATGGCAACCCACCCCAGTATTCTTGCCTGGAGAATCCCATGGACAGAGGAGCCTGGAGGGCTACAGTCCAGGGGGTCGCAGAGAGTCAGACACGAGGGAGTGACTATTATCTGTCTATCTAGAGCAAGGCGACAGTAGAGACTGTTCCCACACACCTTTCACATCTCTTAAGCACTGCATGATATTTTACCAACAACTCAAAAGAAATTTTCCTCCTAAACATTTTACATAGCTTTTAGCCTTGAGCTGAAAGATTTTCAGAGACCTATACAAATATTAGAACCCAGGTACAAGACTACAATTTTTTCAGGCCAATGACCCTTCTAGAATATTCGCGAAGCTCTGCGGTATGTGGTCAAGAAGACCACAGAGCCCAAGCTGCAAGCCGGCCAAGTCGACCCCGGGACAGGGGCGGCCGACCTCCCTGGGCCTCGGCTTCCGCAGGCGCGACTCGGGGAAGCACCTGGTCGGCCCTCAGGAACTGTGTGTTTGCTTTCAGATGATGTCACGCCTGTGGAAGCCCTTTGTGGGCAGTGTGCGAGGCAGCTGTCCCGCAGCGCCTCCTGCACGGCCCTTGCCTGGGCTCCACGGAGAAGTCTGCGAAGGGACCCGTGGTGGGGCGGGAAGGAAATGAGAGCGCCCGGGAGGCTCACTCCCCAGCTTTCGTCCCGTTTCTCCTCTGGGGGCATTTTGCGGGGGGGGGGGGCGGTGCTGTGTGTCTGAGGGGACCCCGGCCGGCGCTGTCCCAGTCACCTTCCGGCGTGACTTCCGTGCCTACAGAGGCTGGAAGCCTCCGAACCCCCACTTCCCAGGCGCCTGGGGCTCGGCTCCCAGCGGAGATGCTGCGTATTGATCGCGTTCAAGCTGCTGCCAGCTGGGAGCTGCCATGTCCATCCTGATGCAGGGACCCAGGGACGTGCCTGAGTCGCCCGGCCTGGGCCTCCTGCCCGCCTCTGCCACCCCACCCCTCCTCCGTCACCCCCTCCCACTGCTGCCGGAGAAGCTTCCCATGAGCTGCCAGGCCTCTGGCTGGGGGATCAGCCCCGGATCCCGGGAGGGCAGCCCCTTCGTCAGGCACAGGGCATTGCCTGTGAGGAGAGAGGACCGAACAGCAGTTTGGAACAAGTGAACTTGCATAAAGCCCCTGCATCCACCACCAGACACTGTCATTAGTTCTAAAGTCACAGTCCCGCTGAATATTCTGTCACCGGAAGACTAAACGGTAAAGTCAGTCTGCGTGTGAGTTAACAGTGGAAAGAGAAGGGAAACGCTCCTGTCTGCACGCACGTCCGCACGCACGCACGCACAGAGACGCAGGGAGGACGCACTCACATCCGAGCAGGGGGGACACAGGCCAGGTTCTCGGCCTCCTGTGAGTGGCCGGGCGGGGACTTCCTTCCGCCCAGCGCCCACTCCAGGCTCCCGAGCCCCCAGTCAGAACGTCCACCGTCGTTTGGGTCCCGACGTGGTGAAACTACCCAAACCTTTATGTGCAGTGGCCTGAGCCCTGAATCATCCGGCCCTTTCCTGTTTTTCTGGGTGCTGTAGTTTTCCATCGACCTTCCTATCAGGCAGGGAATACGCCGAGTTACCCTAGGAGCCCCCGGTTCCAGGCGCAGCCCTTGCTGCCCGATTCACACTCTCCCCTGGGTTACCGGGATTTGTCACTCCAGCCAGCGGCCTGACCCCTTTTTCTGCCCAGTGGTTCCGAGGCGTCAAGAGCCCAAGAGTGTCAGGTGGCAGGGTCATCTTCCAACTCCATGAGGCCATTGTTTTGCCTGGGGTGGGGAAGGTTGTCCCTGCTAAGATGTCCGGACCGGCGAGTTCAGAGCTGCTAGTTCAGAGCTGCTGGGAGCGAGCAGCAGCTCTGCGAGGGGTTGCTGCTGATGATGGAGTGGACCCGGCCCGCTGCCACCCCTGGCCTCCCAGATCCGAGGTCCTGGCACAGGAAGGGAAGGAGGAGGCAGGGAGGAGGGGCGATGCAGAGAGGGTGGGAAGGAGGAAGGAAGGAAGGAAGGAAGGAAACAGAAACGAAGGCGCGAGAAGAGGAAAAGGAGACACAAGCCCCTGGCACTAGAGCCCACTGGGTTTCGCCGCCTCGCGCAGAGCCCCTTCTCTCCCACAGACACAGCCTCCATCCAGGAAGCCTTTTCCAGCAGAACTCTATTGCTCTCGGGCTCGCTTTATGTAGAAGCGAGTAATTTAGGAGCACCATAAAAGCTTATTGATTACCAGTGGTCGGCCCTATGGTAGGTACTTGGCAAGAGGGAAAAGGAAAGATAGAAATAAGCCCCGAGCTTCCTTCTGCAGAAATAGACCAAACATCAGCGTGGCATCCTCCCAGCCCAGACCATTTCTTGAGCTCATTAAAATTCAACAGCAGTGACCTGATGTGTCCTGGAGGAGTCATCCCAGCCTCCCCCAGACCTCTCGTATGCCTCTCCACCTCCAGCAAAGGCCTCCGTGGGACGAGGGGACAGGAAGGCAGTGGTTCTCAGGCCTGGGCACCAGAACCCACTGGAGGGCCTGTGGGGTCCACCCAGAAGCTCCCTTCCGGGCCAGGAGCTGCTCTCTGAGAACCAGTAGTTTTGAGGTGGTAAAGCAGAGAGGTGAAGAACACGGACTCTGAAAGTCAGACCGCCTGGGTCCAAATCCTGCTCCACCTTCACTGTGGGACCCTGGATGACCACTTACGGGTGCCTCGGTTTTCCCATCTCTAGAATGGGCATCATGGCAGTAGGTGCTTCACAGGGTTATCAAAGGGTTAACAAGACAAAGCGCTGAGCCCAGCACTCGTCTCGGGCCAAGTGGGAGCCAATGCCAGCTGCTAGTTAGACGCTCTCTGTCTGGTGACCCGAGTCACGCCCGAGTGTCCTGTCCAGGAGCCGCCGAGACCCCTGCTCACAACTCGGCCTCAGTTTCCTCCCCGTGAGACGGGAGGACTGGCTAGTTGATGCTTAAGGTTCCTTCTCATAGAAAGACGAGGCGACTTCTGCAGCTCGCAGAAAGCCCTCTGAATCTCTGCGGGCTGTGACCACGCCCAGCACGTCTTCTGTTTTAACTTTCCAGTGTAGCAAGCATGTGAGCCCCAGCAGCTTGCTGAGTCGGAGCTGACGGTGTGACCTTGCCCTCCTCCCCGCTCCGTCAGGGCTGGGCCGGGGGCTGCCCCCCCACTCACCTGGTCCTTGGGGCAGCTCTGGAGGGCTGTGACCTTGTCCCAATTTCCAGGTGAGGGAACCAAGCCCAGGAAGGTGACGAAACCTGCCCAACGTGGGCGATGACAGTGGGACCTGAGCCCCACACAGAGGTCACTGTGAGGCGCTGGGGGCCGAGGTCGGGGCACGAATAGACAGACCCAGACCAGAAACCCCCAGCCGGAGGGGGTCCGAGGAAGCAGAGGGGCTTCTCCAGGTGAAGGGGCTGCCAAGCCGGGTCCCAGTCTGCCCAACATGAGCCCCAGGATTGCCCACCCCTGCTAGGAAAGGCAGCCTGTCTCTGCCCAAAGCTGCCCAGGAGGGCGGGGCGGCCCACTGCCCCTCTGAGCTCCTCCACCCGGCCCTGGGCCCTTGGGAGAGCCTGCTCACCTGCAGAGGCCCAGCCCGCACCGCTGCAGGGCCCCTGGGACTCCTGCCCACCCTGCAGTGACCGCAACCCCAGGCCAACAGGTTTCTACCACGGCCTCTGGGGCATGGAAGCAGCCTTTCACACCACGACCTGACCCCCTGTCGTGGGCTGAACTGTGTCCCCCGACCCAAAGATTCCCATGTGGAAGCGCCAACCCAGGAGGTTAAATGAGGTCACTGGGGTAGGACCTAATCCAACATGATAGGTATCTTTACTTTTTATTTTTCAATTTATGAAAGTATAAAAAAAAAAAGTATAATAATACCTGTATAAGAGACTTGGAAAATACAGAACAAGGTTACATATAGTTCCACTATATATTATAATTATTCTTTTAAGTAGATAAATTAAGAGTTTTAGTTGGAGTTTCAATATTAAATTCTTAAAAACAGAACAAACAGAAAAGTAGAAGGACACAGTAGACCTGAAAAGCACCATGAACCAATTCAACATAAACAGTTAGTTGCTCATTCGTGTCCAACTCTTTGCGACCCTATGGGCTATAGCCCGCCAGACTCCTCTGTCCATGAGATTTTTCAGGTAAGAATACCGGAGTGGGTTGTCATTTCCTCTTCCAGGGGATCTTCCCGACCCAGGGATCAAATCTGTGTCTTCTGCATTAACAGGCAGATTCTTTATTCAGTGCCCTGGCTCACCACTGAAAAATGCCTTTAAGAACCCTTGCTGCCATGGGAGGTTGGCCTGACTGCTGCTCGCTGGACACCAGCCCCCAGTGTCATGGTACGATGACTCAAAGCAAGACCACTTTATAATTTCATCTGCTCAGACAAAAACAAGGTCACTGTAACACCCACAAAAAACTTTCTTTTTGGCTAAAATGAGTAACTGCTACTTTGCCAATTACAACTTTATCTTCAGTCTCTCCTTATTTATTGGGATGCCTGGTCGGGGAAGTGCCCCCACCTTCCGACAGCATCCAGTTTCCCATCTAGACCCACGCCAGCTTCCTTAGACCCTCCCCCAAGTCATCCAACCAAAGCCTGCATCTATAACAGGTGCCTCCCACGCCCCCTCCCCAGATGCCCACGGTTCCCATGGTAACATGCTCCCTCCAGGCAGTGGGTCACCATTCCACCTGTCCAAGCACAGACGTGGCCGGGGGTCTCCAGCCACAACCCCTGGACAATGCTGTCCCCAGCTGCTGTTCGATGGAGCAGACTACAAACTGGATGTGAGAGCTGGATCATAAAGAAGGCTGAGCACCAAAGAGCCGACACTTTAGAACTGTGGTGCTGAGGAGAATCTTGAGAGTCCCTTGGACTGCAAGGAAGTCCGACCAGTCAATCCTAAAGGAAATCAACCCTGAATTCATTGGAAGGACTGATGCTGACGTTGAAGCTCCAATTCTTTGGCCACCTGATGCGAAGAACCAACTTGTTGGAAAAGACCCTGATGCTGGGAAAGATTGAAGGCAGGAGGAGAAGGGGACGACAGAGGATGAGATGGTTGGATGGCATTACCAACTTGATGGACATGAGTTTGAGCAAGCTCCAGGAGATAGTGAAAGACAGGGAAGTCTGGCGTGCTGCAGTCCACGGGGTAACAGAGTTAGACTTACTCCTTAGCTCCTGAACGACAGTGCCAACTGCCAGATCTGGGGGAGGGATGCCGAGAGGAGGATGAGGTGGGTGTTGAAGACTGAGAAGAGGCTTGGCAGTTTCCAAAGGGGAGAGGGGTTCATAGATTCCAGTCGGCTGCCTCTGTGGGGGCAACGCAAGCCTCTCCTCCACCCCCAACAGAACCTTCAGTAATGACTGTGTCATTCACTGAGCTATCCAAGTTGGGTTTGGGTCTGGGTTTGGGGCTGAGTGGGTCGGATCTCTAACTGGCTGAAGAGACTGGGCTGTGAGCAGACCCTCAGGAGAGGCGAGCGACCCCGCAGGACTCGCTGACCATCCTCGGGGGTTCCCTGAGTCCCGGGAGCTCAAGGCAGCGGTTCCCCACCCACCCAGCCGTTAAAACTCCCCAGGGTGCTTGAGAAAGGTCCTCAGGGCCCAGGTGAGTGTCTCCACTTCCGCCTTTGGGAACCCTTCCCTGGGTTTCCTGGAACCACATTCCAACAGGTGCGCTTGTGTAAAAAGTGGCTCAACTGTGAGAATCTCAACCATCAGTTTCGATGGTGGAAAAGTATTTGTGAACAGACATGTCTTTCATTCTCTAAATAACAACAGAATGAGGTCACCTGGGGGCTCTGTAAGATCTTACCAGGAAGTGTGTGGGTGGGGCCGTGGGCTGGGATGTTCCTTACCGAGGACAGGGGACTGCTCCAGGGGAACCCCGTCCCACCCCCGTGACCCCTGGAGCCGTCAGGGGGCTCGTCATCAGGGCTTCTGCTGAACAAGGGCATCTAGAGCCGTCCTTCTGCCCCAGTCCTCCGGGTCCACACCCAGCAGGACGTTCCCAAGAGCAGGTGCTTGAGAACCCTCGGGTCCGTCCAGGAAGGAAGCGATCTGCTGGCTCCCGTGTGACCCCGAGGGCAAGATGCCTGGGAGCCTGCAAAACCGGAGACCAGCCTTCCCGTGATTCTACAAAGAGCGCTGTTTTTAAATCATAAAGAACTGGAAAAAGCCATCAGTTCAGTTCAGTTGCTCAGTCGCGTCCGACTCTTTGTGACCCCATGAATCGCAGCACACCAGGCCTCCCTGTCCATCACCATCTCCTGGAGTCCACCCAAACCCATGTCCATTGAGTCGGTGATGCCATCCAACCATCTCATCCTCTGTCGTCCCCTTCTCCTCCTGCCCCCAATCCCTCCCAGCATCAGGGTCTTTCCCAATGAGTCAACTCTTCGCATGAGGTGGCCAAAGTACTGGAGTTTCAGCTTCAGTATCAGTCCTTCCAGTGAACACCCAGGACTGATCTCCTTCAGAATGGACTGGTTGGATCTCCTTGCAGTCCAAAGGACTCTCAAGAGTCTTCTCCAACACCACAGTTCAAAAGCATCAATTCTTCGGTGCTCAGCTTTCTTCAACGTCCAACTCTTACATCCATACATGACTACTGGAAAAACCATAGCCTTGACTAGATGGACCTTTGTTGGCAAAGTAATGTCTCTGCTTTTCAATATGCTATCTAGGTTGGTCATAACTTTCCTTCCAAGAAATAAGCGTCTTTTAATTTCATGGCTGCAATCACCATCTGCAGTGATTTTGGAACCCAAAAAAATAAAGTCAGCCACTGTTTCCACTGTTTCCCCATCTATTTCCCATGAAGTGAAGGGACCGGATGCCATGATCTTTGTTTTCTGAATGTTGAGCTTTAAGCCAACTTTTGCACTCTCCTCTTTCACTTTCAAGAGGCTTTTTAGTTCCTCTTCACTTTCTGCCATAAGGGTGGTGTCATCTGCATATCTGAGGTTATTGATATTTCTCCCGGCAATCTTGATTCCAGCTTGTGCTTCTTCCAGCCCAGCGTTTCTCAAGATGTACTCTTTGTATAAGTTAAATAAGCAGGGTGGCAATATACAGCCTTGACGTACTCCTTTTCCTATTTGGAACCAGTCTGTTGTTCCATGTCCAGTTCTAACTGTTGCTTCCTGACCTGCATACAGGTTTCTCAAGAGGCAGGTCAGGTGCCCCCAATTAAAGAGGTTCTCTTCCCTCTGCTCAGGTGTAACAGGTGAACCCCGGGTCCTCAGCACCTTGCTATCCGGAAAGCACATCACACACCTTGATTGTCCCTGTCTGCTGACTGCGGTCCCCTCCCCCCACGCGAGCCCCTCCCCCCACGCGAGCCCCTCCTCCACGTGAGCCCTCCCCCACGCCAGCCCCTCCCCCACGCGAGCCCTTGCCTGTGCATCAGGGCCGGTCGGGGTCTAGACCAGGCCCTGCACACTGGGACATCACCGGTGTGACACATGGCATCAGCCCTGGGAGGGCTGGGAGCCTGGTCTGAAGGACTCGCTCTCCCCCAGCACTTGGCACAGAGGGGCTCAAGCACTGGTGATGTAAGAGCTTCAGGGCGGTGAGGATGGGCAAGTGAGGTTCCCCCCACCAAGGGACACGCCCGTGCCTTTTCAGACTTCATCCCCCCAGACGGATGCAGCTTTAGTAAGGAGGGGATGGGGAGGGTGAGGGGGCCGTGGCAGGCCGGGCCATCTTTGACCTTGACCTTCCCTCCGTCCTGGAGACAGGCGGCCCCTGGCAACCCCCGCACCGCTGAGGTCTGAGAGCAGGATCCAAGCTGCCCTCGTGCGGAGGCCGCTTCTCGGAGGTGGCAGACCTCTCTGCGCGGTACCCCTCTGTCTCACACCCTTCAGCTCCTTCCCACGCGGTTGCCAGGGGCCCCCAGCCGTGCCCTCAGGTGACCCGGGAGCCGCCTCCTCCCAAACGCGGAGGCCTCGATCCTTTCTGCCTCTGGCAGACACCGCGCGCAGGACTGCACATCCTAAATAGCTTTAAAATAGCACAGCTGACATTTTGGAGACTGATTAGCAACCTGGTGTTTGCTCGGCTCAGCTGCCTGAGTTGAAATCTATTCGTATCAATCGATTGGTGGCGGAGGAGCACCTGCTGGGAGCCGAAGGCAAAAGCGGCACAAAGTGGGCCTCGCGGGGACGCGCTTCCTGCCTCCGGGGAGTCTCCGGGGATGCTGAGCGCGGCCGGCTGCTGGGCTTCCAGGTGTGAGTGGTGCTGAAGGTGCAGCAGCGGGAGGCAGCTGTGGGCGGAGGCGGAGGGGGCACGGAGCGTGGGGTGACTGGGGGAGCAGAAGCTGCAGCAGCTGAGGGCCCAGGCAGGGGGCTGTGTGCGGGGACCACCGACAGATGGGGTCAAACAGCGGGCGGCTGCCGAGGGAGGCAGGTGATTCAGAGCTCAGCCTGTCGCAGCAGAACAGAACCCAGAGCAGAGGCCGTAGCAACACCGGCAGAGTGGAGCTGGGGCTCATGAGGGCTGGGCTGGGGTCGCAGGATGCGGTCGCGAGAGGAAGGACAATCCCGGGGAAGACGGGCAGGAGGTGGGGACAGGCAGGAAGCAGATGGTGAAGAGCGGGCCTTTCAGGCCCCAGGAGGTGAGAGATATAAAAGGTTCAGGGCATGGGATTCACTGGAGAGCTTTCTTCTTTCTTTTCTCTTTTTTTTTAAAAAATATTTTTATTATTAAAAAAAACACTGTGAAATGTACACCACGACATTTACCATTTTAACCATTTACGGGTCCGGTGCAGACCGTCACATTCACAGGCGCCTCCACAGGGAGGTATGATGGTCCCCAGCAACCATCTCCCAAAGCGAGGCTCTGTCCCCATTAAACCCTGACTCCGCGTTCCCGACCCTCTGCCCGGGGGCCCCATGCTGCTTCCGGCTTCTGTGAACCGGATGGCTCGGGGAACCTCGCCTACGTGGACGCGTGCAGCATTCGTCCTTCTGCGTCTGGCTTGTTTCACCGGGCATCACGTCCTCAAGGTTCATCCACGATGTGGCCTGTGTGAGAATTTCCTTCCTCTGTTGGCTGGACCACACTTCACTGTGTATAGGGACCACGTCTGTTTATCCACCATCCATCAACGGCCACTTGAGTTGCTTCCACCTCTCAGCCACTGTGAAGAATGTGGCTGTGAGCACAGGTGTGCAAATCGTTGTTCCAGGCCCTGCTTTTTAATTTCTCTCTCGCTCCTCTCTCATTTTACACTAAGCAAATCGAGCTGCTCCTTCCAACTTGGCTTAGACATCGCCTCAGCTAAATATCCAAGTTCATCACACACAAGTTCCACCTTCTACTCAACCCTAGAACATAGTCAAGTTATTGTTTAACCGGGATTGCTTTCCTCCAGTTTCCAGTAACACGCGCCTCATTTCCACATGAGCACCCACATTTGCACCACTTTCCCGAACACACGAAGCTTGTTCCCCCGCTCCATCCGGGCAGCGTGGCCCCTGGCCCGCGGTGTGGGCGGCTGCGATTCCTGGCATGAGCACGGGTCTCAGTGCCCCCACCCTGCCCCCATCCTGGCCCTGCCTCCCGGGGAAGCCGTCCCACCACGATGGTCTCAGCACTGTCGTGGGGGTGGGGAGGGGCGCACAAGACCTTTCCGCAGGCTCCTCCCAAGGATTAAACCAGCTGCCAGTGTGCAGGCCTCTCGGTGTCCTCACACCTAAGGATTTCCTGGCCATAGCACTGACCTGTCGCCTGCTTATAAGTGTGGGAGGGTGACGTTCTTTTTCTGGGGTGGCAGGCACTTTTAGAACAGAGACGTGTGCTCAGTCACTTCGGTCGTGTCTGACTCTTTGAAACCCCATGGACTACAACCCACCAGGTTCCTCTGTCCACAGGATTCTCCAGGCAAGAATACTGGGGTGGGTTGCCATTTTCTCCTCCAGGGAATCTTCCCGACCCAGAGAGCGAACCCCCATCCCCTGTGTCTCTTGCATTGCGGGTGGATTTGTTACCCGCTGAGCCACCACCAATGATGGCAAATATTGGGCTCCAAAGGAGTCTCAGCTGCATCCGCTCTCGGGCTGAGAAGGTGATGGTGTCTACCAAGGGCAGGGGGGCAGGCCAGGCTGAACCCAGACCCCAGGGGTTCCAGAGATGGTCACCAGGCTCTTGTTTTTCAGTTTTCTAAGCTCCGAGTAATGCGACCTCCCCCTCCAGTGTGGGAATCTGTTATCCAAAAATACGCAGCCAAGATGTCAGGAGGTGGTAAGGACCGTTTAATGATGAAACCAAACCCCACCACACCGTCAATCCTCAGCATCCGCAGAAATGAGCAGGGACCCCCCAAGTGAGTGTTTGATGAGTGATTTCCTGCCCGCACGCACGAAGCACTGCAGACCTCAGGCCTCCAGCGTCGTGCCCCGAATTACAAAGCAAACAGCACAGGAGACAGCCACAGCTCAGCCAAGACAGAGGCCACAATAATTAAACCAGTGACCAGCAGGCTGCCTGTGTCCCCCGAGTCTCCCACGCTGTGTTCTCATGGCCCGCGTTCTTCGGCACTGAGTCCTCCCCGTGTCGCAGTGACATTAATTCTGTTTCCCTCCCTGGAGAGTGAAGTCCTCGGGGTCCAGGCGCCCTGTTCAGTCTGTGCCGCCGGAGCATGGCGCGTCCTTTGCAGCCCTGGGAGATGCGTGTGGTCGAGCCCCCCGGGCGGGAGGTGCCAGCCGCGTCATCCTGCTCTTGTTCCTTCCTCCCGCATCTCATCCCCTGCGGGGACCAAAGCAGGCCCCCTTGATTTATTTTGGTCTCTGTGTCTGCAAACGCATACATTAGCTGGCTTGTGAGAAAGAGGTGGCTCTTCCACAGGCTGGAATTAGACGCTGTATTCAACGTTTGCAGAGCGACTTGGAGGATTAGAAAAACGCCTTGTCCCGAACAGGAACCGTGATGCTTCCCATTTTTTTTTAGTGTAAAACACGAAGTAAACATAATTCACAGCCATTTTCAATGTCCTGGTGCATTCCAGAGACCCATTTCAGATAAATGACTCTCCAATGCCCTATGAGTCTGGTTTGATGGGCTATAACGTGTCCAGATTGTTTTAAACCCAGGCCCTGCTCTGATATTTGTTTCTTGTGGTCACCATGGATGGAAAATAAAGACACCAGGAGCAGAAGCAGGTTCTGCTGGGGGATGAGGGAGAAGCGAGAAGGGAGGGTGCCTCTTCAAAAAATTCACAAAAATTACGCTGGCGTCTGTAAAATTGAGGTGGTACTGGCTTATATTATTGCCTGTACTTTTCTGAAGGTTTAAAACATTTCCGAGAGAGAGACTCTCCCAGCTGTCTGTACCCTGCTGTGCACCCTGCCACCCCGAGCTACTCAAAGTGGGGTCAGCCAGCAGCTTTTCACAAACGCGGCTTCTCAGACCCGGCCCACCCTGGAGATTCAGAATCTGCATTTTAAGGAGACCCAGATGATTCCTACACACGTGAAACTGGCCACTTCCCTCCTGAGAAGCAACCCTGTGCATCACCTCCCGAACTCCTAAAGCGCGGAAGCAGTTCAAGGATATTTTAAGATCTCTTTGAGCCCCTATCTGGGTCAGGAGTTCCCCAATGCCATGCACCCGCTTTTCCCAAAGCATTCTGCGTTATCGCCAGATGCCCCCTGGACCGTGAGCTCCCCATCCAGGCCTTTAGCCTCTGGGCGGTTGTCCTAACACAGTACCTCATGGCACATGGCGTGAGGGTCAATGGATGCTTTAAGCTCAAACAAGAATCCACATTTTTAGATACCTGTCAGGCCACCACTCCCACTGAAATTTCATCTGGGGAAGGGATGTTCCTGGTTCTGGAGCACATTAATGCATGGGATGGCTTTCTCGCTGTCTTTTATGGTTCTAGACCTAAAATAAATTAATTCACTGTAAAATTATCTACATTTTTTACAACTGCATGTTTAAAATTTTGTAGCAAAGTGGGATTGTTGATGGCACATGTCAGTGAATTGACATTAAAAAAATATCCCCACTTCATAAAGAATCCGCCTGCCAAATACAGGGTACACAGGTTTGATCCCTGACTGGGAACACCCCACACGCCTCGGAGCGGCTAAGCCTGTGGACCACAGCTACGGAGCCTGTGCTTAGAGCCTGGAAGCTATGACTACAGAGTCCACGCGCTGCCACCACTGAGGCCCACAGCCCTGGAGGTTGTGCCAGAGAAGCCACCACAGTGAGCAGCGTGCACCACAGCAGGAGCGTGGGTCCACTCACTGCAACCAGAGGAAAGCGTGCACAGCCATGAAGACCCAGCTCAGCCAAAACAAAGGAAAAATAAACTTTAAAAATTCAGGAATTTCAACTTTCAAGACAACTTGACCCCATATAAAAGCCCTGGGAGAGATGAGAATGTCTCCCCCAGATAGAGGAACACAGTTGGTGTGTAACTCCAGGGGCACAGACCCCAAGCAAAGAGCCTCCAGCCTAAATCGGCAAGGCCGTGTATACCCTCACCCGGCGTTGTCCTGGAGTTTCCCACCATCGTTGGACGCATCGGCGGACACTCTCCCCACGTGGCACTCGGGGCAGCCACCTCGTCTCTCTTATTATAAAAACAACCCCAGCAACACGCTGGAAACCGTGACCACCTTGGAAATTCCTGTCATCATTGGCTGATTATGTGACGTTTTGAAGGGTTTTAAGTTTGCAATAGGACTTCCTGGTGGCTCAGTGGCAAAGAATCCACCTGTAATGCTGGAGACCTGGGTTCGACCTCTGGGTTGGGAAGATCCCCTGGAGAAGGAAACAGCTACCCACTACTGTATTCTGGCCTAGAGAATTCCATGGACAGAGGAGCCCGGCAGGGTACAGTCTATGGGGTGGCAAAGAGTTGGACAGGACCGAGCGACTAAACAAGTGTGCATTAATCCCACCAGTTCTCCTCATAGGTCTAGGAGGCAGGAAGCAGTCACGGGAATCAACTTACTGGGCAGACACCGCCTTGGGGACCAGACGGTATTTTATCAAGTGGGTTTTTTTTTTTTTTTCTCCTTTAAGACAGAAAACGACCTTGGAAGCAGTCAGCAAAGCAGTGGAAATATTTTCCTCTATTCACGAGCACCGTCTAACCAGCACATGGTCTATGCGTGCAGAACAAGTAACGCCTGGAGGAACCGAGAGGTGGGAGGAGCCATCCGCAGGAAGCCCTGGTGACGTGGGGAGCCCGGATCTCAGGGCTGCCCACGCCAGGGCAGTGTGCATCCCCCCAAAGATAAGCTCAGTGCCTACCCCTCTTAGCAAGAGTCCCTTCAGGAGAAACACTGGCTTTTAGCAGTCATCTCCCCTGGCATTCAGTCACTGCACCCACGAGAATAACATTAATACTTTAGTGGAATAATAGTGAACAGTAATTCAGTGATAATTGAATGATATTCAACAAGAATGATAGCATTGCGTGGAAAGACCTGGACAAACTTTCTGGCCAACCCAGAAGTATGATGGGTATTTGCACTGCTTTTAACTTTGCAAAGCTCTTTCACTTTGCATTGGTCCAGCAGTTTAATTATGTTGCCAGAAAGAAAGAGGAACTTCCTCCTTCATTAAGACCCACGGCCCCCGATGTGCCCACACACCCCTAAAAGCACCAATAGAAACCATGGAGCCTCAAGGCTGTGAGTGAGTGCTGAGCCTCGGAGGCTCTTCTTGCCTTTTGAGTGTCTCCGGTGTTTGCAAAATGATTCCCCGTAAACAGAAGTCAGCTCCTCCTGGACTAAGTGCTTAGCAAGAGGTTGATTGAAAAAGACTCAGAAATTTTGAAAAAGGCTTAGAAATCTCAAGGAGGGCAAAGTTCATAAGAGAAGCTGGCCATCCAGAAGAATCACCTTTCTTTGGGAGGCCTCATTTAATTAGGTTCAGGAGATAAAGTGAAACTTTGGGTGAGTAGCATTTTTATTTTGGATTTTAATTTATTTTAAATATTGCATTGATGTTTTTAAAAGAAGCCAACTTCTTCAAAATAATAGAGGGAAAGATGGTGAAAGTTGCTTAATGGCTGGTTAACCAAACTCATTGGCACCATCAGAAGTGTTAAAGGGGATTTGGGAGGTGATGCTTTGCCTGGTTTTATTCATCCCTTCATCCCCATTTACTGAGCCTCTGCTACTGCTGCTACTGCTAAGTCGATTCAGTTGTGTCCAACTCTGTGCGACCCCAGAGACGGCAGCCCAACAGGCTCCCACATCCCTGGGATTCTCCAGGCAAGAACACTGGAGTGGGTTGCCATTTCCTTCTCCAATGCAGGAAAGTGAAAAGTGAAAGTGAAGTCGCTCAGTCGTGTCAGACCCCTAGTGACCCCATGGACTGCAGCCTACCAGGCACCTCCATCCATGGGATTTTCCAGGCAAGAGTACTGGAGTGGGGTGCCATTGCCTTCTCCAAATTGAGCCCCTACAAGGTTCAAAAGATGAAGGATACACAGTCATATCTTCAGAGAGCTTCATGCTTAAGAGAGCAACTCAGAAAGAACGTATTTGTTTCCAGAAAGCTCGTATTTGTTTCCAGAAAGCTGAGGTTGGAATGACGTGAGGGAAAGAGCCCCGTGGACTGTTTGCATGGCTGACCCTGGTCGTCCTCCACAGACTCGGTTTCTGGGGAGCCGCATCCAGGGTGTGTTAACTGGGCTCCAGACCTGAGCTCTCGCCCTGGGCTGGCCTCCGATGGAATCTTCCCTTTAGGAGGAAGGATTGGATTTCCCTGGCCCTCAGGTTCCTCTCACAGAAAGCGAGAGGCTGTCAGACAATGAGAGGGTCCGCTTAGCTTCCTCTTGTGTTACCATCAAAAACGGCATTCGCCACCCGGGAAAGGGAGAAGTTACTGATTTTTTTGTTGTCTTGGAAGAAAACCAGCCACGACGTCCGAGCACACACACTAACCAGCTTGCCCCAGATGGGCCTCCAGGCCCAGGAGAGACAGTCCCTCTTTGCTGGGGGCAGGGGCCGGGTGGCTGTTTACAAAACTCCTGAGAGAGGCCTTAATTCGTGAGTCTGCACTTGGGTTTAAAACAAAATAGCCTCTCTTGGCAACAGAGAGCTTCAAACGGCGAGCCCCGCGCCAGCGTAGACGCCACGGAGTCGACATGGATTCCAGACCCACGGGGCCTGGCGCCCAGAGAAGGGATGGACGCCACCTGATCCGTCTGCCCTCCCGGCCCGGCCGGGTGAGCCTGGGGCCACCGCGGGCCTCTCTCCTGCAGCCTTGATGAAGGCCATGTGTGTGGATCCTCTCCACGGCGGGACCAGCGGGACCTCACACCTGGAGATCTGATTGGGTGGGAACGGACGGGCGCCCGGCACGTGCATTCTCCTTTGAAAGAGAGAAAACTGGAAATCAGAGGAGAGAGACCCCGGAGGAACCTTTCATCTCACCAGCCGGAAAGCGCAGCTGAGAAGCTGTCTTTCCATGGAGGATGCGGGGTGGGGAATGGGGGAAGGGGGAGGACGGACGTTCTTTCCAGGGCACCCCGGGGCCTGGACACGTTTCCGCCCTCATTAAATGGAAATGTGCGGAATGAACGCTCAGCTGAGATCAGAAGGGAGCGTGGTGCTCTTTCGAGGGAGCTCGGAACCAACAGGAGCCCAGCCTGCCACTCACTGTTACCGGCGCAGGTGTGAGGCTTCCTCTCCCCACAGCCTCCTGGGCCACAGAAGAAATTCAGGACCCTCAGAGCCACGCAGGACAAGAAACCCACCTCCTTAAGCCATACGCAAGCTCATTTCAAGTCCCAGGTCATGCTTCTCAGTCGAATCACTCAACTTGGTTTCAACAGACTTTTAGCCACTGAGAGTCAAGAGTCTAAAAAATTTTTTTTGTAACTGAGGAAATTCAAAGAATGTGCTGCAAACTCCAAAGGCAGTTTCAGGAAGCAGGCTGAAAGTTTTGAACCATAGCAATGCCATCCTCACAGGTCCATTGTCTTCTGGGAAGAGGAGGGGCTCCTGGGCTCATATTCCAATCACTTAAACATACCCGTTCTCAGTGGGACCTGACCCATCAAAAGCTCTTGTGCAGCAAAGGAAGCCACAAACAAAACTAAAAGACAACCCATAGAATGGGAGAAATATTTGCTTAGGGTATAACCTACAAGGGGTTAAATTTTCCAAATTTTCCAAACAGCTCATGCAGCTCTATATCAAAAATAAAATAAACAATCAAAAAATGGGCAGAAGACCCAAAGAGGTAAAGAAGACATACAGATGGCCAAGAGGCCCATGAAAAATAAGTGCCCAACAACACTAATTTTTGGAGAAACGCAAATCAAAACTACAATGAGGTATCACCTCACGTCAGTCAGAACGGCCATCATTAAGAAGCCCACAAACAAGAAATGCTGGAGAGGGAGTGGAGAAGAGGGAAGCCTCCTACACTCCTGGTGGGAATGGAAATGGGTGTGGCCACCGTGGAGAACAGCAGGAGGTTCCTTAAAAAACTGAAAACAGAATTACCATAGGTCCCAGCAATCCCACTACTGGGCGTGTACTCTGAGAAAACCAAATTCAAAAAGACACTTGCACCCCAGTGTTCACAGAAGTACACTTTACAGTCTATCCACAGACAGATGAATAGATAAAACGCACAGAGTCGGACACGACTGAAGTGACTTGGCAGCAGCAGCAGCAGAACATATGTGCAATGAATATTACTCAGCCATTAAAAAAATGAAATAATGGTATTTGCAGCAACATGAATGGACCTGGAAATTATCATACTAAGTAAAGTCAGACACAGAAAGACAAGTATGTGTATCACTTACACGTGGGATCCAAAAAAATTATACAAGTGAACTTAATTACCAAACAAACAGACTCACAGGCTTAGAGAACGAACGCGCAGTTACCAGTGGGCAAGGATGGGGTTGAAGGTAGATTGGGAGTTTGGGAGGGACATGTATACACTACCACTACATTTAAAATGGATAACCATCAAGGACCTACTGTACAGCACAGGGAACTCTGCTCAATATTCTGCGATAACGTATGTGGGAAAAGAATTTGAAAAAGAAGAGATACGTGTATATGTACAACTGAATCACTTTGCTGTACGCCTGAAACTATCACAGCATTAGTAATCAACTATACTTTTTGGGCTCCAAAATCACTGCAGATGGTGATTGCAGCCATGAAATTAAAAGACACTTACTCCTTGGAAGGAAAGTTATGACCAACCTAGATAGCAAACACCCTCTTCCAACAGCACAAGAGAAGACTCTACACATGGACATCACCAGACGGTCAACACCGAAATCAGATTGATTATATTCTTTGCAGCCAAAGATGGAGAAGCTCTATACAGTCAGCAAAAACAAGACCAGGAGCTGACTGTGGCTCAGATCATGAACTCCTTATTGCCAAATTCAGACTGAAATTGAAGAAAGTAGGGAAAACCACTAAACCATTCAGGTATGACCTAAATCAAATCCCTTATGATTATACAGTGGAAGTGAGAAATAGATTTAAGGGGCTAGATCTGATAGATAGAGTGCCTGATGAACTGTGGAATGAGGTTCGTGACATTGTACAGGAGACAGGGATCAAGACCATCCCCATGGAAAAGAAATGCAAAAAAGCAAAATGGCTGTCTGAGGAAGCCTTACAAATAGCTGTGAAAAGAAGAGAAGCAAAAAGCAAAGGAGAAAAGGAAATATACAAGCATCTGAATGCAGAGTTCCAAAGAATAGCAAGAAGAGATAAGAAAGCCTTCCTCAGCGATCAATGCAAAGAGATAGAGGAAAACAACAGAATGGGAAAGACTAGAGATCTCTTCGAGAAAATCAGAGATACCAAGGGAACATTTCATGCAAAGATGGGCTCGATAAAGGACAGAAATGGTATGGACCTAACAGAAGCAGAAGATATTAAGAAGAAGTGACAGGAATACACAGAACTATACAAAAAAGATCTTCACGACCAAGATAATCACGATGGTGTGGTCATTCACCTAGAGCCAGACATCCTGGAATGTGAAGTCAAGTGGGCCTTAGAAAGCATCACTACGAACAAAGCTAGTGGAGGTGATGGAATTCCAGTTGAGCTATTTCAAATCCTGAAAGATGATGCTGTGAAAGTGCTGCACTCAGTATTCCAGCAAATGTGGAAAACTCAGCAGTGGCCGCACAACTGGAAAAGGTCAGTTTTCATTCCAATCCCAAAGAAAGGCAATGCCAAAGAATGCTCAAATGACCACACAATTGCACTCATCTCACATGCTAGTAAAGTAATGCTCAAAATTCTCCAAGCCAGGCTTCAGCAATACATGAACCGTGAACTTCCAGATGTTCAAGCTGGTTTTAGAAAAGGCAGAGGAACCAGAGAACAAATTGCCAACATCCGCTGGATCATCGAAAAAGCAAGAGAGTTCCAGAAAAACATCTATTTCTGCTCTATTGACTATGCCAAAGACTTTGACTGTGTGGATCACAATAAACAGCGGAAAATTCTGAAAGAGATGGGGATAACAGACCACCTGACCTGCCTCTTGATAAATCTGTATGCAGGTCAGGAAGCAACTGTTAGAACTGGACATGGAACAACAGACTGGTTCCAAATAGGAAAAGGTGTACGTCAAGGCTGTATATTGTCACCCTGCTTATTTAACTTCCATGCAGGGTACATCATGAGAAACGCTGGGCTGGAAGAAGCACAAGCTGGAATCAGGACTGCAGGGAGAAATATCAATAACCTCAGATATGCAGATGACACCACCCTTATGGCAGAAAGTGAAGAGGAACTAAAAAGCCTCTTGATGAAAGTGAAAGAGGAGAGTGAAAAAGTTGGCTTAAAGCTCAACATTCAGAAAACGAAGATCATGGCATCTGGTCCCATCACTTCATGGGAAATAGATGGGGAAACAGTGGAAACAGTGTCAGACTTTACTTTTTTGGGCTCCAAAATCACTGCAGATGGTGACTGCAGCCATGAAATTAAAAGACGCTTACTCCTTGGAAGAAAAGTTATGACCAACCTAAATAGCATATTGAAAAGCAGAGACATTACTTTGCCAACAAAGGTCCATCTAGTCAAGGCTATGGTTTTTCCAGGGGTCATGTATGGATGTGAGAGTTGGACTGTGAAGAAAGCTGAGCGCCGAAGAATTGATGCTTTTGAACTGTGGTGTTGGAGAAGACTCTTGAGAGTCCCTTGGACTGCAAGGAGATCCAACCAGTCCATTCTGAAGGAGAACAGTCCTGGGTGTTCATTGGAAGGACTGATGCTGAAGCTGGAACTCCAGTACTTTGGCCACATGATGAGAAGAGTTGACTCGTTGGAAAAGACTCTGATGCTAGGAGAGATTGGGGGCAGGAGGAGAAGGGGACGACAGAGGATGAGATGGCTGGATGGCATCACCAACTCGATGGAAGTGAGTTTGAGTGAACTCTGGGAGTTGGTGATGGACAGGGAGGCCTGGCATGCTGTGATTCATGGGGTCGCAAAGAGTCGGACAGGACTGAGCAACTGAACCTAACTGAACTGAGATAGCGTATTAAAAAGCAGAGATATTACTTTGCCAACAAAGGTCCATCCAGTCAAGGCTATGGTTTTTCCAGTGGTCATGTATGGATGTGAGAGTTGGACTGTGAAGAAAGCTGAGCGGCGAAGAATTGAAGCTTTTGAACTGTGGTGTTGGAGAAGACTCTTGAGAGTCCCTTGCACTGCAAGGAGATCCAACCAGTCCATTCTGAAGGAGATCAGTCCTGGGTGTTCATTGGAAGAACTGATGCTGAAGCTGAAACTCCAATACTTTGGCCACTTCATGCGAAGAGTTGACTCATTGGAAAAGACTCTGATGCTGGGAGGGATTGGGGGCAGGAGGAGAAGGAGACGACAGAGGATGAGATGGCTGGATGGCATCACCAACTCGATGGACGTGAGTTTGAGTGAACTCTGGGAGTTGGTGATGGACAGAGAGGCCTGGCATGGTGTGATTCATGGGGTTGCAAAGAGTCGGACACAACTGAGCAACTGAACTGAACTGATACCCCAAAATAAAATAAAAAATTTTTAAATAAAATAAAAATGTCTATTTCTCTATGTAAAAGTCTCATCTGATACAAGGCATTAAAGTTGAGGTTTTTTTTTCTTTAATGATCTACGTGAAAAAAAAGGTCAACACGTAAAATAGAATCCTAGACAATGGAGTCTAGATTCTCGCTTTTCGGATCCATCTGCAGAAAGCGCCCCTGCACACCAGGGCGATCCCGGCTCCCGTGACCACTCAGACCAGTTCAGGCTCCAGTCCAAGACGGCCAGTCCCTCCGGGGGTGGGGAGGGGCTGAAGTTCCCCTGTGCTTCTCCGTAGCGCCGTGTCCGACAGGAAGACAGAGGGGACCACACAGAATTTTAGACTCCAGAGCCTTCTTGGTGGGAGAACAGTTCTGAGCCCAACACAAAGGGCAATCAAATCGGGCAGGTTTCCAAGGAGCCTTCCCTGTGTGGGGCTCTGTGTTGTTCAGTGACCAAGGGAGGCAGAGGTGAGTCTCCTGACCAGGTAGAGCACTCCAGAGAGCGTACGGGCTCAGTGGTGTCCCCGGGAGGGCAGGGGTCACAGAGCTGGCCTCAGGAGCTGGATGTGCGTGCTTCCCTGTGGGGAAGCACTTGGGTTTCCCAAGGTCTCCAGCCTTGGGGCAGAGAGCTAGGGGCTCCAGGAGTGAGGCATTCTCGGGGTGAAGGAGCCCCCAGCACAACCTTCTGCTGGGAGGACGGGGTGGGCAGAGCCGCGCTGCAGGGCGGGCTGGTGTCCTGAGGCTGGCAGGGGACCCGGCCGAGGTCCGTCTACGTCCTGGGCCGGGTACCACGCACCTTCGGGCGGGTGACTCAGCGCCGCCAAAGCTGCCCTCCTCACCTCCACCGTGGCCGTCACGGGTGTGCAGGCACTTCAGGGAGCGACGCACTGGGCAGGTCTGGGGGCCGGAATGGCTCTTGAGACGGTCGGGAGCATGGCCCATCCCTGGTTCTGCCAGAGACACCGAGCGATGTGTTTGCACCAGGAGAGGGCGGGCAGAGGGCGATGGGGTCAGCTCAGCTGTCAGCTCCTCTGGGTGTCAAATCGGGGCTGGGGAAGCCTGCCCGGGACTGCTCCAGGTGCGACTGGGTCGGGCGGATGCGACGCCGGACGGCAGGGTGTGGTGGTCCTTCACTCTTGACGTGGATTCAGCTCCGTAGATAAGATAGAGGGCTGTCTGGCCTGCCCCTGGGCAAAGGGGCCACAGGGGATTCGGGATTAAGAACAGAGGTCAAGGCCAGAGTGACTGCTACCAGGAAATCTGACCACAGACAGCAAAGTCCAGCTCTGCATCTATCAGGGCTGGCTGCGAAATCACTTAGCAGAGCTAACGGAGTGGAACGTCCGGGGGATTCCAGCCTCTTTGGTCTGTTTGACTGATGCTGGAAGCTGACCCTGGTTGGTGGGGACGAGGAATCCTTTAAGCTCAGTCTGCGTCTCTCGAAGGGCTGGGGCTGGGACGACCACTTCTGACGGCACCTGAACGACCCTGGATATTGCACAGCTGTTCACCCGCCCAAGTCCCCAGCTCCCACCATCTCACGCTCCTCGCAGCCGCCCCGTGTGCCAGGCGGTCGGTACTGAGGCAGGTGTGATGATTATTCCCACTTTACTGATGAGGAAGGGCTTCCCTGGTGGCTCAGTGGTAAAGAATCTGCCTGCCAGTGGAGGCAATCTGTGGGTTGGGAAGATCCCCTGGAGGAGGAAATGGCAACCCACTCCATCCCACGGACAGAGGAGCCTGGTGGGCTGCAGGCCATGGGGTCACAAGGAGTCGGACACGACTTATCAACCAAACAACAACAACTCAAGAGGACAATAAGGCTCCAGAGTAACGGGACCAGTTCAAGGTCACAGAGCCGGAAGAAATCAGGAGGTCCGACTCTAGACGCTCTGCTCTCCTAGACGACATCCTGCTGAGTGTTTGGGGGGCTTGAACTACTTCTCCCCCTGGACTTGGGCTGTGGTGCCTGGAAGCAGACTCTGGAATGAGGAAGCCGGCGAGGGGGCAGGGGCCTCCCTGTCCCAGGTGAAGGCGCACTGACTTCCAGGGCCTCCTGCTGCCTGTCCGTGACCTCCCGGAATCCAGTGCTCTGAGAAGTCTCCACTGGGGGCTGACGGGCTGAACGCCCCGTGGAGCTGGCCTCCATCTCCCAGCCCCCCGCCCTGGCCTCCCCACAGCGACAGCTGCTTGTGCCCTTCGGGGTCTGGGCAAAGCCGGCCTGTAGCCAGCAGGCCTGGAAGGTCCTGAATCTTCACCCCGGGGTGACGGGCTCGTGAGCAGCCCTCCCACCCCTGCTTCAGGGAAACGTGGAGTTCAGTACCTGAGCGTCACCGCTGTTTCGTGGGCAGCAAGTCCTTCTTGTGCGTTTGTTGAGTTATCCCGAAAAGCGGAGGATTCCCTCCTGACAGCTTGTCACTCGTGTCTCATCTGCGTTCTCTCTGAGAGGAAGGGCCCTGGGAGACGTCGACATACAGTTTGCACGACGTGTCTAACGAGCACAGAAACGGACGACATCGTTTCTGCTTCAGGAACCGTACCGGGGGACTCCGCTACCCGCCTCCTGCCCCACCAGGCTCGTGGTTCAGACCAGCCTTGGGCCCCCTCCCTGCACGTGACCAGGCCAGCACGCAGCATCACAGCCCAGGTGCCATGGTGACAGGCTCACAAGGGCACGGGGCCCTCCAGCCACCGTGAGAGCTGTGGAAACCGGCGGGGGACGCTGTTGGGAACTTTCGAGAAGAGCTGCTTCCTTCTGTGGGAGCTGCCAGGGTGGGTGAGCAGGGGACCCACCACGGGAGCCTGAGAACGAGGGCAGAGAAAACAGCAGCTCTGGGGAGAGAGGAAGGCTACAGCGTGTCAGAAGTCGGCCCACCCCTGCTCTCTCTGGTTACATAAGCTAGGGAAGTCCCTTTTTTTTTTTTTTTTTGCATAAGTCAGTTTGCCTTAGGTCTACACTTTCTGTATGAAAAAAATACTAACATATTCTCGGTATTGGTAACTTCCTGCTGACGTCTTGCTGTATCAGCAAGTATGAGACCCCGCTATGCTGCCTAAAATAAGTCCATCTCCAGATACTGACGTGCCAATCACTCACGTCAGCTCAGACCACCAGCCGGCTTGTTCGGTGCCATCTCCCCATGGTCACTTGTGTCCTCAAAGAATACGGGCATTGTCTGCATATCCTGAGAACGAAAGCTGTTCCGAGCCCGCTCGGACGACGCTCCACCCGGCCAGGGGCCTCTGCTCACACAGTGGCCGTTGGGACAGTTTTTGTGGGTTGGTGACCCAAAATGTACAGTTTTCATGATGCTGCTCCTAGATCGTTACCCGAGAGAAATGAAAGAGAGTGTCTACACAGAGGACGTCTGTGGGACATATCTGAGGGACCAGAGCAGCCTTATCCCAAGTGGCCGGTGAGCAGGGGGATGGATAACACGGTCACGCAACAGAGCCCCACTCAGAAGCAGACACAAAGGAGTGAGATACGGATGCGCGCAAAGATGCGGGGCCTCTCACGGGCGTCCTGCTGAGCGAAGGCAGACGGGCACCGGATTGCGGTGTCTGGCTCCACTTACACGCTGAGAACAGGAACGGAACGGGCCACTCACTGTCCGGGTGGGTTGGAGGGTGCGAACCGTCTGCAAAGAGGCACCGTGGAGCTTTTCCTGGTGACGGACGTGTCTGTACCTTGATGGGGGCGAGGGCTTCGCAGGTGTGTACATCCTTGTTTAAGTTTAAAACGTGCATGTATAAAATATACCTCAATAAAGTCACTGTAAATTGATTATTGGAGTGTAAAGTCATTTTCTTATTTATTTATTTATTTTTTTAGTTCTACCAGTTTATTGCTACCAACCCGTGACCCTCCACCCTCATGCACACATGCTCAGTCATGTAACCCCATGGACTGCAGCCTGCCAGGCTCCTCTGTCCATGGACTTTTCCAGGCAATAAAGTCATTTTCCAAAGTGAGGATTTCCCCAGAATTCTCAAAACTCCTAATGTTTATATTTAACATAGTCTTTTGAAGAGTGCGCTTTCTCCTTCCCACGTCCCTCTGCCCCTGTGTCTTTCTGGCCTATGGATGGGTCTCCTCTGCTGCTCGTGGAAAACACTTCGCTTCTGGTCACCACGTGCGGAGGACTCTCAACCAGCAAGTCTCTGGGCCGCCAGCATGGTGTCCTGAAATTTAATCCAGCTCTGATACCGCTGGCCCGGAGTTACTTCAAACCCCGTGGATCAGGACTCTGTCCTAGAAGACTGCCCTCCCCACCCCCACTGCAGACGCTTGTTACAAACCCAGTATCACCGGTGCTTCTGACCCAACAGCCACAGAGCAGAGGTTGCAATGACCTTTCTTGAGTGTGATTCACTTGATAGAGGGGCTCACAGAAGTGGTGGAAGTGTTTACTCACCTTTACCCGTTTATTACAGAGTGCATTACCAGCCCCGTCCCCCGCCTGGAGATCTGGGGAGAGACGTGCTGGCTTGTGTTCTGGCCCCTCGCCTGCCTCCGGGAGCCACCCAGCCTCACATCACTAGAACCAGGGATGCTCCTGATGCTCTCTGCTTGCTTGGTAGTAAGATTTTTTTTTCTTTTTGGATGTGGATCATTTTTAAACTCTTTGCTGAATTTGTTACAATATTATTTCTGCTTTATGTTTTGGTCTTTTGGCTACAAAGCATGTGAGATCGCCCACCAGCGATCAACCCCTCACCCCCTGTGTTGGAAAAGAAAGTCCCAACCACTGGACCACCAGGGAAGGCCCACCCCTGCTGCTGATGCTGCTAAGTCACTTCAGTTGTGTCCAACTCTGTGCGACACCACAGACGGCAGCCCACCAGGCTCCCCCGTCCCTGGGATTCTCCAGGCAAGAACACTGGAGTGGGTTGCCATTTCCTTCTCCAATGCATGAAAGTGAAAAGTGAAAGGGAAGTCGCTCAGTCATGCCCAACTCTTAGCGACCCCATAGACAGCAGCCCACCAGGCTCCCCCGTCCCTGGGATTCTCCAGGCAAGAACACTGGAGTGGGTTGCCATTTCCTTCTCCAATGCATGAAAGTGAAAAGTGAAAGGGAAGTCGCTCAGTCGTGTCTGACTCTTAGCGACCCCATGGACTGCAGCCTACCAGGCTCCTCTGTCCGTGGGATTTTCCAGGCAAGAGTACTGGAGTGGGGTGCCAGTGCCTTCTCCTCACCTGGAAATCGCAAGCAATGTAGGAGCTCTGTGCCAGGAACCAGCGACGGAGACTCACGTACATGTTTTTTGTTGATGTTGTTGTTTAGCCGCTCAGTCGTGTCCAACTCTTTGGACCCCATGGACTGCAGCCCACCAGGCTCCTCCGTCCATGGGATCTCCCCGGCAAGAACACTGGAGAGGATTGCCATTTCCTCCTCTAATATATTTCTTATTATTTCACAACAGTGTTCTTCTTTGCATGCCATAGTTACATCATCATGTAGAAATGCCATGAGGTTCCTAAACTTTCACGAACGGTGATTCTCCTTGTACCTCAGGGCCTTCCCTCCTGCTGTTCCTTCTACTGTTCCCTCTTCTCTTTCTGGCAAAATCCTGCCTACTGCCCCAGTCTTCATCCATTCCAAAAATATTTCCTGAGTGCCGGGCAGCGTGGCTACTGAGACATATAACCAGGGCTCTGCTCTGGCCTTCAGAGATATACACTAGAAAAATGGAGTTTTCCTCGAACGCCCTTAGATTTATATCCCAGCATTTTCTGGTTGATGAAAAGATTCTGTCAAAGCCCATTAACCTGGAGGCTACAGCCGCTCCATCTCACCACCAAACAGTGGCTACTTCCTCCACACATGTGTTCCCATCCTCCCCAAAGGCTCTGCTAACTCTAAAGAAATGGAGTCTTTGAGAAGGTTACCAAAGCAGGAGGGAAAAAAACTCTGCCGAAATGAAGGGAAAACTTGGGACAAGCACACTTCTGGGTTGGTGACCAAAACACGGTACAAGATGGAAATGTAAACAAATGAGACGGCAGAATTTGAACACAGCCTGCTGGACTCTCAGGCTGCCTTGAGGCTCACGCCCCACCCCCCAGCCTTTCGGACGGACCACAGCCTGGACCGCAGCAGGCAGATTTACTGCTGCTGGGGTCTTTGATATTTTGGAGTAGTTTAAACAATGTTCCTGAAACAGGCTTTAATTAAAATTTATTTTTCGGGCTTCCCTGGTTGCTCAGTGGTAAAGAATCCACCCATCAATGCAGAGGACCTGGGTTTGATACCTGGTCGGGAAGATCCCACAGGCCGTGGAGCAACTAAGCCCGTCTAAGCCCGTGCTCCCCAGCTGTTGAGTTTGTGCCCTGGATCCCGGGAGCCGCAACTCCTGAGCCACATGCTGGAGCTACTGAGGCCGGTGCCTGTGCTCCACAGCAAGAGAGGCCGCTGCAGTGAGAAGCCCTTGCGACAAAGAGGGGCCCCCACTCGCCACACCCAGAGCAAAGTCCGTGCGCCAGCGAAGACGCAGCACAGCCAAAAGCAAATCAATAAAATTTATTGTTCAAGGTTTTATTTATTTCTGCTACCCATAAGCTTTGAGTTCTAAAACCAAATCTTTATTTGATTAAAAATATCATCACACACTGTAAATCAACTATCCGTTCAGTTCAGTTCAGTCGCTCAGTCGTGTCCAACTCTTTGTGACCCCATGAATCGCAGCACACCAGGCCTCCCTGTCCATCACCAACTCCTGGAGTTCACCCAAACCCACGTCCATGGAGTCGGTGATGCCATCCAACCATCTCATCCTCTGTTGTCCCCTTCTCCTCCTGCCCACAATCCCTCCCAGCATCAGAGTCTTTTCCAATGAGTCAGCTCTTCACATGAGGTGGCCAAAGTACTGGAGTTTCAGCTTCAGCATCATTCCTTCCAAAGAAATCCCAGGGCTGATCTCCTTCAGAATGGACTGGTTGGATCTCCTTGCAGTCCAAGGGACTCTCAAGAGTCTTCTCCAACACCACAGTTCAAAAGCATCAATTCTTTGGCGTTCAGCCTTCTTCACAGTCCAACTCTCACATCCATACATGACCACTGGAAAAACCATAGCCTTGACTAGACGAACCCTTGTTGGCAAAGTAATGTCTCTGCTTTTGAGTATGCTATCTAGGTTGGTCATAACTTTCCTTCCAAGGAGTAAGCGTCTTTTAATTTCATGGCTGCAGTCACCATCTGCAGTGATTTTGGAGCCCAAAAAATAAAGTCTGACACTGTTTCCACTGTTTCCCCATCTATTTCCCATGAAGTGGTGGGACCAGATGCCATGATCTTTGTTTTCTGAATGTTGAATTTTAAGCCAACTTTTTCACTCTCCTCTTTCACTTTCATCAAGAGGCTTTTTAGTTCCTCTTCACTTTCTGCCATAAGGGTGGTGTCATCTGCATATCTGAGGTTATTGATATTTCTCCCGGCAATCTTGACTCCAGCTTGTGCTTCTTCCAGCCCAGCGTTTCTCAAGATGTACTCTTTGTATAAGTTAAATAAGCAGGGTGACAATATACAGCCTTGACGTACACCTTTTCCTATTTGGAACCAGTCTGTTGTTCCATGTCCAGTTCTAATTGTTGCTTCCTGACCTGCATATAGGTTTCTCAAGAGGCAGGTCAGGTGGTCTGGTATCCCCATCTCTTTCAGAATTTTCCACAGTTTATTGTGATCCACACAGTCAAAGGCTTTGGCATAGTCAATAAAGCAGAAATAGATGTTTTTCTGGAACTCTCTTGCTTTTTCGATGATCCAGCGGATGTTGGCAATTTGTTCTCTGGTTCCTCTGCCTTTTCTAAAACCAGCTTGAACATCTGGAAGTTCACGGTTCACGTATTGCTGAAGCCTGAATTTTTTTTAAAATTTTAGAATATTTTGACACATAGAAAACAATTCCAAGGATAGTACAGTTTCCATATACCCTACACCTAACCCCCCTGCTGTTAACATCTTGCATTAGCATGGTATATGTGTCAGAACGAATGAGCCAATATTGATACATTTTTAATCACTAAAGTCTCTAGTTCGCTCGGTCGGGAAGTCCTTCTCTTCCAGGATCCCATCAGTTGTCACATGATGCTTGATCCTCACCTCTCCTTGGCTCCTCTGAGCTGTGACATCTCTCACACTTCCCCTGCTTTGGATGAGCCGGGCAGTTTTCTGTTCTGGTCAGGTATTTTGTAGGATCCCTCAGCCAGGATGCATCTGTATTTCCCTCCTGGTTACACAGGTTTTGGGTTTGGGGGAGGAAGAGTCCAGAGGTAAAGGCCCTTCTCATCACACCAGGTCAAGGTTACATGCTGTCCGGCTGATCTGTCCTTGTTGTTGTTGAAGTGATGACCTTTGCTCTTCAGAAGGAAACGCCGTGGCCAGCCGACACTCGACGAGTGCCGAGTTACGCTCCACCTTCTCGAGGGCCGTGTACCTACATGTACTGTCTGCAGTTCTTCCACGGGAGAGGTTTCTCTCTTCTCCGTTTCTTGCTTCATTCAATCATTTTCTATATCACCATGGAACTGGGGATAGTCCTTTGATATACTCAGGACTCAGTCGTGTCTGGCTCTTTTTCGACCCCATGGACTTCAGCCTGCCTGGTTCCTATGTCAGTGAGATTTCACAGGCAATAGTACTGGAGCGGGTTGCCATTTCCTCCTCCAGGGGATCTTCCCAACCCAGGGACAGAACCTGCGTCTCCTGCATCTCCTGCCTCAGCAGGCAGATTCGTTACCACTGTGCTATCTGGAAAGCCCACAGTTCTTTTATACTTTGGGTTATTAACCAACATGACTTTATTTTGTTGCTCAAATCAGGAGCTTGTCTCTTTGACATAGGACTGCTGCTGTGTGTATGACAAGGAACATTCTGACATTCCATTTATTTCTTTTAAATTTTATTGAAGATGGTGACTGCAGCCGTGAAATTAAAAGACGTTTACTCCTTGGAAGGAAAGTTATGACCAACCTAGATAGCATATTCAAAAGCAGAGACATTGCTTTGCCAACAAAGGTTTGTCTAGTCAAGGCTATGGTTTTTCCAGTGGTCATGTATGGATGTGAGAGTTGGACTGTGAAGAAGGCTGAGCGCCGAAGAATTGATGCTTTTGAACTGTGGTGTTGGAGAAGACTCTTGAGAGTCCCTTGGACTGCAAGGAGATCCAACCAGTCCATTCTGAAGGAGATCAGCCCTGGGATTTCTTTGGAAGGAATGATGCTGAAGCTGAAACTCCAGCACTTTGGCCACCTCATGCGAAGAGTTGACTCATTGGAAAAGACTCTGATGCTGGGAGGGATTGAGGGCAGGAGGAGAAGGGGACGACAGAGGATGAGATGGCTGGATGGCATCACTGATTCGATGGACATGAGTCTGAGTGAACTCCGGGAGTTGGTGATGGACAGGGAGGCCTGGCGTGCTGAGATTCATGGGGTCGCAAAGAGTCGGACATGACTGAGCGACTGATCTGATCTGATCTGATAGTTGATTTAAAATGTTGTGTTAATTTCTGCTGTAGAGCAAAGTGATGTGTTATATACATTCTTTTTCATATTATTTCCCATTGTGATTTAATCACGGGATATTGAGTATAGTTTCCTGTCCTGTCCAGTCGGACCCTGTTTGTTCATCCCATATATGATGGTTTTCACCTGCTCATCCCAGACTCCCAGTCCTCCCCTCCCCTAACGCCCGCCCACCCCCTTGGTAACCACCCGTCTGTTCTATAGGCTGTGAGTCTCTTTCCTTTGTAGATATGTTGATCTGTATCATGTATTAGTTTCTACATGTAAGTGATATCACACTTCTTAACCACAGGAAGGCAAATGTGACATCTGTGAGTTTTAGCAAACAAAAGCAGCCCCCAATTCTAGATCAATTTGTTATACTAATTGTTTTTAAACTCAATAAGAGTTCAAAATTAAATTTTAACCAAGCTTTTAATTGGGCCCTATCAATCAGATTTATAATTGAATTGCTTTTCGCATAGAAGTCTTATCTTCACTTTGCTACTTCTTTTCACTTCCCTTGATCAGGAACAATGAATTGGCATGTACTCCTCCAGTTTTTCTCAAGATATTCCCTGTAGGTTTTTTAAAGGATAGATTTTGTGACATTTTTATTACTTCCACAGAACAAAAGTAGCTGTTGCACTTTCATTTATGATAGGTTTTGTAAATGTCAAATTCCTTGTTAGTCAAAAGTTAACATTTCAAAAGTCAAAGGATGATGTAAATAAAGTTCAAATGTACACAGTAGACTTTGAAGTAATTTCATATCACTTTCTCCCATGCTCCAAAAATCAAGATAACCTACCTTTCAAATAGCTATTTGAAAGAAAGAAAACAGACTGTAGTAAAAAAAAAAAAAGGACACGATGTTTTAAAATATATCTACCTGCATTTCAAGTATAAATAAAAAGCATGAACATACAGGTTCAAAAAAAAAAGAAAACAGTGTGAAATCCATGTGCTATGATTGCTTTGTACATTTTAAGTTTATTAACCCTGATACCAATTCCTTGAAACTAACTCTTCCAGAATTTTGGAGGATTTAAAATTAGACTTTTATCAACTTTAGAAGTAAGCTAAATATTTTTTTTCCTCTTGCTATCTCCAAGGAAATAAAATTGTTCAAGTGTATTGGTGATTCCGTTGTGTCTTTTATTTCTTCTCATTATTTTCTCAATTTTAATAAAATTACAGACATTTTTGTCATGCTTTCAAAGGAAGAGAAATGGAGATCAGAGAGCTCAGGATACTAACATAAATTTAGGGTTACAACCTCAGATGTTCTCTGGGGCCAGACAAGTGACGTGCACACACATTCCAGTGTGCCCAGCAGAAACAAGATAAGCTGGAGATAAGTTCCTGTCTGTTCACTGTCTTTCAAGGAAAAAAGCATCACAAGGGCCAGGGCCTCTGCCATGTGCTTAAAAAATCTCCTGATTTTTAAGTTAGTAGTTATTTTTCTGGAAGCATAGTGTGTGGTCTGTGAGCTGCTTTTAACCCACAAATCATCGTCTGCAAACCCATTTGTTGTTGTCTCGTTGCTAAGTCGTGTCCAACTCTTTGTGACCCCGTGGGCTTCCCTGTCCTTCACTATCTCCCAGAGCTACTCAAACTCATGTCCATTGAGTCAGTGATGCCATCCAACCATCTCATCCTCTGTCATCCCCTTCTCCTCCTGCCCTCAATCTTTCCCAACATCTGGGCCTTTTCCAGTGGGTCGGCTCTCCGCATCAGGTGGCCAAATTATTGGAGCTTCAGCTTCAGCATCAGTCCTTCCAATGAATATTCAGGACCGATTTCCTTTAGGATGGACTGGTTGAATCTCCTTGCAGTCCAAGGGACTCTTGAGAGTCTTCTCCAACACCACAGTTCAAAAGCATCAATTCCTCAGTGCTCAGCTTTCTTTAGGGTCCAACTCTCACATCCCTACATGACAACTGGAAAAACCATAGCTTGGACTATACGGACCTTTCTTGGCAAAGTGACCTCTCTGCTTTTTAATACTCCATCTAGGTTTGTCACAGCTTTTCTTCCAAGGAGCAAGCGTCTTTTAACTGCCCAGAAGAACTTTACACTGGGAGCTAACCGACTTAACCACAATAACTTAGCATAAGACATAGAATTGTCAGGACCATTTGAATTCTCCTACTGGCTGATCTGAGCACTATATTTGAGAGATTCAACAAACATGAAAAGGTTGCTGGGTGACTGAAGAATCAGAGTAAACAGAGACGAGGATCCTAGCAGACGACATCACCAACCGATGACGACGGGACACACTCGTTTACTCACCGATACATCCTGTCTTGGGTGTGCCAGGCAGCAGAAATACAGCGAGTACAGGAACTGTCTAGAGTCAGGCGGCAATAAATAAATAAGCAAACGAGAAAACTAGCCCTTAGTGATAACTACGGCGCAGGAAAGTAGAATTCAGTAATGCGATCGCAGGTGTCTGACAGGCTGCCCCGTACCAGCTAGTGATCCCGAACACTTCCACTTCTTTCTCCTGACTCATTTTGTTCTAGGTCCCTCTGTGAGGTCACTTGTGATATGTCTTAATAAATTAAAGAGGACTTTAATTGTTAACTTTTAATCTTCTTGACTCGATTTGGCGGGGGGGGGGGGGGCATGTCGATCCAAGATGAATTTAGGAAAATCCTAATCTAATCGGTAACTTAATTACAACGACCAGGTCAGTGTGGTGCTGGCTAATTCCAAACATCTCAGGTGACTTCCTTTTAGTTTTTTTTTTTTTTATTTTAAATTTATTTTTCTTTTTTTTTTTTTAATTTTTTATTCCTTTATTTCTCATGTGTTCCCCATCCTGAAAATTGCTTTACAAAGTTGTGTTGGTTTCTGCCAACCATCAACATGAATCAGCCACAGGCACATGTATGTCCCCTCTCTGTTGGATCTCACTCCCACCCCCTCCCCTGCCCTCCCCTCTAGGTTGTTATAGAGCCGGGGTTTGAGTTCCCTGAGTCAAACAGCAAATTCCGGTTGGCTATCTATTCTATATATGGCAGTGTAAGTTTCCATGTTACTCTCTCCATATAGCTTGAATTTTAAGGGGTACCATTTCAAGTATGTCCCCCAATTCTGGAAATGTACCACTTGAGGGGTTTTGCTACCATTTTGAAACAAGAGCTAACAACAGTTGGCAATGAAACTCCTCCCCAAGGCCAGGGATTCTCCCACTTAAAAATCAGTTCAGTTCAGTCGCTCAGTCGTGTCTGACTCTTTGCCACCCCATGCATATTGACAAATATCTTTTAAAAGTCTTTCCTATGATTTTTTTTTTTGGATTTCCTTTCTGCTTGCTTTGTTGAGGTTTTGTTGTTTACCCTGCCTGTTGAAATAGAGGAAACCCCAGAGTGTAAAGTCAGAAGATCTGGTTCCAAGCTAGACGTTTGGCTCTGCCTTCCCTGGTACTCACCTAAGCCTGCAGCTTCATCTTGAGAACCTACCTCTTGGGGGTCCCAAGAGGACTGAGTGACCGGGTGTATCTGAAAGCCAACACTGCCAGGTTCAGTCTTTACTGAAACACTGAACACTAACGAAGTGCTTGGTGTTTAGATATGTGCAGGGTTTGAGACCCATTTCTCCGAGGTCTGGCATTTCCTGCGGGCCCCTTGCTTATCTAATCTCCCCTTCTCAGGCTCACAGGAGACTCCACGAGCTCCCTGCCCCCAAGGCCCCTGGAAGCCTTTAAAGAATTCTCACTCTCTCTCCGGGCGTGCTAGTATTTTATATAGTAAGTACGTATTGCCCGTAACAAAGAGGAACCCCAGGTTAAAAATGTAAGCAAATAATGGAAATCCAAGAGTACATTCTGTAAGCACAGCTTCTTTTGGAAAGCAAAAGCATTTCTTCCACTTTTTCTTCCCTAAACAAGGGTGGAAATTGACTACTCTATTTGAGACCCTCATTAATAAACTTCCCAGAATGTCAAGTCAAGGGTCTGTATCATTGGGCAAGCCGGGTGCGGGAGGAAAATGTGTGAATGCGGCCGTTTGCCGCAGGGCGGTGTTCTGTGTACCGCGCTGGCGACACCGGCGGCCCGGGAGCGCGGGAGGGGAGGGGAGGCCGGCCCGCGGTGCCCCGTGCGCTCCGCCGGGATCGGAGTGCACCTCGGGGAGAGGGTGGGGGACGCCTGCACCTTCGCGATCCGGTGTTGATATTTACATGTAACTCCAGGTTGGCAATATATCCGTCCGGCATCGTGTTTAGACAGCATTCCTTTGGGAGTAGGGCGAGAAATGGCGACTCGGGAGTGGGTGCTGCGGTCTGTCTCGGGGGACCTGACGCTGCGGAAGACCCACGACCTGAAATGGGCAAACGCGCCCACTCCTGTCGTGTCGGCGCCTCGAAACAGCGCCGGGGGGGGTGGTTGCTCCCGAACGCTGGCGACCCTTGAGCTCGGGGCCGGGCGTGGGGTGCAGGTAGCTGGTGGCGGGCACTTGGGAAACGGATAGAGGTCACCGACAGCCGGCGCCCGCCGGAGCCGAGCCGAGGACCACCCGATCACCCGCCCGGCGCGCGCCGCCCCCTCCGAGCCCCGGACCCCACGCCCCCGCGGCGGCGCGCGCCGCCCCCTCGCCCTGCCGGGCGCCGAGCTGAGCCGGGCGGGGATCTTCGAGCCGGCGGCCGGGCGCCCGAGTCCCCGCCCCTCCCGCGGCGGCGGCGGCGGGCCGGAGGGGGCGCTCGCGCGCAGGAGCGGGCGCAGCAGGTGCCGCGTTACCTCCACCGCGCGGGGGGAGAGGGGGCGGGCCGGGGCGCGGGAGGCGGGGGGAAGCCGGGGAGCCGAGCCGGGGAGCGCGGCCGGCGCGGCAGGCTGGCACCGGGCTCGCGGCTTCCGGGAGGCGCCGGGGTCGGATAAATACATCCCGGGCGCGCGGGGATCGCCGAGCCGCCTGCACCGCTCGCGCCGCGCCCCGCAGAGCTCCGCCGGCCGACCCCGGCACCGCGCCGCTCCTCCTCCTCGAGCGCGCCGCGCGCGGAGCCGCGGAGAGCGGCGGGCTCGGCCGCCGGCGCCCGGGCCGCTGAGCCGATGAGCGGCGGCGGCTGAGGGCCGCGGCCTCTGCCCGCCCTCCGCCCGGCGCCCGCCGGGGCCGCAGCCGGGGCGCGGGTGGCCGGCCATGGGGGCGCAGTGACGCGCGCGGCGGCCGATCGTCCCTGCGAGCGGCGGGCCCTGCTCGGCGGCGGCGGCGGCGGCGGCGCCGGGCCCGCGCGCTCTGCCCGGGGCCCCGCGGGAGCCTCCGCCGCGCTCTATGCGCCTCTGCGGGCGCCGCGGGCCCGGACCATGGCGATAGACCGGCGGCGCGAGGCGGCGGGCGGCGGGCCCGGGAGGCTGCCGCCCGCGGCCGAGGAGAACGGCGCCCTGCCGCCCGGGGACGCGGCGGCCTCGGCGCCCCTCGGGGGACGCGCGGGCCCCGGCGGCGGCGGTGACATCCAGCCGCTGCCCGCGCCGCACGCCGCCGGCGGCCCGCATCCGAGCCTCCTGTTGCTGGACTACGACGGGTCGGTGCTGCCCTTCCTCGGGGGCCTGGGCGGCGGCTACCAGAAAACCCTCGTGCTGCTCACCTGGATCCCCGCGCTGTTCATCGGCTTCAGCCAGTTCTCGGACTCCTTCCTCCTGGACCAGCCCAACTTCTGGTGCCGCGGGGCCGGCAAGGGCGCCGAGTCGGCGGGGGTCACGGCCACGGGCCGGTGGGGCGGCGGCGACCTGGCCAACGGGACCAGCCCCCCGACCACCCTCTTCCCCACCGCCGCCTGGGGGACAGCGGGCCCCCTCGGCAACGGCAGCGGCGCGGACGGGGGCGAGGCGCCGCCCCTCCCGTCCCCCCCGGACAAGGGGGACAACGCCTCCAACTGCGACTGCCACGCGTGGGACTATGGCATCCGCACAGGCCTGGTGCAAAACGTGGTCAGCAAGGTAAGGGCAGCGACCGCGCCGGCCCCGCGTCCCCCTCCCGAGCGAGCGCTGTGCCCTCCGCGGTCCCCGCGCGCTTCCCCGCGCGCTCTGCAGACGGGGTCCTGCGGTGGTGCGCGCCCGCGTGTCCACGGCCTCCCGTGGGCTCCCCCTCCTTGCGTCCCCCAGACAGAGGTGCGGGCCCGGGTGCGCGGCCGGACTCCCGCAGCCCTCCGCGGTGACGCTGCCTCCCGACTCCAAGGGGCACCCAAACTCGCGTCCCCGCTGGCACACACGCAAGGGGCGCCTCTCTCTCTGCGAGGGAGCGAGCTTCCCTCCCCCACCCTGGAGCTGTCACTTCGTCCGGGCAGGGATGGCCCGCGGAGGTCGAGAGGCTGATCTGTGAGCCCCTGGCCCTAAGGACGCGCCTCTCTCGAGGTCTGCCCGCTGGAGCCAGGCCCCGGGCTCAGCCCTTTGCCGGCCCGCTGCCCCGAGTCTCCCACAGAGAACCAGCCCCTGCAGAATCGCTCCTATGCCCAGGCGTTCTTCCTGGCAGACCGCAGCCATCCCCCGCTGGCTCTGAAAACTGACTAAAGCTGAGGGAAGAGCCCAAGTGGTGGCCAGAGTAGCAAAAGGCTTTTGATATTTCCCTGTCCCTGTCCCCAAGTTCAGTCCTCCCCAGAGGCTGGGGTATTTATTTCCGGTTGGAGTTTGCCACCCCCAGTGTTCCTGAGAAAGCAGACACCTCTGGAGTATAGGAAGGGTGCTGAGTTTGTGCTGTTCGGGGACAACCGGGCTCTCACACAGCAGCCCTCTTGTCCCAGCTTTGAGATCAGATCCTGGCCAGCCTCAGCTCAACATGGACTTGCTCCAGCCCAGGGGTCCCCTCTAGCCGAGGTCCTGCATCCTGGGAGACGGAACAGGAGTGTTTGCGAGAGATGCGTCGCCTGCACAAAGACGGAGAATGGGCACTACTAGGAAATTAACACCCAAGACACCTACATATTGTCTGGATTTCTTAACATGTCAGAGAGGTCATATGCCAGTGTGTCAAACAACTTGTGATATTTTGTTCCTTCTGTGTCTTAAACAACTAATTTGCATTTCAAACTAAATGTAGACCTTTCTCCCACTTCCATGCAGTTCTGGGCAGAGTTTGAAATGCTTTGTTTAAATGCAAGACTGAAATTTGATGGTTTATAATAATCCGTGGGCCTGTATTCCCCCTTTTCCCGAAACGTGTGTTAGTAAACAATTGTGCCTCATGGATGTGTAAGATGAAACTCTTACATCATCATAACCATTGTCTTCAGCTTGTACCAGCCTGGTGAGAAGTGATCTGGCCTCTGGGAACTGTTGGATTACCTGTTAATAGGGAGAGCCTTCTAGCTGGTTCACCTTGAGCCCCCCGCCCCCCGTCAGCCTATCCTCTGCCAAGGTGTTTCTGTGACTGTTTCCCATCCATAGAGGTCAATATCTGTCTTTTGTTTACCAGCAGGAAAAATGAAGAACATTGAGTATCTTAACACTGTTTGTATGTCTGTGAAAGTAAGGGTTTGCAACACTGTCGAATACTTTGAGCCTCTTTCTACAGAAGGGAAGGAATAACGGAGATCAAAGCAGATGCCTGTACAGGGTGGTCTGTCCCGGTGTGACAGGGGAGGCCAACTTGGAGTTAGGCGGTGGGACAGAGAATCGGTAGCCTAGCGGTGCTGTGGATGGTGGGAAGAGACGACTAGAACCGTCCTTGAAAGCAGGCTCTGCGGGCACCTCGGAGAGCTGGACAGGTGTTCCAGGCGAGCGATCAAGGGGCTCATGTATGCGCAGCATGGTTTGGGGTGCCTGTTGTGTCTGCTCTGTGCGGCTGACAGGGCAGTCCAGGAGATGCAGACTTGAGGACAGTAGGGAGAGATGCATTTCCCTGTAAGACCAAGACTAAAAAGGACATATTGATTTTCATGCACAAATAGGATCTAAATAAAGGTCTGTCCTTCCACGGTGTTCTGTTCCATAACCGATGCTCTCAAGAGCGTCTTAAGCACATTCTGGCAGTGTTAACGCCGGCCGTCCCCTCTGTGGGCCGTGCCCCCTGGATCCTGGATCAGATGGATGGAGGCGGAGCGCATCCTGGGTGGGTGCCGACGCCGGGGGTCGGGGGCCTGTCAGCTTGGCTTGCCCGAGGATAGACTTGGCAGCTTCTCCTCTCAGCAGGTGGAAGTGCAGGGTCTGAGGAGTGCCCTCTGGTGCCCTCCTCCCCAACGGAGTGCCAAGGTCTTCCCCACTCAAAGAAGCCCCGTGTAAGGTTTCTGTCATTCGGCTTCCCTCAGCGTGCGTGTGCCCCTCCCTGCCCCGGAGGCCCTGCCCTCTCCCCGGGTGTTAGGTGGGGAGGGGGCTCCTTGTTCTTCCTTTTATTGTTGTACACAGTGGTGCTGTTGGTCAGTTGCTCAGTCACATCCGACTCTTTGCAACCCCATGGACTGCAGCACCCCAGCCTTCCCTGTCCTTCACCATCTCCTGGAGCTTGTTCAAACTCAAGTCCATCGAGTTGGTGATGCCATCCAACCACCTCATCCTCTGTCGTCCCCGTCTCCTCCTGCCTGCAATCTTTCCCAGCATCAGGGTCTGTTCCAATGAATCGGCTCTTCGAATCAGGTGGCCCAAGTATTGGAGCTTCGGCATCAGTCCTTCCAATGAATATATTACATTATATTAAATATATGTTTAGATATATACCATTACTATATATATCATATATTGTCCTTTCTGTTACAGGGGCTCCCCACCTCTGTGCCACAGACCAGTACCTCCTCTCAGATCAGTAGCAGCACTAGATTAGTAATAAAGGGCCCAATGAATGCAATGCCCTTGAATCATCCCCAAACCATCCCCCTCACCCCCAGGCTGTGGAAAATTGTCTTCTACAAAATCAGTCCCCGGTGTGAAAAAGGCTGGGGACCACTGGGTTATTCCGGCTAGGATAGCTCTGCACCCGTGAACCTGCCAGGCCAGGAAGAGCTTTGGGCTGTTAGAGTTCGGAGGGGCCTTGGAGTGGACAGACCTGCGTCCCCACCCGATGGCGTCCCCAGCGGGGCCATCCCTCGCTGAGGGCCCCGCGAGCCAGCAGCCCACTTCTCAGCTGCTCTTCCGACAGAAAGACGTGCTTTTTGGCAGCGCCAACAAGGATCGTCTCATGCCTGTTTGTGCAGCATTCTCCGCTGAACGATTCTTCTTCCTTCGTATCACACCTGCTCAGATAGATCTGAGGGTACAAGGGCTGGGTTCTTTCCTGGCTAGGAAATTTCCAGCTCCTTCAGTCCTTCCATAAGGAACAGAATTTGCCCTTCTGACGGCTCCACGCGGCCTGCGTGTCTCTTAAGCAGACCGCTCAGGACATGGCTGGCAGGTGCACACACCCTGATCTGTCCTGATCAGAATCTTCCACTCATGAAGTTCATAGTCAGCATGTGAAGGCTTTCAGTAGACGCGTCATCTGTCCACCTTGAGGCCGCGGTCACCAAAGCTCGATGGGATCCTGTTCAGGCAGGGCTTTTCTAAGCCAGTGCCCATGTGACATGCTTGCTAGTTTAGGGTTGCTAGATCTCTCCTGTTAGGATCTCTTTTTGTTTCTACTTTATTTCTGTTTTTGTAAATCTCTATTCTTTGCCTGGTCCCTGGTGTTTCAGGATTTGTGGCACCTTCAAAATAATGCGGGTGACGCCACTTTTGAGCTGCCCTCTAAAGTCTTCAAAGCATTTTCACGTGTTATTGCTTTTGATTAAGAGTGTTGAGCCGTCCAAGACCAGTCTTAACACTGTGTGGTCTTGAGCTTTAAGTCGGCTCACCAGCCTTGAGTGGACCATGAAGTTGATCCTCAACGTCCACATGCTGTTGAATGCTCTTCCTTTTACCCCCAGCCACGTAGGAAGATTGTCTTGCTTAACACAGCCCTGCTGAGTTTAAAACACTCCTCTCCATAGTTTGCATGAATCCTGTATTGTTCAGAGTGAACCCTTGTTGGTTTCTAATGCTCTCCACTTCCTCGAACAACCCTTAGAATTGTGCCTAAAATCAGTGTCAGTAACACTTCCTAAGCTTCTCTCTCTTTCTGTACATGAAATTTAAGATGTTTGTTTATCTCGTGTTCTGATATTTTTTTCTATTTGCCAAGAATTCTCATAGGTTGCTGGCATTTCTCCTGTGTAACCTGAGAGTTGTTTAAATATCCCAGGAAGTAACTTGACTTCTCTTTCTGGGGCTCAAGACTAGAAGTTCTTTAAAGGGGCTCTGTACAACTGGGATGGAACATAATTGCAATGTCATCACAATAGGACTGGTTTAAGAAAGAACTCACCTCGGGTCAGCCTAGTGTGGTTCTGTTTCACTTGCCTACTACATGCAGCACAGCAGTGAACATCTCTTTGCCTGTCTTTTTTTTTTTAAGAAATTGACCGTAATAAAAAAAAAAATGCACCCACATGGGACAGAACACAAAGAATAAAAGCAAGATTTCTCACCATCTCTGCCTCTAAGTTCCCTCTTCAAAAGCAACCATGGTTACAGTTTCTTATGTGTCCTTCCAAAAATATTCTATTTTCATTTATATCTATCTTCTCTCCTAAACCTTAACATATCGTAGGCACTGTTTCACGCTTCTTGACCGCCTGTGTGGGGGGAGGGTGTGCATCAGAACCGGGAGCCTCCTCACTTCACTGTTTTTCTGTGTAACAAGGGATCAGGGCACCTTCCGGAGGGGCCTTTTGGTTATGATGCAACACATAGTGAAATTCCGGCACACCTGAAACTTAGAAGTGGAGGCCGCATTCTTATTTTGATAGATGTTGTCTAAGTGTTCTCCACAGAGATCTTATTACCAATTCACACTTTCACTGATTAGCTGGAGGCCCGTTCCCACACTACCCCCAGCCCCGCCCACCCCTGGGGCATTGTCACAGTTCTAAAGGAGAAACTGTCTTTGGTCATTCTTGTCACTTGCATTCTCTTCTTAGGGAGGGAGGTTAAACATCTCTGAAAAATCTCAAGCCGTTTGTCTTTCCTTTTCTTTGAACTGCGTCTTCACATCCTTTTTGTGTATATCTTTGTGGGGAGGGGGTTATTTTCTTGCTGATTTACAGAAGGACCTTACGCATAAAGGAATTTACTTTATTCAGTATTTGGGATGTTTTGTAAATGTTTTTTCCCCACAGTGTGCTGTTTGTCTTCTGATTTTGTTTGTGGTGTTTTCATCACACACAGACTTCTGGTTTGCATAGTGTCAAATGAATTTTTTATGGTTTCTGGGTTTTGTGTTAGATTTAGGGCTTCTATAATCCTGGAATATTAGGGGAAAAAATTGTCTTCTAATATTTTTATGATCTCAGTACTTTTTTGAGTTGGTGTTGTAGGGTCAGATTTGCTTGTTTTGAGCTGTTGGGGTAAATTATGGGGAAGGGAAACAAACGTTAGGTCAGCAGGTATAGCAGCTTTTCTCGAAGGCTTTGACTTGCTCGTGACAAGCTCCTCTGCGTAGAGTCTGGCCTGGGCCTCGCTGATGGAGAGACTGGACTTGCACAGTTACTACGCGGCTCCTTCCATCTTTTGGGGGTGGTGTTCATCCCAGATCTCACCTTTCCTTCATATTCTCAGTCTGGATCAAGTCTCAGTTCATCTTGGCCTTCAGGCCCAGATAGTACTGAGTCAACAGTTGATGTCATTTATGGGGTGGGGAGGGAGCTGGGAGGGGGGTTCAGGACGGCGGACACACGTACACCCATGGCTGATTCGTGTCGATGTATGGAAAAAACCACCACAGTATCGCAAAGTAATTAGCCTCCAATGAAAATAAATAAATTAATTTTAAAACAAAAGTTGATGTCATTTAAGAACAGAGGATGAGAGGGATGGGTAGCATCATGGACTCAATGGACATGAATGTGAGCAAACTCCGGGAGATGATGAAGGACAGGGAAGCCTGGCGTGCTGCAGTTCATGGGGTCAGAGAGTTCAAAGAGTCAGACACGACTGAGCGACTGAACAACAACAAAATCATGTTGGACACTAAATGTCCGTCCTGGCTCGGAGCTGGCTGGACCACATGGTCAGGATGCAGGGCTGGTGGCTGGGAGCTGGCCGCGGTGAGAGTGTTTGCCGCGTGGACATCTGCAAATACTGCACACCTGGGTTTATTTTTCTTCTTTGAAGCCATTGTTAGGCAATCAGCAGGCCCCTGAGTGTGACCCTGGCCATTCCTCTCTTTTTTTCCCTAACCTCCCCCACCCCCGTCCTCCCTTCCGCAGACACGAGTACGGATCCTGGGCCAGGCGTTGTGCTTTGAGTGGGGGATACAGCGCCAGGCGGAAATAGCGCAGGTCCCACCGAGCTGATAGACTAACGAGCGAGGTGCACCTTAACTAATCATCATGACTTTTTAATTACAAACTGAGCTGAGTGCACAGAAAGAAAGAGAAGTGAGAGAGCGAGAGCAGAGCACCTGGGCCAGGCAGACTGGCCTCGTGTTGAGACTGAGGCCTGAGGTGCTGAGAGGCAGAGGGCGGGTGTGAGTGCGCATGGGTCTTTCCCTTGGAGAGCGAGCGGCTTCTGCAAGGGCCCTGGGGCCTGCGGGAGCCTGGGTCTGCAGGGCGGCCCAGAGCACAGGCTGGGGTGACTCACAGTCACGAGATGAGCTCAGCCAGCCCAGAGAGGGGCTGGAAAGGCAGGCGCCCAGGGAGGGCCTGTGGGGTCAGATGGGGGCTGGGGTCGACCCTGCTTGGGGCCCCGCGGATGGGCTGCAGGGAAGCCGGGCCTGCTTTTCCTGCCAGAGGGAGGCTGCTGACCCCAGGAGGGGCCTGAAGGAGAGCCATGGAGAAGCCCCCTGGCCAGCAGGTCCACAGCAGGCCTTGGACAAGTGGGCCTGACCCAGGCCCAGCGCTGTTGACAGGAGAAGCTCTGGCCTTGGAGAGTTCCAGCATTTTCTCTTGCCCTCTGGCTCCAAACAGGAGGCTGCTAAGTAAATTTCCCCAAGGTTGAGGGCCCTGAAATGGTAAGCCACCGGCTAGCTTGAGGTTCATTCCACCAGCTTCACCCATGCTGGGCGCTGGGCATGGGTGAAAGGCTGTCCTGGGCACGGCTGACTGTGGTGTTATCTACAAGTCTGAAGTTCAGTTCAGGGAGGAGGAGGTGGGCGGTCACTGGCATGTCCAGAGCTGGAGCCGCTGGGTTAGAATCTCTCATCGGCTCCCTGTGAGGGTGTGCCTGCCTCCGCCTGGGGCCCCACCTAGGCCACCGGGCTGATGGGGGGAGCCTGCCCTTTATCTTCTTCTTTACCGGCCAATCTGAGGTGGGGTCCTGCTGCTGCCTGAGGATGGGGTTGGCTGGGGGCTGTTACTGTGGCTTCCTGTAGCGGGCCGCGCAGACCTGGCGGGCAGCTTCCCTGATCTTTGCTCCTTCTGCCTTCTGAGCCCGTTTCCTGGAACCCTTTCCTCCTCTGTCAGCCCGCTGGTCCCTGTTCATCCTTTAGATCCGCCCGGTCTGCACGTAATGCCCCCAGCACTGGCCGTGTGTCTGTCCTTCTGCCCACTAGAGGGGTACCTTTCACCCACTGAGTCCTCACCATGAACGTCAGCCCGCCTGAGCTCATGTCGTGAAGAGACTGCTGCTCTCTGGTTTGACTGGGAGGTTACGACGCGTTCATCTGTAGGACCTTCACAGGTAGAGGGGGCTCAGGGCTGCCCGCCCCACCAGGCTGCCATGGGACAGAGTGGGAGCAAGCCCCCCACCCTCCGGGAGGCACCTGGAAATCTCAGATTCCTTTCCTCCTCATCTGTGGGGTGAGGACTGGCTGAACGAGTCAGGTCAGAAATGCTTAGATGGGGAGGAGCTGATAGACCACACCTGGACGGGCAGTTGATTCTGCGGCAGTTCCAGCGCGTCTCTCGCCTCCGCCCGGAAACTGATGACACGGGGAGCCAGGTGCTCCTTTCAGTCTGGCTGCCCTGGTCCAGGGGGCCAGAGTGGGCCAGCCAAGAGGGACCTCCCGGGGGCTTGCCTGAAAGACCCCTGAAGGGGCTGGTTGTTATCTGTGGTTCTCATATGAAAACAGAGCAGGTCTCTGGCCACAGGGCCCAGGGATCTGACAAAGCAGAGGAGCTTCCTGGCCGCCTGGTGGGTGGGAGAGTGGGGAGGCTTCTTTGCCTCCACTGAGGCCCTGGGCCAGAAATCTGAGTCCATGGCCTTCGATGGGAGACGGTGTTCTGAGTTTGGAAGTCTAGTTGGGTGTGCTGGGTGGAAACGGATGGAGAGAAAGTGGAATTTTAAACGGGGGCAGAGGGTAACCTGAGCCCTGACCGCAAGCAAGACCAGGGGAGATGACTTCAGGGCAGGTGGAAGCAGGGCAAAGGCCAGGCTCCGCCTGGAGTGGCGCTCCTGGTTCTGTCTGTGGGAGGCCTTGACCTGACCTTGGCGGTCCACAGACCTGCGATCTCTGCCTCTCTCAGTGTTTACCCGCTGCTGTCACTGTGTAGGGGCTGACCTCCCCCAGACAAGTGACCTGGACATTCACAAGCCTGTGTTTCTGGGAAAGAGGGCAGGGTTATGGGCTGGTTGAAGTGGGTTTCCCCTACGACAAATCGTTGCTGTCCTAAAATACCACCAGTGGGCTCTCGGGTCCTCACTTGCACAGATGAAGTGCTGACAGACCCTCTCGTCTCGGGACTCGTCTGGTTGCAAGTAATGAAACAAATCTCCAATGACGTTAATTAACAAAACAGAGAGGAAATTGGTTGGAAAAATGCAGAAATGGCTGAGGAAACCCAAGGCGGGATCTGAGACCAGGAAGTGGGGCAGGGGGCTGTTTCAGGGGCCCTGCCACCACCTTCAGCCTTTCGGAAGCCACGTCAGCTTCTCCTGGAACTGGCTCCCCTCCACCCCCCAAGACTGGATGTCGCTCACCTGGTCTTGGGTCAGGCAATGGCCAGCATGGGCCTCTGTCCAACACCGGCTTCCTGGGTGCAGTTCTTATGTCCACTCAGGGCCGAGGAGGCAGGTTTCGGAACACAGGGTGCAGTTACCCAGGCTGGGGGACCCCTCCAGACCTTGTGACAGGAGACTAGAGTGGCTGTTCTTTCTTGGGGTGAAAGAGACTAGAGATGGCTCTTTTGGGCAATGAATGGAGAATAAACAAATACTGATGCTTTCACCATTAAATGCTTCAGACAAAGTTGTCTTCTTCCCAGAGACTCAGGATATAAATTACCTGGCTCCTTAAGCTTGGTGTGGAATCAGCAGGACCATGCTTCCTGAGGCTTTTTTCCTGGAAATAGGCAGCTGGTAGCTCCAGGTCAGAGGGGGCTTGGAGCAAGCCCCCAGACAGGCACTGGAATGTGCGGCCAAGTGTTGCCCCCACCCTGCCCCTCAGGGCGGTTCTGCAAACCTTTCTTCTACTCACGACCAGCCATGTAACTTGCAAGATGAAAACGCAGGGCCTCTTGTTCGTATGGTTCCCAAGACGAAGATGGCAACCACGGAGCCAGAAGCCAGATGTGGCCCTCCTGGGCTGGCCCTGGGGGCCGCGCGCCCGTCCCTTTTCCCAGAGCCAGCGGTCAGCGCTGCGAAGCCCAGCACGCGACCCCTGCCGTCCCGCCTCTCGCCTCCCAGTTTCACATCCTCCTGCTTCTGCTCTTCCTCCTCTGTGTTTGTGTCTTTTTCTCGCTGTCTTGCAGTGAAAGTATAACTCACTTTTGGGGGGCCTGTGTCTGGGGGCACGGCCCTAACCAGTTGAGCCCTGAGTGTCCAGCTAGGAGGGGGCCTGCAGCGCTCCGAGGGGCCGGGAGGCTCCCTGCACTGGAAGCCCGGCTCCTCAGAGAAGTGACAGTTTCCTTATCTGGGCAGCGGACCCACCGCTGAGTCACAGGAGCCCGTGGGGAGGACGCCGAGTCAGAGGAATGCTGGTTAAGTGTTTGTCAGCTTTTTTTTTTTTTAAGTGGGGAAGAGGGTCAGCCTTTGTATAACTTAATTCCTGCTGGCTGACGGTCACATTTTACTTCTTAGCATCGTTTAAAGAATACGTGCAATGGCGACCATGCTGGTGTGAGCCAGCCGCCAGCCTCCCAGGGGTCATGTTAAATTATGGATGGTTATGCACTCAGCCCCATAATTTGCGCTGCAGACTGTTTCCTCCCAGATTAGATTAAAAGCGGCTTTTTCTGTGTGTTTAAAAGATGCTTTACTTTGGGTAGTGTAGTCATTTTCACAACAGTGACTCTTCCAATCCAAGGACGCGGTATGTCTCCGTCTGTTTGTGCAATCTTTGGTTTCTTCCGTCAGCGTCTCATAGTTTTCTATATACCGTCTTTTGTCTCGTTAGGTAGGTTTATCTCTAGGTATTTTACTCTTTTCGTTACAGTGGTGGATGGGATGGTTTCCTTAACTTCTCTGATTTTTTATTGTTAGTATATAGGAATGCAAGGGGTTTCTGTGTGTTAATTTTATATCCTGCGACTTTGATATATTCATTGATTAGTTCTACTAATTTTCTGGTGGAGTCTTTAGGGTTTTCTATGTATAGTATCATGTCATCTGCAAATAGAGTTTTCCTCCTTCTTTTCCTATCTGGATTCCTGTTACTGCTTTTCCTTCCGATCGCCGGGGCTTGGACTTCCAGAACTGTGTGGAGTAACAGTGGCAAGAGCGGGCACCCTTGTCTTATTCCCGATCTCGGAGGAAATGCTTTCAGTTTTCACCGCTGAGAATAATGTTTGCTGTTGGTTTGCTGTATGTGGCCTTTATCATACTGAGGTAGGTTCCTTCTTTGCCTGTACCACCCCAAGTAATCTATAGATTCAATGCAATCCATATCAAACTACCAATGGTATTTTTCACAGAAGTAAAACAAAAAATTTCACAATTTCTATGGAAACACACAGGACCCCGAATAGCCAAAGCAATCTTGAAAAAGAAGAATGGACCTGGAGGAATCAACCTTCCTGACTTCTCTCTATACTGCAAAGCTCCAGTTATTAAGAAAGTATGGTATTGGCACAAAAACAGAAATATAGACCTATGGAACGAGATAGAAAGCCCAGAGATAAACCCATGCACCTATGGGCATCTTATCATTAACAAAGGAGGCAAGAGTATACAATGGAGAAAAGACAGCCTCTTCAATAAGTGGTGCTGGGTAAACCGGACAGCTACTTGTAAAAGAATGGAACTAGAACACTTCCTAACACCACACACAAAGATAAACTCAAATTGGATTAAAGATTTAAATGTAAGGCCCAAAACTATAAAGCTCTTAGAGGAAAACATAGGTACATTCTTTGACATATATCATAGCAAGATCCTCTGTGACCCACCTCTTAGAGTAATGGAAATAAAAACAAATAAACAAATGGAACTTAAAAGCTTTTGCAGCAAAGGAAACAATCAACAAGATTAAGAGATAACCCTCAAAATGGGAGAAAATATCTGCAAATGAAACAACTGACAAAGAATTAATCTCCAGAACATACAAGCAGCTTTATACCAAACAACCCAATCAAAAAATGGGCAGAAGACCTGAACAGACATTTCTCCAAAGAAGACAGACAGATGGCCAACAAATACAGGAAAGACTCTAAGCACTGACCATTATTAGAGAAAGCAAATCAAAACTACAATGAGGTATTACTTCACCCCCGTCAGAATGACCATCATTAAAAAATCTACAAACAGTAAATGCTGGAGAGGATGTGGAGCAAAGGAACCCTGAATGTAACTTGATACAGCCACTATGGAGAACAGTACGTAGAGTCCTTAAAAAGCTAGAAAGGGAACTGCCATATGACCCAACAATCCCACTGCTGGGCATATACCCTGAGAAAACCATAATGGAAAGAGAGGCATGTACCGCCATGCTTGTCGCAACACGTTTTACAATAGCTAGGACATGGAAGCAACCTACATGTCCGTTGATGGATAAATAGATACAGAAATTATGGTACGTGTAAACAATGGAATATTACTCAGCTATAAAAAAGGATGCATTTGAGTCGGTCCTAATGAGGTGGGTGAACCTAGAGCCTATTATATAGAGTGAATAAGTCAGAAAGACAAATCTTGTGTGTATCAACACATGGATATGGAATCTAGAAAGAAGGTACGGACGAACCTATTTGCAGGGCAGCAGTGGAGAAGCGGACACAGAGAACAGACCCGCGGACCCTGGGGGAGGGAAAGGCCGGCACGAATCGAGAGAGCGGCGTGGAGACACACACACACCACGTGTAAGAGGGAGAGCCCGCGCTGTGCTCCGTGACAACCTAGAGGGGTGGGATGGGCTGGGAGGTGGGGGAGGCGCAAGAGGGAGGGGACACATGTACACCTGTGTCTGATTCATGCTGACTATGGCAGAAACCAGCACAATATGTAAAGCAATTATCCTCCACTTGGAGGATTATAAGATTGTAAGTATGTATCGTGATCCCAGTTATTGGTGTATGTGTTTATCAGCAGGGAGATGAATCAAAGTGTCTGCAGAGTGATGTCTGTGTGAGGGGATCATGAATGATCACGGTTTCCCTCTTTTCATCTCTATTAAAAATTATCTGGTCAATAGGGAATATTAAGTGTATATAATATAGTGTGACTGTGTGCTTAAAAAAAAAAAACAAAAAAAGATGCTTTACAAATTGGGCACTCTCGGTGGCTTCTTCCTGAGGCATCCCACTATTCCCAAATGGACATACATGAGCGTTTTCAGAAAACACAAAGTCCTTGTCCTACTTTAAAACTTTTTTCATAATTGTGGTGAAGCCTTTATAACATAAAGTTGGCCATTTGAGCCCTTGGTGAGTGCACAGTTTGACATCACTGCGGCCAGTCACCGTGCTGTACGACCACACCTCCATCCCCCTCCAGAACTTTCTCGTCTTCCCAAACTGAACCTCTGTCCCCATTAAACACCAGCTCCCTGTCCCCCAGCCCCTGGGCCCCACCCTCTACTTTCTGTCTCTGTGAATTGATTACTCAGCACCTCATGTAAGTGGAATCATTCTCTGTCCTCATGGGGGTGGGGGGTGAGCTGATTTAGTTCTCGGATGCAGAGGACGGAACCGCAGGTCAGCTCAGGCCCAACGTCCAGTTTCCAGGAGCTGCTGAGGACCATGACGAGCCCTGCGATGCATCTGAACCAGCGGCTTATCACGCTGGGCCCCATCCTGGGCCCCGGGCCCCATCCTGTCTTTAAGCCAGTGTTTTCCAGACCTGTTCATCAGAGTCTTTTCTTCCAATGAAAGGTCCGTGTGGAGAGAGTTGGTCTTTCTGGATCTAGGGTCGGGGGCGCACCTGGGGAGCTCTGGGGAATGCCTGCAGACCCCGGCATCCGCTGTTGTACAGGTCCTCGGGTATCTCCACGTGGTGTGTTCTTCCCAGGGGACATGTGGGTGTCACATCGGAGGACAGAGTGCCAGTGACTCCTGGGGGGCTGCTCTGTGTGGTTCAGCAAAGGGTGATCCGGCCCCGACGTCGCGGGTTCAGGTCCAGGCTAGTGTAGACGTCCACCGTGTGGTGTAGACGCCCACCAGCAGATGCCCGGGAGCAGCCCAGCTGAGAAGGTGGCTCCCCAGAACGCGGGTCCCAGCTGCAGAGAGGCCGGGAATGGCCCTCAGCCCTGTGGAGGGCTCGTGCGGCTCTGAGAGCCCTGAGCGAGGCTCGGTCTGCGGCAGCTGCCCTGGGAGCACGTTGTGAAGCACCAGCCGGCCCAGCTTACCTGTAAAAGGTGTTGCCAACAAGTCCGCCCCTGATTAAACAGGCCCTTTAAACCTCTGCTTACAATAGTGGTTAAGTACTTGTAAAGGAAACATTTATTTGCAAGTAACAGGTATTTATTTCCAAAATGGCCCTAATTCAGATCAGTCTTTTCCGTAATTCCCATTGAGGTGGTTTGATAGAGTTTTCAGCGGCAGGAAACGAGAGCTGCCCCACTGTGAGCGAGCGCTCGAGGCCGGAACCGGGCACGAGCACCGTTCCCGGCGTCAGAGCCGCAATCAGGGTTAACCCCGCCAACCCCGCCCCGAGCAGGAGCACTGTCCAGCGTCAGAGCCGCAAATCGGGGTGACCGCCCCCCTCCCCGGCCCCCTGTCCCGAGCATGAGAATCGTTCACGGCGTCAGAGCCGCGATCAGGGTGACCTCCCCCCCCACCCCCAGCACAGGCAGTGAACCTGCCGCGGTCCAGGTGTGACGTCGCCCACTACACGTGTGCCTCTGAGAGTCAGCCTTGGAGGGTCTCCAGAGCTGCTGGCGTGGGGCCCCTCCACTGACTGGAGCCCACTGCCCACTTCGGGGAGGCTCGGAGCCCGGGCTTCGCCAGCCGGTGAAATCTTTCCCTCCTTTGACGCTCACCATGCAGTCCATTTGTCCCGCTCGCTGTCCTTCTGAGGGTCTGTGCTCAGCGTCCTGATAGGAAGAACTATCCGGCGCTGCGGGCGTGGAGGCCTTGCGCAGCATTCTGGGGCTGGAGCGCGTCTACGCACTCGTAGACGTACGTAACTTTCCAGTAGGAAACAAAGATGCCCCGGTCCGCGGTCACCTGGAGACAGAGTACAGAGAGACAGCGGCGCGTCCGGAAGCTTCTGGAGCTGTCGCGTGGTGGGCGAACTGTCACGACTCCTAGGCTCCAGGGTAGGGTTTCATATTATTTCATCGTGATAGAAGTTTTACTTTTAATGCTTTCTCTGGAAAGTCCCAGAAGAAGCCGCTTTTCAAAAATGGATATTATCAAGGTTATGAGGCTGTTTTGAGTTTTTTTGGGTTTTGTGTGTCTGTGGATAACAGGTCTGGATTGAATTGTTGTTTAGGCATGAGCAGTGGTTTCTCTCCTTAATGAATCTCTCACATGCCATCTTATTTCCCCCCATTTGTAACTCTAATCTTCCGTTGACTGGAGTTTTGACCCGAGTCTCCGAGAAGTGATTACAGGAAGGCCAGTGAAGAAAGAAATCCTTGAGGCTTGGTTATGGGTCTCAGTCCAGTAGCAATTTAGGGGACGCTGACGTGACCTGAGCAGGCGGGAGGGTGGGGTGACCAGGGTTTAAAGACCGTTTATGATACTGAGGGCCTCTCAGGTGGGGCTGGTGGGAAAGAACCAGCTGCCAATGCAGGAGACACTAGAGAGGTGGGTTTGATCCCCGGGTGGGGAAGATACCCTGGAGGAGGGCGTGGCAACCCACTCCAGTATTCTTGCCTGGAGAATCCCATGGACAGAGGAGCCTGGCAGGCTACAGTCCATGGGGTCGCAAAGAGTTGGACATGATTGAAGCGACTTTGCAGGCATGGCTGATACCTAGAGTAGGTTTTCAGTCTCCAAGAGGCATTTTCCTTGCCAGCGCGAGGCCATGGTCTGCAGCCGCCCCTCCTTGGTGACCTGGTTGAGCCGGTAGGGCAGAGGCAGCAGATGAACCCCCTCAGGTTCCCATTCACACAGGGAGGGGACCCCGGGGGCAAAGTGCAGAGGGTGTGACTGTCCGGTGTTTGCTGGGCAGCTCCGTTTGCTCAGCGCCATGCTGAGAGCCTGTGAGTCATGCCCCGAGGACGGGGAGGGCCGGGAGAGGAGAATGGGAACTGCGTGGGTGGGGGAGCCTGAAGGTGGGGGTGTGCGGGGCGGGGCACCTGGGGGGGCTGCAGGAAGTGGGAGGAAGCTCTTGTTTCATCCTGGGAGAGAGAAGCTCTTGTTTCATCCTGGGAGAGAGAAGACCCAGAGCTGTGAAGGTCTGAGCCCTTGCGTGTCCGTAGAGATGCTGTCCACTTGCTGCCAAGGGCAGAAAACCAGGGGTCACACTGAGTTTTGAGACGGGCAGAAGAACTTAGGGCGTCTCTGGGGTCCACAGGCTTTTATGCCTCTCTTCCCCGCCTTCCTCAGCAGAGGTTCGTCCTGATGCTGTGTAGGAGGCTGACACTGCTGGGGTGCTCGTATCAGAGCCCCAGAGGCTGGGGCTGAGGCAGCAGGACCGAGTCCCTCACAGGCTCGAGGCTGGACTCAGGGTCAAAGGCCGTGCAGGGTGGTTTCTCCCGAGGCCTCTCTCCCTGACTGGTAGGGGCCGCCTCCTCCCTGCGTCCTCACAGGTCTCTCCTCTGAGCATCTGTGTCCTGATTTCCTCCTCAGTAAGGACACTGTGGGACACCCCCGATGACCTCCTCTTGACGGCTTTAATCACCTCTTGATGGCTCAGACGGTGAAGAATCTGCCTGCCAATGCAGGAGACGTGGGTTTGACCCCTGAGTCAGGAAGATCCCCTGGAGAAGGAAATGGCAACCCGCTCCAGTATTCTTGGCTGGAAGAGTCCCACGGACAGAGGGTCCATGGGGTCGCAAAGAGTCAGACACGACTCAGAGACTAACACTGTCACCTCTTGAAAGCCTCATGTCCAGATTCCGCCACATCTGAAGTGCTGGCGGGCAGAGCTTCCGCAGGTGGATTTTGAGGGGACAGATTCCATCCTTGTGTTGGCACGGTGACCCTCCCGACAGCAGCTTTCCCTGCGTGTCTTCACCCCGCCCTCTGCCCCCTGTGTCTCTGTGTCCACCTGTCCCCTTTTCTAAGGACACCAGCCCCCCGGAATGGGGAACCACCCTGCTGATGTCACTTGATCTTGACCGTCTCTGTGAAGCCCCTTCTCCACGTCCGGTCGTGTTCTGAGCCACCAGCTCGTGTTGGGGACACAGCTCAGCCCACAACAGGGAGCTCTCGGGGAGACGAGAGCACATTCTTATCCTCGCGCTGGGGTGACGGATCTTCCCCGCCCGGGGATCGAACCTGGGTTTCCTGCACTGCAGGCAGGCTTTTTACCGTCTGAGCCCCCAGGGAAGCTCCCTCTGAACCTGAATTAAGCCGCAGCGCGCCCTACGTGCGCAGCTCCGTCACCCCACCCCGAGCAGGCGTGTCCGCCTTGGGCAGCGCAGCACTGACCTGCGGCCCTGTGTCCGCTGCTCGCCTGGCGTCTCCCGTGAGCCTCGTCTAAGTCCCCGTCATGTCGATGGCCGCTCTTGCTCCCACTGCCTCTAACCCGTCTTCCATCGCTCGTGCGCCGCGCTTGGGGTCCCCTGTCTCCGGCCATTACGTGCAGGCTCCGTGAACGTGAAGTTCAGAACTTCGTACGCCCTTCCTGATCCTCCTTACCTTTCAGTTCTGAGGCTTCCAAGCTGATTGACAGAATCAGAGCAGCCGGTGGGAGGTCTTGCCTTGCTTGTCATCTGGGTCAGCCTCCCTCTCTCTTTTCTTTCTGGGGGTCGGAAGCAGGAGTGAGGGGGTGCCCGTGGGGGAGACCCTGTGGGCTCTGGGACGCAGGGATCTACCTAGAGCTTCCCGGGTGAGCATCCTGGCCCACAGCTGCCCTGCACCCCTCGGGCGATGAGTGGGCCGGGGATGGTGCTGAGGTGGCCAGAGGAACCCCACGGGGACCCGCTGCTCCCTTGACCACGGGGCGGGTACCATGTGTGCTGCGGTCTTCCACCCCACTCCGGGGACTCTGGGCTGCAGGCTCTCCAGCCACGTGAGAACTGTCCTGGGGACCCCCATCCCTCCTGGCTTACGGAGACCTGGGTGAGCCTGGTCCAGGCAGACAGCTCTGGTATTAAGTTTGCAACAGGAGACCATAAAAAACGGAGGGGGCATCCACCGTCCACCAGCCACAGCTGAAGGCAGAGCGGTGGCCCGTGTGTAGGGCCGGACCAGGGAAGTCTCTTCCCATGGACGTGCTCGCAGGGTCCAGCTTGTTCCCTTCAGGGTGAGGAAAGGGTTAGAAGAGGGTTTACCAGCAGGGCTGGGGTGTGGGGAGGGGGTCGGTCCTCCCGACCTCTCCCCTCCGACTGCAGACCCTAAAGGAAGCCGCGAAGTGCAGGCAGACACGGCTCCTGCCAAGTTCGGAAGCCGTGGCGCTTTCCCTGGGGTTGTCCCGTTTTCAAGTCCCTGGGCCTTCGGGAAGCGTGTTTGTGCCGGTGCACACGCATCTTCCCTGGTGAACTGGACTCCTGTTGAAGCAGGTGAAGGCACCAGGGATACGCTTGTCCTGAGACCCCAGTTTAGGGACGGGGGGCCCCGTGCTCTGCAGAGGCTGAGTTTATCCTGAAGGTGGTGACTTTTCTGCGCCCGAGAGGAAAGCGTCTCTCCTGCGCTCAGGAAGGCAGTGCTCTGAACGGCAGTGTGTGCGGCAGCCGGGGGCTCGGTTCCTCCAGGTTTTGTAAAATCAGCCCCATGATTTGAAAGACCTTGTGAAACATGATTTTACGCGTGGCTTGTTCACAGTGTGGGCTTCGCCGCACGCATGCGTGGTTGTGAGACCCAGACGTGGTTTGGCAGAGGCGCCGCTCAGTGCGCAGGCGCCGTGCTGAGCAGGGGGCGAGGCGTGGTCTCCGGATCTTCACCACCTTTCCGCTCAGTGCGCTGGCTCTGTGGGGACGCGTGCAGCTCCCCGTCCGCAGGGCGTGAGCTCGGAGACCTGTGTGTCGTCTGAGTCCTTTTCTCAAGGACCTGTCGGGGCTGGGAGGATCGCTGCTCTCAGGCATCCTACAGACCCTGGAGGATCTCATACAGACCCCGGAGGATCTCAGCTGTCCGCTGGGCACCTTTAGAACCAGACATCTGGAAGGTCTTGGGACAAAATTAAGATCGGCCCTGGCAAATGAGCTTTTGTGACCCGTGGCAGCCAACTGAGCCACAGCCACACGTGGGGAGCCTGCTTCTTAGCTTAAGAAAACGTCTGGGCAACTCAGCTCAGAGGTGTCACAGCAAGGGGCACACAACACAGGGTTCATCCTTCTCCTTGGGGCCCATCGGTGTCCTTCACCCTGCTCCTCGGTGGCTGATCTGTATGTAGCCTGCACCCCCATGCCCACCGGTCGCTGTGTCTCTAGAAAGGCTGGGGTGTGCCCACCCCCCTCTCAACCTTCCCCTTTCTCACCTCCCCTGTCCCCTGAATAGCAGGCCTGGGGGTTTGGTCCCCTCCCTCTGAAAGGCTGCCAGCCTGGATCAGGGTGTTTCTAACTAGAGCAGCTTGAAGTTTGATTTCAGCTGACGTTTGAACTGCATTGAAAAGTTGGTTGTGGTGGGTTTTCCCTCTGCACCGTGGGGCTCCAGGTCCTCCGGGGGCTGCCCCTGCCCCCCACCCTCACCTCTAGCCCAGTGTCTGGCCCACACCTCCTGACCCCCTGCCGGCCAAGGCTTGGAAGAGGTCAGAGGGGAAGTCCTGCCTCGTAGGGCCTTGGGGCTCTGACTGCACCTGGAGTTCACAGGAATCTCATTTCTTATTCACAGCCCGTTTCCAGCCTGAGGCTTGACCACAGGGACAGCGCTGTGCCCTGTTATTTCCTGGGCTCTGGCATGCAGTTGTGACTGGCACGTCACCATCAAACCCTGAAACTGTGCCACCCTCTGAACACGCAGAGGCCTGGACCAGGGCACTGCCCGAGGGTAGGCACACAGATGGAGGTTCCTGTGTGCATGAGCACAGAAGCTAAGGGCTGGGAGCCTGGCTTGAGTGCAGCCCGGGGGACGGACAGGGCCTTCACGAGGGGCTTCCTCGTCTCCTGTGGATAGGAGGTTCGGTGCAGAGCGGCCTGGGCTGTGGGGACGCTTGTCCTGAGACTCTCACCCACGAGACTGAGACTCTGCAGGCAGGAAGGGGCTGCCCCGCACTGCCTGCTCTTGGAGGGGTAGCCTCGGTGTGTGAGCCGAGCAGAACGCTGGCCAGTCATCTCAGGTTCATCTTTGTTAGAACTAGAACACAGTTTTATTTCACTTTTAAAAATTCTGATAAAATATATATTAAGTAACACGTGACCGTGTTAACCATTTTTAGGCACATAGTTCACTGGCATTAAGTACATTCACGATATTGTACAAGCATCATCACCATCATCTCTAGAAGGTGTTCGTCTTCCTAAACTGAGACTCTGTCCCCATTAAACACTCATTCCCCATTCCCACTCCCCGCATCCCAGCACCCACCCTTCTACTCTCTTTCTCCATGGATCTGACTCTAACAGCCTCGTCTAAGTGGAGTCACACGGTGTTTGTCCTTTTGTGACTGGCTTATTTCATCGAGTGTAGTGTCCCCAAGGGTCGTCCTTGGTGTCGCCTGTGGCAGACTCTCCTTCCTTTTCAGGGCTGAATAATATTCCACTGTGTGTGTGGACCACATTTCACATGTCCATTCGTGGTTTATGGACCCTTGGTTGCTCCTGCTTTGGGGCTGTTGTGCTTTGCGCAAAGTGAGAGTGTTAGTTTGCAGAGTCGTGTCCGGCTCTCTGCAACCCCACGGATTGTAGCCTGCCAGGCCCCTCCATCCATGGGGTTTCCCTGGCAAAATACTGGGGTGGGTTGCCATTCCCTTCTCCAGGGGATTTTCCCGACCCAGGGATCGAACCCGGGTCTCCTGCATTGCAGGCAGATTCTTTGCCGTCTGAGCCGCCTGGGTTTGCACAGAGACATAAAATACCTGTCTGTGCCCCTGTGTTCACTTCTGCTGTTGATGGACCTACTCCTTAGGAATCCATAGGTGCCACTGGACTTGGCTGACCCAGTGTCCTCCTGCAAGAGGCAGTGACGTCCAGTGCAGGTTCCTGCCCTTTCGAGGAGGCTGACCTGTGCGTGGTGATTGCGTTCTGCCTGGGTGACCTTCTGCGTCTCTTCTAAGAGTAATGGGTGTTTGTTCATCCGTCACCAATTAGCCTTTATAGTCTTTACGGAGACACAGAACCATGTTCTTGTTCTCATGTTCTCTGATCAAATGTAGAAAACATTCCTCTGCTTCCTTTGGCTGTCCTTTGACACATGTGAGCAGCAGGCCCCTCCCTCATGTAGGCGCAGGGGTGATGGAAGTGTTTTACCCCAGGCTCAAAATTCCAGAACTGCCATGTTAAAATTTGCATTGTGATTGTGTATTAGGTCATAAGGCAAACAGAATGCACACGGCAACATCTCTTATTGTGCAGCTTGGAAAATGTCCTTTATGAAGTGTAGGGTGGAGGGTTTCCAAGGCCTCAGGTTTGGGAGGTGCAGTCACAGGATCTGTGGTGTGCAGTCTGGTAAAGGCTCTGAGAAGTCCTACAGGCAGACTCCAGCTTCTCTGCATCACCTGTGGGTGCCCTCTCAAGCACCGTCAGAAAATGCCTCCGCTGCTGCTAGAAGTGAGTACATCTTAAAGACACAGGCCTGCAGGGGAGCACAGTCCAGCAGGTTCCATTTATGGGCCATTCTCTTCCCATCAGTTCATGGCAAATGGATGGGGAAACAGTGGAAACAGTGACAGACTTTATTTCCTTGGGCTCCAGAATCACTGCAGATGGTGACGGCAGCCATGAAATTAAAAGACATTGCTCCTTGGAAGAAAAGCTATGACCAACCTGGACAGCATATCCCAAAGAAGAGACATTACTTTGCTGACAAAGGTCTATCTAATCAAAGCTATGGTTTTTCTAGTAGTCATGTGTGGATGTGAGAGTTGGACTATAAAGAAAGCTGAGTGCAGAAGAATTGATGCTTTTGAACTGTGGTGTTGGAGAAGACTCTTGAGAGTCCCTTGGACTGCAAAGGAGATCCAACCAGTCCATCCTAAAGGAGATCAGTCCTGAATATTCATTGGAAGAACTGATGCTGAAGCTGAAATTCCAATACGTTGGTCATCTGATGCGAAGAACTGAGTCATTGGAAAAGGCCCTGATGCTGGGAAAGACTGAAAGCAGGAGGAGAAGGGGACGACAGAGGATGAGATGGTTGGATGGCATCATCGACTCAATGGACATGAGTTTGAGTAAGTTCCAGGAGCTGGTGATGGACAGGGAGGCCTGGCGTGCTATGGTCCATAGGGTCCATATGGTCCATAGGGTCGCATGGACATGACTGAGCGACTGAACTGAACTGAACACTTCTCTTCTGCTTCCTTTGTGCCTTAGACAGAGGGCATGGCATGCCCAGAGCCTCGCCTTGGTGGCCCTGTGGCAAACTTTGTAAAATCTGCTCTCTTGAATCAGTGGGTGATGGAAGGTTTTTTTTTTTTTTTTTTTTGATCATCTGTGAATTGCATGCTTTTAGAGCATGCCCAAGGCTAGGATATGGCACCCCACTCCAGTACTCTTGCCTGGAAAATCCCTTGGATGGAGGAGCCTGGTGGGCTGCTGTCTATGGGGTCTCACAGAGTTGGACACGACTGAAGCGACTTAGCAGCAGCAGCAGCAAGGCTAGGATGGAATTCAGGTGCCCTGGCTTACTTAGCAAGGCCATGCCCTCCAAGCCCCAACCCTGATGCAGTTAATACCATTACAAGAAAGAGCCCAGGTTTCCCAAGGTTCCCAAGTGCTGCAATTTCAAATGCATTCCCAGCAGAAGACTCCTCTCAGGAGTCCACTGTTCCCAGGCCTGTCCTCAGTAGTAAATAAAGCCCGTGTGATTCTGGCCAGCCTGGTGGGGGAGGAGGTGAGTGCACCCATGCAGACTTGGGGGCCTGCAAAGGAGGCCACCTGAGGCCCAGCCTGGCCACTTGCAGCCACTCAGGCCTGAGGGGTGTCTGCCCCCGCCTCACAGCTCTGGCTGGCTGTCCATCTCCCTCACACACCTGGCCAGGCCACCCCGGGTCCGGTGGGGGGGTCTGTCCCTCCGGTTCTCAGCAGTGGGTGGTATTCCTCGGGGAGCTTGTTCTGCGGTTGACTTAAGGATGCTTTTGCGTTTTACTCAAGGAAGATCGTGGAGAATCGTCTGTTAACTTGATCCCTCACTGATCCCGAGGAAGGGGTGTCTTCCAGCCGCGTGTCCTGTCTGTACAGCCAGTGCCGGAGACGACGCCCCCCAGGGACAGCCGCGTCTCCCGCTGCGGGTGGGGGCTTCAGGGCAGCGGGGGCCGTTCCCCCCGGGGGTCCCCCAGCCCCGCAGGATGTGGACGGCAGGGCCCCTCCTGCCTCTGTATCTGCACGTCTGGGTCCCGCTGAGCCCTGGGCGGCAGGAGACAAACCGCCGTCACCTCCGCTGTCACGTTGCCAGTTCGGCTCAGCGTTTTGGAGATATTAATAGCTGGCTCAAGGGGGAGAATGTAAGCACCCTTTTGGGTGTAACAGTGCTGTTAGCCTTTGAGAAGCGCCTCCATCTCCTCCTCGGGGTCAGAGGGGCGCTGTGTTTATTCCTGTTTGTGGGGTGTCTGGTTCATGAGGCCGGATCGCTGTCCTGTCTGCGGCTGCTGAAGTGAAGGGCATCGCGTCTGAGCTCAGGGGAAGGGCGTGAGGGGTGCAGACCCCGTGGGGACCAGTGCCTGCTGCCCTGCAGACCCTGCCCAGCGGCGGACACGGCTGTGCCCTGGGGGCATCGTCTCTGCCCGCCTTGCCCCGTCTCTTCTGGTACCACCCCTCCGCTGGGATCAGTTAGGGTAAGGCTCCGTGAATGACCCAGACTCTCAGTATCCAAACCCTTTCTGAAAGTAGCTTTACTAGCTCTCCTGCAAGTGTTCCCGGTAGACATAAGCCTTAAAGGAGCTGCTGAAATGGCAGACTGAATTAATGAGCGGTAATCACTTGTCCCAGTGACTACACAGGCACATGCTTTATATTAGTTTTGACTCATAACAAACCCATATTACAAGTTTTATGACCTTTATAGCATAGATGTTGCAACCCAGGCCCCCGAGAGGTGAGGTAACGCTCCCGGGTCACATGACTAGAACCGAAACTCGGGGAACCTGCACCCTCACCCAGGTGCCAGCTGCTCCCTGCCCAGCCTGCCGCCAAGACGGTCTCCGAACTCCTGGGCTCCTCCAGGCTCTCGTTTATCTGATAGTGCTCTTCCTCGGAGACCCTGGTAAACTATGGCCCAGCCCAAGTGCAGCAAAGCAAAAGGCCAGATTAGTAAACTTCCCCAAAGCATGTTGCCCTAGAACTTCTGAGAGTCCAGCAGCTGAGGCTTCTGTGTCGCTTGTTTAGCGAGTTGGTGTTGGCCGTGCTTTTAGAAAAGGCCATCGTTTAGATCCACAGTCACCCCGGTTTCTGATTTGAGTCAGACGAAGCAAACAGCATCCTCATCTGAAGACGCCACTTCACCTCATATCGTTCACGTTCTTTCAAGATGGTTAGACTGATGTTGAAACGGAGAGAACTGGTTTAGCTTCTCCTCTGTTCTGATTCATTTATTATTTAAAAAGTGACCGTTTGACAAGAAGCCCCAGAGTTGGTCCCGATTAGAACGTTGAGTCAACTTTTGAAAATCCTTTGGACCACAGTAAAGGTGATGCAGACAGGTGACCTTGAGGTCAGGAGTTGGACCACGTGTCGCTGTCTTGCTCAGCAGTGACGGACCCGGACAGTTTGCCTCGGGGTCACCTGTCAGGAAGTGCGACCTTCCACGGCAGCCTGAGCTGGGATGACTGCAGTCCAGGAGCCCTGGCCCAGCCACAGGTGACTTGAATAAGTCACTTCACCTCTCTGGGTTTCAGGTTTCTCGTTTTCAAAATCAGGATGTTGACCTTGACTTTTCCCAGCATTTTGGTCCTAAAATTTTATGAAAAATAAGACACTGGGATATTATTTTTAATTACTGCCCTTGAGTACATCCTTGCTATTTGCACGGACATTACCAGCTATCTTTGTTTACTCATCAAAACAATAAAGTAACAACAAAGCTTGTTCTGCTTCCATGGTTATGCTTTCCTTCCATGTATCTGAAGTCTTCTGAATACCTGGCAAGACAGATGCTGTAACCTCTAACAATGTAGTATAAACCAGAGAATTGTTTGTGTTTGCATGGAGGAGGGCTGTCTCTTCGAGTGATGGTTGGGGAAAGAGCATGAGTTTCAATCAGACGCAGATTTATAACCTTGTGAGAAACCGTCTGACTTTGGTCTTGTTGCTTCCCCTCATCCTCAGTTTCCTCATCTGTAAAGTGGGCTCACTGGTCATAAAGCCTGAGTTGTACAGCTGTTCCAATACCTGAATGAGATGCTTAGTCAAAGCAGCCAACAGGACACATAGACCTTGGCAGGTATTCAACGAACGTTGAGACGATGCTTAATTTACGTAACAGATTTGTTCTATTAAGAAAAAAATGTTCGTTGTTTTAAGTAAACTTCTCATGCCCAATATTCTATGGGTTTTTATAATAAATTAGAATTCTCTTTCCCTTGGGGAAAATGACTGATAATGAAAAATGTGGCAGACACTTAAAAACCATATTGCCTACACGGACGTCGTAAGCTGTGTGTTCATTGTTTGAATCTTCTTGGAAGGAATAATTGCAGAGAGGAGGAGGGGTGGACACAGGCAGACACATCCGCTTCTGGGTGGCGGCTCCAGCTGCCATCCTGCCCCTCCGAGGACATCAGCTTGGAGACTGAAGACGCAGTCCCTTTCTTCCAGGAACTGTCCGTCCAGTCCCGGGGTCTGCAGACTGTCCCTGTGCAGGGCTGAATATCAGACGTTCTCTGCTTGGCAGGCCGTGTGGTCTGTGTTGCCACCACACAGCTCTGTGCACACACTTGTGCACAAGCAGAATCAGGCGTGGACCAAGGCATGCGGCTGGACGCCCAGCAGACTACGTGCAGAACAGGTGGCAGGGCCGTGCTGGGTCTGTGGGCTGTGGTCTGCCAACCCCTGAGCCGGGGAAGGAAAGATCTGTAAACAGCAGGCAAGTGTGATACGTTCTGATGAGTGGTCTGGCTGTTTACCCTGAGTACAGGTTGCCATAGGAGTACAGACTGGGGCATGAGGAAGAGGAGAGTGGCTCAGTTGTCTTTGTTAAATGTACAGAAGAGTATTCATTGTGTCTTTCTAATTTTTTACTCCTTGTAATTAACTGTGTGCTTACAAAGGTAATATGTGCCCGTTCAAAGGAAAACCGCCAGCAGCACAGAAAGGCTGCCGTTCTCCAACACACAGATGATGGTCCCTGTTAAAGCCTGTGGCTGAAACGAGTTTTATGCTTTGAGTAGGCACTGAGAAAAGATCGGGTGTGCGTGGATGTGGGAGGACGGGTGTGGGGAGCAGGTGGAGCCGGGGCGAGGCCGGGCCCTGGCTGGGCAGGGGCAGCCGTGGGCACAGAGGTGAGGGCGGCTCGGCCCGGAGGCTCCTCACAGGCAGAGAGGGGTCAGGGCACAGCCCGCTGGGCACGCACCTTCACAGGTGAAAAGTTCTCTTCCTTCTGCCTCTGAGTTCTTCCAGGGTTAGTCGCCGGGGTCATCACATTCTTCTCATTCCATGGCTTCTCTGACCCTCCTGTCCAGACGTCCCCGCATTTGGCTCCTTTCCAGAACTAGGGAGGCTGTTTTAAATGATAGAGTCCAGTTTTGCTCCTGCTGGCGCTTCCCTAATAGCTCAGTTGGTAAAGAAACTGCCTGCAATGCAGGAGATCCCAGTTCAATTCCTGGGTCGGGAAGATCCACTGGAGAAGGGATAGGCTACCCACTCCAGTATTCTTGGGCTTCCCTGGTGGCTCAGCTGGTAAAGAATCTGCCTGCAATGCGGGAGACCTGGGTTCGATCCCTGGGTTGGGAAGATCCGCTGGAGAAGGCAAAGGCTACTCACTCCAGTATTCTGGCCTGGAGAATTCCATGGACTGTCTATGAGGTTGAAAAGAGTCGAACATGACTGAGCGACTTTCACTTTCTTTCTTTCCTTTCACTTTCGCTCCTGCACTGTATTATACTGAGATCTCTTTTAGTAACACATGAGACAACTTTTTAGTATCTAGGAGTCTTTCAGTTACTAGCATCAGTTATGTGTTAGAAGCCGGTGTGTTGATTTCACTTAGGCCGCAAGTACCTCGGTGGGTTTAGTACTCTCAGTGGTGGCTTTTTTTCCTCCCTGTTTTCCTGGTTTTGCAGTAGCTCTTTTGAATATATAGTGTGTACTCTCAATTTCATTTCTTGGAAGTAATAAAATATGCACTGCCGCGTTTGGAGAGACTCTCTGAGGTTTTGGCTGATAGAAGGTCATTGCTCATCTGTCATCTCAGCTGCCTGCGGAATGTAGATTCAGCATCCCCCAGTGCCGTCAAGGGCGTGATGGCAGATTAATCAGAACATTCACTAACATAACCTCTGCTTAGACTGTACATCCCCTTGCTTCCTTTCAGAAAAAGTAAAGGAAAATTGAGTGTTACTGCCCAGGGATGATCCTACATCCGCTACTCAGGGCCTGTTTAGGTAGATAATTTTCTGTTTCCTTTTTAAGTTCTTTTATTTTCTTTTAAAGAAATTGGAAATACTCAGCTCAATTCAGGCTCTCAGTTGTGTCCAACTCTTTGCGACCCCATGGACTGCCGTACGCCAGGCCTCCCTGTCCATCACCAACTCCCGGAGTTTACTCAAACTCATGTCCATTGGGTCAGTGATGCCATCCAGCCATCTCATCCTCTGTCGTCCCCTTCTCCTCCTGCCCTCAATCTTCCCCAGCATCAGTGTCTTTTCCAGTGAGTCAACTCTTCACATCAGGTGGCCAAAGTATTGGAGTTTCAGTTTCATCATCCGTCCTTCCAATGAGTATTCAGGGTTGATTTCTCTCAGGATTGACTGGTTTGATCTCCTTGCTGTCCAAGGAGATGAAACACATACATACTTTCTATGTACATTATATCAGTGTATTCTTTTCAAAATTCTTTTCCATTATAGTTTATTACAAGATACTGAATATAGTTCTCTGTACTATGAATAAGAGGTTTTATTTTTCCAGAGCTTTAAAAAATGGTCAAATTCAGTCAGAACCAGGAAAGCCCCTAATGGCAACATTTGAAGGCAAAGGGCAGCAGGCTTTAGAGTCAACAGTGGAAGAAACAAAGAGCAGGACGGGCCACTGAGCAGAGGGCTACGATGACGCTAAGGTGACCGCACTGGTCCACAGTGGGCCGCACGAGGCGGGAGGCGCACCAGCTTCAATGCTGTGGTTTTGGAACCGTGCCCCCCAGCACACACACACACACACACACAGATGTGCCCCCCAACACACACACACACACACACACGTGCCCCCCAACACACACACACACACACACACGTGCCCCCCAACACACACACACACACACACACACACACACATGTGCCCCCCAACACACACACACACACACACACACACATGTGCCCCCCAACACACACACACACACACGTGCCCCCCAACACACACACACACACACGTGCCCCCCAACACACACACACACACACACACACACGTGCCCCCCAACACACACACACACACGTGCCCCCCAACACACACACACACACACGTGCCCCCCAACACACACACACACACACACACACATGTGCCCCCCAACACACACACACACACACACACGTGCCCCCCAACACACACACACACACACACGTGCCCCCCAACACACACACACACACATACACGTGCCCCCCAACACACACACACACACACACACGTGCCCCCCAACACACACACACACACGTGCCCCCCAACACACACACACACACGTGCCCCCCAACACACACACACACACACGTGCCCCCCAACACACACACACACACACACACACACACACGTGCCCCCCAACACACACACACACACACACACACACACGTGCCCCCCAACACACACACACACACACACGTGCCCCCCAACACACACACACACACACGTGCCCCCCAACACACACACACACACACACACGTGCCCCCCAACACACACACACACACACGTGCCCCCCAACACACACACACACACACACACACACACGTGCCCCCCAACACACACACACACACACACACGTGCCCCCCAACACACACACACACACACATGTGCCCCCCAACACACACACACACACGTGCCCCCCAACACACACACACACACACACACACACACGTGCCCCCCAACACACACACACACACGTGCCCCCCAACACACACACACACACGTGCCCCCCAACACACACACACACACGTGCCCCCCAACACACACACACACACACACACACACACGTGCCCCCCAACACACACACACACACACACACACACGTGCCCCCCAACACACACACACACACACACACGTGCCCCCCAACACACACACACACACACACACACACACGTGCCCCCCAACACACACACACACACACACACACACGTGCCCCCCAACACACACACACACACACACACATGCCCCCCAACACACACACACACACACGTGCCCCCCAACACACACACACACACACACACATGCCCCCCAACACACACACACACACACACACGTGCCCCCCAACACACACACACACACACACACGTGCCCCCCAACACACACACACACACACACACACACACACGTGCCCCCCAACACACACACACACACGTGCCCCCCAACACACACACACACACACGTGCCCCCCAACACACACACACACACACACACGTGCCCCCCAACACACACACACACACACGCCCCCCAACACACACACACACACACACGTGCCCCCCAACACACACACACACACACACACACACACACACACGAGCGGGGAACTCAGGCTTGCTGGTCTCTTCCCTGCAGCACCAGCAGGCTCGCAGTAAATAGATTTTTGGTTCAAATGTTTCCCTTAGTGTGCCGTGTTTGAGTTTGGGGCACCAAGTTAAGGGGGGAACCACGTGAGCAGCAATGAATGAAAAACAGAGAAGCAAAACTAAGAAGAAAAAAAATGAAAAACCTCCTGGAGTAGCTGGCAAGGTTGTTCGTTATGTCATTTAAGGAAGCTTCTGAGAGTGCCAGCCCTAATTGGCAGCTCTGTTGGCTACTGTTGACAGTAGCCAATCTCCTAAAATTGCAGAATGAGCTTAGAGGCGAAAAGCAGAGAATAGTTTGGGGTTTTCAAAACATGCAGTATTTCTTGAATTGTGATAGAATCTTTTAGGGAAAAATCCAAATACAGCTAGGTTTAAAAAAAAGGAGAAGAAAGAACCACTGAAAAACACAGACCGTTGAACAGCTGATTTTAGCTAATGTGCTTTATGGATCCAGCTTACATGGCCAGCCTTCCAGGGTGGAGGGTGAGTGTGAGTGTGTGTGTGAGTGTGAGTGTGTGTGTCTGTTTGCCACTTCTGTTGTCTCCGGTTGAGAAACGCAGAGCCGGGCGAATCCTCAGAGTATGAAATGGTGGTTCACAAGCGACCAGTGAAATGCCGCTTCAGGGGGACAAAGGCTGCAGAAGGATGCTGACCTTGCATCTCTCTAATCCCTGCACCTCAGTCAGGAATGCTGTTTTATCTGAGCTTTTGAAACTTTCAGCACTGTTGTCCCCTTTGTAGTCTGAGCAGAAACGCTTCCTTTCATGTCCACTGACTCCTCAGTTCTAGAGCACATGGGTGTCGTGCCTGCTAAAGCCCTCGTGGTTTCTAATGGGGATCTCCAGCTCTGAAGATGAAACTTGGGGGAAATTTTTCATTTAGTTCCCTAAAAAATGTTTTTGGTTTTAGTCGGTGAGCATTAATTAATATCACCTCTACTGGTGGCTCAGTGGTAAAGAATCTGCCTTCCAGTGCAGGAGACGTGGGTTCGATCCCTGGGTCGGGAAGATCCCCTGGAGAAGGAAATGGCAACCCACTCCAGTATTCTTGCCTGGGAAATCCCGTGGACAGAAGAGCATAGTGGGCTACGGTCCATGGGGTCCCAAAAGAGTCGGACACGACCGAGCAACTAAAGAACAACGTTTAACGTCACAGTGATCTTCCAGGTTCCTCTGTTTCCACTCACTTTCCTGACCAGCCTGAGTGTTTAGATTGTGTTAAAATGCATATTCCTGAAAAGGTGAAAAGGTTTTGGTTGTTTTTTATTTTTAATGATTTTTGTCTCACCCTCACCACCATCACTTCCACCTCCATGGGTGGGAGCTAACATTACCTATATTTGTTCTCTCGTTATAAGGTTTATAGATTAATTGTAGAAACTTTGGAGAAGTCAAGAAAAGTATAAAATCGAAAATAAGGCTACAGTCCATGGGGCCGCAAAGAGTCAGAGATGACCGAGTGACGGCTCGCTCTCCCCCGACACCTCCTGCATTCGTGGCGTTCATGCTGAGGTTTCCTCTCAGCGTTGTGTCAGGAGCATCTTTCTGGATCACTTGCTTTCAGACGCAAACATGCCCATGCTGTTTAGTCTTGCTGGACGTCAGGCAGGGTCCGGTTTCTCACAAGTGACAGACACTGAGGATCATTGTACCGGGACATCTGACAGCGACCCAGAGATGGAATCCATGTCTCCTGCATTGGCAGGCAGATTCTTTACCACTGAGCTACCAAGGAAGCCCAATTAAAATCAAAGCTCAATACTTTCATTAATATTTTTTTTAAGTTTTTTTTACGTTTCCCAAAGATGCAGGAGAAGAAACAGAGGATCCAGTCTGCCGGGCATGTAAGTGAAGCACCGAGTTTCTGGAAGGCTGTCTGGCAGCACGCATCACAGTGACTTGAAATCGTGACCACTCTTTATCCCAGCAATTCCTTTTCTGGGAACTTTTTCCCAAGGTCTGTTTCTTCTCCTGCATCTCTGGGTCGGGAAGATGCCCTGGAGAAGGAAATGGCAACCCACTCCAGGATTCTTGCCTGGAATCCCATGGACAGAGGAGCCTGGTGGGCTACAGTCCATGGGGTCACAAAGAGTCGGACACGACTGAATTGACATAGCACACAAACACACACAAAGGTTTTTTAGTTAATAAAGTACCGAGCTTTGATTTTCATTAGAGGAATGGAGTGTTTCCCAGGTGTCCTTTAACCATTTGTTTCATGTTTTGTTAATTTTCTGGATGCTTGACCAGAAACATAGAGTATCAGTCGATATTGTTACGGAAATACTGACTACGGATAGTAAGTGTTAGTTGCTCAGTCGTGTCCGACTCTTTGTGACCCCATGGACTTTTAGCCCGCCAGGCTCCCTGTCCTTGGAATTCTCCAGGCAAGCATGTTGGAGTGAATTGCCATTCCCTTCTCCAAAGGATAGTAGCCCTTTGGCTATTGTAGGAGGAAATCTCTTTCTTCCACACTCCTAGGTTCTGTGGCTGGGGCCCTGGCAGCTAGACTGAGGGAAGGCGGCTGAACAAGAGGGAACCAGGGTTCACTGCCAAGTGCACCCGGGCACACGGAGCGCTCAGAAGGAAGGGCAGAGCCTGGGCTCACGGAGCATCGTAACAAAGGACAACAGGCCTGCAGAAAAGGGGGAGAAGGGTCCGGGCTTTTCGGGGCAGCAGACTTGGGAAGTAAATATATGGGGGGAACTAATGGAAGGCGATGGCACCCCACTCCAGTACTCTTGGCTGGAAAATCCCATGGACGGAGGAGCCTTGCTGGGCTGCAGTCCATGGGGTCGCTAAGAGTCAGACACGACTGAGCTACTTCACTTTCACTTTTCTCTTGCATGCACTGGAGAAGGAAATAGCAACCCACTCCAGTGTTCTTGCCTGGAGAATCCCAGGGACAGAGGAGCATAGTGGGCTGCCGTCTATGAAGTCGCACAGAGTTGGACACGACTGAAGTGACTTAGCAGCAATGGAAGGTGAGGGTTGTTTCCGTGAGGTTTTTCGACGTTTTTATTTTATATTGGAGCATAGTTCACTTAGAATGTTGTGTTAGTGTACCGCAAAGCGATTCAGTTCCCTTCACACGTACACCTGGTCTTTTCAAATTCTTCTCCCGTTGAGGTTGTTCAGAACGTCGAGTAGCGCCCCTGTGGTGTGCAGCAGGCCCCTGTCGATTGCTTTACAAATAGCAGTGTGTCCAGTTGTCAGTCCCAGACTCCTAATCTGTCCCTGAGGTTGTTTACAGACACATCTCAGCACCGGCTGTGTCTTCACAGCCTCGGGCTTCCCCGGAGGTGGGGTTTATGGCCCTCTGTGGTCCTCCGGAGTTTCTGCTTTTCAGTGGGTGGAGGGGCTCTGAGGAGGCTGCTTTCTGCATCTGCTGATCCTCCTTTGCCTCCAGATGATCACCCCTGTGCCAAAGTGGCCTTTCCAGGGGCTGACAGACTCCTATCCCCTTCCAATGTATCCTAAAATTTAAGTCTTTATAATATTGCTTATGTTATTTTTGATGTGAGGAGATTTTAAATAAGTAATATGAATAATAACTCAGGAGTAACAGATCCACTTATAAAATCCATCATCTTTTCCTTGGGTAGTTTTCCCTCCTTGAGTTTTTATCCGTAGGGAGCCCCTCTTTACCTCAGAATTGGATAAGTAATCTGTTTCCGTCCGTCTTTATGTTCTCGTTTGCATTTCTCTTTATCAGAGTATTCATTACTGCTGAAAATAAGGTTCTTTTCCTCCTGTCCCATTTATTCTCCATCTTCTTTAGAAATTTCATTAGTTTCCTCCGTGAATATTCCTCCCCTCTGGCAAGTCAAGCAATTAGATTATTCCTCAGAAAGTAATATCAGTTTTCTTTCTTTCAGCTTATCCTTGAAATGTATAGGTAGGTAAACAGTTCACCAGATCTTCTGTAACTACTGCCTTAAAAAAAAAAAAAAAAACACGGGCAGCTAAGATTGAGATCACATTCTGGGTCTCCCCCTAACTGAGGACCATCCCTGGTCCCGGAACAACAGCAAAGAAAGCAAGTGTCAGACTGTAAAACGGGCCGCGACTTGTACACATGCACGGCCTTGGCAGACTCGCTGATGGAGTGACGAAGCGCTAAATTAGAGGGCTGTTCCCGCCTTTGTTGACGCAGGGCGTGGGTCTGAAGGGTTAACGCGTGGAGACCCCGTGTGAGTTCGGGGGTGGGGGATGGTGATGTGCGGGCCCCGTCCCCGCCTCCCCAGGGAGATGGGTCATGAAACCAGCACTCAGAATTCGCGGGCAGCTGAGGGCGTGCTCCCATATGCCCCCACTTCACTCTCTTCCTAATTCAGTCACCCGGGAAGTCAGCTTCAGGTTACGCGCGGAAGGTTATTTTGAGGGGCAGATCACCAGCTGAACCCCAGCCACGTGGGAAAGCTTAGCAGTAAGCAGTCCGGAAGCGGCGTTTTCCAGCTCTCCCCGCGGGCACCCACAGCAGAAGGGTGGCGTGTGGACCCCCGCAGGTCCCCGTGAAGCAGGCTGTCTGCAGAGCGGACGGGGTGGGGGCGGGTGCTGGCGCGCTGGGCACGGAGCGCCCTTGGGCATTGGTGACTGACTGGTGATTGGTGTGGGCGGCGTGAGAAGAGGCAGGTGACAGCAGATGACCTCAAGGGACGAAACCCACGCCCCTGAGTCCTGGTTTTGCACAGTTTAGACTTTTTGAACACGCCTTTGCTGAGCGAAATGACTAATTGCTGTAGCTTTTTTTTTTTCTTATAATTTTGTCTATTTTTGTATTTATTTCTGGCTGTGCTGGGTCTTAACTGCTGCATGCAGACTCTCTCTAGCTGGGGTGAGCAATGGTCTCTCTTTTTGCACACCGCAGGCTCCAGGACCCGTGGGGCTTCAGTATTTGTGGCTCGTGGCTCAGCACTGTGGTTCCCGACTCTAGCGCCCCAGCTCAGTAATTATGGCTCATGGGTTCCTGGCTCATGGGCCATGGCACATGGGGACTTCCCAGGCCAGGGATCGAACCCGTGTCTGCTGCACTGGCAGGCGAAGTCTTTATCCCTGAGCCACCAGGGAAACCCAGCCTTATCTTACTGGGAATGGGGCAAGTCTTGGAAGCTAAGTGATCTCCAGGGCTTCCTTAGACTCCTGAAATCCTTCCAGAGATCGTAGCCCATCTGAGTGTACTTTATTCTCATCAGACGTGGAGGTCAGACAAAAGATCCCGGTCCCACCTGCCTGGTATATGGAATGTGCCTCCAGGGGGGACTCTAGGCTTGGGGGTGCCCAATAGACCCGAGGCAGGGGATCTTTATCTCGAGGAGCTTGTGGGGCTGTCTGGGGCGGTTTTCTTGCTGACTCAGAGATGCTGTCTGCCCTGGCGCCTGTTGAGGGGGTTAGGGCGCCAGGTCGCCACCTTGTCCTGGATCCCGCCCCCGGTCCTGTCTGCTCGGCCGGTCAGTCTTCTGTTCCCGCCTTGCTAATTGACAGAGGCTGCCCTGGACATCTCTTTAGGTAGCAGCCAGATTGGGTGGTGGCTGCCCAGGGCCGGGTCCAGTTGTGGTTCGCAGGCCTGAGCGCACAGCAGTGTTGGCAGCCCCCAGCCCCCACCCCCTTTCCGAATGCTTTTGTGCTCTGATGCCTCCTGGCTGGCTCCTACAAGCAGAATGTGCCTTGGGCATCACTTGACCTCAGATCAGCTCCCAGTGGGACGTCTGGGTGGAGACTGAGGGTAGAGTGGGCACCCCCACCCTCCCCCTCCCCCAGCAGCACCTGGGACAGGGCGTGCCCTTCCCCTGCCAAGCGTGTGCCAGGCGGAGGTGCGGGGAGCTGCCATGGCACTGGGCTGCGATGATCACAGGGGCTGTCAGCCTCTCCTCGGCCCGCAGGGCCAGCTGGGCGGGGCGATGCAGCTGGTACCCTGAGGATCGGTTACCCTGTGGGCCATGAGGAGAGATGGGAAAATAGCAGGAGCAGCCTCAGAAGGTAGAAAGCGGGGCGGGGGGTACAGATTCCACACACGCTGGCGCATCCGGGGCTGTGACTCACAGGAGGGCAAAGAGGAGAGAAGACGGAGCAGCCTCTGAGTCGAAACCATGGGGGCAAAGAGTCGACACTCCTCTGCTTCTAACGCTGTGACTCACAGCAGCACTTCGGGCTGCGTGTCCCAGGTTAGACACAGGGTGCGCCGTGGAAGGTGTATGTTGTTACGAATACGTTTGCTGCTAGAAGCCAGGTACACGTGAGTGTTGGTTTTCTAGGCTGGCCTCCAGAAGCCGCCTTAGCTGCCCCTCCAGTCTTCTGAGCTGGAGTGGGCTGCACCGGCCAGCCCTGCCGGGTGTGTTCCCTGGACCCTCTGCCCGCCCCCTGCGCCCGGGGGTGGATTGTTTGAGCCCCGGCCTGGGAAGCTCATTCACCGAATTCGAATGGGCAGGGACATGGCCGCCCTGGGGAAGCCTCACGGTCACCTGGATGGCTTGTTAAACCGCCTCGCTGCGCTTCCTCCAAAACCTGCCGTGGGGTCTGGCCTGGCCCCGAGAAGGCGCATTTCTGGCGACTTCCCAGGTGACGCTGCTGCCGCTGCTGCTGCGGTCCCTGAGCAGACACAGGGGGACAGCAACCCTGTAAAGAAGCCTGTGATGAATCTGCGTCTTTAGTGATGTGACTTGTGCGGCCAGCGGTGCCCCGCTCTCGGTGTGTCCCCCGGAGTCCAGCAGACGGTGTCACAGGTGGTGGTGCCTCCTCCACGGAGGCCAGTGCAGAGGCGTGGCTCTTCCCGAAGCCCGTTGATGCGGAGACCCTGGTGCTTTGCCCCTTGGACCCAGCCGTCAGCTGCCCGCGGACTGAGGGCCGGTGCCCACGTGTGCTCCACATGGACACACGTCACTCAGAGGGAGCAGACGTGCATCTCTCTCCCACTTCTGCCAAAGCAGGAGGGAAAGATTGGAGGGCTGTTTATTTTTTTTTTAAATAATAAAGCTTAGTTGTAAAACTAGTCTAAAGGTTGTGTGCACCAACTGATTGGCTTTCTCTCCAAGTGGAGCAGGTGGCTTTAGCCTGGAATATGGGGAAACACGCGCGGCATTGACAAGGGAAATGTAAGACTGCTTCATGTGGATAGTTCAGTATTGACCGCTAACCGTCTTAACTATTAAGATGACTTGTGAAGTTTGGGGGGTTTTCGGGCTGGAAACACAGAGCTCGTGCTGTGGTGACACGCTCTGCAGAAGCTGGTGGGGGCTTCCCACTGCGGGGCGTGTGCTAGCTGTGTCGGTGCCCGGGGACGCCTGGCCTTGCCTCCCCACCGGGATGGAGGGAGGAACCCCCCGCCCCGAGATGGCATCAGGGCACCAGACCCTGCGGACTTCTGTCCTCTGCCCCAGACAAAAGCATCACACTGCCTTCTGTGGCCAGGTGGTATTTCTCGTTGGCTTCTCCAAACCACTGAGAGACGCCCAGTGGTGTGTGGGATGCGCGTGATCAGCGCACTGTGATTGATGACGCCGGCCTCTCTGTGCGTTTCTCTCTGACCTGTTTTCTGTTTGCCCCTCTCTAGTGGGACCTTGTGTGTGATAATGCCTGGAAGGTTCACTCTCTGTGCGTTTCTCTCTGACCTGTTTTCTGTTTGCCCCTCTCTAGTGGGACCTTGTGTGTGATAATGCCTGGAAGGTCCACTCTCTGTGCGTTTCTCTCTGACCTGTTTTCTGTTTGCCCCTCTCTAGTGGGACCTTGTGTGTGATAATGCCTGGAAGGTCCATGTCGCTAAGTTCTCCCTACTGGTTGGATTAATCTTCGGCTACCTGATAACTGGATGCATTGCTGACTGGTAAGTACCCGCATGCCTGCCACACCACACCCCTCGGAGCCGCAGCAGCCTCTGCGGCCTCCCCAGGCGAGGTCGGCCTGAGCTTGCGGCGACCGAGGCTCCCCCACCTCCCCCCTCCCGCCCTGGCACTGGGGCCAGAGCTGATGGGGGCAGCCACCCCCTGCAGAGTTCAGACAGAGAGAGCTGCCAGTGCATAGAGCAGACCCTTTTGAAGTGAGAATTTAAATTCATTGCAATTCCCTGGCTGCTAGAATCTAGCAAAACCAGCCTGCAGCCAGCCGCCCATCTCCTCCTGAGAGAGCGAGGTTAGAAAGAGCCTGGGAATGTGGCTTCAGGCTTTAAGGGCTGGGCCCTGAGCGGGCATACACAGACCAGGGGCTTCAAAAGACAGGAACAGGGCAGCCGCACTCCTCACCCTCGAGACCGGGACAGACGCAGGCAGACCTCAGAGAGGGACCGTCCTTGTAAGTTGGCTTGGCCAGGAGATGCTTCTGCAGGCCCACACGGAGCTGGGCTCTGAAAAGTGGCCGGCTGTGGGTGGCGGCTGGGCAGGCCAGGCGGAGGGGTGGGGACCAGAGACAAGAATAAATGTGCTTTCCTTGGGCGGGTGAGGGGCCAGGTGAGGGTTCCAGGGGGAGCGAGATGGTGGTGGGATGGAGATGCAGGTTGCCGCGGTGGGAGTGGTGGCGTTAACAGCCCGCCCTCACCGACGCCTGTGTCGCCAGACTCCGTGCTGAGTGTCTCCGTGGATTAAAAGCGCCCCTCCGCACAGCTCCCCTGTTTCCCAGTGGAAAACCGGCCTCACCCTTATCTCCTGGGTTAAAAACAGAAGCACAGACGTTTAAGTAACATCCCCGGATGCCGTTAGGTTGAAGAACCAGCATTTGAAACTAAGCTCCTAGCGGCCCCAGAGCCGGACTCCACAGGTGTGGACTGAGTCACGGGGCTTGTGTCAGCAGTGGGGACTCGCCCGAATAGCGTGGCCGTGGCCCTGTGCTGCTGGGGTTGGCGGGGAACGGGGGGGCTGCCGAAGAAGAGAGGTGTGGGGACCCCTCCCTGCTTGACGTTCTTTCTCTTTAAGGGGCTTTATTTACAAATAAGGGCCTCTTGAATCCCAGACTTAGTAAAGCTGGCAGTGATTCAGAGCAGGCTCCTTGAGGCCGAGGCTATGCCCCGGGGTGCCCTCTGTCCTGGTCAGCTGAGACAGCTGGCCGGCACTGTGGGGGTGCCCGCGGGGGGTGGGGGAGCCCAGAGAGACCACTTTCAAGGTCTGAAAAGTTCTTCCCCAAAAGCTGGCATCTAACTGGGTGTTCCTTGCATTAACATGAAGTGCGATTGCCTGTGTGTTCAGAATTTGCTGAGTCATCATCTGTAAGCGCTTCTTAAGGGCATCCCCCCCAGGGCAGGAGCAGAGATGCTGGGAGTGACCTGTGGAAACCCACACAGGCCCTCACGTGGGGTTTGGTGGTGAGCTTTTTGAGGGGGAGGGGAGGAACAGGATTGGGAAAGAACGAGGGTTTTGGTTTTTTTTTTTTTTTTCAAACCAAATACTTGAACTTTTAAATGTTTTCAGAATGAGCTATACTGACCTAAAAGACCCTCCAATCCCAATGTTTTAACCACAAGGAATTTTGTTTCCCAGAAACCTACACTGAAATAGGTTGGGAAAATAAGAGTAATATAACCACATCACTTCTTCCTAAAAACACGGACTTGACTAAAGTCTTGGTGTCCTGATTCAGTGATTTAATAGGGAAAGTAAATGCAGATTTCGCCTAAGAGGTCTACAGTGGTTTAAGCTGTTTACAGGTGGTTTTGTGGTTTCTTATGCCTTTCCCATCGATGGTGTTCGGCCTCCCTGATCACACACCAGCCCCGGGGACCAAGACGGGAGAGAGTGGGGTCTTCCTTGGCAAGCAGCCAGGGTCTGAGCTGCAGCCACTTCTCCAAGTTTGTGGGTGGCGGGGAGTGGGCCAGGGGTGCCCAGAGGGTCGGGGCAGGCAGCTTGTGCTGCAGCTTTCTGAACATTCGGAGTGGGCCTCAGTTCCAGTTTGAAGGTTTGGTATTTTCCACCCTTGACTGATTTACTGTTAGCATTTTACTCCCTGCCGGAGGCTTGCTTCAAAGGAGATAAACACGTAGAGAGGGAAGTCCGGGTCTCACAGCCGCTGGCACCATTCCACGGCCGTGTCGGGAAGCTGATTGGGCCGTAGGTTATGCCAAGACCCCAGTCGATGTCTCCTGAAACTTCAGCTGCATGGCTTCTTGTTTGTGCTTTTTAAAGGTGACTGTTTTGCACACACGTTCAGTCTGGGCTGGACAGCATGTCCTGCAGGTAACGTGTTAGTTTAGGTGGAGGCTGGGGGCCAGCTGGGTCAGGGGCTCTGGCCAGATGACCTGGCTCCCTCTCTTGCTGGGTCTTTTGCTGGACTCTGCACCTTTCTCATCCCACCGGTCCTGGGAGGCTGTGTATGGGCTGCCCTGCAGACCCCGTCCCTCTGGCCCTGGGCTGAGCTTGGCCACTGGCGGCAAAGGAGTTTTTTTCCAACTTCCAGAGACTCTCCCGCGCTTCCCAGGTGGCTCAGTGGTGAAGAATCCGCCTGCCAATGCAGGAGATGCAGGAGGCACAGGTTCGATCCTTGGGTCAGGAAGAACCCACTCCAGGATTCTTGCCTGGAGACTCCCATGGAGAGAGGAGCCTCGCGGGCTACAGTCCCCGGGGTCAGACACGACTTGGCGACTGAAGAGCAGCAGAGGCTCTCCTGTTCCTTGGCTTCTGGCCCCACTCCTAGTCTGAGCCCACCGTGGCTGGTCAGGTCCTTCTCATGGACTGTCTCCTGGTTCCATGTGGCCAGGAGAGGCTCCCGGCACAGCCGCCTCACCTCAAGGCCCTTCACTCTGACGCCATCTGCAGAGTCCCTTGTGCCAGGAGAGGTGGCACAGCCTCAGGGGGTTAGGACAGGGACACCCCCAAGGCTGATGTTCTGCCTGTCACAGGTCCTGGCTGACCGATGATGCCTCTGCATCGCAGATTTGAGAGTTCGAGTCTACTGGTCATCTGGTGGGAGACCTCTGCTCTGGGGAGAGCCAGGGCCCACTTGAACCCCAGGGGCTTCTAAACACATGCACATATCTACACCCGATGGCCCTTCTTGAAGAGAGCCGGAGGCTCACGGGACCCAGCGGGTCTTGCTCGGCACCTCCGTCCTTAGGGAGCCTGGGATTGGGGCCAGGGCTCTGACTTTGAAGACCATGTTTGCCCCCCATTCCTGATACGAATTTTCACTTAATGACTTTAGCAGCCACTTTGGAGGGAAAGATTTAGAATTGTTTCTACAAGTTAAGCAGAAATCCAGGGTCTTCCCTAAAGTGTCAGGACAGAGGAGCAGACTGTGTCCGGTGGGCGTCCGGGAGGCCGGACGTAGGAAGACCCACGGCTGCTTGGTGCACGGTCTGTAGTCCTGTTAGTGATCTTGACACTGCAGCGCAGGACAGACGGGGAAGCAGAGGGAAATAAAGAGGGATAAGTTAGACTCTGGTTTCCTCCATTTAATAGGCCAGCCGAGCCATGTTTAAGTTCATTTCTGCAGACGAGTTGGATTTGGACAGAACTTCCTGTAGTCGTTCCTGGTAAGGGCTGAGTGACCCCAGCACAGGTGAAGGGAAGTAACGGCTAAAATCTCGACCAGAAAATCGACTTCCGTTGCATTGAGCTCACAGCCCTGGCCATTTCTGTAACCCGGAGTGATGGGCGGGGACGCTCAGAGGCCTCAGGAGTCCTGAGTGAGATGGTGTCCTGGGGGTCCCGCCCCCAGAGTGTGAGGAAATCACACTGTCTCCTGCCTGTCTCCTGCACAGGCAAGGCCGGCCGCTACCGCACATTGCTTTTTTAAAAAACATTTAAATTGAGGGGTGGTTTGCACACCATGCAGCTCACGCGTGTTAAGTGCACAGGTCAGTGAGTTCTGGTGTCTGTGCAGAGCCATACCTGTGGCCACTGGCACACACTGCATTTAGAACGTTCCCCTCTCCTGCCCACTCCTGGTCTCGGCCGTTCTCACCCCAACCACAGGCACCCCCAGACCTGCTCCTCGTTTCTGTTTGCCCTTCTGGACATTTCCCTTCCAGGTGGACGTCCAGGTGTTGGGGGTTCCAGGCGTGGACCCTGTTCCCTTGGCAAATAGAGTCCAGCCTCTCTGGGAGCTCTCCTAGTCCACGCTGGCTGTGCCACGCCCATCCGTGTGTGTGAGGCTTGGTCCGGGAGGGGTGGCGAGCAAGGGCCGCCCCAGGCCGAGGGCCACCCCTCCACCCCCCGCCACGCCTAGAAGCACATCCCTGGTGCTCCCCGAGCCCGCTTGGGCCGGCCCTGTGACCACCCGCCCAGGGTGCGCTGGCCTTTCCCCAGTGCAGAGGACAGGCCCCTGGGGACCTCCCTTCCAGGTCCACGTGCATCCTTACAGCTCAGGCCACCCCCGTTCAGTCTGTGCTCCCTTCTGGTCATTCCTCATCGGGGAGCTGAAACCAGCCCGCCGCCGGCTCAGCCCTTGGCTCCACCAGGCTGCGGGCGAGGTCGAGGCCAGTCTAGTCAACAACTCAGAGAAACAGCTGGAAGCCGCTCACCCTGTGTCTATGTTGACTCTGGAGCCAATTCCAAAGGTCACAGCCTCCAAGCCGTTTTATGCTGGGGGTGCCAAGGTAGAAGTTTGGGGAGTTACTGTTGGTTCTATTGAATTACCCCCATAAACTCAGGAGTAGACTGGCCAACAGGAATCGGTTCCCGTCTCACGTCTGTCGCACAGCAGCTGTTGACCTGTATTCCCTTATCTACATGACGAGGGGTGGGTGTGCGTACCCTGAGGGCCCCCTGCCCCTGGGCCTCCCCACGAGGGTCCAGGAGGGATGCAGACTCCGTGGGGTCCCCACCCAGCACCGCTGGCCCCTGGGGAGGCCCGGCCTGTCCGGCGATGACTGACCGTGTCCCTGTCCGTGTGCAGGTTCGGCCGGCGGCCCGTGCTGCTCTTCTCCATCATCTTCATCCTCATCTTCGGACTGACCGTGGCGCTGTCTGTGAATGTGACCATGTTCAGCACACTCAGGTTCTTCGAAGGGTTCTGCCTGGCGGGAGTGACCCTCACCCTGTACGCGCTGCGTAAGTAGGGGCCTTCGGGGGAGCCTAGAGGAGGTGAGGGAGTGTGTGGCCGGCGCGTGCGAGGTTTGGGCTGGCGTCTGCATCCTGCAGCTCTGGAGCGCAGAGGACGGTGTCTTCTGCGGCGAGGACCATGCTCCCAGGCTGTGCGTCTCACCCGCCCTCCAGCCTGAGCTCCAGCTTGGAGCCCATGGAGGGTTGCATCGTGCCTGGAGTAGTGGGGCTCGGCCCACCGCAGGGGCCGGGGTCCTCCGTGTTGACGTTTCGTGCTCCTCCAAACCCAGACGTACCCAGGCGTCCCCGCGCTTGGCTCCAGAGAGCAAACCAAGTGGCTCACGTTTGGCGTGGGCTCCGTGTTCTCATGGATTTCTTAAGAGTTTTCTTTCTTTGTGTTTTTCGCTGAGGTCATGCAGGGTCCAAGTGTCCCACATTCCCGTGTGGCCTGAGTGGTCTGGACTTGAACCCTGAGCGCTGGTGCTGGGAGAGTTGAGTGGCGATCTCAGGGTGAAGAAACTGTCCTCTGTTGACCCGCCGTGTGGGCGCCGTGTGGACTCCCCTGTCAAGGAAGCCTGTCTGGCTTCTCTGTGGTTGGTGTTTTCTAGCGCACGGCGCACACCCACAAGGAGAAGGAAGGTTTTAGGCGTGGCTGTTTATTTTCCAGTTTTATATTTTTTAATCATGGTGTGCAAAGAACTGTAAGGAATAATATGATTATTTATAACACATTTCCTTTTTCTTTCCCTTTGACAACACGTGTAGGATCAGAGATTAAGTAGCAATTTCTAGAGGGGTCGATAAGGATAGCTCTGATTATCTTAAGGTGTGGCTACCTTCGTTTAGTGGATGATCCTTTTAATGACACTGTTAAATAAGCTGGATTTTGTTCCCTGTTGTAGAGGACAGAACTATAGTCGATCACAGCATGGTTTTATCGTCACAGAGAAGAAAAGGACTACAGATGTGTTCTCCGGAATCCGCAGTGGGCTGTTCTGTTGTCTTCTTCTGACGTTGACTTGAGTTGTGGTTTCTTAGACATCGCCGTTTTGAGGTTATTTGCATTTATCCTGGAAGCCTTGCTCTGGGGGGTTCTTAGGAATGTACGTGTCCCCGGTCTGCGGGTCGGGGTGACCCTGTGGAGGGCTTGTCTCTCTGAACAGAGGTCTCAGGGGTGGGTGTTGAGCCTGAGCGCTTCCGTAGGAGCTGCCTGGGCCCTCCCTCCCTGCCCCCGTGGTCTGCACAGAGGAGCGGCCCCCTTTCTGGAGGAGACCCCAGCCCTCGTCTCGGGCCCGCAGGCCCCGGGTGTGTACCGGCGTGTGGGGTCTGCTCCCCAGGGCCCCATCCCCACGGGGCTATGGTTCTCACGGGCGGGCGCCGTGCTGTGCCTCCTCGAGGGCCCTGCTCTAGGGGCAGCTCTGCAGGCTGGCAGAATGGGACAGCAGGCTTCGGGAACTGAGCAGAGAAACGGCCTCCAGCTCACCACCCCGGTGCCTGTCAAACTCAGCGCAGAGGACGTTCACAGAAAAGAGCCTTAAAGCAAAGCTGACATATCAGCTTTATTTTGCATGCCCACTGCTGCCAGCGACCGCAGGGAGGGCTCGGGGGAACCCTTGGGGCTCAGCGGGAGAGGAGCCCGACCCAGTAGCCCTGACGGCCTCTCATCAGGAGTGGGAGGACCCACACTGGCCATCTCTGCAGACTCCCCTGCCTTCAGCAGACCTGGAGAAAAACTACCCCCATGACACCCTTTCAGCCTCACTTAGAATCGCCGATGGCCCTGTAAAGCCTGTGACTGTGAAAAATGAAGCTAAGGACGTTTTTCAAGAGATTACACGGTGAGCTCTTGACAGTGCAAAGTTCTCTGTACTTCAGAACCATATAGGGAGTATGCTTATCCCAGGAAAGCTCTGCGGTTACCTGACGGGTACAGAACCAAGTAACCCCAGGGTCTGCAGACTTTTCTTCTCTAAAGAGCCAGGTGGTAAATGTTTTATTCCAGGGCAGGTACTCAGCTCTGCCGTGATATCCTATCATTGTTCAGTCACTAAGCCGTGTCTGACTCTTTGTGACCCATGGACTGCAGCATGCCAGGCTTCCCTGTCCTTCACCATCTCCCAGAGCTTGCTCAAATGCATGTCCATTAAGTCGGTGATACCACCGAACCATCTCATCCTCTGTCGCCCCCTTCTCCTCCTGCCTTCAATCTTCCCCAGCATCAGGGTCTTTTCCACTGAGTTGGCTCTTCGCATCAGGTGGCCAAAGTATTGGAGCTTCAGCTTCAGCATCAGTCCTTCCAATGAATATTCAGGGTAGATTTCCTTTAAGCTAAGCTAAGCTAAGTCGCTTCAGTCGTGTCCGACTCTGTGCGACGCCATAGACATCAGCCCACCAGGCTCCCCCGCCCCTGGGATTCTCCAGGCAAGAACACTGGAGTGGGTTGCCATTTCCTTCTCCAATGCATGAAAGTGAAAAGTGAAAGTGAAGTCGCTCAGTCGTGTCTGACTCTTAGCGACCCCATGGACCACAGCCTACCAGGCTCCTCCATCCATGGGATTTTCCAAGCAAGAGTACTGGAGTGAGGTGCCATTGCCTTCTCCAAGATTTCCTTTAGGATTGACAAATGGTTTCATCTTGCTGTCCAAGGGACTCTCCAGAGTCTTCTCCAGCACTAAGAAGTAAATAAGATGTAAATGATTGGGTGTGGCTGTGTCCCAGCAAGCCCTTATTTACAGAAGCAGATGGTGGCTGATCTGACCAGCGGGCCGGTGTAGTTTTCCACCCATAAGTGATTCTCTTTCTGCTGACTGCTGGGGAGCTTGGAAAACTTTGAATCTTATCTAGCATGTGTGTGGGCTCGGCAAGCTGAGCTTTAAATGCTGGCCCCATTCCTAGTTTTATTTGAAATTTTTTGCTTTCATTTTTCCTTTGTCCCATTTTCATTTCGCCATAAGTTCAGTGTTATTTTATTGTATGGACTTGTGTGAGCAGTCATGTTTTCTCTGAAATGAAACGGCATAAAGAGTTACATTTTCTTAGCTTGGAATCATAAACCAGAGGTCCCGGTGGATAAGCACGTGGTGAGGATGTCCAAGCGTGCCCTAGTGACCCGCTCTCACGTTGATATGATGTGTGATATAGCAAAATTAACGTAAAGAAGAAGAACGTCATTGATTTTCTGGAGTTCACTGAGATGATATTCGAACAGCGTGAATCAGGGGGTTGATTGAGAGACGGCAGGAGAACTAAGTTTGAGAGGCTCAAAAAAGCAAAGAAAGTTCTAAATGGACAGCGTCGGGCCGGGCGTGCTGTGCGTTGGGCGGGGGCAGCCCCTCCCTCTGGCGGTCTTGGAGGAAACAGAGGCTGGTGATGGGCACTGCAGACCCCAGCCCTCGGCCCTCGGGGCTGGCGACTCTGAACTTCTAAGCAGCGTGCTTGCTTCGTCCACACGTGGCACCCATGCTTGGCGAATGCTTGGCCATTTGTTTCACTCAAGGCAATTTCTTGCTAACCCTGGTCACGGGGTTAAAATATTTCTCTGCCGAAGCTTTCACACCAGAGGCGTTGATGATTTGGGAGATAAATTTTAAACGGCCCTGGCGTTTTATCCCTCCCACCGGCAGGTTTCTGTCTCACTTCGTGAGTCTGCTGGAAAGCTCTGAACTTTCTCAGAAGAGACAGGATGTGGTTCTCTTTTCCATCTCGCAGGTGCCTGGCATTGTAAGTGGGGAGAGCCACGGTTTTGGCAGATCTCAAGGCTTGCGGAGCTCATTGTGAAGGTGGGCTCTGTTCTGAGATGTGCTGCTGGTGTGGGAAACTGCTTTCCTGTGCAGGATTGCTTAAGGCTTTTTCTGCTTTGGAATTTTTCTATGGTGCATTCCAGCCAAAGACTCCCTCCTTTAAACTGTAGTTTCCTTAAGTTCACCAAAGGGAAACGAGGTTGCGTAATTAGGACATAAACCAGAGACCGTTGGCATCTTCCCCAGGAGCCTGTACCTGGAAGACCGTTGGCAGGAGCCAGAGACGAAGCGACGCTGAACTGCGAGAGGTGGCTGCAGGAGGGGTCCGGCCGCCTCTGAGGCTGCGCGAGACACTCAAGTAATTTAACCCACCTGGGCTGCCCTGGTGGCCTCCTTGTATCTCCTTAGCTCTGACCAAAGAAGAAAAAATAGAAAATCTTGACCTAGCCAGGCCAGGGGCAGGGAACCACAGACCAAGGAAAGAGGCGAGCATCCTGTTTCCTTATCTGTTTATGAAAATCAAGACTCGCCAGAGATGCAAGTCCTGCCCATGTGCTCCTCAGCGTGGCCAGCCACGACTTGCCGTGTGATTTCTTTTTCCAGGGATGGTTCACCTTACAGACAAGGTGATACAGCTTTTGCTAGGATGTGTCCTTGTTGAAAAGAAGTGCAGAGAGAAAACAGCTCCTGGAGCTGACTTGCTCCACGTCCTAAGTCCTGGGGGAGAGGAATGGTTTTCTCACACGTTTTCTGAATCTGTCCTCGTTTGCTCTCTGTGTCCGTCTCCCCACTTTGAGCAGCCTCCCCCGCCCCCAGTGGAAGTGATGAAGCCTGCTTCTTGATGGCAGAGACCATACCTTAGTGACGGTGGGTGAATGAACACTCCTTGTTTTTGTTTTTTGGCCTAACAGCAGTGAGCCATTTCCTTGAAAAATTCTCTCAAAGCTTCATGTTCTCATTATAATAACCCTCCTCAAACCCAGACAGCTTAAATAATTGGACGAATTTTACACATAATCAAGGAGTGACCAGAGATTTCACAGGTGACTGAGTCACTGATTACTTTGCAAAACGAGAAGCTGAGTCTTAACTGGTAAATAATCTCAGAAGAGCCTGAGTCTGCTCTGGGCGGGGTGATGTGGCTCCTGAGAGGACGGGTCTGGCCTCCGGCTGAGTCGTTTCCAGTGTGCTGGGAGATGCTCCTCCTTGCTGTCGTGTGCCTTTCTTTTTTTGTTCAAATCTGGGACTTTGGTGCTCCAGCGTTCCTTATCTTTTTTTTAAATACAGTTTCTTTCTTTTATTTATTTTTGACTGCGCCGGATCTTCACTGCTTTTGCAAAGCCTTTCTCTGGTTGAGGGGAGCAGGGACCGCTCCCGGTTGCAGCTCTCACGCTCCTCCTTTTTGTGGCTCCTCTCACCGCGGAGCACAGGCTCCAGGAGCACGGACTCAGGAGTTGTGGCCCACGGGCTTAGCTGCTCTGTGCTGCGTGGAATCTTCCCAAACCAGGGGTAGAACTGGTGTCTGCTGTTCGGACTGGCAGAGATTGGCAGGCAGACTCTTATCCACCAGGGAAGTCCTGTGTGTATTTCTGTAATCGAATGCTTTTCTGAATACTCCTTGGGATGTATTTCAGTCACCAGGATTTTTGAGTGTCAGAGCCGCCGTGCTTATAAGAAAACAATCCCTTGAACCATGCCTCCAGGTGGCGGGCGTAGTTGGGCTGTGGGGCCAGGCGTAGTGACTTCAGCTGGGCTAGGACGTTAACATGTGCGTCGCATTTGGGTGAAGGGACAGTTTCTCTTCACCCAAGAGAACGTGCTCTCCGGCCACCGTGACCCATCGCCTGTTTGCGCCCCCTCCTACCCCCGTCTTCAGCCGCCCCGCCTTGTCAGCAGCCGCCCTGGGAGCCCCAGCCCTGCACTTCTGGTGGGACCGGACCTCCCAACAGGCTTTGTCAGCCAAGGCAGTGAGTCAGAGTTTACCCAAAGCCTTTGGCAAGCATTATTATTATTTTTTTTTAATTTCAGAAGAGTTTTTGTTTGATGCAGGTTCCAAATGATACGGTTGGGAAATCAGAACGGACTTCGGTTCTCATCTGTCCTTTCCTTCTCTGGAGACACTTTGCTAGCCTGGCAGACAGACCGTGACAAATGAAGAGCAGATAGAGAAGAGGAAGGTGACAAGGCCTCTGTGCCTGCCTCTGGCCTCGCGTGCCTGCCCGCCACCTCCCCGGAGCCCCAGCGCCGGTGCCCGTCTTCTGCTGGAAGTTAGGGCAGCCTGTGTGTGTGTGGGCTTCAGAGTGCGTGTTTCTTTGGGTGTTTTGAACTTGGTGAAGATAGTCTGTCTCAAAACTGACAGGAAAGAAGAGAAAACATTTAGCTATCTAGCATTCTAAACTTACAGTATCTGGATGCCTTTTCCAGCATGGGTGTGTGCTTAATCGCTCAGTCGTGTCCGACTCCTTGTGACCCCGGGGACTGTAGCCCACCAGGTTCCCCTGTCCATGGGATTTCCCAAACAAGAATACTGGAGAGGGTAGCCATTCCCTTCTCCAGGGGATTTTCCTGGCCCAGGGATAGAAGCCTTGTCTCCTGCACTGCAGGTGGATTCTATACCACAGAACCTCCAGGGAAGCCCCCCAACGTTTTTAGCAATGGAGGATAATATTAATATTAACACCGTGTCTGTCGTTAAGGACTAGGCGTTTCCAGACACACAGTGATTTTAGCGGTGGGATGGTGGTGGTGGCCGAGAGCTTCATTTGAAACAAGGTGTTCACCCAGCAAGAGGGAAGCAGGACGATCTGGAAATCTGGAGGCCCAGGTGTAGTGAGAGCCCCGTGGTGGACCAGCTGCACCTGCCACAAAGCACCTTATCTCTGCGCCTCTGTCTCCATCTCGCTAAGGTCAGGGCACAGGTGTTCAGTGTGTGCCGTAGAACCACAGAACTATGGAGTCGCTTCTGGAACCATCGGTGGAGAAAATGAGTAGAAAACAAAAATCAACGGACTCCAGGTGTGGACACCGAATACCACAGTGCAGATAAGAAAACAAGAAAACCAGGGGGAAACCCCCGCTGCCTTCTCACTTTGGAATTCTAGGCTCAACCAGGAGCCTCCTCCAGGGTGAGGGGGTCCTAGCCCCCGGGGGCGGGGAGGACAAGGAACCAGGGGTGCTGGGCTCCGAGCGGCATCCCCCCCCCAGCCCAGATGGGCAGCCAAGGTCACTGCTATCCGGAGGCTGCCGCATGTGGGGACTGGCGTCCAAGGTGACGACGTGGGAGGAGGTGAGCGAGCGGCCGGTTTAACGGTCCCGGCTTCCCGGACCCCGTGGGCCAGGCCCTGCCCTCCTGCCACAGTGCCGTCCCTGCATCCCGACCCTCTGGGGAAGCCCGCCTCACTCTCCGCACCCTCGTGTCCGCACGCTTGCCAGGCGGGCTCACAGGTCTGGTCTGGGGATCCCGTTAGACGCTACGGGAGTTGCTTTTCTCATCTGGAAAGACGAGAAGGGACACGGGGCTGGAAGCCGGGCTGAGGAGAAGGGAGAGCGGCACAAGTCTGACTGTTTTCCACTCTTGAAACAGAAGAGAGAGGAAATAAACGTCACCTCGGGAGCAGGTGAAGACCAGGCTCCTTCAAAGACATCCACATCCAAATGGATCTGGTGGGAGGTGAGGTCGTGAGTGGTTTGCCAAGACTCCTATTGGCCAAAACAAAATTAAATAAAACACAGCTCTGGCTCTGAGACCAGAGAGAAATGTGACTCCCGGGGTGAGGAGCCATGAACGCTTGCTGTCAGCTCCGGTGTGACTGCGTCCCGCCAGAGCAGCTGGGCTTCAGAGAGTCTCGGTTTCGCCTGGGGCGTGTTGTGAAAACAGGACGGCTGTCTCCCTCACTCAGCAAGAGTCTGAGGGCTTCCTGGGTACCGGGGCGCCAGGATGAACTTGAGTACTTGCTGTGCGCCGTTAGGGGCCGAGCATGCAAAGGCAACATGCCTTTCTGCCCATTGACAGATGCCTGGTTTCAGAAGACGCAGTGCGTGTGCGCAGTGGAACATTACTCGGCCTTAAAAAGAATGAAGCCGTGCCATTTGCGGCAACGTGGACGGAGCTGCTCATAGTGAAGTCAGTCGGACGAGACAGGCAGCATGATGTCACCTTCATGTGGGATCTAGAAATAATACAAGGGAGTTTATTTACAAAAGGGAAACATTCTCAGACATAGGGAACAAGCTGTGTGTACCAGAGGGAGAAAAGAAAGGGGGGTGAATAGACTAGGAGGCTGGGATCAACAGATACATTCTGCTGTATATAAAACAAACAACAAGGCCCTACTATATAGCACAGAGAGCTAGAGCCAGCATCTCGTAACAACCTAGAGTGGGAAAAAATGGAAAAAATATGTATAACTGAATCACTCTGCTGTACACCTGAGACTAAAACAGCAGTACAGAGCAGCTACACAGTTAGACCTGTCCTCACGCCCTCCTCAGTCTCTCCTGTCCACTCCTTAACAGCAAAGCAGTGCTCGGCACCGCGCCACACATGCACACACAGACACGCAAGGCGTGTGCACACACACACACGCGTGCACAGACACACAGATGTGTGTGCACACACACACGTGCGCACACACACACACAGGTGTGTGCACACGCGCACACAGACAGGCGTGTGCACACACGCGCACACAGACACAGGCATGTGCACACACGTGTGCACACACAGACACGCACAGGTGTGTGCACACACACGCACAGACACACAGGCGTGTGCACACACGTGCGCGCACAGACACAGGCGTGTGCACACACACACGCGTGCACACAGACACGCACAGGTGTGCACATACGCACGCACACAGACACGCACAGGCGTGCACACACACGCACACAGACATGCACAGGCGTGTGCACACACACATATGCGCGCACAGACACAGGCGTGTGCGCACACACACACGCACACAGACACGCGCGCACACAGATACAGGCATGTGCACACACACGCACGCGCGCACAGACACACAGGCGTGTGCACACACGGACACACACCCCCCGCCTTCAGTGTGAGCAGCGTAACATCCCTTGAAGGACCCAGATGCCTCTCCAGCTCTACTGCAGTTCTGAATTCCCAGCGATTGAGCCAAGATAATGTGCTGTTTTAGGCGACTTCAAGAAAAAAATCTCATTATCCTCTTGCCTTCTAACTCGGTTTTTCCTGTCCAATGATAAGGAGCATTTACCATTGTTATTTTCTTGCGCAACAGTGCGGATGCCCTTAAGCCCCTGACTTACACACTTAAAAATGGTGGCGATGGTTAATTTTATATTATATACTTTTTACCAAATTTTTTTCTAAAAGTTATTTCCTTCCTAAAATACTTGACATGAAGACAAGGTGGTATTTTTCTGGGGAACACAGGAATTAAAAGCTATGCTTGAAACTATTTAGATCACATTGATCACTGTATGGAAGTTGCTTTTGCCCCAGTTACCTCTGACCTACTGGGCGACCATTGCTCCATCCTCGGCCTGCACTACTGGCCACTCTCACTGGCCCTTTCTTGGCGCCCTGGTTATCAGCCTGTCCTGACTTCCCACTGGTCTCTCAGGCTACCGCTTCCTGCCTCCCTCCACCCACTTACTTCTCCTGTCACTCGGGCTCTTGGCACACTCAGCTCTTCGGGAGCCTGTGACTGTCCCTGAACTTCTGGACAGACGATCGCCTGCTAAGTCAACCTCCTGGGGTACCCCTAAGGCACCACCCACTTGTATCTGAGCATGAAGCTGTCTGTCATCGCCCCCAGCAGCCCTGCCCGAGTAGGGAGAGGCCAGTGGCTTCAAAATCTGTCGGGTTTGGAGTTGGAATCCTGGGCTGCCTCCCTCGCCCCACTGTGTGGAGGAAAACCAGTCCAGGCGCCCCAGCTGGTTGCCGGGTCCTGCCCCCTCCCTCGTCCGCTCTCAATCACATAGGACCTGTCCCGCCTCCTCAAAGTCTCTCCTTCCCCATGGCCACGGCCTTCACACAGGCTCTCCTTCTTCATCCGGACGCCGCAGCAGCCTGCAGCGTTCAGCTTGGCCTGAGCTCTCCCCTGCCCCAGCCTGAGCAGCCCCCCTGAAACGTGCATCTAAAACTCCACCTTTCTTCTCTGACACCCACAGGAGCCTGGCCTGTCCCGTGGTCACGGAGGACAGAATCTCTGTGCATTGTCCTAGGCTCCTTCCCAGGCTCCCCTCCTCATGATTCTGGTTTCTACCCAGCCCCCAGCCACTCTCGTTACCCACGATGCTCTAGGCTCAGGCTGGATCCTAACCACTCTCATTACCCACAATGCTCTAGGCTCAGGCTGGGTCCTAACCACTCTCACTACCCAGGATGCTCTAGGCTCAGGCTGGGTCCTAACCACTCTCATTACCCAGGATGCTCTAGGCTCAGGCTGGGTCCTAACCACTCTCATTACCCAGGATGCTCTAGGCTCAGGCTGGGTCCTAACCACTCTCATTACCCAGGATGCTCTAGGCTCAGGCTGGGTCGTAACCACTCTCATTACCCAGGATGCTCTAGGCTCAGGCTGGGTCCTGACCACTCTCATTACCCAGGATGCTCTAGGCTCAGGCTGGGTCCTGACCACTCTCATTACCCAGGATGCTCTAGGCTCAGGCTGGGTCCTAACTACTCTCATTACTCAGGATGCTCTAGGCTCAGGCTGGGTCCTAACCACTCTCATTACCCAGGATGCTCTAGGCTCAGGCTGGTCCCTAAGCACTTTACCTAGGATGCTGTAGGCTCCCCTGACCACTCACATTACCCAGGATGCACTAGGCTCAAGCTGGTCCCTCATCACCCACAGGACCCAGAATGCACTAAGCTCCTCTTGCCTCTGAGCATCCAGTGCAAATAGCAAACACCTACGCTTCCAACCCTACCAGACCCACAGTCCCTGGTGCTCTGGTGGCCTTTCCATAGCCGGCTTCAGCCTGGTCACGCCCTGGAGTGCTGTCTACACGTGTGGAGACTCCGTTCTTCTGCTGTTGTTTTCAAAGCACTATTAAGCCTGCATCTGTGCGGCAGGTCGGGGTGACCTTTGGCCTTTGTGAGTGTAAATTCAGACACAAACGTAGGCCTGAAGTCCTAGCTCCACTCTGGGTTCCTGGCTGCTCACCCAGACAATCAGGGTGACACTTATGTTAACGTATCAATAGATGAGTTTTCACTGACATGAGAACACAAAACGTATGGCTTTGTGCAGATTGCTTGGAATGTGTCCGCAGGTGGCCGCAGGCCTCTCCCCAGTTCAAGAACCGTGTTCTAAAGTCCAGAGTCCAGCCCCACTTTGGGGCCCTCTCCCTGGCCCCCTTCCCGCCACCCTCACCTCCCCCTCCCCCGTCCCCAGGTTGATGGCTTGGCTTCTCCTGCCTCGACCCCCCTCCCTGTCCAGGGTCCGCTTCCTCTCTGGCCTCATCCAGCCAAGGACCGGGCGCCTTCCCACAGTGTTCCTCCCTCTCACCCAGGAGCCTGACCAGCAGGTGTAACTCCCCAGGGAGTCTCCATGGGGGAAGGAGAAGGTTCCCCCAAAGGGCTGGGGCCTCCCTGGGGCGTGGGTGCCGGGCGAGGTGTCCGGGCTTCGCTCTGCCGGCCAAGGACGGCCATTGCCACCTCTGTGAAAAAGCATTTGCTCCATTCCGTGTTTCGGGGAGGTGGTGCTGGGGGTCCTGCCTTCCCATCCCATGGTGACTGTGCTGTTCTGGTTCTCCCTGGTTTTAACCGGTTTGAACTGAACTGTCTTCCATCACAGAAGGTGTCCCCAGAAGGGGTTCAGTGGGGAACGAGTGGTTCAGATCTCTGGTTCTCAAGGATGAAGTTTACCCCAGCCTTCCTTCTCTTGGCGGTTTTGTCACAGACAAGAGGGTCTCCTCTGAGATCACCCTTCAGTGGCTGTCCTGGTGTTTCCGTTGCTCATGGAGGGCGGGGATGTTGCTGGAACTTGGATGTCAGCCTGGAGCTGTTGGATATCAGCTTGCTCCAGGGTACTCGGGTCTTGTTCTTTAAGAGGGTGAAATTGAATCACTTGCTTCCCAGGTGGCTCAATGGTAAAGAATCCGCCTGCCAATGCAGGAGATATGGGTTCGATCCCTGGGTTGGGAAGATCCCCTGGAGAAGGGCATGGCAACCCACTCCAGAATTCTTGCCTGGAGAATTCTTGACAGAGGAGCCTGGCAGGCTACAGTCCGTGGGGTCTCAAAAAAGTTGGATACGACTGAGCGACTGAACAACAACTGCCATGGAGCACGCCCCCCAGTGGAGGCAGGATTTGCGGGATGCCCTAGAGGGTATCAAGGAGCCCATGGAGCACGCCCCCCCAGTGGAGGCGGGGTTTGCAGGATGCCCCGGAGGGTATCGGGGAGCCCATGGAGCACGCCCCCCAGTGGAGGCGGGGTTCGCGGGATGCCCCAGAGGATATCACGGAGCCCAGACCTTGTTCTTCCTTTGTGATCGTCACCCTGGTGCTGGTCTCTGACCCGCGCGTCTGTGGGGGGGTGGTGTCTATTTTCTGCTTCTTTGTGGGGTCACTGTAGGGTCTTATTTCACATTCTCTTCAGGGGATGATTGCTCTTTTGGTGCTTTTCCAGGCTCTCCTGTCTGGCATTTTTCCCATCTGCCTTGTGACCGTAGAAGCGAACGTTTGCATAGCTGGCTTTTCTGTCGCTTCACTGCTGCTCGGCGTCCGTGTGGGGCTGGGGCGAGGGCGCGGGAGGCATCTGCCTTTAGCTGACGCAAGAGAGTCTCTTAGGCGCCCATCCTTTCTCAGGGCAGAGGAGGCAACCCCAGGTAAAAGGACAGTGGAGACCTCAGGCTGGTTACCTTCTGAACAGTCATGCAGACCTCTGCCCTCTGTGAATATTGGGAATCACTGTCAGCAGCGTATAGACATGAACCTGGAGCGTTGGGGCGAGGGCGTGAGAACGCTGGTGTTTTGGGGTCCACGTTACAGAAGAAGAAATAAAATTAAAAATGATTTTCTCTCCCAATCTCTCTCACACCTTAGCTTGTGAGACAAAGCAAATCCATCATAATAAACAGTCTCTAAAGAGGCTTGCCCCTTGGAAGAAGAGTTATGACCAAGCTAGATAGCATATTGAAAAGCAGAGACATTACTTTGCCAACAAAGGTCCGTCTGGTCAAGGCTATGGTTTTTTCAGTGGTCATGTATGGATGTGAGAGTTGGACTGTGAAGAAAGCTGAGTGCCGAAGAATTGATGCTTTTGAACTGTGGTGTTGGAGAAGACTCTTGAGAGTCCCTTGGACTGCGAGGAGATCCAACCAGTCCATTCTGAAGGAGATCAGCCCTGGGATTTCTTTGGAAGGAATGATGCTAAAGCTGCAACTCTAGTACTTTGGCCACATCATGCGAAGAGTTGACTCATTAGAAAAGACTCTGATGCTGGGAGGGATTGGGGGCAGGAGGAGAAGGGGATGACAGAGAATGAGATGGCTGGATGGCATCACTGACTCGATGGATGTGAGTCTCAGTGAACTCCAGGAGTTGGTGATGGACTGGGAGGCCTGGCGTGCTGCGATTCATGGGGTCACAAAGAGTCCGACACGACTGAGCAACTGAACTGAACTGAAAGAGGCATAGACCAGAGTGGTCGCAGAGACCTTCAGCTGTGCTGAGAGTAGGCTGTCTACACAGCCCGGGGCTTTGACATCACCGCAGGGCCGTTGAGCAGGGCAGCGTGGCTGTAACGCTAATGAAGTTTAATGAATTAAGTCTGTGCTGCTGGAACCACACAACACGTCATTTAGTCACACAGTCCTGTCCGACTCTTTTGCGGCCCCATAAACTGTAGCCCGCCAGGCTGCTCTGTCCATGGGATTTCCCAGGCAAGAACACTGGAGTGGGTAGCATTTCCTTCTCCAGGGCATCTTCCCGACCCAGGCTGCCATTGGCAGGCGGGTGCTTTACCGCTGAGCCTCCTGGGAAGCCCGCGCTGCTGGAAACGCGGTGTTAAATCATCTGGGGGTGAGTTATTTCACCAGCTCGTACTTCCCTACGGAGTTCCACCCCCTCCGCCCGCGGCCTGGAGGGTATTCAGTTTGGAGGGCTTTCAGGTGTCGTGTGGCTGAAACAGAGCCCTCATCACCCTGCCAGCCTCGTGGCCTCACCCGCTCACCCTGCCGGCCTGTCGAGAACCACCGTCCGCACCAGGGCTCCAGCCTCACGGCCTCACCCACTCACCCTGCCGGCCTGTCGAGAACCACCGTCCGCACCAGGGCTCCAGCCGAGTCCAAGTCCCTGTCTTCTTGATCATCGAGTCCTGCAGATCTCCTGCCCGGCTGCAGCCCCTGAGGCAAAGCCTTTCCATTTCTTGCCTGAATAACTGCAACAACTTCCTGAACCATCTTCCTGGTCAAGCCATGCAACTGATTCTTCTCTTACAACCAGGGCAATATTTATACGGCCTGAACCAGAACTTGTACCCATCCGCTTCAGACCCTCAGGGTTCGTCAGCAGCAGCTTCACTGTGAAAGCAGGGAATCCCCAGACGACAGGGGTCTAAACAAAGTAGCTGTTCCTGTCTGTCATCACTGGAGTCGTCCAGGGCTGGTGTGGCCAGTCTCCTGACTCTGGGGCCCGGACTCTCCTTGTCTGCTAATTCTGGAGTCGCATCCACGTTTCGGCCAGCACAGCGGCGGGAGTGAGGAGGTGGGATGCTCCCCCATGAAGGTCGCCTCTCGGAGGCTGAGGGCACCGCATCTTGCCTCCCCTTAGTGTCCTGGCCCCAGCCGGTTGCTGGGGGCGAGGGGGTGGTGCTGAGCAATAGTGCTCCATCGTGAACGTCCACAAGCCCGAGGGAGCCGGGGCAGAGGGTGTGGGCAGTGGCCCGCGGTCTTTGCCTCGCCCTCCAGTGGCTTCATGGCGCAGCCCGAGTTCCTCACCACAGCCTGTGCGGTCCTGTGAGGCCTGCCTCCCACTGACCTCAGTTTTCCAGCCAAACCGACCTTTCCATTCGCTATGTGCCGGGCTCTTCCTGCTTCCTTAGGTCATCCATACTGGCCTTGCCCTCTGCCTGAAGTGCTGCGTCCTGGACCTCTGCAGGCTGGGCCATGTCTTGTCACCGTGATTCTGCTCACATCACATCGGTGGCCACCACCCAAATTATTCCTTTAGGACTGTCTGCCTGTTTCCCAGCATCCACCACTCCCTGGAGATATACTGATTTATCTGCGTCTCCATCAGTACCACCCCCTGCTCTGGAGTAAACTCCACGGAGCAGGACCTCTCATCCTTCTTTTCCCCTGTATCTCTGATACCCAGGGCTGTACCTGGCACAGAAAGGGTGTCTGAACATGAGTTGAGTGACTGAAGGAATTCACGGCACTGTCAGAGTAGAAGTGTGTGTGTGGAGCGGAAGGGCTGGAGCTCTCTTGGCCCATTTCTCATCCGTGCAGGGTGAGGGGAGGGGCACGTGATGGTGTCACGTACCTGGTCGTGAATGGTAGCCGCAGTTAGCTGAGATTTCTCATGAAAGCCTCGTGGATTAGACAGATTCGGACTGGATGCCGAGAGAATTGGCTAGATTCAGAACCGATCGCCCACCCCTCTGCTGCCACAACTGACCGACGATCTGGGGGCAGTGGATGAAAGATGCCCAAGAGCTCGGTCTCGACTTTATCTTACCCTCCACCTTCTGGCCCTCCTCAGAGAGGCTTCCCTGGCTGCTCACACAGAAGTCACCAGCTTATTTCTCTTACTGCACTGATTCTCTGCGTGCACTTTGAAACATTGTTTAACTGCGGCATAAAGCTCGGATAGGAAGTTTCTGCCGTCACGCTTTCTAAGTGGCTGTGCTGTGTTAAGTGCATTCACTTTGCTGTGCAGCCATCACCACCATCCGTCTCCCGCTGAAACTGTGGCCCATGACACACTGGCCTCCCCTGCCCCTCGCCAGCCCCCACAGCCACGTTGTGCTTTCTGTCTGCATCTGAGTCCTCTGGGGACCTCACGCCAGTGGCATCACGCCGTATTTATCCTTTCGTGCTGGTTTATTTAACGTATCATGTCTTCAAGGTTCACCCATGTTGTAAAATGTGTCCAGATTTCTGTTTTAAGCCCGAGTAGTATTCCAGTGGCTTCTAGGCCGTGTGTAGTTTATCTGTCCTTCCGCCCCTGGACACTTGGGTTGCACCCACCTCCTGGCTGATGAAGCGAGCAGGGGTGAGACCTTGCTTCCAGTTCTTCGGGGTGTGTACTCAGATGTGGGATTGCCGGATTGTAAGGACTCACTTTTTCCATCTGCAAGATGAAAGTGTTGGCCCTGGGCCCCAGGCTGTCTCCAGCGTGGCGTGGCCTGGCCCCCAGGAAGCAGGGCCTGCAGAGTGGCTGTGGCCAGTGGTGCCAGTCTCCTCCAGGCACCAAGAACAAGCCTGTCTCAGAAGAACCGGGAACCTCTCGCGGCCGCTGTATTCAGAGCCCGTCCCCTGACTTGACAAACCAGCGGACTCGTTAAGGAGGACGGTGCCCCTTCCCAAGCGCACGGCTGGGGCTTCGTCTGTGATCTCTGTACAGCAAGCGCGTTTCCCTTCTCCCTCCCTGTCCAGCGCTGAGGCTCCCTCGGGGCAGCGTCCCCAAGCATCCCTTCCTGCCCCCTTCTCGCCTTCCCTCTGGTCCGTTTCTAAACTCCGGGGGAGCTTTCCGAGCCGGGGCGGCATCACTGGTGTGTTTCTAGCTAATGGCGAGCCAGGTCGTGTAATAAATGCATTTGCAGGTAATTAAAGACCTGGGAGGAGCGTGTAAAGATGCAGTTTGAAGCCTCTGAGACCGCCTCTCGTGTCCAGCGGGGACTGAGGGTTTAAATGGGGAGATGGAGGGCTGCATTGTTTCGAGTGCAGTGCGTCTGCTTTGGTGGTGTCCCGCTTGAGTTCAGAGCCGAGGCGCTTGTCGAGGGATCTTAGAGCCTAGTGGATCATTCTGCGGGTGTTCTTGGAGGTGGTGAGCTGAGAGACACTCAGGGACGGCATCTGCCCTGCCGATAGGCAGCTGACAGACGCCTCTCCGTCCTGGCGGCAGAGGACTCTCTGAGGCTGGTTTGCTGTGAGGACGGGGGTGGTGTGTGGGGGCCAGCAGCAGGTAGGTGTGTTTGTTCCCGGCGGGGAGGACGCGGATGTCCTCATCTCCGGCCAGTGTTGTGCCCTCAGAGGACATCCCCGAGGAGCCCAGAGACCTTTAAGGACCCTGGGCCACTGGGGCCTCAGGGAGGGACAAGGTGAGTCCATCTATACAAATCACCAGCTGTGCGGCTCGATTAAGACGTCTAGGTTTGGGACCTTTGTGTTTTACTGGGTAAAATACACATAATGTTAGGGCTTCCCAGGTGGGCCTAGTGGTGAAGAACGCTCCTGCCGACACAGCAGGTGTAAGAGGCCTGGGTTCCATCCCTGGGGAAGGGAATGGCTACCCACGCCAATATCTTTGCCTGGAGAACTTACTGACAGAGGAGCCTGGCGGGCTACAGTCCATGGGGTTGCGAACAGTTGGACACGACTGAAGCGACTTAGCGCACACATGTACCTAACGTAAAAGCATTTCAGCCCTTTTAAACGGGTTGAAGTGCGACTCAGTGGCGTTTAGTTTACTCGTGTTATTGGTATCACCGCCGTCCATCTTGGAATGTTTTTCGTTTTGCAGAACTCAAAGTGTCCCCAGTAAACCACAGCTGCCCATGCCCTCCTCCCAGACCCTCACACCCACATTCTCCCTCCCGTCTCTACGAATCCGATGACTCTGGGGATCTTATGTAAGTGGGATCACCAAGGATTTGTCTTTTGGGGCTTTGTTCACTGAGCGGAACGTTGTCAGGGTTCATCCACGCTGTGACCTGGGGCAGAATTCCGTCCTTTTTGAGGCTGAGTTGTGTTCCACCCTGTGGGTGTGGTCACTCGGGAGGCTTCCTCTTCTGGACGGTTGTGGGCTGCGCTGCTGTAGACAGGTGAGCACAGCGGCCCGTCCAAGTCCCTGCTTCTAGTTCCTTTAGGCACATGCTCTGAGGAGGAGTTGCTGGGTCATAGAGTTTTGAGGACTTTTGAAGTCACTGTGTTCTTTGGAGACGATCTGGTCTAACTTTCTACAGCAGAATAAGAGTTAATGTTGACTGTTTTTTCAAATGGAATGAACAGGAGGCAAAAAATACAGTCATTATTTAGTAATCAAATTGCAAGTTTGAACTAGGTGATGTGATGATGAAACCAGAGGCAGTGCTGTTTTTTTTAACCTTTTTATATAATAATAATAATTATTATTATATACACGTGTTTCTTCCTGCCTCTAGAGAAATGTGCTTTTGAACTGATTTTCCTACTGATATGATTTTAAAATGTTTACAGCATTCATAGTTTTCACTTGTCTATACTTTCAAAGAACAAAGGCGCATTTAGATGGAATGCTTGTTTAAAACGGGTCTGATGGATTAAAGCCTTTCATTGTAAAGTCGGTTTGTGGTAAGAGATTGTTTTAGAGAAGGAGCATCCGCTTTGCAAAGATTCACCGTTGGAATGTCTTTGTAAGTGTAACCTCTCCCAGTGCACTGATCTGTAAGTCAGTGTGCAAAAAAAATTGGTTTGCACAAACTGTTTGTGTTCCTGCTCGTAACAGTCCATGGTCAAAACGCATCAGCTGTGGGAACAAGGGGCCTTGCGGTTGTGGCCTGACACCTTGGCGGTGGAACTGCTGGTGCGTGTCAGGGACACAGGGACCAGCATTGCTCTGAAGCCTGCAGGACCCCGAGGGGCACGTCTGCACAGCAGAATAAACTCATGCTGCCCAGAAGAGTCTTTTTGGAAAATGACTGACCGTGTCTGTTTACCCAATGGCTTCAGTCTTTCAATGACTCCCGCTGCCTCTCAGGGTGGCTGGGGAACCTTCCGGCCCCGCTTTCCCACTGCCCCCTCCCCTGCCCATTCAGGCCCTCGGAAACTTTGCCTCTGTGGCACCTGGATTCTGCACGGCGCTCTTTGCTGGAACACTCTCCCCCCGCGTTTTCTCTGGGTGAAAATTGCTCAGGTCCTCAAATGACAGGTGTGCCGTTTCTTGCAGTGGTTTTTCTCCCGGCCCCACCGCCCCCCCAGCCCATCTGAGCTGGGGGCCTCCTCACTCGTCACAGTGACAGCTTTCAGACTTCAGTTTGGTTAGACAGTGAATAGATACAAAGGTATAATAAGTCAGACATGAAGGATCCCAACACGACGCACAGTGGAGGAACCCAACTGTTCTTTGACATCCCTGTGCGCCCCCCACAGCAGTCACTGTGTCACCCCGCCCTCCTGTCCCCTCGCCTCCTTCAGTCTCTGTGAGCCTGGCTTTTGCCTTCCCCTTCCCTTGCTCTTCTTTACACTTTCGCTGTGTCTGCAGGATTTGTAGACGATACCCGCTAGCTCGCATGTTTTGAACATCTAGGTCAGGATCGCGCACCTGATTCCCTGCCAAGCCCGGTGATGGGAGCCTGGCTGGCCATTTGTGCAGACAATGGAGGGTCAAGCACTCAGAGTGTGTTTGAGGGCTAGGGGCAGGGGGCGGGCGGAAACGTGGCCTGATGTTTTATGGATTTGGGCAGAGCGGCTTCTTTGAAGAGTTCCAGGTACGAGTGGGGGAATCGACCTTTCTGAGCTGTTTTCCTGACCCTTGTGTGTGCTTCTCACGGTATCAGGGCAAACTCGGGTAGATGGAGGCGAACGCTGGGTCGGCCTTGGTCTTTCTCTGGTTTATGGCGATGCTTAGCTCCCAGGTTCCCTGAGGGAGGCGACTTGCTCTTTGTGGAACCGAGTCATTTGAAACAAGTGTGGCCAAAGGGAGGCCCGGAGACGAGGACAGGAGAAAGACGAGTGGCTGCAGTGCTGTGGGGCTCGCCCTCACCTCTCGCTGATGCCACAGTGCCTGGGGGGAAGGGGCCACCCCAACGCCACAGTGAGTAGGGGGACCGAGGCCGAGACGCAGGCCGCCTGGCTAGGAGCTGCCGCTCATGGCCACGGGGCGGGTGCCTTGGATTGGCTGCTCCTCTCTGCCGAGGAGCTGGGCAGTGGTCCTGAAACCTTCGGTCCACCTGTCTGCTCTCCCACCTCAAGGATGCCCGACCTTTGGCAGAATAGACAGAAGCCGCCCTCGTGAGAGTCACCGAGGAAGAAGAGGGTGTGAAGTGGGAGGGGCTGAGCCTGCACTGAGGTCTGGGGGCCGAAGTCCAGTGCTAAACCGCTTCCTGGGATGCCGTGCTGCGTGGCGGGCGGAGACGACCCCGGCGGGGCCCCAAGTCAGTCTCTGGGACAGGCCTGGGCTCTGCGGGGGGCAATGGGGCTGGGGGCCTAGAGACCGCTCAGGACACAGAGCTTCCAGGAAGTCGGGGCCGCCTCTTCATGCGTGATGCGTGTTTGAAACAATCAACTCCCTGCAACAAGGTGTGAACGCACTGGTGCCTTTGGCCAGTATTTCCCTCGACCTTGGGCACGTCCCCATGTCTGGCCCTGACCCAAGAGCTGTGAACAGAAGTGACACGTCCCTCCTGGGCCAGAGCATTGAATTACTGGCGAGGGACCTGGGGGCCGTAACACATAACCACTCTCTCCGCCTGACCCTCAAGTGGCAGTGATAATTGGAGACCCAGCCAACCCGCATGGGGCATGTGGTGTGAGTGAGAAGGGACCTTCTGGTGTTCTGAGCATCTGAAATTACAGAGAGTTTTGTTCCCGCAGCATAACGTCGCCCCACGACCAACGCACAAGCCAGTGTGGGCTTCTGTCTGTGCAGACCCCTGCTTGCACCATCTTTTAATGTCACTGAGCTAGGACGAACAGGAAAGAAAGTTAGCGTTGACTTTGGATAGAGTTTTATAAAGAATAAATAAGTTGCAAAAGTAGGGTCCACTTCCATAGGACTTTGGACGTGATGATGACTCTACTGAGAGTTCGGGGGTCGTGATGATGTCAGGAAGTGTTGCTTCCTGGGTCAGGCCGTTGTTAGGAGCCCAGATGTGCAGAAACACCCCCCACTGATGCAGCCAGACCAGCCTCTCCCTCGAGTCCTCATGAGTGCTCGTCACTGTGGCTGGGACTCACTCACTGGAAGAGCCTCCCCTCACGTCTCACCCAGGATGTTGGATGTTCCGGGAGGGCCAGCTGGACGGGTGTCGCGTCCAACAGCGTCCTCCCCAGGCACGCACAGGTGCCCACCCGCCTGAAACGCTCGTCCAAGCGTCTCCAGCACCTGCCTCACCCGCTGAGCCTGGGCCACTCGTCCAGCCGTGGGCCTGTTCACTTCGCATGTGGTTCACACGTCAGGCCCTGCTCCGGCCCTGGACGTGCTTCCTGCTGAGTGTCCTCAGTGGTCGTCAGTTTGGGGTTGCTCTTCTCTTCACCCCTCCCTCTTTTCCCTCATCATGTCCTTCATGTTTTCTCTTGCTCACAAGTAGGTGTTCCCTTCTCTCTGTCTGTCTCTCTCCCCTGACACCCCAAAGATTTAAATCGATGCTGTTCTGAGATCCCTGATTCTGGGGAAATGTTTCTTTTTCATCATCCCTTGTGACCAGAGCTGCGGGACTCCTAGGAAACCCCCAGCCGGGCACCGAGGGGATCGGGCGAGCAGGGCACGGGTCCTGAGCCCACCCGGCCGCTGTCTCCAGTCTGAGTCGTGTAGTTTCTGCCTTAAGCTCCAGCGGTGTCGGTTTTCAGCTTGTGTTCAGGGTGACGTGCAGCAGGTAGAGTCAGTGGGAGAAATGTAGCCCCGAGGGAAAGGAAAGGTGGCAGCACTCCAGGCCCCACAGGTGTGTTTTTAGCGTCACATAAGCTGAAATTCCCAGCCAAGTGGAGACGCTGTGCACCCCCGCCCCCGGGCCCTGCAGCGGCGATGCCGTGGATTTGTTCTGAGGTGTCCTTCCGTTCACAGAGCGTCCCACAGCGTGAGAAATAAATCTCATCTTTGACACTGAACTTTCTCAGGGAACATCTGGTAACTTCTAATATTTATAGTTGTCTCTGACTCTTTGCGACCCCTGTGGACCGTAGCCCCCAGGCTCCTCTGTCCGTGGGATTCCCCAGGCAGGAACCCTGGAGTGGGTTGCCATTTCCTTCTCCGGGGGATCTTCCTGACCCAGGGATCGAACCCGCGTCTTGTGCACTGCAGGCGGATTCTTCACCATCTGAACCACCATGGAAGCCCCAAAGTTATGGATTATCACTGGGGGCGCCTCTCTCTCCGCGAGCTTCCCACCTTCTTGGTTGTGAGACTTTTTGATGGGGGAAAGTAAAAAAGTGAAAGTCGCTCAGTTGTGTCTGACTCTTTGCAACCTCATGCAGCCCACGGAATTCTGGTGGGGAGGGCGCATCTGTTCTGAAGCCCCCACCCAGCCTCGTTTCCGCCCCCTTCCGGTCAGCGTCCTCTCTCCTGCTGCCCCCACGGTGCACGCGTGTCCTGTCCAGTGTTGTCCACGTGACCCCTTGCTGTGCGTGTACGGTGACCTGCACCTGCCTGCACTGAGCTGTATCAGCAGCTGCTGAGACGTTAGTGACGCACGTGAATCAATGAGGGATGGGTGTGGGTGGCTGGAAGTCACCGGCAATCCACGAGAGAGCAGTGTGCATGTTGAGCGAGACAGGAGGCCTTCCTGTGGGAGGGGGCCTGAAACGGAACGTTTCCTGACAAGGAGTCAAGAGGGCACGTTCTGTAGTGAGAGGAAGCGGGGTGGTCGGATGGGGCTGCAAGGGACGGGGAGGGGCACGGAGGTGGTGGGGCTGGGGGCTCTTGTTTAGTCGCTGAGTCGTGTCCGACTCTTTGCAACCCCGTGGACTGTAGTCCCCCAGGCTCCTCTGTCCTTGGGATTTCCCAGGTAAGAATACTGGAGTGAGTACCCAGGGATCGAACCCTTGTCTCCTGCTTGGCAGGTGGGTTCTTTACCACGGAGGGAAAGGCTCTAACGTGGCCTGAAAGATGGGCTTCAGGGGAGAGAAGAGAGGGGCTCACTTTGTAGCCTGGTTTGGTCTTGGCACAGCCGTGGTTAAGGGACTTGCTCAAATCCGACAGTGAAATCAGTGACAACGGGGAGGAGGGGCCGGAGTCCCGTCTCTGGTCCAGCCTCTCCCTCGCGGTTCCCTCCGAGATGACGGCACAATGGGCGTTTGTGCCCTGAAGCCAGTGTTAGCGTTTACTGCTCGCGCTCACTGGCACGATTGTTTAATAAAATCTGCAGGGCGTTTATTACCCCGACTGCAGCATGCTTTCCAGAGCATTGTTTGTGGCCGTAAAACATTCTGGGGTGGAACGTAGAGGAGGCTTCCCAGTGCCCACTAGAATGGAAACAGAAATACACATGGCACCAAACGAATTTATTTCTACTATTAAAATTCCTAGTGTATCAGCTACTTAAAAGGCAAGCCCGAGTGAACAGAGGAGGCGTGTGGTTTTCTCTAAGGGGAATATTTTAATGAGAATAGAGCCAGCTGCTAGACGTTTGCATCTGCCTCCCTTCTTCCTGCCCCATTAAACCAGAAATCGGCCTTTGCCGGTGGTGGCCTAGTGCATACGCACGTGCTCACTCACTCAGTCGTGTCCACCTCTGTGACCCCGTGGACTGTAGCCCGCCAGGCTCTTCTGTCCGTGGGATTCTCCAGCAAGAACACTGGAGTGGGCTGCCATTTCCTCCTCCCGGGGCTCCTCCTGACCCAGGGATAGAACCCGAGTCTCCTGAGTCTCCTGCATTGGCAGGTTCTTTACCACTGAGCCACCTAGGAAGCCCCATGTACGTGTACAAGGCGTTATAATTGATTGGAAGGAGCCAGCTGCAGAACTGCCTGAATACTCAGCATGCACGCATATAGCACACACATCAGGGGCTGAAGTCTCCCTCCCTGAAGACAGGGACTGTGCACAGAGCAGGATGCAGTCTCCATGCCAGGACTGAGCAGCTTCTGCCCAGAACCGCTCCCTCCGCCCAGGGTCGTGGCCTTGGCGCTTGCCATGGGCCCACGTAGGTCCCCAGGCAGAAAGCTCACTAGGGGGCACAGCCGTCTGGGACATGAATGGTTTCGTCGGATGCCTGACTATGCTCAAAAATTGAAAAGCAGTTAGCTTCCCGAGGGTCAGTGGCTGGTCCTCCTTCAAAACACAGAATGTGCTGGGAAACGATCCTGAGACTTAATCGGCTTCTACTGCAGCTGTCCAAGCAGCGTTTTGACAGGGGTGGTTAGTCTGAAGCTGCGGAGCTGGTGAATAAACTGGTGGCCAGGCTGGAGGAAGCAGCCACCAGCGAGCCTGTCTTCTCTTGGGCTTGTTTTTCATTTTTTCCTCCTTTTTTCCATGTAGCTTATTGTTATTGAGAGCCTCCCTTCTTGCTGCTGCTAAGATTGTTTCTTCCTTTAAACATGTTTTTGTGGTGAAGCGATGAAGGTCTTTGACTTTCTGCCCTGACTCCCTTACCCCGTCAGTATCACCGGCATTCCCGCAGTCCTCCGTGCTCGCTCTCGGGCCATCGTGGACACCCCGCCGCTGCTAGGGAGGTGCTGGAGGCCGTCAGTCCTCGCTTCAGAAGTGGTTCTTAAGCCCACGGCTGCCAGCAGTTCCAGCCCAAGTCTATCAGGATCCTCAAAGGTTAGATTGGGAAAGGCCGGGACCATCAGCACCACCATCAGCTCAGAGAGGTCATGGCGGCCGGGGTCTCACTTGTCTCAGCAGGAGACCGGCCGTGGAACCCACCTCCGTCTAGCCTCTGCCTGCGTGTCTCACGGGTTCACGTGGAGCTGAGACTCCATCAGCACCTTCTCAGCGCCTCCTGTCCCCAGGGCTCTGGCCCACGCCTCCCTCTGCCCCCCTAACTCTTAGCAACCGTCACGTCCTCCCTGGCTGCACTCCACTGTTACACTCGAGCTTTCAGGTGGACACATTATTCAGCCGGTTGTCTCCCAGGCCTGTCCGCTTCTCACGGTCATGGCCGGGTCCACCTCTTCCCCGTGGGCTGCTCGCTTTCCCTTCTGACTGCTGGGAACTCATCTCTGAGATCCCCCCGTGTCCACACACTCCCTGAGACTGGATCACAGTTCTGTCTGTCCTGACCCCCCGAGTCCCGAACGGTGACTCCCTCCCATCTGTCTGCTCTAAGTGTTTAGTGCAAAGCGTGGTGCCGTAGAGGGACCCAGAGCCCACACTGCCACACCGCCAGAGGGTGACGCACACACACGCGTCCTGCTGAGGCCGGGATGTAACCCGCCTTGTGTCTCCTCAAGGGGAGGGTGGCATCAGGCCTGTTGAGACCAGTGCAGATTTCTGTGTGTGTCCAGAGAGGGACAGTCGGGCATGGTGGTGAGAACTCAGATTCTAAAGCCAAGGGATGTGTCCCCAAACCAGTGTGTGACGGCAGGCAGTGCTTAGCCATTTTGTGATCCGCGTCCTCATCACAAGATGGAGCCAACAACGGCGCCCGCCTCCCAAGGTGGCTGAGGGGGAGCTGACACAGGAAGTGCCCACAGTGCCCACCAGGTCCCAGAAAGCACGAGCTGTTGTCACCTCCATGGCCACCATCACCGTCTCCCGCCACCATCTGTCTTCCACTCGAAGCACAGAAATCACGAGGTCCCCTCTCCCAGCAGAGCGTGGACAGGGCAGTCTGCCCCCGAGCGAGACAGAGATCCTCCCCCGGCTTCTCGCGACCTCCACTCCAGGGCCAGCGCAGACAGGGCCTCCGTCCAGCACCCGGCTCGGCGCTGTCTGTTGAGGACGGTGCCCTGAAATAAAACGGCTGGGCGTGGCTGTCGGAGCCCCCAGCCCACCCCGGGACTGAGGTGCTCAGGACTCAGCATGTCGGCGTCCAGTCTGGCTGTGATTTATCACAGGAGAGGAAACAGCAAACTCAGCGCAGGGCAAAGTCTGCAGAGGGCCAGGCTTGACTTCAGCATCCACCCCCGGGGAGTCCCACGGAGGGGGACTTCATTCCTCAGCTACAGGCTGTGACCACATGTGGGAGGGCGTGTGGCACACATGGGTGCCACCAGGAGCTCATCGGAGACCCAGCACCTGGGGATTTGACCAGGGCTGGTCATACCAGCCTCCTCCGCCCGGCTCGGACCAGACTCCAGGCTGGTGCTTGGCGTGAACCACCCTGACCACACAGTGTAGTTCCCCAGGCCCGTGGTGGTCGGCTGGGGCACCAAGGGACGCATCCTGAAGTCCCAGGCCCCGGACATCACGTCACGTCCGCTCAGCATCTCGGTCCACCTCCCTGCGCTGGACAGGCTTCCCCATGCGGCCATCCGGGGGCCCTGCAGGTGAGATGCTGGTACAGCTGCCGTTTTTATCCTGCATCTGAGACTCGCGTTTGCTGTCACTTCCTCCTGCAATCACACCCTTCCCGGAAGCGCCCGGGGGACACGACTGGCCGGCTTGGGCATGTCCTCTCTGACCGAGGACAGGGCCCCTCTGTGCCTGACTCCCAGGCCTTGCCATTTCCTACTCAGAGGTCCAGCTGTCTCAGCTTCCGCCAGGCGTTCGTGCCTGAGGGTCTGAGCTCAGATGCAGGACTGTGCTGCCCACGCTCGACCCCAGCCATCTGAGCACGCTCGGGCCGCTCCTCAGTTTCCCCTTCTGTAAAGTGGGGATAGGAGCACCCACCTCCTAGGATGCTCATGGACTGCAAGGAAACGCCATTTTTCGTTGGTTCTAAAGTGCAGTCCTCCCCACACCACCCCCTACAACACGTATTTTAGCATTTGTGAAATCTGGATGCATCTTACGGTCGATGCTATGTCAGAGTTTAACTGGCGGCTTTCTCTGTCTCGGTGGTCCATTCATTAACGATGCATCTTAAAAAATCCATGGCCTCGTAGATTAGATAAAATACTATAAAAAGCACGCAGCGCTCAACACCATGCTGGCAGCAGGCAAGTGTTCGGGAAGCTTAGCTGTTACTGCTGTGACCAGCGAGGCCACCCTTCCAGGAAGACCAGCTGGCGTTCATCTAGTGCTTTCTACGTTTAGCTACCTCATTGTTTGAACCCACGAGACAAAGATTCGCCTCCTCATTTTACAGATGAGGAAAGCGGAGCTCGGGCCGTCCAGGCAGCTCACCCGCACCCAGCAAGGAAGGGGCAGACTCAGGAGTCTGCAGACCACGGCCCCCGGCCACGCTCGGCCGGCTGCCTGTGCCGTGTGGTCACTGAGCTGTGAGTGGTTTTTATGCTCTTTTACGATTCATGACATATCAGAGGAAGATGAGCATTTAGTGATGTGTGAAAACTGTAAGAAATTGGAGTTTCCGTGTCCGTCAGTAGAGTTCTTTAGAGCCGGCCCTGCCCTTGCAGTTCTGTGCTGGCTGGTGGCTTCTGCACTGCGGGGCCAGCATCAGTCGGTCCCGACAGAAAGCCCGTAGCCCGAAGCACCAACACCTTCACCCTTTGGCTTTTGATGGGAGAAGCTGCTGACGTGTGGCCTGGGTCTTGGCCCACCCATCTGTGTCCGCTGAAGGAGAATCTTGTTCATTTTTGTCTCCCAGGCTTGGCAGTCATTCAGCCAGCATGGCTACTTCAAATTTCTGAAATCACTCCTGAGTCTTAACAGTAGATCTCGAGTTGTGCTGGTAACCCAGGTGCCAGACAAACGTCAAAATTAAAATGCTCATCGAGGAGAGGACCCTAGTTGCAGAACCTCTCCAAGGCGCTTTTCCAAATCAGTTCATATTTGTGTTACAGCATCTCTTAAAGAGTAAATAAAATATAAACTGGTTCCCTTAGAACAAGACCACATTCCCAGGAGCTGTGGAATTCATTAAAAAAAAAAAAAAAAAGCCTGAGATCGGAGCTGTTTTAAGGAAGCCGAACACTTGACCTGTGCTGCCTGCCCTTGAAAGGCCTGCCATGTGGCTGGAGGACCCAGGGCAGGGCAGGGGCTCGGCAGGCAGGAGACCCTTCGGCCGGGGGTGTGGAGACACGGGTCTCTGATGCCCTGCTTTGAAGGCCTTGCTGGTTTCAAGAGGTCAGTCGAGTTATTGACATATGACCAGGATCGATGTTCCCTCCCCATTAAATGTGTACAAGGCAGGCAGATGGAGGCACCAGCAAGGTCACGGGGAACTTGCTCAACCTGGAGTTTGAGCGGGCACTCGGGCAGGTGGGCCCCCAGCCCAGTGAGCAAGGAGCTCCACGGCCTCGGACCCCATGGCCGCAGGGGCCGTGGGTCTGGACGAGCACAGCTGACCAGCGCCCTGGGCAGCCTGCCCATCCCGATGAGGCTTTCTCCCAAGTCGGGGTCCCGGGCAGAGTCCACGCTTCACGCCTGTGCAGAGAGAGTTTCGTGGAGGCAGAATCGAGAGCGGGCCCCCTGCCCGCGGGAGTCCACACCCACCGCCTCTGCCTGAGACTCTGAGCTCCTCGAGGACCACTCGGGATTCTACCACATGTGTTTAAGCATTAAAATCGTCTTGCTAAATAATTTCCATGTAAGTCACTCCCCAAAAGCTTAACTTTAAAGACTTCTTGCATCCCTGGATATGGTTAACCACCTTTAGTTTTGTAAAAAAAATCAGTGGAAAAGTTTAGGGGAAAGAATTTCCAACCAAGGCATCCTTAGAAGTGGAAGCGTGGATCCCGTGCAGTGCCGTTCCGTGGCGCACACGAGCCCACACCGAGACGCCGCTCCCATCAGCTGGACCTGCTTTCTTATACTTTGTCTCTTCCTCCTGAAACAAAGCTATGATGTTAACAAACAATAATTAGTGGTTACCATGGAGTGAGTTCTTCCTTTTCCTCTTGAATTTGGAGGTGTATCCGTATGTAATGGAAATTCTCACAAGAAAAAATTTGCATTTAAAATATATTAAAAAACCATGTGTAATATCAAAGCAGTGTTGTCTCCGCACACAGACATCTTAAATAGGGAGCCTTTCAGCAGTCTTTGGGTTAAAACGCTTTGCGTAGACTGGGCCAGGGCCCCTAAAAATTGTGGCCTTGAATTGAGAACCTAAACGTACGTTCATGCCATTATTTCTTTTTTTAATTGAAGTACAGTTGAAGTTACGTTGTGCTAATTTCTCCTGTAGAACAGTGACTCGGTTATACACGTTTTTTCTCACGTTCTGCTCCGTCGTGGTTTACCACGGGATTTTGACTAGAGCTCCCCGTGCTGTGCGGTAGGACCCTGTGCTCACCCATCCTTGCATATTATTACATATAACCCTGCTAACCCCAGACTCCCTCTCCTCCCCTCCCCCACGCCTCTGCCCTGAGCCACCACATGTCTGTCCCCTGTCTGTGAGTCTCCTTCTGTTTCATAGACGGTTCCTTTGTTTACGCCATTATCTCTAATAAGCAATTTATGCGTCAACTTTCGGGACGCGCTCATAAAGGAGACCTATCGCTTTGAACCCGGGGCTGCAGGAGAATTACCAGGAGGTGATGCTGATGTTCAAAGCTCTCAGACTACAGTCCTTCTCGTCTTTTTGTTGTGGTGGCTCTTTTATTCTTAATTAGGGCCCCTGCAGGGTGAGAAGCAGAGATTCACGTGGTCTTTCAGCCCCTTCTGCCTGGAATGTCCCCATCTGTCTTCAGAAGAAGCGCTTGAAGGAGACTGGAAGAACTGTCAGCGAGGCTAAATTATTCATGGGAATATTAAAAAGGAAAAGGTATTTTCTTACCAAAAAGCAAGGTAAACCTCACCCTTTGTGACAGTCGGAATTGGGTTAAAAATAGAGCATTTCTGGGAAAGACCACAGAATCTTAATCAGCCTGTCTCTCCGAGCAGTTCTGACGTGTCAGCAGGTTGGCCCGGGGTGCTCTCGGGGGGTGGGGGGTGGCCAGGACTTCTGTGCTGCACACACGCTTTCCAGTAGTTTAAATAAAAAGAGGAACCGGTGTGCCTGCTAAGCCAGCTGCCTGCAGCGCCCACCTCGGGGCGGACAGGAGGGCCGTGCGTGCACTTGGGGCTTCCGACGGCCCTTTCTCCTTCCTGACCCTGACCCCGCTTCCGTGGCCGTCACTCGCCCCCTGCCCCATTCTATCACAGGCCTTTCGCATGTCGTATCTCGTCGCAGGATCTGTTTTAATTTCCTTGAAACCTTACAGATGAATTGCCCATCCTTGACTTCTTCCCCCTTCTGATCGCCCTGACCCACTTTATGCTGAAATATGGCCAATTTGACAGAAATGAAGGCGCCTTTTAAACTGGTGCTTCCGAGTCTTCTGAGTCTTTTTTTGGGTCAGAGACCCCTTCAAGAATTTGACGAAAACTCTGAGGGTCGGACACAACTGAGCGACTTCACTTTCAGTTTTCACTTTCATGCATTGGAGAAGAAAATGGCATCCCACTGCAGTGTTCTTGCCTGGAGAATCCCAGGGACGGGGGAGCCTGGTGGGCTGCCATCTATGGGGTCGAACAGAGTCGGACACGACTGAAGTGACTTAGCAGCAGCAGCAGCAGCATGGGTTCTTCTGCTGGAAAATGCCTATTTTACACCCATGCAGTCCTATGTAAAACTACAGGAAATTTGCGGCTCCCCCCAGACACGGCCTGTGCGTCCCAGCTGACGACTCCCTGGCTCTGGGTGGGCGTGGGGGGCGGGGGTCCCGGAGGAGCCTGACTTGTGGTGTCAGCGCTGGGACTGTGTGGGAGGCGTTCTAGGAGGAGCCGGGCAGGAAGCGTGTTCACAAGGCGTGGGTCTAGCAAGCACTGCATCAGAGAGAACCAAGGATTCGGGTTTGGGCCCAAATGCCCTGTTCCCAGAAAACGTTAATGCTTTTTGTCCGAACGGGAGGAGGGTAAGTGGTTCCGACTCCCTCCCCCGGGAGGCCTCCTGGTGGCACTGACGATAGAGTAATAAGTAAGTTGTTTGTTGAGGCAGGAACCCTACTGGACAGTTTACACATACTAACCTGGCCCCCGCACGCCGACATCAACGGCACCCCACTCCAGTACTCTTGCCTGGAAAATCCCATGGGCGGAGGAGCCTGGTAGGCTGCAGTCCATGGGCTCTCGAAGAGTCTGACATGACTGAGCGACTTCACTTTCACTTTTCACTTCCATGCATTGGAGAAGGAAATGGCAACCCACTCAGTGTTCTTGCCTGGAGAACCCCAGGGACAGGGGAGCCTGGTGGCTCATGTCTGTGGGATCGCACAGAGTCGGACACGACTAAAGCAACTTAGCAGCAGCAGCCGCTCGCCGACAGTGTGAGTTAAAAGTTTACCACCACTTAGCTGATGTCCCCAAAAGAAATCAGGATACAGACACTGGCCTTACAGACGCGATTGCTAACGCTTTAATGCTTTAAAATTTTCAGGGGGAAGAAAATGAATACAGGGCCCAACCTTGTCTCAGGATTGTGACAGAAAAGGGTATTCCAAGTGGGATTATTCTGGTAAAATCCCTGGTGGGTCGTTTCCACGGTTGTCGGTCCCACCTGTGTCCTTTCCTGTTTATTCCTCGAGGGAAGCATCCCCCCAGCGCGCCGCCGGCTTCTCCTGATCCTGCACCCTCCTCGGGGGAACCGGTGCCCAGTGTGCGCCCAGCAGAGGCCCCCTGGGCGGATGGAGCAGCCAGTGCTTCAGAGGCCCTGGCCCTTCCTCAGAGCGCTGGCCGAGATGGGTTTGATGGAGAAGCCGGCGCTTCAGAGGCCCTGGCCCTGTCTCTGAGCGCTGGCCGAGATGGGTTTGTCGTGTCTTGTCCCCCATTTTCCCGAACCCGCTAAGGACCGAGCACACGGCATCTCCCACCTCCGCGGCTGCAGCGGCACCGGCCCTCCAGTCTCTCGTTCCTCTCGTCCCCCCTCGAGGGGCTTGGCTGCTCCCGGGGGCTCTGTGCACCCGTGTGCCCCTCCAACTCCTCTCCACTCCACAGTGACCCCTTTCAGCCCAAGCCCATCACATCACTCCCCTGCCTCAGATCCCTTCAGCAACCTCGGACTCAGCCCACATGTCCCTGACGGTGGGCTGGCCACGCACATTTCCTGCCACTCCCTGCATGGCACCCCCGATGGTCCCAGGAGCGGCGTGGGCATCTCCTCCTCCCGGGGGCAGCGGGTGGGGGGCGCTTCATGGCCTGGAGTGACTCCCTCCCCTGCCACCCCTTCCCGTATGAGCGGCACAGGCTGACCTTGAAATTCGGTGGTGGGACCACCACCTGACCCCTCCCTAACCTGTGCCGAGTCTCCATGCCCTTCAGTGTGACCTCGGCCCAGGTGTGAGCAGGGCCGGGACAGGTGTGACCTCGCCCCGCAGGGCTTTGCCAGCTCAGGTCCCAAGCACCGTAACACTCTTGTAAAGAAGGGGATGAATGAGCACCATCCCCAGCCCGGGAGCCTGGAGTCTGGTCCTCTGGTGAGCACTTCGCGGTGTATGAACGGAATTAGCCCGTCCTGCTTTCCCTCCACTCAGGGGTCAAGTGCAGGAAAGGAGGTTGGTTCTGAGCCGTAAACCCGGAGCGGGCAGTCAGTGGCACCGTCAGGGCACGGGCGTTCATTTCCAACGAGCCCCTGTTGCAGTTTGTGTGTGGGCTGGAGAGAGCCTCCTGTGTGCACACGGGTGTCCCCTCCCAGCGGAGCTTGGGGAGGGGACCCGTGGGAGGGATTCGGGGAGGGACTTGGGGAGGGGGCTTGGGGAGGGGCCCTCGGGGAGTCGGGGGTTTGCGCCTGCCTCGGTGCACAGGGGGACGCCAGACAGCCCAGGGCAGGGAGAGCCGCGCCGCCCGGCCACCAGCGAGAGCAGGCCTGTGGCCGAGAGTCTGAGCCTGTCCTCGGGCTGTGCCTGCAGGTAGCCACTGCCTCGTGGGGCCAGCCATCCCCTGGCTCTGCCCCAGGCCCCTGTGTCCTCTGGGAGGTGTAAAGCGGGGGTCCCCGCGGCGCCAGGTCAGGGGGGCGAGCGGCGGTGGCCCCGTCTCAGCCAGGAGACCAGGATGGCCAGCCTCACACAGGGCGGAGCCTGCAGCCGAGATCCTGCCCCTTCCTGTGTCCTCCCGCCCCCCATCCTTCCGCGAACTGTGCGGAATGTGGGACACGGGATGCTCCTGAGGCCTGGACGGAGGGTCCCCCAGCCCCGGGCTGCTCTGCTGTCCACCTGAGCTCCCTCTGAGCTGCCCGCTGTGTCCGCCCACACCTGGCCTGAGGCACCCCCTCCCTCCTCCCCCGGGAAGCCTGTGGTGGACACGCCTCCTGGGGTTGTCTGCCCCTCTGTCTGGCGTCGTCACAAAGGCCTCAGCTCTCTCCTCGGGAACTGGGGCGGCATCTGAGCACAGGTGCAGTGGATGCGGGAATAAGTGGAAACGTGGGGATGGGTGTGCGTACGGAGATGCCGGGGTGACCTCAGGAGGTGAGAAGGCCCTGAAGTGACCTCTCCCTGCTGCCGAGCAGGTCCATGACGTCTGACCGTCAGGATGGGAGTCTCTATTTTAAGCCACACAGGATCCTTGCCCTGAGGATGGAACACAACACGCTCCAGAGTCAGTTCCATGTCATGGTGACCGAGTTTATCTGATCTCCCAACGGGAAAGGGGACCTAAGGCCCCTGGTGGGTGGGGCAGGTGGGCACGGGCAGGTCAGGGCTTCAGAGGCAATTATGCCTACTTTCTGTTGATTTTCTGTTGTAGGAGAAGACACATGATGTAAAATTACCATTTTAACTATTTTTAAGTGTGTAATTCAGCAGCATTACATACGTTTGCATTGTCGTACTATCCATTTCCAGAACTTTTTCATCTTGCAAAATTGAAACTCTATCCTGTTAAGCACAGCATCCTGTCCCCTTGTCTCCAGCCTCTGAACTACCCGTATGCTCTCTGGCTTTGTGAATTTGGTGGCTCCAGGGCCTCGTAGGAGTGGAATCAAACACACCTGCCTATTGGCTGTCTGTAAATCTTCCTTGATTTCCCTTTTGTTTTAAACTCACACTCAGGGTCCTTGTTCGAGTGAAGTCTCTGTGTGGGGGCTGAGAAGGCCATTTGGTGACGAGGGCCAGCCCCCGCCCACCGGCTCAGCACCATCTGTGTCTGCCGGGTGCTGGTGAGGCCTCCGGGAGGTGGGCCTTCCAGCCCCATCTCCGAGTCAGCCGGGCCTCAGTTGGTGCCTTCCCGCCTCCCCTTCCCGGCGCCCGTGCTTTGCTCCGCTGAGATGATCGTGGCTCTGGATGCTGTCTGTCTGGTCTGCTGTCTCTGTGGCACTGAAGGAGTAAGACTTTCCCTCTCGGCGCACCCCGTCTTCCCGTTGTATTAAATCACTGAGACCCACGAGGGTGGGGGCTGGGGGAGGGCAGACCTACTGTGGAGGCTCGCAGGCAGGCGGTGGAGGCCTGGTTCCGAGGCGCTGGGGCGCAGAGAGCAGAGGCTGCCCAGGACGTGGCCTGAGCGCCTGTGAACCTACAGCATCCGCCCCCGCCTCCTGCCTCCCCACTGTGGCCCCTCCTCAGGACCCGTGGCCCCTTCTGGTGCTGTCCGTGGTGATGAAGCAGACCCTCCTGGGGGCTCTCAACCCTCTTCCTGGGCGTGAGCTGAGCCCTGCCTTCAGCCCCGCCTCCCCGTCCCCCACAGGGCGGTTTCAGACACCCCTTCCTCTGCAGAGTCCTCCCCAGGGTCGCCTCCCTCCTCCCCCACCCAAGGGTCTGACCTCAGAGCCCCGTGCTGCCTCCATCAGACTGTGGGCCCCTGAGGCCGACAGGCCGCTCACTGACCCTGGCAGCTGCCCCAGCAGAGCGCCTCTGCACAGCCCCTGCTGAATAAGCAGACGGGACGCGTTCATGGCGCATGACCAGCCTTCTCTTTTCCATGATTCACCGTTACTCAGGGTTTCCTCTGGGTCAAAAGCTGGATGTGGGACTTAGAACAGGAACTCAGCCCCTAAACTCAAGGAGCTTTTAATCTGGCCGCCAGAAAGGTCGAGTCTGGATTTTTATTTGTGATACACGTTTAGATGTCTCTTTGGTATTCCCTGGTGGCTCAGACAGTAAAGAATCCACCTGTAATGCAGGAGACCCGCGTTCCATCCCTGGGTCAGGAAGATTCCCCTGGAGAAGGGAGTGGCACCCCATTGCAGTATTCTTGCCTGGAGCATCCCATGGACAGAGGAGCCTGGCAGGCTACAGGCCATGGGGTCGCAAAGACTCGGACATAACTAAGCGACTAACACCTCCACCTTCTTGATACTTGGAGAGGTAAACCTCACGATGCATGGGGTTCGGTTTTTGAGGCAGTTAAGCTCTGGCTGATGCAGAGCGTGGGGAGCTGGGACACACACCCCTGTGTGGGCATCGCCTCCTCCTGCTGCTTGGTTAGGGGGTTGGTCCCCAAGCAGTCACTGCGCCACCCGCCTGCCTGACCAGAGAAAGTCGTCTGGATGATCATTAGCACAGGCTTTCCGGAGGCCGAGACACATTCTCCAACCGGTTGTTTGCACTGGGAGTTAGGCCGTGCTTTCGACCTTTGCTCTTGAGGTAAGGGAGGGTTTGTTTGGCAAAAACAATGATAAATACTGCCTTGGCCTTTGCGGCCACTGGGGTTCTGAGACCCGGGGAGTGTGGTGTGGGCCCACACAAGGTGTTAGCATCTCGTGCGGACCTGCCTCGTGTCTGGTTTTTCGTGCTGCTGTGACCGTCTCCTCCAGGCTGGCTTGTCTGCTTAAAGAGGAGCCTCCGGGATGCCCACAGTGGGCGATCTATAAGCTTGGGTTTCTGGTGTATCCCCGTGTCGATGAACCAGCCTTTGAAGGTGTCGTTTCTCATCTAAGAGATGGGCATGACACCTGATATCCTTATTTATAGGGTTTACTGAGGCCTTACGAGGTCATGAGTCTAAAAACGCTCCAAAGGGCCCGGGTGTAACTGTGTGTCCTCCTCTGTTGACATCACGGGCCCGATTCCAACAGCCGGCAGTCCAGGCCAGCAGTCCTCACTGCCCAGCGGAGGACAGAGTCATCAGCTACAACCCAGCTCCACACTGAGGGAGAGACACCCTGCGCGGATGGGGTCCTGGCCAGCAGGTTTGGTTCTAAAATAAACACTCTTCCCCTTGGCTAAGATCTGCCCAGTGAAACGGAGATGCTAACCGAGGGCAGCGTGGCGGCTCAGTTTAGCGTCAGCTGTATTTTCAGCAGCAGATGAGGAAGTAAGAGGTTGCCAAGGTCAGTCCTTGGAGTCCCTTGGAGTCCCTTCCTGAGATGGCCGCTGCTGTCTCCAAGACAGGGGCATGGCCCTTGACCCCGCTGTGGGTCAGCTGGATTTCATGCCCTGCTTTAGGGCTCAGTGCCGTCAGCTGTTGGCTTGCTCACCGTTTCCTTCTAAACGTGCCAGGAGCCTCTGGTCCAACTCCTGAGAACGGGCAGGCACAGGGGAGCCGCTCAGAGGAGCGTGTGGACTTCGATTTCTTTCATCCGTGGTCACTAGAAAACATTCCTGACGTCACCCAGCTATGCCCCGCCCCCCAGACTCAGAGACAAAGAATTATTGTGCAAAGTAGTATATACAGGATGGACGGACAACGCGGTCCCACTGCAGAGCACAGGGGACTATGTGCAAGATCCTGTGGTAAAGCAGAATGGACAGAATAGGAAAAAGGATCAGGTCAGATCAGATCAGGTCAGTCGCTCAGTCGTGTCTGACTCTCTGCGACCCCATGAATCGCAGCACGCCACGCCTCCCTGTCCATCACCAACTCCCGGAGTTCACTCAAACTCATGTCCAGTGAGTCGGTGATGCCATCCAGCCATCTCATCCTCTGTCGTCCCCTTCTCCTCCTGCCCCCAATCCCTCCCAGCATCAGAGTCTTTTCCAATGAGTCAACTCTTCTCATGAGGTGGCCAAAGTACTGGAGTTTCAGCTTCAGCATCATTCCTTCCAAAGAAATCCCAGGGCTGATCTCCTTCAGAATGGAAAAGTATATACGTGTGTGTAACTGAGCCACTCTGTGGTACAGCAGAAACTAACACAACGCTGAGGATCAACTGCACGTCAGTAGAATTGTTTTAAAAAGAACCACCTAGGCCTCCTGCCGCTGGGCTTCGTCCTTCCCACTTGTCTGGACCTCCCGTTGCTCTGTCACCCCATGAATTTCCTTTCATCTCAGCCCATCTGTCCTTGTCCCTAAGCCGTCTCTAGGACACCACGTGGTACTGTGCTGTGTGCCCAGTTGCTTCAGTCGCGTCCGACTCTTTGTGACCCCCCTGGACTGTAGCCCACCAGGCTTCTCTGTCCACGGGATTCTCCGGGCAAGAACGCTGGAGTGGGTTGCTGTGCCCTCCTCCGGGGGATCTTCCTGATCCAGGGATCAAACCTTAGCGACCAAACAACAGCAAATATATTTGCTCTCCTGAACTTCTTTTTTTTCTTTTTGAAAACTCAGCACTGTCTTTGGGAGGTGCCTCCACATAGACAAGGGTGGAAGGGACGAACTAGAGCCGAGTCAGCTTTGACGGTTACGTTTGCTCAGGACTGAACTTGGGCCTTGACTTGAGAAATAGCAAATGGGTGTGGCGGAGGAGGCAGAGAGTGGCCTGCTTCTGTTTCCTCCATGCTGAAATTGAATTTTGGAAGGCACGGGACGGTGCACAGGGCAGCTGGAGACTGAGCCTGCAGCCTGGGAGCGCGGTGATAGGATCGTGGGGTGTGAGGGCCCAGATCACACCCTGTTTTTCACATCACAGGTGTAACCTCGCTGGGGCTCTTCCTACCCTTGGCCCCCTTTCTTTCCGTGGTACAAACAGTGAGAAGGAAAGATGGTCATGTTGCCGAGAATAGGTCACGAGGAATCAGTGAGCAGGAAACTGGGCTTCCTCTTATTTTTTTTTTAAGGTCAAAGGCTTCTTACCAGACACAGTAAGTTCATCTCTTTTCTCTGATACTCTGATTTTCAGCCTGAAGGTGGGAAAGTGATGGTAGCAGAGCCTCTGCTCATCCTCTTTTATTTCTACAGTGGAAAGGTACAGAGATGGAGAAGGCACTGGCGACCCACTCCAGTACTCTTGCCTAGAAACTCCCATGGACGGAGGAGCCTGGTGGGCTGCAGTCCATGGGGTCGCTCAGAGTCGGACACGACTGAGCGACTTCCCTTTCACTTTTCACTTTCATGCATTGGAGAAGGAAATGGCAACCCACTCCAGTGTTCTTGCCTGGAGAGTCCCAGGGACGGGGGAGCCTGGTGGGCTGCCATCTCTGGGGTCGCACAGAGTCGGACACGACTGACGTGACTTAGCAACTTAGCAACAAAGGTGCAGAGATGCTAGTCGGGTTTGGAGGGAGGCCCCTTTTGCTTTGACTGGCGAGGCGGCGGCTGCGCAGGGCGGGTGGAGGATGGGCACCGCAGACAAGGGTGCGGACGCTGGCGCGGCCTACAGGGGGCGCTGTTCTCCTGTCTTGTCGGCTCACGTTTGCCGACTCAGAAGCTTTCCCGCTTCCCATTTGAAAGGATAAGGGGGCATCCAGACACGCGACGCTTTTAGGGGCAGAACTAGAGCTGTAACCTCTGACCCTCAGATCACTGCTCTCCCGTGGGCCCCTCTTCCTGGGAGTTGGCGCAGCTCCCTGCCACGGGAGGACGCGGGCTAACGGAGGTGAGCCGTGATGCTCAGCGGCACGGCCACTTGCCAGGGCGGCTCCCTCCCTGCAGACGTCCGCTGATGACTCGATGGACTGGTGGGAAGTCAGCGGCGGTGCGGAGGACTGAGACCTGGGCGGCCTGTACCCCCCCCCCCTCGCTCCTCTTCTCCCACCGACACTCGTAAGGGGTCGTCTACCAAGGACTTCCCTGGGGGCTCAGACGGTAAGGCGTCTGCCTGCAATGCAGGAGACCTGGGTTCGATCTGCACAGCTCTGCACGCCCGGCCTCAGCCACAGCGGGCCTTTGCAGCCATTCCAATGGCTTGAATGTTAAGAGAAATTTGGTCTAATCAGCCTGGTGTTCCCTCACGTGCAGAAAACGCAGGCTCGTAGTTATAAGTTCTGAAAGGGATGGTTTTTAACACTATCCTTTTCTTCCACCACAAATTAAATGCCCCAATGAGAGAAGAGCATTAAAAATTAAACCGCTCTTGGATGACAAGCTCACTGCCCTTGGAATCCACGGTGAGGGCCCTCCCCACACCCTGCACCCAAGAAACTCCAAGGAATCTGTTCTCATAATAAGAATCACCTCGCTCTTCAAGTGCTCTTACTGGTCATTCTGTTACAAGCGAAAGTGAAACGGAAGTACCCTAACTCTGGGACTTCCCTGCAGTCCACGGGTGAGGGCCCCTCGCGCCCACTGCAGGGGGCGGGTGTGATCCCCGGTGGGGAACTAAGATCCTGCGTGCTGCATGGACCATAAACGCACATGTCTCCTAACTCTGGCACCCCACTTGCCTGATTGACCAGGTGGTCCAGTCTGCGCCTGTCAGAGCTCCGCGGCCCTCAGCAAAGCTTTTCTGTGAAGGACCGGAAGTTCTGTCTTTCCAGTCCGCAGGCCGTTGGTCTGTGCCCTGGTGTGAGAATAACTCAGCCAGGCTGGGAGTGAGCGAGCGTGGCCCTGCGGGACGCTGTTGGCTGACGCAAATTCAAATTCCACATACATTTCTCACGAGAAGCTTTATTCTTCCCGTGACTGTTGGGAGCCCTTTGAAAATGTAGAAACCATGTGTAGTTCATGGACCGAATACAAGCAGGTGGCAGGTGGTAGAAAAGCAGGCAGTGGGCTGGACAGGCCGGGGTCCCAGCTCTCAGAGGCCCCTGGACACGTGCTTCTAAAGCGATCTGAACCCTCCCTGAAGCAGTTACCCTGAGCCCTACCCTTGAAACTGCAGTTTGTAATACTTTAGGGGGTTACCGAGTCCATTTGGGGGACTCCTTCTTGGCATTTTAAAAGGGAAAACATAGAATTTAGTGCAAACACGTAATGTGGCCTAAGTACTATGTCATGAGGGCTTCCTAGGCGGTTTGGTGGTAAAGAGTCCACCTGCCACTGCAGGAGGTTTGGGTTTGATCCTGGTTCAGAAAGACCCCTGGAGAAGGAAGTGGAAACCCACTCCAGTGTTCTTGCCTGGAGAATCCCATGGAGAGAGGAGCCTGGCAGGTTAGAGTCCGTGAGATCACAGAGTCGGACACGACTTAGCGACTAAACGACGACTATGTCGTGAACTTCGTGTGTGCTGGGCGGGTGCTGTCAAGTTCTTGGACAGAATTTTATATCAGCGTGGCCTCCCCACCCCCACCCCCAGACTTTGTGTACCCCAGGAGATGCAAAGACTCTGAATTGGTGGAGCTTTGAGGTCGGAAGCAAGAGGGACCAGGGCGTGTGGTTCCCCTCTTCCCTGCACCCCAGGAATCAGGATACATACATCTGTCTCCTGGGCCATAGCCTGAGAGACAGGAGTAACGAGCACATATTCGTCCTTATAACACTAGGTGGTCTGGGGCGCTGCCTGCTGAACGTGATCCTGCCTTCGCGTTGTGCTCATTTCTGCGTAGCTCCAAGGAGCCCTCTTCGTCTCTCCGCTGTCTCCCCAGACTGAGTGATATTTAAAGCGTTGGTCGGGTATTCACTGTCCTTCGCCAACAGAAACGCAATCCTGCGTGGGAAGAGTAATGATACAGTTTAATCTGATAAAAACAAGTCATGCCAAGTGTGGCTGTTTGCCAGGCCATGAGGAACTGGAGGCGGAGGAAGGAATATTTGGCGCTGTAATGATTCAGGGCCCACGGGGATGCCCTGGGGGTGATCCACAATCTGAAGAAGGTTCCAGAGACCCCAGGGGCCCCGGGGCTCCTCTGGGCCTTCGGCTGTGTGTGCTGGTGGTCGAGTCAGTGGGGCTGAAGTGTCTCCAGGAGGTGTTGGTGGTGACGGGCATGACCGTCACCAAAGGGAGAGACAGCCCCTTAGTTTCCTGCCTTGGACTGGACCGCTGGGGTGGGGCGGGGGAGGGGACGTAGGGCTGGAAAGAGGTCAGGTTCCTGCCGAGCAGCCCTGTGCCTCCTGGCAGTGGAGGGCCAGGGTCTGCGGACTCGAAGGCCTTGGGGCACCCCCGGCCCCATGAGCGGGGCGCTCCTGCTCAGAGCTGCCAGGAGAAAGGCCTGCCGCCAGGCTCCTCTGTTCTCCTGCTCAGATGGTGCCCGACTTGTTTACCCAGAGGGAGAAATGTTTACTTTGCTGAAGAGATAATGGGAGATTAGCTTCCATTTCCAGGGTGGTGCTGGCGGCGGAAATGAGGTGCGGAGGCAAGGGGGCTCGGTCACGTCCTCCCCGGAGCGGAATCTGCATTTCACAGGCATCCCTGGTCCAGGCCTGGCCCCCGGGGACGGCTTGGGGAGGTTGGCCAGAGCTCCCCTTGGGCCGTGTACAGATGAGAGGTCTCAGCCAAATTGTCCCTGTGCAGTCCTCTGGGGCTCTGAGTGAGTGACTGCGGCCGTGGGGAGCACCCAGCTCAGTGTCCAGAATGGGGTGGACACCCTGCGATGGCTGGGTTACTCAGGGCAGGACGGCAGGATGTAGCATCCTGTCCCCAGGGCCCACGTCCATGCGTGCACGCAGAGGTGCACAGAGCCAGGGCCCAGGCGGCGGCCTCGCTGAATGAGGGACCCACGCATCTGGTCCGGGACCCAGGGTGCTCACCACTTGCCGGGCACCATCACAGGCCTCCTTTGAACTTTCAGTAAGGCTTTCACTGGGCTTGTTGACGGGGTCCCCTGGGGCTCTCAGTGAATCTCTCATAGTTTCTTATCTTCACTAAAGAAGGGAAGTGGGAGAGTATGGTAAACATAGAGATTTGACCAAGCCAAGTGTGGGCACACGAGTATCCTCTGTTACTTCTTATACTTTTCACTGTATACTTGAAATATTTCACAATTTAATGACCATCTCTTAAGTTGTCCTCCCCTCCTTCCTACTTACACATTCTTGAGAATGTTGAAATATCCTTATTTCAACACTGACGTCAGATTCTAGATCAGCGCTGTCCAATAGAACATGTGAAATGTGGCTAGCCCAACTCTGACAACTGAGTTTTTTATTTTATTTAACTTTACTTAAATTTTAAAAGTCTTAGTTGGTCATCTTATTGGACATGTGCACTTCTGGAAGGAAAAGCTGTATAAACCAGAATATTCCTCCAGGGCTGTCAGAGACAGGGCCAAACACTCTAATTTGTGTTCTCAGAGAGCCTCAGAGTTTGTTGCTCAGTCCTGTCCAACTCTTTGCAGCCCCATGGACTGTAGCCCACCAGGCTCCTCTGTCCATGGGATTTTCTAGGCAAGAATACTGGAGTGGGTTGCCATGGCCTTCTCCAGGGGATTTTCCCAATCCAGGGATCGAACCTAAATCTCCTACATTTCAGGCAGATTCTTTACCATCTGAGCCACCAGGGAAGCCCGATTTGTATTCTATACCTGAGCAAGAATCCTAACAGTCTTAGGAATTAGTGAACCAAGTGTAAGATTTCCTGAAGGAAGTGACATCCTCGGTGTTTGCGTAGGATGCAGATTCCTCCTCCTGCAGCCTTCTGGCTTCCACTTGTCCTTTTACAAATAAGACGCGCCCTTCCTCCTGGCGTGCGAGAGCTGCCCACTGGCTGGCACTGCTGTTTGACAATTATTAGCGCTTCTCTAGGCCAGACTCCACCCAGTCCCTGAGGTCATCAATCAGTGTCTTTCTGTTTGGAAGCAGATGGACAACTCAGGAGCCAGTGATGGGCCCTTAGACATTTGGCTGGTTGCTGAGTGTTTAATTATGTCTCAGCAAACACAGGAGGGAGCCCTCGTGGATATGTTTAGCTTTTTAAGGGCTAGTCTTGTTAATGGCCCTGGTGATAAATTGGGTGAGTCTTATTGGAAGGAGACAATTGACAGGAAGACAGTGTGTCTAAATGGGATCCGAGTTTGCGTTTGGAGGGTGGCGTTCTTTGCTTTGTTCTCAGAGGACACATCTGCTGTTTAAAATCTAAAGGTCTGGGCTCAAGTTCTAGGTGCTGTAACCCTGGAAGCGTGCTTGGCCACCTGCCTCTTGCCACCCTGTGAAGTGGGAAGGGCTCTTACTTGCAGGAGAGGCGTGTGGTTGGGAACAGAGGTGGCGATGCAGGCCACTGCGTCTGCCCCAGGAGGGTCTAGGAGCTGCCACGGTGGCGAGAGGGTTACTGGGAGACAAAGACGCATGCGAGTTGACAGGTGCGGGAAGAGGTGTTATCTGCACCCCCCTTACTGCCCCAAAGGAGGCTTTTCTAAAAGAATTCAACTTCCATAAATCCCCCTTTATGGGAAGCTTTGAGGGGGGAGGGGGCACATCGGGAAGGATAGCTCCTGTCGCCCGAGATGGGAAACCGCACAGGCAGACTTGCCTAAAGCTGGCCTTACTTCCCAGTAGCTTCTTTCATCTGTGCTTGTGGCGTTCGTTTCTCCCTACTTACTATTCCTTGAAATCCTCACTCTTTCCTCACGTTAAGATGGTGCATAAGCCCCACATTCTGTATAAACCGCAGATGTTTCTGGGAGGTCTGACAGTCGTCTAACTAAAAATGAGCTTCAAGCGTGCCCTCAAAGCTTCACCTTGAAACAGCCTCTTGCCCCATATAAACAGTTGGTGTTCAGTCACTAAGGCATGTCTGACTCTGCAAACCCACGGACTATAGCCCATCAGGCTTCCCTGTCCTTCACTGTCTCCCGGAGCTTACTCAAACTCACATCCATCGAGTCGGTGATGCCATCCAACCATCTCTCCTCTGTCGTCCCCTTCTCCTCCCACCTTCAATCTTTCTCAGCATCAGGGTCTTTTCCAGTGAGTCAGTTCTTTGCATCAGGTGGCCAAAGTATTGGAGCTTCAGCATCAGTGTTTCCAATGAATATTCAGGACTGATTTCCTTTAGGATGGACTGGCTGGATCTCCTTGCAGTAAAAAAATTAGGCTTTTGGAAGAAAATCTTAAACAAATGAAAAAGCTATAACTCGATGGCAGAACTTTCCCAAACTTTCGGTTTCTGTCCTATACCTGACATGCCCTCCCAGCCCGAGAGGAGGGCTGCTCACTGGGACTCTCCTTCCACTGCAGCTCACAGAGGCCCTTGGACGGGTGGGCCTGCCTGGGGCCTGGACACGGGGCTCGCTCTTTACAAAGAGCTGGAACTCGCAGGCACCATATGACCCCTGACTGCACAGCAGGCTGTTTTAAAGGGTATGAAATGGTTAGAACGGGTGTGTGTGTGTGTGTGTGTGTGTGTGTGTGTGTGAGAGAGAGAGAGAGATGAGAAGCCCTGTGCTCACAGACAGCGTGAAAGATGGGGCTCCCAGCCATTCACTGTTGTCCCTGAAGAAGGAACATGGTCTGAAGACGCTGCTCTGTTAAGTAGGATTGCTGACAATCAGGCTCCCCTGGTGGTCCGGTGGTTAAGAATCCGCCTTGCAATGCAGGGGAGATGGGTTCGATCTCTGAGCTGGGAAGACCCCGCCCACTGCAGAGCACCTAGCCCGGGGCTGCTGAAGCCCGCGGGCCCTAGAGCTCACACTCCACGAGAACCCTCGCACCGCAGCTAGAGGGGACCCACACTCTCCGCCGCTGGAGAAAGCCCACAGGCTGCAGCGAGGACCCACTGCCACCAAAAGAGAAACAAAACCTTTTATTAAACTTAAAAAAATTACAAAGAATCTACAGTGCCTCCCCGCTGCCTTTAAAAATACTAAATGTGTCCCTTCCGGGTGGATCCCATCAAACCCACAGACAGGCTCCGGGACCTCTCCTACCCTCCCATCCTGGGGCCGTCCTTTCCCCAAGGCCCATCTGTGTCCACGAGGCCTGCATCTGCTGTGAGAGGTGTCTTTTCTCTTTTCACGTGGGCCCTGGGAAACCTTCCTCACCTTTAAACAATGGATCACTTAGAAAGGCCCTTCCTCGTGCTGCAGGTAGAATTCTCTGCTCTTGAGAAGTTGCCGTTCTTTGAAAAGTCCCCAACTTTCACAAGCGGTAGGAGCTTTTCCAGAGGTTGGTTTGTTTCGAGGTTATCTGGAACTAAGGGGGCGTTTGGGAGCAGCCCCTGCCGCCCCAGGGCTGTTGGGCCACATCCCAGAGTGGCTGCTAGTCGGAGGTGCTGCCCCAGGCGCGGGGGAAGGCGCTGGGAGCCCGCCTCAGTCACCCGGCTGGCCAGCGCATCCTGCGCCTTCACACCGGTAGCATGAGCGTGTTGGGTACCCAGCTCCAGGCCACCAGGCTGGTCTGGAGGGTGGAGAGTCCACCCATGTCCTCGCTTGTTCCCCCCACCGCCACCTGTCCTGGACAACGCTGTTCCCGTTGGGAAGGAGTGGCCAGCAGGCGGACTCGCAGATACAGGCCTGTGTAATCTCAGGCCTACAGACGGAGGCCAGCTTCGGGGCGGGTGTCCCCCAAGGTCCTGAGCTGGAAAAGCTGAGGCTTGGCCCCAGAGGACTGGGGCTGGGGCTTGGGAAGCCGGTGCGCCTGGCGAGGGACGGTCAGCATCTCCCCAGGACCTGGTGCCAGGTCACACGTCAGGGAGAGGAGGGCAGGGGAAGGAACACTGGCTTCATTTTTATAAAACTGGGGCAGGACCCTGGTTGGCAGGAGGCTGACTTGGATTTTAGTTGTGGTGGGAAGGAGGGCCACACAGCCGTCCTGGCACCTTGGGGTGACTGGACAGTCTGTCCCGTGAGCCTTCCGGCCCCTCTGTGGGCGTGCTGGCAGGGCAGGCCTGGGTTGGTGGTGAACGCTGCCCTCCACATCCTGGCTGCAGCTCCTGAAGGCGCTGCCTCGGGTAGCCGATGCCCGCTGGGAGCCATGGGGTGGCAAGGGGGCAGCCGTGACGAGTAGGCTGCCAGCTCCTCTGTGGTCAGGGGTCCTTGCGTCTATAGGACACTCCTGCCCACGTGGGAAGGGGCTCAGCAGACGCTGCAGGCCCTGGCGTACCAGGTCCTGGGCTCCCGTGGAAACGTGCGGCTCCTTCCTTTTGTGGTTTTATGTCCGTGTTTGCTGAGCATCTGCTCAGTGCCGGATGCAGTGCTGGATGTGAAGAGGGGCCAGACGGGAGCGGGCTGGTTGCTCCCAGTCTCTGCAACCTGACTTTCCCTGTGAATGACTCCAGCTGGCTGGCAGCACGCGGCAGACCCAGCCCAGCTGCGTTGCCAGTGACCCAGACAGGGATTTATTTCCTAATTGAATTTAAAGGCCTTTGAACAGAGAGGGCAAGCTGCGATTTGCCACAGGCCCACCCTCACACCGGGCCAGTTTTGCACGTTTCTTACCTGCCTGGCATTTGGCTCCGCCCGCCCTGGTGGGTGTTCTCTGAGTTTCCTTTCATCTGAAATAGGCTGATGGTTGAACTTCTTTGCAACCCCAGGTCTTTTATGCTTCTGCCTGCCTTGCCCTTGGGATACTGGGAGAACTCTTTTCTTCAGTGGGAAAAAAAAATGACATGCATGGCGAGGGGAACAAGAAGCACCCAGTCTCCCCGAGGCCTGCGGGCCAGCTGGTGCTGTGAGCTGCGTGCAGCCTTGGTCTGTGTTATTTTCCGTGCGCCCGGGCTGCAGTGGTGTTGGTTGTTCTTCAGTCGCTAAGTCGTGTCCAACTCTTTGCAACCCCATGGACTGTAGCACAGCAGGCTTCCCTGTCCTTCACCATCTCCTGGAGTTTGCGCAAACTCATGTCCATCGAGTCAGTGATGCCATCAAACCATCGCATCCTCTGTTGCCCCCTTTTCCTCCTGCCTTCATGCCTTCCCAGCATCACGGCCTTTTCCAATGAGCCAGCTATTCACACAGGCGGCCAAAGTATTGGAGCTTCAGCTTCAGCATCAGTCTTTCCAATGGGTATTCAGTGTTGATTTCCTTTAGGATGGACTGGTTGCATCTCCTTGCCGTCCAAGGGATTCTCAAGAGCCTTCTCTAGCACCGCAATTTGAAAGCATCAGTTCTTCGGCACTCAGCCTTCTTTATGATCCAACTCTCACATCTGTACGTGACGACTAGAAAAACCAAGGCTTTAAATAACTGTACAGACTTTTGTCGGCACAGTGATGTCTCTGCTTTTTAGTATGCTCTCCAGGTTTGTCATAGCTTTCTTTCCAAGAAGCAAGTGTCTTTTAATTCCGTGGCTGCAATCACCATCTGCAGTGATTTTGGAGTCCAAGAAAAGAAAATCTGTTTTCACTTTTTCCCCATGTATTTGCCATGAAGTGATGGGACTGGATGCCACAATCTTAGTTTTTTGAATCCTGAGTTTCAAGCCAGCTTTTTCACTCTCCTCTTTCACCCTTAACCAGAGGCTCCTTAGTTCCTCTTTGCTTTCTGCCATTAGAGTGGTATCATTTGCATATCTGAGGTTGTTGATATTTGTCCCAGCAAAATGCTGCAAAGGGGACTGTACTTAATCTCAGGGTTAACATGCGTAAACCTCTCCCTCCAGTGTTCAGAACGCTGGGTTTTCAAGTGTGGTCCCTGAGCCAGCAGCGCCTGCATCACCTGGGAACGTGTTAGAAACACAGTATTGGATATTAAATATATTAAATAAATTCAATAAAGACTTTAAACATGGTCTACATAAAAAAATTGTTTTAAAAATGTAGACATAAGAGAAATGGGAAGGTAAGAAGAAGAGAAAAATAAAGAAGGAAGAACTTGTTTAGAAAGACTACCTTGCTAAGCATTCCTCCCTATTTAGGAAAAATCTGCCAAAGAGCAGAGGACATTCATTGTTACCAGGTATTATACAGCAATGATACTCTGACCTCAGGTTGAGGTATCTTTACCGTAAACCCAACCCGCTAATTTCCTGATTGCTTGTCAAGCTCATAAAGGAACAAAGCCAACAATGCTGATGAAGAGAAATAAAAGCTGGGTGATCCTCCCGGGGAGCTGTGTGCCACTGATGTGGGGCAGGGTTGGACCCATTAACTTAGGACTCCTCTCTTCGGCCACATTCCTCTGAGGTGCCAAATCTGACGCCTCTGGGGCCTCTGTTTGCTTGGATGTCTCGTCTAATTATGGAAACACGATTGGTCCACAAGTGTGGCTTCGACCCATGGAATGGATGGTGTGAAACAGCGTGAGCATTGAGGATATCACTTTGGAACCGGCAGCTGGAAGCCTGGGTGGTGGTTCCTGATCTCTGTTCTGGATGTGAAAATCACCCATCCCGTTTCTGCTTCTTCACTCAGCTTGAAAACACTCAGCAGGCCCGAAACGCCAGGATTTCAATGCACTCGAGCCTGTTTTGCTGTTTCAGGTCACTTCTCTTCTTGGGTTATTTTCCTCTTATTAAAGAACTGGTGGCACGGTGTTCACTGAAATGCTTACGCGTGTACGCTGAACGGCAGCCACTGGTTTTAAACAGAAACGTTCCCTGAGCAGAACACTAGTGAACACTTAAATCCTTCTCCCTCCTTTGGAGTAATTATAATGTTCATTCAAAGAAGCATAAGGTGGTGGAAAGAACCCTCGACCTGGGAAGGACACTGGGCTCTGTGGCTCATGCCTCGCAGCCGGCTTTGCGGCGGTGTCTCCTGCACGTGATCAGCGTGTGGCTCTGTGAGCCTCGTGAGATCCCGCATGAGACCGGCTTCTGCGGGTTGACTGGCGCGTCTCAGCCCCCGTGACCCTGACAGGCTCCGTCGCGGGACTCTAAGACGCGGGGAGCGCAGGCATTCCCGCTGGGCCCTCCAGGAAGAGCCCGCCCTGCCGTCCTCACGTGACAGACGCCCGAGCCCCGGCCGGCTCCTTCCCAGGCTCTGGGCCAGGGCCGTGGGCATCTTCAGGTGGGCCCAGCCCCAGGAGCTGAGATCCTGGCAGGTCCCACTGAGAGGCCAGAGCCACCAGGGGCTCTGCTTGGAGGCTCCCTGCGGCCCAGAGCAGGGGCGGACACACAGGGGCAGGGGACACGTGGCTTCAGTTCCTGCTTTGTTCCCTCTTTACTATGTGATCCTGGACAAGCCGCTTCATCACCCTGGGCTTTAGGGTCCTTGTGTAAAGTGAAAGTCACTCAGTCGTGCCTTATCTTTGCGACCCCATGGACTATACAGTCCACGGAATTCTCCAGGCCAGCATACTGGAGTGGGTAGCCTATCCCTTCTCCAGCAGATCTTCCCAACCCAGGGATAGAAAAACGATTATTAAAAACAGCACTTACACTAGTTTATGCTGAGTCACAATATGACTCTTTGTGACCCCATGAACTGTAGCCCTCCAGACTCCTCTGTCCATGGGATTCTCCAGGCAAGAATACTGGAGAGGGTTGCCATTTCCTTCTCCAGGGGATCTTCCTGACCCGGGGATCAAACCCACATCTCTTACATCTTCTGCGTTGGCAGGAGGGTTCTTTACCACTAGCACCAGCTGGGAAGCCCACTTACACTAGATCTCAATATAAAGTAAAAAGTTTTTTAAAAAATAAACTTCATTCGTAATATTACACTAGGAATGTATGTTATAAATGACTTAGTTTCATATTGTCTGTCATTGAATATTTGATGAGAGTCCAAATAGTGAACACTTAATTGAATTTAAGGAACAAATCATTGTGTACTGACTATAACAATTTTGTGGCTTGATAAAAATAATTTACTTAATTCCTATCTTTTAAACAACAGTGTCTGTAAGATACTGTGCTGGACACCATAAAATTGACAAACCAGATGTTCTTCTGAAAAACAGAACAAAATCAGTACCTCCATCAGAGAGTTGAGTAGATCGAGTGAGTTTAATACCTGAAAAATGCCCGCCTACGCATTCAGCCCCAGGGAGGGGGAGCCTGCCTCAGCCCAGCGCTGAAGATCCTGCGGCCTGGCGGGTGAGCTGTGTGGTTCTTCTGCATATGAGCATTAAACGTCTGCGTCAGCGCGTCTGGCAGACACTGGAACGTGATTTGTAGGAAATATTGATGTTTCTATATTTTTTATTTTCTTTTCCTCTAAATGGAGGCAGTTTTAACCATTCCACTGGGTTGGCAGGTCCTAAATTGAGAGGAAAAGGAAGTTTTCCGGGGGCAGGGAAGATAATCGCAGCCTTCTGCGCTTACGCCCTCGAGTGCTATTTGAGTCCCCATGACTGGCGATTTCGGACGCTCCTGCTATAATAAGGAATTCCACAATGACATGTGGCAAGTCTGTCTTTCGCGGCTCTGGGGGCCCCGTGTCCTCAGCCGGGATGGTAATTAGTGAGTGGCGTGTCCCCTTCCGGGCCAGCACGGTGAGCGGCAGGAAGCAGGGGAGAGGAGAGAGGCCCGCAGGTGTCGGGGGGCAGCGGCCAGAGAGCGACACCCCTTGCGCGGGGAGGAGCCCAGCTCCAGAGGGGCAGCAGCACCCCAAGGCTGGGGGCCAGGCGAGGGGCCGGGGCCGCTCCCTGGGCCGCCGTCCTCCTCCTCTGGGTGGCTGGTAAGAGGCAGCTGGAGGACGGGGCGCAGGGTGGAGGACGCGCGTCTGCACGCGTGGCCTCTGAGCGGCTGCACCAGGCCCTTGGCCGGCTCGCCCCTCCGTGGGTGCGGCCGAGCGCTCCACAGTGCCCTGTGCTTTGACGGACTTCTCGTTCCATGCCCGGTCTGAGCCTGCGGTCTGCAGGGACGACAGCCTGGTGCGGCAGCTAGACGTGCGTCACTGTGCGGCTGACACATGTCACCGACTTCGTGGGCCAGGAGGGGGGTAGCACGGAGAAGCCCGGCGACTTCGCGCCGCCGTGGGCTGTATGGGCCCCGCCTCCCCTGCCGGCCCCCCCCCCCCCCCCCGCCTCCTCCTCCTGCGCAGGCGCGCTCCTGCGTTACTGCCGACCCCCGCCCGGAAAAACCCGAAGATTCATTCCAGAGAAGCCGGGAACACTGCGTGATCTCAGGAAAACGTCGACCCCCTGCCTTCCTGCAGTAAGTGCACAGGAAGTCTATTTACAATATATTTAAGAGAGAATGAGGGTCCGGGGCGCCCGTATGCAGCCCTGGGCCCGGCCTCTCTCGGGAGAACCGTCCACCGGAACCCCACTGGCTGCGGGGACTCGGGGACTCACGCTCTGCAGAACGCCTTCCTCTCCTCACCTCAGAAAAGCTGATTTCTCATCGTCCAAAAGGAACATGTGATTAATGGCAAACCCGAAGTGCCTGCGGTTCTTTGATAATTGCTTTTTTAAAAAACATCTTTACAGCCACGCTTCAGAGCAGAGTTACTTTCAGGCAGTTTGGAAGCAGTCCTGGTGAGTCAAGGCAGAAGGTCGTTGTCTGCAGGTGTCATCCGCGTGTCCTTACATCAGATCGCTGTGTTTTTCCACTGCCCCAGCAGGAAGGTTAAAATACCATGGACCTGCTGGGATGCTCTACGTTTTGCTACCTGGGAGAAAGTAAAACCTCTGCTAGCGTTCGTAGCAAACAGCAGCCCTGGAGAGGTCCGGAAATTATGTTACTTATTCAGCTCTCGTCGATGTGTGTCTGGGAGGCAAAAACATTTCTCCCGCTGGGGGTGATGCTTAACGGTTTGGGGGAAACGGTGAGCCATCGCCTCTCCCTGAGGCATCTGGGGATCTAGTTAAAGTGCAGACGTGCTCCTGCGGGTCTGGGCGGAGCCCGAGGCTCTGTGTCTCTAAGGAGCTCCCAGGTGGCGCTGCTGCTTCCGGCCCAGGTGGCCAGGAGTTAGAGACCCTCGGGCCACTGGGAGAGTAAGGAGAGACCCTCTAGAAGGCACACCCTGGCAGTGCAGCCCTAATAGAGGAGCCGGCTGCAGCGAGGGGAGAGGGCGGAGGCAGACTGTGGACTCACACACGTGGAGGGGCAAACCGCCTTTGTGATCCACAAACCTCGACCCAGCTTCGGGTCGTTACCTGTGACCCTGGGTGTGTCAGTGAGTGATGCAGATTAGTATGTGGGACCAGACGTCCCCAGGTGATCCGGGGGAACCACGGCAGCTGCAGATGTTTGCTTACTGCATGGTGAAATTAAAGAGCCAGGCAGGGAAGGGGAAAACTGCCAGCCGTGTGCAGGGCCCCAGGACGTGAAGCCGTGGTTACCTCTCTGGCTTTGTTTGTAGGTTCCCCGGGTGGCCAGGTGCTCAATTTTCTCATCTGGCCTGAGCCAGTGCTGAGCCTCAGAGCATCACACTTGCCCTGGCTGATGCTGAGTTCTGGTTCCCATAGCAACACATCCTCTGCTCCTGCTTAGTACATGAAAACTGGAACTTGCCACTTACTGTCAGTCCTTTCTAAAAGACCCTGATCTCTTTCTTATTTTTAAGCACAGAAATGCCAGATCTGGGGTGAATACCCAAGCCATGCTAAGAAGTAATCCTTTACTGAACCTGACCCTGGCACTGAAAGTTACGGCATCACAGTAAACGGCCAGGAGAGGGCTGTTTGGTCCCGTTTTCTTCATTAAATGGCAAAGGATCTTTATCAGCAGGGCCAGGTTTCTCTCACCCACGGACAGCTGTGAGGGTGACCTGTTTGTGGCAGGGCAGAGGTAGAGACTCTGACGACTCTGGTTTCTTCTGTGTGTGAGCTGGTGGAGGTGTTGGCTGGCATACCGCGTGACCCTTGTTAGCGCCGATTCCATCCTTGTGACCGAATGTGATTCTCCTGTTCCCCCCTCATCTGCTTCCCTTCTTGCTACGTTTTTACTTCTGACCTCTGCTCTGAGCTCTGGACAACCGGCAGGGGGGTCTGTAGCCACTGACCCACCATCTGGGGACACAGGCATGAGAAGGAGTATCTCCTGAGGGTCTTTCTTCTGCTTTTTTAAAAATTCATTTTAACGACACTTTTTTTAAAAAAAATAAAAGCAAACTTTAGGGAATCCTGCAAATTGTTGACGAAGAATAGCAAACAGACTACATGCTCTATAGGGGCAACATGTATGAAACCCAGCTGCGTGTTCTAGTATTGGGGACTTTTATTACAGGAGTTCATGCAGTGGGTGGACACCGGCTGTCCCTTGGATGCTACAGTTCAAGGTTTGGGGACCATCTTCTTTACTCAAGGTCAGATTAAGAGCATAGATTCTTGTAAACAGGAGGGACTGTGATGACCTTGACATTTATTGAAGGCAGACACTGTGTTTTTGGAGCTTCACAGGTGAATCAGACCTGCCCCTGCTGGCAGAGCCGGCATCTGAGAGGGCTGCGTGGGAAGCCCAGGGCGGGGGGCGGGGGGGCAGTGGAGTTCCAAGGGCGGTGGGGAGCGGGGGGCTTCAGTGAGTTTTACCCTTAGGAGATGCAATCTGCTTCATGGTCTGCTTCCTGTCTGGTTCAGAAGAAAGGCTGGATGTGACTGATCTGACTTGGGCTCACCTGGGAGCAGGTTGCCTGGAACTCAGGGTCCAGGGGGGCGGTGAAGGGGGGGCCTGGAGGACTTCCTGCGCCCTGAGCGGAGGTGGGGAGGGTGCAGGGCAGAGGCAGAGGAAGGGCAGCAGAGGGCCTGGGGGCTGCGAGTGAAGTCACGCTCCGTCTTGTCCGAAGCAGCGTCTCCTATCCTGGCCGCTCTCCGTCCCTGTGTTCTTCTGCCAAGACTTGCCCTGCGACCCTTCACGCTGGGGACCCAAGCTCATCCAGCTGTTAAAAAACAAGCATCTCGGCCGGAAAGGGGACAGGCGGGCTGGGCGCTCACAGCTCTCTCGTCCCTTCTGTGTTCCAGGAATAGAGCTGTGCCCCCCGGGGAAGCGATTCATGATCACGATGGTGGCGAGCCTCGTGGCCACGGCGGGGCAGCTCCTCATGCCGGGGCTGGCCGCCCTGTGCCGGGACTGGCAGGTGCTGCAGGCGTTCATCATCTGCCCCTTCCTGCTCACGCTGCTGTACTGGTCGTGAGTACCCACCCCGCCCGCCTTGGCCCCAGACAGCCCCCAGGTTCAGCCCGTGGCTCCTAATGAGGGAGTTTCTCTCTTTTTTTAAAAACTTCCTCTTCTAAATGTTTCACCTTGCAAAACATTCTAACATACACGAACGTAGACGGAGGAGCAGGACAGGCCCCGGGCGCCCCCTCTGTCCCCATCATCTGGCTGGGCTCCCCCAATGCCGGACATTCTGACATAGCTTTCCCGAATGGGCTTCCGAAGGGCAGGGTCCCATGTTGGAAGGAGGAAACCTGTTTGACGATGTTCAGGAGAGGTTTGGCAGAGCCCCTCCCTGTCTCCTCTGGGTGAGGGTTGGGCAGACTCCGGCCCGCTGTCCGTGTCTGTAAATAAAGTTTTATTGGAACACGGCCATGTTCACGTGTTTCCACCTCTGTCATCCATGACCGCTCTCATGCCATGCTGTCACAGTTGAGCAGGTAAGACCAAGACGATGTGGCAAAGTCCGGAACATTTACTCTCTGGTGTCTTGCAGGGGTTTGACCACCCCTTGTCCTGGAGGAGTCCACTAGGGCTTTTAGAACCGCATGTAACTTTTAGTGTTTGGCTTGCTGATTTTAGGGGAAAAAAGCAAGTGAACACACTGGCCTGGGGGTATGACCTGTCAACTAGAGGCTTTTAAACTCCTCAGGGGATTAATGTTTAGCCAAAGTTGAAAAACCACCGCCCTTCGATAGAAGTGTTTACACAGAAAATGAGCGTTGTACCCGTTCCGGAAAAGCCTTTTTCCTCTCTTTCCTTCCCTCCCATCCCACTTACGTGCCAAACTCCACCCCCGCCCTAGCCCCGAGTATGAGACACCAGAGAGGTTTTTACCACCAGCTCTGCTGTATTCCTGTTATTTAGTTACTAATGAAAACCAGTTTCTGGCCAGAAGTCAATTGTGTCTTTGCTTTAAGTGTTCACTGTGGCCGAGACAGGTATTAATCGGGCCTCCTTTCCTAAGCCGCCAGAGAGGGGAAGAAAGCGGCCGACTTTCAGCTCAGTAGGCTGGCCCATCTTCACCTGCCAGTGGAGCCCCCGGCAGAGTGGTCGTGTGGCCTGGACTCAGGTGGCCTTCCTCAAGAGCCGGGTTCCCGCTCAGGGTGTCCGCAGAGTCGGGCAGCAGTGGGGAGGAGGCCAGATGAGGTAAGGGCCACCCTCCAGGAGGCCGCCCTCGGGCCAAGGCCAGCCTCCCCGGCCGGCCCAGGGCTGGACGGCTCCGCTCCCGCAGGAGCCCGCATGTCTCAGGACATCCTGCTCTTTCCAGCAGGGCTGTAAGAGGCAAAGAAAGAAACCGTTCCCCAAGGCAGGATGGAGTGGGCAGCCCTTCCTTTTTTCACCTAAGGAGGCCTTTCCTGGTCACTCTCTTGCTGTGCCCAGGGTTGGCTTCACTTGGCTTGGAATTCCAGGACACTTCCTTACTTAACACTTGCTCGCATCTCATTTGTGCCAACACAGACGGCAAGCCCTGTACAAACAGTAGGTGGGTCAGGCTGGGCATTTCATGGCCCCATTGTACGAAGGCAAAACTGAGGACACCCGCGGGCCCTCGAGCCAAGGGCTGTGCTGTCTACTGCCCTCAGCCTCGGTGCCTCATCCCTGACCTCCCCACCGCTGAGAGGAGCCCGCCGCCCCGCACGTCCACCCTGCAGTCAGGAACACCCCGCCCCCCACCCCCATTGGAGTCTTCCCTGCCTCCACAGCTCCCAGGGGCAGTGGTGCTATCTGCCACCCCCGGGGGGCTGGAGGCCTGGGCATCCACACGGCCTCTTGGAGACTCAGACGCCTGTGAGGACAGGCAGCGGCGTCTCCATCAGCGCCAGGCTCCGAGGCTCCGCCCAGGCTCTGCTCCCACCTGTCGCAGGTAGGAGGGCGCCTGATGGGGAGAAGTGGCCCGGAGGGGTTTCCTGGAGCGGGTCTGGGGGCCCGGCTCCCGTGCCAAGTGCTAGAGGATTTATCTTATTTTTTATTTTCAATTTTAAAAATACATCAAGATTTAATGACAGGCAAGGTTAAAAAAAATTCGTTTATGTGAATACATTATAAAACCTAAAGATGTTCTTTGAAACACACAAATGTAAAAACAAAACTTGATGGTGAAAAGGGCACCCGGGGTGCTTTGATAAGTGAGGAGCGTGTGTGGACAGACAGATGGGCGGCGTCCGGACACACGGACGCCGTGTGGTTCCCGCCCGGGCGCCCCAGCTTTGAGGTGGACCCGCTCCACCCCAGTCAGCTGCTCTCGTCGACGTCGGGACCCCCGAGGCACCTGGCGCGCGTCTGGCCTGAGCAGCGCTGGCACATCGCAGCTGCTGCTGCTGCTGTTGGCACACCCCCTTCCAGGGGTGCAGGCCTGCAGGCGTGGGGGGCCAGTCGAGGGAACCGCGGTCCGCCCTGCCCACAGCCCTCCGCAGCTCCAGGGGCATCACTGGCTTTTAAAGGCCACTGAAGTGCCCCCTCTTTTTTGTCTCCTGATGAGCACCCTTCCACCCTCTGCTGCAGGAGGAGCTTCCTCACTCCCGAAGCATGAACTGCCCTCGGGAGGGCAGGAGCTGAAGCCAGCCAGCACGCCCGGCTGTTGGTGACAAAAATATTGAAAGTCACTCTAATTTAAGAACCAGTATTTATATGCGGTCTGGGTGCCTGGCAGCGTGCCTGGTGCTTTGGAGCAACTCTGAGGAGCAGGTGTGTGAACAGAGGCCGTAAACCAGAGTCCATCCTAAAGGAAATCCACTGAATATTCATTGGAAGGACTGATGCTGAAGCTGAACCTCCAAAACTCTGGCCACCTGATGCGAAGAGCCAACTCATTGGAAAAGACCCTGATGCTGGGACAGATTGAAGGCAGGAGGAGAAGGGGACGACAGAAGATGAGATGGTTGGATGGCATCACTGACTCAGTGGACATGGGTTTGAGTAAACTCCGGGAGATGGTGAAGGACAGGAAAGCCTGACATGCTGTAGTCCATGGGGTCGCAGAGTCGGACACAACTGAGTGACTGAACAACAACAAAAGCAGAGCACACGATACAGAATCCCCGGAACTCGGGGTGAGCGTGGCGCACGGAGGCGAGTGTAGATGAAGGTCTGGTCCAGATGGAGGCTGGGAGCTTCCAGACACACCCTAGGTAAGAGGCTGCTTCAACTGATGACGGACACAGTGTTGATCCAGGGCAGGAAAGAGGGTACCGGGGCCCGCGCCCGGGACAGCATTCAAGCAGGAGTGACACAGGCCGCCGCAGGGCATCTGAGCCAGAAAGGGGCCCAGGGCTCTAGGTGAGCCCCCGCCCGGGGCTGAGGTCTCACGCCCTGTCTGCACTTAGAACTGAGGCCCCAGGAGGAAACCGGCCCTCGGAGCGTCAGTGATGACAGGACTGGAGGGTCTCCACGCCAGCAGGGCCTCACTCAGCTCCACACCTGGCTGACTGCCCCGGGCCCTGGGCAGGGAGGATTCACCCTTGAGACGCTGGCACCTGGAAATTTGCAGTACACGGACCGGAGTGTTCCTCCAAATTCCTATCGCTGTCCATGGCTGGAAGCTGATGGAGAAACCACAGACGCTCACTGGACTCTCGGGGTCAGACATGAAAGTCCCACGGGGAGTCGCTGGATCCAAGACCCACGTGGAAGGAGAGTCTCACCAAGGGGACCCATCACCGAGGCCAGACAGTACACATCAGGGAGTCTGTGTCTCGGGAAGTCCGTGAAACAGAGCACACCGACCAAGAAGTGAATTCACCTCCTGTGCTAACCGGTCGCCCTTCCCTGCACCGAACGCAGTTCCAGGCACGAGGGCCTCTGAGTACAGCCTGTGCTCATGGATGTTGGGGGGTGAGGAGGGCCATGGCCCGAGCCAGTGATGCGCTTTCCAAAAAGCAGCATGAGGAGAAATGGGACAAAGCCACGGGAAGGAGGAGCTCGGGGTAGCCTGTCTGAGGAAATGGGCCTTGCTGAGATTAAGTGATCAGAAAGAGGAGATCGGACCAGGTTCTGGGTGGAGACGTGGTCCCGGCAGATGAGAGCTGGGCAGAAGCTGGCTGCATGTGGCTGGCCAGGCTGCAGCCTCTGAGCGTGTGGGTTGTGTGACCAGAGTCTGGGCGCTGAGCATGCTCCAGAGGGCGGCTGTATTCGGGGGTCCAGGTGTGCGCTCGCTGAGCACGTTGGGGAGAGTGTGGGCTACACGATCAGGAAGGTGTGCACAGAAGACGTGGCCTTGGCTGGCCTGGGGGGTCTCCCTGCGGAGAGTGACCCGGGACCGAGGAGGTGCTGGCGAAAGCTGGCTGTGCGGCATCTCTGCCTGCAGGGCTCGGGGGAGACCCAGGAGGAAGGGTTCCCAGAGACGGTGCAGATGCTCTGTCACGCTCCCGGAATGTCGCTGCTCGCTGTCGCCCCCTGAGGAGCATCTCTGCGGGAGCCGAGCCCCGGGATGGTTTGTGAGCAGGAGCACGGGCACGTCCGTCTGCCTCGGGCCCGGCATGTGCCGGGGGCGCTGTGTGTGTCCGTCACTCAGTCGTGTCCCACTCTCTGCGACCCCGTGGACTGTAGCCCGCCAGGCTCCTCTGTCCACAGCATTCTCCAGGCAAGAAGACTGGGGTGGGCTGCCATTTCCTTCTCCAGGGGATCTTCCCAATCCAGGGATTGAACCCGAGTCTCTTGCATCTCCTGCATTGGCGAGTGGATTCTTTACCACTAGCGCAGCAATTCAGCGAGGTCCCCGGGGAGGCCTCTGCTGAGACAGCGCACCCACGCTTCTTCAGGGAGTATCTGCCAGGTGTTGGGCCCACTGTCCACACACACACACACACACACACACACACACACACACTCCCGCCTCGTGGAGAAGCAGCTTTTCAGGGAGGGGAGCCTCGGGTGCCTCCTGCGAGGCAGGCATGCCATCAGGTCTGGCGACTTGAACGTGTCTTCAAGTTTTCAGGAAGCGCTTTTCCCGAGATCAGTCCTAGGCTCCGGTCTGCAAGGCTGTGTTAACCTGATATTCTCGGATTAGGTCCAAGCTGGTGGTTGGTGGGATTACCCCTGGTTTTCGCCAGGGAAACCAGGACATCAAAAAGCTGCCCTAAAAACACTCACAAGTGTGGAGAGCCATTAAAAGCTGGTTTGCGAGTGTCAGTGGTTCTCAGAGTGTGGCCTGGACTGTCACCACCACGGGGCCCACCCCAGACCGCTTGGGTCCGAATGTCCAAGGGTGGTTTAGGAAGCCCGCCAGGGAGGCTGTCGGCTCGAGTCCCAGGGGGCTGCTGCTCGCCAGGCTGCCCCGTGAGAAGGAACAGCCAGCCGTCTGCTTACGGGACGAGGGGCCTGGTCCGACAAAGATGCTGACTAGGTGTGAAAGGAGACACGTGTCGGCTGTGACAGCACACCCTTCTTGTAGGAAGGGGTTCTTGGTTCTGCTGGACGTGAGCAGGTGCCAGCCTTGGGGTCTGTGAGATGCCATGCAGGACCTGCTGCCCAGTGCGGTCCCCGTGGGTCCTCTCAGACGGTGGACGTTGCAGGCATTCCTGGAACCAGTAGAAGACACAGAAGCCTCGGTACCGAATCCAGCGATTTTATCTGCTCTGTGAGAACGTATCCCCAGGTGCAGGCATGTCTGGGAGTCTCCAGCTGTGGCCCGTGGCGGCATCTGCTGGGAGGGCAAGGGCCCACCCTGCCCACCTGCCCTGGCACCCATGTGTCCCTCACCCCGCAGGGAACCTGGGCGTGGTCTCCCTTCATGACCCCCAGGCTCCCAGCCAAGTCCCTGCATCGAACGGGGTCTCCCCAAGACTCGCCTGTTGGACGCATGGCGTGAGCTGCCTTGAGAAGGTTCAGGACGTGTGAAGGTACAGGATTACCGACCGAGCGCTGCCGGCACTCAGGGAGACCTGGGACGCGTCCAGGAGAGCAGGAGGGAGTCACCCCTGCGGGAACACGGAGGCCTGAGAGGAGGCTCTTGCAGCCCTGGGAACAGTGGAGAACAAGCAGTCTGTCCATCCCTCAGAGGGAAGGTGAACCCTGACACCGCGGCCATCCGAGTGGGCTGGCCTGGGCACTCGCTGGAGGAGAAGCACTTAAAACCCTCAGGCACGTGGTGTGTGCTACAAGCAACCTTAATTTTTAAAAATTTCAAGAAACAAGCCATTGTAAAGCATTTGAAGGGTCTCATGTTAGATAAATATCCTGAAAAAAAATGATTAACAATTCCAATAGATAAGCACTCCTAAATATTACTTGGCTCTTTTAAATACCGCCGGAACTACTCTGACCAGAATAATACTGATTTTTAACATTTCTTGAGGGTCTGCTCGGAGTCAGATGCTGCCCAGCACTTTCTGTGACTCAGACCTTCTGGAGGAGGTTCCAGGGCAGATGGAGAAACTGAGGCAGAGAGAGATTGGCCCATCTCTGGTCTGCCGGCCGAGGTCAAGGCCCGCAGTGACTCCTGAGCCAGCATGAGGACCGAACATGTGCATCCCAGCATTGGTTTGTCTTGCCCACTCTCACCACGGGAACAAAACACCTTCCTGCATCAAGAGGAAATTTATTTCAATGTGTGTGTTGGTCTCTCGGCCGTGTCTGACTCCACGACCCCACGGACTGTAGCCCGCCAGGCTCCTCTGTCCATGGGATTCTCCAGGCAAGAATACTGGAGTGGATTGCCATTCCCTTCTCCAGAGGATCTTCCCAACCCAGGGATGGAACCCTGGTCTGCTGCACTGCAGGCAGGTTTTTTACAACGGGGTCAAAATAACACTATGCAGACATAAAACAAAGGCCTCAGGACGTCCTGCACCCCAGGAAGGAAACCCGACTCAGTTACACCTTCACCAGAGGCTAGGCCCCACGGGACAATGTTTTCCTCCCAGGAAAGTGGAAGAAGTGAGTCATAAAAGACACGTCGCCTCTGGGAGCTCGATCGACTGCAGTGATTATTTGTACAGCTTGTCAGATAGTTAATTTAAGGAGAGTTTCAGGAAACTTGCAACGAAAACAGCCAAAAATGTTTTAGTCAAATCCCGCCTGTGCTCAGTCACTCAGTCCTGTCCGACTCTTTCGACCCCGTGGACCGTAGCCCCCCAGGCTCCTCTGTTCATGGGGTTTCCCAGGCAGGAACACTGGAGTGGGTTGCCATGTCCTTCTCCAGGAAGTCATCCTGGCCCAGGGATTGACCCCACCGCGTCTCTTGCATCTCCTGCATTATCGGCAGGTGGATTCTTTTCCCCTGTGTCGCCTGGGACACCCATCAAATCCTGTGTATGTATGTGAAAGTCACTCAGCTGTGTCCGACTCTTTGAGACCCCGTGGACTATACAGTCCACGGAATTCTCCAGGTCAGAATACCGGAGTGGGCAGCCGTTCCTTTCTCCAGGGGATCTTCCCAACCCAGGAATGGAACCCAGGTCTCCCACATTGCAGGCAGATTCTTTACCATCTGAGCCACCAGGGAAGCCCCATGAAATCCTGATTGTCTGTAAATTATCTGGATGGGGAAGATTAGGTAACACTGACAAAGGCAGTTGGACACGAGAGTGGTGGCCACGTGTCAGTCATAAGCACCCGATGAACAGATCAGGATGCTCTCTAAATTGGGGTTTGGGGGATTTGCTGATGGGTGGAATTTTCAGGAGCCCTCAGGCTAGAGGCAGCCCCATTTTTGTCTTCTGAGTAGGCAGAGATTATGTAAAATAATAGGAAGCCCTGCAGTCAACTGAAACGTTTCCAAGTAGATGTGGAGAGAGGCTGCCAGTCTGAAGTGAGGCACCACCGCAGGGTCTGGCCTCGATTCCAAAGGCCGGCGGTGCTGACCCCGGAGCCACACCGTGGCCCAGTGCCTGGCCTGTGCTCCAGTATTCCGCCCTGATGCCCTGCCCACCACGGGAAAGCCAGGGGTTGCTTAAGACCAGCTTGGGAATCTCGGAGGCTGGGGGCCAGGCCGAGCTCAGGCGGTGTGCGTGCGTGTGTGTGCTGCGTGCATGTGTGTGCTGCATGCATGTGTGCGTGTGTGTGTGTGTGCGTGTGTGTGTGCGTGCGCATGTGTGTGCTGCGTGTGTGTGCTGTGTGCATGTGTGTGTGCGTGCTACGTGCATGTGTGTGCATGCGTGTGCGTGTGCGTGCGTGTGCTGTGTGTGCGCGTGTGCATGCGTGTGTGCATGTGTGCTGCATGTGTGTGCATGTGTGTGTGCTGCGTGCATGTGTGTGCTGTGTGAATGTGTGTGCTGCGTGCGTGTGTGTGCGCGTGCATGTGTGTGCTGCATGCATGTGTGTGCGTGTGTTGCTGCATGTGTGCGTGCGTGTGTGTGCATGTGTGTGTGTGCTGCGTGCATGTGTGTGCTGTGTGTGTGCGTGCGTGCGTGTGCTGCGTGCGTGTGTGTGCGCATGTGTGTGTGCTGCGTGTGTGCATGCGTGTGTCCTGCATGCGTGTGTGCTGCGTGTGTGTGCATGTGTGTGTGCTGTGTGCATGTGTGTGCTGCATGCGTGTGTGTGTTGTGTGCAGGTACGTGTGTGTTGTGTGGTGTGTTACGTGTGCATGTGTGTTGTGGGAGTGGCAGGGTGGAGCTGTTGGCGGCTGGCAGATATTAGGGAAGTGGCCTTCTGGTGACAGGTGTGCAGGGACAGCTGCTAAGTGCCTGCCCGGCTGGCAACTGGCAAGAATCCCTGGATGGATCGAGTGGCCAGGTCCAAGCCTCCTTCGGTCGCTGAAGGCCCTCCAGCAAAGCCCACAACAGCCCCACATGAGGGTGGGTCCTGGCAGGAGATGGGAGGCCTCTCCAGTCCTTGTGACTGTCCCTTTGGGATCGGCCGAGGTGTGACACAACAGGCCGCCTCCCGGAGCTGGGTCTGCAGTCACGGCGAGCCATCAGGGTTCTGTTTGTGGCCTCAATGATCATCCCGAGGGGATCGAGATTGCAGCCACAGGCCAGGGGGCGAGGGGCTGCTCCCCATGGGGTCCACGAGGCTCCCTGTAACAGGCGGCTTGTTCAGAGGAGCTGATGGAATTCCAGTTAGAAAAAGAAGCACACACAGGCTCTGCTCCTTCTGCCCACTTACCTTCTCACATCGTTTCTCAGCACATTTTATTTTTATCGTTGGCAAAAATGCTAAATTAATTCCCCTGCAGTATTACGTTTGAATGCCCACGTGTCTATCACTTTCTGTGGCCTAATCACCTTTCGCGTGAATCAATTAGTAAACGGAGCCGAAAGAAGGGAGTCCAAGGAAGTGGAGGAAATGAGTCCAGATGAATTCCAAGTAACCCCTGTCTCGAGCGGGAACTGAGGAACATTTTAAATGTACCCCAGCTGTTCCACGCTGCGGTCCATTCAGAGCTGCCGAACCTTTAAAAGCCCAGCTGCGAAGGCATCTTAGGGACTGACTCCACCCATCCTGGCAGAACCTAAAGCAGCATTGGAATATCTGTTCCATGCACTGCGTGAGCAACACCTTTTTTAACTTCCAGAAAGAGGCAACAGTCACCACAAGCCCTCTTGAAATGAATTAGAATGTTGGAGCCAGGGGAGCCTTGGTGTCACGACACACCGTCACCCCATTCCACAGATGGGCAAACAGAGGCCTGGGGGTGAGGGGACTTGCCCAAGGTCACAAAACTGGTCTATGAGCCTGGGCCTGCTGATAAATCTCCCCCACAGTTTTGCCGTAGAGGAAGAATTCTGGAGCTTACGTGTGCGTCATGTTGAAAACCAGTAAAGGTGTTGCGTTCCAAATTTGTGTGACTGTCAGTTCGTGGGATGCAATTTGATTATGAAAGAATTCCTTGTTCCACGGAAATTTACAGGAAGGGTTCATTTGCCTTAGGAAGACTGGGGTTTAACCATCCTGAGCCAGATTTTCTTTAATTTTGTACTTGTCCCTTCTCCCTAATTTACTAAATTTAAATCATGAACTTAACTTTTTTTTCAGAGAGCTAATTCATATCCATTTGCTCTACCCTGAACTGAGACTCCTTAGCTAATTTTTTCAATACCAAACAGAACAAAAGTTTAAAAGAAAAAATTCAGGTGAAAGCTTATCTACTGGAGCGAAGGGTATATTTTTATAAGCGCTTTGACTCAAAAACTTAGAATATCCTTCCAACTGGTGTTTCATTCAATTCTAGTCTTTTGATTTTTTTTCTTTTCATCTTGAGAGCCTTTTCAGAATGTCATACGTGTGATGCTTGGTAATACTCCAGAGCTAGAATCACCTCTTTAAATCAGAGCACCCTTAGAACAACTGTCTACGACCCTTTTCTCAGCCACGTTCAGGGAAACTCCATCCTCAGAGCCTTTCACGGCTCTGCTCCTCCGTCCTCACCCGTGCTCCCCTCTCACCGGTTTGACCCAAGGCCCTCCCCGGAGCCTTTCACGGCTCTGCTCCTCCGTCCTCACCCGTGCTCCCCTCTCACCGGTTTGACCGAAGGCCCTCCCCGCAAGGCGTCACGGGTTCCCGTGTTTCCCCCCGGATTGACCGTGTCCAGGTCACGTTTATCCCGCGAGTGTGGTGACGTCGCATCACCAGCATGCGAGCACGTCTGCCAGCAGGCACGTCACCCACCCTGAGTGCTCGGGATCACAGGCACAACGAGTCGAGGATAGAGTTAGTTTTGCAGAGCGTCAGCGTCATAGTATTATGAAAGGATCACAGAATTAAGTTTTAATTTCTGAGGGATATTTCAGGTGACGGGGATGCAGAACAGACCATGAGGACAAGTCTGACTTGCTTCTTCTTCAGCGGCTCAGTCCTGTCTGACTCATCTGTGACCCCATGGACTGTAGCCACCAAGCTCCTCTGCCCGTGGGATTCTCCAGGCAGGAATACCGGGGCGGTTGCTGTTACGCGTGAGTCCCACAGCAGACGTGGGCTCCAGCCGCCCACCACGCTCTTCCCTTTCCTGAGGCTCAGCTACATTCCTGCCAGACCCTGGGCTGCTGGCCGGCTTTTTAATTTCCATGGTGTTATTACATTATGTACTTGTTGGGAGACATTTCATTAAGTTCCCATAATGTGGCCTCACCGCACATCACCCAGGCTGCAGTGGCCGTCCTGGGCTTTCTCACAGGCCGACAGCTCAGCGAGTCCTTTATGACCGCAGCAGATTGAAACACCGGGGCTGGGGGGCACTGCGGCATCTGGAGGGCCCGAGGGGGCGTCGCTGGACCAGTGTCTGCCTCCCATCCCCCATCATCGGAGCACGTCCCTGCACTCGGACTGGGCTTCTTTGCCGTGACGCGGGTCCTGGGTCGGGGTGCCTGGGCTCTGATCCAGCTCTGCCTTTAACCCCCTGGAAGCTGGACGATGCCCCTGAACTTTGTTCACCTGAGTCTTCCCATCTGTGCAGTAGGGAGAATGTTACTTCCACATGACGAGTTTGAAAGGCTTAAACTCGTGGGAAACGTGTGGCAGGGTGCCTAGTGAGTGTAGACCCAGTCGTGGGGAGGTGGTTTGCAGTTCTGTCTGCCACCGGAGACGGGTCGTGTGGCTAACAGAGCCTGCCTGTCACCTGTGCCCAGGTCTCCTGGGAGAGCAGTTTCTTTACTTGGGTTCATTCTGGTCCGAGGGCCGCTGCTCCCCCATAACCTCAGGGCCCCCCTCCCTGGGCCCTGCCTCTCCTCTCCATCTCTCCTCTTGGATCCAGGGTTCTGGTTGTGCCAGCTTGCAGGAACACAGACTGTTTTCTCAACATGATTTTAAAAAATTGAAAATCAATGAAACAAGATTGCAACTCTACCACTACCCTCCTCTCAAACCCTGTGCGTTTGTAAATGTATGTATATATATACACGTTTATATATACATATATATGTAACATTTACATTTGTAAAATACATACAAGGTTTGTTATAGGTAAGGAAAAATCCTGAGAGAATCACAAAATATTTAGAATCAAATCTCAGCAAGAACTCCTTATCAAAAACTGTAAAGTGTAGCTAAAACAGTAGGTAGAATTTTGAAGTCCAAAATGCACATATTAGAAAAGAAGAATTAAAGTTAATGATCTGTGTGTCTCTCTCAAGAAATGAGAACGTGGCACTAAACTCAAATAAATCAGAAAGATGGATGGGAGAGGGCGCTGAGAACTATAAGGGTGAGCATTTGTGTTAGGTTATTTCATTACAAAGAAAAGCTCTGATAAAATATGGCAAGATGTTAATGTCTATATAATATGATTCTGAGTGTTTCTCTTTGCTTGACATACATTATTCAAAGTTAATTTGTAAAAACTAGAGGCCAGTAAAACATTAACTTTTATTATTTAAAAAAAAAAAAAGATCTGTACCTCCAGTTTGAAACCTGTGTTATCAGCTTTCTGAGGGGCTCCCAGGGGAAAAGACATGGGGCTCCCCGAGCCCAGCTTCCGGCTTGGACCATGCCTCCCTGGGGAGGGTCCTCCTGCAGCTCCGTGGGAGGGGAGCTCTGACTCCTGTTGACGACCCAGATCTCCCAGCTCAGATTAACACTCAGAGATTAGCCCAGTGTACCCAATGTACCGCTGACGTCAGCTCTTTCTGCAGAATACATCATGAACATTTAGAAATTTGATTTTTATTCAAACAGGAAAGGGGGTGACAGCTGTTACATCATGAGTGATGTGACTTTGAAATAAAAATTGGACACTGACAGCTTTTCCGGCTTCTGGCTTACTCTTAATTGGAGGCTCCCCAGAGCTGGCAGGGCAGGTGCCGGGCAGCAGCAAAGATAACTGCTTATCAGCATCCGTCACGCTTCCCGGACACCCTGCAAGCGACAGGGGACACGGTGACACTGGAGCGGGGGACGCAGGGGCTGTGCTGTCGTCCCTGTCTCCCACCCAGGGGCGCCGCCAGCCTCAGAGGCAAGTCCTGGGGGAACAGCCCGCCCCTGGGCATGTGGCAGTGAGTGGTTTATGAAGAGACCTCGGGGCCTGCAGGCAAAGTCTAAAATACTGACTCTTTGGGCTTTTACAGAAAAAGCAAGCTGACCAGGCTCCAAACAGGCGCGCTGTTCTCTTCGGCCGACTTGCAAATATCGTTATAAGTGTAAAATTACAAAATGCATTGATAATAAGACACGACTTTGGGTGGTTTTTTTTTTCCTCCCACTGGGAATCCTCATCACATTTCATCCTAAACACAAACCAGCAAGGAGTCTGTTGCCAATAAGCCTTGGAAACCATCCTCTCAGGGAGGAGTCCCAGGCACTAGCAGCAAGATGAAGATAGCTCTGCAGGTGAGGCCCGGGAAAGTGGCGTCAGGTTGCTAGAATGAGGGCATTTTTTAAAACTTAAAATCATTCTGTGAACATTTGTATTTTGAAACAGATCTGTCCATGGGATTTTCCAGGCAAGAATGCTGGAGTGGGTGGCCATTTCCTCCCCCAGGGGATCTTCCCAACCAGGGATGGAACCCAAGCTCCTGCATTCTTTACCGTCTGAGCCACCAGGGAAGCCCCTCTTTTGAGACAAACTGTCACAAAAGCACTCAGTGAGTTGCTGGAACGGGCTTTAGAAACGCAGGGTTGTGCTCAACAGTCTACATGGGTTTCTTGACACAGCTGGGAGGATACTGCTCCTTTCTGCCGTATTTTTAAAACCTGCAACTTTATACTTTCTAAAGAAAACTAGGAACATCCAGGGCCACAGTCTTCTCTCGGCCGGTGGTACTACATGAATCCCGAGCCCCCACTGGCCTCCACAGTCACAGACAGAAACCCAGACGGACCTGCCTGGACACTCCCAGCCCCTGACAGAGCGTCTTCTCACCCCACGCGATGCAAAGACCCTCACTCGTGCCCCGTCTCTCTGCAGGATCTTCCCCGAGTCCCTGAGGTGGCTCATGGCCACCCACCAGTTTGAGTCGGCAAAGAAGCTGATCCTGCACTTCACGCAGAAGAACCGCATGAACCCCGAGAGTGACATCAAAGGCGTCATGCCCGGTGAGCACGTCTTCCTTCACCCCCGAGGCCCCACCAGGCACGGGGGACCCGCCAGCCACCCCTCCAGAACAGGGAGTCATCCCACAACATGCCCCTGGTGCCTGTGAGGGCACTGCCAGGCAGTGGCCCCGTCCAGGGGTCTCACTTCCTGTGATGGTCGGTCCCCAGCTCGACTAGGAACGTGATCAGGTCCAAGTCTGGAGGGAGGCATGACCTCACGTGCCCCTGCTCCTCAGGGGAAGCTCGAGGGCTTAGCTGGCTCCTGACACTCAGCCCTGCCTGCCTGCCTGCCTACAGGGTGTGGTGCCAGCAGTCACGACCAGGGACGCTGGCCTGGGGGTGGCCCTGGCCCTCGAGCCATCTCTCCCAAGAAGGACCTTCAGGCAGATACCCCATTGTCTGTATCAGTCAGGACCTATTGACTGGGCGTCGGAAGAAGCAGGAAAGTTCAGATCCATAGAACTTATCAGGAACGTCAGCACAAGCTGGACCAGACCCATGGCCCCCTCCCAGCACCCCGAGCTCTGACCCAGTAGATCCTGGAAGGAACCCTGAACACCGTGGGCCCAGTAAGCCCGAGAAGTGACTGGCGCCTGCCTAGTCTTTCACAGCAGCTCTGTACAGGGCCTTGTAACTGTCCACGTTCGCAGGCGAGGGGACCGAGGCACAAAGAGGTCACACAGCTAGTGAGCAGTAGCGCTGGGACGCGGGCCCTGGAAGCCCAGCGGCAGTGGCTTCAGTGCTGCTGCAGGAGAGGGGGACGGGGGCGGGCCCGGCTGGGCGGCGGGGCGGGAGGGCTGGGTGGACCGCGTGGACCGTGCACCTCTCGGCCGCGTCTGCTCCTTGCGGATGGTCCGGCCCTCGTCCCCAGTCTTGCCCAAGCCTGTCCATTAGCACGTCAGAGCTCTTAAGTCAAAGTGCCTTGTTTCTGGCGTTTCCCCACTTTCATCGCCTCCTCTGCTGCTTCCGGGTTAGAACCCGTCTGGGAGGAGCTTGTTGTCTGCATCCTCGTTGCACAGATTCATTTCCCTCCTGTTTTTGGAAGGCGGTGCTCAGCCTTCCTCCCACTTCCCTGCCGGGGACTTGGGTAGTGCTGGGTTCAGCCCGGGGTCTCGGGGCACGCGGCTGTCCCCGCCCCTGGGTCTCTCTCCGAGGCAGCACCCGGGCAAAGCTGGGGGACGGCGTTGTCCGAGCTCCAGGCCCGCCCCCTGCACTGCCTGCGTGGACGCTCCTCCCCAGCATCTAATCCAGGCCCCTCCCGGCTTTCTCCCGCCCTGACTCCACCCCCGCCAGGCGGGGCTGAGCCGCGCTTTGTGCGTTTGACCCTCGTCAGAACCTGTTCTGTCAATCAGATCATCCCTCTCTACCTCTGGGAAAGGGGCCCCAAGAGGCTGGGGCTGGGGCAGGGCTCCCCACTCCCGGCGTTCCCTCCTGAGCCAGTCAGGGCGGCCCGCTGTCCCCCTGCAGCAGGCCCTCTCTGGGCAGCCTGACGCCGAGCGAAGCGCCTGGCCCAGGTCGGATGGGTGAGGCTCTGAGGTTCAAGGGTCCCCGCATCAGGCCAAGGGGGCTTTGCCTGAGCTCTGCTCGGTAATGGAGCGTAGACCCGGCCCCATGTGCCTCGCTCTGCCTTGTCCGTCTGTCCTGGACCCCGGGTGAGGAGCAGGTCCCCGTGTCAGGCCCCCTCCCTGCCCCCAGCACCCCGCCTCTGACCCTGCACATAAGCTTCCTGCTCCTGCGGGGTCCTCAGGCCACTGGAGCCTCTCGGGCAGAGAGGCCACCTCAAGGGTCAGCCTCAGGGGTCAGCGGGGGTCCCCCAGGCCCAGGAAGGAGTCCCTGCGCTGGTCGGGGAGAAGCCGGGATGGTGTGGGTCAGCCGAGCCCGGGGCCAGGGAGGCCGCTGCACCCTGGGGGCCAGGCAGCCCCACGGCGGCTTCAGTCTGGTCATTAACCTGTCCCTTCATCAGACGGGAAGCCGAGGCACAGAGCAGGAAGCCTCAGCCAGAGGCCCCTCGCCCCCCAGGTGAGGACAGCTGTCATCTGCCTGGCCAGGGCCGGCTCCCCGGTGGCCTGTCGCGGGGAGCAGGGCAGAGGGGGGCGCGGGCGGAGCAGGGGAGGCCTGGAGCCCCAGAGGCTCGACTTAGCTTTCTTCTTGGAACCTTGATTCTGGCTCCAAGAGGTTGGAAGAGGCGCAGGGGGAGGGGAGGCGTCTCCCCACTGACTCGCGGGCGCTCAGAGTCTGCTCTCGGTGCCCCTTGTCACTCCTCCTGTCCCCACGTGAGCACCTCAGGGAGTCCCAAGAGTTCTGGAGAGACCGAATGGCCTCCCTGTCCATCCCGAGGGCCTCACCAGAGGAGACCTGGGAAGTTCTGCGTTGCTGTGAGTGGCCGGGGACGCGCAAGATACCAGCAGCCCCGACGGGTCAATGTGTTTCCACCCAGAATAACGCAGCTACCTCTGCAGACCACAGCCAACTTGGGCTCCAGGGCTTAATGCTTAGGGAAAAAAAAAACTCGGGTCGTAATCACAATTGCTACAGCTTCTTAACAACCTCTATTTCATATACTAGAAAGAATCAGGAATTCAGTTTGGGCCACAGTACAAAACAATTTAAATCTGTGCCGCTGCACTAATGGACGTTTAGTTTTTCTTCCTGGAAGATTTCCACGGTGAGCAAATGCGGCCATGACGGCAGGTTCACGAGCAGTTTTACAACAGTGAGGATGCTCGTATCGTTGGATCAGTGTTAGGTGTTAGGAGCACATTTCCATGCTCTTTAAAAGTCTTCTAGTGTTTTGACCATGGGGAAAGTGTGTCTGTAACCCTAATGAGCCTGTTTCTGCAGAGGGGACGATAAAGGTCAGAAGGACCTCAGGAGCGTCTATGGCCGGACGGCTGGATGGCCCGCTGTTCTGGCTGGGGTACAGGCCTCCAGTCTGGGCCTGAACAGTGAGAAGGAAGAAGGTTCTGGAGACAGGGGGGCTGGTATCCCTCAGATGTAGGAGAGGTCTCCCTTCTCCCTTCCGGGCCGCAGTTGGTGAGGCTGATCTGGACTTTTGTCTTTTTTGTCTGCTCTGGGTCTCCCGTGCAGTGTGGGGGTTTCAGCAGCTGTGGGGATGCTGGCTTCATTGCCCTGTAGCCTGTGGGCTCTTGGTTCCCCAACCAGGGATAGAACCCACGTCCCCTGCATTGGAAGGCAGATTCCTAACCACTGGGCCACCAGGGAACATTTTTAAAAGAGAAAACCTCGTAAGCCCTTGTGGTTAAGCAACCTGTTTGTCCCCCCAGCTGTCACCAGTGAATTGGTGACCCTCTCCCATGGGATGGCAGGGAGGAGGCAGGGCATCCCGGGGTTGTACGGGAGGGGAACACACCCCCAAGACCCCGTCTTGTGAGGGCTGCCAGTCCCAGGCCCCTCCGGAGGCGACCCCACTTCCCCCAGGCCTTCACACCCCACGGCGGGCTTTATTTTTAGTACAGTTGTTTAGGATTCACCCCAGGTTTATGGTAAAGTTGCAGAGACAGAATTCTGAAACCTCCCCATCAGTCTCCCCGTTGTAATGTCCTACGTCCCCTGACTGCGTCACGGCTGGGAAACCGCACGGCTGTGCTGCGGGCAGCCCAGCTACAGCCTGGATCCGACATCCCCACCAGGGCTGCCCAGGACCCCACCAGGGCTGCCCACTCCTCAGGCCCCCAGCCACCTCCGGTCGGTGCACTTTCAGTCTTTACTCACTTCCCCAGCTTCCACAGTCTTGCTTGCTTAAGTCTCCTTTTCCTTTTCTGGCCCCTGAAAAGGGCGTCATTGTGGTTGTTCAGTCACTCAGTCGTGTCGGACTCTTTGCGACCCCATGGACTACAGCACGCCAGGCGTCCCTGTCCATCGCTCTCTCCCGGAGCTTGCTCAAACTCATGTCCATCGAGTCAGTGATGCCATCCAATCACCTCGTCCTCTATCCCCCTTCTCCTCCCGCCTTCCATCTTTCCCAGCATCAGGGTCTTTTCCAGTGAGTCAGCTCTTCATGTCAGGTGGCCAAAGTATTGGCGCTTCAGCTTCAGCATCAGTTCTTCCAATGAAGTCAGGACTGATCTCCTTTAGGATGGACTGGTTGGATCTCCTTGTCCATTTGGTCACTTTCTTTCTAAGATGCGGGCACCGTACCTGCCCAGCTTGTTGTGCCCACAGGGGTGGTCTGGGGACCAGGGCAGTGCGCGCGTCTCCCAGTCCCTGAGCAGAGGGAGATGCAGACCAATCGACTCCGCAAGGAGGAGAACCCCTGCCGAGCCTAAGCACAGCCTCAGCACCCCAGCAGCCCCTGCAGACAGAGCCCACTTGGGTGGCTGCTTCATGCATCCCGCCAGCTCTGGAAGAGGCCTGCTCCCCTGCAGCCCCGTGCAGCTGCACCTGCAGAGTCAGTGTTCTTCCCCGAGAGCCAGGCCCTCCACGCCTTCGCGGAAACCACTCTGCTCCCGATGCCCCAGCCGCCCGAGCCCGCCAGCGTGGCGAGTGTGGCTCACGGGCCTTTCCCCGCAGAGCTGGAGAAGGAGCTCTCTCGGAGGCCCAGGAAGGTCTGCATCGTGAAGGTGGTGGGGACGCGGAACCTGTGGAAGAACATAGTGGTGCTGTGTGTGAACTCGTGAGTGCGGGCCGGGCGGGCGCGCGGTGGGCGGGGCGCCGGGAGCGGCCGAGGGGCCTGGCTGAGCTTCCAAATCGGCGTCCGGAGGGAGCAGTGCTGGTGGGCACAGAGCCCCAGCCTCGGGAAAGCAGGCGCACCGGGAGCACCCCTGCGCGGCGGCCCCGCCCCCGGGACCCCCGGCCCACGCGCCGTGTGCCCGCAGGCTGACCGGCTTCGGGATCCACCACTGCTTCGCCCGCAGCATGATGGGCCACGAGGTGAAGGTGCCGCTGCTCGAGGACTTCTACGCGGACTACTACGCGGCGGCCGGCATCGCCCTGGCGTCCTGCCTGGCCATGTGCCTGGCCGTGCGCGTCCTGGGCCGCCGAGGCGGCCTGCTGCTCTTCATGATCCTCACCGCCCTGGCCTCGCTCCTGCAGCTTGGGCTGCTCAACCGTGAGTGGGCGGGGCCGGGGGCAGTGGGGCGCCCAGGGGCCCCGCTGTCCTCCCTGAACCCCTGCACTGAGCGGCCGCCGGATGAGCTTCCCTTAGAACGCGCGGCCACTGCCCCAGGGGTGTGGGGTCTCTTCTGCCCTGACCCCAAGTCTCCTCACTGCCCCAAGGGTATGGGGTCTCTTCTCCTCCTGCCCTGGCCCCGAACGTCCCCACTGTCCCAAAGGTGTGGGGTCTCCCCTCCTCCCGCCCTGACCCCGAGCCTCCTGGGGTCTCCCCTCCTCCTGCCCTGACCCCGAGCCTCCTGGGGTCTCCCCTCCTCCCGCCCTGACCTCGAGCCTCCTGGGGTCTCCCCTCCTCCCACCCTGACCCCGAGCCTCCTGGGGTCTCCCCTCCTCCCGCCCTGACCCCGAGCCTCCTGGGGTCTCCCCTCCTCCAGCCCTGACCCCTAGTCTCCCGCGGTTTCTCCTCCTCCCAGCCGGACCCCGAGCCTCCTCACTGCCCCAAGAGTACGGGGTCTCTTCTCCTCCTGCCCTGACCCCGAACGTCCCCACTGTCCCAAAGGTGTGGGGTCTCCCCTCCTCCCGCCCTGACCCTGAGCCTCCCAGGGTCTCCCCTCCTCCCACCCTGACCCCGAGCCTCCCGGGGTCTCCCCTCCTCCCAGCCTGACCCCGAGCCTCCCGGGGTCTCCCCTCCTCCCAGCCTGACCCCGAGCCTCCCGGGGTCTCCCCTCCTCCCAGCCTGACCCCGAGCCTCCCGGGGTCTCCCCTCCTCCCAGCCTGACCCCGAGCCTCCCGGGGTCTCCCCTCCTCCCAGCCTGACCCCGAGCCTCCCGGGGTCTCCCCTCCTCCCAGCCTGACCCCGAGCCTCCCGGGGTCTCCCCTCCTCCCAGCCTGACCCCGAGCCTCCCAGGGTCTCCCCTCCTCCTGCCCTGACCCCGAGCCTCCGGGCACCCCGGGCCTCTGCAGTCCTGTGGACATGACCCCCTGGTGGACATGACCCCCTGGTGGCCACACTGTCCCTCTGTGACCCATCATCACCTGGGAAGGAAAAAGGCCTTTTCTCTCGTGTGAAATCAAGGGAAAGATAAATACTCGGGGACGCCCTTGCCCTGGGATACTGCTTTCCAGTTTGTGTTCCCGAGTTTATTAGCTGCTCTTGGGGCCAGAGAACTTCTCAGTAAATGTTAAAAATAATGGAAAGAAAAGCTAGACCATCTGTGTAGCCCATTCGGCTCTAAGAGTCAAGCTCAGTGCAGCTCCTGGTGAACTGAAGCCGCTCCCGCGCGGGGACGAGACCCAGGGTGTCTGACCACCCGGAGCGAGGCAAGAGTCGGGCACCCGAGCCCCCTCCACCCAGGACGGTCCCCCCGACGGACTCTGGCGCCACAGCAACCAGATGCCTCTGATGGCCGCCCCTCCCTCCCGAGGTGATAGAGTTGGGCCAGAGCCGCCGAGAAAGCCAGACGCCTGCTGGTGCCCCAGGCCTGTGTGACATCCAGGCGGGAGCGCGTGTCCAGGAGAGAAGGAAGAGAAGGAAAAGACTGAGGACTTCCCCAGCCTTGTTGTGCAAACTGGATTCTAGAACAGCCGGTGTTGGACTCCGGGGCAGTTCTGGGCTCAGTCCAACGCAGTGCTGGACTTGGTCTTCCGACTTGGGCAAGTCTGCGTGCGTTCAGTATCTTGCCGGGAGACTGGTCTTATTTTCAGCTGTAGCCACATGGGGTCCGTCCCCTGCTGGGGCCTCCCAAGTTGCCCTTAGGAGAGCCTTCCTCGGCGCCCCTGGGTTGGGTGGGCATGCAGGCAAGGGGCACCCCAGGCTCACAGCCGCCCCCTCGGTCCCTGAGCCGGGGCGCCCAGGGGACCGGGCTTCGAGGGCACAGTGATGCCGTCTGGTCTAACCTGAGCTTGGTACCCCAACACAGACTGCAGGGACCTGAGCAGCTTTGGACACAGTGAGAGTCACCCTTAGGCTTGAGGGGGTGAGGGGTGCTGCGCCTGGATCCCTCCTCTCAGAGCCGCACCCCCCTCAGGCCCCAGAGCCAGAGGGGCCCCAGACCCCCTGCTAAACAGGGGGCGCTCCGTTTGGTGGAACGCCCACTCGGAGGTCCTGGGCCCTCGCCCACGTCCGCACCGTGTCCCTCCCACTCTCTGGCCGTATCAACCGTGCTGCCCACGTGGGCCTGGCAGGCGGGCAGAGAGGCCGCCCCGCTGCCCCTGGACATACGAGGTCGTAACGGCCGCCCTGACCTGCTCTCTTTCTCCCCTCTCTGCCCGCCTTCATCCGCCTCCACTGCGGTTCTGCGGCCCAGTGATCGGGAAATACAGCCAGCATCCAGACTCAGGTGAGCCCTGGGCGCGCGCGGCTTTTGCGCTGTCTTTTTATTGCACCGGAAGGGCGTTTTCAGAGCGACTCACGGACCTGTGGTTTCCCTTTCCTCTCTCTCCCCTCCCCTTTCGCCCCAAGAGTTGCAGCTGAAGTTGGCCGTAGGTTGGACACCACACACATACACTTGTCCTCTGTCCCTCCCGCCTCGAGAAAGCCTGGCTGCCCCCCTCCCGTTTGCACCCGGCTTGCACGCTGCCCTCGCCCCTTCCCCTGGCAGTAGCCGGCAGCGTGGCCCAGCCCAGCCATGCCTGCTGGGATGCAGGGCCTCGGGGACGCAGCCCCGGAGCGCTGGAGGCCTGGCTGGCTGCCGCCAGGGGAAGCCGCCCACCCCGCATGTGACCCCCGCGAGTCCGCCGCCCTGGCCGCGGGACTGCCGGGCCGCTGTCCCTGCACGGCTGCGCGCACGCATGAGCCACGGCTGCGTGCAACACGGCTGCGCGCACGCACGAGCCCGGTCTACCGAGCCGAGCCCCAGGGGCTCCTCACCATCCTCATGGGGAACGGGGTGCACCCCGCGTCCGACCCCAGCAGCTTGCCTGCCGTCCCCCGCCTGACGCCGCCTGGGTGTGAGGTCAGACCCCGAGCCACGGCCAAGATGCCTGACTCGGTCCGGCACGTTCCGTCCAGGCCCCCGGTTCCTCTCTCAGGGTTATCTGAGTTTCTGTTCCCATAAATCAAGCTTGGGGCTCCTGTCTCTCGTCTTCGTCATGCCTGAGGCCAGGCTGGCCAGGCTCTCCGTAGCTGATACCGTTCTCTGGGGTTGACCCTGAAGACCGGACAGGAGGGTGCAGCCCCCGGCCAGGGAGCCCCCCAGCCTCCGTCCATGCCGGTCGCTCCGGTGCTCAGCTTCCGGCAGAGTCAGCCTGGGCCCCGCTCTCCAGACCCCCGGGGCCTCGGGGGAACCTGCCAGGAGGGCTCTGACCTCCCACGCCTGGACTCGCTGCTCGTCTCCCGGGTCTACACCTCACCCCGGGCAGAGGGGAGGAGGGGAGACCGCCATCAGGCCCCGCCCCCCTGTCCCTCCCCCGCGCCCTCCAGCCCCTCACCGCCCCGGTTCTCCCCCAGGAATGAGCGACAAAGTCAAGGACAAGTTCTCCATCACCTTCTCCATCGTGGGCATGTTCGCCTCCCACGCAGTGGGGAGCCTCAGCGTGTTCTTCTGTGCGGAGATCACCCCCACGGTCATCAGGTGCGTGTGGGCCGCCCACGGGGCAGGCAGGGGGGTCTTCCAAGGACACTGGGGTTGCGGTGGGCGCTGCCTGGCACAGCTGGTGAATGACCCACCAGCTCTAGCCCGGGTCTCTGGACAAGGTGCGGCCTGCACTGGGCGTCCACTTGGGATGGACTGCTGTTCCACCCTGACCCCCAGGGATCCCCGAATCAGGAGAACTGAAGCCTGGGTCCCGTCCAGGTGGCTGGAGGGACGGGGAGCGGGGCTTTGGGGGTACAAGCCACACAAAAGGACCTGGTAAAGGAGGGGTGTCGGGGTCCCTGGATATATGCCTGGCTTCAGCCCCACCAAGTGCTGCCCACTCTCCTAGGAGGATTCAGTGAAAAGCCGGTCTCAGGAGAGTAGAAAGGGCCTTGGTTTTCTGCGGGCTGAGAAGCTGGTGTCTCCAGTCCAAAGAAAGGCCTCAGAGAGAGAAAGCCCAGCCGGTTACGTCACTGATTTGTCTGACAAATACTTGTTGGGAACCACCCCACCCCCGTGTGCCTGCCCGGCAGAGGCCACACGCAAAGACCGAGTGGCGGCCTGTTTTCTGAAAAGGCAGGGAGACCTGCCCTTTCCTTGGGGGGCGGGGGGCGCGTGCACAGGCTTCAGTGCTGAAGTTATAGCGACACGGAAGGGTGCCCTGCTGTCAAGGGTGTCACTTGGGTTCAGTGAAGGGGTAACTTTCAGTCGAGCTCCTGAACTTGGTGTGTGAATGTCATTAACCTTCTGAGCACTTTGTTAAATGTAATTGTGAGCGTGGCAGTTATTCAGCCGTGAGATAGAGCCCAGGCCGCCAGCACGCGACACCCTGCCAGCCTCCCTCCCACGTGGGAGACACGTGAAGCCAAGCCCATTCAAGGCAGGCTGTCCGGGATGGACTGTCTTGCCCCTGGGCTCTGAGTGGAGGCAGGCAGGTCCGTGGGCATCACTCTGATTCCTCCTTTTGGGTTCTCACACACGCACCAAGCCTGAAGGTTGCCCCATCCTGGAATACGATGCCAGGAGCTTATTCCAGGCAGACAGCAGCCCTCTGTGTCTCTCTGCGGGTTAAACGTCCCCCCTTCATGAAGGTGCCCAGTAGGAGGGCTCCTGCAGAGGCAGGACGCGCGGTCAGACGTGTGTGGTTGTCCCTCCTGGGCAGGCCACCCTCCACCCTGGCAGTCGATAGGCCGCACTCATCACGGTTAGGTTCTGCTGTCCGGGAGTTGGTGATGGACAGGGAGGCCTGGCATGCTGCGATTCATGGGGTCGAAAAGAGTCGGACACGACTGAGCGACTGATCTGATCTGAACAAGCTGAACTGAAGGAAATGCAGTCATCCTTCTCCTCGGAGGCAGGCCTGGCAAGATTATTGGGGACGGAAATTCAGCGAATGTTCTCGGGGTCAGCTTACCCCAACAGGGGGACGGAAATTCAGCGAACGTTCTCGGGGTCAGCCTACCCCGACAGGACACCTGACCCTGGGTGATGCGTTTGTAGTTGCAGAGGAAGGAGGTGGGGTTGGGGGGTCTCCCGGTGAGGACGCTTCCCGCGGGACACCTCGCGCCCTGGCCCTTCCTGGCGTGTCCCCTTGGGGGCAGTTCCTGAGCCGCTGGGAGGAAATGGGCTTCCTGCCCCATCTCACAGGTGAAGCCCGGAGCAGCTGGGAGGGGCCGCTCGGCCCTGCAGGCTTCATGTTTGCTGGTAGAGAACTAGCCTTTTGTTCACCACTGTTACACACACAGCCTCTCAACAAGCAGAGCAGCGAAGGTCAGGGGCTGACTATCGAGCGGTAGACAGAAGGCTCCGCGGGTGACAGGTGTGCTCGAGGGGCTTCTCGGGCGCCGCAGGCCCCCGCCCCTTGGGCTTCGGCAGGACTAGGGCATCTGGCTGGTGAAGAAGCGGCGGTGGCTTTGGTGTGACAGGCCCCGTGTCACCTGCAAGCTGCGGGCAGGCACCCTGACACTGCACGAGGAGGAGGCAGGTGCCGGCGGCGGGGACAAGCCGCTTCAGCTCCCAGCATTTCCTGGCTGCCCGCGCACCAGGGCCTGGCTGTGGGGCTTTTCTTTATGGACAGTCGACACACAACGCGAGTTTCAGGTGCACTGCACAGCCATTCAGTGTTTGAAGGTTACCATATATGTTAATTTAGAAGTAAATTATAAAGCACTGGTTCTGTTCCACGTGCTATACAATACATCCTTGTGCTTATTTTACACCGGCTAGTTTGTACCTCTTACCCCCCACCCTATCATGCCCCTCCGCACTCTCCCCGCACTGCTGCTGCTGCTGCTAAGTCGCCTCAGTCGTGTCCGGCTCTGTGCGACCCCATAGACGGCAGCCCACCAGGCTCCCCATCCCTGGGATTCTCCAGGCAAGAACACTGGAGTGGGTTGCCATCGCCTTCTCCAATGCACGAAAGTGAAAAGCAAAAGCGAAGCCTCTCAGTCCCGTCCGACTGTGAGCGACCCCATGGACCGCAGCCCACCAGGCTCCTTCGTCCATGGGATTCTCCAGGCACAAGTCCTGGAGTGGGGTGCCATTGCCTCCCCCCACTGGGAACCTCTAGTCTTTCCCGTATCTGTGAGTCTGTTTCCTTTCCGTTATATTCCCCAGTTCATTGTCTTTAGATTCCACCTGTAAGTGACACCACACAGTATTTGTCTTTCTCTGACTTGTTTCACTGAGCACAACAGCCTCCACGTCTGTCCACGCTGCAAACGCCACAGTCTCGTTCTTTTTCATGGCTGATACCCCATCGCATGTATGTACTTTTCATGGCTGATACCCCATCGCATGTATGTACTTTTCATGGCTGATACCCCATCGCATGTATGTACTTTTCATGGCTGATACCCCATCGCATGTATGTACTTTTCATGGCTGATATCCCATCGCATGCATGTACTTTTCATGGCTGATATCCCATCGCATGCATGTACTTTTCATGGCTGATATCCCATCGCATGTATGTACTTTTCATGGCTGATATCCCATCGCATGCATGTACTTTTCATGGCTGATATCCCATCGCATGTATGTACTGCGTCTTCTTGATCTATCCGTGGACACTTGGGGCGCTTCCATGTTTTGGCTGCTGTAAATAATGCGGCTCTGAACACTGAGGAACATGTCTGGTCTTGGTGTTTCTGGTTTTCCTTGGACCCAGAAGTGGAATCTGGATCATGTTGCCGTTCCAGGGTTAGTTTGCTGAGAAACCTGCATCGTGGTCTCCGTGCTGGCTGCAGCACTTCACGTTCCCGCCAGCAGTGCACAAAGGTTCTCTTCTCCACGTCCTTGTCGACGGGGGGGTCGTGTTCTTTTCGATGGTGGCCGTTTTGACGGGTGTGAAGCGGCGCCTCGCTGTGGCTCCGATCTGCTTTTCCCTGACGGCCGGTGATGCGGAGCACCTTTTCCTCTGCCTGTCGCCGTCTGCACTTCTTTGGAAATACGCATGTTCAGTTCTGCCGTCATTTCAATCGGGGTCTTCTGGTTTTTGGCGTTCAGTTGTATCAGCTGTTTATAAATTTTGGATGTTGACTCCTTATCGGTCGTACCACTTGCAGATACTGTCTCCCATTCAGTAGGTTGGCTTTTCATTTTGTTGACGGTTTCCTTTACTGTGCAAAACCTTTAATTTCAGGCAGTTTCATTAGGTCCCGTTTATTTTTGCTTTTGTTTCCTTCACCTGAGATGAGCAGCGTCACCTGCCTATACCCCCTCACAGGCTCTGGGGGCGCCGGGGCCTGGCTGCGCCCTGCCTCCGTCTGAGCTCACCCCACCCTCCCCCAGCATCTTCCTCTCGGACTGGCTCCTCCCGGGCCACCACCCGCGCTGGATGGAACCTGCCGCGTCCCTGCTCCAGGCACACCTCAAGAGTGGGCACCAGGGAGGGGCAAAGACGGCCTGCACATGACGAGACGCGTGGAGCGGCCGCTGACATTATATGTGAATGTGTGGCACAGGCTTCCCTGGGGGCTGACCCGAGACTTGGGCCCTTTGCCGCAAGTGGGCGGAGCTCACCTCTGCCCTCTGCCCGGAGACTCTTCCTGATGGCCCCATCTGCAGGGACGGGTGGGGACAGAGTGCACTCGGAGGGTCTCGTGCCAGGGACGTGGTGTTATCAGTGATTCCTGCCTGAGTGTTTCTGGCAGTGAAACTTATGCAGAGATTGGAAGAAATACTTGTTCATCTCTGACTTCACAGAAAGGCAGTGAAAAGTAACACAATGGAGGAAGGGAAAAACAGGAGCTTTGTTTTCTGTGTTCAAGACGCCAGGTTCATGGCTTTAAAAGGATAATCTGAAGATTCTTTGTTTTTTCTTTTTCTTTATTCTCTCCCCTCCACCCAAAGATCCCAGGATACTTAGTTCAAGCTTGCTACTTCTAAGAAATCTGCCTGTACACCTACCTTTCTATCGTTAGAGTAACGTAGGGGTTATTCAGTTCAGTTCAGTTCAGTCGCTCAGTCGTGTCCGACTCTTTGCGACCCCATGAATCACAGCACGCCAGGCCTCCCTGTCCATCACCAACTCCCGGAGTTCGCTCAGACTCACGTCCATCGAGTCAGTGATGCCATCCAGCCATCTCATCCTCTGTCGTCCCCTTCTCCTCCTGCCCCCAATCCCTCCCAGCATCAGAGTCTTTTCCAATGAGTCAACTCTTCGCATGAGGTGGACAAAGTACTGGAGTTTCAGCTTTAGCATCATTCCTTCCAAAGAAATCCCAGGGCTGATCTCCTTCAGAATGGACTGGTTGGATCTCCTTGCAGTCCAAGGGACTCTCCAGAGTCTTCTCCAACACCACAGTTCAAAAGCATCAATTCTTCGGTGCTCAGCTTTCTTCACAGTCCAACTCTCACATCCATACATGACCACTGGAAAAACCATAGCCTTGACTAGATGGACCTTTGTTGGCAAAGTAATGTCTCTGCTTTTCAATATGCTGTCTAGGTTGGTCATAAATTTTCTTCCAAGGAGTAAGCATCTTTTAATTTCATGGCTATAGTCACCATCTGCAGTGATTTCGGAGCCCAGAAAATAAATTCTGACACTGTTTCCACTGTTTTCCCATCTATTTCCCATGAAGTGATGGGACCAGATGCCATGACCTTCGTTTTCTGAATGTTGAGCTTTAAGCCAACTTTTTCACTCTCCACTTTCACCTTCACCAAGAGGCTTTTTAGTTCCTTATATCCAGTGCTATAAGGGTGGTGTCATCTGCATATCTGAGGTTATTGATATTTCTCCCGGCAATCTTGATTCCAGATTGTGCTTCCTCCAGCCCAGCGTTTCTCATGATGCACTCTACATAGAAGTTAAATAAGCAGGGTGACAATATACAGCCTTGACGTACTCCTTTTCCTATCTGGAATCAGTCTGTTGTTCCATGTCCAGTTCTAACTGTTGCTTCCTGACCTGCATACAGATTTCTCAAGAGGCAGGTCAGGTGATCTGGTATTCCCATCACTTTCAGAATTGTCCACAGTTTATTGTGATCCACACAGTCAAAGGCTTTGGCGTAGTCAAGAAAGCAGAAATAGATGTTTTTCTGGAACTCTCTTACTTTTTCGATGATCCAGCGGATGTTGGCAATTTGATCTCTGGTTCCTCTGCCTTTTTGAAAACCAGCTTGAACATCTGGTGTTATTACTAGCAAAAAAATAAGGGCCCTTTGGCTCAGATGCTAAAGAATCTGCCTGCACAAGAGTACCAGAGTGGGGTGCCATCGCCTTCTCCGATAAAGAGTAAAGAGGTAGTTAAAAACTCATGGAAGCTGTTTCCAGCAAAACTTGTAGTTTCTTTGTCTTGATTAAATGCTCAAGGGTTAATACAGCCCCATTGTTCAGTGTTTTCTACTTACAGAGAACTTTTGTATTGTAATTTATTTTTTGTTGTGCCTTAAACACTATGTAAATAACCGTCAGTAATAAAGCATTACAATTAAAAAAAAAAAAGAATCTGCCTGCAACGCAGGAGACCTGGGTTTGATCCCTGGGTGGGGAAGATTCCCCTGGAGAAGGGAAAGGCTACCCACTCCAGTATTCTTGCCTGGAGACGTCCATGGACAGAGGAGCCTGGTGGGCTACAGTCCTTGGGGTCGCAGAGTCAGACACGACTGAGCGACTAACGCATCACCATCACATCATCACTAGTAAGACAGATGTCCAGTGCATAATGAACCTGGGTCCTCCTGTCCCTGTAAATCTACTGCTTAAACATGGGCAGGTGCTGCCCTCTCGTGACAAGCTGGAGAAAAGCAGAAACATTCGCCGGGCGGGGTAGAGCCTCAGAACCGACCACGGTAATCATCCCATTCTCTGAACTGAGATTTCTGAAACACAAGAGCCAAAAATGGAATACCAGATCCTGACACAGCTGTTCCCAGTCTTACTAATTTCAAGGGATCCTTGATAGGAAATCAACAGAAAATGGCTTTTGTGGGGAAAAATATGTAAAGACATACTGCATAGTACAGATGCACGCGTATGTGCGTTGCATTTAAACGTATGCATTTGTAGACACAGAGGCACTTTTAAAGAACGAGTCCACAGTCCCACGTAAATCAAATACGTGCCATCTGCTAGACCTCCCAGGTGGCGCTAGCCGTAAAGAGCCCGCCTGCCAGTGGTAGCTCAAGTGATAGAGAATCCACCTGCAATGTGGGAGACCTGGGTTCAGTCCCTGGTTTGGGAAGATCCCATGGAGAAGGGAAAGTCTACCCACTCCAGTATTCTGGCCTGGAGAATCCCATGGAGAGAGGAGCCTGGTGGGCTACATCCATGGGGTCACAAAGAGTCGACTGAAGCGACTTAGCACGCATGCACGCTAACCTAATACCTTCCCATGACAAGTTCACCTGGACTCTGATGGGAGCCCAGCTCCTTGACCAGGACAGGACTCCCTTGGGGGCTGTGTGCCCACCTCCCTCAGCACCACCCACTCAGACATGGGAAGGTCACCCAGGTGGTTTTGGAGAAAATGACGGCTCACTGGTGTCAAGAGCCTGAGAAACGTGCACCGTATCCCCAGCGCCGCACACGGCCCCTGCCGCGCCCTGCGGCTTCCGGGAGCAACCAGACTCGTGAGGACCAGTTATTTCCGGTTCTCGTCTATCCATCTTCGGGTGGCTCAGTCACACCACTCTTCGCAGGGTCGTCATGTTCGCTCTGCTGCGTTCACTCGGCCAGTGGCCCTCCTGCTGAGGACCAGCGTGATCTGACCTGCAGCCCCAGTGCTCACAAAGCAGTGTCTGCTGCGGACCTTCCGGAAGAGGGTCCTTGACTGTCTCTTCCCCACTGCACGTTCTTGCCTCCTCTGTCACAGGCTGACTGACCATGAGGGTGTGGGTTTATTTCTGGGCTTTCTGTTCTCGGTTGGTCTATGGGTCAGTTTCTGTGCCAGCACCATGCTGCTCTGATTACTGTAGCTTTGTAGTGTAGTCTGGAGTCAGGGAGCTTGCTTCCTCCAGCTCTGTTCTTTCTCAGGGTTGTTTTGGCTATTAGAGGTCTTCTGTGTTTCTGTAAGTTTCTAAAATATTTGTTGTAGTTCTGTGGAAAATGTCATGGGTATTCTGATAAGGACTGCACTGAATCTGTAGATTGCCTTGTGTGGTGGTGATTTTAAGAACATTAATTCTCCCAATCCAAAAACAGTGTATATTTCCATTTGTTTTTGTCATCTTCTGTTTCTTTCATCAGCATCATAGCTTTCAGAGTACGAGTCTTTTACCTCCTTAGGTAGGTTGATTCCTAAGTATTTTACTCTCTTTGATGTGACGGCAAATGAGATTGTTTTCTTAATTTCTTTCACTGAGAGTCTCTTGTTAGCATACAGAAATGCAACAGACTTGTTTATTAATTTTTTATCTTGCAGTTTTACCGAATTCACTGATGAGCTCGTCTTCTGGTGGCATCTCTGGGATTTTCTATATATAGTATCAGGTCATCTGCAAAGTGACAGTTTTACTTCTTTCCAGTTTGGATTCTTCTCTGACTGCTGTGGCTAGGACTTTTATTCAAAACTACACTGAATAAAAATGGCGAGAGTGCGCAGCTTGTTCTCGTTCCTGACCGCAGAGGAAACGCTTTTAGCTTTTCCCCATCGAGTATGTTAGCTGTGGTCTGTGATCATGCTCCTGCTCAGTCACTAAGCCGTGTCCAACTCTTTGTGACCCCATGAACTGTAGTCCCCAAGGCTCCTCTGTCCATGGGATTTCCCAGGCAAGAATACTGGAGTGGGTTGCCATCTGCTCCTCCAGGGGATCTTCCCTGGAGGGGATCAAACCTGCGTCTCCCGCAGTAGCAGGCAGGTTCTTCCCCACTGCACCGCCCGGCAGCCTGGGTTTGTCATATGCAGCCTTTATTGTGTTGAGGTGTGTTTCTTCTTGGTGCAGGACCCCCAGGCTGGGGAGCCCGACTTGGGGCTCAGAACTCGCTTCTGCGGGAGACCCTCTGGAACATATTCCCAGCATGTGGGTCAGCGGTCCGGTGGGGGTTGTGAGACTATACTGTGCATCCAGTCCTCCCACCCGCCTTGTCGTGGCTCCTGCTCTACGTCTTTAGCTGTGGGTCTGTTTGGCAGTTTCTGGCCCTTTTCATCAGTGGTGGTTCCGCAGACAGCTGTGATTCTGGGGGGCCTGTGAGAGGAGGTGAGCGTGGGGTCTTTATGCTCCACTGTCTTGGCAGCTTTCCTCTTGATGTGTTTTTAATGCCTTCATTAATCCGTGGCCACCCTCCTCTCTTCTAAGCGAAGAGCAAGCCTCGGGACAACATCATAAGATAGTAACACTTGGCTTCCTGACACCCTATACCAAGTACGGCAAGTGAGGCTGGTTTTCCCCCTTATGCTGGTGTTTATTATAGAGTCACCTTTGAAAGTGAACGGAGAAGCCGCCTGGGCTGACGGGGGCGGGAGGGGGGCGGGGGGTGGACGCGGGACGGGACAGGGCAGGGATGGAGCCCGGCCTGCCCCGCTGACCCGTGCGCCCTGCAGGTGCGGCGGGCTGGGGCTGGTGCTGGCCAGCGCGGGCTTTGGCATGCTGACGGCACCCATCATCGAGCTGCACAACCAGAAGGGCTACTTCCTGCACCACGTCATCTTCGCCTGCTGCACGCTCATCTGCATCATCTGCCTCCTGCTGCTGCCCGAGAGCCGGGGCCAGAGTCTGCCCGAAAGCATCCCGGACGGCGAGCACTACACGCGCCAGCCCCTCCTGCCGCCCCGGCGCGGGGAACAGCCGCTGCTGCCCACCCACGCCGAGCTCAAGGACTACTCGGGGCTGCACGACGCAGCTGCCGCGGGCGACGGGCTGCCCGACGGTGCCACAGCCAACGGCGGGCGGCCCATGTAGCCGGGCACGGCCATGGGAGACGCGCTCCGCCGAGGCTGGGGACCCTAGGGTGGGGGGGAACCCTGCGAAACTCTGGAGGAGCGTGCGCGTCTGAGGGAGCGGACCTAGCAGACGACCCTTCGGAGACTTTCTTTTCTGCCATGAAATGTTTGTATTTATTTTGGTCATTTTTACAAGAAGCACTTTATTCCCTTCCCTTCACTGATCTCAAAACGGAGCCCCCTCCTCGGGAAGGACACGCGCGCGCCGGGACCGCGCAGCCCGGCTCCCCGGGGGTCCCCCCCGCCCCCGCGCATTCCCACGGCTGCACTTTGCTCAGACTGAGATGTGAATGGTTAGGGTTTTGCTAAAGTCTCTGTGATGGTTTGTAAAGGTCTTTTCTGTAAGGGAAGAGCTTCTGCTCTGTGTTAAGGAAAAGCAGCTCACAATATCATTAAAACCAGCTTCGTCTCTACTTGGAGATCATCCTTTTATACTTGATCCGGAAGCTCTTTCGGGGGGAAAAGCATCACCATCTCACCGGAAGTCGTACGTGATGAGTGGTGGCGTCGCCAAGGTCTTCCAGCGCAGGTCTGCCCGCTCCGCTCCCCAGCAGCCAGCGCCTCACCTCCACGAGTCACTGCTGTCGCCCTCCTCCCGGTGCAGCTCCAGCAGGAAAGGCACCCCCGCCCCGCCCAGCCCCACCTCGCCTCGCCTCGAAGTCAGCGTTTCTGCAACACGACTTGAATACCCGCTCCTTCCTGAACTAACACCGCACGAAAATCACCAGCCTGGAGGCCCCGGGGAGCCTGCGGGGGACCGGCTGTGCCCTCTGCTCCCCCCGGCCAGGAGCGGCCCCGGGCGGGGCCTGACCGCAGCCTCGGAGGGCATCGAGGCCGACCGAGAGAAGCAGTAACCCACCGGAGCTCGCCCTGGCCCCATCCCGCTGTGCTAGGGCGCGTCGCGTTCCTCGCCTCGGCCTCCTGCCCGTCCAGATTAGGCCCTCAGCTCCCGTCTGCGGCTGTTTCAGAAGCGGCGCAGGGGAGGCCAAGCAGCTACCCTCGCAGGCCAGGCGGGCACTGTCTTGCCGCCCCGCTGGCATCCATCTGGGGGAAGCCTAGGCTCCTCTGGAAGGCCGAGCCCCCAGCTCTGGGGCACATCTTTGCGGTGGGCTGTTCTTCAGTCCTGGGTCTGCGTGAAGCAGCAAGTCAACTTTCAGCCCCCCGTGGCGCAGCCCCCACAGCCAGGGGAGAGGTGGGCACAAGCCTCACGCTCCTCGCCTGATCCTCCAGCCTGTGTCTTCCCCCTGCCCCCCACTGCGCCCCTACAGGCTGGCCGACCCTGGCAGGGGCCAAGCGCTCGGGAGAACTTTGTGGGGAAGCGAGCAAACTCGCAGGCCTGCGTTCCAGCCCCTCCTGTCTCTCGTCACTTCTGTTCTCTGTTTCCACGGGCGGGTCACACTCACCTTCACCTCCAGGCCTGTCTACTGCGCAGCTCGAGTGCCAAACTGGGAGGTGCCTCAGCCCTTCTCACGTGCTGGGCGCAGGGCCCCCCAGTCCAGGACAGGCCTGCAGTGCGGGGGTCGGGACAGCAAGCAGGGTCCCCGGACCCCACCCGCCAAGTGTCCCAGCACCTGTGACCCCAGGCCCCAAGCCCTGCGTGGCCTCCCGCTGGCAGTGTAGAGCTCTAGGGAATGCGTGAAGCCACAGGGTGTCCCCGAACACCACTCCTAGACTGTCTTAGGTGACCGCAGTAGACGCTGGTCCTATGGGGTCAGCACTGTCCCGTCACGGTCAGGCCTGGCTCCTGGACTGGAGAAGCAGCTGGCTGAGGCTGGGCTTCTGCGGGCACGAGGGTGGCACCACCCAGCAGAGGCCTGTGGCAGCGCAGGCTCGGGCTCCATGAGCGACAACTGAGAAGCAGGGCCAAAGCAGAAAAGCCTCCCGCGGGCTGAGCCCCCGAGACCCCGCCCGCGTGGGCAAGGCAGCAGGGCCCTACCTGCTTGGCCAGGCCCTGGTCACGCGTGGACCCCCGGCCCATGTCCTCCACACTCAGTAGGGAGATGCTGCTCAGGCACCTGAATGCCCACTGCTCAGGAGACCAGCGCCGCCTCCAGCGCCACCCTGCACACCCCCATCCCGACCCCAGGAAGCCAGGACCCACTTCCAACAAGTCAGGCATACAAGCGACCCTTCTGCTTTCTGTTCTTTTCCAGAAACCAGTAACAACTCACCCAATATCCCGCATTTTAGCACCCAAAACAAAGAGTAAAAGGGTTTAAATGTCTCATTTTCTAAGAGTGTAATAGCTTGCGACTAGGGGGAAGGGGCTGGTGAGCTGGTTTGACCACCGAACAGCAAGAATGAGGCCTTGCAGCAGAAGTACTGCCCCAGGTACCACTTCCTAGAGCCAAACAAGGGGGCCGAGGGGCCACAAGACCGTGGGGACCCTGGCCAAGACGCAGCCCCAGGCCGGGGGGACGCAGCACACCGGCCTTGCTGGGGGGCCCTCCCTGCCCTGCAGCCCCGACCCAGAGGCTCCTGGGCGGGACCCATGCGGCCCGTGAGTGGACGGGACCCCTGGAGTGCCTGCTGGCAGCACAGAGCTGCGCCAGCCCTGACCCAGCCTTCCATGCTGCCTGCATGCCGTCACGGCTGTTGTACCCCGGGGGACATGTGTGTAAATGTACAGAAATAAAGACGTTGCCCCATTAACAAACCTCCTCTGGAATGTCTTCCCTACCTCATCAGATGGGATCCCCGGCAGGGCGTTTCACGACCACCGGCTACAAGGAATAAACTCTGTTGGTTCAGGTCTCCCTGAGTCCCTGCCTCAGCGCCCGTGTGACCCCAGCCCCCGCCCTGCCCCAGGACGGGGGCTCCTGGCCGGCAGGTCCTCGTCCTCTGGGCGGGCGGAGGCGGGGCGGGGTGACCGCCCACCGCATGCTGAGTGCCACCCTCAAACCCCCGAGGAGGGGGCGGCAGGTTTCCGAGCTCGCCCCTCTCGTGTGGACGTCCTGCTGACCTCACCCGGGGCCTGGAGCCTCCCAAAGAGGGAACAATTCTCACACTGTGACTGTCAGGGAAGACTGAGCACCCAGAGCTCTCTTTAATGTAGTGTTTTTTTTTTTTTAACAAGAAAGCAATATTTCTTTAATAAAGTATTTATACCAAACTCTCCTCTCCATAGCCCTGATTTTGTTACCTTCTCCGCCCAGAGAGGTGCCCACAGTACCTCCAAGCCGTGACCAGCCGGGGCTCGCAGGTTAGTGGCTTAGCCCAGGACCCAGTCCCTGGAAGGGCCTTTCATCCCGGCTGTCCCAGCTCCGCTGCAGGCAACGGCCCGACACGACACCTGCCACCACGTGAAACGTGCTCCGGGTCCCGAACCACCGCCTCCCGGGACAAAAGGGGCCCACGTGGACCCCAAGCGTCAGAGAGTCTTGTGCCGGCCTTGGCTGTGCTGAGAAGCACATGGGGCGCTCTCCAGCCCCACAAAGCGGGGGCCTCCCGACTCTGGGGAGGAAGCTGTAAAAACTCCCCAGGGACGTGACTGGAAGCCAAGTGAGGAACCACCAACCCAGGAACACTGGCTTCCGGAGAGCAGCACATGTCCCAGAGAGACAGATGCCACCGCGAGCGGCAGGAGAACCCGAGGATTAAGACGCAGGCCGGAAGGGACGTGGGCAGGAGGGGCCCAGGCCGTGGAGGAGAGAGCAGACAGGAGGAAAGACGGGCTGGCGGAAGCACGGGGAGGGACTGATGCTGGGATCTGTTCAGCAAAGCAGGTAAACCGGGACCCAGGTCCTAGGGACCCTGGCACCCAGGGTTTGCAGAGCATTTCTGGTGATAACCCAGCCCAGTGAGAAGGTTCCCACCTACCAGGTGAGGGGACAGGGCCCAGCGGAGCGAGACCCTGGGGATGCAGCCGGCAGGACGGCCTGACAGTCGTGGCCCGCGCCCTCTCTGGGACCCGGCGGCCCCCCATCCTCACACGTCCTGCGGGAGCCCTCCTCCCGGGACCCTCAGGTGCAGCCCTGGGACTCCACCCTGGCGACAGGAGGGAGGAGACCGGCCCTTTACAGACAGACAGGACACGTGGACCTGCTGCAGCAGCGGATCTGGCCGTTTATTCAAGCGTCCCGTGCCCGAGTCTCCAGCTAGAACTTCTCCGGAAAGGCCTGCATTTCCTCCTTGATCCGGCTTTCTACCAGCAACTCGAAGCTGCTGCTGGTGTTTGGAAGGTTATAGCTGACGAAGACCTGCTTGCTGGTCTTCCTGGCTGGAAGAGAGAGACCACAGGGACACGTGTGACCCCACGCCTGCCCACAGTGGAGAAAGGCCTGGGAAAGGCAGGCTTTTCGAGAACAAAGAAAGCTCTGATTCTGACGACATCACAGGCAACTGCTGCAAAACAGACCAGTTGCCAGAGCCGCCCCTCACCCGGAAGAGCAGTTCTGAGCCACGGCACCAGGACCCGGTGAGGTGCACCCCCAGAACCCCCGAGTCTGTTCACAGACCCCGCTGTCTGCGACCCCCTGCGCTACACATAGGGCTGGCTGGTTGCTCTGCTTCTTCAACCACAGATGATGTCCACAGATTTAAAATATTAAGGTCCTCCAGTACCACCCTCTCCCCAACCCCACCACCCTCCTCCCAGAGGAGATGACACTCCTACATGAACATATGTGCAGGCGCACACACACGGGTGTGGTTTTCAACTGGACGCTGAATACACGTCTGAGCCCCTTTCTACAGAACCACCCAGGGCAGGTGGGAGCGGCTCCAACCGTGAAAACCAAGCTCAGCTGTACCCCCAGGTCCTGAGGACTAAGCAGGCGGTACCAGCCTTCTCACCCGGTCGCACCCCAAGGGGGCAGGGGCAAAGGGCTCCTCCCTGCAGGCCACAGAGACAGGTGAGTCCCACCGTCAGAGACAAACAGTGGGCGGAGGGGGAAGCTGGGCCCTTCACATCACAGCGGCTCCACGTTCAGTGGCAGAAAGTTTCTGTCCCCAGGGGCCGCTGACTCCCATCCCTTCACGAGCCAAGACCCAAGCCCACCTGCATCGTCCGCCCAGCAGCCCCTCTGCCCTCCAGGGCTGCATGGAGCAAGGGGTCCCCATCCACGGGAAGCCCCCAGGGCCCCCAGGTCACTCATCTCTCCCACATGAGACAGTCTCGGGACACCGGTCTCTTCAGCACTGTCCAGATGGCCAACAACAGTTTATAACACCTTCCGCTGCGGGGTCCTGACCCCAGCTCCAGAGGACGACAGAGCAGGGCGTCACAGGCCGGCCGGCCGTGACCTCAGCAGGCACGTCACCCGCCCCGGGGGGGCGCTGGCATCTCACCACGAGCGCCCGACCCTGCTGGGCGGTGGGCTGGCATCTCACCACGCATGCCTGTCCCTGCTGGGCACTGGCCAATGGCTGCCAGGCTTGTGGATATCAGTAGGTAGGAGCCCCCATCACATCTGACTTAAGTTACAGGGAATGTCTGTATTCAGTTTCAGATTACGCTGTTTGTAAACTGATGTAAACCACGTGAAAGAAAAATGCTAATTTAAAAAAGCCCCAACATTTGCACAAAATGCAAAAAAAAAATTAAAAGAGCCCCAGGTTTTGCTCACAGACTGCTTCCAGGCCTCACCCTGAGGACACTGCAAGCCAGCCTCGCTTCACTGAAGAGCCAGCTCATTCGTGTCTCCTCAAACGCGCTCCCGCCGCCTCCTCTCCCGGACTCTGTCCACACTCGGGGACCCCCCAGTCCCAGCTCCACACACCAGCAGGCTCCCGCCCTCCTCCCCCAGGCCTGGCACACGGGGGTCTGCCTGCTGAGGCGGGTGGTGTTACCCGGAAACGCAGGCAAACACACAGTGAAGCAAAAGGGCGTCAGGCTTCCAACCTATTTTCACTAAAAACTAGCAACTGGCAAAGGCAGAGAAGGAACGGCAGCACCTGGGAACCCAGATGAAGGCTAAACAGGAAGCCTTCCTATTTCTCCTGTTGGTTTTCTGTAGACTCAAAACTGCTTCCTGTTAAGAGGTCACCAAGATAACTTACTACTCAGGTTCCTATACCTTCAGACTAAAGCACAAGTGTGGTGGATGCTCCTGAGACGCGGCCGCTGGCCCTGTGGTCTCCACCCCGCCTGGTGTGGCCTGTGGGCGCCGTGACAACCCCGCCCCTAGAAAGCCGGCCATGCCCGAGCTCCGTGTGACTATGGGGTGTCCCAGAGTGACCACCAGACATGCCCACTCCCCAGGGACCAGACTGACAGATCTGTGAACACAACCACAGTGCCTCAAAACCATGGCAGGGGCCCCATCGCCGCACCCCGGCCAGGACACCAGGCTCCGCACGTGGCCGGGACACTCAGGCAGATGGGGGCGAGGCTGCTCTGCCCATCGAGGTCCCCAGGCACCGGGGACCACTGGGCACGGGCATCCTCACCTGGACCAGCGAGGTTATCTGCGGAAGTGTGCTCAGGGTGCAGTGGAGGCTGGAGCCCCCAACCTCACCAGGCCCTCTCCCCTCGAGCTCTGAGCAGCATCACGTGCAATGAAGGGCAGGCCATGGACGCTACCTGGAGCTGCTGCCACTGGGCACCGTAGGCGTCACTCACCCTCGCCTCCCAAGAGGACGAAGAGCAAAATCACCTGTCACTCATCAGCTTGGAGGCAACCAAGGGCATCAGAGCCGGTGGGGAGCAGGCCCCTGGAGGTGCTGGTATCACCTCCTGAGACCCATGCGCAAGGCCTGGGCTTCCTGCAGCAACCAGGGGGTTCACCTCCCAGACGGAGACACTTCCTCCTACGCTGACTCACCTCCCCGCTCCACTGAACAGCGAGGTCCCCACCTGAGCGCTCCGGCAGCTGAGCTGCGGAACCTACCTAAGCGCTGGGCGAGACCGGTGGACATGGTGTCAGACGTGTCCCCGAGGAGGGCGGTGGACAGGGGGATGGAGTCCTGCAAGGAAAAGAGAGAGCGGTACTGGTTCCTCTGCGAGGTCCAGCCCTCCTGGATCACCTGGGCCCCCCTTCCTGCCGCAGGCCAGCCTCCCCCTGCGGTGGGCCTGTGTCGCCCCAGTTCTGCAGCCTCTCCCAGCAGCAGACAGGCCTGACGGTGAAGGGCTGGAGCAGCCCAGAGGGGCAAGTGGGTGCAAAGTCAGAGGGCTGGGGACACCGCAGCCGTGATGGGGCCTGGGGTCCATACAGACTCTGAACTCTTGGGGGTCTGAGCGGAGGGATGACAACGCTGAAGCTGTCAGTGCCAGACTAAGCCACGTGCTGCAAGAGCAATGTCCAGGTGCTAGCGTTCTGACCCCAGCACCTGTGAAGGTGACTTTATTTGTAAACAGGGTCTCTGCAGATGTAGTTAAGATGGAAGCAAGGGGAGGCGGACTCTTCCTCTAACAGGACTGGTGTCTTCGGAAGAAAGGGAGAGACTAAGATGCACAGAGGCGGCCTGGGACACTGGAGCAGGACTGGGGTGACGAGGCTGCCAGACTAGGGGCCCCAAGGTGTGAGCAGCATCGCAAGCCCAGAGACCGGAGGAAGCAGCCCGCTGACACCTCGATTCCGCCCTCTCTGCTGTTCTCAGCCCCCAGGTCTGCGGCCTTGGGTTACAGCAGCTCTGACACACGATGGCAAACGGGACCTCAGAAGGCAAAGGGGACCTCGGAGGGCAGCGACGGCGCGGGGCCCAGGTGACAGGTGAAGGAGGTGAGAAGTGGCTGGATTCTGCGTCCCTGCGTCTCCAGGGACGGCCCTGGAGGAGCGGCCTGGGGTCTGGAGCACCCAGTGGGACACCAGTTACACCTCGATGGGACAGCGGAGGGAAAGGGCGGGAGAGAGATCCGTGCGGGAGACTAAGCAAACGCGGTCAGCGAGGAGCCGGCAGAAAACCAGGGGGACACGCCACCCCCGGCCCAGGGAGGGTGAGAGCGGACAGTAGAGGTCCCACGGGGACCCCGACACTCCACCCAGAGACGTGGGGGGGGGGGCGGGAACCAGCCGTGCGGCGGGACAGAGCCCCGCGGTGGGCTGAGCAGCCCGTGTCCGACCCCGGCCCCGACCCCTCCGGGGCCCCGGGCCCCCCCCCTTCCTCCATCCCCCCCCTCCCCGCCCCCCGCCGCACTCACGTAGCGCGTGCACATGGCCACGGCGAGGTTGCGCAGGTGCGGCGTGGCCCCCACCCAGAGGAAGAGCGAGTCCGTCAGCCGCATCACGTGGAAGTGGACGAGCTGCTCCCAAAGCCGCGCGCTGAAGTTGTGCAGGGACACGTCCCCGCCCCCGGCAGCCGCCGGCCGCTCCATCAGCCCGGAGCCCGGCCGCGCCAGTGCTCCCGCCGCCACCAGACGCGAGCAGGAAAGCGCCGAAAGGCCGAGTGGGCGGGGCCTTCCGGGAAGGCGGGGCCTGGATGGGAAGTTGAGGGGCGGGCCCGGGAGTGGGCGGGGCGGGCCCGGGAGTGGGCGGGGCGGGCCCGGGAGTGGGCGGGGCGGGCCCGGGAGTGGGCGGGGCGGGCCGGCGTCTCAATTGGGCGCAGTGTAGGCTCGCAGGAGCATCTTTCCGGGTGTAGACGTGTGATCCCCCGCTGTTTAGTAGGTGCCACGAGCGCTCAGCGCAGCCGCCTGTGTCCCGCGAGCTGGGTTACACTTTCTAAAACCCTCCTTCTGCCAGCAGCCCCGTAACTGCAGGAGGCCCATGAAAATGGCAGCGATGTTGGAGGAGCTCTCAGAAGGAGAGCTGCGTGGACTGAGTTAGGGTCGTGGGCTGGCGCGCCTTTAGTCCGAGACCCCAGAGCTGATCCCTGTACAAGCATGGGCCTCGGCTCACGGTTCAGCCCGAGACTCAGTCTCCCCGTCTGCCTCAGAGAAGGGGACGGGGGCCACAGTCAGCCCTGCTGGGGGGCTTGACTTGAGTCACTCTGGGACCCTCAGAGTTGACACAGGGACCCTGCAGTGTGTTGAGAGAGAGTCTTTGTAGTAAAAAGAACACAGTGCCCATTCTTGTCAGATTCTGTTGGAACTAACTTGGGTTTAAGGACAGAGCTATCAGTTCTGCCTTTTAAATCTCTAATAGGTCTAAATTAAACTGACAGTTAAGAAGGTAAGTTTTGTTAAAAAGTTTGCTCTGTTCGCTAATGATTCAATTTATAATTTTCAGGTCAATATTATAATAGATTAACAGCTTTATTAAATAAACTACAGTAACTGCACTGATCAAAGTATACAAACTGAAGCTGTAACACATGTAACTCATAAAATCATCACCACAATCAAGAGGATACATGCCCATCACCCCCAGAGGCTTCCCCAAGCCCTGGGAGCCCTTCCTGACCCCCACCCGAGACACTGTGCCGCACTCAGTCACAGAGTAGTTTGCATTTTCTAGAGTTTTATGTAAATGGAACGTACAGTGTGTACAATTTTTTGTCTGCCTTTTCTCTCCTCACAGTTATTTTGAGATTCACGCAGGTTGTTGTGTGAGTCAGTTGCTCCTTCCTTTGTGTTGATGATCAGGGTTCGCTGGCTGGGCATATCGCTATGTAAATAGCCCTCATGTGGTGGTGTCCACTTGGGCAGTTTTCAATTTGGGGATATTGCAGTCAAGCTGCTGCAAACACATGTGAACAAGTCAGTCTCTGTATGAACATGCGCTTTCATTTCTCGCAGTTAAAGACCTGGAGCAGAATGGTTGCACCACGTGTAACTTCTCAAGAACCTGACAGGCTGTTTCGACAGTGACTGTACCACCGTACGTTCCCAGTCTGTTTCATTTAGCCATCCTAAGGAGTATCTCAATGTAATTTTAATTTGCATTTCCTTAATTATTAATGAACTTCAATTTATACTTTACATCATACACAAAGTGAAGTCGGACACGACTGAGTGACTTCACTTTCACTTTTCACTTTCATGCATTGGAGAAGGCAATGGCAACCCACTCCAGTGTTCTTGCCTGGAGAATCCCAGGGACGGGGGAGCCTGGTGGGCTGCTGTCTGTCGGGTCGCACAGAGTCGGACACGACTGAAGCGACTTAGCAGCAGCAGCAGCAAAGTGAAGTCAAAATGGTTCAGAGACATAAATGGGAAACCCAAAAACTGTCAGACTTGCAGAAGACATAGGAGAAAGTCTGTGACCTTTAATCAGACCAAGATTTCACAACAAAATACCAAAAGTGTGATCCGTGAAAAAATAAATCAATAAACTGGACTGCCACAGCAGGTGACGTCACCCCCACGTTAACTCCTAATACCCTCTTAATGCCTTGTCCCCTTAGAAGACAAACGCCATTTTCAAATCAAGAGTTTCTCTCTCTAAAGAATCCTGAAGAGCTGTCTGTGAACCTAAGGCAACTAGCTAACCCCCTGTTCCTTGCCTCCTCCCCAGTCCGGCCCCAGCACAGGTGGGATCCTGCTCCTCTGTGTTCCTCCCACTGGGCTCAGATAACCACCAGGGAAGTCACATGACCCAGCAGGCAGGCTTACAACCTCTAGCCACCCCATCAGCAGCTGCCCCTTAACACACTGTCCTGCGGGCCCCCAGGATCGCACCCTCTCATTTGCCTCAAGGACGCTTCTCCTCAAGCCCTAACCCCACCAAGCCCAAGTTCAGCAGATGACCCAGCTTCTGCATTTAGAAAGAAAATCGAGTTTGTCAGGCTCAATTTTCCCAAGGCCTTGTCCCTGCACTCAAACCCATACCTTCAGGTGGCCTCATTCTCACCTCCTTCTCCCCCTCATTAAGCAGAGATGCCCCCTCCCTGCGTCCGAGGTTGATTCTTCCCCTATGCTCTGACCCTGTCCTCCTGCATGTCCTCAGGAACCCACCCCATCAACCATGCCAGTTCTGCAAACACTGTGGTGCCCTCTGAGATGTGCTGCCCAGACCCCCTTCAAAAGAGGACTGGCTGTCCAAGCTGCTGGAACTGCCCAGAATGGACAGCCTCCCACTGTGGACTCCTTCAGGGTCTGCACCCCCTCCCCAGGCAGCCCACACCCAGTGACTGACAGAAGCAGCTGCGGAAAGGCCAGGCCATTTCAGCCCAATGCAGAACAACTGCGGGGGCCGTTTTCATTCCAGAGTGATGCTCTGCAGACACTGAGCTCTACAAGGAAGCCCAACCCCACCCCCACCACCTGCCCTGTGCTCCCCTGCCCTCCCTGACTTCCCTGCAGGAGAAACCCCCCGGTCCGGAGGTTCGCCCCGACTCTGCCCGGTGGGGAGCCTCTCCTTGCCTGCCTTTTTACTTCGCACAGAGCAATCATTGGCGCAATGGCCTTTTTCCTGCCCACCTTCTTTCTCAGGAAGCTCCTCGGGGCAGCTCCGGGGCCCCTCACCTTGGGGGAGGTAGCCGGCAGGGCCCTGCATGTCAGAGGCACAGGGAAGGTGGACTGAGTGATTGGGGGAGTGAGGGAGCCAGAGGAACAGACGGACTTCCCGGGGCTGCAGGCTGCTGGCCTGGCCCAGCTCTCACTAGTGCCGTGTCCCTGCCCTGGGCCTCTGTTACCTTAGCTGGAAATGAGAAGACTGGCTTAGGTCATCTCCAAGGCGCCTTCCAGGGCTAGTACCCTGTGAAGATCAGATAAGCATGCAGACGGGTAACAGGATCCTTCCACTCCAGGACAAGCAGGAGCCTGTAATTCCACAGGGGGCCGCGGGGTGGCAGGTGGGAAGGAGGCAGGCCCATGCAGAGCCGCCTTGGCTTTGCAGAGCAAAGGGAGGGCCTGGATCCTATCCTCACTCAGGGTCAGTCTTTTCTCTAAACTGTGCAATGTTAGAAGACTCAGGTGAAAGAGCAGCTCCCGCTTCCCAGGCTGCCTGCGGCCCCCAGATGCAAAGCCAGCAGCAGGAGGCTTCAGGAGAGATCGGCTGCCAGCTGTGAGCTTGAAGAGGGGACGGGCGGTGTTTTGACTCATCCCTCTCCTCTCTCTGCCACCCGTTTGGGTTGTGAGCCTCGGTCTGAATTTCACTGGGAACCAAGAACTACAGGCTTTTTAGACGATGGATAAGAGAACCGCCCATGGGGAGGACACCTATCAGCTTCCTCTCAGGTTCGTGATGGGCCCCACCTGGAGATGCAGCTGCCCCCAGCCATGTGTGTGGCGTGTTCACACACAGTCAGTGAGTCACAAGAACATCCAGGATGTCAGCAGCACCACCAGAGTCTCTCATGGGATCCCTGGGCCTTTAATCCAACATCAAACCCAAGCTCTGCTACATGCCCTGGTGGTCGGGTGGTATCAGGTTAGGAATAGACCAGGTTACATGATGGTAATGTTTTAACCCTGAAATGGCAGTGCTGTGACGGAACCAACTCTTGTCTTTAGCTCATGATGTATTTCTAGCTTGGACAAGGCGGGTAGGAGGTGGGGGAGTGGGGGTACTGGGCTCCAGGTGCCACCTCGGGTCACAGCTGCAGTCTGGGTCCAGCCTTTCAGTGCTCCGACCCAGAAGTGATGCATCACACCCTCTTATAGCCCATTTGCCCACATAGTCCCTGTGGCTGGGTGTGGAGGGGTTCCAGGATGGGGGGCAGGTGGAGTGTTGGGTGAGCACCACTTTTCTGCCACCGCAGCAGAACGGCACGATTTTCTAAGAGTGACCACAACCAGCGCAGTCCAGATTTTCCAGGGCCCGGGGTCAGGAGGCGTGGCCCAAATGGTTAAACCATTTGAGTCATTTTCTAAACTGAAGAGTTTTCGATAATGCACACCCTGCCCCATATCTGTCCCACCCCCCACCCCAACCCGAAAAACCTTCTCCAACTGAGCCATTACATTCACTTCCATCCTGGGATTAAGTCCACTCCCTCACACACGGGCCCCGTCTCACGTCCAGGGCAGCACCCAGCAGGTCGTATCTCTCTCTCCTGCATCTTTGACCCTCCCCTCCCTACTAGACTACTCCTGTTGGTGTGCAGATGCATCTTTAAACAGATCCCTGTCTTCCCACTGACTCTGAGCGGCCCCACAACACGCCTGCCATTCCTCACCCTTGCCTTCCTGAACCCACTCCATCCAGCTGCCTTCCCGTGCCTGAGCGGGTCCCACCGACGCCACCAAAGACCTCGGCTGTGAGAGCCGTAGCCTGACACAGCCTCTCCCCTGCCGCGGCTGCTGCGGCTTCCAGCATGTCTCCTCCCTGCCGCCCCTTCTCAGGGTCCCCCCAGGTTCTGGGTCATGGTGGTCCCAGTCTCCCCAGCTCCAGGGCCCACTCGCTCCCCAAGCCACTCTCCCTGCCAGGTGACCCCACCCCACAGCCCACACTGACCTCCCCCGAATTTGTGTCCCTGGAGGCAGCCTCCTTCCTGAGCTTCAACCCTATAAGGTCGCTGCCCACCCAGCATTTCCATCGAATGTGCCTAGAAACCTCTCGTTTCCCGGGGGTCCCTCAGCAAGCCAGCCCCTCCAGTCTCCCAGTTCAGAACGTGGCCCCTGATTCTTAGGCATTCAGGCCTCTCCCTGCTGGCTCTGCCCATCACCTCCATCTGGACGCAGATACTAACCTAAATACTTCCCCCACCGCACGCCTCCACCCTCATCTCAGCCCCTGGCTGGTACCTATTCTCAGAATAGCAGAGTGAGTCCTGTAAGCAGCTCTCATCTTCCCTCATTTTTAAAATAAGAGGATTCGATTCTCCGACCAAAATTACCTAATGTGAGGAGTCTGTTTTCAGGGAAGACTACTAAAATGCCCATCTTCCTTGGGGCTATCAAAACTAGTCCTATTTTTTTTAATTTCCCATCAGTCCTTGTGTGTGTGTCTGTGTGTTAGTTACTCAGTCGTGCCCAACTCTTTGTGAACAACCCCATGGACAGTAACCCTCCAGGCTCCTCTGTCCATGGGATTCTCCAGGCAAGAATACTGGAATGGGTTGCTATTTCCTTATCCAGGAATCTTCCCAACCCAGGGACTGAACCCAAGTCTCCTGCATTGCAGGTAGATTCTTTGCCATCTGAGCTACCAGGGAAGCCCTCCTCAGTCTTTGAAGTCCCCAAGGCTAGCGTTCCCAGCGCATCCACCTCTCCCCTCCTCAGGCCAGCTCCCCCACTCTCTCTCCACGAATGCAGACAAAATATTTTTGCTGGCTCCAACTGTCCCAGAGCGTTCTTAGCACTGGCACAAAAGAAAAGCCCTGCCCAGGTTCTGACGTCATCAGGCTCGGGCATGAAAGGAAAACAAGATGACCCTGCTGGTGTGCTCCAGAGGAAGACCAGCCTTCAGGTAGGCAGAAGCAGGCTGAGCCGGCACTGTTACCACAGACAGAACCATCTACCGTGAGATTTTTCTGTAACTGCTTTTAAAATGTTCGTTCAGTTTCTTTACCAATTACACTTCAACACAGCCCCACCCCACCCAGAGGTTAATCCGCTCAGCCTCTGCTGCGGACCAGCCGTCCCCCTCACTTCACCTCCACCCCGGGCCCAACAGGAGCCCCAGTTCCACCCGTGCACGGAGCAGGCCTCGCCTCTGGCTCTGGACGAACCATGCTGCTGCTGCTGCTGCTGCTAAGTCGCTTCATTCATGTCTGACTCTGTGCAACCCCATAGACATAGATGGCAGCCCACCAGGCTCCCCGTCCCTGGGATTCTCCAGGCAAGAACACTGGCGTGGGTTGCCATTTCCTTCTCCAGTGCATGAAAGAGAAAAGTGAAAGGGAAGTTGCTCAGTCGTGTCCAACTTTTCACGACCCCATGGACTGCAGCCTACCAGGCTCCTCCGTCCATGGGATTTTCCAGGCAAGAGTACTGGAGTGGGGTGCCACTGCCTTCTCCAAGAATTATCATGCGTGTGTGTGAGTGTGTGTGAAGTCGCTCAGTCGTGTTCGACTCTTTGCGACCCTGTGGACTGTAGCCTACCAGGCTCCTCCGTCCATGGGATTTTCCAGGCAAGAGTACTGGAGTGGGGTGCCACTGCCTTGTCTGGGACGAGCCATGAGTGATGAATAAAAAGGTTCCCCCAGTCTGGCTGGCCAGGGGAGCAGCCACATGGGTGCCCTCCCACAGTCCCAGGGCAGGGTGGACACAAGCCCAGGATTCAGAGAGCAAAGCAGGAAAGGACGTTCCAACAAGGGCAATGGCCAGGTGTCCTCACCCTGCTGACCCCTGCAGCTTCTAGGACTCACTGAGCTCTGGGCTAGAGGATGGCGTCTGACCCCCCAGGCAGGGCCGCTGCTGCTGCTGCTAAGTCGCTTCAGTCGTGTCCGACTCTGTGCTACCCCACAGACGGCCTCCCACCAGGCTTCCCCTGTCCCTGGGATTCTCCAGGCAAGAACACTGGAGTGGGTTGCCATTTCCTTCAATGCATGAAAGTGAAAAGTGAAAGTGAAGTCCCCCAGTCGAGCCCAACTCTTGGCGCCCCCATGGACTACAGCCTACCAGGCTCCTCTGTCCATGGGATTTTCTAGGCAAGAGTACTGGAGTGGGATGCCATTGCCTTCTCCACCTCAGGCAGGGACCAGCCAATAATTAACAATGGGGGCAGGTGCCCGGCCACTTGGGGGAGACCCTCACAAGGATCCCATGAGTTGGCTGTTATGACTCGAGTTTTCAAACAAGGAAATGAACAAGGAGGGACAAGGGACCCCGAAGACCCTTGGTCACTTCGGGCAGGGCTGGGCCTCTACCTACACAATGGGGCCTCTTCCCCCATCACCAGGGAGGGGGCGCTAATGCCAGCCAGGGAGCGGGAATGCAGGGAGTGCACAGGCTGGGGCAGGGAGCCTGTTCCACACTGCATCCCTGTCGGCTTCCACAGCTGGACACCTGCCACAGCCCTGAAGGTGGGCAGGGACTTGGCCCGGGTCACCAAAGCCAGGGGGACTTCTATTCTTCTCTCATCCCAGACCTCAGAATTTCCCACCATCCCAGTTTTTAACCTTTCAGTTAGGTTGCTCTCAATGTGATTGTTTTGTGACTCAGCACTTTTCAGATGAGCAAACTCACACCCACTTCACGGATGGGGTGGACCCCTTGGGGTGGGGACATGTGGCCGTCGTGGGTGTGTCGCTGTTGAGAGGGGCCCCCTGAAGGCGCTGGGGAGCCCGTGGGGTGGCTGACACGAGGAGATGCGGGAGGAAGTGGAGACACAGCTGCCGGTGGAGGCTGGAGGAGACGAAGCCCGGCCAGCTCCGGGCGCGGCCCCCCAGGCTTCGTGAGAATCCTGGCAGCCCTCGGAGCCGAGGACCCCCCAGGAGCGGACAAGGAGGACGAAGAACAAAAGCTGCTTCTCCCGCACACTGTGCGGCTCCCGGGGAAGGGTCACGTGACGCAGAGCGGCGCTCAGTCTGCAAGGCCCGGCGGGGGAGGGGGCGGGGACGGAGGGGGAGGGGAGGGGGGAGGGGAGGGGGGAGGAGGGGGGAGGGGGGAGGGGAGGGGACGGGAGGGGGGAGGGGGGAGGGGAGGGGAGGCGGCCGGAGGCTCAGAGCCCTGGGGGTCTGCAACAACGTCACAGCCCCTTCCCTGGCTCGGCCCCCGATCCCCTCCCAGAGCGTAGACCTGCTGTGCCCAGACCGTGGCTGCTGGCCGTGTCCCTTCCTGGTGTTTTCTTGCCGGTCCTGAAGACGAGTCCAGCGGCCCAAGAACGAAAGACCGGCCCATGAAAGCAGCTGTTATTTCAAGGAGAGCGGGGAGCAAGCCAAGGGAAAAATGAAAAGATCCAGCGACAAAACGCCCTTTCATGGGCTCACTCGGCAAACATTTACTGAGGCCATCTGTGCTCCAGGCCCGCCCCGAGTGCTGGGGGCACAAAGATGCCCTTGAGCGCGCGCCCCGCCCCCGGCTGCCCAGCCCGGCGCGCGGGGAGGGCCGCACCCCTCCACACCCGAGGCTCAGCTTCCGGAGCGCGGCCGGATGAATGGACCTGCTCACGGTGCGGAGCGCAGGTGCATCGGTGCTGCCGGATACCTGGTTACTCACCGGGGGCGGGAGATGGAGACCACCGTGGGGCCCAGGAAGGCGTGCAGTGCCCACCAGGAGAGTTGTGAAGCCGTCCCCTCTGATCTGAGCACTTTCTGAATCGATCCTTGAATAGCCTAAGAGTCTATGTGTCTATACAGGTATTTATAGACTCAGAGAGCAGGAGGCCTTCCACGGCACCTTTTCCACTGCCTCTGCACAGAACCAGATCTAAACAGAACCGGCCCCTTCCCTGTTTGCCCCAAACTTTATCACATCTCCACCAAAAAGGTCTTTATCCCAGTCCATAAAATGCAATAATTAAGTCCATTGATCCTAATGATGGTTCCTGGTTTATATGGAAGGCGAGTTCGCAGTTTTTCACTTAACCACGCATATGTTTATCCTACAAATTATTGAGTGACGACTGTGTACCAGGCACCAGGGGGACAAAAGAAAATGAAAACAAAGCTCTTTTTAACGAAAAGAGCGGAAAAGCAAATAACGACGGTGCAGCACAGTGAGGGCTGGGCTACAAGGAAAGTGGGCTGGGTGGGTGCGTCGCGCGCAGATGGAGCCCTCAGGAGGAGTTCCTGGAAGACGCAGCGCCGTGCAGGAGGATGAGAGGACTCAGATGGACCGTGGGAGGCCTGGGCACGGGTGGGGGAACGTGCGGGGTGATGAGCAGTTGGGGTCCGCCTGGAGAACACACCTGGGGACACAGGGCAGAGAAGGTTCAGAGGCTGGTACACAGACGGGGAGAGAGATGAGCTGAGAAGGCACTGACGCAGACGGAAGGGGGGGACTCAGTCCGCAGGATTCTCCCGGCCAACCTGGCTCCATAAGAAACCCTCATCTGAATGTCTAGGACCCTGCTCAGCGTGGGGACTCTGCCTTAAAAATGGAGGAAGTTCTGCCACAGGCTGCAACATGAGGAACCCGAGGACACTGTGCTCAGTGGGGTAAGCCAGGCACGGGGGACAGGAACGGGGAGTTAGTGTCTAATGGGGCAGAGTTTCAGATTTGCAAGATGAGGAGTCCTATGGATGGATGGTGTGATGGCTACAAAACAGTGTGAATGGACGTGATACCACAGGCCTTATACTTCAGAATGGGGAAAAGGGAAACTGTATGTGTTTTACCATAATTTTTTCCTTTTTTTTTTTTTTTTTTTAGAAAAAGAAAGGTGGCCTTAGCTTGGAAAGTCAACTACATTCATATGATGTATTTAACCAGACCCCTAAGAAGGCTTCCCTGGTAGCTCAGACAGTAAAGAGTCTGCCTGCAATGCAGGAGACCTGAGTTTGATCCCTGGGTCGGGAAGATCCCCTGGAGAAGGAAACGGCAACCCACTCCAGTATTCTTGCCTGGAAGATCACGTGGATGGAGGAGCCTGGCGGGCAGCACCCCATGGGGTCGCAAAGAGTCAGACATGGGTCAGCAACCAACACACACACACGTCACCCTAAGAAGCCTCCACGCGCTCTGCTGTGCAAACTGTGCCAGGCCCTCAAGACAGTCTGGGCCCTGGGACCGGCCGCAGCAGTGCTTGTACCTGGACAGACGTCTCCTCGAGCAACAAAATACAAAGATACTGAAGGGCCGGGACTAAAAATAGCTGCAGGCACGCCCAGCGGAGAAGATTATGAACAACAAGATACAAAAAGGGCACTTCCGAGGCGCCGGAGCAAAGGCGGGTCCTGTGCATGGTCTCTGCGCTCAGCGCCCCGGGGGTGGGGGGGCAGACCACCTAAGCCACCCTCCAGTCTGCCCCCACGCTCACCCCATTTAAGGGGCCGGCCCACCCTCCTCAGGGAACACCCAGGGCACCTGTTGCTGGTCGTGGCTCCCTTGCGCTGCCGAGCCCCCAGTGGAGATATGCCTGGATTTCTGTCTGGCCTCCTATCAACTTCTAGAACAAGAGTCCAAGGACCCGGGCGGGAACACTCTCCAAGAACCCAGAACAAACCCTGAATTGTTTGTTACTGATCCTTCAAAGGTCCTGGTTCACAGTCCTCCTGTAAACTTCCAGGTCAACTTCATTTCCAAGAGCCCCTCTGGGTCAGTCGCCCCTTTCTGGACACTCTTCTCTAGAAGCTGCGGCTAAAAGCCCGCCATGGCTTCCAGGCCTGGAAGAAGCATTGTGCAGCCCCTGCCAGCCACTCGCCCAGCCCGGCTCCGCAGCAGGCCCACGGGGGAGGCGGCAGGACCTCCGCCCGGCCGCAGAGGCTGAAGCTCAGTGGTGAGCTCCTTGCCCACAGGCCCTGGGCGCTGTGCTGAGGTGAGGAGCCAGCATTCCAGGCAAGCAGTCAGTGCATTGCCCACTTGGACCTCCTCGCTCCTTGCACTTTGCTTCCAGTTGCAGCACAGAACTGCAGACTCCGGGGCCCAGCTCTGCCACTTGGGTTTTTCCCACCCACTTGGCACCAGACCCTGAACCCTGGTGTGCTCTCAGCTAACAGTGTGGATGCCAGTTGCCCGCCGGGGTGCCCGCTGCAGGCGGAGAGCCGCTGGCACGTCCTCGCGTCCTCTCAGCCGCAACCCAGGGAGGCGTCCTTGCGCTTCCGTTTCTCCATTTAGGTCGCAGTTTGAGTTCAGATGGGGTGTTCTTCGCTCTCTGCTCGCCCACTTGGTCTGGGTGACCTGGGCTCCCCTTGCAAGTGTCTTTAAGGCCTCGCTCTGGGTTCAGAGGACGTCCCCACCGGTCTGTGTTCCTGACTCATCGGCTTGCACATCTCGTCTCCTGTACCCCAGCCCTTCCCTGCCACAGGGCCCGGTTTCCAGTCCAACCACAGCAGTGAGAGCACTGCAACCCCAGCCTGGGGTTCGTTGGGGCGGCGGGGAGTGCTCCAGAGCCGCCCAGATGCCACTGGGCCCGCAGGGTGGACCTGAGGCTTCGGGACCAGCGCCCGGCGGGCCTCCGCCCTCCTGCACAGACGCACCAGGAAAACCACAGCACCTTCAGCTCCTCCTCTTTCATCTCGAATCTTCATGGCCGGATGGGGCTCGGGGCAGAGAGAACAGGGCTCACCTCCCGGCCTCACGGGGTACCGTGGGTTCTGGAAACGCGCATCGCTGCTAAAGAGGTACGGAGACCGCGGTCAGCTGGCGCAGTTCGGTCACTGTCTTCTCGCGGCTAAAATGAAATCCTCCAGGTCGCACAGGCCCAACTACCCTCCCTCAGCACCCCAGTACCCCAGCACCCCGCCCCACGGCCCCTCTGCACACGCTTTCCGAACAGGCCTCTCCCTAGACCCTCGCATCACCGCGTGGGCTCCTGGAGGCGCCCACCTCGTGGACACTGAGCCCAGGGTCACGTGACGCCCTTCCCAGGTGGGCGCATGGGGGCCCAGAGAGAGTTCAGTCTGGGTGGCTGGTCTGGAGCAAAGAGGACCTCACAGAGACCGCAGAAAATAGGCTCACCTCTCTCTGCCTTTGGCCGGGGGGCGGGGGGGGGGGTCACCTCTGTGATGATCCTGTAATTACTAAAGACACCAGTATTTAAGTGAGGGTTTGCTTTTTTTTTTAAGTGAAATCCCAGAATCAATCACTTGTTTCCCACACCAGGTACTCTGCAAACATTCAGAGAGAGTGAGAGGAAGAGACGGAGGGAGGGAAGTGATGAGAGGGTGGGTTCGCCATGACCGAGAGCACCTCCGTGACTCACCTTGACGGCACCTCGTCCGCAAGCCGCCCAGACTCACCGTCACCCCGGCCTCTGCAGCCCTTAATTACTTGTCTGACCACACGCTCGATTTAGCAGAGAACAGAAAGGTTTGGGGAAGCGTAAGAACGGGCTAAACAAAAGCAATGAGGGGAAGGAGATGAGGACGAAAAAAACATCAAAGACCCTAGGAACGGGGCTTCACTAACCTGAGCGCCTGGGCTGCCGCTCAGCTCCAGGAGGGCGGGGGTCCCGCCCGATCGTTTACTTGTCTTTCTGGGCCTAGAACAGCGCCCGACACAGCAGACGTTTGCTGGGTGAACTCGGTGGGCTCTCACACCACCCTGAAGGATGATGCGAGCTGTGCTGGCTGGAAGATCACACTTCCAAGGGCCCCGAGGAGGCCCCCGCGGGGCCCACCTGCTGTCCTGGGGAGGGCCTGGGGCCCGGGGAAAGGCCAGCACCAGGGAAGCTTTGGGAAGCGAGCTCTGTTTCCTCACCCTCGCCCTCCGCTGTGACAGGACCCCCTCTCTCTGGGTCCTTCTGATCATGAGGACAGCGGGCCTGCCCCGCTCGGGCACACGCCCGATTTCCCTCAGTGTCCAGGATGAAGACAGGGACGAGGACAAAAGGTCAGGCCCCTGCGGCCGTTCTGGACCATCTGATTCCTGACCAAGGGAATCACTGCCATGCAGAGGCAGGTGGTGGACACCACCTCGCCGCACTTCAGATTCGTTGTTCAGTAGCTCAGTCATGTCCGACCCTTTGCGACCCCATGGACTGTAGCCCACCAGGCTCCTCTGTCCATGGGATTCTCCAGGCAAGGATACTGGAGTGGCTTGCCATGCCGTCCTCCAGGGGATCTTGCTGACCCAGGGATCGAACTCGAGTCTCCCGTGGCTCCTGCTTGGCAGGCAAATTCTTTACCACTGAGCCATCAGAGAAGTCCTGCACTTCAAATTACAGCGAGGTTTTTTCCTTTTCCATCTTAAAGTACCTTGACAACTTTTTTAAACTTTACAAATATTTTTTAAGGGTAGGTCATTTTCATCATATTTTCATTAACGTTTAAAATAATTTACTCAGATTACAGTAACAAAATAAAGCAGGTAATGCTGTGGGCAGCTGCATCTGTAGGGTCTCCTCTGTCTGGGGCTCAGCCTGGGTAAACAAGAGTCAGTATAAGAGAACAAGAAGTGGAGTCCAACCAATGGCCCGTTCACTGTCAGGAGCCGGGTCAGGGAGAGGCCTGAGAGCCGTCCCGGGGGTCGCCAAGGCTCAGCTCTGGAGCCTGAAGACCTTCCCGAATCTTGCAAAAGGTGGCGGCAAACAGTCCCCCGCTCCGGGGTGGGAGGACAGCAGGGAGGTCACTGAGGTCAGAGCAGAGTGCAGAGGGCCTAGGAGTCTGGAGAGGGGCTCTCTGCAGGGCATCCCACCACGTGTGAGCATGCTAGGAGGAGGCAGTGTCCCCCAGGCCTGGAGGGGAGCCCAGCGGGAGCGAGGGGTGGGAGAGAATGAAGAGGCCCAGAGCCCACCCTCTGCGAGGTAGTGTCGAAGCAGGCCCTGTGGGCACCCTCGGTCGTCCTCCCTAAAGACCGAGTTCTCAGACCAGCATCACCCGGGACGTTCGTCATTGCCGGAAGGATGAGGTCTCTGTATTTACTGATGACAGCTCCTGGAGCCTGCGGCCTAGGCAGATTTCTTCCCAGAAACCTCATTTATCCCCCTGGCCTGTCCACAGATCACTGGAGCCTATCTCTTCCCTAAAGAAGAGAAACCCAGAGCCATGGGTACTGCGTCCTGTGGTGTGAGCAGAGCAGCATGGAGAAGCCGCGGGTTTGGCTGCCTTGGTTTCTGTCCCAGCCTGGCATATGTCACCCTCCTCCCCGGTGAGCACAGCGGGCCAGCTGTCACGCGCCCCCAGGGGACAGCCTGGGGTTTTGTGAGCCGTCTCTGCTGCCATCCTGCACTCAGGGTATCTTCCTTCTTCTGCCCCCGAGCTTTCACTTCCTCTGCAGCTGGAGGCTTCTGGGTTTCTTTTCCTATTTATGCGCATTGTGGATCAGCTGCTTTTCCAGAACCCTGTATCTCAAGAGAGGGGTCATCACAGGTCTCGCTTTGTGCTGCAAGCCCAGCAGAAATTTTAGGGTAAATGTCATGCCCAACTGACCTCTCAGCCCTCAGCTTACGTTGGAAACAAAGGATTTAGCAGCCGTGTGTCTGTGAACCCTGCATCTTCCTCCGCTTTCTTTAAAATACTGTTGCTGCAGGGCCTGGCCTCCGCGCCACCTGCAAATGCAATGATTCAAAACTTCGATTTCCTTCTGTCTGTGAGCAAGGCACCTCAAACATCTTTCTAAGGGTTTCTGCATAGTTTTGTTAGTTCACGGAGCTCAGAGCGTTCCTAATTCCTCCATCACTCCTCCACGATCCTCTTAAATCTGGTCTTCTTCCTCATAAGCCTGATGGAGTTTAGACCTCATCTTTTGTTTACTAATTTAGTTTTATTACAGCTTTTTAAAATTTTTCTTTCTGCCTCTGTGGGTTTTTACAGAATTCCTTATAAAACACGTGATATTTCCATAGAGTTTTGGCTTCCCGGAAGCTTGTCCTGTTTCTTTCCATGGCATTTATTTATCCTTCGTCATCAAAGAAAGAAGCGGATTTTCTACTGCAGTCTGGTTCCTCTCTTCAAGCCCCCGACAGTGTGTCTTGAAGCCCCCTCACCTCCTCAGGCACACTCTTACTTTGCATCCTGACTTCTAACATTGCCTTTGTTGCTTTGGCTTCTGCCTGAAATCTTACGGTTTGTTGAGAATTTTATATTTTCACGGGACATTTTTAAACGTCTGTGCATCTGTTGTTCCATCATTTGAAATCTTCTACTCTTTGTAGCAGAGAAGCTTCCAGAATAAACTGGCAAACAACCAATTCCCTGTAAGGAGGTAATAATTCAAATTTCAGGGAACTTGATGACGATCTGGCAGCCTCAGGTCCTTGGCCAGCGTCTTAGAAAAGCATTTCCAGCATCCTTCACGAAGGACCAGCTGAAGGACTCTGTGTCTGTCTCTGGGCTGTGTTCAGAGGGACCCTTATCTTTAGGTCACGTGCTGTCAAACAGCCAACCTTTCCAAGATCTAGCTCTACATTCTCTGAGATGCTTTTTCTTTTTTTCTTTCCAAAATGACTCGCAGAAGCTACATTTCCTCAGTTCTTTTATAATACCTATTACCTTTAAAATTAAAAGCAAATGTAACTGGGCATGCAAATATTAAGGCATATTTTCCTCAAAAATTTTATAGGAATTGTTCTATCATGTTCTAGCATTGACTGTTGCTTATAATCGTCTGGATAACTGATTTTTTCCACCTTTATAAATGACCTGGTCTCTTTCTGTTTCTGACCTGCTTCTTCTGCGTGTGTTGGAAATAGCTCAGTTCTCTGGTTGCTGTATATTTGAGATATTTTATTTACTAGAGGAATATTTATTGTTTGCCTGCACTTAATTTCCAGCAATGTGGGAGATATAAAGGCTAATAAGACATGGTTCCTGCCATCAAGGGGTCAAAAACCAGCAGGAAACAGAGGCCTCAATGGAATGAACCCCATCCTCACGCAGAAATCTAGTCTGGAGGTGGGGCCGGCAAAGCAGCCATTGCAGTGTGGGAAGAAACTGTGAGAATTCCTATTTATACTTACTTCCTATAGCTCCTCCATCCATGGGATTCTCCAGACAAGAATCCTCCAGTGGGTTGCCATACCCTTCCCGGGGATCGAACCTGCATCTCCTGTGGCTCCTGCATTGCAGGTGGATTCTTTACCACTGGGCCACAGGGGAAGCCCTACCATAAAAATTAAGAAATTAATATAATAGTTGATGTTTTAAACAGTTAATATTCCCAGTGATGCTGGGGCCTCACAGGATGCTGTGCGTTGTGGCCACCTGTTGTGAATCATTCCCTGGAGAGGAGGAAGGGTTGGTGGGTTGGCCACCACGTTACCTAGATTTTGCTCCACTGATCCTCACAGCTGGGCTTAAAACACTACAGAAAAGAAACTGCAAAGTGAAGATATTAGCGATGCAAACACATGAAAAATAAGGAGATGGCAGAGCTTAGACTCTACTCCTTCCATAAGCTCTTCAGATCAGATCAGATCAGTCGCTCAGTCGTGTCCGATTCTTTGCGACCCCATGAATCGCAGCACGCCAGGCCTCCCTGTCCATCACCAACTCCCGGAGTTCACTCAGACTCACGTCCATCGAGTCAGTGATGCCATCCAGCCATCTCATCCTCTGTCGTACCCTTCTCCTCTTGCCCCCAATCCCTCCCAGCATCAGAGTCTTTTCCAATGAGTCAACTCTTCACATGAGGTGGCCAAAGTACTGGAGTTTCAGCTTTAGCATCATTCCTTCCAAAGAAATCCCAGGGCTGATCTCCTTCAGAATGGACTGGTTGGATCTCCTTGCAGTCCAAGGGACTCTCAAGAGTCTTCTCCAACACCACAGTTCAAAAGCATCAATTCTTCAGTGCTCAGCCTTCTTCACAGTCCAACTCTCACATCCATACATGACCACAGGAGAAACCATAGCCTTGACTAGACGAACCTTTGTTGGCAAAGTAATGTCTCTGCTTTTGAACATGCTATCTAGGTTGGTCATAACTTTCCTTCCAAGGAGTAAGTGTCTTTTAATTTCATGGCTGCAGTCACCATCTGCAGTGATTTTGGAGCCCAGAAAAATAAAGTCTGACACTGTTTCCCCATCTATTTCCCATGAAGTGGTGGGACCGGGCTCTTAGTCAAGCCCATTGACAGGTAAGAAAACCATGAGTAGCCCAAGTCTGATGTTGGCCAAAATAAAATTAGAAGTTAGACAATAGTGTATTTGAAATGTTGACTACCTTCTGATGTCACTCAGGATAATATGGTACCTCGAGATACTGGCTTGTAAAAATAAATGTATACAATTTATGGATAAATACCTTGGGCATAAATAAATAATAAATATGTTGGGGTTGTGGGGCTTCCCAGATGGTGCTAGCGGTAAAGAATCTGCCTGCCAACGCAGGAGACATAAAAGGGTCAGGAAGATTTCCTAGAGAAGGGAATGGCTACCCACTTCAGTATTCTTGCCTGGGAAATCCCAACAGACAGAGGAGCCTGATGGGCTACAGTCCATAGCGTCACAAAGAGTCGGACACGACTGAAACGACTGAGTACATGCTGGGCGTGTATCCTCAACTCTTTTTTAATGGGTAGAGGTGTACGATGAACGAGCGGGACGATCACTGCTTTTAGGTAATAAATGTGAGCCCGACGCTAACCAGAGAAGAAGCCTCTGGGAGCAGAGCCTCACCAACTCATTGTTCCAGGTGACCTGCTGGGGTGGGAGTGGGGAGGGTCGCAGGCAGTTGCATTGCAGCAGGAAGAACCATGGAAATGTCACCAGTAAAGAAGAGGAGAGGCTTCTCCAGTCAACGGAGCAGACGGACACTCAGAGACTGGAGAACACACCCTGAAAAGGAGCTGGGTGGGCAGGTTCAAGTCTCCTGGGACGCACTGTGGCGGCAGAAGGGGGCGGGTAACACTGGGAAGGTAGACCTCCTGGGTTGGAGTGGCCTCAGTGCTGTGTTAAGAATTTGGACCAGAGACTGAACCACAGGGCATCGGTGGAGACGTAAGAACAAGGAGAGCCGTCAGCCAATCAGTGCTGAGATGCCTCTGACCCTTTGGTGCAGAGTAAGGCGCAATAGACGACGAAATTGACATTCGTATTTAAAATATCTGTCTACTGTCTCTGTGCCTGTCACCTATCCATCCATCTATCCACCACTGAGAAACTTGGGGCACCATATTAGCATCAAGACAAAAAAATGCCTCTACATATTTCACAGAGAGTAATAAACTATTTTTAATTGTGGTAAAATGCACACAAGCATGACATTTGCGCTCTCGATTGTTTTTACAATCGCATCTCGTTGGCATTAAGACATTCACACTGTGGTACAGCCGCCGCCGCAGGCCTCTCCGGGCCTCTTTTCATCTTGCAAAACTGAAAGTCTGTCCTCAATAAATACTCGATCCCCATCCCCTCCCCTAGGCCCTGGGCAGCCCCCTCACCCTCTCTGCCTCAGCAAACTTGACTACTCTCGGTGCCTTGTATATGTTAGATCATACAATTTTTGTCTTCTCACCACGGGCTTATTTCACCAAGCACAGTATCCTCAAGGTTCGTCCGCATTCCAGCTGGTGTCAAAACATCCTTCCTTTTAAAGGCTGAATAGTACTCCGTGCGTGTGTGTGGACCACACATGTGGATGGATGTGTTAATACATCCGTCTATCACTGGACACTCAGGTTGCTTCCACGTTGGGCTATTGTAAATAATGCCGCTATGGACCTGAGTGTGCAAAGATCTCTACAAAATTCTTTCAGTTCTTCTGAGTATATGTGAGAAACCAAATGTCTTGATAAATTGTCTCTGTAGAGATTACTTGGGAAGAGTGAAATTCTCCCTGAGGTTCTCTTAAGGAATTATTTTCTTGAAAATGGACCTTGAATGTGCAGTGGCCAGTGACAAGAAGGCTGGGCAGGTCAAGCCAAGAGTCCCTGCTCAGAGGGTGACCTGCTTCTGCAGTGAAGACATCAGTGACCAGGTTAATGGTTCATGGTGACCAGACATCTAAATGCCAGAGGCAAAGGGTAGACAGTCACAGACACTCTGTGGACTTGTGCGCCTCTGTCTATCTGAATACACAGGTTTTCATTTTATTTAAGTGGCAGGCAAAGGTCTGGGCAGATCTAGAAGAGAAGTGGTGAGCTGCCTGGATCTCCATGTGCCCAGTGGCTGGAGGACCGGTTTCTACTGGGAGGGGGCAGCCGCGCAATCACATTAATATCACACTACTACAGCGACCGCACTGAAGCTTAAAATGCACCCCCATACATTCCTGAGTGTAGCATTCATTTCATATATTTATTTCTACCTTTGTGACTTCATGGATTGCACCTGCCGGTCTTAGTATTCCGGAAGGCTCCCATTCAAGGGTCTTTTCTACCCTCTGCTTGCCTTTTCCGCACAATCTGGCTCGGTCACGAGCTGTGCTTCACCAAGGATTCACAGAGTCCGCATCCTCTGGCCTGCCCTCCCCCAGCCGGCGAATCTTACTTAGGGGCTCCGACGGAGTGGGGGAGGGGACGTGCCTAAAAGGGCGCGGGGTCCGGAGTGCGTGGACTCCCTCTGCCGACCTGCAGGACAAAGAAGGCAACGCTCTGCGCGAAGAGCCCAGCGCTCTCAGGCTGGCCTGAGGCCACTTTCACCCCAGTTCCGAGGCCGGTCGTGGGAAACCGCCGGCTGGACGGAGGAACAAAACGAAAGGTCGCCGCCCCTCCCCCACCCGCACTCCCGGCCTCAGCGGCGTCCGGCTCGGTCCCATCCTTTGTTACCTGGGCCGACTGCTCCCTCAGGGCCCCACGGCCGCGGAAGACGAGGCTCCGAGCCTCCCACCCTCCTTTGATTAGAGGGCCTGGGGCGGCCCTGCGGGAGCGGTGGCTTCCCATGAGGGGAGGAAAGGGGGCCATTCACAGGGGCAGTGACAGCCGAGAAAGCCCCCGTCCTGGCGGGTCCCAGGAGCCCCCCACCCCCAGTCACAGTGAATGGCTGGACCCCTTCCTAGTCCCGGTTCTGTGGCCATTGACTCCTTTACATAAATGTTAGGGCTGGTAGCTTTCCAATATTTCTAGCTGGAGCGCATTGAGACGAGTGGAAAAAGGAAATAATGATGGATTTGCAGTCTCTTTCTTTCAATTCCTCTTCATTCATTGGCTAAGTGTCGGTTGCCCAGGAAACCGCGGGCATCTCGACTGCAGAGTCGTCTGTCAGGCTACCCGCGCCGCGAGCTGGGTGTTAAGTAGTGAATGCAGGCAGGCAGTGGGAAAACCGGAAAGCTCTAAGCCTTGCAATTTCAGTCTATGCAAAAGCACACACCTTGGTTTAAGAAAATAATGCTGTAACAATTCACTACTCATTCGGCTATGCAATGCTCCCTCCCAATCAGACTTCTTCAGTTAATTAACACAATGACTCTCTGTGTTACAGATGAATGCAAAATCACTTGAGAATTTGTCCTTGAAAATACTCTGAAAAGTGTGAGAGCAAATAGAATTTTAGTAGTTTAAGGGGTATCTTACTCGCCTCGGCCACAGAATGTTATGCCTAAAATAAAGGTTGGATTTTATTTTACAGTGTTATTTCTACAACGGTCGAGGGAGGGGACAATTTAGAAATGTTAATGCATTATTTAAATTAATAGCATGTAAAGGACGGTAAAATATATTGCTCTAACACCTTCACGTCTGATACACAGTGACCCAGATGGAGAGGAATTGTGTGTAATAAACAGGCAGAAAGAAATGCTGTGATGTTGGGAGAGGGAACTGAGATGAATTTTTTTTTTTTTTTGCTTTGAAAGCCCCTCGCCAGCCTCTTCTCTGGCAACTACCCCAATAAAGGTGACAGGGGTTGGCAGACAAACTGAAAGCTTCAGGGGAGGGCGGGCTGGCTTCAAGACTCACCCTTGCCACGCAAAACCAGCTCCTTGGGAAAATTAAGATATGCAGTATCATGCTTCCAAATTGAGGAGGGGGCGTGGAGCGGCCAACGAGGCTGGCAGCTCAGTGGAGGCGGGGGCGCCGGACTGTGCCCGGCAAACGGAAGGAGAGGAAAGCGGTTCTGGGGCCTGAAATGCTGCGTCCCCGAGGGCGTCGGGCTTTCCGAAGGACGAGTTCCAGCCTCACCCCGTCCTAAGCCCCGTTCCTGAGAGAAAGCCCGGGGAAAGGGCGTTTTCCCCATATCTTCTTGGACACGAGAGTCCACCCCGGTCCCTCCGCGGAGACCTGGCCATGAGACAGGGGCCGACCCGGCTCAGCCGCGGGGCGAGGGGCGGATCCCGGCGGGCGGGGGCGCTCTGCCCCGGCCGGCTGGAACCCAGCCGGCGCTTCTGCTCTGGCTGCGCGGGTGTGGCCCTCGCTTGCCTCCTTCCCGCGCGGTTCGGTCCCGCCCGAGCCGTCACCCCGGGTCCACCACAGCCCTTTCTGCCTGGACACGATCCCTTTCCTGAGGGCTGGGCCTGAGCCGACTCTGACTTGGGGCGTGACCTGGGGCATCCTTTTCCCTGGACGCTTTTGCATCTGCAGGAGAGGACTAGCGCTAACTCGGGGTCAGGACTCGGTCCTTGGAGCCCCGCAAGCGGGCACGTGGGCGACCTTCTGCCGCTCTGCCCCTCGGCCGGCCCCTCCCCACCCGGACTCCGGCAGCCGCGTCTGGGGACCGCCATCCCGAGCTGGGGGTGTCTGGGGGCACCTAGCTTTTGTTCTCTCTGTCTCTCTTTGTGCGCTGGAATTGGGCTGAAAGCCCCCCTTCCGCCCGCAGCGGGAAGGGAGGCGATGACAGCTTGCTGATACTTGGGGGGCGGGGGGGGGGGGGGCGGGTCTCACTCGACAGCTGCGGGCTGCGCTCCGCAGGGGGAACCCGGGTCATTCGACCCCTCTGGCCTGAGGATGAAAAGGGGTCACGTCACCTTGCAGACGACCCGTCAAGGGTCGGGGTGGGGGACAGGAAGCTTCGCCCACGGAATTGCGGGGACCAGGTTCCAGCGCGCTCTCTCTTACACTTACACACACACACACACACACACACACACACACACACACGAAAAGTAACAAAGAGATCTGCTCCTTCTTGGACTCTCTAGAAATTGTAGGTTTGAAGGCGTGTCGGGGCCGCGTCCGCGCACTCGCGCCATGGACCGTCAGGGTCGCGCGCGGCCCCCGCCCGCCCGTGCTGCAGTCTCCAGGCGGGCCCCTCGCCCGCATGGGCAGCACCAAGATTGGGGACCTCGTGGCCGCCTCGGCTTCCGGCGCCTGGTGGATGATGAGAATGTCAGCGGTGGGGCAGGGGGCGATCTCCCTGGGGACCCGTCCCCTTAGTGGACAAAAGATGAACGGAACCCAGGGTGACTGTCAAACGCTCGGTCGTGGGAGGTGGCCCACACGTTTTCCAGCTCTTTGTTCTGCCGCAGCCCCGCCTCCGAACCCCACCCTCTTCTGATCGCTGGACCGTCCACCCTGCGCGGCCAGCCAGCCACACCCAACCCACAGGCTCCCAAGGAACAAAAGCCGCGGGAGGAGGGGTCCTGGGTACCAGCCGGAGAGCTGTGGACTCTTGGACAGGGTCGGGCAGGGCGGTGGAGGCCCCGAGGTGGCCCGGTCCCCGGATGCCGCAGCCACAGAGAAAGGGAGCGAGCGGCCCTTGGCGGAGACAAAAGAGGGGACGCACGTATCCTGGGGGCGGGGCGGAGGGCACCCTGGGGCCCTTGGGCCTTAAGTGTGTAGGGTCACGGCCCTTCAGCCCCAACAAGCTGTCACAAGGACGTCCTCCCGGGGCCGAGGTTCGGCGGCCGCCGCACCGCCGTTGGATTGGGGAAAGGGGCAGCCGTCTCCCCGGGGATGGTGGCTCAGGGGGCTCTGGCCGAAGGTGGGAGAGGAGCCGCAGTCCGCGGTGGTAGCGAAACCCAGGCCACCGCCGCTACCACCGGCCAGCGCCCCAGTACAGCGCGCTCCTTTCCGGAGCACCTGGCGCCCCCTCCACCTGTTCCAGCCTTCCACCCCCACACACCCGGTGCCCGCTCTCCCCCCACACCCGGCCTGCCATGCTGGTCACCCTCGCGTCTCCACCCTCCCGCCATGGGTTCCTTCACCCACCCCCAATTCTCGGTGCCCAGCTTTTCCACACCCTCCTCCCCCCCCCCCCCCCCAGGTCCTAGACAATGCACACGCCCCCAACCCGGCTCCGCGCAGCCCCCAGGCCGCGCCCGGCCCGCAAGCCTCTGCCGATTGGCCGCGGGCCCGTGGTCCAGCCCCCTGGACGGTCTCTGGGGCCCGGAGCATTACGTCAGCGGGGCCTGGAGAGCGCTAGCGCGAAGGGGACTGGGGGGCTCGGGCTGGGGGCGCGGCCTGAGCGGGCCGCCCCACCCTCCTCCTATAAAAGGCCGAACCCGCGGGGCCGGCGCTCTCAGCCGGCTGGTTCCCGAGCGCGTTCCCGGTGACCCCGCAGTGGGTGTGCAGGGGGGCCGACAGACCGACCAGACGCCGACCCGGGCCAGAAGAAGCGAGCCGGCACCATGCGCGAGATCGTGCACATCCAGGCGGGCCAGTGCGGCAACCAGATTGGCGCCAAGGTGGGCGCGGCGCCCGGGGTTGGGGGGGGTCGGGTGGGGACGGGGGCCCAGCCTGACGCCCCTCGGGGTTCCGGGCGCGAACGTCGTCCTGAGCGGGCCTGCGTCTCCCCAAGTGCAGACCTTCCCGCGGCTCTGTACTGCGGAGCCGGGCGTGCGCCCGCGGCGACTTTCGGCGGGAGTGGGGGGAACCCCGCAGCTTGAGGCTGTGACTCGTCTGGCCCCTAGGTCCCCGGCCGCCCCTCCCTTCTCTTCTCTAAACCTCGCACGCTGGTCCGGAGCGCGCTCGGGGTGTCCGCGGCTGTGCGCCACTTTGCGGGCGGGGCCCGGACTCCGGGAGAATCGGTTTCACTCGCTCGAACTCTAGTCGAGTGGCGGGGGGAGGGGCGGAGGACCAGCATCTCGTGGTCCCCGGACGTGCCTTGAATCTAACCACCGCCCTCCAGCCCCTCAGGTCCTCGACCCCTTCCCACCCCCCCGCGCCGCTGGGCGCCCCACGCGCCCGCCGTCCAGTTGCTAGTCCCTCCCCTCCCCGCCGGGACCCCCGCCTCCCGCCTCGAGCAGCTGTTCGCCCAGGAAACGCCCAGTTTCTACTCGGTGACCCTGCAAAATTCAAGCCCTGCCGCTGTGCGGGTCTGACTGCCCTAAAGCTGCGGAGACGCTGGGCTGTCGGAACCGAGTTTTTCATTGTGTGTCGCGGGCCTCTCGGCGGTGGGGCGTGGCCTAACGCAGGTTTTTCTGTGTCTCAGTTTTGGGAAGTCATCAGTGATGAGCATGGCATCGACCCCACTGGCAGTTACCACGGAGACAGTGACTTGCAGCTGGAGAGAATCAATGTGTACTACAATGAGGCCACCGGTAATCGCCTTTACCCCGCGCGCCTCCCCAAGGGACGGACCCCCGAAGTGTAGCCCCAGGGCAGGGTGGTTTAGCGGATGTAGGATTCCTATCTTTCCCTGAGGTTTTTTTTTTTTTTTGGAGGGTGGAGGGAACGGAGGTGGTGGGGGTGTGAGTGCTCCTTTGAGAATCTTGTTAGAATCCCGTCTTGTGTCCTTTGTTGGGGATACAAGCAGCGCTGCAAGGAAGGAAGCTGGTACCAGGGGCAGGTCTGAGTCCTGCTCTGTCCCCGCAGGTAACAAGTATGTGCCTCGGGCCATCCTGGTGGACCTGGAGCCGGGCACCATGGACTCCGTCAGGTCTGGACCCTTCGGCCAGATCTTCAGGCCTGACAACTTCGTGTTTGGTGAGTGACTGGCATGGCTGATGGCCTGGGAGCTAAACTTATGGTGGACAGCTCAGGGTGGAGGGGTGTGACCACCTTAGATAAAGTATGGAGCTGTGTGCTCATTTTGTCTTAATATATAACCTAAAACAAAAGGTCTTTCAACCTCTAATAGCCAGGTCCCTAACCTTCCTTATTTATAATTATGTCCATGACCAAATATTTTAATGTTTGGTCATTTTAATGATAACCTGAAATCATATCTGAACTCTGACTCACTGAGCTCTGGTAAAGGGTTTAAGGTGAAAAAGAATTTAATGCAATCATCAGTGACTTATGAAGACTCTCTCCCTCTGGCAGGCCAGAGTGGTGCCGGGAACAACTGGGCCAAGGGTCACTACACAGAGGGCGCCGAGCTGGTGGACTCGGTCCTGGACGTGGTCAGGAAGGAGTCCGAGAGCTGTGACTGTCTGCAGGGCTTCCAGCTGACCCACTCGCTGGGGGGCGGCACGGGGTCTGGGATGGGGACCCTTCTCATTAGTAAGATCCGCGAGGAGTACCCCGACCGCATCATGAACACCTTCAGCGTCATGCCCTCGCCCAAGGTGTCCGACACGGTGGTGGAGCCCTACAACGCCACCCTGTCCGTGCACCAGCTGGTGGAGAACACGGACGAGACCTACTGCATCGACAACGAGGCGCTGTATGACATCTGCTTCCGCACCCTGAAACTGACCACCCCCACCTACGGGGACCTCAACCACCTGGTGTCGGCCACCATGAGCGGGGTCACCACCTGCCTGCGCTTCCCGGGCCAGCTCAACGCCGACCTGCGCAAGCTGGCCGTGAACATGGTGCCCTTCCCGCGCCTGCACTTCTTCATGCCCGGCTTCGCGCCGCTCACCAGCCGGGGCAGCCAGCAGTACCGGGCGCTGACGGTGCCCGAGCTGACCCAGCAGATGTTCGACTCCAAGAACATGATGGCCGCCTGCGACCCGCGCCACGGCCGCTACCTGACCGTGGCCGCCATCTTCCGGGGCCGCATGTCCATGAAGGAGGTGGACGAGCAGATGCTCAACGTGCAGAACAAGAACAGCAGCTACTTCGTGGAGTGGATCCCCAACAACGTGAAGACGGCCGTGTGCGACATCCCGCCCCGCGGCCTGAAGATGTCGGCCACGTTCATCGGCAACAGCACGGCCATCCAGGAGCTGTTCAAGCGCATCTCGGAGCAGTTCACGGCCATGTTCCGGCGCAAGGCCTTCCTGCACTGGTACACGGGCGAGGGCATGGACGAGATGGAGTTCACCGAGGCCGAGAGCAACATGAACGACCTGGTGTCCGAGTACCAGCAGTACCAGGACGCCACGGCCGACGAGCAGGGCGAGTTCGAGGAGGAGGAGGGCGAGGACGAGGCCTGAGCCGGCTGGAGGCGGAGCGGAGGCCGGGTAGGGAGGCCGGGAGGAGACGCGGGGAGGGGGGCTCGCGGAAGGAGACAAGCACGCCTGGGCTCACTGGCGGCGGGCGCTGGGGCTCTCTGGTGCTCTTCACTGTTGCCTGTCCCTTTTTTTTTCTTTTTGTAATATTGATGACATCCGTGTAACGTTTGAGATCTTTCTGAACTACTGTTGTAATGGCTAAAATCACATAAACGTTTGTGTCCTAACGGTGTCCTCTTTCCTGTCTCCTCCTCTTTATTATCAATTTAAATGTCACTTTCAGAACACATTCTACTGAGTCCTTCCTTCAGCAAGCGAAGGGATGGGTAAATGCTCAGATGAATTTACTCTTCAGCTTCAGAAGGATAAAATCAAACCAACCACAGGCATAAAATCAAACCAAGCAATTTAGGAAGGGCAATGAATCCGACTTTTAAGATCCCTTTTTCTTTTATTGGCTGCGAGGTGGGGCTAGTGGGGAATTCCCCCAGCAGGGGTGGAACCCTGTCCAAGTGGAAGTGGACGTGCAGAGTCCTAACCACTGGACAGCCAGGGAATTCCCTTAAGATGCCTTTAAGTAAATAGTTTATTAGCTGAGAAATGCCTGCTTGAAAGCACACTGACTCTTCTCTTGGAGAAATCCTACTCTACTTTTATTTCCTACAAAAAAAAAAAAAAAAGAGAAAAACTTGGAATTGTTACTGTACGCACACAGCACAACATTCCGAGCACAGAGTGGAAAGTCCGCCTGTCTTCAGTCCTGCCTCTTGCGCGCTTCCCTCCCCCGGAGGGCAGGCATTCTATTGTTCTGCTTCTTGCGTCCTTGCTTGCAGAGGTATTCTGTCTTCATACCTATGTAGATTATTCCCCGTTTTCTTTCTTCACACCTTACGATACTAATACTCTTCTCTGCCTGTTTTTTCAGTAAACAGTGTATCTTTAAAGTACAGATATCTGCCTCCTTTAAACGGATGCATAGTATCCATTCTATAGCTGTGCTGTATTTTATTTAACCAACTCCCACACATGCAGGTTATTTATACTTCTATCTTATAGTGCCTTAGTGAATAATTTTGTGTGAATTTCCCTAAGTGGAATTTTGTGTCAAAGGGTATATGATACTGTGACACTTTAAGTTAATGAAATCCCCTGTACTTAGGAATAGCCATAGATTTATACATCATTAATACACTAAAATTCTCAAGCAACTTTTCCTTTCAGCAGTTATGTTTATACATGTTAACTACCTTTGAGTTTATATGAAATTATAAATTCTGGATTATTGGAGAATTTTACTTTAAATAGGTAAGCCACTGCAATGTCTAGTCTGTTGTGGTCTTACCATGCTGGTTTGGAATTTGAACCCAAGCCTGCCTCTAGACTTTCCCTCCGTCACTAAAGAAGCTGTGGGTTTTTAACATGTGGTTTTTCAGTTAAGATTATATGGTTCTATGGGATCAATTATACTTTGTCAGAAAGGTGCCAGTGCTCTGCCTTAAGGCAGAGTCAATTAAGCTGGGCTAGATAGTTTCATATTTTGGGAAGAGGAGTGGAGAATAAGTAATAAATGAATGTGCAAAACATTTACATACCACTTCAGGAAGAAAAAAAAAACACCAAGGAAACTAGATTTATGATTTTTTTCTAATTTTTAGACAAACTGAAAATTAGAGGAAATATTACTTTAAATCTGACCCTGTATTTATTTGATTCTACTTGATTCTACTCCTGTGTGTGTGTGTGTGTGTGTGTGTGTTTAAAGAAAAAAGGAGGAAGGGGAGGGGCACGAGGATGAGGAGAAAGATGAGGGTGGATAAAGGGTTCACAGATTAAAGAGGCTGAAGCATGGAGACAGTTTCAAAGAAAAGGTGTAAGCAGTGTCTTTCTAAGTAGTGTGAAAATAAGTTCGTTTACCAGATGCCCCCCCCAATGGAAATGAGCAGCCGTTCACTTTATGATATTACACATCCTAAAACCCAGACCCGTGCTGAGGATTGTCAAACAGGTGAGGAATCAGTGGCTTCTGCTTTCATTTTCTACATTTAACATTGAACTGGCAGGTGCCTTTCCTGCTGAGCTGGTGGAAAGCCTCTACCAGTCTCACCGAAGGGGAACGTTGGACCGAAGCGCCCGGAGCGCTTGGGCAGCTGCCAGGGCGCCCAGACCTGCCCTTGGCCAGGCCTTCCCGCAGCCGGTCAGACACAGCATGCAGAGCTCCGGAGGTGGGGGGGATCCTGCCGGTGCCCCTCGGCACGCTGGAAGAGCCCTGCTTCTCCTTCCACTCGGGAGAAAGCAGTGGACAGGCGGCGCCCAGCAGGCGGGCTGCTAGCCTGTCAGCAAACCTGCGTGGGCACCGCGAGGGCTCACTTCAGCATGATTACAACGGGGGTGTCAGACTGAGAGTCAAGCTGACGCTCCAGGGCGAAGCTGTAAAAGCCCAGCAGTATAAAGGGGCTTGAAACGCTGCTCAGGAGAAGCCGTGGGAAGTAGGGGCACACGGACTCACGCCTGGTAGCCTGGGTCACCTGCACCTTCCGAAGCCGCCGGTTCCTTTGTCACCTTAGCGTTGTGTGACGGGATTTGTTAGTGGGGGGATGGTATGTGTTTCCAACACCATTTCCACAAAGGAATTATTCCATCCCTCCCCCGACCCCGAGATTCTGCCAGGAGGACATTCACTTCTGGGCAGGCGTGGGACCTGAATGACAAGACCCGCTGAGATATGACGTGGATTCAGAAGCTGCGGTTAGGGATGGGGGGCTAGAGTCACCCCAGGAGTCTGAGAAGGAACGTGAACCCCAGCATGCTGCAGATTTCCTGCATCTCTGCATCGGCCCCAGAGATGACCAGAGACGAGCTCCCGTTTCGTCACTGATAGGAACTTGAACTAAAAGTAACCTGAAGAGGTCAGCTAGTCAGATCTCCTCATCTTGTAACTAAGGAGATGGAGGGCCAGAGAACTTTGTCTCAATTCACAGGACGCTCTGTGCAAATCAGATTTTGGACTCTGATCTTTTCCCCACCTGAGGGGCACCTCTCAGGTCCCATTGTTACAAGGCCACACGAGGATTGTGAAGACCAGAAAGAGATGCATTCTGGTTTCAAGGAAAAACCCAAAGCTACCCTGGGTCCACACCCTGCCTGCCAGCCTGGAGCGTTCTGTGTCTGCTGGGGCCGTGGTCAGGAAGTGCGGAATCTCCGGGTTAAATCACCACATGCGAGTCCTAATGCAATTCTGGTTGCAAGAATTTTCCACTGGGGGTCCTTCTTGTGAAAATGAGTGGGAAGTTGACGAGTATCCTTTTACACTCACCCATTTTAGCTGTGACTCGTGTCCTGCAGAACAGAACTGGACAACTGCTATCTGCGTTTCTTTCCAGTGTGTACGGGAAATTCTCTGACAAGGTCATGCTTTCATCAGACATGAATGCTTGATATTCACTTGAACGTTCAGACGTTCACTTGAAAACAGACTCGCTCGTTCCTTTATTTCTCAGAGGCTTTTGCTCCCCATCTCCACTACCGTTCATGCTTTTCCTAAGGCTTGCTCGCCTGCCCAGGAAGACACTGGTAGAGGCCAGGGAAGCAAGTCAGTAGTGGGCTGGAGAGCCATCGGGGCGGGGAAGCTGGGGGGTGGCCACCTCCACACGTGCAGCTGAGACCCTGGGGTACCGCTGAGAAGGGACAGCCTTCAGAGGCTAAGACAGGAAGAGTCAAGCCTTGGCTTTAAACAATTACAATTTGAAGAGATTAAAAAAACCAGATTTATGCACAATGTTTACCAATTCAGGCTACTTCCCTCTTTTGGGGTGGATCACTTTTCCTTCTGCCTGAAAAACTTCCTTTAACATTTCTTATAGCGCAGATCTGCTGGCCATAAATATCTCAGCTTTTGTCTGGCTGAAAAAAGTATTTTGCCTCATTTTTGAAAGGTATTTTCTCTGGATATGGAATTCTCAGTGGACAACTTGTTTTCTGTCAGCACTTTAAAGACATAATTCTCTGGTTCCCTGACTTATGCTATATGAGACATCATCAGTACTTAATCAGCTTCGTCTCCCTCTATGTTTTATTTTTCTGTCCAACTACTTTTAAGATGATCTGCTCAAGATAATCACTGTTTTCCTGTTTTAATCCGATGTTCCTTGGGGTGGTTTCCTCTTTTTTTGTTCTACTTGGGGTTCCTTGAACTTATAGTTTCATCAAATTCATAAAGATTTCCACCATAATTTATTCAATTATTTTTCTGTCCTCCCCATTTTATTCTGGGATTCCATTATTTGCATTTTAGACTTCTTGACTTTTCAGTCTTTTCTCTGGGCCTCAGGTTTTAACTGCCCCAACTTCAGTTCACTGTCCTCTGCAGTGTCTAAGCTGCTGTTATTCTCATACAAGTATTTTTCATCTCAGATGTTATAGCAATGTATTTAATTTTTAGCAGCTCTGTTTGTGTCTTCTGAAAATTTTCTCTTCTCTCCTTTTCACGTCATGCTTTCCTCTAATTTCTTGAATGTATAGATCACGTACTAGCCACTTGACAACCCTTGTCTGTCATTTCATCCTCTTTGTCATTTCCAGGTCTATGGCTATAATTGATCTTTTTCAAGGACATGAATTTGAGCAAACTCCGGGAGACAGTGAAGGACAGGGAAGCCTGGTGTGCTGCAGTCCGTGGGGCCGCAAAGAGTCGGACATGACTTAGCAACTGAACAATCACAATGGTTGTGAATCATATTCTCCTACTTCTTTGTATCTTATTTTCTTTTTTTTTTTTTTATGTGGAGCATTAAAAAAAAACCTTTATAGCTCCCTCACCAGGATTGAGCCCGCACGCCCTGCATTGGAAGATGAGGTCCTCACCACTGGGCCACCGGGGAGGTCCTCACCACTGGACCACCGGGGCAGTCCCTTTTTTGTATCTTTGGCCAGACATTGCAAGTTTTATGTTGCTGACTTCCCATTTTGTTACAGTCCTTTAAATGTCGTAGGACCTTGTTCTGGCCCATAGTGACATTACTCGGAACTAGAAGGACCTTTGGAAATGTGCTTCTCGGCTTTACTAGGGTGAGTCCAAAGTTAGTCTTTGACCCAGGGATAATCTCACCCCAGTAAGGTCAAGAACCCACCTGCCAATGCAGGAGAGCTGGGTTCCATCCCTGGGTTGGGAAGATCCGCTGGAGGAGGGCATGGCAACCCACTCCAGTACTCTTGCCTGGAGAATCCCACGGACAGAGCAGCCTGGCGGGCTACAGTCCACGGGGTTGCAGAGAGTTGGACACGACTGAGTCCACATCACAGCCATGCCTGTGCATGAGGAGTGCTTTCGTTCTAACTAACAGGAACACGGGTGGTCCCCAGGCCCGGGTGAGCTCTGGGGCTTGTTTGGTCGCCTGTTTTCCAGTAGTTTCCTCCGTTCTTTTAAAAAATATTTATCCACTTGCTTACTTTGGGTGTGCTGGGTCTTCGTCGCTGCGCACGGGCTTTCTCTAGTTGTGGCCAGTGGGGCTCCTCTCCATTGAGGATCGCGGGCTTCTCATCGCAGTGGCTTCCCTTGTTGCAGCGTAGGTTCTGGGTACGTGGGCTTCAGCAGTTGTATCTCGCGGGCTCCAGAGCTCAGGCTCAGCAGATGTGGGGCACGGGCTTAGCTGCCCCTCTGCCCGTGGGAGCTTCCCAGACCAGGGGTCAAAGCCGTGGCCCCTGCACTGGCCGGCGGGCTTTTAACCACCAGCCAGCAGGGAAGTCCGCTCCTGTTCTCGAGCAGTAGCTTCTGTCCTTTTCCTCGACTTTCACCACAGGGTGGTTGATTTACAACTTTGTGCTGAGCAGCAGTTTCTGCCCTTGTCTGGGCATGTAGTTCAGCCAAGGACCCGAGAGGATGCTCTGTGAAGCCCCTTCCTCTTCTGTTGTCTGCCCTGTCCCTCCCTCAGCCCGACTTGGGCCCTCCGAGTCCTGATGTCTTACTCCGACACAGAGACCCCCGAACCCTGTGTGGGCTCCACCCCCGACCCCGCTGCCACTGCAGCCTGGAAACTGCCTCCCAACTGCTGGCTGGGGCATCACACGCTACCTCCCTTTCCCTTTCCTCTGCGGCGGCCACTCATCGCCTGGTGGCCAGGACCTTGAGAATCGTTGTTTCATGCATCTTACTCAGTGTTTTATTTGTTTCACTCAGGAGGGTGAATCTAATTCTTATTGGCCCATCTTGGCTGGAAGTAGAATTCCTCCCTTCATTTCCTTTTGATTAAAATGGTTTTTTGCCCTTCCACTTGCTAATTATCTGTAGAAGTTCCTGTCCTGTGTGTTTGCTCTTGTATCCCTTTTAGTTTGGGCTTCATTTATGCTTTTCCTTTCTTCTTACCTCTTTCACCTCGTGGTGGCCACGCGTTCCGGGAAACGAACCCACTCAGAAGGACAGTGCAGACAGCGGGGTGCAGTTTATTACAGCGGCGGGCCCAAGGCAGCGTCTCCTCTTCGCCAAGGACCCCGACCAGTTTCCGTGAAAACCTTATATACCCTAAGTGTACGAGCCCAAACCCACCTCTCCAAATTCCCTGAAACTAGTCTGAACCAAGGGAAAGAAAGATCCAATCAAAGTTAACCCTGATTCACATGCCTTAAGCCTAGGTGGTTAACAGTGGACAATTATCAATAGGCCTGTGCTCATACCCCAATAAGCATAATAGAATGTATGATTCTATTCGGTTACACAGATAATTAGGGTGTTCCTTTAGGCAATGGAGAGCCCTGGGGCTCTTCCTTCTGGGGGCCTGGTTTTCCAGTTGGTATGTCGTTTCCATAGATACTGGACTTAGAGCTCAAAGTCCACAGTCCGGCCCAAGATGGAGTCCTGCTTCAAGACAGAGCCTGTTCTGTTTCCTCCTTCAACCTATTTACAAATCCCGCCCCCCTCAAAAAAAAAAATCTCATTTTATAGTTTTTCTAATTTTAATGTATTTTTCTTTCAGGTCTGTTATATTTTGCTTGTTTTTTTTTTTTTTAATTTTTTCAGATATTTTGGAATTTTAGGTTGCAGTTTTCACCCATTTGGATCTGTTGTCTTTTAGCCGTACTTCCTTTATCTGCAGAGACATTATTGTAGTTCTTCTTACTTTTATGGATAATTCTGTATGGGATTTGATCATGATCTTTTCCTGTTGCTCTTTTTAAAGCAAAACACCTTTTCCTGTAGTCTTAGGAGTAACAGAAAGGCCAGGGTAGTTCTCAGAGCTGCACGTCTATAGCTCCCCACCACGCTGCTCTCCCAAAGTGAATTTTTAACAGCTTACTTGCTGAGGTCTGCTTCAGTCCAGCTCCCTACCCCATTTTCACCCTGGCCTTCTTGTTCCTTTGCTGCTGTCAGTCCTTATTCCATATTATGGATTCCGAAACGGAGTTTGGTTTGATTTCTTTGTTTGTTCTGGCCACGTGGTGTAGTGTGTGGGATCTTAGTCCCCGACCAGGGATGGAACCCATGGCCCTGCAGTGGGAACTCAGAGACTTGACCCCCGGACCCCCAGGGAAGTGCGTGAGCCGGATTTTTGACTTTTCAGTTTGACAGGGTTAGTTTCTTGGCCTGTTTTTTGGCGGGGGGTCGGCGGGGGGAGCGGCTCGAGAGGAAGATGATTGACAGAGACTCAGGGCTGTGGTCCCATCGCCACTACCTTCCAAGGGTCCTGGAACCAGTCACTTCTAAAGTCTCAATCTTCATGCTTCAAGCTCACTCCCCGATTACGTCAGAAAGTATTCATCAGGCACCTGCCCCATCCGTGACACTGTGCTGAGAACGCAAACGAGCGAACACACCCCAGCCTTCAAGGAGTTTCCAAGCCGGGGTGGGGCTGCGAGTCGGGGCGGAGAGAAGCAAACACAGCCAAGGCAGATGCTATGGAGACAGTCACGCTGCCTCCCTGGTTTGAAATCAGGCCAGCTTCCACAGAACAGCAACATGCACATCCCCTCAGACCGGAAGGTCTGCTGTGATTCACATATTAATGAGAACCAGGGTTCTTGTAGGAGGATGATGGTCTGGTTTGAACAACAGCTCTTCAAACAGGCACGCTGTTATTAAGGAAAAGGCGGCTGTGTAATTAGCGCGCCCCCTTCATGGAGCTGGGCGCCGCTCACCATCCCCGTCAGCTGGATCTCCTTTGTCTTGATCTGTTTTCCTCTCCCCGCTGGCAATCCTGACAGGTCTCTGGGAGGAGGCAGGACAGCTGGGCTTGCTGCAGATTCTAGCTCCTTCTCTTCGGGGGAGACACCCCACTGTAGTTTTCCGTCCTTCTGCAGAAAAAGCTGCACTGTGCGGTCTGCATTCCTGACGCTCCTCCCGCCTGCAGTTCGCTTCGTGCCCCTTTGTCTGGACGTCCTCCCTGAAAGGCCAGCGGGTGCTGTGTGCTGGCCCGGGGCGAGGGCAGAGGCTGCCCTCCGCCTGGCCCCACCCAGAGCCGCCTCGTGGGCAGCACCGCGTGTGCACCTTGCTTCTGTTCTTAAGAGTGAACTTCTGTCTCCTCGTGTAGAACCCGTCATCCAGCTGTGCAAAGCTTACGTTAGAGATTGTAAAGAGACGTGGGAGGTGTGGGCATCCCTGGGGACAAGTAGCATCTCCTCGGTCCATCTGTGATGTCTCCCTGCAGATCCGGGGGCTCGGAAGGGAGCCCTGAGGCCAGAGGAAGATGGTGTGAGCGAGGCCCACCCCGCGTCAGCCCCACCCCGCGTCAGCCCCACATCGGCCCCGTGGGAGCCTGCCCGCAGCAGGCACAGTGCAAGGCTGCCGAGCAGAGAAGGGGCAGACAGGGGCTGGGAGTCAGGACTGTCACCGCTGCCCCTGAAGTGGGCACAGGCCTCACACCTGCCCCGAGGGCACCTGCAGACGCAGCTCTGGAAGAACGCCTGGGCTCTGCAGCACCGGTAGCATTACCAGTGGGTGAGAACACACAGCGGGGCCCGCTCGGGACCTCAGATCCGCTTCTCCCTGGAAGCCCTCAGCTTCGGGCTGATGAGGTGAAAAGGCAGTTCAGATGCTCTGCGGCTTCTGAAGCAAGCTCTGTCTTGCTTCATCTCCTGTCTGGAACAGCTGATCCTTTCTCATTTGGCAGCTTTGTAACCATTTCACTTTTGCCATTAAATTGCTTTTAAAAAAGAAAAGTCCATTCTTTCCATGGGAAAAGGATTTTGGAAAATATTTTATTTTCTCGCGCTTTTCTTGAAATCCTCCATTCACACCCTCCTGCTCAGATAACTAGGGATATTTTTCTTTGACAGTACACCAAAAACTTAATAATTGGTAGTTCTTCAAAGGTTGTTTCAGATGTAGAATCTAAGATTATCTGCAAAAGTGTTTTATGCTCTATTCGAGTGCCAGATGGGCTTCCCAGGTGGCACTGGTGGGAAGAACCGGCCTGCCAATGCAGGGGACAGATGCAGGTTCGATTCTTGGGTCGGGAGGATCCCCTTGAGGTGGGAATGGCCACCCACTCTGGTATTCTTGCCTGGGAAACCCCATGGACAGAGGAGCCTGGGGGGCTACAGTCCACAGGGTCGCAGAGTCGGACACGACTGGAATGACGTAGCACAGCACCGAGGGCCAGGCAGTAAATGTTTTCCCCTTTGCAGGCCGTGCAGTTTCTGTCACAGCCGCTCAGCTCTGCCAGGCTGTCACAGAAGCAGCAAAAGACTTAAACAAGTGTGACTGTGTCAAAAATTTACAGAAACTTTTTCGTAATAAACTTTTTGTAAGTAACTGCTGACTTCTCCTCCATTACATTAAAATCCGCTGGTCTGTCCTGCACTTGGAATGAATGATTTTTGACCATGCAAGTGCCCTGGAGGGGTTTTAGGGACCTCCCGGGGCTCACTAGACCACACGTGGAGAACTGCGGCTCTCATATTCTTGTTATACAAGGTGATAAGCCTCTGAATAGGAAAGCTACCTTCAGCTGGAGCTTCTGTTTCTTGCAGCCAAAAGCATCTTAGCTGATGGACTCCCGGGTGGTTTCTCAAGTCAGAAATCAACACCAGCTTCTGTCTCGGGCCCTGGGAAGTTGCGAACTGACCACATTCCCTCCACCAGTTTATGTGCCGGCAGGAGAGGAGAAACAGCAGACACATGTCCAGACCTGAGAGCCCCTGAGAGGCCCCAGCAACCTCGCTGGGCCCCAGAACATTGTAAGAGAGATTCAGGAAGCGTCAGTGTCTGTCCTGGGAGGGGCACGGTCAGCGGGGAGAGGGCCAGGGGAACCAAAGTGACATTGTGTAGACAGCAGGTATGCTAGCGGGCATCCTAGAGAAACATCCTAGAGAAACAGAACCAATAAGGAGATTGGTCACCAGGAACTGGGAGCCGGGGAAGCCCCACCACCCTCCTCCGCAAGCTCCAGGAGCAGGGGAGCCGCTGAGGTGGCTGCAGTCTGAGCCCTGAGGCCTGAGAATCTGGAGAGTGGGTGGTGCGAGTCCCAGACTGAGGGCGGAAGACTGAGGCTCCAGCTCAAACAGTCGGGCAAAGACAGCAGGTTCTCCCTCCACCTTTCTGTTCTACTCAGGCCTCGATGCATCAGGGGATGCCCAGCACACTGGGAAAAGCAACCTGCTTCACTGGGTTTGCTGATTCAAGTGCCAACCTCACCCAGGATCACTACTACAGACCCTCCTGGAATCACAGCTACCAACCATCTGGGCCCGCCATGGTCCAGTCAAGGGGACCCATACAGCGCACACACCCAGAGAACCATCTCAACGGGGCCAGGCAGGGTGAGTCAGCACCAACTCTCTCCTGGGAAACGACAGGGGGTGCGGGTATCGAGAGGTGTGAGCTCCGGTGGATGACGGTAAAGGGGGTGAGAGCCCCTCTTTCGGATGCTCTGGTATCACATCCACCGCCTGTAACTTAGAACCAGCCTTGGGGAGGAGAGGGGAGGGTGAAACCCCGAGTTGACAGATGGGCTTCTGAATTGACAGAGATGAACCCACACCAAGTTGAGGTGGTTGTTCCAGCCAACAGAATAGGGGGCACTTGACATAGAATTTAAGGTTGATTTTTAGAAAACTTAGGACATTTAAAAATTTTTAATAAATGTACATTTTAAATTTATGTGCTAAAAATTCATCTTCTCTAACAATGGACAAATTCAAAAATTTTGCCACCCTGAAGAAAAAGGATGTATCGTGATCATTTTACTTCTATTTCCTAATTATCACTGAGGATAAGTATCATTTGTATGTTATTGGGAGCATTATTTTCGACTCCACCACAGTGCTTTTCAATGATGTGCAATTAACGTTCACAAAATAGAACACTGCAGGGTCTGAGGAGGAGCCCTCGGCACAGACACGGGTGCCGCTGTTTTTACCCTGAAACTGAGATTCACAGTTTGTCCAGCACTAAACAGATCCACCTGAGGAAGGAACTCCTCTCGTTCAAGTGGCCCTCCTGCCTTTCCACGAGTGTGTGCTGCTCACACGGACACTGCACTCTGCTCTCACGCACATACCCTCCTGCCTTTCCACGAGTGTGTGCTGTTCACATGGACACTGCACTCTGCTCTCACGCACATACCCTCCTGCCTTTCCACGAGTGTGTGCTGTTCACACGGACACTGCACTCTGCTCTCACGCACACACCCTCCTGCCTTTCCACGAGTGTGTGCTGCTCACATGGACACTGCACTCTGCTCTCACGCGCACACCCTCCTTCTCATCCCATCAGCGGCCGCTGGAGCCAAGGCCTAGGCATCAGGCTGACTGTGCTCAGGACTCTGTACTTCCGACCTCTCTCTTCTCATAAGGTCAACTGGCACATCTTAGGATCTAGATGCCACACAGGCCGAGGCTCGTAGTTCTCCATGTTCTATTTCTTTTCTGTTAAACAGATTCAGTTTGCACGCCTGCGGGGGTCATCAGCGTTTATAAGTCACTTTTATTAAAAACCAGATGGAACACGGGATAAAGAAGGCTGCCTCAAATCTCACCATGCTAAAGCAAAAGCATCTTCCTCTTTTTTCTTTTAATGAGAGTCTGATCCTTCCTCAATAACACAGACTTACATACGATGGTGCTGTGTCATTCCCTAAGCTCCTCCCCTGGAGCACGGCATCCATCTGCTACAAACATGATAAATCATGAAAACAAAGGTATTACGGATTTGCATAATCCTTGGCTGTTGTAGATTCAGATATCATCACATCTCTTTCTCCTGTTTTCACTTCTTTATTCGTGTATTTATCGGTGAATATTTACAGTGCTGGGCAGTGGGGTTCACATATTAATAAGACAGACACGGTCCTGCCCTTACGAACCTAACAGTCCAGGAGGAGAGGCAGATGCACGTGCATTTACCCTTCTGAGCCAGGCACTCATCTCTGCATGAGCATCAAAACAGAGGATACTTGCTTTTTAAAATGCTTCGTGAGTTACGTGCCGGTGGCCAGCTGAGCGGCAGTTCCGCGTGTGTTCGGTTGATGGAGTTGCTTCCTCGAGGCGATACAAGCAGAACCACCAGGAAGACCGAAGACTCGCCCTCCACTTTCGGGCCGTCTCCAGACACCACTCCCCACTCTGCCTGCTGCAGGACGGCCAGCGGATACAAACGCTCTTTTGAAAGAAGAAAACAATTAAGCATTGAAAATGCAAGGACAAGAAAGCCCACGATAAAAATAGAACTCCCCAGCCCGCTCTGTGAGCTGCATTTCTCACGGCTGGGTTTGAAGGCAGAGTTCTCACCAGAGTGCCTCCTGTCTGGACTCTTCTTCCTTAATAAGGAGGAAGTCACCAAAACAGTAAGAAACCACCCCTCTTCCTAGGGTGTCACTCTAGGCCCGTTACGAGGAATCTGTTTCATGTTTCACTGTTTTTTAGCTGCTTGTCGTGCCCAACGCTATTGCTCCCCCACGGATTGCAGCCCGCCAGGCTCCTCTGTCCATGGGATTTTGCAGGCAAGAATACTGGACTGGGTGGCCATTCTGTTCTCCAGGGGATCTTCCCGACCCAGGGAGTGAACCCACGCCTCCTGTGCAAAAGGCATCTCCCGAATTGCAAGCGGATTCTATATCACTGAGCCACCAGGGAAGCCCCAGAACTAATCATTGGTCCTTAAAGTAACTTATTTATAAACCTACAAGTTGAAAGAATAGCAGCCAACATGTCGTCCTCAAATTTCAACAGCCATTAACATTTTGCCCACTGTGTAGCCTTGGCTTGTGTGTGTGTGTGTGTGTGTGTGTGCGCGCGCGTGTGTGTGTGTGCGCGCGCGCGCTTTGGGTGAATTATTTGAATGTAGACCACGGACGTCACAACGCTGAGTCAGAGCACAGCTTCTGAAGACAAAGACAGCCTCTCCCCGGGCCGCAAAGCTGCTCCCACACCCAGGAAGCATGTCGTTAATGCACAGGACCCCCTAGCATCCCACTGCATCACCCAGGGGTTGTGCGCCAGCTGGACCTGGTGCCAGTTTGGCTGCCGGGCACCGAGCCCTGCCCCTGCTCTGCCCCTTGCTGTCCAGGATGAAAAGCCTGACTTGGGGAGGACACCGTCAAGAGAAGCGCCAGGCACCTTCTCCCAGCAGCTCAGACCCCTGATGCGGGCACCTTCTCACAGAGGCCACGGCCCTGAGCCTGCGGACCACCCAGGGCCAGGCTGACGCCTGCCCATCCCGCCCGGGGCCCAGCTGCAGCTGTGGGTGTTTCCAACGGCTGGAGAAGATGTCAATCGAGCATCATGGGACTGGACCCAGGCATTCCAACTCATTCCTGCACAAGATGCTGCCACGAAAAATGGCTCCCAGCAGCAACGTGCGGGAACTTGCCTTCATTAATATTTATGTCAGAAGAGAGCTGCTCGTAACAGCAAATGCACTTCAGCTTCTCAGAAAAGCGCAGGAGATGCTCTGGAGGCAGCGAGATCAAACCACTGCAGGTGGGGAGGAGGGTCTGCTCTGGCTCCTGCCCCTCGCCCAAGCCCTCCTCCCCAAGCCTGCCTCGGGGTCAGGGCAGGGCTCAGACTCCTGAGGTCCCCGCAGCCGCCCGCAGGGACCACCATGGGGCAGATGATGACGAAGACAGAGCCCCAGGTTGGCCGGGCCCCGTGGCGCAGGCGCTCGCTGGCCCCAGACCCTGTCGCAGTCACGAGAAGGTCAGGGTAGGACGGGCTTTGCAGAGCCTCTGCCCGTGGGGAAGAGGGCCTGGGGTCAAGGGCACAGGCTCCTGGATTAGGGGTTCTCAGGCTGCAGCACCTTGAAGGGAGCCTGCCGTGAAGACAGAGCCTGCGGGAAAGGGAGAACAAACAGAAACGGACTCACTGCTCTGACCGGCGAGAAGCTCAGTGAACCTGGTCCTTCAGTGAGCACAAACATCTCGCTGGAAATGTAATCCCAGCGGCAAGCTCTGGGCATTCTGTTTTCGCCACATTAACGCGCTGACAAAGGGCCGCAGCGTCGCTGATGCAGGAAAAGAGGGAAAGAGTGGACCCTGGACGGACCACCCCCCTCTTTCAGGCAGACAGCCCTGTGGGCCGTGTGATGGTTTCCTAGGAAACAGCATGGATGTGGAGCTCCAGGAAACGTGCAGGCAGGCAGCAGGAGACGCAGCAGCTGATTTCTTTTGCTGGTGCTGTGTGATTCTCGGCCGTCTTCCTGCCCCCTCTGCAGTGGTTCCCTTGTGTCCGAAGGGGAGATCTGATCTACCGCACATGTGTGTGCATGCGTGTGTGTAAGCGCCTTGGCTGGCTGGAGGACACGGGGGGCTCAGTGCGGATTTTATCCTCCTGCTACGCCCACTCAGCAGGCATCACTGAATAACTGGGTGCAGGTCTGATAGAGCAGCAGCTTAGGTGATGAACGTGAAGAGGGGCCTGTGCACTGGGGCCTGCCCTCTCCACTGCGGGGGACGACCTTGGACCGCCACATGCAGGAGTGTGACTAACCTGATGGATGACGTCAAGCCAGCGGCCAGATGGATGGTGAATCCTTCACTGGCCCTCGGAAAGCTGCCCGGGACATGGGGCCCCAGGGAGGCTGGTCCTAGACAAAATGCACTCACCCAGCCCTCGCATCTGTGCTTAATAATAAATGCTTTGTCTTAATCAAATTTGGGGGGTTTACATAGCACAAGATGGCAAAATAATCACTCTATTAGGGCTTTCTTCCCAAGATGACCATATTCCCCACAATATCCTCACCCACATCCTGCTCCCCACTCCGAGAACTGAGGAGAAGCCTGGTGGTTTCAGCTTCAGAGTAAATGCTCAACATGTTCCCTGAATAAGGCTTCCCCCATGGCTCAGCGATAAAGAATCCACCTGCAGTGCAGGAGACGCCTCTTGACAAGAGACACAGGTTTAATCCCTGGGTCGGGAAGATCCCCTAGCGAAGGAAATGGCGACCCATTTCAGTATTCTTGCCTGGAAAATCCCGTGGACAGAGGAGCCTGGTAGGCTACAGTCCATGGCATTGCAAAGAGTCAGACACAACTGAGCGACCTACCTACCGACCTACCCCTGAATTCAAGAGGGCTGACTACAAGGTTTGGGGGTTCTGGATCCACAGAGAAGACTGCCCTCACTTCGGCACAAGCTTGAGGGGGTCCCTGATCCACCCTCAGTCTCAGTAATTCACCAGAAGGACTCAGAGAACTCACTACAAGCTGTTATACTCTGCTTATGGTCTATTGCAGGGAAAGGGCGTGGGTTAAAATCAGGCAAGGGAGGAGCAGCTCAGGGAGGCGTCCAGGAGGCCCCAACAGAGGACTGAGTCGTCCTCTCCCCGTGGGGACACAGTCACGCTGACCCCCGCATCGACGTGTGACGGCATGCATGCAGCGCTGCCAGTGGAGACGACGCTCCAAGTTCTTCCTGCGGCCTGGCCACCCGCTGCCCACACACAGCCTCTAGTGCCAGCTCCTCCTGGACGCCCAGGCCTTGGGCCTCCGGTTCCTGGGAGATCACTCCTGGCGCCTCGTGACCCAGAGCCCCAGCCACAAACCCTGCTAGAGACGGCTGGTGCTCCAAGTCAGACTGGCGGCACCTGACACCGGCTCTCCCTGCAGCCACCACCCCGGCCACCTGCTCCCTCGGTCCTTCTGTGAGCAGACTGTACCACCGTCCTCAAGACAAACAGGTCTTGAGCCAGCCCTTCTCTGCGCGGCTGTGGTGCCCACACGTCCACTGAGTCCATGGACCCCGGAGGCCACCCCAAGGAGGGCCACTTGCCAACTCCAGCCCCTCCCAATCCCAAAATGAGTTCTTCTTGTGGCAGAGAAGGGCCCCGTGTCAATGCACCTCTCAGATCCCCAGACCGGCTTCCACAAGGCTGTGCCCCATGCAGGCACCCCTTTAACAGCCCAGTCTTCACTGCCCGTCTGCCTGACCTCAGGGCCAGGCCATTGCCCACAACCTATGAGTCATTGAAAGCCCAAACACAGAAGCAAATAGCTTGCATTCCAGTCCACTGAGCTGACTGCTTTCTACCTCCTTCAATAAGGGTGGCTGCTTTCCAGGCAGTATGCCAGCCGCAAACCGGGCCGCTCTCCTGGTCAATAAAGCGGTTTCTGCAGCAAAACCCAGGCAGCTGCAGGGCCCAGGGGCTCCTCAAATGTTCCAGAACTGGTCCACCTCCAGAAGACTGAAGGCCCTCAAGGTGGGGGGACCGACAGGGGCTCCCGTGGGACCCCCGACTTCAGAGAGCGCCACAGGAAGACCTTCATTCTGATCCCATTGGTGTCTGCTTTATTTATCCACTAACAACTGCTCCCAGATTTGAACCCCACTGGACTTACCCCGGAGCCTCATGGATCTTGGCTATCTGCGTCTTTGCCTTGACTATCCCCCTCGGTGGCATCCCTGTGCCAGCTCAGGGCAGCCTGAACGCAAGCTTGGCTCAGTTCAAGCTCCATCCTAACACGCTGCCTTCACTTCACTCATTATAGACAGCCACCACCCAGGGACCGCCCAGGGACAGACAGTCGCCTGTTACTCTGCATTTTCTTAGGCATCCAGGGAGCGGGCTCCTCGGGAGCTGGGGCCATCATTTCAAAATTCTTGGTGACTTTGACCTCCAATAGCTAACAGCAGCATGGCTCCAGTTCCACGCCCTAGCTGACCTGTGGCCCCCTAGGAACCACAGGTTCATCACCCGCACCTGGTCACCTCCTCTTACATTTCTGTGAGTCGGGGCACTCGAGCAAATGCCACTGCTGGCACCAACCGTGAAGCCTCTGGGCCAACCGTGAGGTCAGAGGCAATGGTCTCCAGGACTAGTCTTACTTCTGATACCAACTGCAAGGGCAGAGGTCCCTAAGACGGTTCTTAGGCTGGACGGTTCACTGGGAGGACTCGCAGGACTGGCTGAATGCTGTTGCACTCACAGTTCTGTTTGTTTACAGGGAAAGGATGCAGACTGAAATCAGCCGAGGGGAGAGGGCCAAGGGCCGAGCTGGAGAAGGACCTGGCGCCGTCTCTGTGGTCGTCCCATGGGGTCGGGACACGCATCCACGCGTGACGACGGGCACGGAGGACGGCCGGCCCGGGCACTCGCCTGAGTCCTGCGCTCAGAGCGCCTCTTGGGCACATTTGAGGATGGCCCTGCCCACACACCCGACCCCATCATACCCTCACCACATGCTGCAGGTCTCCTTTCGCACTAAGTTCAATCACTTGCCCTCAGGGAGACCCTGGGGGAGAGGCTGGAAGCGGGCCTGGAGCAGCTGGGGCAGGAAACTCAGACAGCCTAGGATCTGGGACGTGGGGCCAGGTTTGGGCCATACGACCTCTTGGTTCTACAAGGGTTCCCCTCGGCAGGGTGTGGCCAACACAGGGAAGACCAGGCCTGCACGTGGAACAGACTTGTCACTCCGCCGGTCTTATTTACTGGCCCTTATCTAATCTTTAACCAAACGGCCTTCTTTTATCAGCAGGACACTGTTAACCTCTGATTTCGGTTCCCAGGCTCTAGACGACCGGAAAGCTCTCTGTGGCCGTCTTTATGGGACTCAAGCACACCACAGCTACGAGCCGACGTGCAGAATCAGGCCGCAGGAACAGGCTTCGACCTTCCTTCTTTTCCAGGTTCTCAAGAAGCTTTGGAACAAGAGACTAAGGGATCTGCGGACTTGTCTGGTGATCCAGCGGCTAAGACTGCAGGCTCCCAGTGCAGGGGGCCCAGGTTCGGTCCCTAGTCAGGGAAGCAAATCCCACAGGCCACAACCAAGAGTTCCCATGCTGCAGCTAAGACCTGGTGCAGCACCAAATAATATGATTTTAAGGGAGAGACTAAGGGCTCTGGGGGCTCTCACGTGAACACCTGTGTCTGGAGCCACTCAGTCGAGGGCCAGAAGCCCACACCTTCCACACACTCTGCTTCAGGACGCAACCAGCACAGAGGACAATCTCACCAGACATTCATGTCATCACCAGAGACTCCAGGGACTCAGCAAACGGCCCTCCACAGCTGGCCGGCACTGGGCGTGGTCCCGGCTGACCACAGGGGCCCTGGAGCAGAGGTCAGGAGTAACGAGCGTGCGGGCGTTCTCATACATGTCTGCACCACCGCGGAAGCACTTCCTGCAAACTGAGAGATCATCACATCGCCACTGCCCTTCTGACTCTGCCCTTGAAGTAGGCCTGAGGCCCGATATCTCAGAGTCTTCTCAACAGCTCCCTTCCTGTGTTTTCCTCCCTAATTTACCTAGAATATTTGTTAAAATAACATTCCTGAGCACCCCTCTGGTGAAAGCCCCAGTCTCTAAGACCCTCTAACAGCATCGGTTTAGGAACTAGCTCAGCAGATGACAACAGGGCCAACAAGAAACTGGAAGTCCACCCAGCCCTGAAAACCAATCAACCCATGTCAACCTCACACTGACCGTAACTCGTCCCTCGGAGCGTCTGACCACAGACTGGATCCGTATGAAACAGCAGGAGTGACGGCCAGGTCTTCACAGCTGCCCATGTCTTACCAAACATCGGCCGGCTCCCTGCACGGGCCGCAGGCTGAAACAAACGCTCAGGTGAAGACTGTACCCTTGACGGTTCGGGCTGCCGGGCTGCTAACGTCAGAGAACACTTTCCTGCCGCAGCCAGCTGATTTTACACTGGCTTGCTCTCCCTGCCTTGCTCCCTGGAGTGGTCCCAGCTCTGGCCGCTGCCCCCAGAGGTGACCGTCCATCCGCTGAGATGCTGACGCTCAGCCCTGCCTGGGGGCCCAGCCTCCCGAGCAACCGCAGCTGTGCCCCTCTCCTCTTCCTCCAGGGCCCCTCCCAGCTTCCCAGCCTGTCTCCCTGACATGGCTCCGCAGAAGCTGCTGGAGGAGCAGGGTGGCAGCTGCGGGCCTGTCTGCGGCTCCCTGCCTGTCTGCCCACACTGCCACTGTTCCAAGGACAGGAGAGGAAGGGAAGGGCCATCGTGCTGACACCTAGGATGCCAGACCATCACGTGCTTCTTTCTCTGTCTCCAGTTTTGGGAAGTCATCAGCGATGAGCATGGCATCGACCCCACTGGCAGTTACCATGGAGACAGTGACTTGCAGCTGGAGAGAATCAACGTGTACTACAACGAGGCTGCTGGTGAGGACTGCCGCGTGCTCGGCCCCCTCTCCTGTGTTCTGTTCTCTGGCAGCCCCAGTGTAGCAGGAACACACACACACACACACACACACGACAAAGAAATGTTCCCTGCATGCGTTTAAAGTCAGCTGCTCAGAAATACCCTCAGAGTCCCTGAAGTTCCCTGCATTCGGGTCATGACCGGGCAGGCCCTCACCTCCCTTTGTAGAGCAGAAACCTCCTCTAATCTCTTTGCGTCTTGCTGGAATTTTCTGGGATGAGCTCTGCCTGGAGGGGCACGGAGAGCAGAGTGTTGTCTGATTGCTCTGCGAGCGCCAGGTCTGAGTCCTGCTGTGTCCCCACAGGTAACAAGTATGTGCCTCGGGCCATCCTGGTGGACCTGGAGCCGGGCACCATGGACTCTGTCAGGTCTGGACCCTTCGGCCAGATCTTCAGGCCTGACAACTTCGTGTTTGGTACGTAGGGGTGATGCGTGGGCCCTGGCTCAGTGGGTCCCCTTCCTCCTGACCCCATGGGGGTCACTGCTGAGTGCCTGGCGGAGGCTGTGTGTTCACAGAGGCCTCGAGTCCCGGGCTCACTGTACCTGGTCCATGGGCTGTCAGCCCTCTGGCCCCTGTCCACACAACTCAAAGGCCAGGGTCAGCCTGCAGAGGCTGCCGCAGCCCTCCCACTGCAGGGCAGAACAAAGAGTGAAGGAAAGCTTCCAGCAGCAGTTCACAGGCCACCGGTCATTTCGGAGGATCCGTGACAACAGGCAAGCCCTTCATGAAGGCGAGGCCAAAGGCGCAGGTTGTGAGCAGAAGCTGAGCCAGCCCTCTGACCACGGGCGCCTCTAGCCTTCCACCTGCTTCAGCTGACTTAAGGGTTTTAAGTACTGAACAAAGGCCTGAGCACACTGGCGGTGAGCACGGGGCCCTTCCTGCAGGAGCAGGTCCGGGCTCAGGCAGTCGTGTAACGCCGTCCCCTGGAGTCCCAGCTCCAGGAGCAGCGAGGCAGGGAGGGCGCGGTGCCTCTCCACAAAGACAGCCTCACGTGAGGCAGCAGAGCGAGGCGGCCGCCAGGAGGCTGACGCGGCCGGAGCACAGGCTCGTTACAGCTCCCGACCAGAGCCATCGACCCAGGGTCCCCCGCACCCGAACAGGAAAGGGCCCGGCGTCCTGGGCCCTGGGTCCAGGGAGAGCGTGGACGTGTTTGTCCAGTGAAGCGCGCTCCTGGGCAGCGTGAAAATGGCAAGGTCCGACGAGCATGAGGAGCAGGGCCCAGCTCAGGGGACGAACCAGGACCCCGGGCTCCGCGGCTCATGCCACCCGGCGGGGGGGTCCTAATGAGCATCCCTGCAGCTGACACCGTCCCTCAGGCCCCCTCACTCGCCCCTCTGGAAGGACGACCAGCCAAGGACATGCTGGGGACTTAAGAACCAGACTCAGCCTCCCTGATAGCTCAGTTGGTAAAGAATCTGCCTGCAATGCAGGAGTCCCTGGTTCCATTTCTGGGCCGGGAAGATCCACTGCAGAAGGGATGGGCTACCCATTCCACTATTCTTGGGCTTCCCTTGTGGCTCAGCTGGTAAAGAATCCACCTGCAATGTGGGAGACCTGGGTTCGATCCCTGGGTCAGGAAGATCCCCTGAAGAAGGCAAAGGCTACCCACTCCAGTATTCTGGCCTAGAGAATTCCATGGACTCTATAGTCCATGCGGTCGCAAAAGTTGGACATGACTGAGCCACTTACCCTGACTCGGGGCGGGGGAAGCCCCGGTGAGGGGCTCTCAGACCCCGGGCGGAACTCAGCTTCCTTCCTTCCCCGCTCAGGCCCCACTGCCTGGGATCAGCCCCCAACAAACCTCCACTCAAATCCTCGTTGCAGGCCCAGAAACAAATCCAGTCTCCTACAGTCAGTTAGCCTCCAACAAAAGAGGAAAGAATATACGACGGAGTCAGGACAGTCTCTTCAGCAGGTGGTTCTGGGAAAGCTTGGCTGCTGCTGCTGCTGCTAAGCTGCTTCAGTCGCGTCCGACTGTGTGCGACCCCACAGACGGCAGCCCATCAGGCTCCCCCGTCCCTGGGATTCTCCAGGCAAGAACACTGGAGTGGGTTGCCATTGCCTTCTCCAATGCATGAAGGTGAAAACTGAAAGTGAAGTTGCTCACTCATGTCCGACTCTTAGCGACCCCATGGACTGCAGCCCACCAGGCTCCTCTGTCCATGGGATTTTCCAGGCAAGAGTACTGGAGTGGGGTGCCATTGCCTTCTCCAGGGAAAGCTTGGCAACTGTGTGTAAATCAATGAAGTCAGCACAAGCCCTCACATCACTCACCAGGTAAACTCAAAACGGCTTAAAGGTTCAAATGTGAGACACGACACCATAAAACTCCTAGACGAGAACACAGGCAAAACATTCTCTGATGTAAATCGTAGAAATATTTTCTTAGGTCTCCCAAGGCAATAGAAATGAAAGCAAAAACAGACAAATAGGACCTAATCAAGCTTAAAAGCTTTTTCACAGCAAAGGAACCCATAAACAAAATGAAAAGACAATCTACAGACTGGAAGAAAATATATGCAAATAATATAATTGACAAGGGGTTAATTTCCAAAATATATAATCTCTCTTATAGCTCAACATCAAAAAAACAAACAGCAAAAAAATACAACTCAATCAAAAAATGGGCAGAAAATCTAAAGAGACATTTCTCCAAAGAAGGTATACAGATGGCCAACAGGCACAGGAAAAGATGCTTAACATCATTAATTACTAGAAAAATGCAAGAGGTATCACCTCTCACCGGTCAGAATGGCATCATCAAAAAGTCTACAAATAGTAAATGCCGGAGAGGCTATGGAGAAAAGGGAAATCCTGTACCGGGCTGATGGGAATGTAAATTGGTGCAGCCGCTACAGAAAACAGCTCGCTATACACCTGAAGTGATGCTGTAAATCACTGACACTTCAATAAATAAACTAAATATTTTAAAAGAGCATATTATAATTAAACACTAACACAATCCTCACCTCAGGCCCGGGGGACTGACCTCAGACCCAAGGGGAGGCCGAGTGTGTGACACGCTGCTCCTGGCCCAGAGAGGTGGCCTCCGTGACACGCTCACGACGTCGAGCAGGGCACGGCAGGCCCTCTGCCCAGGGCTGTGCACAGCTGACCATCCCGGCCGCTCCATCCCCAGCTCAGGGCCCTCTCGGCCCCCCAGGAGGTCATCTGTGCGGTTCCTCGAAGTCCTGGCTCTGAGCTCCCTATTGGCCAGAGGCCGTTCTGGGCTCCGAGGTGCCTGCCGACCCCGCCACAAGGCCCCCAGCATGGCAGCCTGCAGAAGGTCTCCACGGAGGCTTCTGCCACCAGCTGGAGAAAATTCCCCCCTTGGGGGGCTCGCGTGATTAGGGAAGGCCTGCCCTTCCTCAAGTCAGGTGAGCTCCTGATTTCAAGGGGAACTGATCCGGGCCCTTCACGACACCTGCGGAGTCCCTTCACGCTGCGCTGACATTGGTGCTCCATTGAACAACTGGGCACAGGTGTGTGCAGTCCAGGCCGGCGACCCCTGGGCCTTAGAGTTCTGCCTGCCTCCAGTGGGCAGCTGGGGAGTGAGCACACGTGGCCTCTGGATGCTCTGGTTCCAACACCCGGACCTGTGCTCCGAGGATGTGGTTTTCTGTTTACCTGCTGCGTGGCTTTGGGCAAGCCTTCGTCTCTCTGGGCCTTAGTCCGTTCAGGACAGTCTCCGTGGCCTGTCAGGAGTCCCACACGGGGCCAAGACAGGCCAGCGTATGGGCGCCTTTCACTGTGTATGTTGGATTTTCAGACCCCTGTGACCACAGGGGTCGGTGCCTCTCTGGGGTCCTGCTTGGAGGAGTTAACCCACTTGCTCCTCAGAGTAAGGCCGCCCTTGACTGGTATTAAGATATCTCCTGGGCCCCGACTTTCGTGAGCGCTGGGGACTGTGTACTCAAGTCGGTGGAAGAGTCCCAACAGGTGGGAAAAGTGAAGAAGGAAGCTGAGTCACCCTTGCAACTTCCCTCGTCTGGCTCCGACTCAGCGGTTTAAGTCTGCAAGTGCAGAAGTCGGAATGGACATTTCTGCCTCCCAAAGAAAGGCTGGGCTGGGAGCAGCAGCAGCGCTGCAGGGGGAGGCCCGGCTCACACTCACTGCTGAGCTTCCTGGTCCTGCTTTCCCAGCCCGTCCTCCCGGCCGGGCAGTGAGGCTGGACAGCAGGTCTGGACCCGAGCGAGCACTGTCTCCGCTGGACCTGCAGCTGACTTGTGGGCTGCCGTGCCCCCCACCAGGGCCAGCCTCGGCCTGCACCCCAGCCTCGCTTCATTCCTCTGACCTTGGTCCCGGCATCTCAGTTCAGTTCAGTTCAGTCACTCAGTATGTCCGACTCTTTGTGACCCCATGAATCGCAGCACGCCAGGCCTCCCTGTCCATCACCAACTCCCAGAGCTCACTCAAACTCATGTCCATCGAGTCAGTGATGCCATCCAACCATCTCATCCTCTGTCATCCTCTTCTCCTCCTGCCTCCAATCCCTCCCAGTATCAGAGTCTTTTCCAATGAGTCAGCTCTTCGCATCAGGTGCCCAAAGTACTGGAGTTTCAGCTTTAGCATCATTCCTTCCAAAGAAATCCCAGGGCTGATCTCCTTTAGGATGGACTGGTTGGATCTCCTTGCAGTCCAAGGGGTGCTCAAGAGTCTTCTTCAACACCACAGTTCAAAAGCATCAATTCTTCGGCACTCAGCCTTCTTCACAGTCCAACTCTCACATCCATACATGACCACAGGAAAAACCATAGCCTTGACTAGACGGACTTTGTTGGCAAAGTAATGTCTCTGCTTTTCAATATGCTATCTAGGTTGGTCATAACTTTCGTTCCAAGGAGTAAGCGTCTTTTAATTTCATGGCTGCAGTCACCATCTGCAGTGATTTTGGAGCCCAGAAAAATAAAGTCTGACACTGTTTCCACTGTTTCCCCATCTATTTCCCATGAAGTGATGGGACCAGATGCCATGATCTTAGTTTTCTGAATGTTGAGCTTTAAGCCAACTTTGTCACTCTCCTCTTTCACTTTCATCAAGAGGCTTTTTAGTTCCTCTTCACTTTCTATCATAAGGGTGGTGTCATCTGCATATCTGAGGTTATTGATATTTCTCCCGGCAATCTTGATTCCAGCTTGTGCTTCCTCCAGTCCAGCGTTTCTCATGATGTACTCTGCATAGAAGTTAAATAAGCAGGGTGACAATATACAGCCTTGACGTCATCTCAGGGGGACCCAAATGCCGCGTGACTTATAAAACTACCCAGTCTTCAGGGTCACCTGAGAGTCTGCACGGTATTCACGCCTCCCATAAGTTAACAGAAGCCTGACTGTGGACACCCCACACGCAGACGTGTCTGGCTGCCTTCCTGTCCGAACACTCAGCAACCAGGCGGGCCTCGGCCAGCCGCCCCCTGCTGGCCAGCGCAGGGAAAGGACTGGCCCAAGACCTCTGGTTTCCTCCGTGGCCGAGTGCACACGTGTGCCTCCCTCCCTTGCAGAATTCACGGCTCTGTTAAACCTTCTCGGACCACCCCTTTCCTATCCGTCTCCATATTCTCTAACCTCCTTTTCCCTTCTCCTTACCAAAAAAGTTTAAATTATTTCTTTGTATCCAGACAGTGATACTGATTGTGAGGGATGGGCGAAGACAATTTAAGAGTTTTGTAGATAGAAAATACTCCTACTTCTGGAGGCACCACTCACATCATATCAAAAATATTTAAATTTCTATCTTGTAAAATGTTTACTTCATTGTAATTTGTGTCATGCTTAAATGCTAAGCCACGTTTGGCTAATCGATGTAGGTTTAATTTAATTACACATGTTAATTTCACTATTGCAGGTTTCTCTTCATATTTTGGCCTTGTCAGCCCTACCGCTCATTTTCTTAGGTCCTGAAAACCAGCAAGGGCTACGCTTAGAGTGGCCTTGCTGATAAAAGAGTGAAACTAACAGATATTTCTTCTAATTAAGAAAAACAAGAGAACACTGGCAGCAAGGTACAGAGCATCAGCCTAAGAGTGTGCAGCAAAGTTTGCATAATTGAATAATGAATTTAACAAAATTAATCCACCCTGTGTTTGAAATGATCCTCATTACTGTTTTTCTAGCACATGACAATCAGGCATAGATAAAAACTGATTATAAACAAGAAGTAATATTCCTTCACGATCAGATCAAGTATGTCTGGGACTTAGTCAGCAAAGACAGGAACCGTGAACAGGAGACGATCTGGGGTTTCTCTCCAGACTCCTGGCTGCACAGCTGACGCGGCCCTGGGACCTGGATCTTTCCAGGACTTAAGACCTTCGGGTTGTGAGACACGTGGACACGCTGCCCGCTGCATCAGGAGGCCAGGTCGTGTTCTTCCGTAACTCGAAGGCTCAAAGGCCCAATAAACACTTTTAAAATGTACCTTGGTGTGATTTTTATAGTTAAAAAGGCGCTTCATGTTTTAGTCACATCTTCCTTGGTGGATTTTACAAGTTGGGTGGTAGGTTGTTGTTGCTCCCACTGCAAAGACTATTCTAGAGAAAGCTGTGCAGACCACACGTGGGGGGATAGCAGGGGGGTTCCTCTGTCACAGGTGAGACCCCTGGCAGTGGGGAGGGGGCGCTGGCGAGCCAGGGAGCCCCTGGAGGGCAGAGGGTGGTGGTGGGGAAGCGGACCGGGCAGCTGGCTGGATGCCAGCCCACTTGCTCCATCTCTGCCCTGCACACTTGCAGCAGAAGACAGTCCTAGGCTCCACAGGAACTCCTGGCTCCCTCACCTCGGGGAGGGGAACATCGACGGCAATCTTTCCACGCTTGCCCTAAAAGAGAAACAGCAGAGCTTGAGCCCTGGGGTTTCCGGGAAAGTGACCAGCACCCTTTCCGTGCCCTGCTTGCCCGGTGGTCATCAGCAGGCTGGCCTCACCCCAAGTCTCTGGCCATTCAGATTTTGGCGCAAGAAATCCTGCCTTCAGAAGACAGGTGTGAGGGGGCCAGGAAGCTGGGAAGCGGTGGGAACAGCTCTCTTGGGTCCTAGCCTCCAGCCCAGTCTGTGCCCTGCTCTCAGGGTGCTCAGGCTTAGAACCGTCCTGCACGGTGCTGGGACCCCAGCTGACCTCCAGACTCTCAGTCGGGCGTCAGCTCACTTAGGAGCTCTGCGACTCCCCTTCCCACCGGCCCCTTCCTGGCTGTGGGCAGCTTCGTGGACTAGGGGCCAGGACGGCAGCATGGAGGTGAGACAGTGTACTGCGAGGCACGAAGGAGGGGGCATCACGGACCTGGGGCACCAGCACTGAGCCCCGATTTACAGGGAAGAGCTCCCTGGAAGAGAGAACAGCAATGCACATGTCAGCAGCTGATAGAACACTTAACCCCACTTTACAGATGGTACAGCTGAGGCACACACAGGTTAAGTGCCTTGCCCTAGGTCACTCAGCTGGCAAGCGGTGGAGTCAGGATCCGCACCCACTCCAACCGTGCGGGCCTGTGGTGTTAACCCCTCAGGGAATGTAGGGGCGGGCTGAGTGGGGGGACATTCAGCCCGGTCACGTGAATAGCCTTGGCCGTGGGAAGCAGAGTTTGTTCAGAGAACTTAGTATGATCCAGGGATGCTAGGTTACAGGGAAGATGGTAGCAGTTGGGAGAAGATAACATGTATTTGATAATTTGGGGGTCTATGTCTCATTTAAGTCATAGTGTAAAAATAACAGTATTTTTCATTCTTAATGTCCAAGGCAAAAATGATTGAAACCATGATGAAAAGGAACAAAAATATCTAAATAACCCATGAAAGGAGGGAAAAAGGAAAACATCAAACATCGAAAATAGAACTAGAGGACAGTGGGAAGACATACTTCTGTTTAGTATTTTATAAACTTTAAAATTTTATACTCAGAAAATGTGTATATGAAAGACATCCTTACCACAATAACATATATAATGTGTATGCATATTACACACACACATTATACTATATATTTTTTTCAGTTAAGAAAGGACCAGATTGACAATTCTAGTAAAAATAATTCATACCGGGACATGAAACATTCCAGAAAGTAGTTGAAAAACATTATTATATATTTACTCCAAATTATTATTCTTCAAAAATTTATAAACTTCGGTTGAGCTGACTATCTTCAAACTGGGGTTCAGACTCTTTGTTTTAGGTAGTCGTACTTCAAATGCTTTAGGCAAAATTCCTCCATCTTCATAAAGAGACACTTTTTTTTTAAACTTTACATAATTGTATTAGTTTTGCCAAATATCAAAATGAATCCGCCACAGGTATACACGTGCTCCCCATCCTGAACCCTCCTCCCTCCTCCCTCCCCACACCATCCCTCTGGGTCGTCCCAGTGCACCAGCCCCAAGCATCCAGTATCGTGCATTGAACCTGGACTGGCATCTCGTTTCATACATGATATTTTACATGTTTCAATGCCATTCTCCCAAATCTTCCCACCCTCTCCCTCTCCCAGAGTCCATAAGACTGTTCTATACATCAGTGTCTCTTTTGCTGTCTCGTACACAGGGTTATTGTTACCATCTTTCTAAATTCCATATATATGCGTTAGTATACTGTATTGGTGTTTTTCTTTCTGGCTTACTTCACTCTGTATAATAGGTTCCAGTTTCATCCATCTCATTAGAACTGGTTCAAATGTATTCTTTTTGATGGCTGAGTAATACTCCATTGTGTATATGTACCACAGCTTTCTTATCCATTCATCTTCTGATGGACATCTAGGTTGCTTCCATGTCCTGGCTATTATAAACAGTGCTGCGATGAACACTGGAGTACACGTGAAGAGACACTTTTATTAAAAACCCGAACGTGTGTGTGTAAAGGAGCAGACGGGCTGTTATTGAGGAGCTGGTCTCCTGGGCTTCCTCTGAGGTCACAAAGAGGGTGAGAGCGACTGTTCCAGAATAACTGAGACCATTCTCCTGCTGATGGCTCTCGGGTTCTCGTTATTCTACAGAGGAAGCTGATGCTTGACATACATTTCCCCTGGACCACATCTGTCCCTTACTGATGCACCCGCCAAGGGCAGTGGCCGCCCTCACAGGACCAGGACGAGGGCAGGTCCGCTGAAAGGCTCGCAGGGAGGCGGGAGCAGCAGGGGAAGGCAGAGCTTTTAAAAAGACGCACGCCCAGCCTAGCGCAGGGAATTCGCGTCTTCCCTCTCCCGCCTGAGTTTTGTCTTGTCACCCGAAGGGCCTTAGGGGTGAGGGCGGCTCGAACACCGGTGACATCAGCCCAAGACAGGAACCGACTTGGGGCTGGAGGAGGTTGGCTCCCCGCCCCCGTCGCCCTGCCCAGGCCCAGAGGAGCCCTTCTTCTCCAACACAGGAAGACGTGGGGAGAAGCCACTTTCTCCCGAGGCCTCGTCAAAGCCTGTCCCGGCGGGGGGTAGGCTCGGCGGGCCCCACTTCCTCCTGCAGTCTCTTGGGTGCCGTGTCCACATGGCCGACTCCAGCTGGCACGGAGTCCCCGGGTGAGTCACCTGCGGTCGGGCAGGCGTCCTTTCTGCACCGGTGCGTCTCTGACTGCCCGGCTCAGACATGGGTGGGGCTGGGACAGGCGGGCCGGGGGCACGCTGGGTGCTGGGGAGACAGCCTTTGCTGCCAGGGACACCCATGGCCTGGGCCTGCTGGAACCAGTGCTGTCACTCACTCACTGCTCCCAGACACCCTCTCTCGTCTTCACAGTGTAATGAGGCCAGTTTCCAGGTTTCCGTATGGGGCCTGAGCGCTCAGATGACTGCTTAACTGCCTGACTACGATGCAGGAGAGTGGGCCACCCCCCGCAGGAGATGCCCACCTGTTACCCAGCACCAGCCCTTCTAGGTCTCATCTGCTTGGCTCCCAGCCCCCACCTTGAATGAAACAACAAAGGCCGAGAGGCAGCCGTCTCCAGAAACCCTCTGTGAACCGAGCGATCGCAGAAGCTACGGGGAGCAGGCCCGTCCTCTGCACAGCTTCTGGAAAGGTCTCCCTGGTTGTGAAGAGCCCAGGGCACGGAAGCTGGGGCAGCGCTCGTGAGAAGGTGGAGGCCACGCCCTCAGCATGTGGGTGCAGTGCCAGCCAGGGGGCTGAATGTGGGCGCCCCGGAGACGCCCCTCCCCAAGGGGCACCAGGCACCTGCCTGGGCAGGGCGGGACCCTGAGGACTGGCTTCCTGGATCATGGGTGACAGAGCCATGACTTTGCCATTAACACGGCAAATGGGCTTAAGATCTGTAACGACAGCATCACCTTGGGTTTTACAGCGGCCTTTTTGCTCCATAAACTCGACCCGCTTTCATATGGAGCCTCTTGTTTCCTACTCACAAAGCTGGCTGCAGGGCACCTGTAATTATCACTTTAAAGCTGGAGGAACTGGCCCCGGAGAGGAAAAGCAGCTGTCCCTGGTCTCTGCTGCCCTGGCCCGCAGGTCAGGACAGTCCCGAGGAACAAAGAAGGCTGGGTCTTAACCTCGTCCTGGCCAAGCCTTTAAAACCCCCCTGCCCTTTTTCTTTGTAGAATGAAACTCTATGCCTTCACTTACAAGCTTTGTGGCTGCTCAGCTATGAGCCTCCTTTCTGAAGCTGTTAACTTGGGATGGTAATAATGTTTACTCCAGAATTGTAGAAATACACTGTGAGCCACGTAGGTAATTTAAAATTTTCCAGTAGTCACTATGAGTGTAGCAGTCATTTAAAAAACAGAAACAAGTGAAATTAATTTCAAAAATATATCCAAGATATTATATTGATCAGTAATCAATATACAAAATTAGTGATGGAATCTTTTCCATTCTTTTAATTTCCTGAGTCTATGGAACCGGATGAGCATTCACATCAAAGCACATCTCAACGCAGACTCCCTGGGCTCAGAGGCCACACGTGGCTGCTGACCTGGAGCAGGACGCCCACCTCCATAAGGAGGGCAGGGGGATGAGGCAACAAAACACCCCGGAGGCACATGCACCCCCCCCCACAGACACACACACAGACACAGACAGACACACACACAGACACAGACAGACACACACGCAGACACACACAGACACACAGAGACACACACACGTCAAGCTCCATAAGGAGGCCATGGGGACACACAGACACACACACACGTTGAGCTCCAGAGAGGCCATGGGGACACACACACACAGACACACGCACACGCATGCACACACACACACAGACAAATTCTCGCCTGTCGAGCTCCATAAGGAGGCCATGGGGACACACACGTGGAATTTTCCACATTAAGCGGCCTTGACAGGACAGCCAGCGCCCAGCGACTTTTCCTAGTTCCCCCCCAACTGAGCACCTTCCTAACGTGGGCAGGGGCGAAAGGGCCCCCCAGCAGCCCCCCGCCGAGACGGCCATCCTCAGCCCCGGCCAGGGACCCCCACTCCCCGCGCCCTGCAGCCCCTCCCAGCGCTTACAGCCGCCGTGACCCCCACCCCGGGAAGAAAGAGCCGGAGGCCAGTGGCCAGGACAGGCCCGGGGACGGGAACGCGCCGCACCGGGACCCCGCGCGCACGGCGGCCGGCCGCCCGCACCTCGCGCCGCGCCCCGGCTCCCCCTCGCGGTGCCGCAGTCCCCGCGCCGCCCCCGCCGTGACGTCACAGGGGCGGGGCCCCCGCCTTAAAAGACGCGGCCCGGGCGGCGGCGGGGTCTGTGCCGAGTCCGCCGGTCCGCGCTCTGTCCAGGCCCGCGCCTCCACCCGCTCCACAGCCGGCACCATGCGCGAGATCGTGCACATCCAGGCGGGCCAGTGCGGCAACCAGATCGGCGCCAAGGTGGGCGCGGCGCGCGGGGCCGAGGGGCGGCGGGGCCCGAGGGCGGGGGCCCCGGAGGGACAGAGAAGGGGCGGCGGGGCCCCAGGGTGCGCCTGGGGCCGGAGAGGGACCGGGGAGGGAGCTGACCCCTGGGGAGGGGGCGGCGGGGCCAGAGGGCGGGGGTCCCGGAGGGACGGAGAGAGGGCGGCGGGTCCCCAGGGAGAAGACCAAGGAGGGGGCGGGGAAGGGGCCGCGGGTGGGAACCCCGGAGGGACAGAGAGGGGGCGGCGGGTCCCCAGGGTGTGGGACCAGGAGGGGGCGGGGAGGGTCGGCAGGGCCCGAGGGCGGGGACCCCGGAGGGACAGAGAGGGGGTGGCGGGTCCCCAGGGTGCGCGCCGCGGCCGCAGCGGGACCAGGCAGGGAGCTGACCCCCGGGAGGAGCGCGGCCGCAGGGCGGGGCGGGGCCGGGCGCCTCACAGCCGGCACTGATGCTCAGGGCTACGCAGCTGTGGGTCTTTAATTACGGGCCCGGCCCCGGCCCTTGTGAGGGACGCGGTTGGTACCTCCCCGTAGATTGGACTCTGAGATTTGGGTGGGGGCTTTGGTCGTGAAAATCCCGTGGCCTCCTGCGGAATTTATTTTGCGTATATTGTCTGCATTGCGAATGAAAAAACTGCAGTGTCATTGGGTGACAGATGCTCTGGAGGGTTCTGGTGGGTCCGACAGACGGGGTGCACCATCCAGACGGGGTGGCGGGTGACGCCGGAGTCTGACTGCCGTGGGCGCGGCGGCAGGTGGCAGCCCCGGGCCGAGCCGCCGCAGTGGGCGAGGCCCCGCGGGCCGGGTGCCCGGGTGTGGGCGGGCGCCCGCACAAGGACGTGGTCTCTTTCACAACCGCCATATTGCCCCCCCGCCCCCCGCCTTTCCTGCCGCAGACGCACGCTGCACCGTGCCCCTCACCCCCCCATTCCGCCTCTGCAGTCAGTGACCCAGGAGCCCGGCGGATGCCCGCGCCTAACGCGGCGCTGCTTGGAGGTCGAGTTTGTGCCAGGACTCGGCGATCTCTGCAGGCAGCCGCAGGGCGGGGTCCACCTGTCCTGGGCAGGACCTGTCCATCCGCTGGGATGCTGACGCCCAGCCCTGCCTGGGGGCCCAGCCTCCCGAGCATCTGCAGCCATGCCCTCCCTCCTCCTCCAGGGCCCCTCCCCACTTCCCAATCTGTCTCCTGATATAGCTGATGCTCTGCGCATCCCCGAGCCCCTCCGCAGAAGCTGCTGGAGGAGCAGGGTGGCAGCTGCGGGCCTGTCTGCGGCTCCCTGCCTGTCTGCCCACACTGCCACTGTTCCAAGGACAGGAGAGGAAGGGAAGGGCCATCGTGCTGACACCTAGGATGTCAGACCATCACGTGCTTCTTTCTCTGTCTCCAGTTTTGGGAAGTCATCAGCGATGAGCATGGCATCGACCCCACTGGCAGTTACCATGGAGACAGTGACTTGCAGCTGGAGAGAATCAACGTGTACTACAACGAAGCTGCTGGTGAGGACTGCCGCGTGCTCTGCCCCCTCTCCTGTGTTCTGTTCTCTGGCAGCCCCAGTGTAGCAGGAACACACACACACACACACACACACGACAAAGAAATGTTCCCTGCATGCGTTTAAAGTCAGCTGCTCAGAAATACCCTCAGAGTCCCTGAAGTTCCCTGCATTCGGGTCATGACCGGGCAGGCCCTCACCTCCCTTTGTAGAGCAGAAACCTCCTCTAATCTCTTTGCGTCTTGCTGGAATTTTCTGGGATGAGCTCTGCCTGGAGGGGCACGGAGAGCAGAGTGTTGTCTGATTGCTCTGCAAGCACCAGGTCTGACTCCTGCTGTGTCCCCGCAGGTAACAAGTATGTGCCTCGGGCCATCCTGGTGGACCTGGAGCCGGGCACCATGGACTCCGTCAGGTCTGGACCCTTCGGCCAGATCTTCAGGCCTGACAACTTCGTGTTTGGTACGTAGGGGTGATGCGTGGGCCCTGGCTCAGTGGGTCCCCTTCCTCCTGACCCCATGGGGGTCACTGCTGAGTACCTGGCGGAGGCTGTGTGTTCACAGAGGCCTCGAGTCCCGGGCTCACTGTACCTGGTCCATGGGCTGTCAGCCCTCTGGCCCCTGTCCACACAACTCAAAGGCCAGGGTCAGCCTGCAGAGGCTGCCGCAGCCCTCCCACTGCAGAGCAGCCCAGAGCAGGAGGGCAGAGAACAAAGAGTGAAGGAAAGCTTCCAGCAGCAGTTCACAGGCCACTGGTCATTTCAGAGGACCCGTGACAACAGGCAAGCCCCTTAAGAAGCCGAGGCCAAAGGCGCAGGTTGTGAGCAGAAGCTGAGCCGGCCCTCTGATGACGTGCGCCTCCGCCCTGCCAGCCAACAGCTGTGGATTTATCAATAAGAATTTATAGAAGGTTCTTAGTTTTAAACCAGTTGGGTTTTGTTAAACTATCTTCTTAATTAATAACGTCATATGAACTAAATCTTTTGTTGTATTAGATCTTCAGTGTTTCTGAGGATCACTGATATATAGAAAACTTTTCTGTAGATAGACAGTCTTTCTGAAAAAGAAGGCTCTTTGATCTCTAAAATTAGTCCAGAGTCAGGAAGACAGAATTTGGAATTCCTTACTGAAGGGTTAGCGTCTGATACTGTCCTTTCCCTCTGGCAGGCCAGAGTGGTGCCGGGAACAACTGGGCCAAGGGCCACTACACAGAGGGCGCCGAGCTGGTGGACTCGGTCCTGGACGTGGTCAGGAAGGAGTCCGAGAGCTGTGACTGTCTGCAGGGCTTCCAGCTGACCCACTCGCTGGGGGGCGGCACGGGGTCTGGGATGGGGACCCTTCTCATTAGTAAGATCCGCGAGGAGTACCCCGACCGCATCATGAACACCTTCAGCGTCATGCCCTCGCCCAAGGTGTCCGACACGGTGGTGGAGCCCTACAACGCCACCCTGTCCGTGCACCAGCTGGTGGAGAACACGGATGAGACCTACTCGATTGACAACGAGGCGCTGTATGACATCTGCTTCCGCACCCTGAAACTGACCACCCCCACCTACGGGGACCTCAACCACCTGGTGTCAGCCACCATGAGCGGGGTCACCACCTGCCTGCGCTTCCCGGGCCAGCTCAACGCCGACCTGCGCAAGCTGGCCGTGAACATGGTGCCCTTCCCGCGCCTGCACTTCTTCATGCCCGGCTTCGCGCCGCTCACCAGCCGGGGCAGCCAGCAGTACCGGGCGCTGACGGTGCCCGAGCTGACCCAGCAGATGTTCGACTCCAAGAACATGATGGCCGCCTGCGACCCGCGCCACGGCCGCTACCTGACCGTGGCCGCCATCTTCCGGGGCCGCATGTCCATGAAGGAGGTGGACGAGCAGATGCTCAACGTGCAGAACAAGAACAGCAGCTACTTCGTGGAGTGGATCCCCAACAACGTGAAGACGGCCGTGTGCGACATCCCGCCCCGCGGCCTGAAGATGTCGGCCACGTTCATCGGCAACAGCACGGCCATCCAGGAGCTGTTCAAGCGCATCTCGGAGCAGTTCACGGCCATGTTCCGGCGCAAGGCCTTCCTGCACTGGTACACGGGCGAGGGCATGGACGAGATGGAGTTCACCGAGGCCGAGAGCAACATGAACGACCTGGTGTCCGAGTACCAGCAGTACCAGGACGCCACGGCCGATGAGCAGGGCGAGTTCGAGGAGGAGGAGGGCGAGGACGAGGCCTGAGAACTTTGTCAGATGAATCGTGCATCCTTAGTGACTTCTGTTGTCCTCAATCAAGCATGGTCTTTCTATTCGTATACTATGGTGCTCAGTTTTGCCTCTGTCAGAAATTCACTGTTGATGTAATAATGTGGAACTCCTCTGGAAATTGCAATATTGTCTAAGATATCTATACTAATAAAAAAGCATGTGTCCAAAACCTGTGGTCTCTCTTTATTGCAAATAATTTTTATTCTTTCACTGAATGGTTCCTTTCCAAGTATGTTTCTGGGTTTAGTAACTGTTAATAGGATTTTTATTTTCATATTTTTAATTAATAGCCTTTCTGCTGTTTTAGTAGAGAGAGGCAAGTACTGAAAGTGTTATAAGTCACTCAGTCATGTCTGACTGTCTGTGACTCCACAGACTGTAGCCCACCAGGCTCCTCTGTTCTCAGGATTTCCCAGGCAAGAATACTGGAGTAGGTTGCCATTCCCTTCTCCAGGGGATCTTCCCAAACCAGAGATTTAACTTGGGTCTCTCCTGCATTGCAGGTGAATTCTTAACCATCTGAGACACCAGGGAGAGGGGCAAGCAAGCAAATTTATCTCCACTGGCCCAAAGCATTCAGGGACTAGCAGCCAGGAGTGTGTAGGGAGACAGCAGGGCACCACGCTGGCCTTCTTCCCGGGTTTGCGTGATCCCAGCAGCCCCGTGAGCACATGGAATCCAGGGCCCTGGGCGGGGGCTGCTTTCAGCTTCCCCACCTCTCTGTGGACAATGTGATGACTCCAGAGGCCAGTGCACGCCTGCACCCCTCCAACAGAAGGCAGCACGTACATTCAGCTCACCGTAAGAGCAGCAGTCGTGAGCACTACGTGTGCCTAACCCGAGAGTGAAGTAAATCACGACAGGAATGTATATAAAGCGATGGAAGACACTCCCAGTACGAAAGGTCAGGTTCGAGCTCTGCAGCTGTGAGAGAGGGTGCTGTCCTCAGCGGCACTGCATTAGGAGCAGTCTGTGGGGAGGCACAGGGAGCCTGGCAGGCAGGTGAGCAGAGGGCTGGCCCGCGGGCCCAGGCCTCACCAGTCCACATGTCCTGGGACACGTCACTGGAGGAAGCCTTCCGCCAACTTGTTGAATTCGTCTGCGAAGCGTAAGTGCAGGTTGTGCTTGCCTTCCGGCATCAGGTGTAACCTGAGGGAAAGGCGGACGGATGGTTAGTGGCGCATCGTCAGAAAACCCGCCCCCTCCCTGACGTCTCACGGAAACCTCACTGGGCAACCGCCCTGTTTTCTGTCCCCTGCGACCTCCATCAGGAGAAAGGGTGAGTCCATCTTAAGGGGTGGCCCCAGAACAGAGACTCGGGAGCGAGAGCCCGAGGCTGCCGCAACAGCCAAGGAGTGCTCCGCTGCACTGGGAGCTGAACCAGGTAAGGAGTGGTTTGACTGGAAACCTGACTGAGAGGAGGACGTGCAACCTGGTGGGTACCTAAGGGAAAAAGCATTTTAGTAAGACTGGTTTTAAGAGAGGATTGGAAAGATGGTAAAAATACGAAGTGTCCAGAATCCACTGGACTGGAGCTTCCTGGAGTATCTGCGTAGTGGGAAAACCCGTCAGAAGGCGCCGCCGCCTGCTGCTGAAGCCCCCAGGCTGCCCTGGGTGCTGGAGGACTGGGTAAGTCTGCACACGGCCGGGCAGTGCCTCCCTGAGGCTGGGGGTGCCGGCCCCGCCCGGATCTGCGGCCCTCAGGACACGCCGCCCCCCTCGGGAGGCGCTTCCTTTCAACGGGGCTCATCAGATGTGGATGGTCTGCAATTTCTTTAATAAAGGCAGGCTTCTCTGAGTTCTAAACTGCATTACTGCCTATAACAGTGCAGACATGGAGTTTTAAACAAAGGTTCCAGGACACACGTGCAGGCCTGACTTGCTCTGTCCACTGTCACTGATGTTAAAAGGACTGTATTCAGGCAGAATGCCAGTCACCACATCGCCTGCTTCTCTGCTTTCCACAGCAGGGGGCTGGGAGCTCCAGGACCTTGGTGAACGGGCAAGGGGGAAGCTTGGAACAGACCTGTCCCTGGGTGATGCCGGGTCTCTGGCAACTGACCATGTGGGGCAGGGGGGTGAGGGGGTATCCAGGCTGTCAAGATCACCGGCTTGACAGAGGAGGATCTGTGGTTGGTATCTTTCTGAGCCCCTGGGGAAGGTTAGTAATGCTGTCAGCAGTAGCCTAGGCCTTCCCCAGTCAAGGCCAGTGCTGCTCAGAAGAGAAGGGCGAGTGGCCCTCTAGAGGGACGGGGCTCGCAGGACGCTCACGGCTTCTGTCCTCAAGGGACAGAAAGAGCCAGCTACCGAGGATGCCGGCAGGCAAGGGGGCACTGAGCCGCCCCGGGCCTCCCAGCGTGGACCGAGCTAGACCTTGACGCGGAGCCCTGCTTTGAGGGGGCCAGCCCTCTTCCGTGCTTTGTGGAGATCCCCAAGCAGGAAGCACCGACACCAGCTACGAATCCTGTCCACTCAGGCGCGGTGCGGTCTGTGCTCCCCAGGTAGAGAGCTCGGTCTCAGCAAAGACCACCAGCAGGCCCGAGGGCGCCGCTGACTGACCGCCGCGCTCCCCGCGGCTGTCTCGGGCCCTGACCACTGACGGCCACACCAGCGTCCCATCCGCAGAGGCGGCTACTCTGTCCTGAGTCCCTGTCCGTCTCAGGTGTGTGCATATGCCCCCCTTCATCCCGCAAGAAGATAGCAGGGAGGGATGGCAGACTCCACTGGGCCCACCTGGGAAACGGATACAGAAATACACACGACTGTTTCTGGGAGCAGCTCTAGGAGACAAAGGCATTTGTTTCATACCTGATATCTATTTGCAGGTAAAATCTTTGAGGGGCCAGCCTGTGTCTTTAATTATTTCTGGCAAGGAAATGAAGCCCCAAGTTCATGGGAAGCACCCTGCACTTAAGTGGCTCCCTAGGCGTCAGAAGGCCTGTGAGCACAGTTGGAGGAGGACCTTGATGCTCAAGGAATCAACGTTCCTTCTGTGGGTCCAAAATTAACCACTGTTTTTAGCTTCTTGGCCAACCTACAGGGCTCTCCCGGCAGAGGAAGGGCGCGAGCGTAATATGCCGGCCAGTTTCAGACAATCATCGCAGCACACTTTCCTCTTGACTCAACTGTTCCAAAGAATCCTACTCTGAGAAAACGACCTTCCATAAACGAATGTACTGAAACCATTAACATCTGAACGGTAAGGGAATATTTTTCTCCCATATTGATGTATTCAGTTGCTAGGAGATGGGTCTGGAACAGAATTCCTAAATTAAACTTTCTTGCAGACTTTTATTGAACCTGGCTCTCTAAGAGAACACATGTCATTTATCATGAGCGTCAATGTGCAAAAACTTGTCATTTCTGAAGAGAGAAGACACTTAACCAGGTCAGAAAGTAGGTGATTCAGGCCTCTCATCACCATATTAAAATAAGAGTATGAGAGGCAGCTGTGTTGGGGGAGGGACGCACTGTATTACGAGGAAAAAAAAAAGATCCAGGACTTGTCATTTACTAGCTATGCAACCTTGGAAGATGACTTAACGTGTCTCAGCCTTGATTTTACCCCATCTGTAAAATAGGGACAGAATTTTTTCCCATGATTTTGCTGTAAAGTACAATTAGATATTGTAGTAAAATAAGGTGCCTTCTGAAATATGAAATGCTGTTTGGAAACAGAAATTATACAAGTTTATACTAGTGATATTTTATTGCAGAATAAGAAGCATGTTTCCCACATTTATAAACTGTCCAAGAAATCTGTTTGTTAAAATCTCTTGTGGAATAAAGAGCACAATTAGGAAGTGGAGGGACCGTGTCTGAGTCTACTCCGAGCTCAGGGGCGGTCCAGGCGGGCTGGCCTACAGTGGGCACTGGAAGTGGCTCACGTCGGGGAGGAGAAGGATGTTCTTAGGTCACTTAGAATGAGGCCAATTTCAAAAGAATTCTATACAATTCCAAAGATGTCCCGGGTAATGACAGCATCTCTGGGGTGAATACTCAGGCTCTCAACAGGTCAGGGCTCCCTGGGAGTTTATTGCGAGCCACGACCTCCTGGCCAGACCTTACTTTCTCCTTCACAATGTGCCTCACTGTGTTATCAGGGAAACATCAGGTTTATTCAACGTGGAATTTTCATCCTGAATAAGTACCAGCAGAAGCTGCCTCTCACGTCAGCCTGAGTATTTAAACGATAAACTTCTGTTCCACACAGACATGAATGAGGCTGAAGACCAGGCTCTGCTGACACATCTCGTCAGGCCCTCCAGTGTGCCCGGGGCCGGCGGGCAGACCCTGCTCTCCTGTGGTTCTGAGCAACAGGTTCTTCTCTGAGGTGTATATGTTTAAGGCTTAACGTGAAAAGTGTACAACATAATTTTAAGCAGGAAAAAGGCAGGAATCAAAGTTGAAGACAGAATACGATTGTATTTATGTTAAAAAATACTAGGAAAGGAGGAACACACAAAAGTGCTAATCACGGAAGTATTTACGTGGATGGCAAGTGACAGCGATCTGCTTCCTTGTTTTGATTCTATAGACTTGCTGGGCAGGCGGTGCTTTTACAGTGAGAGCTCCCAAGGGAGAGATGGCTGTTTGGGTTGGTGCCACCAGGGCGGGAGCCCCTGATCCCGCTGCCAAAACCCAGGGCACCTGGGCCCCTCTTTCCCAAATGGGGTGGGGTACACCCTGAAAGCCCAGCCCTCAGCCTTTGCCTCCTGCAGCACCTCCCGCTTGCCTCCCAGGGCCCTGGGGCAGAGCGCTGGCTGCAGCTGGACTCACCGTGACCCTCTCACATGTCTGTGTAAGAAGTCTGCATGGAAACGTGGGACCAGGGGGTCCTTCTCGCCGTGCACGATTAAGGTAGGGCACTGGACCAGGGGGAGCAGGTCCCGACAGATGCTCCCTGCAAGACACGAGAGTGTTCTCCTGAGGCCCTCCTGGGGTGGGGGGCAGACCCCCAGCCCCGCCAGCGTCTGGCCTGGATCAGATGGCCTGAGTGCTTCCAGCTCCGACAGTCTGCAGGTTTCCTTTTCTGTGTCTCTCCTGGCCTTTTTCCTTTAAGCTCTACTAGTGAACAAGGAGTCCTGGCTGATTAAGATTCATAATTCATATAAAACAGCAGTTGAACAAAAAAACCTGCAAGTCTTCATATTACATGGGCCATCTGAAAAGCTTCTCCCTTGAAGTACAGGGGCCCCTGCCGGCCCTCCAAGTCTGTGCTCCTCACAGCGAAGCCACAGTTTCAGCAGGACGGAAGCTGCCTTCCACCCTGCCTGCCCCCTGCCCGCCCTGGGGAGACCACAGGCCCTGCCCCGAGGGACGACCGCATTCCTGGGCAGCAAGGCACAGGCCGGGCTCCGCGTCCCGACCTGCTGTTTCCCTGAATCCACTCGGACAGCAGCCACATGGCAAAGCCAGAGCACACACCCGGGCCTGTCTGACGCCAAACCCGCGACGCGTCCGTACACTACGCTGAGCGGCCACAACCCCGAGGACTGGACAAGGGCCTCAATGCATGGAACCAGCCCTGCAGGGAGAGAGGTCGTTTACTGACAGCCTTGCCGTAAGATGATTCAGGCGGTGCCAGATTCTCCGTGACACTTTCTCCCTCCCTTTCTCTTTTGCAGTAGACCTCATTTTTCAGAGTTTCAGGTTTACAGCAGAATTGCAAGGCAGGCACGGGCACACACCCCGTCTCCTCGCCTCCCCATCACCAACACCCCCATCAGACATCTGTTACAGCAGACGCGTCATCACCACCCTGCATCCGCGGTTCTCACGCTGTGGGTTTGGACAAACGCAGGATGACACAGACACGGCACTATGATACTACACAGAGTGCTCTCACTGCCCTAAAATTCCCGTGTGGCTGTTCTAAGAGGTAGTGGGATCTCACTGTCTGTATTTTAATGAGGCTGTTTTCTTACTGTTCAGTTTTTAGAGTTTTTTGCAGGGACTTCCCTGATGGCCCAGAGGTTAGGACTCCGTGCCTCCACTGCAGGGGAGTCCCATCCCAGGTCGGGGAACGAAGACCTCACAAGCCCTGGACCCCCGTCCTTCGGGAAACAGTCACTCCTGTCTGTGGCTTGTCTTTCCAGCCTCCTGAAACATATTTCAAGGCCCTGTTCCTATGGGTGGATACCGTGTCTGAACAGGATATACTTGTTTTGAACTTACAGCAAAAAAGTAACATTTCCAAACGTCCTTCTCATTATGAAAGTTCTGACAGATGACTCATTCTGGAAATGACTACTGAGGAGACAAAACTGGGCCCTGAATCATAACTGTTTGGTAACTGATGTGTTTCAAGGTCAGATCCCACCTACTCTCTATTCTTTTGGCAATTAGAAAAATGAGAGATTACAAATGAAAACAGCTCTAAGAACAGACTTTAATTCAGAGCTTCTCTCAAGGGTGCCAGTTCTTGTTATTGGAACACACCTGTCACGGCCGAAGTGACACAACGTCGCTCTGAAGACGGGAAAGGGCTGAATACCCTTTTCCTTTCCTGACTCCACGGGGGCCGAGGGTCGTGACAGAGACCCCTCCTCTCCTGGCGGGTAAGAGAGGCGGCAGTGGGCTGATGCCTCTAGACGTGAAAAGGGGGACGTCTGTGTGGCCACTGTTTGTTTCTGAGTGACCATCCTGGAGTTAGAAGAGCATGTGAGACTTCTGGAGACAAAGGGGAAAAGACCAGCGTGCTACGAGAGACTCAGCAACGTGAACTCTGTACACATGTCTGTCTCTGATGCCAGAAGGGTGTGCGGCACAAGAACTTGCCTTTGTACACGATCACCCTCTGCTCACGCGTCAGTGTGGAAGGATGGTGGGCGAGTGTGTCAATCCCCAAGGAATTCTCAAGCATCAGGGGAACTCACTCGGCCTCTCTAACCAGCAAAGGGACTGTTAAGTGGCTCGTGTGACCTACCGTCTGGAAGATGCTTAAATTGCTCTATGCCATCCACCCACTTTTCACAGGTTCTGGCAAAGTAGTCGAACCCATAGAGGGCTTCCAGAGGCTTTCTCGTCTTCTCACTCCACTTAGAAACATCCCGGATGCCTGGAAGACAGACAGACGTGTGGGCAAGGATGGGTCTGAGACTAAACCCATCGTCGCCCACAGAGCAGAGCGGCCAGCGCCATGTGGCTCGCCAGGCTTCGCCCGGCCGGCCAGGCCTTCCCCAGGCCCCGCGCCACTGCCCAGCACCGTCGCTCCCATTGGCTTCTGCATCCACCCAGCCCCTGCGTCACTGCCCAGCACCGTCGCTCCCACTGGCTTCTGCATCCACCCAGACCCCGAGTCACTGCCCAGCACTGCCACCCCCACCAGCTGCTGCATCCACCCAGCCCCCGTGTCACTGCCCAGCACCGCCACCCCCACCGGCTGCTGCACCCACGGTGAACGCTGAGTGCTGTGTCAGGGTCCCGCCGTGTTCTGTCCTCCACGGCGGCCCTTGGGCACCAGCAGATTCTGACCAAGGGAACGAAATCAGATCTAAAGTAATGGCTTCCATTAAAGGTGTAAGACAGAAGCGGTATTCCCCTAACTGGGGTCTGCTGCTGCTAAGTCACTTCAGTCGTGTCCAACTCTGTGCGACCTCATAGACGGCAGCCCTCCAGGCTCCCCTGTCCCTGGGATTCTCAAGGCAAGAGGACTGGAGTGGGTTGCCATTTCCTTCTCTAACTGGGGTCAGCAGAGTAAAAATGAGATTACTTATAACAGAGTTTTTCTGAATTGTATTTACATACACTGAGAAATGCATAAACATCATTTGCTCCAAGTTCTGCCACTGGAGAAATTGTAACTACTAACTACAAGCTGTCTCACAGATGACTCTGATCAGAAAGGAAATGATGGCTTCAGAATGGATAAGCAAATTCAATCCCTTAGCCCGCTTTTTCCATTTTTCTTTACAACACAGTGACTCTGTGGAGTCTGTTGCTCCTGAGGACAGTGCACAGTGCTCGCCGAGCCCCTCAGGTACAGAGCTCCATCTGCATGACGCGTCCTGAAGACAGGACGGCAGGCGCACGTGGCCCATGTGGTGACCGGGACTGGGCCGGGCACCTGGGGGCCCAGCATGCTCGGGGTGAGTGGGCTGCTCGAACTGCTGCCTGGGGCAGGTGACCCGGCAGAGAGCACCTGCCGTTCTCCTCCTGCTCCCCTACCCTGCAGATGTGCGTTGGGGTGGATTTCAGAGGCTGAGGACGACTCCAGAGGCTGAGGACACTGAACTGCTCTGGGCGGAAGTAAGGAGACTTTGGATGGGAGGGGGAGATGTAGAGAAGCAGCCTGAAAAGTAGAGGCGGAAGGAGGTCCGGAGGGAGGAGCGTGTGTGGTGCAGGAGGACGGAGAGGGCAGCGCGGGTGGGGGACAGGGAGGGGAGAGTGGGCGGCGAGGGAAGAATGGAGGAGGAGGAGGATGGGAAGGGGAGAGAGGGCTGCAGAGGAGGACGGAGAGAGGAGGAGGATGAGGAGGGGAGAGAGGGCTGCGGAGGAGGACGGAGAGAGGAGGAAGATGAGGAGGGGAGAGAGGGCTGCGGAGGAGGACGGAGAGAGGAGGAGGATGAGGAGGGGAGAGAGGGCTGCGGAGGAGGACGGAGAGAGGAGGAGGATGAGGAGGGGAGAGAGGGCTGCGGAGGAGGACGGAGAGAGGAGGAGGATGAGGACGGGAGAGAGGGCTGCGGAGGAGGACGGAGAGAGGAGAGCGGAGGAGGAGGATGAGGAGCGGGGAGGGGAGCGCGTGCGGCAGCGGAGGACGAGGAGGGGAGATAGGGTGGTGGAGGACCGGGAGGGGAGAGGAGAGCGGGCGGTGGTGGGGAACAGGGAGGGGAGAGGAGAGCGGGCGGTGGTGGGGGACGGGGAGGGGAGAGCGGGCGGTGGAGGACGAGGAGAGGAGCTCGGGCGGTGTGGGACGGGGAGGGGAGAGCGGGCAGCCGGCGCGGGACCAGTGGCTCTGCCCTTGGCCACGGAGCAGGCCACACCCGCTGCAGGCCCTCTTGCCATGAACAAGGAGCTCTTTCATAACATATAATTTCTGCTGCATGGCTGAAGTCTGCAGTAATTGATGAAAACGAGTATGAGTGAGTATGTGTGTGCGCATAAAAGGCAGGAACCCTGAAAACACAGCAGACTGGTGTGACCACTCGAATGCAGGGCTGCCTCGAGGGAGGGTGACTATTCACTGAGGGAGGGTGGACACGGCTGAACCGGGGATGAAACTGGGCCTCACCTGGCACCATCCAGTGGTTCCCAGGGGCAGCAAGTGGACAGCTCTGAAGGAAAGCATTCTCAATTTATGCTCACCATTTATTTTGTTTGTTTTCAGATTAAGGGTAAGCAATTACTTGCTAATCAAAAAACCATCTAGTCAAGGCTCTGGTTTTTCCAGTGGTCATGTATGGATGAGAGTTGGACTGTGAAGAAAGCTGAGCACTGAAGAATTGATGCTTTTGAACTGTGGTGTTGGAGAAGAGCCTTGAGAGTCTCTTGGACTGCAAGGAGATCCAACCAGTCCATCCTAAAGGAGATCGGTCCTGGGTGTTCATTGGTAGGACTGATGCTGAAGCTGAAGCTCCAATATTTTGGCTACCTGATGTGAAGAGCTGACTCATTGGAAAAGACCCTGATGCTGGGAAAGATTGAGGGCAGGAGGAGAAGGGGATGACAGAGGATGAGATGGTTGGATGGCATCACTGACTCAATGGACATGGGTTTGGGTGGGCTCCGGGAGTTGGTAACAGACAGGGAGGCCTGGCATGCTGCAGTTCATGGGGTTGCAAAGAGTCAGACATGACTGAGCTACTGAACTGAACTGAACTGAATCAAAAAACCACAAAACAATCAGAATCTTTATAAAGCTAGTGAAACAACTAGAAAATTGGAAGAAAATGCAGAGCCCTACACACAGCAACGGTGAGATGGAGATGAACAAAAACAGGGAAGTGGAGACTCAGTCTACAAAGTTCAATCAGTCCCTGAAAGGGTTGGGGAGGAGGGAAGAGGAGGGGGAGGGGAGAGGAGGGGAGGGGAGGGGAGGGGAGGGGAGGGGAGGGGGAGGAGGGGGAAGGAGAGGGGAGAGGGAGGAGGCTGGGGGAGGAGGAGGAGGAGGAGCAAAAGTAAGTGGTGGACACCCACTCAGTGAGGAGATCCCGGCCAAGGAGGGTTTTTTGTGTTTTGTTAAACTCTGACAAACTGGGGAAATGGTTCGGAAGAGGAGGGGCAGCCATGGGCGGGGCTGGAGTCCCCGGGCAGGTTTGGCTGCTGGGGGCCTAGCAGCTCCCAAGCTGGGAGCCGGATGTCCTGACCGGGGGCCTGGTGGGCGAACCAGCCGCCTGCACAGGGCCTGGGCAGGGACCCCAGCCGGTCCCTGGCACCCACAGTGCCGGCTGCCTGCATTGGAGCCTCAGCCGGACACAGACAGGCGGTGGCCGGGCTGGTGGGCTGCATCTGCAGCCCCTGCTCTGTGTCTCTAAAAGTCCTCACAGATAAGCCTGAAGGACAACCTTAGAAAGTGTGAACAGCACAAGAGTTCTTCATCAAAACTAAGGTTTCCCACTGGAGTACACTGTTCCCTTCCACACTCAGGGTACCTGAGGCTGCAACTTACACTTCATGTCAACCCCCCTCCTTCCCAGAAGGTCACTAGCACAGCAGGAAATGTAAATACTGATGTATTTTCCTGAGTGTCACTTCTGGAAATAGGAAACTTTAAAACGCAGACTAGTTAAAGTGCAGGACTTTGCTGAGAACCCTTCATCTCTCCATGACCTGTCAACACATGTCTAAGCAGGGCGGGGCGGAGGGACCTACCCTGGTAAATCTCTGTGTCCTGCTCAGTCACGTAGGCGTTGGCCCCCCAGATCACCATCTTGCTGACATACGAGGGGTACCGTGCGGCTGCGATGAGGGCTGTTATCCCCCCGTCGCTCCACCCCAGCAAAGAGACCTTCTTAAACTTCAGTGTCTGTGGCAAACACAGCAAAACAGCACGGTGAGGGCTCCTAGAGAACCCGAGATCGATAATGCCCGGGGTCGACACAGCTTCCTAGCTGTGGGGAGAACCCGAGATGGATAACGCCTGGGGTCGAGACAGCTGTGGCGTGTCCGCTGGTCGTCAGAGAGACACCCCGGAGCCCACGATCTGTGACATGAACGTCTCCTCTCGGCCTGCTGTGGTGAGAAGACCGCTGTCACAGACGCCTAAGCACGCATACAGCATCCAGTGCTGTTCTGAGTCGGGAGGGCGCTACGTCTTCAGGGTGCGCATCTCCCGGAAAAGGACACAGCGGAAGTCAGCTCCACTTGGTCGTGACAACGTGTGCGTCCACACAGGCCTGAGTGAAGACGCTGCGGGCAAGTCTGCAGATCAGAGAGGGCCTCCTGAGAGCTGCTGGAGGGCTGGAGCCACTGCATCCGGTGAAGTCACTACTGCAGCTTTGGGAAGAACCGGCCCCAGGAGGAAGCCTGGGACAGAGGAGACACAGCGGTGAGGGTGGGGGGTGCTGCTGAACCTTTGGGTGAGTTGGCCAGGCTCCAAGAATGCGCTTGATGGGGTACATGGACAGAGGTTACACCTGAGATGCTCCTGAGCAGTTAAAAACTGAATGACTGGGAAAGTAAATTAACAAGTATCAGTCCGAGACATCTGTTGACCCAACTGTAAACTGGTGTGACTCCTGTGGGGAATACTCTGGCTCCACCCTGTATCTTCCATCACACAGCAAGTCATCTCCTAAATGTGCACGGAATTCACACACACGCACCAGGGCAGGCCACAAAGGCCCCACCAGGACCATTTACAGCAGCGAATACGGGCCACAGTGTCCACGCACGGGTGCTCCCTGCACTTCCTGTATGATCACACACACACACACACACACACACACACACACACACACACAGAGCAGCAGCTTAGAAATAAAGTATCTCCCATCAGAAGACGGGAATTAGGACACAGTGTGTCCACACAATGGAATGGATACCAAGTGCCTATTATAAACTGAAGGATATCTGTATTTATTAACATAGAAGTATCTATCTGATAAACTCCAATGAAACAGTAAGCTGGAAAACCATTAGGTATAGAAGGATGCCATCAATACAAACTGTCTATTTACATATTTAATAAGACTGCCCAGAAAAGAAGAGCCTCAAAGCCATGGGAGCAGTAGCTCTAAAAACTTTCCTCTTAGTATCTCTTTGAACCCTTTGAATGTCTACAGGAGTCAGCCTTGAAGAAACCACACACAGAAACAAAATAAACGAAGACGCCCAGCCTCCTTCCTCCTGATTCTTCCCCGAGACCCACCTTCATCAAATCAATGGCATCTTTTGCGTCTCGCTCAAAGAAGTCCACTGGGAAATCCCGATCGGGTGGGCGGGAGTGTCCGTATCCTCGGGGGTCCCAGGCAACCACCGTGAAGAGCTTCTTATTCAGGTTCTCAATCTGAGGTCCAAAATCTGTCTCTCCACTGCCTATCAATAAAAGTGGTCATCCGGTTACACTCCAAGAAATGCTGTCACTGCTTCAAACACACTACAGCAAAAAGAAACAGGGGGACAATGTAACTGGTTTCTAGTCAAATTAGCAGCAAATCTATAACCAGCAAAGCAGACTGGCAGAGAGAGAACCCGGGGCTTCCTCTCCCGCGGGAGCTCAGACCTGCTCCCGCCTCCCCCGAGCGGCTACTCGGAGGACGACGCACTTCTCCCCTTGGTCCTGTATCATTAATAATCCAGCACGCTTGATATCTTTTCAGTTTAACTGTCCTATTTAAAAAAAAAAAAGGACTCATGAAACTGCCTAGAAATAAACCTCCTGAAACAACGTACTTCTGGGTTATTTTTTCTTTTTTAAAATGACTGTTACAAATGAGAGAGATCTTAATAGTATCTGTAGACACATTAATGAGATTTGATCCAAATTATTCAAAGCCAAATTCTAAAATCCCAGACGTTTTTTACAAAGCTAACGAGAATAGCCCTGGAGATTTTATTTTCTGGTCATAACTAGAAACCAGAAAATTAAACTAAAACTCGGAAATGATGGAGGGCAGGACACGGAGGGGATAAATCAGTGTGTTTCACGACAACAGTATGTGAGTATTGGCAAGTAGAACTGTGTTCTCAAGCTGGTGGTGGACCTGACTGGCAGGCAGCATTGCCCGGTGAGGTCCACACGGTGTGAAGGCCAGACTCCCAAGGAGCCCAGTCCAGGGGCAGGTCAGCATCTCATTTCTAAGCTCTACTTGGTTTCTAAGGACTCACAACTCTGGCCACACCTTGCTTCACAAACTGGTGATGATTAGAAAATGTCTTTGAAGACACTGCAGGATCATTTAACATCGTCAAGGACTGTCACTCTCCCTGACAGAATGTACCTTCTCAACACCAGGTAAGCCGTCCAGAAAACCCAAGCCAAGAACAAAATGGATTTCAGTGCAAGCCTACTGCTCTGACATCTGAGGCTGCTCTCATGATCCCTGAACTGGAGGGACTTCCAGGGAACCGCCCTGCAGGAGGGGCAGAAGGTGGGAAAAGGCAGCAGTGGAGCTCAACACCACTTTCAGAAACAAGACACACACTTTCTGGCACACATCTGAAGACCAGGGCAAAGAACACTAAAACCTTAAAAAATTACTTTAAAGAGTAGTTACCAGTATATGATACCTCAGAAGGAAACACATCAACACCGGCTGCCCGTTGGGAGGGGAACTGGTGCTGGGGGACACAGCAGTTCAGGGGAGAAACTTGCTGCTTGATTTTTGAATCAGGTTAATGTTTTACACAAGCAAAAATTAAAATTGCTAAAAGCTTTTCATACAGGATAATGACAGCAATATTGAACCAATGGCCATCTACGCTGGCAAACTGCATCGCTTTAGCTCGGGATCACCCACTGGAGGAAAGGTCCTCCTCTATTACACTAGCTCGACGGAAAGATACTAAACACTGGACACTGATGCCTCAATAGCTGCAACAATCAGCTGAGGCTGCGTCAGCTGGAACCAGCGTGTAACTGAAGAACATTGCCACTTTACTTTTAGGATTAAGAGGCAAATCATAAGGAAATAAGTATATGATGGGATCACTTAACTAAATAAAAAATAAAACAGTAACCCTGCTGCTAAGTTGCTTCAGTCGTGTCCGACTCTGTGCGACCCCATCGATGGCAGCCTACCAGGCTCCCCTGTCCCTGGGATTCTCCAAGCAAGAACACTGGCGTGGGTTGCCATCTCCTTCACCAATGCATGAAAAGTGAAAGTAAAGTCGCCCAGTCGTGTCTGACTCTTCGCGACCCCATGGACTGCAGGCCATCAGGCTCCTCTGTCCATAGGATTTTCCAGGCAAGAGTACTGGAGTGGGGTGCCATTGCCTTCTCCGAAAACAGTAACAGAAACCTTACCTTAAAATCAAATTTGAGATGCTCTGGGATCACTGGAAACTCTACTCCTGAACTTTCTACACCTAAACTTCTTACCTGCAGGAGGCGATGGTGATCCATCTAGCTTTACCACGCTCTGTTCACACCAAACTAATTCTGACCTTCAGAAAGGCTGTGAAAGCCCAGCTTTGTTCTTTGCTCTTACCTTAACTAAACACACCAGAGAAGGCAATGGCACCCCACTCCAGTGCTCTTGCCTGGAAAATCCCATGGATGGAGGAGCCTGGTGGGCTGCAGTCTACGGGGTCGCTAGGAGTCGGACACGACTGAGCGACTTCACTTTGACTTTTCACTTTCATGCATTGCAGAAGGAAATGGCAACCCACTCGTGTTCTTGCCTGGAGAATCCCAGGGGAGCCTGGTGGGCTGCCGTCTATGGGGTCGCACAGAGTCGGACACGACTGAAGCGACTTAGCAGTAACTGAACACAGTCACGCACAGCAGGGAGATCAGTCCCACTTGTAGCAGAAGCCGCCTCACATCCCGGAACCCCTCAATCCCAGGCAAACCGGGCCAGCTGGTCGCCTACTCACTGCCTCCCTCCCCCTGCCTGCCTTCCCTCCCCTTCCTTGACTTGTCGTCCCCAGGCTGCAGGAAGGGGCTTCCCTGGTGGCTCAGCTGGTAAAAAATCCACCTGCGATGCGGAAGACCTGGGTTTGATCCCTGGATTGGGAAGATTCCCCTGGAGAAGGGAAAGGCTTCTCACTCCAGTACTCTGGCCTGGAGTCTATGGGGTCTCACAGAGTCAGACATGACTGAGCAACTCTCACTTTCAGGCTGCAGGAAACTACAGTGTTGGACTTCCATGGAGAGAAGTGGGTATTTAAAGGAATGAAAATTGCATAAAGTAGAAAGGTACTTCAGGGCTTCCCTGGTGGCTCAGTGGTAAAGTCTACCTGCTAATGCAGAAGACACGGGTTCGATCCCTGAGCCAGAAAGATCCCACATGCTGTGGAGCAGCTAAGCTTGTGAACCACAACCCCAGCCTGTGCTCTGCAACGAGAGAAGCGGCCACAACGAGAAGCCCAAGCACCGCAACTGGAGAGTAGCCACTGCTCACTGCATTAGAGAAAAGCCCAGCAATGAAGACCCAGCACAGCCAGAAGTAAGTGAAACTTTACAAGAAAGGTAGCTTTCTGGACCACCTAAAGTTGATTGCGGCAAATATTACAGAAAGCATCTCAGCAAAGCACCAAGGCTGCGTATCAAGCCTGGGCATCTGGGACTGGGGGCCGAGCTCAGAGGACAGCGTGCCGGGCACGCCACGGAAACCTGCGCACCTAGCATCCCCGGGAGCAGCAGGACGGCGTGCTCTCCGCCTCCGGTCCGCAGGTAGTGCAGGTGGACGCCATTCACCGCCGCCTTGGCGGAGGTCACGGAGGAGCTGCAAGAGAGAAGCCCCGAGCCCAGAGGGCGACTGAGCCTGCACGCCAGCCAGCCCCAGCACCCTCCCCGCCCCCTGGTCATCCGGCTCTGCGCTTCAGTTTCCCAAACCCAGAAAGGGCGGGTCACTGCAGCACCAACTCCAGGCCCACCCACGGGAGTGCTGACAGGCCTGCTGACATCAACGGGCCCACAGCCCCGCAGCTGGAGGCAGGGCCCCCGCCGTGGGAGGTGAGGTGGGCGGGACGCTGGCACAGAGCCTCGAGCCCCTCGAGGCCCCGGCAGGTCCAGAGGAGCCACCCGGATCCTCAGCTGCACAGGCAGTGATCCCAAGGGTGACGCTGGTCTTGGGGTCCACGGGCTGACCTTCTGGCCTCTCTGTTCTCTAGGCAGCTGCCCTGGTCAAGAATGCCTGTCTGCTCGGATGTGGCCAGACCGGTCTGTAAGATGCTGAGATGTCTCTGCACTGACTGTTAAGTAGCCGGTCCGTGTCTAGAGTCCCGCACCCCGCCCCCTTCCCTGACCCAAAACCGCCACGCTGCACCATCTAACCATGTGTCGTCCTGGGGGCTCTGCGCAGGACAACCCCCTCGGTGACTGTCCCAGAAGCTCCAGGACCACTGCACCGGGGCACCCAGGAACAGCGCACACATGGCCCCGCCTCAGGCTCTAAGAGCCTCCCAGCAGCTCCCCAGATGGCCGGTGACACGCGGGAGGGCCATGAAGGCACACCAGGACAGATGCTGCCAGGCGCAGTGAGTCAAAGAGCACACAGACCTGGGTGGTAGTGAGACTGACCAACTACAGGCTCACGATCCACAGAAATGTCACAGGACCCTTGAGCTGCGTTGAGTCTCACGGACCCTGCTGTTACTCATTATTAACATCCTGCTCCTTGGACAGCTCCAGAACCAGATAAAATCGAGTAACACTCTACTCCGAGTCATCTTGGGAAACAACAGTTTATTGACATTTCCTTTGCCCCCGGCCATCTGCAGAGCAGCAACTGCACACCCTCAGGGAGGGGAGGGTCGTGATGGGAGAGAAGCGGTCAGACTCCTATCCAGCACAGGAACGAGGCTGCTCCCCAGACAGACACTCGGTGCTTGCTCAGCTCAGGGACTGCTCCTGCTACTCGTTGAGCCCGCAAGGTTCTCCAGGGCCCCTGCCTTGCAGCGTGAAGGATGTCTTGTAACGGCATTCTGCACAGGGAAGGTGTCACATATGACGTGGCCCCGCCATCTCTCGCGATCTCTGAGCCCCAGGGCTTTCACCACCCGGGGTTGCGGGCTCTCAGGCCTGGGAGCCTCCTGGGGCCCGGCTCACATGACTTCCCTTTCGTGGTCTGCCTGACGTCTCCGCTGCCAAAAGCCTCTCACTTCCCTGTGTTTTGCCCTATCCACGTAGATTCCCCAATGCCTAAGCACACGGAGATAAAACCAGGTCTAGACAAGGGCGGATGGGCGCTCAGTGTCAGGGGAGGGTTGCTAAGGCAGAGGACTTTGAAGGTGGCTTCAGAGTATGAGAGGCCCTGTGGGTGTTGGAGAGAGGCAGCTGGGGAAGGGTGGAGAAGTGGCTTTTGAGATGAACTTCTAAGATGGGCAAAATGCTGGAGAGAAAATGGGGTAGGGAGCGTGCTTCTAGAACTGGTGTGCTCAGGGCCCAGGAGTCAGGGACACACGTGGAGCAAGGCAGGTGAGGTCAGGCCGGCAAGAGTGTGGGCACAGAGGAGCAAAGGTCAGGCTAGAGGGCGATGGGTGTGCGGCTGGGCGGTCAGGGCAGGGAGCACGCCTGGGGCTTTGTCACTCACTGCTGGGCCCTGCCCTTGTCACAGCAGCCGGGCCCCAGGGCATCGGAGGCTCCCAGAACCTTGCCTCCATCTCCAGGCTGGAGAAACAGGACAGAAAACTGGACAATAGCAAATCAACTTAAATGTAAGAAAAGTTTCCTTTTAGAAAATATTTATTGAATAACTTTCCACATCAGTACACTTGAAATGAGTGTTGCATTCTCCCTCCAGCATATCAAAGGGCTCTTGGATGGCAGTCAGGCCCCAGAAAAAGTTAGAAAACTTAAAAGAACAAAAATGAACCTCCTTCCCTTGGGCTTTACTCCTCCACCACTTTCTCCCTCCTCTTGTTTCTCTAACCTAGGTGTTCTTAAGCAGGGGTGTTCATTAGAATCACCTGAGGAGTTAAAGATACAGCGGCCCAGGACAACCCCGGGAGACCCACCGGTCACTCTGGGGTAGAGCCCTGGCGCGTGCTTTCTGAAACACTGCTGTATTATTCGCCCATTCATGTACATCCGGAACCCCTACTTTGTGCTGGGCGCCCCATGTTGCCTAGGGATTGGCAGAGAAGACCAGTCTGCCAACTACTGATATTCTGACAGAAGCTGCAGAGACAGGAGACCCTGGGGTGCACACAGCAGACACAGGTTCACACTTTCCACACCCTAACACACCTGCCCACTCAGCCCCCTTGTATATGAGACACTTCCTCCCCCCATGATACCCGGGGTGGGGAGCGGGGGTCCCAAGCTTAACTTTAATCTTCTGGCAAACCTTTAAATCTCCAGATGCCCAGGATGCACTAAATGAACATCTCTGGGATGGGATCAAGGTATCTGCATTTTTTAAATTCCCCAAGAGAATCCAATAGACAACCAAGGATAAGAAAGGTTATACTGAATTCATTTTGGAGGAGAGAAAAATTGAGCCTCCTTTTTAAACACAGTCTGGGAAGCCATGTATTATGTCTGTCCTGTCTCTCCTTCTGGGAGGCTGGACGGACAAGTCTGTGTGTGAGCGGCGAGGGCTGGGCGGCAGGACCAACAGAGCAGCAACCCCCCGTGAGGGAGAGACGACCACAGGGCCGGCACGAAGAGAGCCGTGTGGGGCAGACGACTACAGGAGAACCAACTGGTCAGGTTAATTACTAAACTACATGATGTCCTCTGATGATGCACATTAGACTTTGCCTAATTTTACCAGCGAGGAAGCTGAGAGTTAAGAGTTTAGGTAACGGGCCCCAGTCACCCTGCTTGCAATTTGCAAAGTCGAAGCGAGCACCTGAATGTCACACTCGGCTCAGAAATAAAAACGGGAGCCACCTCATCAGATACATCCTCATTTTGAAAGTCCAACATATTCTCTGTACCTTGTATGTTCAGCTATTCCTTTTGTATATTTTTTTCTACTTATTTTTTAAAATTATTTTAATTGGAGGCTAATTACAATATTGTAGTGTTTTTTGCCATACATTGACATGAATCAGCCATGGGTTGTATATTTTTTTCTAAAAGGATTGTTAGCTACAATGAAGCATTCAGTTCAGTTCAGTTCAGTTGCTCAGTCGTGTCCGACTCTTAGCAACCCCATAGACTGCAGCTTACCAGGCTCCTCCGTCCATGGGATTTTCCAGGCAAGAGCACTGGAGTGGGGTGCCATTGCCTTCTCCGTAAAGGCTGCATCAGTCCGTCCAGTTCAGTCCAGTCGCTCAGTCGTGTCCGACTCTTTGCAACCCCATGAATTGCAGCACGTCAGGCCTCCCTGTCCATCACCAACTCCCGGAGTTCACTCAGACTCATGTCCATCGAGTCAGTGATGCCATCCAGCCATCTCATATCTCATCCTCTGTCGTCCCCTTCTCCTCCTGCCCCCAATCCCTCCCAGCATCAGTCTTTTCCAATGAGTCAACTCTTCACGTGAGATGGCCAAAGTACTGGAGTTTCAGCTTTAGCATCATTCCTTCCAAAGAAATCCCAGGGCTGATCTCCTTCAGAATGGACTGGTTGGATCTCCTTGCAGTCCAAGGGACTCTCAAGAGTCTTCTCCAACACCACAGTTCAAAAGCATCAATTCTTCGGTGCTCAGCCTTCTTCACAGTCCAACTCTCACATCCATACATGACCACTGGAAAAACCATAGCCTTGACTAGATGGACCTTTGTTGGCAAAGTAACGTCTCTGCTTTTCAATATGCTATCTAGGTTGGTCCTAACTTTTCTTCCAAGGAGTAAGCATCTTTTAATTTCATGGCTGCAGTCACCATCTGCAGTGATTTTGGAGCCCAAAAAAATAAAGTCTGACACTGTTTCCACTGCTTCCCCATCTATTTCCCATGAAGTGATGGGACCAGATGCCATGATCTTCGTTTTCTAAATGTTGAGCTTTAAGCCAACTTTTTCACTCTCCTCTTTCACTTTCATCAAGAGGCTTTTTAGTTCCTCTTCACTTTCTGCCACAAGGGTGGTATCATCTGCATATCTGAGGTTATTGATATTTCTCCCGGCAATCTTGATTCCAGCTTGTGCTTCCTCCAGCCCAGCATTTCTCATGATGTACTCTGCACAGAAGTTAAATAAGCAGGGTGACAATATACAGCTTTGACCTACTCCTTTTCCTATTTGGAACCAGTCTATTGTTCCATGTCCAGTTCTAACTGTTGCTTCCTGACCTGCATACAAATTTCTCAAGAGGCAGGTCAGATGGTCTGGTATTCCCATCTCTTTCAGAATTTTCCAGAGTTTATTGTGATCCACACAAAGGCTTTAGCATAGTCAATAAAGCAGAAATAGATGTTTTTCTGGAACTCTCTTACTTTTTCGATGATCCAGCGGATGTTGGCAATTTGATCTCTGGTTCCTCTGCCTTTTCTAAAGCCAGCTTGAACATCTGGAAGTTCACAGTTCACGTATTGCTGAAGCCTGGCTTGGAGAATTTTGAGCATTACTTTACTAGCGTGTGAGATGAGTGCAATTGTGCGGTAGTTTGAGCATTCTTTGGCATTGCTTTTCTTTGGGATTGGAATGAAAACTGACCTTTTCCAATGAAGTATTAGCAACATCAAAGTACTGGCTTGCATAAACATGAATTTTGATGACTTATTTTTACATCTTTCATACATTGTATTATTATCTAAATATTCATATTTGTATTATTAATTTTAACTGCTAATTACCTAGTATGGGGGCTTCCCAGGTGGCACAGAGGTAAAGAATCGGCCTGCCAATGGAGGAGATGAAAGAGACGCAGGTTTGCTCCCCGGGTTGGGAAGATTTCCTGGAGCAGGAAATGGCAACCCACTCCAGTATTCTTGCCTGGGGAATCCTAAGGACAGAGGAGCCTCGCGGGCTGCAGTCCACGGGGTCGCAAAGAGCTGGGCATGACTGACTGCCCAGGCCTTTAAAATTCACTGTCTCAAATCCTTAGGACAATCCGCAAGGCGTGAGGCCCAGAGAGGTTATATAACTCGATTGTGTACATGCTTTTTCTGTAACCGCACTGCCAAATAGAGTCCCCTTCAGGGCTGGACACCAGGCCAGCACTCACCCTGACTGCTGGACAGAGGCAGGGGCAGGTGCGTCTCTTCCCCTCAGGCAGAGCATCCCCAGATTGAACCGGAAAACATCTGTCTTCAGGTGGGCTGTTATGCTTCCTAAGTTATTAATACTGTAACTGCACATAACATACAACTGCAGGTAGAAAAGGCTTGGGGTGGAAGACGGCAGACGTACAGAGGAGCTTCTGGAACACAACTCAATTGTGGGTCAGGGCACCCGTGGTTCTGAAGCCATGTCTTACAGGAGTGCTCTCATCTACTTACACAAGCTGCACTCTTGTTTCAGGATTAATCAACACCCTGCTTGTTTGGCCCATCACAGTGAAAGTCAAAGTGAAGCGGCTCAGTCCTGACTCTTTGCAACCCCATGGACTGCAGCCTACCAGGCTTCTCCGTCCATGGGATTCTCCAGGCAAGAATACTGGAGTGGGTTGCCATTTCCTTGGTCAGATCAATTTCAACTGCATTTACAAAATGGCGGTTCAAAATCCAGAGAAACCTGTTTCCCAGGGATATTTTAGGGCGAATGATCTGCATTGCTAAGTGGATGAGGCCTTCTTGCAACCACTAACCAACAGTAACAGATACTGGTGCAATCACAGTAATATCATTTCAATCCCTTTCTGTAAACAGGAAACGGGATAGATGGGCATTTTTCAGTGGACTTACAGAGGCTGCAGACACTGACATTATTTTACCATCTGTATGAAAACAGTTTTGAAAATCTAATAGATATAAAATGGTAACAACATCAAATCCTAAACTCAAGACCCAATGAATCAGAGTATGAAAGCATAAAGCTAGTCAGACCTCTCCTTACGCCTTCGGAATGGACTTTTCCCCATCAAGTACAGTGAAGCTCTGAAGGCCAGGTACCCGCCGAGCTTGTGCGCAGACACCTTCCTCGTCAAGAGCGGAACTGACCCGCCGGCAGTGAGCAGCGACCACCCCGCGCGCGCCCCATGACAGGCCACCATCACCTGGGACCAGGGGCGCCCACTTTGGGACTGGGGGTCAGAGGTTAATCCAGGAGCTGTTTACTCTCAAGGTATGTGGGGGTGGTAAGAGGAGAGAAAGGCAGACTCTCGGGCGTCTCCACGGCCTGCACCCCTCGGGGAGCCGGGCCCAGGAACCCGCATCTTCCGGTCCCCCGGGTGGGTCTCCCGCACGTCCCAGCTCGAGGTCCAGCCCGCGGCTCCATGACCTGACGCGGCGCGGACACCGCAGGCTGGCCTGGAGCCAGGGTCCGGGGTTCAAGAGCGCCTCCTCCCTGGCCTCAGTCCTCACGGACGCCCCACCGAGGCCGAGCGCAGCGCCCCCTCGGCCGCGCCCAGGTCACGGCTTGACGGGCAAGGGGTCGGTCAGGCGGCGACCACTCACGGCCCCGGCCCGGCCGCTGGCCCCTGCCCCCTTCCCGCCGCCCCGAGCGCGCGGACGAGGATATGGGGGCCCCTGGAGGGGAGCGGCGCCATTACCCGAACGCGGCCGCGGGTCCGGCCCGGGGGATTTGGATGCCGGGCTTCAGCGCTGAGAGGAGGTGCCTCATCCGCCGCGCGGCCCGACTGCCTAGCGCTGCCGCCATGGTGAGTGCATATGACTGCCCGGGGAGTGCGCACGCGCCGGGTCTCCCAGCAGCCTGGAGCGCGCACCGCCCCGAGCACGCATGCGCCCGGCCCTCGGTCGCCCCGAGCTCGACCCCTTCCGCCCCGAGCTCGACCCCTTCCGCCCCGAGCTCGACCCCTTCCGCCCCGAGCACGCATGCGCGGGGCAATCTGGGCGCTGAGCTGGAGACCAAGGGTGTCCAGGCGATCCCTCGCCGCCCCTGTGCTCGCGGTTCCCGGGGACACCGGCACAGAGCGTCTCCTCTGGGTGTCACCTGTAGCCTAACGGTGACCGGCGTCTCGCCCTCGCGGAGGAGTGGGCTCAGGGCCGCCAGCCTGACAGCTGGAGGGGACTGGGGTTTGCTTTGTGCGTTTTTACACCGGCCCACACGCGCTAGGGCCCCTGCCCTCGGGGATCCTGGAGATTAGGGAGGGCCAGCGGCGGCTGGAGAGCGGTGCGGGCGGGGGGCCGGGCCTCGAGAGCTAAGCCGGAGCCTCCGATGAATCCCGCAGACAGGCCGGGGCTCCCGCTTCTCGGCGCTGTGGCGGGAGCAGAGAGGGGCGCCAGGTGCGGAGGATGGGGGTTGTGTCCGCGTGGGGTCCCTGGCCGCCTCCGGGGCGGGGGATCGGCGAGGACGGCAGGCTCGGTTGTAAACGGAGTCGCGTGTGAGTCCAGATCAGTGAGGCCCCTGCGGCCCAGGTGGGAAGCAGGTGGGTGTCGGGCTGGGCCGGGGGCAGGGTTAGTGTCTAATGGGGGCAGAGCCTCAGTTTTGCAGGAACGTGGCGGCAAACAGTGTGAATGTGCTAGGGCTGTGCACTTAAAGACGGTTGAGATGGCAGATTTTATGTGTATTTCACCACTGTTGAGTGTGTGTGCTTCTTACGACCAGTTCAGTCTTTAAAGATTATAAACAGTATTTGCAGCTGAAGGTTCCATAGGGAAAATAAAAAACAATACCTTTTGATTGTGGCTACTCTCTCCAGCGTCTGCCTGCAATGCAGGAGACCCGGGTTCAATTCCTGGGTTGGGAAGATCCCCTGGAGAAGGAAATGGCAATCCACTCCAGCACTCTTGCCTGGAAAATCCCATGGACGGAAGAGCCTGATAGGCTACAGTCCATGGGGTTGCAAAGAGTCGGACACGACTGAGCGACTTCACTTCACTTCACTCTCTCCCTTAACAGAAAACAACCGCATATCGGTGGCTGCTGTTTAGCCTTGTCTTGATTTGGAGATTCCAGCAGCTTCCTTGCATTTTATATTACTTCTTCTGGACACCCTTCCATTGTAACAGTGGAGTGGATTGCACAGTGCTTCCTGGTGTTACAGCCATAGGACATTGTTTTACCCGCAGTGTCCTCCTTGACCCATGGGAGTTTCTTGGCAGTAAAGGGAGGTTTGATTTAAATACTATGATAAAATGTTTTTTCAACATAAAGCTGTTGCATCAATTTCCTGCACAGAAGGAAAGAGAAATATGTAATGTTCCAGCTACTGTTGTTTGACTTTCAGAATCTTGGGTGGGGTCAACATTTCCTTATTTTTTTTTATGAAATGTTGATTGGGATTTCTTGTCAGAGATGTTGAGGGTTAAAAATAATTCTACAATTTTAACACTAGTTATCCTACTGGTCAGCAAAAATGGTAGTGCTGAGGTCTTAGGCTAAGGCTATTGATGTCAACTAATAAAAACCTACTGTTTAACAGAGAACTCAACAGTCTATAAGGACCTAAAGAATCTATAAAAGAATCTAAAAAAGAGTGGATATATGTTTAACATTCACTTTGCTGTACATCTGAAACTAACAAAGCATTATAAATCAACTATACTCCTGTTGGGAGCCACTTTAGGTATTACTGACAAAATGGAGGCACGGCCCCAGCCCCCTCTCCTCATCTCGCAGGCACGGCCCCAGGATGAAGGAGTTAGGCCTTGAGATTCTGACTTGTTCTTTCCTTTCTTTGGTTGAGTTGGCTGGAAAGAATGTTAAGGTGCTTGAGAGAAGCATGAGAAAGCACAAAGCCTTCTACAGTTGTGCCCAGAAAATAATCTATAAAATAACCATTGACATTTGTTCAAGGATCTTTACAAAGAATATCCCAGGATGAGCAAGTAGGCAGCTTGAGGCCATGGGAAGGATTATCATCTGAGACCTGTTTGTGAGGGGAATGTTTATGGCAAAAGAAGTTTGCTGGGTTTAGGATTAATTAGGAATAGCTAGAAGCCTTTTTAGGAGATAATGATCTTAAGATGCTAGGGGCAAACAGGATTTAGAAAGATAAGAAACTGAGGAATGTAGCATGAGTTACAATGTAATCCCAAATTGAGTACAGTAAATCTGGGTGAGGGAAACTAAAAATGTCAAACCTTTGACCTAATGCTTTTGTCAAAGTATAAAAGAGAACCTGAAGCTTGAAATAAACATGTCACTCCGTACTGTGAGTCAGAGGCTACATCATCATCGCCGACACCGTCCATCTCTTCAGGTTGAATCCCTGGCTGCTGGAGCTGGACTCCGGCATACTCCAATAAAAACTAATTTTAAAAATACTATTTTTAAGGACTTCCCTGGTGGTTAAGACTTTGCCTTCCAATGCAAAGGGGTGTGGGTTCAACCCCTGATGGGGGAGATAGGATCCCACATGCCTCTACACCAAAACATAAAAACAGAAGCAATATTGTAACAAATTCAATAGACTTTAAACATGGTCTACATCAAAAAACATCTTTAACTTTTTTGCGCCAGGCACCTAAAATGAGATGCATCATCTTAATTTTAATCCTCACACCTACCTTATGTCCTAGCACCCTATTTACAGATAAACTGAGGCTGGGAAAGGTCAGGAAGCAGGCCCCAGGTGCACAGCCAGAGTGGAACTAATGCCTGCTTGATTTCAGAGGCCTGTGTCTGGATTACACCATAGAACTAGTCCTTCAGTGATTTCTTTGTAATCAGATGCTTCTCACACCTTGACCGTATAGAGACCTATCCTATTGATTACTGTAATTAGAAAAGCTTTTTAAACTATTTAAAATGTCTTGTGAGAAATAACTCCTTTTCGTGTTGCTGAAGATCTAACTTCACCGTGTTGACCCACAGCAAAGATTATCACGACAGCGACAGGCGGGGACTCTGCTGACCAGGGTCTGCGGCCTGGGAGTGGGTGTCACTTACGAGTATCAACCTCAGGGTCTGGATACCTTTCTAGGAGCCAAGAACAGGTTGCCTTCTTTCTCGTATTGTAGTCGGTGTCGTTCCACTTCGTTGATTCCTGCCCAAGACGAGTGTTCTTGTGGCGTTTGGGCCTAGTATCCAAACTCCTCAGGTGTAAACTTAGCCCTCTTCGGTCCAGTGTTTAGACAGTAGGGGCTGAAGGAAAGGCCCCTGAGCCAGGTGTGTGGGACAGCAGTGCTTAGACTCTCGGGCCCGTGGGTGTTGCATTTTGAAAGTCAAAATGCACGGTCAGGAAAGCTCTTTTCTCCCCAGCTTCCCCTCTCCTGCCAGTAGCCAGGTGAAAAGGAAACGCCGACCCACGTGGTAAAGTCACCATGGAGAATCTCACACTGTTTCGTTTATACAAACACATCATTTCAGTGGCTTCTATTTGAGGTACAAAATTTTATTTTAATTAGTCTATTAAAACATTGTCTGCATTTTGCCTCTGACACTGATTAAAACCTGTTTGGAATTTAGAGAACAGTGGTCACAAGGGATCCATCTGGGAAAGGAATCACCCTGCCCCCTCCCACAGCTCAGGACCGTCTCCCCCTCCAGTTTTCCGCTATCCGACTGGATGAGAATTTTTTTTTTTTACTTTGGTTATAACAGGCGCCTATGTGGAGAAGACAGTGTAAAATTAGAAAGCTGATTTAGGTTATGTTCTCCGAATTTTTTTTTTTTCCTTGCTCAAACAAAACTCCCAGAAACCAGAATGAATAGCATGAAGATTATGGGATAATATGAAAGAAAAAAATGATCTTTTCAACTCTCTCCTTTTCAGAGCCCAATTAGGCTTCTTGTTGGGTTGGGCCTTGGCCACGAATAGGTCGTCCTGCGTAGCGGGTGGTTTGCTGTCGGTTCCCTTTTCCATCCTCCAGCTGTGAAAGGCAGGAAGTGATTTTTATGCAGACACAGCACCCCCTGTGTCAGGGAGAAAAGAAGTCCGAGTCGCCGCAGGCAGCAGGCTTTCACTGGGGAGGAGGTGGCCCCGCCGCAGGAGCCCCTGTGGGCTTAGCTCTGGCTGATGCGGATCAAGCAGTTGACCAGGTCTATCCGCGAGCACAGGTAGAGCGCACAGGCCAGCTTTCCCACTGTGGCCCCCTTGCTGCCGGCCCGCATCAGCCACTTTTGGAGCATCTGGTAAACCTTTTCTTTCAGTCCATCTCGCTCATAGTCGTGGTCAATTTCATCGATCTGAGATTCAGAGAAACCCAGCTTACGGGCACAGTTTTTCCAGTGTCTCCCCAGATTCTCCCTGACCGGGTCCAGGTGTTTATCAGTCAGACTAGTGGTATTATCTGCCAAACAAAAGAGGAGAAGGCATTGAGCTATGGCCAGGTGAACATCTGGCTTCAAACACCTGCATAAAGTAGAGAGTACCAGGAGTCAGTAAGAAAGGTTAACTTCCCCACGCTCTGGCTGTCGGCTCCCTGGATGACCCTCACCTGTCCACCAGCCCACGTGAGGACCTGCTTCCTCCTGGGAGCGGCCCCCTCGGCTGCGAGGCTGTTCCGTACCAGCTGAGCCACAGCTCCTGTTTACACTTTCCTGACGTCAAGGGGGAAAACACCATTTTCGTTCCTTTTGGGCCTTTTCTGGTTACATCTGGCCAGAATTAAGGTCACTCAACTCAGGATACCTTCCCCCAGCAGTGTGCATTCCTCTTACTTGGTCCAGGACACTGAGACCACTGCGTGGAAACTCTTTGATTGCACTGTCTTTTCACGGGTGCATTATTTCTGGGCTCATCCTTCCCCTGCCCCACTCAGTCCTCCTTTCTCCTAGAGCCGTAACCCCTCTCTCCCTACTGGTTCCTTCCTCTCAGGCCTTCATAAAAATAATAAAATGAAGCAAACAGAAGTATATAACCACCACACCACCACAAACAAGCCATATTCTGTGATGTTCAGTAAGCGGAATAATAGAGACACCTCATGCCCCCGCAGAACACCCATTCTTTCCTCGGCTCCCGCAGTGCAGCTCTGACCGTCACCACCAGGTGTCAGCCTCCCGGCCAGAGTCTCAGTGCTTCACCAGGAGAGGGACCCTGGGCTCCAGCAGGTTCTCAAAGGTACCCTGTCACCCCAAACCTTAGGAACCTCTGCTCTAGTGCATTAAAGACTGGCTTTGAGAGGATTAGATGGGGCAACCCACTCCAGTATTCTTGCCTGGAAAATCCCATGGACACAGGAGCCTGGCAGGCTACAGTTCAGGGGTCGCAGAGTCGGACACGACTTCACTTTCACTTTGGCCAACTATGGCCTGTGAGCCACACGTGGCCCACTGCATGTCTTAAAGTTTTATTAGAACGTGGCCACACCCATCCGTGCACCTGCTGCCTGAGGCTACTGGTGTGCTGCGGGGTCAGCTGTGCTGTGTGCTCTGCTCAGTCGCTCAGTCCTGTCCGGCTCTGCGGTCCCAGGATTGCAGCCCACCAGGATTCTCTGTCCATGGGGATTCTCTGGGGAAAAAGACTGGAGTGGGTTGCCATGCCCTCCTCCAGGGGATCTTCCCAAACCAGGGATCTGGCCTAGGTCTCCCACACTGCAGGCGAGTTTTTTATCACCTGAGCCACCAGGGAGGCCCTCATGGAAGTGGTGTCAATTGAGGAGCTACAACAGAGATGGCCAGCGAAGCCGGAAACATTTACTCTCTGGCCCTTGATTAAAAAAAGAATGCCAATCCTGGGGTTAATTAGGAAGCTGGGTTCTTAAATCACACCGTTTTTCCCAGGTCGTGTTTTGGGATTAATGTTATGAGGCTGTATAGTGGAACCCCATGTGAGAAAGCCCTCTAATTTTTATTATGCAAGTGCAGCTGAGGGCATAGTCTTCTGTCTTTTACGGAATCCCTTTTGCTGAGGGCCTGATGAGCTCCTGGGTCTGGGCGGCCATGTTGATGATGCTGATGTGTCTAACAGTTCTCTAGACCTTACTATGGGCCAGGCAGTGCGTAAGCGCCTTATTTGCATTGACTCATTTCACTTTCATAGCAAACCCGTGAATTAGATACTCTAATTATGTCCTCGGTACACATAAATAAGTTACAAAGCACTTCTATGGAAATTACATGAGGAGCAATACGGCATCTTCAGGGAGAGTAATCAGAGAAATAATTAGGTGAGAAGGTTCAAGGTTGCTGTAGGATGAGTCCTTCAAGGGCATCTTACCAAAGATAGCTTGGTACTTAGAAGCCGGCTCTTCTTTCAAGTTCATGTATGTGCTGTCGAGCACCGATGAACTCATTCCACCAATCTCCATGTAATTACTGTCGCCAATCTGAATGCCAGAACTGCTGTGTATGGTATATTTTGAAGACTCATCTAATTAGAAAGAAACACACAGAGATTAGTAGTATATCTAGACTGAAAGGAAGAGAAAAAAGTACAGCCTGGTAAAGGGGCAGGACTCTATTCCAAATGCTTAAGTAAAATTATTTATCCTATGCCACCACTTGAAATTTTCTTCTTTAAAAGTTGGCTGAGAGGGAGGAGCCAAGATGGCGGAGGAGTAGGATGGGGAGAACACTTTCTCCCCCACAAATTCATCAAAAGAGCATTTAAACGTCGAGTAAATTCCACAAAACAACTTCTGAATGCCGGCAGAGGACATCAGGCACCCAGAAAAGCAATCCAACTCTTCGAAAGGAGGTAGGAAAAAATATAAAAGACAAAAAAAGAGACAAAAGAGGGAGGGACGGAGTTCCGTCCCGGGAAGGGAGTCTTAAAAAGAGAGAAGTTTCCAAACACCAGGAAACCTTCTCACTGCCGAATCTGTGCCGAGCTTTGGAAGCACAGAGGGCAACATAACAGGGAGAAAAAATAAATAATTAAAACTCGAAGACTGCGAGTCCTACGGTAACTCCCCCAGCGGAGAAGCAGCGCAGACGCCTGCACGCGCCATTAGCAAGCGGGGGCTGGGCAGGGAGGCGCAGCGCGGGCTGCATCGCTTAGAGTAAGAATCTGGCCTGAATACCCTGAGCACTATCTGAGCAAAATAATTTGGGCTAGCAAACCAGACTGTGGGATATCTACCACGCGAAAAGCCAGCCCCAACCTAAGACACCGCCAGGCCCGCGCACGGAACAAAGAACTGAACAGAGATAGCTGGCTGCAGACCTTCCCCCTCCGGTGACAGGCAGCCAGAGCCGGAAGGGGGCAATCGCAGCCCCAGAGAGACATTATCTATAAAACTGTAAGCAGGCTTCTTTGCTAACTAAAACTTCTTGGGGGTCTGGACGGTTAACATCTGCCTGAGAAGGTGCGCCGGTTTTACACCCAGATAACCGAGTGGTGGGGAGGCGATAAGTCACAGCATTGGCGCTCGCCAAACCTGGGAAGAGCACAAAACTCAGGCCCAACTGAGTCTGCGCCTCTGAGGACTACCCGAGTGCCTGAACCTGAGCGGCTTGGACCTGGGAGGTACATGCAGCCCAGGGCCAGCCTCGGATTGTTCCCGGCGGAACAACCTAGAGCCCGAGCGGTGTGGGCAGGGAGGCTACAGGCGCCATGAGCGGGGGCAGACCCAGTGTGGCTGAGGCACTGCGAGCGCACGCCAGTGTTATTTGTTTGCAGCATCCCTCCCTCCCTCCCCACAGCGCGACTGAACAAAGAGAAGAAATACAGCTCCACCCATCAGAACACCGACACAAGCTTCCCTAACCAGGAAACCTTGACAAGCCACCTGTACAAACCCACACACAGCAAGGAAAAGCCACAATAAAGAGAACTCCACAAACTGCCAGAATACAGAAAGGACACCCCAAACTCAGCAATTTAAACAAGATGAAGAGACAGAGGAATAGCCAGCAGATAAAGGAACAGGATAAATGCCCACCAAACCAAACAAAAGAGGAAGAGATAGGGAATCTACCTGATAAAGAATTCCGAATAATGATAGTGAAACTGATCCAAAATCTTGAAATTAAAATGGAATCACAGATAAATAGCATGGAGACAAGGATTGAGAAGATGCAAGAAAGGTTTAACAAGGACCTAGAAGAAATAAAAAAGAGTCAATATATAATGAATAATGCAATAAATGAAATTAAAAACACTCTGGAGGCAACAAATAGTAGAATAACAGAGGCAGAAGATAGGATTAGTGAATTAGAAGATAGAATGGTAGAAATAAATGAATCAGAGAGAATAAAAGAAAAACGAATTAAAAGAAATGAGGACAATCTCAGAGACCTCCAGGACAATATTAAACGCTACAACATTCGAATCATAGGGGTTCCAGAAGAAGAAGACAAAAAGAAAGACCATGAGAAAATACTTGAGGAGATAATAGTTGAAAACTTCCCTAAACTGGGGAAGGAAATAATCACCCAAGTCCAAGAAACCCAGAGAATCCCAAACAGGATAAACCCAAGGCGAAACACCCCAAAACACATATTAATCAAATTAACAAAGATCAAACACAAAGAACAAATATTAAAAGCAGCAAGGGAAAAACAACAAATAACACACAAGGGAATTCCCATAAGGATAACAGCTGATCTTTCAATAGAAACTCTTCAAGCCAGGAGGGAATGGCAAGACATACTTAAAATGATGAAAGAAAATAACCTACAGCCCAGATTATTGTACCCAGCAAGGATTTCATTCAAGTATGAAGGAGAAATCAAAAGCTTCTCAGACAAGCAAAAGCTGAGAGAATTCTGCACCACCAAACCAGCTCTCCAACAAATACTAAAGGATATTCTCTAGACAGGAAACACAAAAACGGTGTATAAGTTCGAACCCAAAACAATAAAGTAAATGGCAACGGGATCATACTTATCAGTAATTACCTCAAACGTAAATGGGTTGAATGCCCCAACCAAAAGACAAAGACTGGCTGAATGGATACAAAAACAAGACCCCTACATATGTTGTCTACAGGAGACCCACCTCAAAACAGGGGACACATACAGACTGAAAGTGAAGGGCTGGAAAAAGATTTTCCATGCAAATAGGGACCAAAAGAAAGCAGGAGTAGCAATACTCATATCAGATAAAATAGACTTTAAAACAAAGGCTGTGAAAAGAGACAAAGAAGGTCACTACATAATGATCAAAGGATCAATCCAAGAAGAAGATATAACAATTATAAATATATATGCACCCAACACAGGAGCACCGCAGTATGTAAGACAAATGCTAACAAGTATGAAAGGAGAAATTAACAATAACACAATAATAGTGGGAGACTTTAATACCCCACTCACACCTATGGATAGATCAACTAAACAGAAAATTAACAAGGAAACACAAACGTTAAATGATACAATAGACCAGTTAGACCTAATTGATATCTATAGGACATTTCATCCCAAAACAATGAATTTCACCTTTTTCTCAAGCGCACATGGAACCTTCTCCAGGATAGATCACATCCTGGGCCATAAAGCTAGCCTTGGTAAATTCAAAAAAATAGAAATCATTCCAAGCATCTTTTCTGACCATAATGCAGTAAGATTAGATCTCAATTACAGGAGAAAAACTATTAAAAATTCCAACATATGGAGGCTGAACAACACGCTGCTGAATAACCAACAAATCACAGAAGAAATCAAAAAAGAAATCAAAATTTGCATAGAAACGAATGAAAATGAAAACACAACAACCCAAAACCTGTGGGACACAGTAAAAGCAGTCCTAAGGGGAAAGTTCATAGCAATACAGGCACACCTCAAGAAACAAGAAAAAAGTCAAATAAATAACCTAACTCTACACCTAAAGCAACTAGAAAAGGAAGAAATGAAGAACCCCAGGGTTAGTAGAAGGAAAGAAATCTTAAAAATTAGGGCAGAAATAAATGCAAAAGAAACAAAAGAGACCATAGCAAAAATCAACAAAGCCAAAAGCTGGTTCTTTGAAAGGATAAATAAAATTGACAAACCATTAGCCAGACTCATCAAGAAACAAAGGGAGAAAAATCAAATCAATAAAATTAGAAACGAAAATGGAGAGATCACAACAGACAACACAGAAATACAAAGGATCATAAGAGACTATTATCAACAATTATATGCCAATAAAATGGACAACGAGGAAGAAATGGACAAATTCTTAGAAAAGTACAACTTTCCAAAACTCAACCAGGAAGAAATAGAAAACCTTAACAGACCCATCACAAGCACGGAAATTGAAACTGTAATCAAAAATCTTCCAGCAAACAAAAGCCCAGGTCCAGATGGCTTCACAGCTGGATTCTACCAAAAATTTAGAGAAGAGCTAACACCTATCCTGCTCAAACTCTTCCAGAAAATTGCAGAGGAAGGTAAACTTCCAAACTCATTCTATGAGGCCACCATCACCCTAATACCAAAACCTGACAAAGATCCCACAAAAAAAGAAAACTACAGGCCAATATCACTGATGAACATAGATGCAAAAATCCTAAACAAAATTCTAGCAATCAGAATCCAACAACACATTAAAAAGATCATACACCATGACCAAGTGGGCTTTATCCCAGGGATGCAAGGATTCTTCAATATCCGCAAATCAATCAATGTAATACACCACATTAACAAATTGAAAAACAAAAACCATATGATTATCTCAATAGATGCAGAGAAAGCCTTTGACAAAATTCAACACCCATTTATGATAAAAACTCTCCAGAAAGCAGGAATAGAAGGAACATACCTCAACATAATAAAAGCTATATATGACAAACCCACAGCAAACATTATCCTCAATGGTGAAAAATTGAAAGCATTTCCTCTAAAGTCAGGAACAAGACAAGGGTGCCCACTTTCACCATTACTATTCAACATAGTTTTGGAAGTTTTGGCCACAGCAATCAGAGCAGAAAAAGAAATAAAAGGAATCCAAATTGGAAAAGAAGTAAAACTCTCACGATTTGCAGATGACATGATCCTCTATATAGAAAACCCTAAAGACTCCACCAGAAAATTACTAGAACTAATCAATGATTATAGTAAAGTTGCAGGATATAAAATCAACACACAGAAATCCCTTGCATTCCTATACACTAATAATGAGAAAACAGAAAGAGAAATTAAGGAAACAATTCCATTCACCATTGCAACGAAAAGAATAAAATACTTAGGAATATATCTACCTAAAGAAACTAAAGACCTATATATAGAAAACTATAAAACACTGGTGAAAGAAATCAAAGAGGACACTAATAGATGGAGAAATATACCATGTTCATGGATTGGAAGAATCAATATAGTGAAAATGAGTATACTACCCAAAGCAATTTATAGATTCAATGCAATCCCTATCAAGCTACCAACAGTATTCTTCACAGAGCTAGAACAAATAATTTCACAATTTGTATGGAAATACAAAAAACCTCGAATAGCCAAAGCGATCTTGAGAAAGACAAATGGAACTGGAGGAATCAACCTACCTGACTTCAGGCTCTACTACAAAGCCACAGTCATCAAGACAGTATGGTACTGTCACAAAGACAGAAATATAGATCAATGGAATAAAATAGAAAACCCAGAGATAAATCCACGCACATATGGACACCTTATCTTTGACAAAGGAGGCAAGAATATACAATGGATTAAAGACAATCTCTTTAACAAGTGGTGCTGGGAAATCTGGTCAACCACTTGTAAAAGAATGAAACTAGAACACTTTCTAACACCATATACAAAAATAAACTCAAAATGGATTAAAGATCTCAACGTAAGACCAGAAACTATAAAACTCCTAGAGGAGAACATAGGCAAAACACTCTCTGACATACATCACAGCAGGATCCTCTATGACCCACCTCCCAGAATACTGGAAATAAAAGTAAAAATAAACAAATGGGACCTAATTAAACTTAAAAGCTTCTGCACATCAAAGGAAACTATTAGCAAGGTGAAAAGACAGCCTTCAGAATGGGAGAAAATAATAGCAAATGAAGCAACGGACAAACAACTAATCTCAAAAATATACAAGCAACTCCTACAGCTCAAATCCAGAAAAATAAATGACCCAATCAAAAAATGGGCCAAAGATCTAAATAGACATTTCTCTAAAGAAGACATACAGATGGCTAACAAACACATGAAAAGATGCTCAACATCACTCATTATCAGAGAAATGCAAATCAAAACCACTATGAGGTACCATTTCACACCAGTCAGAATGGCTGCAATCCAAAAGTCTACAAATAATAAATGCTGGAGAGGGTGTGGAGAAAAGGGAACCCTCTTACACTGTTGGTGGGAATGCAAACTAGTACAGCCACTATGGAGAACAGTGTGGAGATTCCTTAAAAAACTGGAAATGGAACTGCCTTATGATCCAGCAATCCCACTGCTGGGCATACACACTGAGGAAACCAGAAGGGAAAGAGACACGTGTACCCCAATGTTCATCACAGCACTGTTTGTAATAGCCAGGACATGGAAGCAACCTAGATGTCCATCAGCAGATGAATGGATAAGAAAGCTGTGGTACATATACACAATGGAGTATTACTCAGCCATTAAAAAGAATACATTTGAATTAGTTCTAATGAGGTGGATGAAACTGGAGCCTATTATACAGAGTGAAGTAAGCCAGAAGGAAGAACACCAATACAGTATACTAACGCATATATATGGAATTTAGAAAGATGGTAACGATAACCCTGTATACGAGACAGCAAAAGAGACACTGATGTATAGAACAGTCTTATGGACTCTGTGGGAGAGGGAGAGGGTGGGAAGATTTTGGAGAATGGCATTGAAACATGTAAAATATCATGTATGAAATGAGATGCCAATCCAGGTTCAATGCACGATACTGGATGCTTGGGGCTGGTGCACTGGTACGACCCAGAGGGATGGTATGGGGAGGGAGGAGGGAGGAGGGTTCAGGATGGGGAACACATGTATACCTGTGGTGGATTCATTTTGATATTTAGCAAAACTAATACAATTATGTAAAGTTTAAAAATAAAATAAAATTAATTATAAAAAAAAAAAAAAGTTGGCTGAATCATCTCACATCCATTAGGTTGGAAACTATCAAAAATACAGAAAACAACCAGTGTCAGCAAGGATGTGGAGAAACGAACCTCTGTGCGCTGCTAGTGGGAATAGAAAAAGATGCAGCCACTGTGGTAACCAGTGGTGGTTCCTCAAAAAGTTAAAAAAAACTGCCATACGATGCAGGAATTCTACTTGTATATGCCCCAAAGAACTGAAAGCAGGGTCTTAATCCGATATCTATACACACATGTTCGTAGCATTATTCCTAACAGCCAAAAAGTGGAAGCTATCCAAGTGTCCGTCAACAGATGAACAGATAAACAAAATGTGGTCCATTTTGGATGGACCACATAATAATAATGCATTACTATTTAGCCTTAAAATAAGGGAATAATGGCACATGATGTAGCATGGATGAACCTTGAGGACACTCTTCAGTGAAGTAAGCCAGTTACAAAAGGACAAATGCCATACAACTCTACTTATATGAGGTCCCAGAGTCATCAAATTTGTAGAGACAGAAAGCGGAAGGTTGACTGCCTGGGGCTGGGAAGGAGGGAGAAAGGGGAGTTAGTGTCTAACGGGGACAGGTTCAGTTTGGGAAGAAGGAAGAGTTCTGGAGGGGATGGTTGCCCAACAATGTGGTTTTCATCACAAATGGTAGTCTCTGGTCTAGACGAGATAAAGGATGAACGTGTCTGAGACTTACTTCTTACCTTCAGAAAACAGCAAGCAAGTGAAAGAATACAGGCAGTTACTTCCCCTTACATCAGAGCCAGGACACAGTGGACTACTGAGATTCGGCTTAGAGCGGAGGACGCCTCCTGGAGGCCAGGCTCTGTCACCCCGCACGTGTGGGTAGCTGCCTGAAGCCCACCTGAACAGACAGCCTAGGCTGAGGGGTCTGATGAGACTATTCCGGGGTGGCAAGGTGCGTCTGGCGGCTGAAGACTCCAAACAGCTTGACCTTTGTTACCTTCTAGTTTCTGACAGAGTAGTGGCTGGCTTTATTTTCAGGAAAATTTAAAAGAACAGTGTGACTCCAAGGCCCATTTACCTCTTGATGGCAAGGAGGTGAATGGAATGGTGGGTGTGTTCCCCAGGAGGTTGGTCTCAGGCACTGGAGTTTTATACAGGCTTGGCATGTGGCCTGGGTTTGGCCCATACCAAACTCGTGGACTCATGGTCCCCAGGTCCAGCGGTCTCACTCCAAGCGGATGAAATGATCCATCTCTCCAGTATGGTGACTGGGGTTGGCTGCTTAGCCCCGCTGGCTGCTGGGCTGCACTGGTGTGACTCATCACACCAGGGTAAGCGAGGCCTTTTATCCCTGGGCTCTGAGCATTCTCATAAGGTCTCTGTTGTGCAAAAGGGTCATGGGAGACCCTGCGTCTCCTCTCCTCCTCACTGCTGTAAGCCATGTTTGGTCTGGGCTGCTCTTTTGTACGCCTGTCCATGCGGCTGCCATAAAGGTGGTAGTTGGCCTCTTCCTGGAGTTTACTGTGCAGCAGGAAGTCATTCTCCTCCGGCTGGTGATCTGGGGCGGGAGCAAACCAGGACTCCTCCACGGGACCCATGCCGAAGCCCTGTGAGCTGTGCAGTGAACTGGGCTGTTCTGTGGCTGGAAAGAAATGACCAGCATCGGAAAGAGCATCATGGAACACTAAGAAGTAAAACAGACCCCGAGCACCATCGGGAATCTGCACCTCGGACAAGAGACTGAAAACTCTGAGAACAAATAAAGAGCATTTACTAGTTGGTCTTCCTCCTAGTTGCATAGGTAGTGAGTGGTTGTCCTGCTGGTGGTGAGACAGCACAAGAAAAGTTATAACCAAGCAGCAGAAAAGCAGGTGTTGTAGGAATGACTAAGGAAGAAAGGGACTTGTGTTGGAGCAGAGAAAGTGTCTCCTTGGTGTGATGAGGGCTGGAAAATGAGAACGGCAGCAGCTCTGGGCTAAGCATTTCCGTGGGTTCTTTTATTCTTTAAAAGCCCTGTAAGACTAGGAGTGGGCTTCCCGGGTGGTGCTGGTGGTAAAGAACCCGCCTGCCAGTGCAGGAGATGCAAGAGACGCGGGTTCGATCCCTGGGTCAGGAAGATCCCCTGGAAGAGGAAATGGCAACCCACTCCAGTATACTTGCCTAGAGAATCCCATGGACAGAGGAGCCTGGCAGACTACAGTCCACAGGGTTGCAAAGAGTCAGACACGACTGAAGTGACTTAGCACAAAAGACCAGGAGCAATTATTACCATAATGATGGATGAGGCTCACAAGAAGTTGAGTAATTTGCCCCAGAACAGACAACTGATGAGTGGCTTTAATTTCTGAGACTCTGCTTTCCCTTTTGTGACAATGAGAAAAGCACCCCTGCTTGACTCTGAGGCCAGCCTCTCTGCACGTCCTCTGGATGTGCCCGTCCCTGACCTTCTCGAGGACTTTGCTCCTGCCTGTGTTCTTTCTTTTTCATGAACTGTCACCTCCTCCCTATCAGATATATTATGTGTCCCTATCAGAGTATGTGTTCAGGATACTTGATGATTTTGGTGAACCTGTTGTTACCCAGTATTTCAAATACATGTATCTTGAAAGTGAATGTTGCTCAGTCGTGTCTGACTCTTTGCAACCCCATAGACTATACAGTCCGTGGAATTCTCCAGGCCAGAATACTGCAGTGGGTAGCCTTTCCCTTCTCCAGGGGATCTTCCCAACCCAGGGATCGAACCAGGGTCTCCTGCACTGCAGGCGGATTCTTTACCAACTGAGCTATCAGGGAAGCCCATATGTATCTTAACTCCAAATATACTATTAATTCCTTTAAGATAGGCGTTAAATTTTACAGCTTCTTTTTCTCATACAATTTCAAATAACATTTTACGCAGTTGTGTGAGTGAACGAGCAAACAAGTAAATAAATAGATTTTCAATCACAATATAAGTTACCTGAATTTGACCTGCTTGGAGCTATTGCCACACAGTCAATTTGGAGAGACTTCATTCTCTTTACAATTTCATTTTGGCCTGGAAACTCTTTCTAAAATTAAGAGCATAAAAACACACTTTAGGTAAACAGCAGAAAATAGTTCCAAAAAATTTTTACAAGAATGAATTTTTCAGAAGGTAGAAATATCACATAGTTCTTACAAGCAGTGAATATTAAAAAAAAATAAATGAACTTTTTTTCCTAAATAGCCACAACAATCTTAAAAAGATTCCTGATTTCAAAACTCACTACGTGGCTACAGTAATCAAACAGTGTGGTATTGGACTAAGGAAAGACATATAGACCAACGAATATAATGAAACCAAAATAAACCCTTGCATATAAAGCTGATTGATGAAAAAAATTTTTTTTATTATTATTTATCACGACTGAGCAACTGAGCACTCACATGTACAGAGTCATGCTCTGTGGTTTTGCGATTTATTTTTTCACTTACAATAAGTCTTGAAGATCTTTCCATTTCATTTGTTAGTTTCCACCACTCCTAAATGATTATATAGTTACTATCAGACCAGATCAGATCAGATCAGTTGCTCAGTCATGTCCGACTCTTTGTGACCCCATGAATCGCAGCACGCCAGGCCTCCCTGTCCATCACCAACTCCCGGAGTTCACTGAGACTCATGTCCATCGAGTCAGTGATGCCATCCAGCCATCTCATCCTCTGTCGTCCCCTTCTCCTCCTGCCCCCTATCCCTCCCAGCATCAGAGTCTTTTCCAATGAGTCAACTCTTCACATGAGATAGCCAAAGTACTGGAGTTTCAGCTTTAGCATCAGTCCTTCCAAAGAAATCCCAGGGCTGATCTCCTTCAGAATGGACTGGTTGGATCTCCTTGCAGTCCAAGGGGCTCTCAAGAGTCTTCTCCAACACCACAGTTCAAAAGCATCAATTCTTCGGCGTTCAGCCTTCTTCACAATCCAACTCTCACATCCATACATGACCACAGGAAAAACCATAGCCTTGACTAGATGAACCTTTGTTGGCAAAGTAATGTCTCTGCTTTTGAATATGCTATCTAGGTTGGTCACAACTTTCCTTCCAAGGAATAGGCGTCTTTTAATTTCATGGCTGTAGTCACCATCTGCAGTGATTTTGGAGCCCAGAAAAATAAAGTCTGACACTGTTTACTAACCATAACTTCATGCAAATATGGGCTCAATAAAGGACAGAAATGGCATGGACCTAACAGAAGCAGAAGATATTAAGAAGAGGTGGCAGGAATACACAGAAGAACTGTACAAAAAAGATCATAACCCAGATAATCATGAAGGTGTGATCATTCACACTCACCTAGAGCCGGAATCCTGGAATGTGAAGTCAAGTGGGCCTTAGGAAGCATCACTATGAATAAAGCTAGTGGAGGTGATGGAATTCCAGTTGAGCTATTTCAAATTCTAAAAGATGATGCTGTGAAAGTGTTGCACTCAATACGTCAGCAAATTTGGAAAACTCAGCAGTGGCCACAGGACTGGAAAAGGTCAGTTTTCATTCCAATCCCAAAGAAAGGCAATACCAAAGAATGCTCAAACTACTGCACAATTGCACTCATCTCACATGCTAGTAAATGCTCAAAATTCTCCAAGCCAGGCTTCAGCAATACGTGAACCGTGAACTTCCAGATGTTCAAGCTGGTTTTAGAAAAGGCAGAGGAACCAGAGATCAAATTGCCAACATCTGCTGGATCATCGACAAAGTAAGAGAGTTCCAGAAAAACATCTATTTCTGCTTTATTGACTATGCTAAAGCCTTTGACTGTGTGGATCACAATAAACTCTGGAAAATTCTGAAAGAGATGGGAATACCAGACCATCTGACCTGCCTCTTGAGAAATTTGTATGCAGGTCAGGAAGCAACAGTTAGAACTGGACATGGAACGATAGACTGGTTCCAAATAGGAAAAGGAGTATGTCAAAGCTGTATATTGTCACCCTGCTTATTTAACTTCTATGCAGAGTACATCATGAGAAATGCTGGGCTGGAGGAAGCACAAGCTGGAATCAAGATTGCCGGGAGAAATATCAATAACCTCAGATATGCAGATGATACCACCCTTGTGGCAGAAAGTGAAGAAGAACTAAAGAGCCTCTTGATGAAAGTGAAAGAGGAGAGTGAAAAAATTGGCTTAAAGCTCAACATTCAGAAAACTAAGATTATGGCATCCGGTCCCATCACTTCATGGCAGATAGATGGGGAGACAGTGGCTGACTTTATTTTTCTGGGCTCCAAAATCACTGCAGATGGTGACTGTAGCCATGAAATTAAAAGACACTTGCTCCTTGGAAGGAAAGTTATGACCAACCTAGACAGCATATTAAAAAGCAGAGACATTACCAACAAAGGTCCATCTAGTCAAGGCTATGGTTTTTCCAGTAGTCATGTATGGATGTGAGAGTTGGACTATAAAGAAAGCTGAGCGCAGAAGAATTGATGCTTTTCAACTGTGGTGTTGGGGAAGACTTGAGAGCCCCTTGGACTGCAAAGAGATCCAACCAGTCCATCCTAAAGAAGATTAGTCCGGGGTGTTCACTGGAGGGGCTGATGTTGAAGCTGAAACTCCAATACTTTGGCCACCTAATGTGGAGAGCTAACTCATTTGAAAAGACCGTGATGCTGGGAAAGATTGAGGGCAGGAGGAGAAGGGGACGACAGAGGATGAGAGTTGGATGGCATCACCGACATGGGTTTGGGTGGACTCCAGGAGTTGGTGATGGACACAGAGGCCTGGCGTGCTGTGGTTCATGGCATTGCAAACAGTCAGACGTGACTGAGTGACTGAAGTGAACTGAAGCATAACTTAGTACATCTACTTAGAAATATTTGGGTGATTTCCAAATTTATATATTTCCAAATTTTAAGTCTCACAAAGGTGCAAACATCTGAAGCTAAATCTTTGAGCATACACGTGAACAGGATAGATTACTAAGCAGAGCTGCAGCAAAAGTTCATGCTTAAAAGTCTGATAGATGCTTCACATTTCAATAAACTTTACCAACTTACATTGTTACTAATACTGCATGAAAGTGTCTGTTACTTTGCATTTTCACCAACACTTGATGTATCAGTCTTTCAAAACTCTTGTTGATCTAATGGATGAAAAATTATAATGAATTCACTTTGCTTTTCTGTTAGTGAAACCACATATCTTTTGCAATCTTTATCGTCCATTGGTGGATTCAACTTGTTTACATTTTGTTCAGGATTTTCAAAACCACATTGTTAAGCGAAATCATTGTGTAGTTTTCCTTTCTTGTATCTGCCTTTCAGGTTTGGGAATCAAGGTTATGCTCATCTCATAAAAGTTGCCTCTTCTGTTATCCAGACAAGTTGTATAACATCGGGGTAACTTCTTCACTGAATATTCGACAGAAATTGCTGATTAAGTTATGTGGTTGTGGAATTTTCTTGTAAGACTGCTTAACTCTCTTTTAATAGTTATAGGAATATTCAGGTTTTCTGTCTCTAGTTGAGCCGGTTTCTCTAAATTACACAGCTGATCCTTGAACAGAGGAATCGGGGCACTCACCTCTCTCACAGCCGGAAATCCAAATACATCTTTACAGCCGGCCCTTGGTATTTGTCGTTCCATGTCACAAATTCGACCAAGTGACGATCATGTAGTACGTGTTTATTGAGAAAAATCTGAGTATAAGTGGACCATGCAGTTCAAATCTGTGTTGTTCAAAGGCCAACAGACTTCAGGCTATCATCTTTCTGGTGAAATGAAGCTTTTATCATCGTGAGATATCCCTGAGCGCTGCGCTCATGCTTTTCTGCTTTAGCAACTGCCTTCCTCGATGTCCTTGTGATTGCTTCCTTGGTTTGCACCGGGTACCTCTCTGTTACAGTGTAGGTGTCCCTCAAAAGTCTGGCAGTTCTTGACTGTCTGATTGCGTGTGTGTATCTGTATGTATTTTAAAACCTCTGTTTCCTGCCTGTTTTATTTAGCGCAGTCTCTCTCCCATGATAAGAGCAATATGGTAAGACTTAGGACAATAGCTTGTTTCCCGAGCATGTGAGTGGGGGAAGTCTCTGCTCCTCTTGGCTGGTTAGCTGGCTACGGTCTCTGACAAACCTCTGTGATCCCGGGAAGGGTCTGCTCCCATCTGCTGCTCAGCACGGAGGGGCTGGGGGGAAGAGTCAACTTCTGAAACAAACACAAGCATGGCTCCCAGGTGACAATGCCCGCCAACGTGCCAGGTGAGATCTGTTCCTCTATACGCTGACCTAAGACTTCCTCCTCCAGGACTTCTTGAGTATTATGTTTGAGTTGGCCTTTTAAAACTTTTTTCCTGTTATATGTCTCAAAAGATATTTCTGTTGGCGTTTTAATCTTTCAAGAATTCTTCAAAATGACTGACCCACCTATGGTTACTTTCCACCCTATTCCAGTGATGCTGTGCTTATCTTTTTCCATATTGCTAGATATATTTTCCTCTCACTTCATTTGTTTTGACAGAGGAATGGGTCCAGTAATGCTAACTTGATGATACCTGCATAAAACTGCTAATTTTGTTTTTTTGTGGTTACCAAGCTGTGCTTTCTGTTGTTCTTAGTCACTCAGTTGTGTCCGACTCTGGAACCTCATGGACTGCAGCCCACCAGGCGCCTCTGTCCATGAGGATTCTCCAGGTAAGAGTACTGAAGTGGGTTGCCATGCCCCCCCTACAGGGGAACTTCCCAGTTCCCCAGCTGCTTAGCTCGAATCTCAGTAGTAAAGTGTAATGCTTTGGTTTTCATGACTGATACGGTATTTGCTTTAATGCAGCTGGTATGTCACCCACCTTTAAACTCTTCACATCCTCTTCTACATAGTCTTCCAATTGATTTGAATAAAAAGGCCTAAATTTTTCTTCAATGCCTATACGTAAAAAAAAAAAAAAAAAGCACTTTAAAATTTCTTAAGTATTTTCTAAAAATTTAGATATTAAGAGTCTATTATCTTTGAATTACGTGCCTTAATCTGTGGGCAAAGCAACAGAATAAAACTTTAAATCACTTTCATAAATAGATAAGACTAATTTCTATGCAGACAGAACGAAGGCTGGGATACCACTGGAAGGAAACCAAGGGCTCCTGCCCAACACAATGCAGCTTTAGGTAGTTGCTCTGCTGCAGCACAAGGCCCTGCCTAAGAGGGCTAATATCCAGATGATAAAGGAAGGGTGGGCTCCTTGTTTGTCCCTCTGGCATCAGAGGTGATCCAGGATGGAATACGCAGGGTAGGGATCTGGTGTAAAGAGTCAGAGAAACAAGGTAATGGAGGAGAGACAGCCGTTCAGCAAATGGCGGTGGAACAGGGCAAAAAGGAAAAACCAAAATTCAGCCTAAACCTCACACCTCATACAAAAATTAACTCGACATGGATCACGGTATTTTCCCAATAAGACATTAAATAAATGGCAAGAAAAGAAACCAAATATTTAGTTCTGTGCTGTCATTCCTTCACTGGCAATAATGAATTTTCCTTGACAATCATTAAAAAAAAAAAGAACTTAACACAGACTTAAATGTAAAACTCTTAAGATTTTCAGAAAAAAAAAGGGAAGAAAGTATTTTGGATCTAATCCTGACAGTGTCCTCAGACTTGACACCAAAATTATCATCCACAACAGGAGAGATTAATGAAGAAGACTTCATCAAAATAAAAACTTTCAGTCTATGAAAGATCCTGAGAAGAGAATGGAAAAAAAAATACCAAGCTCCAGACTGGGAGAAGCTAACTGAAAATCACATGTCCAAGAAAGGAACACTATATGGCACATACAGAGAACACTCTACATTCAACAATGAGAAGACAAAATCCAATTAGAAAGTGGGCAAAAGACACAGAGCGACACTGCGCCGTGGAAGAGACACAGATGGCAGAGACACCCGCGAGAAGATGCCCACCGTCACTGGGCACTGGGGAGATGAAGCCAGAGCCACACTGAGCTATCACTACGTACCTATCAGAGGCTACCTTAACGAGCAGCAGCACCACCAAGTGCTGGTAAGGGTGTAGAGAAGTTGGGTCACTTGCACGTAGCTGGTGAGAATATAAAATGGCACAGCCTCTCTGGAAAACAGTTGGCAGGGTTTTGGTTTTTTTTTTTTGGCCATGCTGCACAGCTTTTGGGATCTTACTTAGTTCTCCAGCAAGGGATTGAACCTGGGTCTCTGGCAGTGACAGCAAAGAGTCCTAACCACTGGACAGCCAGGGAATACCCAGATTGGCAGTTTCTTTAAAAAAAAAAAAAAAAAAAAACTAAACATGAAACCACCTATGACTTACTTACTTAACTCCTGGGTACTTACTCTAGAGAAATATTTACATTCACACGAACACCTGTGACGTGAGTATCCCCAGCAGCTTTACTCCTGTGAATGGCAGCAGGAGGGACCCTTGTGGAGATGGTGGTGTGTTGAATCTGACTGTGTCAGGGTCAGTATTCCAGCTGTGGTGTGTACTGAGTCTGGCCAGATGTGATCCTTGGAGGAAGCCAGGTAAAGGGTACACGGGATGTCTGCATTATTTCTTACAACTGCATATAGGTCTACAATTATCTCAGAAGCAGAATTTCAGTTTAAAAAGGTGAAAAAGGCATGAGAAGAAACCAAGCCAGGACAAGATTCAGGCTGACTGAGTAAGAAAGCAACTGAATCAATCACCCCATAACCCTCTCATGGGAGTGGCTGGTGGGGTTTCAAATCGGTTTCCTCAAAGCAGAAATACGAGCACAGAACCCCCTGCAGGCTCCTAAGTTCCTTCCTGCTCTTTGTTTCTTCCTGACCCAATTTTCTCTTTCCCTCTGCCTCCAGGACCTTAGTAAGGCCCTAGGTGACAAAGGGGGATGACAAGAGGTACACGGATGTGACAAACTCCAGTCCCTTTCCTTCTCCTCTTGCTCTCAGCCCGATGCAGATGGCAAATAACACTTCCAGAGATGCCAGCCACACAGGAAGGAACCGAGATCAAAGAAGCTAAGAAGTCAGACGGCCGGGAAGCACCACAGCATCCGGCAGCAGGTGACTGGACAGACACGGTGCGGTCCTCACACTGCGGAACACCGCTCAGCAGGAAACAGGGAGGAGATCCTGACAGGATATGACCTGGAGGAACCCTGGACACTGTGCTCAGTGAACCAGCCAGTCACGACAGCACAACACTGTGGGATTCTGCCTACATGGGGGACCCCGCAAAGCCAAGTTCACAGAGACAGACAGGACGGCGGCAGCTGCCAGGGGCTGGGAGCGGGTGGGGAGTCAGTGTTCAGACAGGAGGGTGGCGGCTTCCAGGGGCTGGGAGCAGGTGGGGAGTCAGTGTGAACGGGTACGGTTTCAGGTGGGGAAGGTGAAGACGCTGTGAATGTGCTAAATGCCACTGAACTGCAGTGCTGGAGGAGACTCTTGAGAGTTCCTTGGGCTGCAAGGAGATCCAACCAGTCAATCCTAAAGGAAATCAGTCCTGAATATTCATTGGAAGGACTGATGCTGAAGCTGAAGCTGAAGCTCCAGTACTTTGGCCACCTGATGCGAAAAACTGACTCACTGGAAAAGGCCCTGATTCTGGGAAAGATTGAAGGCAGGAGGAGAAGAGGACAACAGAGGGTGAGATGGTTGGATGGCATCACCGACTCGATGGACATGAGTTTGAGCAAGCTCTGGGAGCTGGTGATGGACAGTAAAGCCTGGCGTGCTGCAGTCTGTGGGGTTGCAAAGAGTTGGACAGAACTGAACTGAACTGAACTGAACACCTAAAATTGATTACAGTGGTAAATTGTGTGTCACGTATATTTTAATACAATTAAACAAATTTAACTATGGGGGAAAATACCACCAAGAAACAAAAGGACCTTGTATGCCTTCATGCTTGGGAGAGGGATGGCAACTTTTCTTTGAACAAAGCCTTTGGAATCTAGAAAATCAGTTTGAAATCAGGAGTGGAACTCGGTTTCCTAAAAACTCCAAGTACCGCCCGTCAGCCTCTCACTAGGAAGACATGGGAGGGAGGCGGTGCCCGCACGGAGGGGACTCACCCGCGAACGTGGGCCGGTTGTCCGGGTTCACCTCCCAGCACTGCCTCATGATGTCAATAACCTCCCGCGGGCAGAACTCAATGATGTCCTCCACGTCTGGCCTGTTCCCAGACTTGATGCACAGTATCAGCTGCTGCTCACAGATGGCGTCTACAGAGCAAATGGAAAGAAGAGCTGAGACGTTCAGGTCCCACTCCTCTCAGGCAGGGAGATGACAGAACCTGGACCAGGCCACTGATCTCTCACGGTTATACCAGGGAGGGGCAGAATGCCCTGGGACGATAAACAGACCTGTTCCTCCCCAGAGACGATCAAAGAGAGGAAAGGCAGATTATTGGCAAAGCTGTCTCCTGGCAGACGACTGAATATGTAAATAAAGCCGTGACACACTCCAGATTTTAATACAGAGACAAACAGCAGACAGCGGTTGCGCTGAAGGAGCTCGTTAGTAAGAGTGACTTAAAATTCAGAGCGATACTGGCTGTTCAAGAAGTAAGCACAGAGGGCTCTGGTGGCAGGACCACTACTGGAAGGTCAGAAAAGGCTTTGCTGGGTCCAAAAGGATAAACAGGGTCATCCAGGTAAAGAACTGGGAAGGAAGAGGTCAGAAAAGGCTTTGCTGGGTCCAAAACGATAAACAGGGTCATCCAGGTAAAGAACTGGGAAGGAAGAGGTCAGAAAAGGCTTTGCTGGGTCCAAAAGGATAAACAGGGTCATCCAGGTAAAGAACTGGGAAGGAAGAGGTCAGAAAAGGCTTTGCTGGGTCCAAAAGGATAAACAGGGTCATCCAGGTAAAGAACTGGGAAGGAAGAGGTCAGAAAAGGCTTTGCTGGGTCCAAAACGATAAACAGGGTTATCCAGGTAAAGAACTGGGAAGGAAGATTCAGAGAGGAAGATTCCAGGCCAACAAAGCAGGATCTGAATAGGTTGGGAGTTGCAGAAATCAAGATGTATCTGGAAATTATGACCAGCTCAGTGTAACTGGGCATGTTGGCTGAGGCAAGGGAGGGAAGGAACAGCTTAGCCAAATCAGAGAGGGCCCTGTGCTCCATACTGAGAGGTTTGAACTTGATCCCGAATGTCAAGGGTATCTTGGAAGGATCTTAAACAGATGATTGAGAGGCCTGATCGGCCTGTTTGATGGCAGTGTGAGCGAGCGGTGGTGGCACGAGGAGCCTGCCACAGAGGGTGTGAACTGGACAGGGTCCTCTGGGGACAGAGAGATGCGGATGCATCTTGAATCTGATATGCCCGGAGGTCACAGTTTCCGGCCATGCTGTGCAGCTTGTAGGATCTTAGTTCCCTGACCAGGGACTGAATCCCAGCCCTCAGCAATGGAAGTGTGAGTTCCAACCACTGGACCACCAGGGATTCCCAAATTCACAGGTTTCTATGTCTGATTGATGTAGGAGGGCAAGGCTGAGTCTGGAGACTGAGGTTCTTGGTTGGGCAGCTTGGTTGGTGGATGGTAACGCCATTTTCTGGATGTAAGAGCAGAGCTGAGTGAGCCACTCGGGCAGCATGGAAAACATGGGTTAGTTTTGGGGGATACTGCTTTGGGGGGTCCTCTGGTACGTGGACTGGATCTAACAGATAGGAGGATGTCCAGGCCACCACTAGGGGTTTGAGCAGCAAAGAGGGGATTGAATCCTGGAAGCTGACAGTCACCCAGGAAGAGCAGGCAGGAGAAGGGCCATTAGTTCAGGTTCTTAACACACTGACCTGGAGAATGAAATGGCACCCCACTCCAGTATTCTTGCCTGGAAAACCCCATGGACAGAGGAGCCTGGCAGGCTACAGTCCATGGGGTCGCAGAGGGTTGGACACGACTGAGCGACTTCACTTTAACACAGTGAAGAACAGCTACTTATGTACCTGTTCTCCTGCACAAACCCTGTCTTTCTCATCTTTATAGACTGAGTTCCCAGTAAAGAGCCCACAGTAAGTACTGAAAATAAACAATTCCTGAATGGAGGGGTGTGTCGATGGATGAAAGTATGGAGTGTGTGCCCTGAAAGTCCTCACAAGGACCGAGCAAGCCTTCCTGTCCGGGAGGAAGCCTGGATTGTTGAGCACCCTGCAAGCTGAGATGCACTACCCGAGCTCCGACCTGTCCTATGGCCCCCGGCTCCTAAATCGAGATTACTATCCATCCCACAAATGCTTGCCGAGTACCCACTACATTCCGCGTGTAGGTACCGGGGGAAGAGCAGGGAGTGGGTGAGATGCCGTCCCGGCCTTTGTGGAGCTCACAGTCCGGTGGGTGAGACAGACGTTGAACAAACAGTGATAAACCTCCACGACCTCACTGCACGCTGTTACCCCACTGACAACTCCCATCAGCCCCCAGGCCCCCTCCTCTATCAATGCCTTACTCTCGTATGGCTCCTTGTTGGCGAAGATCGCCCAGAGCACGATGGCAAAGCTGAACACGTCGGACTTCTCGGAGGGCCTGGAGTTGACGTCGTTCAGGTGCTCAGGGGCCATGTAGTGCAGCGTGCCACCGCTCTTCCCGGCACTGCCGCCCGCCTTCCGCTGCTCATTGTGCTCCTCCTTCGTCAGCTTGCTCCACGTCTTGAAGGAAGCGACGCCGAGGTCAGCTATCTGCAGGAGAGCAAACCAACGGGATGCTCCTGTGACGGCAGCAAGCAAATCAGAGCTGTCTTTAAATTGGGGGCTTATCTAGTAGATGAAGGGACTGTAACATTTGCAGAAACGGCTGCCCCGGACAGGTTTAAAACAGCTACCTCTGAACAAACTAGTAGAAAACATATGTCCTCAGACGTCTGGAAAATCTCCCATAAGAAAGTCTGTGTGAAATTCTGGTGTCTCGATTCTTACGCAATATCTGGGGGTGGGGGGTGGTGGTTGATGGGGAGAAAAGCAGAAGATATTCCTGAGAAGAACAACAACTAGACATGTTTACTCTAACTCCTCACTTATTCTGCATGTTTTCTGTTGGTTCTGAGGCTAGGGAAAACAGGCACTTTCTTTTCAGCAGGCTTGTGTAGCACATGGTACTGCACCTTCTGTTTTCCCAAAGGGTGTCCAGAAGCCCATGGATGTGAATTTCCAAGGATCCCAAAGACACACGGAGGATAGGAGTGTAGCTGCTGGTGCTGAGTTGGGAGCCTGAACCTGAGAGAAGATGGGATGCGGAAGAGGGGAAAGACAGACAAAAAGGCAAAGAAAAAAAATACCAAGGTCAGACACAGAGCACAGAGGGAGGCGGCAGGGCAGAATGACAGAGCCATACACTGAAGACACCAGAGGAGGCGGTTCCACTTTTGCTTCCGGGAATCCGAGCTTTTGGGGATGATTTCTGGCATGTGATTATCTAGAATCCTCAAATTCTAACCCAGATCTTAAGAGGTAAGTTATTAACGTAAAGAACCTTCTTTTAAAGACACAAGAAGAAAAAAACAAACAAAAAAAACCCTGTCCAGGGCTGGAACAGAGCGCTAGAAGCAGAATCTTCTGGTAAAGGGACGCCTGCGTAAGCAGTTCCTGCGTCCTCCCCACAATTCCACTTCCCCTTTCAGACCCTTGTGCTCGGCTGGGATTCATGCTGCCAAAGCCACCTTGACATGATGGTCCACCTAGAGGAGAAAAGAAAACCCTCCCTCTTTTTCCTTTGACTACAGTGGACAGAGTTTTCAAAAGGAAACGGATTTTTAAAAAGGAGATGTAAGTAAAGTGAAAGTGAAGTCACTCAGTCGTGTCCGACTCTTAGCGTCCCCATGGACTGCAGCCTACCAGGCTCCTCCGTCCATGGGATTTTCCAGGCAAGAGTACTGGAGTGGGGTGCCATTGCCTTCTCCCGATGTAAGTAAAGGAATAAATAAAGATCACTACCCCCACCAAGCCTCCCTCTTTTCATTCCTTGGCAGAGCTTTCTGGCACCGCCGTCACCAGGGAGGAGTTGGGCGAGCTCTGCTCTTGGCACACATCATGTCCGGAAAAAGGACTTACGCTGAGAATCAGAATCGCGCTGACCCCCAGAAGCCCTGACTGTGGTTACCTTGATGTGGAAGTCGCTGTCAACGAGGATATTTTCTGGCTTGAGGTCCTTGTGTATCACCCCTTCTCCGTGGAGGTAGCGCATTCCTTCGATGGTCTCCATAATGATCCTCCCTTTCACGGACAGGGGGATGCTGACCTGAAACGAGTGGCAGTCAGTCCGGGAGACGGAAAGGGACTTAAAGGGGCCAAAGCACCAGCTTCCTTCAAGAGCAGTGGATCCGGACCTGAGGACAGAGCCAGCAGCTTCCCTTCCCACAGGCCCCGAAGATGCGTCCTGACCACCTTGCAGGGTGAGGGCCCCTCCCCTGTGTTCCCACAGCTTGCTGTGCGCGTGTCTGTCAACACACCACCACACCAGACATTCACATCCCGACCTGTGCCCCGTTATCTCTGTCACACTTGCTATTGCTTCCTGAGCAAACAGCACTGGCCTTGCTCTTAACAGGTACATACACTTGTTTTTTGACTACCCCACAGGGCAGGCAGGGATCTTAGTTCCCCGAACGGGGATCAAACCCGTGCCCCCTGGAAGTGGAAGCAGGGAGTCTCAACCACTGGACCACCGAGAAAGTCCAGGTATCTACACTTTTAAAAATGCATTAAAATTATTTGGCTTTGGTAAACAGGATGAATCTTGCTGTTGGAAACCTTCCTCATCCAGTGTTGTTATTCTTGAGAAAATCCAAACCACCAGCCATTCGCACAGGAGTCCGAGGCACAGGGGCTGGCGGGCCGGGCGAGGCGTACCTGGGCCTTGAGCACGCGCATGAGGTCGCCCTGCTCCATGTACTCCATCACCAGTGAGTAGCTGCCCTCCTCCATGATGACGCCCAGCAGCTTGACCACGCGACGGTGCCGCAGCCGGTGCATCATCCTGCCCTCCTCCAGGAGGGCCTCGTTGTACCTGGGGGCAGGGGGCAGGGGTCAGATGGGCAGGGGCAGCCCGCTCCTCTCCCGGCCCTGGGAACGCCCCCAAGCGTCCCCGGGGCTGCCCCTCCACCCTGGGTGCCTCCTTCCCGGGACCACGGCCAGTGCACAGGAAGCGTTAACCCAATGACCAATCAACGCAAAGCTGGTGAAGAGCACCGAGGAAATGCGGCTGGGAAACAAAGACCGCACTGGACAGTGGACTAAACCCATGGCCTGTCTCACAGCCACTCGGGCGAGAGCAGAGGGAAATAATACAGCTTCCCGACTGCCTCAGAGAGAGGGTCCTGGACGCTGTGACTCACGAACCAGGGCTTCGTGCCCATGCTCGGGGCTGGTCCTCACCCACCGTGGAGCAGAGCCTTCGCCTGCTCCCGCCTGCTCCTCCCATCCTCTTCCCAGCGCCCCTGCACTGCCCTGGGCCGCCTCCTCTCTGTTTCCTCCTCTTCAGTTTTCTTCTGTTACTTACCAGCTCGGAGCTCTCCCCTAGCCGGCGTCTGAATCCTCGTGAGTCAGGGATGTCAATGACCGCCCTGCAGGGCCATCCGATATGAAGCCTCAGGGCTGACCCTTGCACCCAGGTCTGTCTCATAAAGGCTGTGCCACCCGATTCCACCGCCCTGGCACAGCACGTGGCCTGCCCAAATCTGCCCCTGACTCACTCGGTGCGCTTGGGGCCCGTGTACACCTTCTTCAGGATCACCAGTCCGTGGGATCTGTGTAAACACAGACACACCTTCCCGAAGCCCCCACTGTCCAGGTCTGCCTGCTCCAGGAAGTCTGTAGAGCTCATCTTAATGTCGTCCAAGGACATGGCTGCTTTCCTTCTGAACGGCCAGAATGCCCCGAAAACACACAACCCTGTGAAGAAAAGAGGACACGTCACTACAGACAAGTCGTCACACAAACAGTGTACAAACGCTCCACCGCACGCTTGGTGTGCCTTTATTTTTTGAAGATAGATTTATAGTCTCTAAGATGAATGTTTTTCCTATTTCCAGGAATCACAGAAGACCACGATCTTTCTTCCTTAGACTTTCATTTCTACAAACATGGAAGATTCAGCTCAGCTCAGTCGCTCAGTCGTGTCCGACTCTCTGCGACCCCATGAAGCGCAGCACGCCAGGCCTCCCTGTCCATCACCAACTCCCGGAGTTCACCAAGACTCACGTCCATCGAGTCAGTGATGCCATCCAGCCATCTCATCCTCTGTCGTCCCCTTCTCCTCCTGCCCCCAATCCCTCCCAGCATCAGAGTCTTTTCCAATGAGTCAACTCTTCGCATGAGGTGGCCAAAGTACTGGAGTTTCAGCTTTAGCAGCATTCCTTCCAAAGAAATCCCAGGGCTTATCTCCTTCAGAATGGACTGGTTGGATCTCCTTGCAGTCCAAGGGACTCTCAAGAGTCTTCTCCAACACCACAGTTCAAAAGCATCAATTCTTCGGCACTCAACCTTCTTCACAGTCCAACTCTCACATCCATACATGACCACAGGAAAAACCATAGCCTTGACTAGACGAACTTTGTTGGCAAAGTAATGTCTCTGCTTTTGAATATGCTATGTTGGTCATAACTTTCCTTCCAAGGAGTAAGCATCTTTTAATTTCATGGCTGTAGTCACCATCTGCAGTGATTTTGGAGCCCTCCAAAATAAAGTCTGACACTGTTTCCACTGTTTCCCCATCTGTTTCCCATGAAGTGGTGGGACTGGATGCCATGATCTTCGTTTTCTGAATGTTGAGCTTTAGGCCAACTTTTTCACTCTCCACTTTCATCAAGAGGCTTTTTAGTTCTTCACTTTCTGCCATAAGGGTGTCATCTGCATATCTGAGGTTATTGATATTTCTCCCGGCAATCTTGATTCCAGCTTGTGTTTCTTACAGTCCAGTGTTTCTCATGATGTACTCTGCATATAAGTTAAATAAACAGGGTGACAATATACAGCCTTGACGAATTCCTTTTCCTATTTGGAACCAGTCTGTTGTTCCATGTCCAGTTCTAACTGTTGCTTCCTGACCTGCATACAGATTTCTCAAGAGGCAGATCAGGTGGTCTGGTATTCCCATCTCTTTCAGAATTTTCCACAGTTTATTGTTATCCACACAGTCAAAGGCTTTGACATAGTCAATAAAGCAGAAATAGATGTTTTTCTGGAACTCTCTTGCTTTTTTCATGATCCAGCGGATGATGGCAATTTGATCTCTGGTTCCTCTGCCTTTTCTAAAACCAGCTTGAACATCTGGAATTTCACGGTTCACGTATTGCTGAAGCCTGGCTTGGAGAATTTTGAGCATTACTTTACTAGTGTGTGAGATGAGTGCAACTGTGCGGTAGTTTGAGCATTCTCTGGCATTGCCTTTCTTTGGGATTGGAATGAAAACTGACCTTTTCCAGTCCTGTGGCCAGTGCTGAGTTTTCCAAATTTGCTGGCATATTGAGTGCAGCACTTTCACAGCATCATCTTTCAGGATTTGGAATAGCTCAACTAGAATTCCATCACCTCCACTATCTTTATTAGTATATAGAAATGCAAAATACTTTTGTATACTGATTTCCCTGGTGGCTTATATGGTAAAAAAACCTGTCTGCAATGTGGGAAATCCAGGTTCAATCCCTGGGTTGGGAAGATCCCCTGGAGAAGGGAATGGCTACCCACTCCAGTATTCTTGTCTGGAGAATCCCATGGACAGAGGATCCTGGCAGGCTACAGCCGATGGGGTTGCAAAGAGACAGATAGGACTAAGCGACTAACATTTATTTACTTAGTGACTTTGTATCCTACAACATTGCTGAAATTGTTCCTTAGTTCTAACAGTTTTTTGATGGAGTGTTTTAGAGTTTTCTATGTATCTCACATGATCTGCAAACAGTGACAGCTTTATTTCTTCCTTTCCCATTCACATGCCTTTTCTTGCCTAGTGGATCTGGCTAGAACTTCTAATACTATGTTGAATAACAGAGGCAAGAGTGGGCACCCTGGTCTTGCTCCTGATTTGTTGTTTTGTTTGGTAGCACCGCACATGTGGTTTGTGGGATCTTAGTTCCTGGACCAGGGATTCTACTCAGGCCCTCAACAGTGGGAGCACAGAGTCCTAACCACTGGGCCACCAAGGAATTCCCCTTTTATTCCTGATCTTAAGAAGCTTTCAGTTTTTCATTGTTATTATGATGTTAGCTGCGGGTGTAAAACCTAACTTTGCACTTTGAAATTTTTAATAAAATGTTGGGATGGGAAGCTTTTTTAAGTGGCTGAAGGGGTTTCTGAAAATGCGTAAGCTGAGAGCAGTCCTGTCAGTGGCCTGCTGTAGTCTGGCTCAGGTAACCAACCTTCTACATCCTGCACAAAGTCTTTGGTGGGCCCTGCTACTCCAACAAAGCTCACATATCAGCATGGCAGATTACACTATGAGCCATTTTCCTGTAACATGAGACATTTCCAAGTAAGAGGAAGTGCCCTCTGGAAAGAAGCACATTTTTGGGGCAGTGACACGGGGTGTGGGGAGGCTGCCCAGTAAAGGGCATGACCATGGTGGGGGCAGGGGAGGCAGGGCCTGAAGGTGAGCTACTAGAAGCTGTCACGACAGTGAAGAGGGCACAGGTTTTTCTCCCATATGAAATCTAGCTCTAATTTATCAGTCCTTGGGTAACTTACATAAGCCTCAATTTCCTCATTTGCAAAAGGAAATAATAATGACTGCCTCACAGACTGGTAAGCAGTGTATGAGAAGAAACATCTGAACACACATTGGTGCCTGCTTTGTGGTTCTGGCTATGACTGGCCCACCCGTCTACCCCTACTCGTCACGTTCACACTGTTTCCCAGGCTGTGAGAATGGGGGTGTGCAGCTGGGATCCACTCTTCACAGTAGCTCTCTATGGACCAGTCCTTGTGAAGCAGGGTGGGGGTGTCCACTCTCCCCTACAAGCTTCTGAGTGCACATTCTTCTCCTGGCTAAAAGTTGCTCCCCCTTGAGGTCTCAGAGATGTCATTTCCTCAGGGAAGCCATCCTATGTCTTCCTATTAGACATTTTCACAGCACCCAGTACCTTGAACCAGTTGGACAGCTATAATTTGGGAATTATTTCAATTAAGCTCACAGAAGGCAGGAAACTATCTTACGCACAATCTACAGTGCCCAGCACATAACCTGGCATAAGGCAGTTGGTCATTAAATGCATAATTTTTTTTAAAAAAGAGAACTATTTAATCATCCAAAAATAAAGTTAAGTGAATTATAGCACATTCATAAAATATAGTATTATATAGTCAATACATTAACAGGTGGATGGCTAGGTACACATATAGCTATATGTACAGGAAAAAAAGACACAGCGAAAGACACCTAAATGTTAGCAAGGATATCTGGATGGTCAGGTGACTTTTATTTCTTCTTTACACATTTATTACATTTTGTAATTTTTATACAAATTACCTTTATAATAAAAAATTTTTTTAAAGGGAGTTAAGTTCCTCACTCAGTAATTCTTTATCCTAAGGAATCAAATCAGAGACACTGATATAGATTATGTACAAGGATATTCCTAGTAACATTAGAGAGAACAGCAAAAGCACATAATACAACTGACATATACATAACACGGGAGAGTAAGTTATGGCTCATTCACATTATGAAAGTCATCTAGCAGTTTTCAAAAATGATGTGATATGTGAATGTTTAGTGGGCTTCTCCAGTAGCTCAGCTGGTAAAGAATCTGCCTGCAATGCAGCAGACCCTGGTTCGATTCCTGGGTCAGGAAGTTCCCCTGGAGAAGGGATAGGCTACCCACTCCAGTATTCTTAGGCTTTCCTGGTGACTTAGCTGGTAAAAAATCTGCCTGCAATGTGGGAAACCTAGGTTCAATCCCTGGGTCAGGAAGATCCCCTGGAGGAGGGCATGGCAACCCACTCCAGTATTCTTGCCTGGAGAATCCCATGGACAGAGGAGCCTGGTGGGCTAGAATCCATGGGGTCACAAAGAGTCGGACACAACTGGGCAACTAAGCACAGCATGAATGTTTAGTAACATTAAAAAAGGCTCCCAGACAGTACAGAAACAGGAAGGAGTTATAACCATGCCCTGAACTATGACCATAGGGTATTAAGATTCAGCTAGATGAGGACTTCTACCTGCTCTCTATCCTTCAGCTAGGTCTTCTCTCTTCAGAGCTGCCAAGACCAGCTAGGACCTGCCTTGCCTCCTGCAGGAGCGATGCAGCTCCAGGGAGAGGGGCCTCCAGGTGGGCCTGCAGCACTCTGTGAGGCTGCCTTCTGACCCCAGCTGGCTCTCCTCATCTGTGGTTTGCTGGTTTAGCCTGGTCTTACTTCACCTTATGCACCTTTTGCATGGTTTCCAATGACTTGTTTTTATTGCTCCCCCCCTCCCCCGGCCATTCCCCATGAATGATTCAACTCTGTAAGTACTGAATATCTTAGGAGGGACTGGTGAGTGGTTTAGATACCCAAGAGTCACAGAAACTCTGAAAGTAGCCAAGTAGAAAGTCACACTGTAAAGTCATGTTACACAGTAATTAATGAACACACACTAACCTGTCATATCATCTTATGATCAAGGACTTTCAACAGAGAATATAACGGTCTATTTTAATGGATTTTCAAAATGTTTTTTGCATAAGTGTACTAAATTCAGGGATTTAAGGAAGCGAATTCTCCACTGAAATTAATTGAAAATTCCAAGAAACTTCAAAATTATCTGTAAGTCTATATAAAAAAAATTCATATCTACATTCAATTTTGTCAACTATACTTCAGTAAAACTGGGGAAAAATACAAATTACTAACAATATATAACATCAAAGAGCCAGGCAGCATTAATCTACAAAATTAACAGTCAGGGTAGTAGTTACTACGAGGTGGAAGCAGGAGGCAGGGAAGGAAAGGAAGTGTGGGGGAGTGATGGCAATACTTGTTTCTTCTTAATGTTCACTTCAGGACACTTAAGAGAGTCAAACAGTTATGATGTGTGTTCTTTTCTGTGTATTGCAATAATTTTTTTTAAGTTAAAAAAATTTCATATTTACCTTTAAGTGGTTGAGGGCAATTTTTTTCAATGTTTCAGTGAGGACCATACATGATGAGTCTGACAGAAAATGCTGGCTACCCAACTACCATGCCCCCCTTTTCCTCTGCAGATGGAACTCTGTTTTTATTCAGGCATCCAATGGGAATTTCTCAAGGTTCTTGGATTTTAACTGCTTGATACTTTGCCTCAGATAAACAAGAGCTCTGGGCAAGAGAGAAGACTGCAAGAGTTCAACCCAGTGTTATCCTGCACATGATGACCCTCTGAAGTACCAACTTATTAATACATCGGCTTCAAGTTACAAATTAAGAAACTAAAATTTAGAGTTTAATGATTCACCTAGAGTAACAGATCCCAGAATTGAGCCTTAATGTCTTCACTCAAATTTCCACTGTCAGTTCACTAACACATGTTACTTCTCCAGAGAGCAAACAATCATTTGTCTTTGTTAAAATCAGATGCAAAGACCTATCTTACAATTCTGCTCACCTGTACTAAATAAGTATGCCACATTCAGAAACATAGGGAAAGTACAGACTAAATTTTAAAAACATATGAAAACATGTGGTTCAAAATCAATATTCTACTAGGTTAACACGATCATTTTTGCCGAAGTATAACATCCAACCATAGCATGGGAAGCTGCGCTTTTTCAAATTCCCAGCTCATACTGGTGGTATTACCATGTTGCCGATTAATAAGCATCCAAGAGAAATTTTCAATTTTGGAAACTGTTATTTAGGGATTTTTCTTTATTCTCGTGAATATTCACAATCCTGAAAGTGCAATGTATCTGTGGTGCTCAATACAGCTCAGCGAGAGAAACATGCAAATTACAGTTCATCATTATAGTTGTTTTATCAGTAATAATAATTACAGTGATGAGATACTTCAAATGTTTTAAACAAGCTTCCTCTTTACCTTTTGTGTTTGGAAGGGTGCAGTTGCCCAAATTTATAATTGACTACAATTTCCTTCCCACTCTTGCACCTACGTACCTGATGGTTACAAAATGTAGATCAAGTAAGAAGTCACTTCTGCCTTGATTTCTTCCTGTGTGAACGGAGGGAGAAGTAATAGCGGTTCTATTGCAAAGTCGCTTGAGTGTAAAGGGCCTCGGGCTTTGTCCAGGACACACAAGAGCTCCGAGCAAAGAAGAGCCGAAGGAACAGCGAGAGACAAAGTAATGAACAGCCAACCCCGCCTCTGTGGGAGGCTGTCCAGTGTAAGGAAAGAAGGGTGGCGCTGACCTTCTTCAAAACTCTGAAGAGGCTACGAGAGCGTGTGTGCGCTCAGTCACTTCGTAAAAGCACGCGCCACCGGTTGACGACGCCCTCCCCGCCGTGCCCGTCGATCCTTCTTTCCCAGCTCTCGTCGAAGACGGCGCGGGAAGGCGTCTGACGGCGTCGCGAGCTGCGGCGGCCCCGGCGCCCCCGTCAGAGGCCCTGCCCCAGGGCGCCCGCGTGACCCGGGGCGGCGAAAGCTCGTAACGACATCGCAGGGACGACCCGCCACCCCCCCCGACACCACAGCGCAGACCACGTGACGGGCCGTCTCCACGTCACGCAGTTATCACGCCGGAGCCAAATCGCCGCCCGGTCCCGCCGGACCCACACTCCCGGCGAGACGAGACGCCTCAGGGATAACCGTGCTGTCCAGTGGACGGCTGGCAATTGGGCGCCCCACTTCCGGAAACTCGCGGGCCACGCCTACCACCCTACTGGCCCACTGCCCGACTTCCAGGAACGCCGCGGGCCACGCCCACCGCCCGAACTCCGGGAGCCGAGTCGCCCGCCCCCCACCCACCGGAAGCAAAAGCCCCGCCCCCTCCCGGAAGCCAGCCCGAGAGACTGTTCTGGGCCCGGCGGTCCCAAGCTGACGCACCGAGAGATTCGCTTTCGCTTTCGCGGGAGACCTCCTGAGGCCCCAGGCCGGGTGAGGAAGGAGGCGGCGGGGCAGCCTAGAGTTGCTCCCACGCCCAGCAGTACCTGGCCGGCGCAGGCCGGGGTGGCACGCCGGGCCCGATAAGGGGTCTCCGGGGCGGAGCCGTCGGCTGGGAGGCGGGCGGGGACCGCCCCGCCCTGCCCACACCGCGCCCGGCTCCGCGGGCCAGCGGTCCGTCGCGTGCTGTCCAGTGGTCGGCGCGCTCGGGCTCCTCACGGAGTGGGCCCGCTGGGGCCCCGCGCTCCGGGGTCGGCGCTCCGGGACACCGGTCTGGTGTCCGCGCCGCCCGCGCTTCGACTGAAGGAGCCCGGCCGGCGGAGGGCGTGGACTGCTCGCTCCGCCTCCGCTCCTGCCCCGGAGGAGGGTGGGGAGAGCGCCCGCCCAGCGGCTGGAGAGGCCTGCAGGCCGGTTCTGAAATCCCGGGACAAGCTCAGACTAAGGATCGTGCTCTCAGAGCGGTTTGGGAGGCCGAGAGGACAGAAGAAATGCCGAGTCACAGAAACCACTCCCAAAAACCTGCCGGGCGCGGCAGGCAGGGCCGGAGGCGATGGGCTGCTTCCCCGGGGGATTCTGAGCTCTGCAGGTCAGCAGCGCGGGAACCCTAGGCAGCAAGCTCCCAGGCATTTATCTCCTTCACCTGCAAAGTGGGGATAATCTCTTCTGTGGGGCTGCGGAGGAAGCAGCAGCGTACGAGGATGGTTGGGAAGTCTGAAGCAAAATGGGAAATGGTTGCTATAGTGTTATGATGAAAAGTTAATTTTATATATAGCATGATTACATACTATAAAAAGATATCTGGAGATAATGAGATGCCACAAACTAAGAAAATATTTGCAGAAAGCATAGCTGATAAAAGTTATCCAGAATATACTAAAAATGCAAGAGAAGGAAAAATGCAATTGAGAATGGGCAAAAGATCTCAACAGACACCTCACCATACAAATGACAAGTAAGTATATGAAAAGATGCTCAATATTATAGGATATTAGGAAACTCTAACTTTGAAAAACCACTGAGATGCCACCACATATTGTCTGCCTAAAATAAATAGACTGCCAACTATTTCTCTAACGTAAACAAGTTTATTATGAAAAGAATTGCAGTTTGAGGTCTGCCACCCTGGGAACTTGTAAGTTCCCAACAAAAATGGAGAGGACACCATTATGGGGGAAAAGGAAGTTGGAGAGATGTTTTAAAAGTCCATTGCTTTTCATTGGCTGAATCGTTGCCAGGGGGGAAAGAAAGATTTCTGATAGAAAAGATTCTCCAGCCTTTCTGATCTCCTGACTCTTCGAGATTTGTTTTTTGTGTGTTTGTTTTTTACATTTCCCCCTTTTGATCAGAATCTCTCAGAAAGCAGTGCTGATCCAAGTGTGAGATTTTTGTGTGTGTGTCAGTGACTTTGTATCTCAATGCCAGGGAGGACCTTTCCTTTGTACAATTTCACATCTGAGGGAAAGTGTGGATTGCAAACCTACTGAGGTTACATTTGAATAACAAGGAGTAGCAGAACTGTGAAACACTTTTTGCCTAAAGTGCATACATTTCCAGGATAATAGTGGCGATCATCTGAAGTGTCTTCATCAAAGGTGTGGTGACAAACTCCAAGAGGCCTGTTCTGAATATTTTGGGAAAACTGTCTCATTAGAAGTCATCTGGTTCAATTCTGAGAAGTCTTTACTTTCAGGTCACCAGATGATGTGCAGGTCTAGTCAGCGTGTGGTGCTCTCTTTAACTGTGTCATGTGAATCCAAGAGTCAGTTCCTTAGAATCTGGTGTCACAAGAGTTGGTTAGGAATACTTAATAGGGGCCTTTCCAGAAAGGCTGAAGAGAGTTTTCCTGGAGGTATCTATTCTAGTAGATAAAATCTCCAGGTGGCAAGGTGTGATGCTTTAGGTCTTCATTTTCTGAGAGACACTGAAAAAACACTGAAAAGACTGCTCTACCAAAACACAGTTCAGTTCAGTCTCTCAGTCGTGTCTGAATCTTTGTGATCCCATGAATCGCAGCACACCAGGCCTCCCTGTTCATCACCAACTCCCAGAGTTCACTCAAACTCATATCCATCGAGTTGGTGATGCCATCCAGCCATTTCATCCTCTGTCATCCCCTTCTCCTGCCCCCAATCCCTCCTAGCATCAGGGTCTTTTCAAATGAGTCAACTCTTTGCATGAGGTGGCCAGAGTATTGGAGTTTCAGCTTTAGCATCAGTCCTTCCAATGAACACGAAGGACTGATCTACTTTAGGATGGACTGGTTGGATCTCCTTGTAGTCCAAGGGACTCTCAGGAGTCTTCTCCAACACCACAGTTCAAAAGCATCAATTCTTCGGCGCTCAGCTTTCTTCACAGTCCAACTCTCACATCCATACATGACCACTGGAAAAACCATAGCCTTGACTAGACGGACCTTTGTTGGCAAAGTAATGACTCTGCTTTGTAATAGGCTATCTAGGTTGGTCATAACTTATTTTTAAGTAATTATGATTAGGCCTTTACAATATTGGAACATCTCCTTTTATCACTTCTGGATCAAAAGAGATGGGAGCTAAGTTCATTGAGTGTCTTGTGACTGTCTCAAAGGAAAATTTATGAATTTTAAAAGGAATAGGTCAGTAATTCACTGGCAGTCCAGTGGTCAGGACTTAATGCTTTCATTTCTGAGGGCCTAGGTTTGATCCCTTGTCAGGGGAACTAAGATGCTGCAGGCCATGGTGTAGTCAAAAGAAATAATAAGGGATGGATCTAAGATTCAGAAGGACCAGTGACAGTGCTCTTAGCCAAAGTACGTGGAGGACCTCTGCAAAGTTTCCTAATTGAGCCTTAATAGCACCATCAGTGCTTTCAACTTAACCAAAGGATTGAGGGCGGTAAGTGCAGTCAAAGTGTAAAACTGGCCATAGAGTGCACACTTGTTGGAAGTACCTCACCAGTAAAATGGGCTCCTTGATCACTTTGACATTTGAGAATTGTTTCCCAGATAGGAATAATGTTTTCCAAAAGAACTTTTACCACAAAATGGGGTAGTAGCCTCTCTGCAAGGGAAAGTTTCAGTCCAGTGAGAAAACATGCAGACCATAAACAAAATACATCCTTGAGAAGGAAGAAGTTTTTTTTTGCAAGAACTGGAATAGTTCATTAGGCAGTTAAAAATATCACTGAAGATGGTGTGGACACTAGAAAGGCAGGTTAGAAGGCTCAGTTCATTCGTGTCCAACTCTTTGTGACCCCATGAACTGCAGCACGCCAGGTTTCCCTGTCCATCACCAACTCCCAGAGCTTGCTCTAACTCATGTCCGTTGATTCAGTGATGCTATCCAACCATCTCAACCTCTCTCGTCCCTTTCTCCTGCTGTCTTCAATCTTTCCAAGCATTGGGTTCTTTTCCAGTGAGTCAGTTCTTCACATCAGGTGGTCAGAGTATTGGAGTTTCAGCTTCAGCATCAGTCCTTCCAATGAATATTCAGGACTGATTTCCTTTAGGATTGACTAGCTGGATCTCCTTGTAGTCCAAAGGACTCTGAAGAGTCTTCTCCAACACCATAGTTCAAAAACAATTCTTTGGCGCTCAGCTTTCTTTATAGTCCAACTCTCAGATCCCTGCATGACCATTGGAAAAACCATAGCTTTGACTAGATGGACCTTTGTTGGCAAAATAATGTCTCTGCTTTTTAATATGCTGTCTACGTTGGTCCATAGCTTTTCTTCCAAGGAGCAAGCGTCTTTTAACTTCATGGCTGCAGTCACATCTGCAGTGATTTTGGAGCCCCCAAAATAAAGTCTGTCACTGTTTCCATTGTTTTCCCATCTATTTGCCATGAAGTGATGGGACCAGATGCCATGATCTTAGTTTTCTGAATGTTGTTTTAAACCAGCTTTTTCACTCTCCTCTTTCACTTTCTTCAAGATGCTCTTTAGTTCTTTGCTTTCTGCCATAAGGGTGGTGTCATCTGCATATCTGAGGTTATTGATATTTCTCCCGGCAATCTTAGGTTAGCACGCAGAAGGTACCTAAAGCATTTGAAGTTGTAATAACCTGTTTTCTAACAACTTGACTGTTTGCAAGAATGGCAGAAACTAGGAGGGTTTTGGTTTTATTTAGGAGCCTTCCACGGAGAAGGCAATGACAACCTGCTCCAGTGTTCTTGCCTGGAGAATCCCAGGGATGAGGGAGCCTGGTGGGCTGCAGTCTTATGGGGTTGCACAGATTCGGACATGACTGAAGCGACTTAGCAGCAGCAGGAGCCTTCCGTTACTGCAGTTGAAGGTAAGAAATCTGGTAGTCTGCCTTCGTTGTGCCTCATCTAGAGTGTGAGACAGAAGAGTAACTAGATCTGGAGTGGATACAGTTTTCTAGTCTGTTGTGGTCCTTTTTAATAGAAGGGACAGATTCCAGTTCTGCCCATTGATAAACAGAGTTAAAAGCTACCTCAATGGAATCAACGTGTGCAGAAAGATTAGAATTTTCTTTAAAAATAATCTAGAATGGATTCTAATAGTCATGAACTGGTTCATCAGATTTTTGTGTGAAAGTGTGAATTTTGTTCTAATCAACAGGCTTTGGAAAAGCACAGGAATTGGCTGGTTAAGTCACTGAGTGACTGCCAAAGCTTGATCATATAAGTTAGTGGTCAGGTGCTGTTCTGTTCTAACTTGCCTCAATTGTGTCCAACTCTTTGCAACTCTATGGACAGTATCCCACCAGGCTCCTTTGTCCATGGGGATTCTACAGGCAAGAATACCGAAGTGGGTTGCCATGTCCTCCTCCAGGGACTGGCCAAGTGTTGCAGTAGCAATCCTAGGTACCCTTCAGGATTTTGTCAGTTAGTGGTAAACCCAGTGCTGGGCCTGGCTTCACTGACAAGCATATGAACTAGTTGGTATAAGCCAGAGAAACCAGGTTAATAGGTTTGAGTGTCTGTATGAAATTCTTCAGCAAATATGTGAAGGTCTTAAGTTACTTTAGGAAAATCTTTGATTATGGCTTACAGTTCAGCTTTAGTCCATGGACTATAGGAAATTAAGAGTTTAGTCTGTGGATCCACAGAGGCTTAATTTTTAAGGGACAGGTTGTGATAAGTTCAGAAGAAAAGGGGAAGTTTGGTGAGAGAATTAGTATGGGGAAGCTGAGAGTATGGAGAAGATGAAGGTGGCATAGAAGGGAAGGAGGAAGATGGTACTGGTGGTAGGCCCTGGGCAGGAGGAGCAGAAGGAGAAAGACAAGATGGTGCCAGGGGTTGAGTCTGATACAAAGAAGCCAAGGAAGAACTTGAGGTGTTGGGAACTATTTTGTCTTTCTTTTAATTGCCTGCCTCAGTTAAAATCTTATTTTGCAGAAAGGCAATTTTAGGCTCCTGATAATGTTTGGAAGTCTCAAAATAGAACTACTGTTGTGGAATTAAGTAAATTAAATTTGGGGACTTCAAAAATTCCCCATAATGGCCATTGGTATTCTAAATTGCCCTTGCTTGGGTCATTCCGTTTAGTTATAAATGCACATGAGGAAGGATCAAGCAATGTTAACCTAAAGATAGAAGAAAAAGAGAAATAATAAAAATTAGAGGTAAACCTAATGACATTGAAATAAAAAATCAGAGAAAATCAATGAAATAAAAAGTTGTCCTTTGAAAAGATCATTAATCAGTAAACCACCAACCAAGGGGGAAAAAAGAGAAATCACAAATTAATTTCAGAATTCAACAAGAGGTTATCACAACTGATTTTGTGTGTGTGAAAAGTGTAGTAGATCAGTTCAGTCGCTCAGTCGCGTCCAACTCTTTGTGACTCCATGGACCGCAGCACGCCAGGCTTCCCTGTCCATCGCCAACTCCTGAGCTTGCTCAAACTCATGTCCATCGAAAAGTGCAGTAAACAAAGACTAAAAAACCCTATGCCTGCAAACTTAATCACTCAGATGACATGGACCAATTTCTTGAAAAACAAAACTATTGAAACACAAAAATTTAAATAATCTGAGTAGGCATATATTAATTCTCCATAATCTCCAGAAAACAGAAGCAAAGAGATTACTTCTTATCATTTTAAGATGTCAGCATTACTCTAACACCAAAATCAGCTGAAGACATTACAAGAAAAAACTATATCTTTTAAACATAAATACAAAGTAACTCAAAAAATATTTGCAAATCTCAATCCAAAAATGTATACAAAAAATTATACATCATGATCAATTGGAATTTATTCCAGGCATGCATGGGTTATTCAAATTAGAAAATCAATTAAGTAATCTATCACATCCATAAGCTAAAGAAGAAAAATGATATATAATTGATGCAGGATAGCATTTGAGAAAATCCAACACCCAATCATGATAAAGTCTCAGCAAACTATGAATACAGAAGAACTTCCTTAACTTGACATGGACAGAGGAACCTGGTGGGCTGCAGTCCACAGGGTTGCAAAGAGTTGGACACAACTGAAGCAACTAAACACACACACAAAATCTTCAGATAACATCATATTTAATTGTAAGAAACTGGATGCTTTTCCCCTAAGAACAAAAGCAGGGCAAGTTTCCTCTCACCACTCCTAGTCAACACTGTACTGCAAGTCTTAGCAAGTGCAGTAGGACAAGAAAAAGAATGAACAACTGAAACTTAATATCATTTATATTAGCATCAAAGAATGAAATAGGTATAAATCTAAGAAAATACGGATAAAGTTTGAACATGGAAAATGACAAAATTCTGATGAATGAAATCAAAGATATAAATAAATGGAAAGATATTCCAAATTCATGGATTGGAAGAATAAATATTCTTAAAATGTCAGTTCTTCTAACTGATCTACAGATTTAATGTAGTACCAACAAAAGCCTAGGAAGTTATTCTGTTGAAATTGACTAATTCTATATGAAAACTATGTTATGAAAATGCAGAAAACCTCAGAGTAGCCAACACAATACTGTAGAAGGAGAATAAAGTTGGAAGACAGACATCACTGGACCTCAAAACTCCACAGAGGTACAAAGGTCAGGACAGTATTGTGCTGATGAAAGAAAACACACATACATCACTGGAACAGAATAGAACACCCAGGAAAAGACCCACCCATTTATAGTCAACTAATCTTTGACAATGAAGCAAAGGTAATTCCATAGAGAAATGGTACTCTTTTCAACAAATGGTCTTGGAATAATTAGAATGATATTCCCCCCAAAATGTAGACACAGACCTTATTCCTTTCACAAAACTAAACAACCAGTCATACGTTTGAAATGCAAAACTACAAAACTTCTAGAGAAAACAGGAAATCTAGGTGACCCTGGGTTTGGCAATGAATTTTTAGGTATAATACCAAAAATATGACCTATGATAGAGAAATTGATAAATTAGACTTTCTTAAAATGAAAAACTTCTGCTCTGGAAACAGACTATTAAGAAAATGAAGAGGTTTTACATATTGTGAGAAAATATTTGCAAAGCATGTATCTGATAGAGGATTTCTATTCAAATATTCTTTAAAAACTCTTAAAACTCAACAGTACAAAATCAAACTACCATATTAAAAATGTACAAAATATCTGGAAAGCCCACTGAGAAAATATGGACCTGGCAAAAAAATATGAAAAGGTGCTTAGTATCATTTGTCATAAAGGAATTAAAGCAGCAATGAGCTGTTTATTATAGCCATCACTATATGCCTTTTAGAATGGCTAAAATTAAAACCATAAAATGTAACAATACCAGTTACTGAAGAGGATATGGAAAATAAGTAACTTTTTCATTGCTGCTGGAAATGTAAAATGGTACAGCTCCTGTGGAAAAAGTTTGGCAGTTTCTTAAAAAGCTAAACACGGTCTTAGCATCAATTATATGCCTACTTGTTTACCCAAATGAATTGAAAAGTCAAGTCTACACAAAAACCTGAACACATGTTTATAGCAGCTTTATTCATAATTTCCCAAAACTGGAAGCAACCAAGATGTCCTTTAATAGGTGAAGGATAAACTGTGGTACATCCATGCAATGGATTATTCAGCAATAGGAAGAAATGAGCTATCAAGCCACAGAAACACATGGATGAAGCTTAAATGACTATTTCTCAGTAAAAGGCCAGTCTGAAAAGGCCACATACTGTTTGATTCCATTCTATGACATTTTGGAAAAGGCAAACTACACATGCAATAAGAAGATCAGTGGTTAAAAAAAAAAAAAAAAAATCAGTGGTTGCCAGAAGTGTGGGCATAGAAGGGGAGGAATGAACAGGTGAAGCACAGGGAATTTCAGTCGAGTGAAACTATTCTATATGACACTATCACGATGAGTACATAAGATCAGACATGTCAAAACCCACAGAACTTGACTACACCAAGAATGAACTTTATGCTCCTAATAATTTAAGAGGTCTGGAGATTAAAAAAAAAAAAAATGTAGACTGTGACAAGACAGCCTAACTATCACAAAAGTACAAAATGACCACACCAAGGAGAGCTGGGGGTGGGGAAGTGCTGATCTCGGTCTCTGTGGAAAGGAGAGGAGTCCCTAAGACTAAAGCAGAAGGAACTGCACACAGGACAGCGCTTCAGGGGATAAAGTCAGTTCCAACGGTGCACCAGTTCACACAGAACAGCCCTTCAGGGGACAAAGTTGGTTACCACGGTGCACTGGTTCACACAGGACAGCGCTTCAGTGGATAAAGTCAGTTCCCATGATGCACCAGTGCACACAGAACAGCGCTTCAAGGGACAAAGTTGGTTCCTATGGTGCACCAGTTCATACAGGACTGCACTTCAGAGGACACAGTTGGTTACCACGGTGCACCAGTTCACACAGGACAGCCCTTCGGTGGATAAAGTCAGTTCCCATGATGCACCAGTGCACACAGGACAGCGCTTCAGGGACAAAGTCAGTTCCCACGGTGTACCGGTTCACACAGGACAGCGCTTCAGGGGACAAAGTCGGTTCCTACGGTGTACCAGTTCACACAGGACAGCACTTCAGGGAATAAAGTTGGTTTCCATGATGCACCGGTTCACACAGGACAGCCCTTCAGTGGATAAAGTTGGTTCCCATGGTGCATCAGTTTACACAGGACAGCTCTTCAGTGGATAAAGTCGGTTCCCATGGTGCACCGGTTCACACAGGTCAGTGCTTCAGTGGATAAAGTCAGTTCCCACTGTGAACCGATACACCAGACAGCGCTTCAGGGGACAAAGTCAGTTCCCATAGTGCACTGGTTCACACAGGACAGCCCTTCAGTGGATAAAGTCAGTTCCCATGGTCCACCAGTTCACACAGGACAGTACTTCAGGGGATAAAGTCAGTTCCCATGGTGCACCAGTTCACACAGGTCAGCACTTCAGTTGATAAAGTCAGTTCCCGCGGTATACCAATTTCACAGTTCTGACGCCATTATACATGTTTGCTGGGTCTGAACAATTGAGCAGATGGATGGTGGATGGTGGAAGCCAGTTTTCTTGTCAGAGAATTTACAGATAAGAAAGGGGGGGAAGCTAGAATAATCCACATGGAAGGGACAGAGTAGACGATGGTAAGAACTTAATGTGGATACAGATGGCTGCACAGAGAAATACTTACAGATACAGACATACACATACGTTGGCTGCACACATACATTTCTTTACTCTGCCAGCTGAGGGAGCCTGAAAGAGCAACCAGCAGGCCCAGTGACCAGAACTTGTTTCCAAAATGGTTCTCAGTGGCCAAAGCTGGAAGACATTGAGCAAGATAACTTAAAAGTTGCGTCAGAGCTTCCCTGGTAGCTCAGTTGTAAAGAACCCAACTGCCAATGCAGGGACATGGGTTCCATCCCTGGTTGGGGAAGATTGCACATGCCAAGGAGCAACCCAGCCTGTGCTTCACAACTACTGAGTCTTGGGCTTGGCAGCCTGGGAGCAGCAACTACTGAAGCCCACACTCCCTACGGTCTGTGCTCCACAACAAGAGGAGCCACCACAAGGAGAAGCCCGTGCACTGCAACAGAGAGTACCCTTGCTCTCTGCAGCCAGAGAAAAGCCCGCATGGCAATGAAAATCCAGCAGCCAAAAATAAGTAAATAAATAAAATTATTTTTTTTTAAAGTAGCATTGGATTATAACCTAAAGTAGAAAATAACATCCATGAATGCATACTGATACAAATAAATTACTAAATAAATAGGGAAGAAATAAATCTCCTATGCAGAAGAATTCCAAATAAATTATAAATGTATTTATAACTATATAAATCCAAATAAATTATTTACAAACTTACTGTATTTACATACATTAGCCCCCTAGGCTAGCCAAGGGGGAGCATGACTCCCACTCTTCAAGTGTGTCATCCACAAGGTGACTTCTTTCCAAAGCACACACCATGGAAAGGTGGCATACAGAATACAATGGCTTCAGCCAGCTGATCAGATCAGGTTCAATACCAGTCATCATAAATCCTATTGTGAGTATGTACCCTCGACATGATGAGATGAAAATGGCATTCTCCCTCTGATCTTCGTCAAACCATAACTCCAGCCTAGTGACGAAAAAGAAAAAAAAAAAAAAATCAGGCACATTTGATTAGAGGGACATCCAATATAGCTGACCAACATTCTTCAAAACCCTTAAGGTCATTGAAAGTGAGAATCTCAGCATTCTCACAGATAAAAGAAGCCTAAGAAGACATGACAACTAAATACAACATGGTATCATGAACGGAACCCTCGAACAGAAGAAGAGACATTAGATAAAAACCAAGATCATCTGGATAAACTATGGACTTTTAAAAATAATAAGGTATCACTGTTAGTTCATTAATTGTAACAAGCATGCCATATTAAAGTAAGATAATAAAGGCGAGAGTGCCAGGCTGCGATGGCGCAGGAGCTGCCGAGAGGACCTATCCCACGTGCAAGGTCAGGGGCAGTGCCCAAGAGGAGCTACCCCATGTCTGAGGTCAGGGGCAGTGCCCAAGAGGAGCTACCCCATGTCTGAGGTCAGGGGCGGTGCCCAAGAGGAGCTACCCCACGTCCAAGGTCAGGGGCAATGGCTGAGAAGAGCAACCCCACGTCCAAGGTCAGGGACAGCTGCTGAGAGGAGCAACTCCATGTCCAAGGAGTGCGGGCGCAGGAGGGCCAAGAGGACCTACTCCACATTCAAGGTCAGGAGGGGAGACTTGTCCTAGGTAGGGAGCAGTGGCTGCGCTTAGCTGAAGCAGCCATGAAGAGTTACCCCACATCCAAGGTAAGAGAAACCCAAGTAAGACGGTAGGTGTTTTGAGGGCATCAGAGGGCAGACACACTGAAACCATAATCACAGAAAACTAGACAGTTTGATCAAACGGACACAGCCTTGTCTAACTCAATGAAACTAAGCCATGCCATGTGAGGCCACCCAAGACGGATGGGTCATGGTGGAGAGGTCTGACAGAATGTGGTCCACTGGAGAAGGGAATGGCAAACTATTTCAGTACCCTTGCCTTGAGAACCCCATGAACAGTATGAAAAGGCAAAATGATAGGATACTGAAAGAGGAACTCCCCAGGTCGGTAACTGCCCAATATGCTACTGGAGATCAGTGGAGAAATAACTCCAGAAAGAATGAAGGGATGGAGCCAAAGCAAAAACAATACCCAGTTGTGTATGTGACTGGTGATAGAAGCAAAGTCTGATGCTGTAAAGAGCAGTATTGCATAGGAACCTGGAATGTTAGGTCCATTAATCAAGGCAAATTGGAAGTGGTCAAACAGGAGATGGCAAGAGTGAACGTCGACATACTAGGAATCAGTGAACTAAAATGGACTGGAATGGGTGAATTTAATTCACATGACCATTATATCTACTACTGTGGGCAGGAATCCCTTAGAAGAAATGGAGTAGCCATCACTGTCAACAAAAGAGTCTGAAATGCAGTACTTGGTTGCAATCTCAAAAATGACAGAATGGTCTCTGTTCATTTCCAAGGCAAACCATTCAGTCTCACGGTAATCCAAGCCTATGCCCCAACCAGTAACACTGAAGAAGCTGAAGTTGAACGATTCTATGAAGACCTAGAAGACCTTTTAGAACTAACACCCAAAAAAGATGTCCTTTTCATTATAGGGGACTGGAATGCAAAGGTAGGAAGTCAAAAAACACCTGGAGTAATGGGCAAATTTGGCTTTGTAGTATGGAATGAAGCAGGGCAAAGGCTAATAGAGTTTTGCCAAGAGAACACACTGGTCATAGCAAACACCCTCTTCCAACAACACAAGAGAAGATTCTACACATGGACATCACCAGATGGTCAACACCGAAATCAGACTGATTATATTCTTTGCAGCCAACGATGGAGAAGTTTATGCAGTCAGCAAAAACAAGACCAGGAGCTGACTGTGGCTCAGATCATGAACTCCTTATTGCCAAATTCAGACTGAAATTGAAGAAAGTAGGGAAAACCACTAGACCATTCAGGTATGACCTAAATCAAACCCCTTATGATTATACAGTGGAAGTGAGAAATAGATTTAAGGGCCTAGATCTTAGATAGAGTGTTTGATGAACTATGGATGGAGGTTCATGACATTGTACAGGAGACAGGGATCAAGACCATCCCCATGGGAAAAAAATGCAAAACAGCAAAATGGCTGGCTGGAGAGGCCTTACAAATAGCCGTGAAAAGAAGAGAAGCAAACAGCAAAGGAGAAAAGGAGCTATTCCCATTTGAATGCAGAGTTCCAAAGAATACCAAGGAGAGATAAGAAGCCTTCCTCAGTGTTCAATGCAAAGAAATAGAGGAAAACAACAGAATGGGAAAGACTAGAGATCTCTTCAAGAAATTTACAGATACCAAGGGAACATTTCATGCTAGGATGGGCTCGATAAAGGACAGAAATGGTATGGACCTAACAGAAGCAGAAGATATTAAGAAGAGGTGGCAAGAATACACAGAAGAACTGTACAAAAAAGAGCTTCATGATCCAGATAATCACGATGGTGTGATCACTCACCTAGAGCCAGACATCCTGGAATGTGAAGTCAACTGGGCCTTAGAAAGCATCACTACGAACAAAGCTAGTGGAGGTGATGGAATTCCAGTTGAGCTATTTCAAATCCTGAAAGATGATGCTGTGAAAGTGCTGCACTCAATATGCCAGCAAATTTGGAAGACTCAGCAGTGGCCACAGGACTGGAAAAGGCCAGTTTTTATTCCAATCCCAAAGAAAGGCAATGCCAATGAATGCTCAAACTACCGCACAATTGCATTCATCTCACACGCTAGTAAAGTAATGCTCAAAATTCTCCAAGCCAGGCTTCAGCAATACATGAACTGTGAACTTCCAGATGTTCAAGCTGGTTTTAGAAAAGGTAGAGGAACCAGAGATCAAACTGCCAACATCCGCTGGATCATCGAAAAAGCAGGAGAGTTCCAGAAAAACATCTATTTCTGCTTTATTGACTATGCTAAAGCCTTTGACTGTGTGGATCACAATAAACTCTGGAAAATTCTGAAAGAGATGGGAATACCAGACCACCTGACCTGCCTCTTGAGAAAACTATGTGCAGGTCAGGAAGCAACAGAACTGGACGTGGAACAACAGACTGGTTCCAAATAGGAAAAGGAGTACATCAAGGCTGTATATTGTCACCCTGCTTATTTAACTTATATGCAGAGTACATCATGAGAAACGCTGGGCCGGAAGCAGCACAAGCTGAATCAAAATTGCTGGGAGAAATATCAATAACCTCAGATATGCAGATGACACCACCCTTGTGGCAGAAAGTGAAGAAGAACTAAAGAGCCTCTTGATGAAAGTGAAAGAGGAGAGTGAAAAAGTTGGCTTAAAGCTCAACATTCAGAAAACGAAGATCATGGCATCTGGTCCCATCACTTCATGGAAATAGATGGGGAAACAGTGGAAACAGTGTCAGACTTCATTTTTCTGGGCTCCAAAATCACTGCAGATGGTGACTGCAGCCATGGAATTAAAAGACGCTTACTCCTTGGAAGGAAAGTTATGACCAACATAGACAGCATATTCAAAAGCAGAGACATTACTTTGCCAACAAAGGTTCGTCTAGTCAAGGCTATGGTTTTTCCTGTGGTCATGTATGGATGTGAGAGTTGGACTGTGAAGAAACCTGGGTGCTGAAGAATTGATGCTTTTGAACTGTGGTGTTGGAGAAGACTCTTGAGAGTCCCTTGGACTGCAAGGAGATCCAAATAGTCCATCCTAAAGGAGATCAGTCCTTCGTGTTCATTGGAAGGACTGATGCTAAAGCTGAAACTCCAAAATTTTGGCCACCTCATGCGAAGAGTTGATTCATTTGAAAAGACCCTGATGCTGGGAGGGACTGGGGGCAGGATGAGAAGGGGATGACAGAGGATGAGATGGCTGGATGGCATCACCGACTCAATGCACATGAGTTTGGGTAAACTCCGGGAGTTTGTGATGAACAGGGAGGCCTGGCGTGCTGTGATTCATGGGGTTGCAAAGATTCAGACACGACTGAGCGACTGAACTGAACTGAACTGAATAAAGGGGAAACTGTATCCATGGGCGTGCAGAAATTCTGCCCTATCTTTCAATTAGTCTATAAATCTAAACTGTTCTTTTAAATGGTCTATTAATTTTTAAAATGCTAAAAAAGATCAGTCGGCTGTACTTGTGTGGGTGTATCCCTCTCTCTTTAGTTGATCTTGTGTTCATTACTGCAGCTTTAGGGTAAGTCTTCAAGCTGGGCAGTTGGATCCAAATGTATGCTTTCTCAAAACTGTTTTAACTATTCCAGCTTCTTTGCCTTTTTCTATACATTTGAGCATCAACTTCTCTGTATTTACCAAAAATCTAGGATTTTGACTGGAACTGTATTAAATGGATGTATAAGGGAATGTGTAAGGGGGTGGCTGGGGAGAATTGACTTACTATTGATTCTTCCAATCCACAATTACAGTGTGTTTCTATATTTAAGGATCTACTCTAATTTTTTGTTATCAGTGTATAGTTTTCAGCATAGAGACAGTGTTCATGTTTTGTTACATTATTTCATTTTTCTCTCATAAATATTTTAGTTTCAGTTTCCAACTGTACATTGCTATTATATAGAAATACAGCTTGCTATTGTATCTTGTGACCTCACTAAACTCTCTAATTTGTTCTGGAAGTTTTTTTTGTATATTCTTCAAAATTTTTTATGTAAGCAATCATATAATCTGCAAACAGGGACAGTTTTAGTTTTTCCTTTGCTGTGTGTGTAACTTCCATGTCTTTTCCTTGTTGCCCTGACTAGGTCTTCTAGGGTGATATGGAATAGGAGTGGTGGGTGGACATCTTTGCCCTAGTCTTTATCAGAAAAAGTTTAACATTAGCTGTAGGTTTTTGTGAAAGTGAAAGTCACCCAGTCGTGTCCACCTCTTTGTGACCCCATGGACTATACATATACAGTCCATGGAATTCTCCAGGCCAGAATACTGGAGTGGGTAGCCTTTCCCTTCTCCATGGGATCTTCCCAAACCAGGGATTGAACCCAGGTCTCCCAAATGCTCCGTATCAGCTTGCTGCTGCTGCTGCTAAGTCGCTTCAGTCGTGTCCAACTCTGTGCAACCCCATAGACGGCAGCCCACCAGGCTCCCCCATCCCTGGGATTCTCCAGGCAAGAACACTGGAGTGGGTTGCCATTTCCTTCTCCAATGCATGAAAGTGAAGAGTGAAAATGAAGTCGCTTAGTCATGTCTGACTCTTCTCGACCCCATGGACTGCAGCCCACCAGGCTCCTCCGTCCATGGGATTTTCCAGACAAGAGTACTGGAGTGGGGTGCCATTGCCTTCTCTGCTGTATCAGCTTAGGGACATTTCTTTCTATCCACGTTTGCTGAGAAAGTTTTGTTTTTGTTTGTCATGAAGGATTCTACTGTGCTAATTAACGTAATCATTTACTTTTTCTGCATTAATGTATAATGGATTGCATTGATTTTTAATTACTGGACTGCCTTGCATGCCTGAGATATATACCCACATTGTCATGCCATTTATAAATTTGACCTTGGAGTACAAAATGAAGCAGTTCAAAGGCTAACAGAGTTTTGCAAAGAGAATGCACTGCTCATAGCAAACACCCTCTTCCAACACAAGAGAAGACTACACATGGACATCACCAGATGGTCAACACCAAAATCAGATTGATTATATTCTTTGCAGCCAAAGATGGAGAAGCTCTATACAGTTAACAAAAACAAAACTGGGAGCTGACTATGGCTCAGATCATGAACTCCTTATTGCCAAATTCATACTTCATTGAAGAAAGTAGGGAAAACCACTAGACCATTCAGGTATGACCTAAATTAAATCCCTTATGATTATACAATGGAAGTGACAAATAGATTCACGGGATTAGATCTGATAAACAGAGTGCCCGAAGAACTATGGATGGAGGTTCGTGACACTGTACAGGAGGCCAGGATCAAGAAGAAAAAGAAATCCAAAGAAAAAGAAATCCAAAAAGGCAAAATGGTTGTCCGAGGAGGCCTTACAAATAGCTGAGAAAATAAGAGATGTGAAAGGCAAAGGAGAAAAGGAAAGATAAACCCATTTGAATGCAGGGTTCCAAAGAATACCAAGAAGAGATAAGAAAGCCTTCCTCAGTCATCAATGCAAAGAAATAGAGGAAATCAATAGAATAGGAAAGACTAGAAATCTCTTCAAGAAAATTAGAGATACCAAGGGAACATTTCATGCAAAGATGAGCACAATAAAGGACAGAAATGGTATGGACCTAACAGAAGCAGAAGATATTAAGAAGTGGCAAGAATACACGGAAGAAATATACAAAAAAGATCTTCATGACCCAGATAACCATGATCGTGTAATCACTCACCTAGAGCCAGACATCCTGGAATGCGAAGTCAAGTGGGCCTTAGGAAGCATCACTACCAACAAAGCTAGTGGAGGTGATGGAATTCCAGTTGAGCTATTTCAAATCCTAAAAGATGATGCTGTGAAAGTGCTGCACTCAATGCCAGCAAATCTAGAAAACTCAGCAGTGGCCACAGGACTGGAAAAGGTCAGTTTTCATTTAAATCCCAAAGAAAGGCAATGCTAAAGAATATTCAGAGTATCACACAACTGCACTCATCTCACATGCTAGCAAAGTAATGCTCAAAATTCTCCAAGCCAGACTTCAACAGTATGTGAACTGTGATCTTCCCAGATGTTCAAGCTGGATTTAGAAAAGGCAGAGGAACCAGAGATCAAATTGCTAACATCCATTGGGTCATTGAAAAAGCAAGAGTTCCAGAAAAACATCAACTTCTGCTTTATTGACTATGTCAAAGCCTTTGACTGTGTGGATCACAACAAACTGGAAAATTCTTCAAGAGATGGGAATACCAGACCACCTGACCTGCCTCTTAAGAAATCTGTATGCAGGTCAAGAAGCAACAGTTAGAATTGGACATGAAACAACAGACTGGTTCCAAATAGGAGAAGGAGTACGTCAAGGTTATATATTGTCACCCTGTTTATTTAACTTATATGCAGAGTACATCATGAGAAACACTGGGCTGGATGAAACAAGCTGGAATCAGGATTGCTGGAAGAAACAGCAATAACCTCAGATATGCCAGGAGAAGTAAATGGCCACTCCATTATTCTTGCCTGGAGAATCCCATGGGCAGAGGAGCCTGGTAGGCCATGGTCCATAGGGTCACAGAGAGTCAGACACTACTGAAGCGACTAAGCACGCCCGCAGATATGCAGATGACAGCACCCTTATGGCAGAAAGCAAAGAAGAACTAAGTCTCTTAATGAACGTGAAAGAGGAGAATGAAAAAGTTGGCTTAAAACTCAACATTCAGAAAACTAAGATCATGACATCCGGTCCCATCACTTCATGGCAAATAGATGCGGAAACAATGGTGAACAGTGACAGACTTTATTTTTTGGGCTCCAAAATCACTGCAGATGGTGACTGCAGCCATGAAATTAAAAGACACTTGCTCCTTGGAAGGAAAGTTATGACCAACCTAGACGGCATATTGAAAAGCAGAGACATTACTTTGCTAACAAAGGTCAGTCTAATCAAAGCTATGATTTTCCCAGTAGTCATGTATGGATGTGAGAGTTGGACTACAAAAAAGCTGAGCACTGAAGAACTGATGCTTTTGAACTGTGGTGTTGGAGAAGACTCTCAAGAGTCCCTTGGACTGCAAGGAGATCCAACCAGTCCATCTTAAAGGAAATCTGTCTTGAATATTCATTGGAAGGACTGATGCTGAAGCTGAAACTCCAATACTTTGGCTTCCTGATGCGAAGAGCTCACTCATTTGAAAAGATCCTGATGCAAAAAATGGGCCAAAGAACTAAATAGACATTTCTCCAAAAAAGACATACAGATGGCTAACAAACACATGAAAAGATGCTCAACATCACTTATTATCAGAGAAATGCAAATCAAAACCACTATGAGGTACCATTTCACACCAGTCAGAATGGCTGCGATCCAAAAGACTACAAATAATAAATGCTGGAGAGGGTGTGGAGAAAAGGGAACCCTCTTACACTGTTGGTGGGAATGCAAACTAGTACAGCCACTATGGAGAACAGTGTGGAGATTCCTTAAAAAACTGGAAATAGAACTGCCTTATGATCCAGCAATCCCACTGCTGGGCATACACACTGAGGAAACCAGAATTGAAAGAGACACGTGTACCCCAATGTTCATCGCAGCACTGTTTATAATAGCCAGGACATGGAAGCAACCTAGATGTCCATCAGCAGATGAATGGATAAGAAAGCTGTGGTACATATACACAATGGAGTATTACTCAGCCATTAAAAAGAATACATTTGAATCAGTTCTAATGAGGTGGATGAAACTGGAGCCTATTATACAGAGTGAAGTAAGCCAGAAGGAAAAACATAAATACAGTATACTAACGCATATATATGGAATTTAGAAAGATGGTAACAATAACCCTGTGTACGAGACAGCAAAAGAGACACTGATGTATAGAACAGTCTTATGGACTCTGTGGGAGAGGGAGAGGGTGGGAAGATTTGGGAGAATGACATTGAAACATGTAAAATATCATGTATGAAACGAGTTGCCAGTCCAGGTTCGATGCACGATACTGGATGCTTGGGGCTAGTGCACTGGGACGACCCAGAGGGATGGTATGGGGAGGGAGGAGGGAGGAGGGTTCAGGATGGGGAACACAGGTATACCTGTGGCGGATTCATTTTGATATTTGGCAAAACTAATACAATTATGTAAAGTTTAAAAATAAAATAAAATTAGAAAAAAAAAAAGAAAAGATCCTGATGCTGGGAAAGATTGAAGGCAGGAGGAGAAGGGGACGACAGAGGATGAGATGGCTGGATGGCATCACTGACTCGATGGACATGAGTTTGAGTAAGCTCCAGGAGTTGGTGATGGACAGGGAAGCCTGGTGTGCTACAGTCCATGAGGTCGCAAAGAGTTGGACATTACTGAAAGACTGAACTGATAAGTCACTGGGTCTGATTTGCAAACTTTTTGCTGAGAATTTTTGCTTTTATGTTAAAAACACACAGTGGTATAGTGATATGCCACAGGTATAGTGAGAAAGAATTATTTACTTAATTGCTGTTATGGTAATGTTAGCTTTGTAAAAGGAGTTGGGAAATATTCTCTCTTTTATTTTCTGGATCAGATTGTGTAGAGTTGATTTTTTCCTCATTTAAATAGTTGGTAGAACTCACCAGCAAAACTATATGGAGTTAGAGACTTCGTTTTTGAAAGGTTATAAATTCAGTTTCTTCAGTAATCCTAGGACTATTAATTCTGTCTATTGCAACTTGGGCACATTTTAGTGGTTTGTAGTTTTCAAGGAATTGGTCCATTTCATCTAAAGTTTATGTGTGTAAAAATGTTTATAGTATTATTGGCATCTTAGTTTTTTTATTGTCTGCAGGTTTGTAGTGACATCCTGTCTTTAATAATTGTATCAATAATCTGTGTCTTTTCCTTTGTTGCTTTCTCAGTCTTTCTAGAGATTTATCAATCTCACTATTGTTTTAGAGAACCAGCTTTGAATTTAATTGATTTTCTCCATTGTTTTTTTTTTAATGTCACTTCTACTCCTATCTTTATTATTTCCTTACTTTTGTTTCTGTTGGGTGTATGTAGCTCTTTTTATTTTTACTTCTTAAGGTGGATGCTTAGATTGATTCAAGACCTTCTTTTCTAATATAAGCACTGAGTGCTATAAATTTCTCTCTGCTGCTGCTACTGCTGCTAAGTCGCTTCAGTCGTGTCCAACTCTGTGCGACCCCATAGATGGCAGCCCACCAGGCCCCTCCGTCCCTGGGATTCTCCAGGCAAGAACACTGGAGTGGGTTGCCATTTCCTTCTCCAATGCATGAAAGTGAAAAGTGAAAGTGAAGTCGCTCAGTCGTGCCCGACTCTTAGCGACCCCATGGACTGCAGCCCACCAGGCTCCTCCATCCATGGGATTTTCCAGGCAAGAGTACTGGAGTGGGGTGCCATTGCCTTCTCTGAAATTTCTCTCTAGGCACTTCTCTAGCCGCATCTCACAAATTTTCATGTTGTATTTTCATTTTCACTTAGTTCAAAATATTAAAAAAAAAAAATTTTCTAATTTCTCTCAAGACTTCCTCTTTGACCCATGAATTATTACCGTACTTATTATTTTGGGCTGTTCTGGGTCTCTTGCTTTGCACGGGCTTTCTCTAGTTGTATCAAGCGGGGCCTGCTCTCCCCTGCAGTCAGCAGGCTTCCCATCGTGGTGGCTTCTTACTGTGGAGCACAGGCTCCAGGGCTGGGGGCTCCAGTGCCGCGGCACCCGGGCTCCAGAGCAGGGGCTCAGTAGTTGTGGCACGTGGGTTTGGTTGCCCTGCAGCATGTGGGCTCTTCCCCAAGTGAAGTCTCTGTGTCAGCTCATCCTCACATCTGTGTCCTCTTGGTGTTAGCATCTCTTGATTTTCTTTTCCATGCAATTTGAGATCTTCCTGGTTCTTTGAACTCCAAGCAGTTAGTTTTGAACTGTGTTCTAGCTGAGTTTCATATTATGTCATGAAACCCTGGGTCTTACTGAAATCCCATGGAGAATTCTGTTAGTTTTTTTTTTTTAAGCAGGTAACCAACCTGCAATGAGGGAGACCTGGGTTTGACCCCTGGATTGGGAAGATCCCCTGGAGAAGGGAAAGGCTACCCACTCCAGTATTCTCACCTGGAGAAGTCCGTGGACTGTGTAGTCCATGGGGTTGCAAAGAGTCAGACACGACTGAGCGACTTTTACTTTCCCTTTAAACCTGGTTAGGTTCAGCCCGGTAGTCCCAGAGGCCATCAGTGGGCTGTGGTTCCAGGCCGTGCAGGTCTTAAAACCTCGGCCGGGCTGTTCCGACCCAGCTCGTGTGTGCCACCTAGTGTCCAGTGTGGAACCTGAGCTGTGCTCTGCTCTCAGTCCTGGGTCAGGGGACGGGAGTCAGAGCTACATGGTGGTAGCTTGCAGGTGAGCCCAGGAGTTCACAGGCAACTTGAGGCTATGAATTTCCTGTGCTCCTGTCTCTGCCTCTCCATGGTCTCCCCAGTACTCTGTGGTACTATGGGACCTTATTTCCAGTGTGCAGAGAGAAAGCTGGGACTTTAATTTTCACAGACTCTGACACATGCCCCACTAAGTGCACCCCTGTCTGGGGTCAAGAGATGGGAGGAGACAAATGGAAAGAGTCACGGGGTCTGATCCCAGGGTCTTGGGGCCATGGTGTCACTGACTGGAGAGGAAGGCTTTGGGATATCCCAGGCTTCATTAATTGCCATGGCAGGATTACTTGCAAGCTGGATTGCTAAAGAAAAAGAATGGAATATTTCACACTTCCCTGAAAAGGAGCAATTCTCATTCTTGCCATTCAACCCAGAACCAGAGGGCTTCTCCTGGAGATGTTCTGTCCTTCAACCTATGCCTACTTCAGGGTCTGGGGCTGTGCTGAGTTCAGGGGGATTCCCATTGCCAGGCTGGTAGGACTTCAAGCACTGGCCGTCCCCAATCTGTCTGCAATTTCACTTGCTACACTCCTGTAATAGCTTCTCAAAGCATCTCTCCCTGGTGGCTCAGAGGTTAAAGCATCTGCCTGCAATGTGGGAGACCTGGGTTCGATTCCTGGGTCAGGAAGATCCCCTGGAGAAGGAAATGGCAACCCACTCCAGTATTCTTGCCTGGAGAATCCCATGGACGGAAGAGCCTGGTGAGCTACAGTCCACGGGGTTGCAAAGAGCCGGACACGACTGAGCGACTTCACTTCACTTTACTTCAAGCATCTCTCCAGGCTTTACAGCCGCACTCAGCAGGAGAGACTAGGTAGAAGACTGTGCCTTTCTTACCTAATTCAGAACCATAAAATCAAGCCAGAACTTCACATCCAGATGGTTCTACAGGACAGTTCTACCAAACATTCAAGGAACAAACAATTTCACTCTTAATCAAGTTAATCCAGGATACAGAGAAAGAGGCTGCACTCCCAACTCATTTTTTGCGGTTAAGTTTCATATTAAAATCTGACAAGGAAAGAGGAAAGAAAATTACAGGCTAATCTTAACTCATCAACATAAATGCAAAATCCTCTATTAGCAAACAATTCATAGAGATATAAAAAAGATAATACACAATGGCCCAAGTAGGTTTCCCAAGAAAGCATGGTTAGTTTATAATCAGGAAAGCAATCACTAAAATTTACTGAGTCAAGAGATTGAAGTTTAAAACATGCTTACCTGAATACATTTATACAAATAATGGAGAAATTCATCAATGATTTTTCATACTAATGGTGAATCCTTAAAAGCATTCACATTAAGATTAGTAATAAGACAAGGATGTCCAGCTATGGTATAGGAAGTTTCCCTAAAAACACAAGAAGGCAAAAGTGGACAAGAGTTGGAAAAGAAGAAACGAAGCGATCCTGTCCATGGATGAATGATGCCTCTGGTGGGGGTGGGGGCAGCTCAGAGCTGGCGCTCACAGGGTACCCCCGGGAGGTGCAGAGCTGTGCACCACGGGGACGTGGGGAGATGACGTGTCCTCCCGGTGCCCGGCAGCGAGGACAGTGACAAGCTGCGTGCACCTCTGGCAGAGGAGAGGCAGAGGCGGCACTGGCAGGAAGAGCTCTCTTGCTTGGTTTTCTGAAAACAGACGGACAGTGCTTGTTGCCCAGTCCTCGTACACAAATATGCTTACACACACATGTACACACACATGTACACATTGCACACAGAACAATGCCAAAGCAAACAGGACCACGTCAACAAAACTAGTTTTTCATGCCTTTTTCCTTCTGTCTCTGCGCTTCATGCCTACTTTACATTCTGCTGTTGGGAAGGGCGAGGCCCCAAGGGCACTGAGCCTGCTGAGTGTTCCCCGAGCTCCAGTCCTGTCCCTTCACCCAGGGGCTTCCCAGGGCCGTGTCTGCAGTGGGCGGCTGCCAGGGAGGTGCTAGCATCCCTGTTCAGGAAACAGCAGGCTCGCCTTGGCTTCCTCTAAATGCAGTGACTTCTCTTTTTTTTTTTCCCCCTGTTTAGGAAGCATAAGCTAGGGTTCTGCTTCTGTAGAGCTGCCCTCTGCCGGTGAAGGCACCCTCGGGAGGGTCTTGGGGAAGGGAGGGGAGGGGGACCCACCACAAAAGAAGGATAAGCTCTAGCACCGCTCTCGCTGTGGGTCACAGCATCCTGTGTCTTGCCCAGAGTCTCACGACTTCTGCCGAAATAGGATGTGACAGGCTGGCTTGTCAGCCCTAGGAGCTGCCCCTTCTTTGGTAAAAAAAGAAAATAGTAAAAGTGTTAGTCACTCAGTTGTGTCTGACTCTCTGTAATCCCATGGACTGTAGCCCCTCAGGATTCTCTGTCTGTGGAATTTTCCAGGGAAGAATACTTGAGTGGGGTGCCATTCCTTTACGCCAGGGGATCTTCCTGACCCAGGGATTGAACCTGGGTCTCCTGCATTGTAGGCAGATTCTTTACTGTCTGAGCCACCAGGGAAGCTCATTCTTCTTCATCTTTTTTTATTTTGATGTATTTCTTTTTCACTGAAGGATAATTGCTTTACAATATTGTGTTGGTTCCTACATCAACATGAAGCCCATTCTTAATGATTGCATAATCCTGCTTCACCTGATTCCAACTCACAGTGAGCAGGTTTCTAGGCCATGAGTAACACCATGTATTTTTCCTCTCAGTTTGTGCCATTATGTCAGTGTGATACAGTGAAACTTGCTTCATCAAATAATACTTAGAATTTTCTTCATTAAAAAAAAAGTAACTTGGTGATTTTTAAACAATGTTCTTCAGATAAGTCCTCAAGAATGAACTTAAGACTCTGATGCTGGGAGGGATTGGGGGCAGGAGGAGAAGGGGATGACAGAGGATGAGATGGCTGGATGGCATGACCGACTCAATGGACATGAGTTTGAGTGAACTCTGGGAGATGGTGATGGACAGGGAGGCCTGGTGTGCTGCGATTCATGGGGTCACAGAGAGTCGGACACGACTGAGCGACTGAACTGAACTGAACGGAATGTTTTCTTCATAAATTCTCATTACTTCCAGAAAGGAGAAACAGCAAGGGTAGAAGAAGACACGGCTCCGCACACGTATCTGTGGTGAGAAATCACCGTAGTGGAGAATGAGGTCCATGAGAGCACCAGACAGCGTCATGGGACGTGAACCCAGGGGCTCCGCACACGTATCTGTGGTGAGAAATCACTGTGGTGGAGAATGAGGTCCATGAGAGCACCAGACAGCGTCATGGGACGTGAACCCAGGGGCTCCGCACACGTATCTGTGGTGAGAAATCACCGTGGTGGAGAATGAGGTCCATGAGAGCACCAGACAGCGTCATGGGACGTGAACCCAGGGGCTCCGCACACGTATCTGTGGTGAGAAATCACCGTGGTGGAGAATGAGGTCCATGAGAGCACCAGACAGCATCATGGGACGTGAACCCAGGGGTCTCTGGAACAGCCTTTGAAGATGTGGAAAGGCTCGACTTGACTGGAAGATATCAATCACCCTAATTCATGGAAGTTTCTGACCATATGGGTTATTGATCATGAAGCCTTTATGTGCAACATGAAATGGAGCTGTCCCAGTGCTATCAGGAGAGTTGGACCATAAAGAAGGCTGAGCGCCGAAGAATTGATGCTTTTGAACTGTGGTGTTGGAGAAGACTTGAGAGTCCCTTGGATCCAACCAGTCCATCCTAAAGGAAATCACTCCTGAATATTCATTGGAAGGACTGATGCTGACGCTGAAACTCCAATACTTTGGCCACCTGATGTGAAGAGCTGACTCATTAGAAAAGACCCTGATTCTGGAAAAGATTGAAGGCAGGAAAAGGAGGTGACAGAGGATGAGATGGTTGGATGGCATCACTGACTCAATGGACATGGGTTTGAGTAAACTCCGGGAGTTGGTGAAGGACAGGGGATCTGGTGTCCTGCAGTCCATAGAGTCACAAAGAGTTGGACGCGACTGAGCAACTGAACTGAACTGAGGAGGTAGAAGGCACATAGGAGGTTAAATAGGAGTTTAACATGAGGAATGTATCAGAGGAGCAATGAAAGAGCGCATGGAAGCCCTCAGCAACTCTCCAGGCGCCCCCGGGCCGAGGGACACAGCCCGCCAGAGCACAGCTGGCGGGGGGTTCAGGCCCAGTGGAGAAGGTGCGCCTCAGGCTGGCGTGGCTCTGGAGCTGCTGGGCGAGCAAGAGGCCACCCTGGGGAGCAGCCCCGAAACCCCAAGTGAGCAGGGCCGAGGCCTCCATGCACGGGCTGCATAGACCCTCCCTCCCAGCCGCAGGTGGCTGGGTGCGACCGGGGGTCTGGTTCCCCTGCGGAGGGGGCCGTGCTGGTGGCATGTTCAGCTCCCTGCTGGGTAGGATCCAGTGGGCGTCCTGACACTGTGCCGTGGACCCCTGGCCTCCCTGGAGACTGCCCCAGAGCCAGTGGCCCCCTCTGTGGGCTGAGTGCCCGGCTGGTTACTGCCCAGGTTATTGGTTATTGTCCTCAGAGGACTGCCAGCCCCGGGGCCACAGTGCCCGTCACTTTCCTTTCTCTGAGGCGGCCTCGGGAGCAAAACTCATGTGACGGCAAGGACCTCAGACGTACAAATGTGCAGCCCACAGCACGGACATCACACAGGACTGTCAGCTGGAACCCCCCCCCCCCGCCTCCCCCGCCACGTTCACTCAGAGAAATGAGCATCCCAAAGCCCCTTCAAGACAGGCTGAATGCCCCTAAGCTCAAAGCAGACGCCCTAATGCAGCCTCGCCAAGCAGACCGAGCGGGGTCAGGCCCAGTGCACAGGATGTCCTGGAGTGACGCCTGTGGTTTTTCTGCCTTCTGCCTGCGGCTGAGACCAGCTACGGTCCAGGTCCCATGGAGCAAGAAGGCAGTTTCCCATGGTGGCCATCACACTTCAGAATTCCACTCTCAGAGCCTCCAGCCACCCCCTTTCTGAGCAGACACGCTTCCTCCTGGAGACGGTCTTCTCTTCGGCCTTTGCTCCACGTAGACGTCCTGCATCCTGCAGGGAGCAGCATGAGGTGGCTGCGCTTGGTTCCAGATGCCCTGGGGGCACCATGCTGGCATGTGTCATCCTGCTGCAGCCTCAGCCTGGGGGTGCCTGGTGCACCGCACGTCAGAGAACGCACCCAGAAGGGCTGCCCTGGGCTCCGTCCCGAGGATTCAGGGGGTCAGTGCTCAGCGGGCATCGCTGGAAGGTGCTGTCCTTTATTAGCACAGTGGTCCCCAACCTTGCTGGCACCAGGGACTGCTTTCGTGGAAGACAACTTTTCCCTGGATGGTGTGGGTGGGGGATGGTTTCTGGATGATTCACGTGTATTACATTTATTGTGCAGTTATTACTACATCAGCTCCACCTCCGATCATCAGGCATTGGACCCCGGAGGTTGGGGACCCTTGCTTCAGCACAAAGCTTCACACAGCGCCAGAGAGGAGGCCACGAGGGCAAGGTAGGCGATCACGTCCCAACTGGAGTTTCGTCTTTATGTTCAGATTCAGCTCTTCAAGCTGATGACTGATTGTCCAGGCTGACTGTCAGGGCTGATGGGGGAGGGCCGGCTCACACCCCTGCCGCAGGGAGCAGGGCCGGGAGGAGGTGAGCTCAGTGGGACCTGCTTGGGCTGGGGTGTCTGTCGTGCTGCACCCCTGGGAATGAAGGAGGGAGGGAACAGTTGGGGGAAGAGCCGTGGTGACACCCAGCACAGGGTGTTCATGATAGACTGGGATGGGAGGAACCCAGGGGACGGGGGAGAGTCACGGAGCCCCTCCAGGGAGGCCACCTGGTCCCTGCTCCCTCCAGCACCCGCCACCAGAGGGAAGCAAACGCCCAGCCAAGCCCGTCCCCCTCGGTGCTGGGGAGTGGGTCAGAGGCCCAGGCTCGGGGCTTCCTTCCCTCTGAGTCACTGGAGACCCAGACACCCTGGGGCTCATCTGCTCTTCCACAGGCCCAAGGCCAGGACGTACGGTAGGGGGCTTGCCACAGGGGGCTCCATGGCTTAGGGTGGCCGCACCTCAGATGAGAATTGGTATGTGGGCAGGTGTTGACTCTCTCAGGCCAGTGTCCATGTGTGAAGATCACGAGCAGGGGACAAGCGTCAGGGTGCACAGAGACAAGGGGACTCTCCTCCAATCCTCCAGCCTTGTCGGGCAGGAGTCCTGGGATCCCAGGGACCAGGACAGCGGTGGCAAGGCCAGGTCCAAGCTGGCCACAGCCGGGCGGAAGGAATGCGGCTGACTGAGAAGCCTCAGCTGCGTTTGGCTTGGAGACTCAGAACATCAACTTTGTGGTCCTTGCGGTTCTGACTGTGTCCCCAGGACCACCCTCCCGTGGACTCGGACATCAATAACAACTAAGTGTGGACGCGTGTGAAGTACTAGATGGTGTACGACACGGAATGCCTGCTGCATAGAGACATTCTTTTCTGTAAAATACACAAGCTTGAAGCTTGTCATCTCCATCCTACAGACGCTGACACCAAGCTGCTGAGAAGATGACCTGCTCAACATCCCAGACTCAGCATCTGGCAGGACCAGGATGGCAGAGTCGGAGATCAGAACCATTAGCGGTGGAGCACGTGCCTAAGAGTTTATGAGCATGCTTTGTCTTGAGTGGGCAAAGTCCGAACCTGTTCTGATATCCTAAGTTTAAAACTCTGCTGTCCTTTTTTTTTTTTTTTGGACCTGTTATTTGGATAGGAAAGAGAGAGGGAGAATGACGGAGCATGAGGTCTTGTATTTATGAGAAAACCTGCCCTTATGAGAGCTTCCAGTCACTTGTGACCTACAGGCTCGAGGTATCAGGTAGTGCTGTGTTAATGAACAATGTCGTGTGCGTACACATACTTCATGCAAACGTCTGTGCTAGATGCTCCATCTTTTGAGGACAGCAAACAGAACCAGTACAAGCTGTCGGGTCAGATGAGACTGGTCTAGTCCAGCAGCGCTGAAAGCCCATCTCAGGCCCATGAGCTTGGTCAGTCGGTAGCTCAAAGGGCTCATTTGTCTGCACTTGGACTGGAAACGGATGTTCATGGCTTTGAAATGTAAGGGGGTACCACCAGCTCCTCTCCCTAAACCCCACTCCTGGATCTTGTTTTGCCATTCAACACATGGTCACAGCTGGATAATTTCTTATGAAGAAAAAGAAGGGAAACCTTTAGAGAATGGGTGTAAATATCAACTGTAAACACCAGAGGCATCTTCCCTGCAGCCCTCAGCTCCGCGTCCACCACACAGAGATGGCACGGTACAGCCGCGGCCCTGCCGGCTCAGCTCAGCCACCTCCGGGGCACTTCAGGGATCCACTGAAAGACACGGACAGTGACCACCTTCTTACCTAAATCTGGAAAGAAATCCTCCCGGGAAAAAATTCCTCTCGGTGGTAATTCAAGGAAGAAGAAAAGCATCAGCAGCCTTACTGCGGCCCAGCTGAGCAGGAAGGCTTGCTCAGTGCACACTCTTTAACACAGAGATCGTTCACACTCAGCGGTAACTTGCACTGTTCACTGTCACTCGATTTCACAACACATACACCTGGAAAATAGGACAGCCTAAGTCACATCCTCTCATGATGAAACAAGCAAACCATTAGAAATCTTGTCTAACTTTGTTATTTTAGGTGATCAGTTTTGTGCTCTTCTGAAGATAAAAGAAGTTCACGTTGTAGACCCAGGCTGATGGGGCACTGATTCTGCCCTCAGCCACAGCCACACCCCGACAAGTATCGACCTGATTGTATTGTCTTCTCCTCCAGTCCTGGACTCAACCCACAGTGGGAAGGACTGGCCTAAGCTCCCCGAGACTGAGACCCATTACACTCAGATGGCAGGGTGACCACAGAGGCACAGGACCTGGGAAGGCCTGCAGGCTCGCTTGTCCTGTGCCTCGCTGTCCCAGGCCAGGGGCTCTGGACTCTCGGATGCCCCTGTGAGGATGTTCGTCCTCCCAGGAGGTGGAATGGGAAATACCCCCATGCCAGGGGGCAGCACCAAAGGCCAAACGCTGGGCTGGGGGACAGAGCGATGCAATTACATCATCAATTCTTGTTCTGCATCAGACCTTAAAAAGATAATACATACATAACCCAAAAATGTTTTAGGTCATTCTTCCAAGGAGTTTGAAATTCAAGTAAAATTCTTGTCAAGGCTTTTCATCCTCATCTCCAATAGCCCATGCTTCTAAACCTGCCACCTCTTGGAAAGATGGTTTTCTTCTTCCTGAAGAATTTATTCAGGGTTCCCAAATGGATGTTGCCAAAGGGGCCCTCTGTGAGCTCTGGCTTGTCTGCCAGCCCCAAACCCAGGGCCGTGGGCTGGGAGAGGACGGTCTTCAGAGGAGGGGTGGACAGAAAGGCCTGGGCTGGCAGGGCCCTGCTCCAGCAGCAGCTCAGGCCACCTGCGGCACCAGCTTCGGGCACAAATCCTTCGTGTTCCTCCAGTCAATCCCATGGGTCCTTAAATGCCCTTATTCACTGGGCTCCCCACTTCTACCCAAACTGCACAAAATTCTTGTTTGTTTTCTAGGGGTTTTCACTTATAACCCCTAAGAGGTGAAGGGCTTAGAAGTCTGAACTGCCCGCCAGCACTGTGTCTCTGACCCGGCCATCTGGGGGTCACAGTCAGGTTTGGACTGAGCACAGCCTCTGGACTTAGTCCACTGAGACAGTCACGTCTTAGATGGTTCAGAGCCCACCCAGCCCCTGGGGCTCCCACGGTAGGCTCTGAAAAAGCAACTCTCTCAGCTCATTCCCTCAGAAGGCTTTACAACAGTAAATACCTAGACTGACTCTTGTTACTTTTGCAAATGATTTTGAATGTATAGCTGTCATAGCTGGTTTCTCAAACGTCAGTAAAGACCTTTGTGCCCCTCCCATCACACTCCTATTCTGAATATTTCATTTTCATTCTACCACCTCAGTAGAATCTCCAGATGAGTTTGTGTCTGGCGTGTTTGTACACTTGGTCATGCGATCTTCTGTGACACTCGACATTATGCCTGAAGTGCGTACATCCACTCTCTCTCTATCCGTGTCTAACCAACTGCTTCACCTAGTCACTATTTTTTCAAACCCATTTGGTCACTTTTGAGTGTCTCTTTTTTGCTGCTCAGGTTTGATTCCATTTCCATTTCTTTAAATACCTTATACGCTGTTACTATGTGTTATCTATCTCATAGCACTGATATCTGAAGCTCCTGCGTGGTAAAATCTACCACCTGGTGTTTCTGCTGATTTTCATCTCGTGCAGTCTCTGCATGTATTTGGCCATTTGGGGGTTTCTGTGAGGCTGACTTGCTCAGGGAGCATCCTCACAGGCGTAAGATGATGTTTTTCTCTGGAGCAAATCTGTTGACTTCTTCCTCTACTGAGGACATTGTGAAGTGAAAGTCACTCAGTCGTGTCTCTTTGTGAGCCCATTTGATTATACAGTCCATGGAATTCTCCAGACCAGAATACTGAAGTGGGTAGCCTTTCCCTTTTCCAGTGGATCTTCCCAACCCAGGAATCGAATCAGGGTCTCCTGCATTGCAGGCAGATTCTTTACCAATTAAGTGGGCCCACTTAATTTCTTTAGATTTCCCCTTGCTCTGTAGATGCGGGCAGAATTAGTCCCACTCCAGGACCCCACAGTGCAGGAGAGAGACTCTTCTACCCAGAGCTGAGACGGAGACAGCTCAGCGTCCTGTCTTACTGTGAGAAGGGCCTCCTTCTCAGGTGGGCAGCCCTCTCTATGCGAGGTCTCAGCTGAGCTGCCCCCAGTGCACACACCCAGGGCCTGGTCTCTCGCTTCTTTCTGTGCTGGAATACTGGTACCGTAGAGCACTGCTAGTAGAGAGTACTCATAACACAGGGTATTGGTGTCAGCACGTGACCCGGAAGGTCCGTATTTCTGTCCATTCTGCCGCCAGCAGCTCGTTAGGTGTTGTTATGGGACAAGGCTGCTGTGTGTGTTGTGGGGGGAGGGTGGACAGAGCTGGGACATTTCCCCGTTTCCTAAGATGTGTTTTTAGAAGTGTGGTTCTTGCATTTAAATGGGCTGTGGGGGCAGTGCTGCAGGAGGCCTTTTGAGAAATCTCATATGCCATCTGCCAGGAGAAGGAACTGGAAGTCTCAGTAGGATTTCAGTCTCAGTAGGATTTCAGTCTCAACCAGAAACTCTGTGGAAGCACCCGTATGACCCACAAACATGGGGCCCTTGCTGGGCTGGGCACTTGGCTCAGATTTCCTCTTTCCCCACGATGAACTCGCCATGGGGTCTCTGTACACCATTTCTCAAAAAGGGCCTCTGTTCAGTGCTGCCCCAACCTCTGCCAGGTTTCTGAACCTGAGTGGCTGTGAGCCCAGGTGCCCTGCTGTGAGCCCAGGAGATCCCAGCAGAGAAATCCATCTCCTGGGCAGCAGCCAATGACACCCCCGGAAAGAAGGCTGGTTCCCCGACACTGCTGAAGACATCAGCTCCATACATCAGGCTACCTGGCTTCTCCGTGATGGCGCGTCGGTCAGGTTCCTCTGCAGACACACACGATGGTGTAGCAAAGCCGAGACACCTCTGCAGAGAAAACCCAAACCCCCAACCTCAGGAGCAGGGGAGCAGGGGAGAAAGGCCTTGGGCTGATGGCTGGCTTGTCCCCAGACATCGCAGCAAAGCCTTCCACGCCCTTTCTAGCCAACGCAGCATGACCACCAAGGAGATGATCTTAACAGGAGATGGCGCTGCCGTTTTCTGAAGAGTGAATCACATGTGAACAGCTCCGCATGGAGAAGAAATCAAGTGAGGGCCTGGATACTGAAGGGCAGAACAAGGCTCAGGAGAGGTGCAAGCTCCCCAGGAAGTGGTCTCTCAATAAAAGCCGCAGGACTGTCCCGAGCAAGCTGTGACTGAGCTGTGACCGAGCCAACATCATCAAAGATGCTTTGTTGTGTGGATTCTGAGGATGGTCCACACGTGCTGAAGGGGGCAGAGGAAACCTCCGAGGAGTGTGTCCAAGGTCTGGGCCAGTTAGGAAGCTCCTCCTCTTGGACAGATGTCCAGATACAACCTGTGTCCCAAGGGCACAGAGGAGACTGGTGGCTAGATTCAAACCCTCCATGGGAAGGACATTTGGTGATTCTCACACCTTTGTCCCAGGATGGGACCAGGCTGAGGAGACCCCAAGAGAACGAGGGTCGCTTCAGTGTCCTGAGGCCACAAGGGCAGTCAGTGTTCAAACCCCATCTTTGCTTGAAAGCACAGGGTCTCCTATGTAAGGTCCTGCCTGAACATCCCAGCACACCAGGATGAAGGCTGAAGAAGCTGCAGCAAGCACGGCATTTAAAGAATTGACACATGAAAGATAGAAAACGCAGAAGACGGGAGGTTTTGAAGAAGATGCGTCTGAAAAAGTTGCTCAAAAAGAGGGCCCAAAGAGTGTCTGAAGAAGCCAGTTCCAACGGTTTGAAAAGAACGATCTCAAGAGAACCGAGGCTCAAAAGAGATGATGAAGACAGTCTGGAGGGGACCCTGAGCAGGCACCTGGGGGGACAGCCCCAGAGAGGGTCTGGGATGGTGGCGCTGAAAGAAAACGCGGGGACGCTCTGAAAAAGCCTGAAGAAAATGGTGTCAAGAAAGGCAGAAAGAAATGATCCTGAAAAATCAATCTGATTCGAAGATAACAGCTCTGAGAGAGGGATGAAGATGTGAAGGGAAGCTAAGAACACGGAACACCGTCTGGTGGTGGATCAGGTGAAGAGGAGAAAGAAAATGAGGGTGGAGGAGGGTCTGAAGACACCTGTGGGGCCAGGGGGGTGGACAGGGAGGAGGCAGGTGAGGGCGTGTGACCAGGAGGTGCAGCTGGGAGTGTGATGGGGGTGGTGGTGGGGCTGCTGAGGAGAAGGGCCCCGTCCTGGGCAGTGATGACGACCATGAAGAGGAGGGGCGGGGGGCGGGGAGACACTCTGGCTACATGTGCCCGCACCTCGGGGCCACGGCCAGTCCCATTCCCGGGACTCGTGCACACTGACAGACGCCTTCTCACTAAGGCCGGTGCCCTCACTTAGTAACCGGCCCTCAGGAATTGTAAAGAGATGCTGAGTAGTGCTCAATTAAAACTTAACACTCATGATATAAAAAGAAAAATGCACAAGAAGTTTAAACAGAGCACTACGACACAAGCTGTGAACAGATTACATTTTCCTCTGAAAAACAGAAATTCAAGTCAGTTGCAGAATAAAACAAATATCTAACAAATCCAGTTTCGTGCCAAAACTACAGACAAACACTACCTGCGAAGGCTGAATAAAGGAGAAGGAAAGGTATTAGAAACAAAAAGCGAGCCTGGGAGAAGGACCTGCCACCCCTCAGCAGAGAATCTGGGACAGCCAGCGGGGGGTGGGAGCCAGCCCGCAGGACCCTGGAGACACAGTCACACCCTGGCTATCGTGACATCCTTTATTACATGCGCCTGAGTGGCATTACACACGTCACAGCTCCCGTGTGGCCCCCGCAGTGTGGCGTGGCCTCCGTCACTGCCCAAAGTACCACGGGGGCGAGCACTGGATGGGCTCCTCCTCCCAGAGGGTCTTCAGCCTCTGCGCCCAGGAGGCCACCATCCCCTTTCTTTCTTCTTCGGACGCCATTTCAGGACCAAAACTGATCTGAGGGGCAAGGACTTTAAATCCGCAGAAGTGCAGTGTGCCGTGCTACAGCGCAAAGATGGGAGCGCGGTGAGAAGCCGCCCGCCGCTCAGTCACCGGGGGAACGTGCACAGCTGGCCTCCAGGGAGCTCAGAGAACCTCCCACCACCAGGGAGCCGAGAATGCGGGCGCTGCCCTGCAGCCTCAGGGCCTGGCCGCTCCTGGGGGGCAGCGAGTGCTGGGTGGCTCCGACACAGCTGTCTAATCTCTGCTGCTGAGTCGCACACTAAGTTTTATTGTTTTGATTGCTTAGGTAAATTATGGCAACTCATGAAAGGGAAAGTTGCTCAGTCATGCCGGACTGTGCAACCCCATGGACTATACAGGCCAGAATACTGTAGGGTAGAATAGGGTAGCCTATTCCTTATCCAGGGGATCTTCCCGACCCAGGAATCAAACTAGGGTCTCCGGCATTGCAGGTGGATTGTTTACCAACTGAGCCACCAGGGAGCCCTGAATGAGGCTATTCCAGCTAAATGTGCCACCACGGAAGGCTGCTCAAGACACGTGTTAGGTGTAACAACAAGAAATGTGAAGCAGTACTTGCGGTGCACTGTTCATGTAAGAAAAGAAAGAAATATGATAGGCTGAGTCATCAAATGGACATGTGTAAGAACACAGGGCCCTCCCTGGTCCAGCCAGCCCAGTGGCCGGCACTCCATGCTCCCCATGCAGGCGCCTGGATCCCATGTGCTGCAGCTGAGGGTGAGCATGCCACAGCTGAGGAGTCTGCATGCCCTGGTGGAGACCTGGCTCAGCCAAATAAATACGTGGATAAATGTTTTTTAAAAAGAATATACGTGGGCTGTAAGGAAATACATTAAATCATTGAAAGTGATTGTTTTCAAAGGCATTAAGAGAACTGAATTTCTCTTTTTCACAGTCTCTTTGTTCCCATATGTACTTTTGCAAACTGAAACAAATGTGAAGAGTTTTAAAGCAGGAAGAATTGAAGCTCATGACACACGGAGCCACCTCAGGGCTCCTGTTTACCCAGAGTGGATACCAGCCAACCGGGCTCGGCTTGGCCTCTGGCCAAATAGCATCAAAGGTTCTCATGATCACAGAGTTTTCTCCATCAGGCAACCTTTTCAGGGCTGCCAAGTAAAACATCCAAAAGGCTAAGAGGTTATGATATCCTGCTTCCAGGGGAGTCAGCATGGCCTGGCCTTCAGGCCCCCCTCTCACCCGGGAGGAGCTAGGAGAGCTGTGTGTGGGGGGCGCATACCTGGAGGGGCCACAGGAAGTACCGGAAGTCTCCGTTCACCCCAGTCTTGGAGAACATGCTGGCCGTGCCGCCTGTGGTTAAGGACAGGATGGCCAGCTTCCCCTGTGGAGGACAGCACGGGATTGGGCGTGGACCCAGGGACGGTCATCTATAGTGACTGGAGGGAAACTGAGGCCAGCTCCCCCGCCCCACCTTCCCTAATGGACGGACACACACTCCCATCTCTGTCCGGCCCAGCGGCAGGCGACAGCGACATCTGACAGGGCGGGGGAGGGGCAGCCAGAGGGAGTGGGCTGGATGGACAGCGCTAACAGGCCTGAGGCTGGGGGAGTGGGCTTCGGGGGTGTGGGTGCGGGGGTTGGCTGGGAGGGTGCATGACGCCTGCGGCCAGCGGGGCCAGGCTCCCGGGGCTGGTCAGCAAAGGGCTGAGTCTCTTCACGGCCTGAGACGCCTCTCACGTCTCAGCGCTCTGTTTGTGCACACTTGTTTTCTGAGGCTTTTGGAACTTGAACATCATCTGCTTGCACAGGAAATCCACAGCTACCACATCCTGTGCAGCGGCTGGGTCCACCATCCACTCGGGTTATCCTACTTTCAAGGTGGGTCCAGGTGCTGAGAGGCGAACAGGTGCATGGCCAGGCACGAGTCCACGCTGCAGGGCAGGTGCCCCAGACCCCTGGCCGAGCACGCCGCCGGACGTGGACACCCTGCACCCTTTGCTGGAGGAAAGGGCTGTGACCCCAGGAACCGTGCTTTCTCACCCGTGTAAGCCCTGCACACAGATGGTGCTCCGTGGGACTTTGGTTAACAAAGGCAAACCAGAGGTGACTTGCTGAGATGCCCCGTCCTTCTCTGATGGACAAGGGTCCCTCATCCCGGTGGGTAGGGGTCATACCTTGAGGAAGCCGTCATCGTAGGAGCCGGGGAAGTCGAAGGCAAAGCCCTGGCAGAGCACCCTGTCCATCCAGCCCTTCAGCACGGCGGGCACGCTGAACCAGTACAGCGGGAACTGCGGGGGAGCAGGAGGGGGTGCTGGGGTGTCTGTCCGCCTGGGGCTTCGGGGGTGCCGCCCCCTCCCCGGCCTGGGCAGACAGGTGCCCCCTGGGGCCACACGCGTGGGCAGCTCTTCCCCCTGCTCTGAGGTGTGTAGGGTGGCGGCGGCGGCGGGCTGGGCGGGCAGGGCTGACAGTGTTTTGGTGGCTGCCGCAGGTGGCTCTGGGTCCCCCTGACGTCGCGACTGCGGGCCCCTGACTGAGCCTGCTCTGGGGCAGCAGAACCATGATCCCAACCACGGGGCCAGGGGGAGGGTGCGGGAAGGAGCCTGCCCCCTCTCCGCCTGGGGTGAGACGTGGCGTCTGGGAGTTGGGCCCAGAGGTTCTGAGGAGCTGAGCCTGACTCCACACTGCAGCAGGGAGGTCTCCCTGGAGCCACTGTGGTCCCCACAGAAGCCCCAACACCGCGTCCAATGACAGGGAAAAGAGACGAACACAGGCAACAATCCGTTCCCAGAGGGGGAAGGGAACCCGCGCTGGGGGCTGTACACTGTGGCCAGCAGCGTCTCTGGACAGAGTCTGCACACAGAGCCGGTACAGCAACGAAAGGGAAAACCAACCTGGAATATCACCAGGTCGGCCTCCTGAAGCTTCTTCTGCTCCTCAATGATGTCACTGCTCAGAGACTGCTTCTTGTAGGCCTTGTGGGCCTCCACGCCATAGTTGAAGAAGCCAGGGTTGGAGAGGGTGCCTGGGAAGCAGGACAAAGGCTCCCACTCAGCGGGACATCCACGGCCCGCCAGCCCCACAGTGACACTGCTGCCTGGATGCCCCCCAGCAAGGTCACTGAGACCTGACCGGGGGGTGGGCCCCGGGGTCAGACTGTGGACACAGAGGAACAGCTAGGGTCCTCACCTTCGAGGGGCCAGAGTCCAGGAGGGACAAATAACCACATGATTAACACGGAGCACGACAGGGCAGTGAGCTCAGGGCAGCCCCATGGCACACGGACCTCACTGCCCAGACGCGGGGGCCTCGCCCATGTGGGCAGCAGGTGAGCAAAGCGTGACGGGGATTTGACGATGGAGCAGGAGTTCTGCAGGCGGTGTGGAGGACCGGAGGGGAGGGGGCTCCAGTGCGTGATACATAGGGGACCGCAGCGCTGGCCAGAGGCAGGCCTCGGGGAGCTGCCGGGCCAGGGTGGGAGGCCGGGGGCCGCGGGTGGCCTGGCTGCAGGGCTGCAGCTCGGCCACGGGGGCTCAGCTCTGCGTGCACATGGGTTGCAGAGGGGGCCCATGGTTTATGCAGGAAACAGCCATTTTCTCGATTCAGCTCTGAAAAAGCTGTGGCCTCAGCAATTCTGGAGCAGGCCTGGTTGCAGGGGTGGGCTCAGGCAGCAGCAGGGCTGGGCCCTGAGGCAGGACCCCCACAGTTAAACGGAAAGACGAGGCCTCGGTGGGTTCCTGTCCAGCAGCACGACTCGCCTAAGCACTGCCCAGTGTTAACTGGTGGTTGAGGGTCTCCTCATACCTCACTGGGCTCTAACCTCATCATAACAGGCTGTTTCTACCTTTCATAACACGAGGGGCCAGGTAATTCCCAAGCGACCAGAGAGGAGTGGGGGGCTCAGGGTGGCCCCCCAGCACACAGGCCTTCAGGGTGGCCTGAGTAGAGCCGGCCCCACCTTTGGGCACCACGGCCGAGAGCATCCCAGGGCCCAGACTCCCCGGGCCTCACCTTCACTCAAAAGCTCGGCTGGGACCCTTCTATGCATGAGGTTGTGTGCTGACCAGAGCCCCCAAGGAGGAGAGCCTGTGTCTCAGGCAGGCTGCCACCCCCAGGTGTGGAGCCCACCGCGGCCTCTGTGTGCTGCTGAGAGTGGTAAACAGATAACACGTGTGTGGGCCACATGTACTCCAGGTAGAGTTTAAAGGTGAGAGCAGAGCAGAGGTGTGCAAGCGTCGGGGAAATGGGGATGTTTTATATGTGTGGGTGTGGATGCACTTTTTAGTAAGGCAGGAAATCCAGAGTCATGCAGACATATTGACTCACAGATTGAAACCAAAGATGGAGACAAAGCTAAATCAACATGGGAACTGGTAAGTTATAACATGTACCCTGAAGTGACACGGTCGTTAATAAGACTCCTGAAAGCTCCTCTGAAGGAGTAAATCCCTGTTTGTACCTGTATCTACAGAGCTCCTAAGCTCTACAGGAATGTGCGCTTTGTTAACATCTGGAGTAAGATCTACAATGAGCCACACCAAAGAGTTCTGCCTGCTTGACCTTGGGGCCGCGGGACAAGGAGGGTGTGTGAAGGGGCTGCTAGTGTTCACCCTCTGCCCACTGTTTACCACACTTAAAATGCTGTTTCTGCAGAGCCCATGTCTTACCTGATTCCCTGAAACGCCAGTGGCCCCAGCACACAATACTCTGTGCCTCCCCAGCCCCTGCTCTGTTGCTTTTCAGTGAAAAGAGCTGTTTGGTTTATTAAAAGGGAAGGAAGACAAGGAGAGGCAAGGGTACAACCATTACCACCAGTACTAAATGCTAAATCTGGAGTCTTGTTAACACAATTGCAAACAGGAGGGACCTAAAGGTATTTAATTTACTGGGAATTACTGGAAAGGCACGGGTGAAATTATTACTTGCAGATGGTTTGACTGTGTATCAGGAAAGACCCAGAGAATTGGCTTAAAACTACAAACAGTGAGAAAGTCGTAGCAGCCGCATGCACGCACGCACACAGACATGCACAGATCAGTCCTCTTCATGTAGAGGAACAAAACCCAGTAAGTAAGATTTATGCAAGATCTGCGTGAAGAGAACTCATAAATACACCTGGAGGGTTGTAAAAGAACGTGATCACATGAGGAACCACGCCTGTTGCTGGAACAGAAAGAAGTGGCACTGAAGTTCCGCTGTAAACAATCCGTTACCTTTAGAATCTTGCCAACTAAAGGCTGGAGCTTGCCATCTGCTCTATAGGGATTAAGTCACAAGCTGCTGTAGCCATTGATCTCCAACACCCCCCTGGAAGGAGTTCAGGGTGGAGATCAGGAATGAGGCGCTCTGTGCTCCGGGAAAAAGTAGAAAAACATGCCTTCAGATAGGTGTTTTCAGAAGATTTTCTGAGCCCAATTCTTGTAAGTCCTCATGTCTTTAAAGCACTAAAATCATTAACGGTGGCATCTGCTCCTCATGGCTAGCAGCAATCTTCTGCCAAAATGAGCGCCTGATGACTGCATGACCCCTCTTCACCAAATCCCACACATCCTGACCTTCCCTCCACCTCTCTGGAGCAGTTTCAGAGATAGCCGAGAGGCCATCTCCCGGGCCATAGTCCTCACTTTACCCCACACAAAACTTAACTCACAGCTGTCTTTCCTGGTGGTTCAGACAGTGAAGAATCTGCCCACAATGCGGGAGGCCTGGGTTTGATCCCTGGGTTGGGGGCGCCCCCTGGAGGAGGGCATGGCAACCCACTCCAGTCTTCTTGCTTGGCGAACCCCATGAACAGAGGAGCCTGGTGGGGTACAGTCCACGGGGTCACAAAGAGTCGGACATGACTGAGTGACTAAGCAGAGCACAGCTGGCATGGTGTGCTTTTTATTTTTTCAGTCAACAATCTGGAAAGATAATTCAAAAAATCTTTATGGAAAAGTCAAAGTAGCTGTAAAAAAAGGTAAGACAAATGAAGGTGACCTAACTCTATGAGATAGTAAATGATTTGCCAAAATAATGAAAGTCACATGGTGCTGAGTCATGGACAGGAAAACAAACCAGCGCACAAAGGCAGAAGACGCCAAAACATGGGAATTCACGTCACAACAAGGGCGGCTTTTAAGTCAAGGCAAACAGCTAGATAATGTAATAAATGGGGATGAGAGCTGAGTACGTACTTGGGAAAAACTGAATCCACACCTCACATCACACATTGAGAGAAATTCTGAGTAGAGAAAGTATTTAACTTTAAAAAGTGGAACCTGCCAAATACTATAGCACCTTAAAAAAAATAAGCTTAGAGTTTATATAACACAAAATGCACCGGTCTAAATTAAAAGAGAAGCCACCACAGCAAAGCCAAAACAAAAATTAGGTATAAATGTATTTACAATTCATATTTCAAACCCTATACCAGAGACCATTTTCCACCTGTCTGATTGGCAGTTATCAAAAACTCGGTAAAACAAGGAAACGAGCACTTGCGAGCACTGTGGGCTGGAGAGTGAGCTGGTACAGCACTCACGGAAAGCAGTTTGATATTTTCTATGAACATTCGAGACACACATTCCCCCTGCCCAGCAGCTCCGTCTACTCGCACATGCAGGAAAGCGCCGGCCACCGTTCTTGCCGCAGTCCTGCTATCACAGCCAAGAAGAGAAGCGGCCAACACGGCCTGAGTGCGCACTACGGAAACCGCGGTGCCTCCAGACAACGGGGGTTCTAAGGCAGAAAGAGAGAGCAACACGCAAAACAACTCGTGGGAACGCATGTTCCCATTTTTAAAAAGCGGAGAGAAAAGCCGTTATACTGTGAATTGCTTTAGGCACACCCAGAGACAGCACAAACTCGCCCCAGAAAGATGCAGAGGCGGTGGGAGACCCTGGTTCCTGTGGGAGCAGAGAAGCTGGCTGGCTGGGCGTGCGGGAAAAGCCACGCACTGCAGACCTTTTCCACATGAGAGTTGTACATCACGTCCAATGATGAGTTTTGTTTACAAACTTTTTTTTTAATTAAAAAAATAATTCAAAGAAGGCAAAAAAACTCCTAACAATCTTATTTAAAAACAGGCAGAGGATTTGAACAGGTATCTTTCTGAAGAAAACACAGATGGCCAACAGGCATGTGAAAAGACGCTCAACATCACTGATTATCAGGGACACAAAGCAAAACCACGGCGAGATACCACCTCTTGCCGGTCAGAATGGCCGTCAGCAAGACAAGACACACCCAGCGCTGCTGAGGACGTGGAGGACGGCGGACCCTCGTGCGGCTGGCGTAAAGTGAAGCCACCGTGCGGGACAGTGTGGAGATTCCCCAAGAAAGTTAAAAAAAAAAAACCCAGAGCATTTATGACTCACCAGTGATATCCTTCCCTGTGGCCCTGGGCTCAAAGTTCATGGCATAGAGGTCCGAAACGATGACGCTGCAGCCCTGCTGGCTCAGCTCAGCCACCGCCACGTCCTTCAGGGACCCGTTCAAAGACCTGGGCTCTTGGTGTGCGTAGACGATGAGCACTTTCTTACCTAAACCCAGACAAGAAACCATTTGTCTTGAAGAATAATTCCTCTCTGTCAAAGCTCCACAAGGACCAAGCTGACGAGAGGGCGCACACAACGGTTGAAGTTAAGTATGGAAGACCAACGCTTTTTACGGGAGACGGCTGTAAAACAAGGAGCATTTTAGGAACCTGGTTGTATCAGCTCACTTGAGTTTACTTGAGTTTACTACTTGAGTTTACTAACACAGGAGTCCAGTTACGACTCCCCAAGAATGACATGACTACATTCTTTCAAAGCCCAATCTACTCTGGTTATCCACCAGGAGACGTTTTAGCCACGTTGCCTAAGCTCAGAATAAGAAACCACTGTGACTAATCTTTTGTGCTAACCCCTTGTTGGCAGGCCAGTCGCTGACACACAGCTCTGCTTCCTTCGTCTCCGCTGAAAACTGACACATAAGGTATTTTTAAAAAAAAAATCAGATCCTGAGTCCCATGGGAAGGCAGGGCCTGTATGAAGCCCGGCTTCAGTGGACAGCCTAACAACAGAGGCTCCATCCACTGCCTGGCGGTGTCATTCATACCAACAATCTCTGAAGCTGCACGGAGAAGGCAATGGCACCCCCCTCCAGTACTCTTGCCTGGAAAATCCCACGGACAGAAGAGCCTAGGAGGCTGCAGTCCACGGGGTCACAAAGAGTCAGACACAACTGAGTGACTTCACTTTCACGCATTGGAGAAGGAAATGGCAACCCACTCCAGTGTTCTTGCCTGGAGAACCCCAGGGACGGCGGAGCCTGGTGGGCTGCCGTCTGTGGGGTCGCACAGAGTCGGACACGACTGAAGCGGCTTAGCAGCAGCAGCAGCTGAAGCCGCACTGTCCTCCTTCAGGACATTCTCCAAGGTCATGTACCAGTTCCTTCTAGAAGGCAGCTGTGGGGATGTGTTTAAATTTTCTGTGGGAACCTCTTAAGACTAAGATATTTAAACTCTTGATCCACATTATTCTGTTTAGGCCCTTAAGGAGAAAATATAAATGTTAGTTTGAAGCAAAGAGCTTTGGGGCACTCAGCAGAGTGTAAAGGCTGAACTGCACGAGTGAAATTAATGATTAACAGTTTTAACTTCTCAGACTCATTTGTTATAAAGGAACTTGGGGGCTTAACAGGAAACAGGATACAAATGAAATATCCACACTGATGGTTCTCAGCCAGGGAGTGCTACCTCCCAGGGAGTGTTTCACAACATCTGGAGACATTTCTTGGCTGTGGCATCTGGAGGGAGGCGCTGCTGGGTCGTGGAAGACAGAGAGCAAGGCTGCTGCGGAACGCAGCTGGGGACAGGCCCCCGACAGAGCGCTGATGCCAGCAGCGCCGCAGGTGAGAAACCCTAATGTACAACATATGCGTAAAATAATGTGAATTTTTATGTTATGAAATGCAAGGATTTTCATGCTATGGTGTTGAACAAAAAGATGTCACAATGGGATGCCTGAGTCATGCGGTATTTCTAACCATGGTCACTCTTGGGGCTCAGTCACTCCATATCTATTGACTGAGCGGCTATGATGTCCCAAGGGGTCATCCCAGAGGCTGGAGGCAAAGCAAAGACAAGGTAAGCATTCTATTTTGGTGGGGCTGAAATGAACAATAAAACAAGTAAGAAAATACAAAACAAGATAATTCCAGGTAGCAGTCCACATTATAAACAAGTTTTATACACCAGTGTTGTCTGGAGTTTTTATAACAAAGTATTCAATTTCTAATAAATTTTTCTTTTAACAAAGTTTAACTCCCCCATAGCTAATAGTCACCTGCCATGTCCCAGGAAGATGGGTATTTTCTCTCTCAATCCTGCCGAGAGGAGGGTGTGCAGGGGGCCCTGAGCTCTCAGGCACGGTCACGCTCAGTGATGCCAATGACCTAGAAGAGGAAACAAATGCTGAGGGAGGTGGGGAGACACGGTGGGCAGCTGAGCATGCAGCCGTGGGCAGGCTGAGGCAGGGGAACAGCAAGCGTGAGGCAGCGTTGGGACTGGCCTGGGGTGCTCAGAGAGCCTACACGGTGGACATGTGGTTACAACAGAGCTGGGTGGTGGGAGATTCCGTCCAAGGGCTGGGTGGGTCAGTAGTGCAGGGGTGAGGACTTTATCCTGAGCCTAGCAGAAGCCCCCGGAACATGTCCAGAGAGTGATGGGCTGCAGACTCAGGGAGTACCTGGTCCTGAATTCCCCGGGGTCAGGGCCCAAAGACAGTCTGGTTTAGGAAGAAAAGCTTGCATTTCAGTGCTGACAGCAGGGGAGGCATCCCCTTATCGCGCTGCCTGGTCCAGTGTACCTAGTCACGTCACCTGCCAGGCCGCTGGAGGCCTTGGAGTTCTGACTCCTCGTGGGGTCCAATTCTCCTAGTTGTACAGAATGAGAAACTGAGGCTCAAGAAGCAGGCCACTTGCCCAGCACTTCCCCACTGACCTTGCGCCACAGCAGGGAGAGCCTTCTCCTTCCGTGGAGAGGGTGCCCTTATCAGGCCGACAGGAAAACAGAAGCGTGCGGCTGCTAAACTACGTACATCAGGCCACACCAAACGCGCTGACACCTTTTATGCACTCTATTTCGTTCCAGCCTCCTCGATCGCTCCTCTCGTGTTCCCTCCATCCCCCCTAGAACCATAAACATCGGCGCAGGAAGCACACACCACATACATGTCCCACTTCTTGGATTTTCTGGCTGAGATTCTCAGGGACTAAGGTTGGAGAAGCTGAGTTTCGGGTCCTGGCACCCGGGGCAAAGGCCGAGCCGGAACCCCGAGGGCCCAGGCCTGGTCTCCGCGCCGCCCGCTCGCCGACCCCAGGCGGCCCCGCGCCGTCCGCGCGTGGGGTCAGCGCGGGCCGAGTCCAGGGCGGAGGGCAGCGGCTGGGGGCAGTGACGGGCCTGCGCACACCTGCGCCCCAGGCCTCGCAAGTGCAGGGGGAAGCTTGGGCACGCGGGGGTGGAAGCCCGCGGAGACCCAGGTCCCGGGAAGCGGCCCCCGGAGAGCGCGGACACTCACCTCGGCCAAAACGCCCGAGACGACCGGCAGGACGAGACTTCCCTCTGGGAGAACGTCCGGCGTCCACGCCACGATCCGGCCGCGCGGACTACGCACTCGCAGGCGTCGCGAGCGGACAATGCAGACGCTCTCCTCTGGGCAGGACGCGGGGGCAAGGCCGGCGGGGCCCCGCCCGTGCCCCGCCCACGAGCGCCGAGGCCACGCCCCTCCCCTCCTCTCTCCGGAGCGCAGCCCCGCCCCCGACCTGTCTGGACCTCTCCTCGCGCTCGGCGTCCCGCCCCGGCATAAGCCCCGCCCACACGCCCTTCGCTCCGCCCCTGCCCTGTCCTAGCCCCTGGGACCCGGACCCGGTGGCTCCGCGCCGCGGCGGCTGAAGGGATGGCAGTTTTAGTTCTGGGAAGGGGGGGCGCCGTGTCTGCCCCTCCCGCCGCCTCCGCCCCTAGGCCCACTCAGGGTCAAAACACTCAGCCGTAAAAAGGATGAACGATCGGGGCCCCAGCAGCTGGGGCGAATCTGCAGAGAAATACGCTGCATGAAAATCGCCAATCCCTGAGGGTCACCTCTGAACGATCACGTTTATGTAACATGCTTGAGATGAGATTCTAGAAACGGAGAACAGGTTAGTGGTTGCCGGGTTTCTGGTGGGCAGGTGTGATTCTAAGAGGGACCTTGTCGTGTCCCTCTTAGTCGTGTGCTGATGGGAATGTGCGGTGTGTGATCGTTCAGGCGGTGGCGTTGTTCTGTGGTCTGGCCTGACGTTCTTATTGCGGAGTCTGGGGGTAAAGGGCACACAGGCTGGTTCAAGGCCAAGGAGATGCCCGGAAGGCAGAGAGGCACCGAACTGGAGCCTGCAGACATGTGTGGGAGGGCTGCTGGTGGGCACTTTGGGCCAACTGTCTCTTTTCTCTCTTTCCAGCACTTTCTGGCCTGCACCACCTCATTTGTAGACCCCCCTGCCATTGGGACTCACTCGAGGACCCTCCCAAACTCTGCCTTGATTTCTGGTGTCCCGGGATGGCCCTGGGGGCTCTCCTGGTGGCTCAGACGGTAAAGAATCTGCTTGCAATTCAGGAGACCCAGGTTTGATCCCTGGGTCAGGAAGATACTCTGGAGATGTTCATGGCAACCCACTCCAGTACGCTTACCTGGAGAATTCCATGGACAGAGGGTCCATGGGGCTGCAAAGAGTTGGACACCACTGAGCGACTAACTCTTTCACCTTCAGGATGGGCCTAGAGAGCGAAGGCTGGTTCCCCTTGGAGCATAACCTTCCTGATGCAAATAGCTGCAGCGTCCGCAGCGTCTGGGTGGTCTGTCCGAGGCTGCTGTCTTTCTTGGGTTCAGAGTGAGGATGTGGCCTCTATGCGTGACATGCCCTCATGCCAGCAGTGGACAGGCCACCTTGTCTTGTGAGCCTGGGAGGTGCTGGAGGCCGCTTTCATTTTAGAATGACCTTCACCTGAGGGAAAAGTTGTGGAGGCATTTCCAAATGTTCCAGAATGTCCTCAAAGATGAGATCTGGCTTAGTTTTCTTCCCTCTTTCTTGTCAGACTGAGATGATGTCCGCAAATCATCTTTGAGTCACGTGAAATGATTGCGACTAAGAAAGGCGGATGCAGGGACTCTGGGGCGACCTTCCAAGGGGGGTGACTGACGCTGTTGTCCCTTGGGAGGGGGGTTGTTCACGTCTTTGGTGCCGTGAGGTTGTGGTTGTTTATGCAAAGTCGTGTTCAACTCTTGCGACCTCATGGGCTGTAGCCTGCCAGCCTCCTCTGGGATTTCCCAGACAAGAATACTGGATTGGTTTGCCATTTCCTCCTCCAGGGCATCTTCCCAACCCAGGGATGGAACCTGCATCTCCCACTTGACAGGCAGATTCTTAACCACTGAGCCACCAGGGTGGTGTGAGGAAAACAGCCAGATCTCCCGGTGACCGTGGAGCCGCAGGCAACCAGCCCGGGAGCCGTCTAGACCCTGGTGTGTGGGTGGAAGTGCTGGGCCGGAAAGGAGACCAACGTGCGACCCCGCCTCTGAAAACTCGCAGGTGCAGGGAGCTTCTGGGTCCAGCCGCGCTTTGGTCCTAGTCCGCGACGAGGCAGCACCATCTGGCGGCCGCACGCGGGAATCGCAGGTGCGGAGGGGACGTCGCCCTCCGGACAAGGTCAGCTGGCCAGCCGGCAGGCCCTCGCCTGGGTCTTCAGGATGGTGAAAGCGCCAGCGGTGGATTGGATAGGGGCCCGTCTGACGAAGAGAAACATGATTCCCTGCTAATCTGGCATTTACTGCAAACAAGACATTCCTACCGTGAGACTAAGGAGGAGGCGGTGCTATTAAAATGTAGATGTAGCAAGCATGACCTCTAAGGGTCACGAGTGGACTGTTCGTTTCACCTCTTGCGGTGGAGAAATAGGCTTAGGCTTTCCGGCAGGTTGGGGGCGGGGGAGGCAGTTAAGCCAGCTGCATACTTCTTTCCCTCAGCTGCCCCTTATTTTGTGTTTCAGATGAAAATTAATACCGAGGGTTACCTTAAGACTAATCGAAGTAGCTTGAACGTTTTCCTAGAGAAGTAGTTCCTTTTGGTTTTATTTAATAGCTTTTCTTTCCTCTACGAACAGCATCTGCCTTCTTTTGGGAAACAAACTTCCTGAGAACTCAGGTTGTGTTTATAAATATATTTATCCATCTCTCTGCCTGGCCGCACTGGGTCTTGGCTGGGCGTGTGGGATCTAATTCTCCCACCAGGGATCAAACCCCGGGCCCCTGCATTGGGAATGTGGCATCCTATCTCCCGATCACCAGGGAAGTCCCTCTAGTTAATCTTTTTTTTTTATGGTGGTAAAATCTCTGTAACAAAGATCTGTCATTTCAACCATTGTAAGTACACAATGGCATTAATTCTATCCAGTGGCATTAATTACACTCATAATGCTATGCAATGTCACTGTAAGTACACAATGGCATTAATTCTATCCAGTGGCATTAATTACATTCATAATGCTATGCAATGTCACTATTTTTATTTCTGAAAATTTTTCTTCACCCCGAACAGAAACTCAGTAATCCTTAGGCAGTACCTCCAAACTCCCCACTCCCCACCCAGGTTCTGCACCGATAATCTTTCTGCTTTCTGTGAATTTGCCTTTTCTAGGTATTTCATACAAGTGGAATCATACAACAGGCAGCCTTTTGTGACTGGGTTCCTTCACTTAGCCTAATGTTTTCAAGGTTCATCCATATCGTAACACGTATCAGAACTTCACTCCCTTTTACTGCTGACTAATATTTTATTTTATGCATATACCACGTTTTATCCGTTCATGTTGTTTTAACCTTTCACAGGTTGGTGGACACTTGGGTCATTTGGCTGTTGTGAATAATGCTGAAATAATTATTGGTGCACAAGTGTCTGAGCCCCTTTTAAACATCTTTTGGGTGTATGCCAAGGAGCAACATTGCAGTGTCATGTAGTAACGATTTTGCTTTTTAAGGAGCTGCCAAACCGGCTTTCACAGTGGTTCCACTGTTTTGGAGTAGGATCTGGCAATCCACTCCAGTTTCTTGCCTGGAGAATTCCATGGACTGGCTACAGTCCATGAAGTTGCAAAGAGTCAGACACGACCGGGAGACTAACACGTCACGTCCACGGCTTTACATTCCGATTGACTTCACTACATTTCTCATCAGCATTTGTTATGTTGCTTTTTTTATTGTTGTTGTAGCTGCCCTAGTGGTTTTCGTACTGTCTCACTGTGGTTTTGTTCTGCTTTTCCCTGGTGACTAATGATGTTCAGAAGCTTTTCTTGTGCTCACTGGCCATTTGTTTACCTTTGATGAAATAGCTATACAAATCCTTTGTCTATTATGTAATTGGGTTGTTTGTCTATTTGTTGTTGAATAATAGGAGCTCTGTATATATTCTGGATGTTATCAGATTTATAATCTGCATTTTCTCCCATTCTGTAGGTTGTCTTTCACTTTTGGGGGGAGGGTCCTATTCCTCTAAAAGCAATTAACCAGGCTTTTTCTTAGTTCCCTCTTATAGTTACTTCTCTTGATGAAAGTGAAAGAGGAGAGTGAAAAAGTTGGCTTAAAGCTCAACATTCAGAAAACGAAGATCATGGCATCTGGTCCCATCACTTCATAAGAAATAGATGCGGAAACAGTGGAAACAGTGACAGACTTTATTTTGGGGGGGCTCCAAAATCACTGCAGATGGTGAATGAAGCCATGAAATTAAAAGACGCTTACTCCTTGGAAGGAAAGTTATGACCAACCTAGATAGCCTATTCAAAAGCAGAGACATTACTTTGCCAACAAAGGTCAGTCTCGTCAAGGCTACGGTTTTTCCTGTGGTCAGGTATGGATGTGAGAGTTGGACTGTGAAGAAAGCTGAGCGCCGAAGAATTGATGCTTTTGACCTGCGGTGTTGGAGAAGACTCTTGAGAGTCCCTTGGGCTGCAAGGAGATCCAACCAGTCCATTCTAAAGGAGATCAGCCCTGGGTGTTCATTGGAAGGACTGATGCTAAAGCTGAAACTCCAGTACTTTGGCATGATGCGAAGAGTTGACTCATTGGAAAAGACTGATGCTGGGAGGGATTGGGGGCAGGAGGAGAAGGGGATGACAGAGGATAAGATGGCTGGATGGCATCACTGACTCGTTGGACGTGAGTTTGAGTGAACTCTGGGAGATGGTGATGAACAGGGAGGCCTGGCGTGCTGCGATTCATGGGGTCACAAAGAGTCGGACACGACTGAGCGATTGACCTGAACTGAACTGATAGTTGCTTCTAGCTTGCTGCTGAGTTCCCCAGGATAAGACTTGGAAGATGGTTGGAGGCATTGTCTTTGCTCAGGGAACAGGCTGGTTGTCTGAATCTCTTCAGGTTTCTTTGGATATTTCAGGATTAGCAGATGTCTTGTGTTTTCAGGGTGTCCCTTGTCTCCCTTTGAAGATCATCCAAACCCGGAAATTTCAAGAAGCAACATAGTGGCTTTTCTCAAATGTAACTAGAAGACATCGACCTGGCCAGTTTCGTTAGGAAATTAGCTATTATGATGATTCCCTTACAAAACCCCTGGTTTCTGAGAACTTTCACTTCCTGTGGTATTTTGGGAAGACCTGCTGCTTGTCAAGAGTGATCCATCTTGATTCCTCAAATGCTATGGCTGGGATTCTAATGGCAACATGTCATGAACTGGCTTTTTCATTAATAAGTTGTACGTGGATAATGTCCTAACAAAATGGTAATCTGGAGACCAGATTCAAGTAAAAAACTCTGTGACTAACTAGGTTTTTGATGTTAAATGGCCAGTCATGCCATGAATAATTGACTCATTAAAAACGAGAACACAGGCATCTCATATTTTAACTTATTTTAAATCATCGGCTCAATGGACATGAGTTTGAGCAAACTCCAGGAGATAGTGAAGGACAGGGAAGCCTGGCATGCTGCAGTCCATGGGGTCGCAAAGAGTGGGGCATGACTGAGCGACTGAACAATTCAGCAGTTAGTTGACAATCAAATACTGGCAAATTCAACATGCTTTTTGAAATTACTTTTGCATGTGCTTGGACCCAAGCAAACCTATAACTCCATGTTTTTACCCCAAACCAATCGTGTTTTGGCAACTGTAGGAATAGAGATATTAGGCTCTCACGGTACACAGTGATCTATGGTGAGTGAGAGTTTGACTGAAAATTAAAAGTAAAGGGTACTTTCAAGCGTACTACTGGAATTGCAAAGATATTCGAGCAGAATTCTGTTCTATGACTTGTCTTCCTACTTCATGACTCAGTGATGAGTGTTGGATGAGAGGATGTGAATTGAATAAGTCCCTCTGCTATTCAAGGACAAGCTAGAATGGCACTTGATATTTCTGAGTAATTACTAGAAATAAGAACAGTGGGTTCGTGCCATTAGCATCAACACAGCGCTTACTGAATGCCCGCAGTGTGCTGCGTTCTTTATGTGGATTAGCTGACTTAGTCCCAACAGCAGCACCCAATGCAGTTTCTATTGTTATTTCCATTTCACAGATGAGAAAACTGAGGTCCAAAGAGTCTAGTAAAGGTGCAAAGCACCCTAGCTCGAGAGCCCACCTTAAACTATGATACTGAATTAAAGATAAGTGTCCCCAGTGATAGGGCTGAAAGGGGGTGCAGGGACGTAGGAGGTTGTTCATTTCTCATAAGGTTAAAAAAAAGAACATCAGCCCAAACCACATTCCCTGCAACAGTAGAGGCTCGTAGGGGCGGGAGCAGCCTCTGACGTGCATGAACGTGACTCAGAGCACTGAGCGCGCAGCACTCCTGTGCCTGTGTGCATCGTGGGTGGCCCTTAATTCAAGCTTGGTTTCCGGCGTCCCTTACTTTCTTGATAATGTCCTTAGACACATGCAGCTTTTCAATTTTGATGAAATCCAATATATCTATTTTTGTGTGTTTATCTTGAATTTTTGGTGTCATATCTAAGAGCCCATTGCCAAGTCCAAAGGTCCTGGACATTCACTCCTGTGTTTTCTTCTAACAGTTTTATAGTTTAGTTCTTATATTTAGGTTTTTGATCAATTTTGAGTTTTTTTTGTATGGGGAGAACTTCATCCTTGAGTATGGAAATCCAGTTGTTCAGAATCACCTACGGAAGAGAACACCCGTCCCCCATTGAATGAAATCAGTTGACCATAGATGTTTTAAACGAGGTTTCTCTTATTTGTTTTCACAAAATGATCGTGTGTGTTTTTTCCCCTCTTCATACTATTCCTGTGACGTGTGGCAGTGATAGCCTCTCTTATGTTGAGTCACCATTGTGTCCTGGACTAAGTCCCTCGTGGTCATGATGTGTAGTCCTTTTAATATCTTGTTGGATGCGATTTGCTAGTGTCTTGCTGAGGCTTTTGCATCAATATTCATACGGAATATTGTCCTGTAATTGTACTTTCCCCTGGCGTCTGTGTCTTACTTTGGTGTTGGCCTGTGAGTTCACAAGTCCTCCCCACCCGGTTTCCTGTAAGAATTTGGGAAGGGTTAGTGTGAGAATTTGCCAGTGGGCTACTGGTCCTGGAATCTGTTGGGAGGTTTTCCTTTTCCTTTTTAAAAAAACTTAACATTGAAGTGAGATATTTGGTTTGTGGGGAGTCAGTGAGGGAACTTGAGGAGTCAAGAATTATGTGTAATTTAATTCAGGCCCATACGACCTCATAATGATGTAACAGTTTCTTAATTTATTTCCTGTGATAGACTTGCCCATATTCTGGTCGTTCCAAATATTATGGTAATTATGTTTCCTAAATCATTGCTTTTCCTTGTCACACAATACTCAAAAAGCGCGAATGTCTTCCTGTTGCTTGTAGAATTATTCATAATTTTTAAAATTTCATGAATTTTAAACAGATAACTTATTAATTCAAATTAATAATTTTAAAAGTGTAAATAATTGTAGAATTATTAATAATTTCAAAAAATTTTAGCATTCTACTCAATCTTCCTTTTGACTCTTTCTCACCTAACCTCTAAATAAGCTGCTTCTCCTGCCCTTATGGGAACTGTGTTCCAGGGAGACTGGTTCATTCATTCTCACTTCCATAACTACTTCTTTCTGGTTAAACCTGAAATAAGGAAGTGTTTAAGAGCAAAGCCCTACCAATTATAAGCCATGATCTTGAGCAGTCATCCCAAAGATACATATGTGTGCATTTTTAATTCACATTGGGCTTTTTAAATAAAGAGGCTTTAAGTGGAGACTCTTATGCTGATGTTACGTGTTCTGCCTCAGTGCAAATGTACATTGCCTGTGTTTTTCCCAGACCTTAGGAACAGAAGCTAATGATCAGGCTCTGCGAACGCCTTTTGTTCCCAGGGAGAAGTGAAACGAGTTTAGTGTAATGTCTCCGCCATTCATCTGCCCGTGTGTTGGCAGTCTGAAAGTCCCGCTGGAGCCTCCTTCCCCTCCCTCCTTCCAGCAACTCCGGGCCTGACCAGGTTGCCCTCATCAGCTCTTCCTTCCAGGCCCCAGGCCCCAGGCACGGCCCTGCTCACCGCCTGCCGCCTTTCCTCTGAAGCATCGCTGCACGGACACCCCGCGCCCAGGGAGCAAACCTCTGCCTCCCCACCCCGCGCTGCTGCAGAGCCATCTTCCCGATGCACCTCTCTGCTGTGTGACCCCAGCGCTCGGAATCCTCCAGGGACTCCCGCTGCCCGTCAGACAAAATACACACGTGTAGGCTGACAGACGAGGCCCTTTGTAGGTGTCCGGCCCGAACTGCCTCATATTTGTGGCCCAGCAGTAGTGACTTGTGTGTCTCCCCAGCCACGTGCACTTTTCCGTTTTCCCATCGCTGGTTTGGAAGCCCCTCCTCCTGCGGGCCTCTGGGCTCATCCTCCTCTTCGCATCTCCACTGAGGGCAGTGGGTTCAGGACCCCTCGCTGAGTCTCCAGCCAGGCTTCTTGCTGTGTCTACTCACGCTGCCCCTCAAACGCAGCGTCATCACAGCACTGTGGTTTAGTTGCTAAGCCACACCACGTCAAATGCCGTTTATTTGCATGTCTGTGAGAGGAAAAACCTCAGTTCAGTCTTTCCCTAAATGGGGAAGAACCCAGTTCCTCCCTCCCAGGGTCTCTCTTCCTTATTCCTCACACAAAGCACTTCCCTGCTGACTCTTCTGGTGACCAAATGCGTGGAAGGCTTTCCCATACCAGTCAGTTCTCACGACACCAGCTGGGTGTCCTACAGTTTAAGTCGATTCCGACACTTTGTACCTGGAGACAGGGTCAGATCCCAGAGGCTAAGGGCTCAGCCCCGCAAGGCCGCTCGCTTGTCCCCCAAGTACCAGTCTGTCGCAGGTGACCCAGGGCTCCTGTCTGATATGACAACAAATCAGAGGTTCCCACGGCCCCCTCCTGAGGCTTGATTAACTTGCTAGAATGGCTCCTAGAACTCAGTGAAAGGCTTACTCATCTTTACCTGTTTACTAAAGCATGTGATAAAGGACACTAATAAAGAGCCACCCACGGTGAGGTCTGGGTGGGTCCCAAGAGTCTGTGTCCCCATGGACTTAGGGTGCGTCCCCTCCCCATGTGAATGTGTTCATCCATCTGGAAGCTCTCCAGGCCCCACACTATTCGGATTTTATGTGCAGAGGCTTGATCAATTATTAACTCCATTTTCAGACCTTCTCCCTTCTCAAGAGAATGTGGGGGTGAGGCTGAAGTTTCCAAGCTTCTCATCATGGCTTGGTCTTTCTGGGGAGCAGCCCTCATGCAGGAGCTCCACCCAGAGTCATCTCATGAGAACTGAAGACACTCCCATCAACCAGGAAATTACACGGGTTCCAGGAGCTCCATGTCAGCAGCTGGGGTCAGAGACCAAGACACTCCCAGTGTTCTTATCACTTAGAAAATTACCAGAGTTTCAGGGACTCTGTGCCAGGGGCTGGTGGCAGACACAAATCACGTATTTTTCTACTATCTCACAATATCTATCTGGTATCCTGAGGCCGGGACTATGTCTCTTACCATGGCGTCCCCAGACCCCAGGGCAGCTCCTGGCCTACAGCGGGTACTCAATAGCAGGCTGTGGAAGGGGGCCTTCCCTGGGGGTCCCGTGGTGAAGAATCTGCCTTTCAACGCAGAGAACTCGGGTTCAATCCCTGGTTGGGGAACTAAGATCCCACCCACCTCGGGGGCAACCCTGCACACAGCAACTAAGACTCCATGTGGCAGAATAAATAAAATGAAAAAGAATAAAAGAGAAGTTCTGTAAGTTACACATTAAAAAAAAAAAGTTTGTGGGATGAATGAAATAATTAGTTGTCGCACCGGCTGGTGTTGTCACCGTGGGCATTTCATGAATTCTGGGTGTTCAGGTAAAAAGTCATTGAGGGCGACGCAGTCACGCGTCATCTGAGAATAGTCTGTAGACGAGCCCAGGGCTGGCCGCGGCCCAGACGGCTCACAGGAGGAGCGGCCCCAGGTCCTCGCGCAGGTCCGCGCTGCCTTTGGAGTCGGGGAGCCCCGGAAGCGGGGGCAGTGCGTGCGCTGCTGCGACTTGGCGGGGAGGGGAGGGCGGCCCCGAGGCCAAGGCAGAGCACTTCCCGCCCGCGTTGCGCTCTGTCCCCTCCTGACGAGGGGCTGGCGGGTGGGCGACCTACGGGCGCATGGGCACCTGGAATGTGCTGAAAGTGCTTGCTTTCTTTAGAAAGAAGGAAAATGTTCTGAGCACCCTCCCCAAGCAGGAATAAGGAAAAATGCGTATCTCATGTCCCTTTTGGCTTCCGTCCGGACGCCTGTGAAACTTTAATGAATGGAAACCCTGGGTAGACAGACAGGGGTCCAGCAGGGGGCGCTCTCGCCCTGCAGCCACAGCGGAGCACCACAGTGGAAGGGACAGTCCCCTTCCTCCCCGCCAGGACTCCACCGTGAGAAGCCCAGGCTCTGTTTACCCAGCCGGCCCGGCCCGTGTCCCCTCTATGAAAGCTGCTCCTTCCCTTGCCGGGTGGGGTCTTGCATGTGGCCGCCACGGCAGAGAGCCTTAAGTGCAATTCCCTGCTGATCCCGAATTGAATAAACCCAACTTTGCTGCAGAAACACCTGCGGTCTGTTTGCTTCAGGTCAACAGACGCAAGCTTGCATTTTGGAATGTAACCTCCTGCCCTTTGTGGGAAACCCAGCAAGTCTTCAAGGCCATCCCGCTCCCGGAGCACTAGGCCTGGCCAAGAAGGCACCCCCCTGAACCTCCAAGCCCATGCCCTACAGAGCAGGTCCCATTTCAGGCCCCGTCCCCCAGGGCACCACCTGCTGGGGTGGCAGCATCTGGGCGGTCTTGGCGGAAATTGGCCTAGTAACAGCTGAGCCCTGCTTGCCACAGCTTTTGTTCGTTTAGTTTTGGCAGATTCGTTGCTGCAGGGCCCGGTGAGGACTGCTCTGATCAAACCACTAGGTCTCTCTTGGCATTTGAGGAGGCAGTTCTTGGAGCTTCTCACGAAGATTCACCCAGCTCCCTTCCGTGACGCTGCCCGGTGGCGGGCCCCATCCTGGACAGCGGGCCCTGGCTCATCTTGCTCTTCACTTCTTGTGACATGAGTCACCCAGGTGATTCCAGAGAAAGTGAGTGTCTCTAGATAAGAAAAGGAAAGAGAAAAAAGTAAGGGTGGGGGACCTTCTATTCAGTTATTTCACTATTTCTTAAAATTTTATGATCAGCAATGTTAAAAAATCTTGAGTAACAAGATTCCCTTAATTTAACTCAGATTTTAAGTGAGAGCATAACTGCAAAATAGATGACAAGTGAATAACTGGATCCAGTAAAATGGTGAGACCCAGATTCTGAAGGACCTCTTCCAGGTTTCAGGTGATTCAAGCCCAGGTAAAGCCCCTCTGTGCCTCACAGACCTTGCTGTGGGCACCTGTCTTTCAGATGCTGGGTTGACATGTACAGCTGGAAAGTACAAGTTTCATCTGAGCCACTAGATTAAGGACCTAAAATAATGACAAATACTTACCAAGCTAGAAAAAGCAGGGTTACTTTGCTTTGCTCTTGTGAAAGTGGAAGTTGCTCAGTTGTGTCTAACTCTTTGTGACCCCAGGCACCATAGCCAGCCAGGTTCCTCTGTCCGTGGAATTCTGCAGGCCAGAATACTGCAGTGGGTAGCCATTCCCTTCTCCAGGGGATCTTCCCAACCCAGGGATGGAACCCAGGTCTCCCGTATTGCAGGTGGATTCTTTACCAGCTGAGCCACCAGGGAAGCCCAAGAATACTGGAGTGGGTAGCCATTCCCTTCTCCAGCGGATCTTCCCAATCCAGGAATCAAATCAGGGTCTGCTGCATTGCAGGCAGATTCTTTACCAGCTAAACTACCAGGGAACCCTGGCTCTTGTACTCTTGACAAAATAATCATTTTCCGGTTTAGATTTTCCTAATTTCCTAATATTTTACAGTTGTTTCTGATTGTCACCATTCAGAAGGCAAGCGACACGCTCCTCTCCATTCTGTCCTTAGAACACAACCTTCCTTCCAGTTCCTGCGGCTCCGGCCAGCATGCTCCCTCTCCCTCCTCCCTCTCCCTCCTCCCTCTCCCTCGGATTCCCCGATTCTGGGGCTTGTAGGGCAGTGTTGATCTGTGGTGAGGAGCAGCCCCTCACCTTCCTAACTCTCCACTTCCTCCTCAATTAAAGCAGACAGTACCGGCCCCTTCTGGACACTACAGTCCAGCTTCCACCTGCCCTTCTCCTCCTCAGTCTTCCTGGCTAGGTGCCCTTTCCGCTTTTTAACTGCTGATTAGCTCAGCTGAAAAAGAATCTGCCTGCAGTTCGGGAGACCTGGGTTCAATCCCTGGGTTGGGAAGATTCCCCTGTAGAAGGGAAAGACTACCCACTCCAGCATTCTGGCCTGCAGAATACTATACATGACCACACAGTCCATGGGGTCGCAGAGTCGGACATGACTCAGTGACTTTCACTCGCACTCTGGCGGAGCCTCAGCTTCTGTCCTCAGCTATGACTCTGACACACAGGCGCAGCTGGGCCGGTGAATCCCACACGGGGCTCCTGCACCTACGTTCCATATCCTGTTCTGTTCCTACTTGTCTCCTGGACACCTTCACCTAATGCTCCGCAAGCACCACGAGTCCTCTTTGACAGAAGATGCGGGTTTGATCCCTGGGTCAGAATTCCCTGGAGCAGGAAATGAAAATCCTACGGGTGGATTTTCAGGCCATGGTGGGCGACAGTCCACAGGGTCTCAAGGAGTCCGGCACGACTGACGACTGACGACTGAGCACAGCAATGCTATGCTACACCCCTGACCCTCCCCTTCCCCAGGAGGCTCTCTTTCAGTTAATCACATCACAATGAGTACAGATACCTGAGTTACACTAGTAACTGGCACCTGCATCTCCACTCCTTTCCTGGCCCCTTGCCCCCAGTCCACCTGGTTCTCACATCCTGTGATGCCCGCCCTCATCAGCTCTGGGCAGCATCCCGTCACTGCTGCACTGCCCAGGCTCAGGCCCGCCTGGCTGTGCCCTGGTCCCCAGAGCCGAGTCCTAGGGGTCCCTGGGTCCTCTCTCCCTGCACCCAGTCCATCCTGAGGGCCGGTGCTGGAGTCAGAAAGGAAACGGGAGGGAAGGAGGGGAGGATATGGATGAATGAAGGAATCACATTACTCGTCCAGTTTCAATCTTACAATGGTTCCCAATGTTCTTGTTCAGTCCCTCAGTCGTGTCTGACTCTTTACAACTCCGTGGTCTGCAGCACGCTAGGCTTCCCTGTCCATCACCATCTCCCGGAGCTTGCTCAAACTCATGTCCATTGAGTCAATGATGAATCCAACCATCTCATCCTCTGTCGTCCCCTTCTTCTCCTGCCTGCAATCTTTCCCAGCATCAGGGTCTTTGCCAATGAGTCAACTCTTCACATCAGGTGACTAAAGTATTAGAGCTTCAGCTTCAGCCTCAGTCCTTCCAATGAATATTCAGGATTTACTTCCTTCAGGATTATCTGGGTGATTGCCTTGCAGTTCAAGGACTCTCAAGAGTCTTTTCCGACACCACAGCGCCATGACTGACGGATAAAACCCCAATTCCTCAGAACGGCCTCCAGGTTCTTTCCAGTCCAGCCCTGCTCAATCCTTCCAGCCCGCCTGCCTCACCTTGGGCGCTCCCCGGCCCACACCCTCTGCCCGGTACTGAGTGTAGCTCCTGGGAGCGGGAGCCCTTTCCCATCAATGACTTCGCCTGGTTGTTCCTCCTCCAGCCGCCCCTGGACCTCACCCCTCCCCCGGGCTCGGCTCCTCTGTCACCCGGGGAGCCCAGCCCACGCCCCACCGCATCACTAGCTCTGACCCTCTGGCCCCTTCGGGCCGGGTACATGCCCATCAGAGCCTCCACCCGCTGCACAGAGACACAACCTCTTTCCTGTCCCTCTGAACCCACAGAAGAGGAAGAGCGTGTTTGATCAGTTCTATCCCTCACCTCCTTTGTGACCAGACAGAGTCTTCCATACAATCAGCTTCCAACCCATAGAGCGTGGGGATTTCCAGCTCTGCTACCTAGTGGGGCTTCGGGGGTAGGAAGATCTGTTGCTCCCGGTGCAGGTCTGTCTGTTGCCCCGCCCTCCTACATGGCCCGGCCCGCCACGCCCCTCCCGCTCTGCCCCGCCCTCCTACATGGCCCAGTCCTCCCCGCCCCTCCCGCTCTGCCCCGCCCCCCGGTCCTCCCGGCCCGCCCCGCCCCTCTGGTCGCGATCCCCGCCCAGCCCGCTCCTGTCGCACTCCAGCATATGTGTGGGGCGGTGGGGCCGCGGCAACTGCCTGTGCGAGGCGGAAGGCGGGCGGACCGGGCGGGAACTCGCACTGGGCTGGGTTTCCTTTCGGACCCGGGTGGCCGCGACAGACGTCGCGACGCTGTGAGTGTGGATCCTGGACCCCCGTGCCCGCTCGGGATCCTGGTGCAACGTGTATGGTTCTTACTGGCATGTGCATGCAATGCAGAAGAGCTGTCCCTGAATGTAAAAGTCCCACTAGATGGTTTATCGGGTTTTTTTGATATCTGCAATGTCTTTATGATAAACTGCTTAAATTTGGTCCCAAGTTTTTTTCTTTTTTAGGATAAGACTTCTTTAATCTTTTTATGATTGACTAACCCTAACCCTAACCCACTCCAGTACTCTTGCCTGGAGAATCCCATGGACGGAGGAGCCTGGTAGGCTGCAGTCCATGGTGTCGCTAAGAGTTGGACACGACTGAGCGACTTCACTTTCACTTTTCACTTTCATGCATTGGAGAAGGAAATGGCAACCCACGACTGAAGCGACTTAGCAGCAGCAGCAGCAGTAAGGATTTTTATGTTATTACAAAGTGATCATGAAAGTCAGCTTATGATTATGTGACAGGTTATTTTCAAATTCACGGCTCAGGACAAACAAGAAGGATCTTAGTAAGTGGTACTCAGTGTTTGGAGATTTATTTCACAGTTGACAGAGGAACTAGGTAATGAACGAAGAAGTGGTTTTTAAACGTGAAAGTATTGTTTTCCTCTGCTCATAAAAGTAGTTTGTAGATGTGTGACCATGTGTTTAGCTTCTGTCTCTCGTGTTGTTCAGTCGCTCAGTCATATCCGACTCTTTGTGACCCCATGGACTCCAGCCCGCCATGCCTCCCTGTCCTTCACACACTCCCGGAGTTCATCCAAACCCAAGTCCATTGAGTCAGTGATGCCATCCAACCATCTGATCCTCTGTTGTCCCCTTCTCCTCCCGACTTCAATCTTTCCCAGCATCAGGGTCTTTTCAAATGAATCAGTTCTTCGCATCAGGTGGCCAAAGTATTGGAGCTTCAGCTTCACCATCAGTCCTTCCAATGAATATTTAGGTCTGATCTCCTTTAGAATGAACTGGTTGAAACCTTAGCTGCCTCTTTATCTCCAGTACCAGCAGCAGGATGGAAAGTCACCCGGTGTACATCCATGACGTGGTCAGAACCGACCCCATCTCGTGAACAGGACCTGTCTGCTCATCTCTGACCCCGGGGGCAACTGAACATGCTCAGGGAGTGTGCACGGTCAAGCACTTGAACACGCCTCTGACCACAGATCCTCCAGTGCAGACACAGTGGCTCATTGATGGACATCTCCCGGTCTGGGTTCATGGCCCTCCCCTCTTCTGCTGCTTTATGGAGGGCTCACATTTGGTCTCCCCTCGGCTGCCATAGCCTCTGCTTCGCTCTGGTCTCAGGAGCAGGGCCACTGAGCAGAGGAGAAAGGGAAGCCCCGCTCATCCTTCCAGGCCTGGAGCAGACAGCGCTCTCCCCGAAGGCCTGGACGGGGCGGGCGGAGGGAGGACCCAGAGAGCAGGCAGCCAGTGCTCCCCACCGGCATGACCACCAACCACCCACCTCCGATGGCATCTGCAGTTCTGAGAAGGCACGGGACACGAGAACACATGGGCACACGCACACGCACACAGACACACACAGGCGCGCCCACACACACACATACAGACACATACATACACAGACACAGACACACAGACGTACACACACACACAAGTCACACACACAGACACACACAAAGACACACACACACAGACACACACACAGACACACACAGGCACACGCGCACACACACACACACACAGACACACAACACAGACAAACTCACAGGCGGTCTCAATCAGCCCTTTATTTGTGGACCTTCACCAAGGTCACCGGGGTTCCAGCTCTTCGCAGAGATCGGGGAGAGCGGTGAGGGGCACCGGGGGCCCCAACACCTCGTCACGGCGAGCAGAAGCGGCCGCAGAACAGGATGGCCCCGGTCCTGCTGTGCTGGATGAAGAAGAGGAAGGGGTGGTCGGCACAGAACCGGGGCACGATCCTCAGGATTCTCGGGGTGATCCTGGCCACTGTGGCGGCTGCGGCCTCTGTGCCCTCTTCAGTGACCTCCACGAAGGACTTGTGCACGATCTTGGACAGATGCAAGTCTTGCTGGCACGACATCCCGCTGAAGTCAGCCTGGGCCGCCTCGAAGGCGTCGGTCACGCCCAGGTCTCGGAGGACGCACTCCATGTCGTAACTCTCCTCCAGCGTGAAGCGGGGCAGGAACACCTCCACCTCGTCCTCGTCCATCACATCCAGCTTCGTCCAAGTGACGAATTTCTCATAGGTCAGGGCCTTCTCCACCTGGAGGAGAAGGTAGAAGATCTCAGGGTCTGCAGCAGCGCTGCCCCGGGCACCTTCCACTGTGACCCGCACACTGTGCCTTGCGGGCCCGGGGCAGCCTGCCGGCTGCACACGAGTTCCCAGAGCCCAGTGCCCAGCATGGATCCCAATGAGACCCCACGGGGCCACGGCTGGCTGGTTACCGTGTTCAAGTCTGTGCTCTCACTGGGCAGCAGGATGACCATGTTCAGTTCTTTGCCTACGTAGGGAAGCACCAGAATCTGGGTGCTTATTTCTCCAATGTAGGTTGATTTAAAGGTGGACTTCTTGAACATCATTTGCACAGGTTTCTCCATGTTCTGTAAAAGGAATAGATAAATGTTAAGTTGAAACAAGACCTGTGGACACGCTGGACGAGTCATCAGAGCCGTCCACCTGAGCCCACACATTCTGTCCTGTCTTCCAGACCCACCCCAGCTCCGTGTCGTCAGCTCGTCTGCACGGCTCCAGCTCCCACCCCTGGTTCCCAGCACTCAGGCCTCAGGCTGCTGTTCTCCTGCTGACCCAGGAGGGCTCCACACAGACTTACCCAGCAGGACCTCTTCCCCGGCACCTGCCCACCTGACATCTGCATCTGGACACAAAGGAGCCTCCAGGTCGGCTCCCACACTGGCGGCTCGTGTTCCCCTCCACCTGCTCCATCTACACCTTCCCATCTCTGCTCGTGCCGACACCACTCATCCCGCCGTCAAACCCTGGAGAGTCCTGGGCCCCTGTCCTTCTCACCTGATAGCTGACCCATGAACAACCATGTTGGCTCTACTTTTAAACACAACAGGGCTGCCCTGGTGGCTCAGGGGTAAATAATCTGCCTTCCAATGCAGGAGACACAGGCTCCATCCCTGGTCTGGGAACACCCCACAGCCCAGGGGCTTCTAAGCCCACGGGCCACAACTACTGAGCCTGGGCTGAGAGCCCGGGAGCCGCAGCTCCTGAAGTCACGGGCCTGGAGCCTGAGCTCTGCACCAACAGAAGCACCGGCAGGAGAAGCCCGAGCACCGAGCCAAGAGGGTCTCTGCCACGGCAGCTGCAAGAAAGGCTCTGCGGCAACAAGACCCTGCACAGCCAAATAAATAGATACAATTATTAAAAAACAAAACAAAATAATCTGACTTGTGCTTCCTACCCCCACCACTCTCAGCCCAGCCATGGTCATCAGGAAAACTTCCAAGTAACCTCCCTGGTCCTGCACACGGGCCCGAGGGGCTCTGGGGGATCAGAGCCACTGTGAGAGGCCATGGGCTCTGTGAGAGCTCAGAGGAGGGACACAGGAACCAGGAACCTGGGCTGCGGAGACCGCTAGGAAGGTTTCTGGACAGCCCTGCAGAGAAAGGCGTCTGTGTAGGTAGCTCCTGACGGGAGGGGGACAGACGGTAGGATCCAGGCCCATGGAGCGTCACAGCCACGGTCTGAAGTTTGAACTGGATCTCAGGGGTTCTAGGACGCCCAGAGAGACCTGCGAGCTGCCCCGTGGGATGTGTGATACAAGATGGAACACCGGCCGCATGGACCTCCCCTGATGATACAGCAGAGGAGGAGCAGGGGGCGAGGAAGCCAGGGTTTGCCCAGGTCTACATCTGGGCTGCCAAGGCCACAAGAGGCACACGTTCCTTGAGGTCGGCCTCCTGGCAGGCTCCGTAAACCAAGGGGTTCCCAGGGACCGTTTCCAAGAACCTCCTCCCTTATTATGACACATTCTTGTTCACCTTGCTGACTCTGAAAGGCCTTTCCTTGGTGTGCTCTTTGTTAAACTGTGTGTCCCAGTTCCCTTTGAAGTAGATGGCATTCACGAGAATGAGACGTGTCATGGGGTTAACTGAATTTGCAGGGAGCAAGTCTCTAATTTTACCTGCAAAGAAGATTTAAAGACACAGTTAGCTAACAGGGTTTCCTGGTGGAGGTGCTGGGCACAGTACTTACTGGTCCGTCCCCTGGAGGAGTCAGTGCACAGACCAGAGGGTTCCCTGTCCCCCATACAACCACGTACAGGGAGTTGTCTGTTTACTCGTTAAGTTGGGTCCCACTATTTGTGACCCCATGGACTGTAGCCCACCAGGCTCCTGCGTCCATGGGATTCCCTAGGCAAGAATACTGGAGCAGGTTTCCATTTCCTTCTCCAGGGGATCTTTTGACCCAGGGATCCAACCCGCCTCTCCTGCATTGGCAGGTGTATCTTTACCATCCGAACCACCAGGGAAACCCATGCAGGGAGCCTGGCCCCTAAAGCTAAATCAGCGACAAAAACCTTAAAGTCTCTGCTCAGTAAAATACCATGAGTTGCATAAAACACATACAATGAACAAATAATAGGGCAGGATAATTCACAGTGACAGAAAAAGGAATGTTTGGTCTACAACGTGAGGGGACTGTCCTGAAGGGGAGAGGCCGAAGCCAGCGTGCAGAGCACGAAAACGAAGAAGCACAGGTGGACGAGGGCTTGACCGAGTGTCCTGCAGTGATGCTCAGCGACCCGCAGAGCACGCGCTCTGCTGCACAGGCAGGGAGGTGGAGCCCAATCCAGAGTCTTCCTTCCGCCCTTTTTGAAAAGGCAGACTATATGAACATTAACTGCAACAGCCAAAAGTCAAAGTGTGATTGCTCTGGAAGAGGTGCACCAAATATTGATGAGGAGGGGGGAAGCTAGAGAAATTGATTACTGATTAAATTTCAGAAGTGGATTTGAAAGTTTCCAGTTCTTTAGAGAAAAAAGCCATTTCTGTTTACATTTGATGGTCTTGGGAAGGAACTTGTGGAAAATAAGACTGATTCAAATACTGTGCAAACAGAAGTAGTGACACGTCCTCACCTTCTGTCTTTTCGGCTACCCAGGTGTTTATGTGCTTCCTGGACTCCTCCGTAGCGCAGACAAAGTCCAGCTCTTCCATCTCTGCTTGGTAGAATATGCGGCAGGAATCTTTGAAAGACTAGGAGAGACGGGATGACAGAATCACATGGCTACAGAAGCAGACAACGCCAAGAGCTTACTTCTTCACCGCGCCGACCTCAACACTGATCATTTGATGGTTACTTGTGTAATGTACAAACTAATGCGCAGAATTAACCTTCAATCTGGTTTCTCAGTTTTCAGCTACATTGAATAAATAACTGAGTAAAATCACAGGCTTCCCAGGTGGCACAGTGGTAAAGAATTCGCCTGCAAACGTTGGAGACAAGGGTTTGATCTCGTGCGGAAGATCCCCTGGAGAAGGAAATGGGAACGCACTCCAGTATTCTTGCCTGGACAGTCCCACGCACAGAGGAGCCTGGAGGGCTACAGTCCATGGGATCGCAAGGAGTCAGACACGACTTAGCGACCAAACAACAACAACACAGCCGTTCAAGAGAGGCGATGCGGCAACGCTGCCGCCAGCACACGTTCCGGGCGTCACTGCCGCGTGACCCTGGAAAGGTGCAGCGTCTCTCTGGCTTCCTCGCCCCCTGGAAGCAAGGACGCAGCAGTAGCTACGCCTCAGAGGTGCTCTGAGGACCAGGAGGACTTGGCTCTGCCAATGTCACGTGGCTGAGTTCTCCGCACACTGTGGATCCTGCATTTCGTGGTCCGGGTGCCTCATTTCATAGAACCCTCACATCATTCAGGCTCTGCCAACCTACTGCTCCACTTCTTAATCAGGGCTTTTGGAAAAGATGTCAGTCTCCCAGTCTAAGAAAATAGTCTGGAAGCAAAGTGGTCACCTACAAGTCGATACCTCATCATACCCTTGGTGATTTCAACAGCTTTTAAACACATCTGAAAATAAGTGCCTGCTTCTTAAAATACTATTTAGTAAGTAATGAGCAGTCAAAACCAAACTAAAGCAATATCTAATCAAACATTGTGATTGGTATTGGATTCTTGGATACTTGATCAGTATGAAATAACTGACAAATATTTCTCATCTTTTGATTTTATATTCCATACCAAAATAATGTTCTAAATATCAGTGCTTTTCTTGGGATTTCCTAAGAAGGCAGAGGAATAGGATGGGGAGACCACTTTCTCCCCCACAAATTCATCAAAAGAACAATGAGTGCTCACTTCGGCAGCACATATAGTAAATGGAACGATACAGAGAAGATTAGCATGGCCCCTGAGCAAGGATGACACTCAAATTCGTGAAATGTTCCATATGTTTACCCAAAGCAATCTATAGGTTCAATGCAATCCCTATCAAACTACCAACGGTATTCTTCACAGAGCTAGAACAAATAATTTCACAATTTGTATGGAAATACAAAAAAGCTCAAATAGCCAAAGCAATCTTGAGAAAGAAGAATGGAACTGGAGGAATCAACCTGCCTGACTTCAGGCTCTACTACAAAGCCACAGTCATCAAGACAGTATGGTACTGGCACAAAGACAGAGATCTAGATCAATGCCACAAAATAGAAAGCCCAGAGATAAATCCACACACTTATGGACACCTTATCTTTGACAAAGGAGGCAAGAATATACAATGGAGAAAAGACAATCTCTTTAACAAGTGGTGCTGGGAAAACTAGTCAACCACTTGTAAAAGAATGAAACTAGAACACTTTCTAACACCATACACAAAAATAAACTCAAAATGTATTAAAGATCTAAACGTAAGACCAGAAACTATAAAACTCCTAGAGGAGAACATAGGCAAAACACTCTCTGACATACATCACAGCAGGATCCTCTATGACCCACCTCCCAGAATCTTGGAAATAAAAGCAAAAATAAACAAATGGGACCTAATTAAAATGAAAAGCTTCTGCACAACAAAGGACACTCTAAGCAAGGTGAAAAGACAGCCTGCAGAATGGGAGAAAATAATAGCAAATGAAGCAATGGACAAAGAACTAATCTCAAAAATATACAAGCAACTGCTGCAGCTCAATTCCAGAAAAATAAATGACCCAATCAAAAAATGGGCCAATGAACTAAACAGACATTTCTCCAAAGAAGACATACAGATGGCTAACAAACACATGAAAAGATGCTCAACATCACTCATTATCAGAGAAATGCAAATCAAAACACAATGAGATACCATTTCACGCCAGTCAGAATGGCTGCTATCCAAAAGTCTACAAGCAATAAATGATGGAGAGGGTGTGGAGAAAAGGAAACCCTCTTCAACTGTTGGTGGGAATGCAAACTAGTACAGCCACTATGGAGAACAGTGTGGAGATTCCTTAAAAAACTGGAAATAGAACTGCCTTATGATCCAGCAATCCCACTGCTGGGCATACACACTGAGGAAACCAGAATTGAAAGAGATGCCTGTACCCCAGTGTTCATCGCAGCACTGTTTATAATAGCCAGGACATGGAAGCAACCTAGATGTCCATCAGCAGACGAATGGATAAGAAAGCTGTGGTACATATACACAATGGAGTATTACTCAGCCATTAAAAAGAATACATTTGAATCAGTTCTAATGAGGTGGATGAAACTGGAGCCTATTATACAGAGTGAAGTAAGCCAGAAAGAAAAACACCAATACAGTATACTAACGCATATATATGGAAGTTAGAAAGATGGTACTGATAACCCTGTATGTGAGACAGCAAAAGAGACACAGATATATAGAACAGACTTTTGGACTCTGTGGGAGAGGGTGAGGGTGGGATGATTTGGCAGAATGGCATTGAAACATGTATAATATCATATATGAAAGGAATCGCCAGTGCAGGTTTGATGTAGGATACAGGAAGCTTCGGGCTGGTGCACTGGGATGACCCAAAGGGATGGTATGGGGAGGGAGGTGGGTTGGGGATTCAGGATGGGGAACGTGTGAACACCCATGGCGGATTCATGTTGATGTATGGAAAAACCAATACAATATTGTAAAGTAATTAGCCTCCAATTAAAATAAATAAATTTATATTAAAAACAACACAAAACAGAAGAACAATGAATACTGAGTAAATTCCACAAAATAACTTCTGAATGCTGGCAGAGGACATCAGGCACCCAGAAGAGTAGCCTATTGTCTTTGAAAGGAGGTCGGAAAAAAATACAAAAGATAAAAAGAGAGACAAATGAGGTAGGTACGGAGATCCATCCCAGGAAGGGAGTCTTAAAAGAGAAGTTTCCAAACACCAGGAAACACTCTCACTGGAGAGTCTGTGGCAAGCTTTGGAACTTCAGAGGGCAACATAACTGGGAGGAAGAATAAATAAATAATTAAAACTCACAGATTACGTGCCCAATGGTAACTGCAAGCGGAGGAGCAGCGCAGACGCCTGCATCGCCACTAGCAAGTGGGGGCTGGGCAGGGAGGTGCGGGCTGCATTGATTAGAGTAAGGACCGGGCCTGAATGCCCCGAGGACAATCTGAGGCAACTAGCTTGAGATAGCAAACCAGACTGTGGGATAGCTACCCCGCGAAAAGCTCTCACCTAAGACACCGCCAGGCCCGCTCACAGGAACAAAGGAGTGACTAGAGCTAGCCGGCTGCGGACCAGCCCATCCCCCGTGGAGACAGGCAGGTGAGGGCAGCCAGACCCAGACGGGGGCAATCATGGCCCCAGAGAGGCATCATCTACCAAAATGCAAGCAGGCCTCGTCGCTAACCAAGACTTCTTGGGATTCTGGACGGTCGACATCTGCTGGGAGGGTCGCAGCCAGAGATCAGCTCCCCAGAAGAGACACATGGCACACCTGAGAAGGCACACCTACTGTACACCCAGAAAACAGAGCAGCAGGGATGGGGGAGGCAATAAGTCGCAGCCTTCAACTGGGGGCGACTGCTCGCCAAGCACCTGGTCACCTGAGCTGCTTGGACCTGGGAAGGGCACAAAACACAGGCCCAACCAAGTCTGTGCCTTTGAAGAGTATCCAAGTACCCAAATCTGAGCGGCTTAGACCTGGGAGGTGCATGCAGCCCAGGGCCAGCCTCAGACAGTTCCCGGCAGAGCAACCTAGAGCCTAAGCAGCATAGACAGGGAAAGCACACATGCCGTGAGCGGTGGCAAACCCAGTGTGGCCGAGACACGGCGAGCACTCCCCACACACGCCAGTGATATTTGATTTCAGCGTCCCTCCCTCCCCACAGCACGACTGAACCAGTGAACCTAAAAAAGTGTCCACTACCGTCCCCTTGTGTCAGGGCAGAAATTAGACACTGAAGGGACCAGCAAATAGAAGAAGCTAAAACAGAGGGAACCGCCTTGGAAGTGACAGCTGCAATAGATTAAAACCCTGTAGTTAGCACTGACTACATAGGAAGGGGCCTATAGATCTTGAGAAATATAAGCTGGATCAAGGAACTATCTGAAAATGAACTGACCCCACACGTCCACAACAACACCAGAGAAAGTCCTAGATATATTTTTACTATTATCATCCTTTAAATAAAAAAAAAAATTGTTTTTAAGTCCTCTATTACTCCTTTAATTTTCATTTTTATAACCTACTATTACTTTGCAACAAAAAAGGCCATATTTTTTAAAGGAAACTTCATATATATCTATTTTATAATTTTTGTGACTTTTTTGTCCTTTAATATTGTATTTTTGAGAATCCAACCTCTACTCTTGATTTTAATCTTTGCTTTTTGGTATTTGTTATCAATTTTGTACCTTTAAGAACCCAATCTTCAATACCCATTTTTACCTAGGAGCAAGATTACTGGCTTGACTGCTCTCTCCCTTTGGATGCTCCTTTTTCTCCACCAGGTCGCCTCTATCTCCTCCCTCCCCCTTCTCTTCTCTACCCAACTCTGTGAATCTCTCTGTGTGTTCCGGATGGTGGAGAACATTTAGGGAACCGATTACTGGCTGGATCTGTCTCTCTCCTTTTGATTCCCCCATTTATCCTCCTGGCCACGACTGTCTCCTTCCTCCCTCTTCTCTTCTCTGTGTAAATCTGTGAACATCTCTGAGGGATCCAGACTGTGGAGAGCACGTAGGGATGTGATTACTGGCTAGCTTGCTCTCACCTCTTTTGATTCCCCTTCTCCTACTGGCCACCTCTGTCTCCTTCCTCCCTCTTCCATTCTCTGTATAACTCCATGAACATCTCTGAGCAGTCCAGACGGTGGAGAGCACATAGGGACGTGATTACCAGCTAGCTTGGTCTCTCCCCTTTTGATTCCCCCTCTTCTTCTCCTGCTCACCTCTATCTCCCTCCACCCTCTTCCCTTCTCCATGTAACTCTGTGAACCTCTCTGGGTGTCCCTCACCATGGAGAAACTTTTCATCATTAACCTAGATGTTTTATCATCGGTGCTGTATGGATGGAGAAGTCTGAGGCTACTGTAAGAATAAGACTGAAAATCAGAGGCAGGAGGCTTAAGTCCAAATCCTGAGCACACCAGAGAACTCCTGACTCCAGGGAACATTAATTGATAGGACCTCATCAAACGCTTCTGTAACTACACTGAAACCAAGCACCCGCCAAGGGCCAACAAGTTCCAGAGCAAGACTTACCACGCAAATTCTCCAGCAACACAGGAACATAGCCCTGAGCTTCAATATACAGGCTGCCCAAAGTCACTCCAAACCCAGTGACATCTCATAACTCATTACTGGACACTTCATTGCACTCCAGAGAGAAGAAATCCAGCTCCACCCACCAGAACACCGACACAAGCTTCCCTAACCAGGAAACCTTGACAAGCCACCCGTCCAACTCCACCCACAGTGAGGAAACTCCACAATAAAGAGAACTCCACAAACTGCCAGAATATGGAAAGGCCACCCCAAACACAGCAATGTAAACAAAATGAAGAGGCAGAGAAATACCCAGCAGGTAAAGTAACAGGATAAATGCCCACCAAACCAAACAAAAGAGGAAGAGATAGGGAATTTACCTGGTAAAGAATTACAAATAATGATAGTGAAAATGATCCAAAATCTTGAAAACAAAATGGAGTTACAGATAAATAGCCTGGAGACAAGGATTGAGAAGATGCAAGAAACGTTTAACAAGGATCTAGAAGAAATAAAAAAGAGTCAATATATAATGAATAATGCAATACATGAGCTCAAAAACGCTCTGGAGGGAACCAACAGTAGAGTAACAGAGGCATAAGATAGGATAAGTGAGGTAGAAGATAGAATGATAGAAATAAGTGAAACAGAGAGGAAAAAAGAAAAACGAATTAAAAGAAATGAGGACAATCTCAGAGACCTCTGGGATAATGTTAAACACCCCAACATTCAAATCATAGGAGTCCCAGAAGAAGAAGACAAAATGAAAGACCATGAGAAAATACTTAAGGAGATAATAGTTAAAAACCTCCCTAAAATGGGGAAGGAAATAATCACTCAAGTCCAAGAAACCCAGAGAGTCCCAAACAGGATAAACCCAAGGCAAAACACCCCAAGACACATATTAATCAAATTAACAAAGATCAAACACAAAGAACAATATTAAAAGCAGCAAGGGAAAAACAACAAATAACACACAAGGGGATTTCCATAAGGATAACAGCTGATCTTTCAATAGAAACTCTTCAGGCCATAAGGGAATGGCAAGACATACTTAAAGTGATGAAAGAAAATAGCCTACAGTCCAGATTACTGTACCCAGCAAGGATCTTATTCAAATATGAAGGAGAAGTCAAAAGCTTTATAGACAAGCAAAAGCTGAGAGAATTCAGCACTACCATACCAGCTCTCCAACAAATGCTAAAGGATCTTCTCTAGACAGGAAACACAGAAAGGGTATATAAACTCAAACCCAAAACAATAAAATAAATGGCAATGGGGTCATACTTATCAATAATTACCTTAAATGTAAATGGGTTGAATGCCCCAACCAAAAGACAAAGACTGGCTGAATGGATACAAAGACAAGACCCCTATATATGTTGTCTACAAGAGACCCACCTCAAAACAAGGACACATACAGACAGAAAGTGAAGGGCTGGAAAAAGATATTCCATGCAAATAGAGACCAAAAAAAAAAAAAACAGGAGTAGCAATACTTATATCAGATAAAATAGACTTTAAAACAAAGGCTGTGAAAAGAGACAAAGAAGGACACTACATAATGATCAAAGGATCAATCCAAGAAGAAGATATAACAATTATAAATATATATGCATCCAACATAGAAGCACAGCAATATGTAAGACAAATGCTAACAAGTATCAAAGGGGAAATTAACAATAACACAATAATAGTGGGAGACTTTAATACCCCATTCATACTTATTGATAGATCAACTAAACAGAAAATTAACAAAGAAACACAAACGTTAAATGATACAATAGACCAGTTAGACCTAATTGATATCTATAGGACATTTCACCCCAAAACAATGAATTTCACCTTTTTCTCAAGCACACATGGAACCTTCTCCAGGATAGATCACATCCTGGGCCATAAATCTAGCCTTGGTAAATTAAAAAAAAATTGAAATCATTCCAAGCATCTTTTCTGACCATAATGCAGTAAGATTAGATCTCAATTACAGGAGAAAAACTATTAAAAATTCCAACATATGGAGGCTGAACAACACGCTGCTGAATAACCAACAAATTACAGAAGATATAAAAAAAGAAATCAAAATACGTGTAGAAACGAATGAAAATGAAAACACAACAACCCAAAACCTCTCAGACACTGTAAAAGCAGTGCTAAGGGGAAGGTTCATAGCAATACAGGCATACCTAAAGAAACAAGAAAAAAGTCAAATAAATGACCTAACTCTACACCTAAAGCAACTAGAAAAGGAAGAAATGAAGAACCCCAGGGTTAGTAGAAAGAAAGACATCTTAAAAATTAAGGCAGAAATAAATGCAAAAGAAACAAAAGAGGCCATAGCAAAAATCAACAAAGCCAAAAGCTGGTTCTTTGAAAGGATAAATAAAATTGACAAACCATTAGCCAGACTCATCAAGAAACAAAGGGAGAAAAATCAAATCAATAAAATTAGAAATGAAAATGGAGAGATCACAACAGACAACACAGAAATACAAAGGATCATAAGACACTACTATCAGCAATTATATGCCAATAAAATGGAAACTTGGAAGAAATGGACAAATTCTTAGAAAAGTACAACTTTCCAAAACTGGACCAGGAAGAAACAGAAAATCTTAACAGACCCATCACAAGCACGGAAATTGAAGCTGTAATCAGAAATCTTCCAGCAAACAAAAGCCCAGGTCCAGATGGCTTCACAGCTGAATTCTACCAAAAATTTAGAGAAGAGCTAACATCTATCCTGCTCAAACTCTTCCAGAAAATTGCAGAGGAAGGTAAACTTCCAAACTCATTCTATGAGGCCACCATCACCCTAATACCAAAACCTGACAAAGATGCCACAAAAAAAGAAAACTACAGGCCAATATCACTGATGAACATAGATGCAAAAATCCTTAACAAAATTCTAGCAATCAGAATCCAACAATATATTAAAAAGATCATACATCATGACCAAGTGGGCTTTATCCCAGGGATGCAAGGATTCTTCAATATCCACAAATTAATCAATGTAATACACCACATTAACAAATTGAAAAACAAAAGCCATATGATTATCTCAATAGATGCAGAGAAAGCCTTTGACAAAATTCAACATTCATTTAAGATAAAAACCCTCCAGAAAGCAGGAATAGAAGGAACATACCTCAACATATAAAAGCTATATATGACAAACCCACAGCAAACATTATCCTCAATGGTGAAAAATTGAAAGCATTTCCCCTAAAGTCAGGAACAAGACAAGGGTGCCCACTCTCACCACTACTATTCAACATAGTTTTGGAAGTTTTGGCCACAGCAATCAGAACAGAAAAAGAAATAAAAGGAATCCAACTTGGAAAAGAAGTAAAACTCTCACTGTTTGCAGATGACAAGATCCTCTACATAGAAAACCCGAAAGACTCCACCGGAAAACTACTAGAGATAATCAATGAATATAGTAAAGTTGCAGGATATAAAGTCAACACACAGAAATCCCTTGCGTTCCTATACACGAATAATGAGAAAATAGAAAGAGAAATTAAGGAAACAATTCCATTCACCATTGCAATGAAAAGAATGAAATACTTAGGAATATATCTACCTAAAGAACAAAAGACCTATATATAGAAAACTATAAAACACTGGTGAAAGAAATTAAAGAGGACACTAATAGATGGAGAAATACACCGTGTTCATGGATCGGAAGAATCAATATAGTGAAAATGAGTATATAACCCAAAGCAATCTATAGGTTCAATGCAATCCCTATCAAACTACCAACGGTATTTTTCACAGAGCTAGAACAAATAATTTCACAATTTGTATGGAAATACAAAAAAGCTCAAATAGCCAAAGCAATCTTGAGAAAGAAGAATGGAACTGGAGGAATCAACCTGCCTGACTCCAGGCTCTACTACAAAGCCACAGTCATCAAGACAGTATGGTACTGGCACAAAGACAGAGATCTAGATCAATGCCACAAAATAGAAAGCCCAGAGATAAATCCACGCACCTATGGACACCTTATCTTTGACAAAGGAGGCAAGAATATACAATGGAGAAAAGACAATCTCTTTAACAAGTGGTGCTGGGAAAACTAGTCAACCACTTGTAAAAGAATGAAACTAGAACACTTTCTAACACCATACACAAAAATAAACTCAAAATGGATTAAAGATCTAAACGTAAGACCAGAAACTATAAAACTCCTAGAGGAGAACATAGGCAAAACACTCTCTGACATACATCACAGCAGGATCCTCTATGACCCACCTCCCAGAATCTTGGAAATAAAAGCAAAAATAAACAAATGGGACCTAATTAAAATGAAAAGCTTCTGCACAACAAAGGACACTCTAAGCAAGGTGAAAAGACAGCCTGCAGAATGGGAGAAAATAATAGCAAATGAAGCAATGGACAAAGAACTAATCTCAAAAATATACAAGCAACTGCTGCAGCTCAAATCCAGAAAAATAAATGACCCAATCAAAAAATGGGCCAATGAACTAAACAGACATTTCTCCAAAGAAGACATACAGATGGCTAACAAACACATGAAGAGATGCTCAACATCACTCATTATCAGAGAAATGCAAATCAAAACACAATGAGATACCATTTCACGCCAGTCAGAATGGCTGCTATCCAAAAGTCTACAAACAATAAATGATGGAGAGGGTGTGGAGAAAAGGGAACCCTCTTCAACTGTTGGTGGGAATGCAAACTAGTACAGCCACTATGGAGAACAGTGTGGAGATTCCTTAAAAAACTGGAAATAGAACTGCCATATGACCCAGCAATCCCACTGCTGGACATACACACTGAGGAAACCAGAATTGAAAGAGACACCTGTACCTCAATGTTCATCGCAGCCCTGTTTATAATAGCCAGGACATGGAAGCAACCTAGATGTCCATCAGCAGACGAATGGATAAGAAAGCTGTGGTACATATACACAATGGAGTATTACTCAGCCATTAAAAAGAATACATATGAATCAGTTCTAATGAGGTGGATGAAACTGGAGCCTATTATATAGAGTGAAGTAAGCCAGAAAGAAAAACACCAATACAGTATACTAACGCATATATATGGTCCTACAGGCAATGACCAAACGGTTCCAGGAAGCGTGAGGTCGTGACTGGGGTCCCACACCCCACCCTCCGTGTGGGTCTCAGCCCACAAGGCCAGTCTGCAACACAAGGCCCGCCTCCCGTCTCCACACGACCTCGGTCTCTATCTGCTTCGGGCAATCAGGAGTATGACTTACCGAGAGGAAATCGTAAGTCTTCTCTCCAAAAAGCCTGTTCGCGGTTCTGAGCAAGTACTGTGTGTCCGTCCTATTAACTTCCGTGAGAAGGTTCTGGAAACCCTGGTGGACATCTTCACCTCCCCCACTGCTCTTGTTTAGAGAAAGCGTCTGAAAAAAAAAAAAAAAAAACAGATAAAAAAGCACAAGTGCAGTACGCCCTGACTACAGGAGAGCGAGGCCTGTCTGCTGAGCAAGGCCTTTGGGATTCGGATCACGGACACCGGCTCACGGGCCAAGGAAAGAGCATCGGCCGCCGCCCAGAACTGGCTTCCCGAACGTACCTGGCACATCTGGGCTGCGGTGTTGCCCCTGGCTCCCATGAGGACCATGGCCAGGGCAGAGGAGATGCTTAGGGGCGAGATAAACACATTTTCCGAGCTGCCCTCACCCAGCTTTTTCAGAAGGGTCAAGGCGAAGGTGCCGTTTGCTTCTGACAGCGCATCCATGGTGGCGAGGCTGAAAGGATGGATTTAAAATCAGTGTCACGCAAATTCAGGCCACAGGTCGGCCACGTCTCACTCAGCTCTTAACTGTTGTTAGCACTGACCCTCTGCTTGGACGAGCAAACAGGTACATGCACAAAACTCGGTTTCCTCGGGGCCTCAGACCCCCCTGTGGGCTTCTAACACGTGAACACGGCTGAGACATGCTGCTGACACACAGAGTGTGCTGGGACACGGCCTGGGAGGGTCGGGAAGGAGCTGTGGGCTTTTGCTCCCATTTCTAGATTGTTCGGTGTGTTTGGGGCCTATAGGTACGATTTTATAACAAGAATCATTCAAAATGATCAATCAAAATGCACAGTTACACAAGTTGGACATTATGTAAAGAGAGAGAAAGACCCCAGCCTTGAGATAAAAGAAGTAAATCCCGTACAAAGAAGCATGAAAGCCTCAAAGACAAACCTCCTGACGCCCATGTCTCCTCCTATGGGACCTCCACCTGTGCCAAAGCCTGAATCCAGGGCCCTGTGCCCAGGCCCAGGGTCTGCTCACCCTGCTTGGGACAAGGGCTTGGGATGCCCCCATGTCCCCCTCCAGGGCCCGGCCTCAGAGGTCAACAGCCCCGCCACGGAGGGCGTTTGGTCCAGAACAGGACACTGGGGGGAGGGACGGGGGTACGTGAGGGTTCAAGGCCTCTCTGCCTGGTGGGAAGGGATGACAGCTGAGAGATCCCCAGTTCTTCAACAGAAAGCAGCGTCAGTCCTAGATACCGACGTGGGAGAAACAAGCAGGTGAGCCCGAGGAAAGGGCGCAAAGCCGCAGGGCGTGCAGGCTGGCAGCCCCGCTCCGGGCCCTGCGTCAGCTCCCTGATTTCTGCTCCCTGCATGAGGACGGGGACGCACCAGGTAATCTGTGCTCCTGATGGCGTGCAGGGCAGCTTACCCCAAAACACTCCACAGCAGCACACTGATTGCTCTGAAGTAAAGAGACTTGAGAAACAGCTGGTGCAAAAAGCGTGCTCTGCCCTTCTTCTGCTCACCCTGAAAGCTGAAAATAAATCTCCATGTGGAAATATCGTCCCTGTACCAGGAGGTAGAGAGACATCTTTATGGCCAAAGAGGGAAACAAAAGGCTGAAAAGGCTGTACAAGGAACCAGCAAACCCTGTTTCTTCACAAACTTGCTCCCCAGGCAAAAACCCCTTGTTTTGTCAAATCTTCACACACACACAAAGCTGCCTGCCTTGTCACTTCTTGAGTCTTATATCTTCGAGGTTCACACAAAATTCAGTGGCGTTGGTTTTTTGCTATTGATTTGTCTTAGGTCAATTTAATTTCTAGACCAGCCAGGAAGAATGTAGAGGAGAGGAAACACTCCCCCCACACACATTCTCTTCCATCTTTAATATCCAATTTCTTGCTTAGTAGCTAAGTCATGTCTGATTCTTTTGTGACTCCATGGACTACAGCCTACCTGGCCCCCCGTCCATGGATTTTCCAGGCAAGAATACTGGAGTGGGTTGCCATTTCCTTCTCCAGGGGATCTTTCTGACCCAGGGCTGAAACCGTGGCTCCTGCATTGCAGAAGAATGCTTTCCACTGAGCCAGCAGGACAGGCCTTAATATCCAATACCTTAACACTAATACAGAAAAAAGCAGAGTGCACTTGTCTTCAAAGGCCACAGCGATGCTGGTGGTAGTTCTTTCTGCCCACTGACAACAGTTGCTGATGGTCATTAAAGGTGAGCGCACACCCACTCCCTGTGAAACCGCTAAACTGAAAAGGAAGGAATGAAGACGTGAGGCCCAGAGGTTTGTTCAGGGTACTCTGACGGCAGAAAATACGTCAATCGCGAGATATTGAACAGCCCACGCTGATACAGGCCCCGAAATCAGACTGGAAGCGGTGCTTCGTGCACTCCCCGGGGCACTGAGACAGAACACCAGAGGCAGCACCGTGCTCCCCAGGCAGGAACTCGGGAGGGTCCTGTACCCAGGGCTGGTGTGAATTGCTCTGATAGTTCAGGCCCTGCAGACTCAACTCAGGAAACAGTGCAAAGGAAAGTTATCAGAAACAACACAAAATGAGCATAATTAGCAAACTATGTGATAGCTGACCTGCAGAGCAGCCAGAATCAAGGAAGTAGTCTTAAAACAGGAAAAGAATGGAGCAAAACCAGCTCCAGAAATAGCTGATTAAAAGCAGCTTAGCTCTGCTGGGCTCCAAGGAACAGAGTGAGAGCTGAGCGCCAGGTCATGACTCTGCAGTCCAGCCTTCATCATTATGGCAGCGCCCCCTCCCCAAAAAGACACATGGAGAGAGAGGGGTGGAGAGCAAACCAAAACACCCTTTTTCAAACAGAAACGTGAACAGGTTGAGAACCATTCGTTTCCAATACTGACAAAGTAAGACAGGGATTCTTCTCACCCTGTGCAAGTGACGCTATAAAGTGCTGCCCCAGTGTTTCCAGTGTAATTAAGAATTGCTGTTGCTGTTCAGTCATAAGTCGTGTCCGACTCTTTGATGACCCCGTGGGCTACAGCCTGCCAGGCTCCTCTGTCCATGGGATTCTTCAGGCAGGAATACTGGAGTGGGTTGCCTCCTCCAGGGGATCTTCTGGACCCAGAGATCAAACCTGAGTTTCCTGCACTGGCAGGTGGATTCTTTCACACTGAGCCACCTGGGAAGCCTCAAATACATTTCAAAGTGCAGAGAACAGCACAGCGTCTATGAAATGCATTTCTGCAGCTGTGCTCAAGTCAAGTGCAAAGAAAGGTATTCGTGAAAGTGAAGGTGAATGTCGCTCAGTCATGTCCGACTCTCTCGACCCCATGGACTATACAGTCCATGGAATTCTCCAGGCCAGAATACTGGAGTGGGTAGCCTTTCCCTTCCCCAGGGGATCTTTCCAACCCAGGGATCGAACCCAGGTCTCCCACATTGCAGGCGGATTCTTTACCAGCTGAGCCACAAGGAGGCCCAAGAATCCTGGAGTGGGTAGTCTATCCATTCTCCAAGGGATCTTACAGACCCAGGAATCGAACCAGGGTCTCTTGCATCGCAGGCAGATTCTTTACCAACTGAGCTATCAGGAAAGCTCATTATCACCTTTAGGGAAGGTATACGAAGATATAACAAAGATAAGATAGTCCCATGGACTTCCCTAGTTGCTCAGTTGGTAGAGAATCTGCCTGCAATGTAGGAGACCCCACTTTGATCCCTGGGTCGGAAAGCTGTGCTGGAGAAGGGATAGGCTACCCACTTCAGTATTCTTGGGCTTCCCTTGGTTCAGCTGGTAAGGAATCCGCCTGCTTATTAACAGTCTCACGACTTGGTGAGACTGTTAATGAGATATTTCAGATGAGATGAGATATTTCAATTAGCTTAGATAGATAATGAAATTGGACTTCCCTGGTGGCTCAGATGGTAAAGAATCCTCCTGCAGTGCAGGAGCTCCAGGTTCGAGCCATGGGTGGGGAAGATCCCCATTAAGGGGCAGCTCTTCTCCATTCAATGCACATGCCAGTAAGAAGCATACACATTTCACAGGACCCCAAGAGAGCGCAGGGGCCAGGATCCACACTCACAGCGTCGTGACGTCCGCCGCTCCACCTGGTCCGAAAGGAAACCCAGCCCGGTGCCAGCCCCCGCCCAGCCCACTGCCTTCTGCCTCGGGCAGGCCGGTGCCACGGCCCCACCGCCCCACACGTACCAAGCACGGTAGGAACAGGCTGGGCAGGGATGGAGGCGCTGGGGCCCAAATACCTGGGCTGGAGGGGCGGGGCTGAGCGGACGACGGGAGATGTGGGCAGAGCGGGAGGGGCTGGGCTGACCCAGCCATGCTGGAGGGCGGGGCAACAGCCCTGCACGGGGAGCAACAGCATCTTCCTACCCTGCAGCCCCACTAGGTAGCAGAGCTGGAAACCCCACGCTCTATGGATTGGAAGCTGATTGTATGGAAGACTGTATCTGGTCACAAAGAGGCGAGGGATAAAACTCATCAAACACGCTCTTCCTCTTCTGTGGTTTCAGAGGGACGGGAAAGAGGTTTTGTCTCTGTGCAGTGGGTGGCAGCTCTGATGGGCAGGTAACCAGCCCAATGGGGTCAGAAGGATGGAGATAGTGATGCAGTGGGGCTTGGGCTGGGCTCCCCGGGTGACAGAGGAGCCGAGCCCGAGGGAGGGGTGAGGTCCAGGGGCGGCTGGAGGAGGAACAACCAGGCGGAGTCACTGGTGGGAAAGGGCTCCCGCTCCCAGGAGGTACACTCAGGCCCGGGCAGAGGGTGTGGGCCGGGGAGCGCCCAAGGTGAGGCAGGCGGGCTGGAAGGATTGAGCAGGGCTGGACTGGAAAGAACCTGGAGGCTCTTCTGAAGAATTGGGGTTTTATCCATCAGTCATGGCCCTGTGGTGTCGGAAAAGACTCTTGAGAGTCCCTTGAACTGCAAGGAAATCAACCCAGACAATCCTAAAGGAAGTAAATCCTGAATATTCATTGGAAGGACTGAGGCTGAAGCTGAAGCTCTAATACTTTAGTCACCTGATGTGAAGAGCTGACTCATTGGAAAAGACCCTGATGCTGGGAAAGATTGCAGGCAGGAGGAGAAGGGGACGACAGAGGATGAGATGGTTGGATTCATCATTGACTCAATGGACATGAGTTTGAGCAAGCTCCGGGAGATGGTGTGCTGCAGTCCACGGGGTTGCAAAAAGTCAGACACGACTGAGGAACTGAACAAGAACATTGGGAACCATTGTAAGATTGAAACTGGACGAGTAACGTGATTCCTTCATTCATCCATATCCTCCCCTCCTTCCTTCCTGTTTCCTTTCTGACTCTAGCACCGGCCCTCAGGATGGACTGGGTGCAGGGGGAGAGGACCCAGGGGCCCTTAGGACTCGGCTCTGGGGACCAGGGCACAGCCAGGCGGGCCTGAGCCTGGGCAGTGCAGCAGTGACGGGATGCTGCCCAGAGCTGATGAGGGTGGGCATCACAGGATGTGAGAACCAGGTGGACCGGGGGCAAGGGGCCAGGAAAGGAGTGGAGATGCAGGTGCCAGTTACTAGTGTAACTCAGGTATCTGTACTCATCGTGATGTGATTAAGTGAAAGAGAGCCTCCCGGGGAAGGGGAGGGTCAGGGGTGTAACATAGCATTGCTGTGCTCAGTCGTCAGTCGTGCCGGACTCCTTGAGACCCTGTGGACTGTCGCCCACCATGGACTGAAAATCCACCCGTAGGATTTTCATTTCCTGCTCCAGGGGAGCTTGCTGACCCAGGGATCAAACCCGCATCTCCTGTCAAAGAGGACTCATGGTGCTTGCAGAGCATTAAGTGAAGGTGTCCAGGAGACAAGTAGAAACAGAGCAGGATATGGGACGTGGGTGCAGGAGCCGCATGCGGGATTCACCGGCCCAGCTGCGCCTGTGTGTCAGAGTCATAGCTGAGGACAGAAGCTGAGGTCCCGCCAGAGTGAGAGTGAAAGTCACTCAGTCGTGTCCGACTCTGCGACCCATGGACTGTGTGGTTCATGTTTAGAATTCTGCAGGCCAGGATGCTGGAGTGGGTAGCCTTTCCCTTCTACACGAGATCTTCCTGACCTAGGGATCGAACCTGGGTATCTGCCATCGCAGGCCAATTCTTTACCATCTGAGCCACCAGAGAAGACCCAAAGAGATACATAGGGGGCATGAACTCCTTCTAACAATCAGTTAAAACTCAAAAGATTTTGAAATGTTATCTTTTCCAACTAAATTTTCCTTATGTGCTTACTTTTAAGAACGTAGCATTGTATCTGAAAAATATTTCCCTGTCTGGTTGAATCTGAAGGATCCTGACAAAAAAAAGAAAAAAAGAAAAACAGGGCATTGAACTTCCCGACCCAGGATGCAGTGAGTAGAACCATAGTGTCAGTGCAATCAACACTTACAAGAGGTCTTCTGGAAGCTATTTCAGAAGTTTCCCAACACTGTCCAGAAGAGAGGAGGTTTCCACGTTTTTCAAAGGCTTTATTTCATGATCTGACTTTCAGCTCTAGAGAAGAAACAGAGTTGGTTCTGGCAAGCGCACCCCAACAGGTCTGGGTCACCCGTCAGAGCACCATCTCCCACCACCACCAAGGTCAGTCCCTCTTGGCCTCCTAACTCTCAGCCCAGTGAGTCCTGTCCGGGTATTGTTAGCAAAAGACCGTGCCTGCTGCTCTGCCTGCGGGCACTCAGATGCCATTTCTCAGCAGCCTACAAAGAGCAATGCTGAGCACGGCCCTGTTCTGCAAAGGTTTCTGGAACTTTGAAGGCCTTTCTCCCTCTAAACTTGGTTTTTCCTTAACTTTGAAGACCTTTCTCCCCCTAAACTTGGTTTTGCCTTAACTTTCAAGACCTTTCTCCCTCTAAACTTGGTTTTGCCTTAACTTTGAAGACCTTTCTCCCCCTAAACTTGTTTTTTCCTTAACTTTGAAGACCTTTCTCCCTCTAAACTTGGTTTTTCCTTAACTTTGAAGGCCTTTCTCCCTCTAAACTTGTTTATTCCTTAACTTTGAAGACCTTTCTCCACCAAAATTGATTTTTCCTTAACTTTGAAGACCTTTCTCCCTCTAAACTTGGTTTTTCCTTAACTTTGAAGACCTTTCTCCCCCTAATCTTGGTTTTGCCTTAACTTTGAAGAACTTTCTCCCTCTAAACTTGGTTTTGCCTTAACTTTGAAGACCTTTCTCCCTCTAAACTTGTTTATTCCTTAACTTTGAAGACCTTTCTCCCTCCAAACTTGATTTTTCCTTAACTTTGAAGACCTTTCTCCCTCTACACTTGGTTTTTTCTTAACTTTGAAGACCTTTCTCCTTCTAAACTTGGTTTTTCCTTAACTTTGAAGACCTTTCTCCCCCTAAACTTGTTTATTCCTTAATTTTGAAGACCTTTCTCCCTCTACACTTGGTTTTTTCTTAACTGTGAAGAACTTTCTCCCCCTAAACTTGGTTTTGCCTTAACTTTGAAGACCTTTCTCCCTCTACACTTGGTTTTTCCTTAACTTTGAAGTCCTTTTTCCCTCTAAACTTGTTTATTCCGTAACTTTGAACACCTTTATCCATCTACACTTGTTTTTTCCTTAAATTTGAAGACCTTTCTCCCTCTAAACTTGGTTTTTTCCTTAATTTTGAAGACCTTTATCCTTCTAAACTTGGTTTTTCCTTACCTTGGAAGACTTTTATCCCTCTCAACTTGGGTTTTCCTCAATTTTGAAGACCTTTATCCTTCTAAACTTGGTTTTTCCTTACCTTGGAAGACTTTTATCCCTCTCAACTTGGTTTTTCCTTCATTTTGAAGACCTTTCTCCCTCTAACTTCTTTCTTCTGTAACTTTGAAGACCTTTGTCTCTCTAAACTTTTTCTTCCTTAACTTTGAAGAACTTTCTCCTGCTAAACTTGTTTCCTCCATGAGTGGTCCACCCTTGCTTAATGAAGATTGTTACCTCAAGTAGCAGGGAAGTCTCAGCCTCTCCCATGAATGTGGCACTGGGCTGGGCGCTGGGCACCTGGCTGAGGACACAACCTCCGACCTGAGGTGCCTTACAGGTGATGAGAACACCAGAAGTGCTCAGAGGTATTTCCTAGATCTTATGAGAAAACATCCAGATGGTGGCAGCCACACACAAATTCCCCAAGAAAGTCCCCGACAGACACTTCACTCCAGACGGACTTTATGGAGGAGCTTCTGTGTTCCCCACTAGGTAACCAGCCTTAGGACAGCCTCATTCTCCTTGACTTGATTTTGTGTCCGTACCATCAACTGCAGTGACTGGACTGATTTCTAAAGGGATGGTGAGGCTTCCTGAAGGATGCGATTATGCACAAATGTTAAAGCTCTTCAGCCAGACGCAGAGGGAAACAGCATTTTAGATCTGGGTCTTCCCGGTGATGTCAGAGAACAGGTCCTCTGAGAATGACCTGGGAGGTCCCGGGAGGTGGCCATTGGGGGATGGGGGCATGTGTTCAGGAGGGGATTGAGGAGAAGTCGGTGGCAGGAAGGAGCCTTGAAATCCAAGTCAGCCAGATCGGGAAGGGCCTGCACCCAGCACACGGAACCCAGAGAAGGGCGCCCGGTGGTTCCGGGTTTCCGCACATAAAGTGCTGGGCAGTCGGCTCCCCTGCTCCCTGCAGCCCTGTCCTCAAGTGTTTTAGCTTCTGTAAAGAAACAAGAGGTGGCCAGGAGGAGGGGACCCGAGCCCAGGAAGGTGTCCCAGTGTTTGGCAACACTGAAAGACAGATCAGGCTGATGGATAAAAACGAACGTTGATTAACCAGGAGATTCCTGGATCCCGAGGCTGACCCAGCACCACCCCCAGTGAGGTCAAGCCCCCGAAATGGCACCAGGAGCTGAGAGGAAGGATGTGTGAGTCACAGAGGTGCTCTTGGCTCTGCAGCCCAGTCAGAGGGCCGGGACCCCTCCTCTGGCTCACTAATCTCCCCACCCCCACCACGCTGCGTGTCACATGGCAGAAAAGCGGAACTTCAAGTATGGCCGTTCGGAGGGTTTTTTCCAGACCAAGGAATTTTATGAAAACTACACAGATTGAAAGCTTCAGTTTCACAAGAGGCTTCTCTCTAAAAACCCTGTTCAGTCCTAATGTGGATTTATGACACAGAGGAAAGGACCAGGTTGGACCTAAAGAGACACTTAAGAAGCAAGTCAAATGATAGGGGTAAAATTCCCTGAGACTCAGAACTGAAGCAATCGCAGTGTGCCTCAGAAAGAGGTGAGAGGTCCTGGGTGGGCGGTGAGGGTGGCGGTGACCTGCCCAGGAGCGGAGAGCTGGGAAGGGAGGACCCAGGGTGGTCCTCCTACAGGACAGCGGGAACAGGGAGTCGGGGGGACGCACAGGCTGGGCTGCATGGGGTGGGTGTATTGGGAGTGACGCCAGGGAGGGGGCTGCAGAAACAAGAAAGGAGGCAGACATAATTCAGAAGCAATATTAAAATGCAAGATCAGAGTCAGACGGGTATCTCTCAGCCCGCGTTTAAGACATGTGCTAGCGTTGCTGGTATTTCCTTTTCACGAATGTCTGAACCTGACTTCCTGACAGCATTTACACCTATTTGCTCCACAGAGTTGGTGGGCAGTTTCCAGAAGACACTGCGTGTCACGTTCGTTAACTTCAGTGAGAAGTGATGGGAAGCTTGGTAAACATCTGCCTCCACCACTGTTGATGGGAAATACCACCACTGACTTTGCACGACACCCACTAGGCCCCCGAAGAGAAACCTCCAGACACACCGCTGTGCTGGAGATGTGGTGGGTTCCGACGTGAAAGGGGCCCGATTCCGTGTCCGGCCAGCATTGCTCACAGGCAGCACGGCTGACGAGTGGGGTCAGATGACCGTTCCTGACGTGGCTCCTGTGCTCCTCCACTAGAGGCTGCGCCTCCCTCCATTATGACAACAAAAATACCTCCGGGCGCACCACCTGTCTTCAAGGGGGGACAGTGCCCACCAGCTGATAATGGTGTCACAGACTCGTTCAGCCCAGGAGGGCATAAGTCATGATAACCGGAGGAAGACAGGAAAAATCTCTTTGGGACTGAATCTAACCTGGCCTGGGGAATACAGGGAAGAGCATATGTAGAAATGAAAGTGAAAATGGTTCACCAGCAACTTCATAGAATTTTCCAGACCCAGCGGAGACTCTGTCACAATGAGAGTATAGGTGATTCCTGTATCCCCCACCACCCCGACCCCCACCCTGGCCAGAGATTACCTGCTCCATGAGCAGAACCAGGACCCCGGGGAACCCCAGTTGGGTTCCCTGGATGCACCTCAGGTGAATGTGCACACACCCTGGCACTGACTGCTGTTGTTGATCATATTACATGTGAATTATACACAGGATATCGAGCATATGTTAACATCGTGCATATGGCGAGGTTCCATGACACATTCACCCTGATTTGTGGTGATCGGTTATCGGAAACCAAGACACCTGATTACTCACAAGCAGCCAGTCGTGGCTGCCCGGGCTCATAACCGGTGACTCTGGGCATCAGGCCCTGGTGGGCGAGAGCCCCTTTCCCTGTGCACCAGCCGCCAACACTTCTCTGAGCCGGAACCACGCACACTCAGCTCTTAGAACCTCACAGCTTCAGAGCCACATGCCCGGGACAGGGCAGGTGTGACCCAGCTGTAAGCAGGGGGAGATGTGGCTGAGGAAGCAGGTGAGTCTGAGCCGAGAACCGCAGAGAGCCCCGACTGCTGCTGGCTCGCCTTCGGGTTGCTGTCTGCCCTACCATCCGGGACAGAGTTCTGCAGATAAAGAGCGCAGTTCTCCGCAAAGAAGAGCCATATTTAAATCCCCATGTCCTGAATTGGTTTGCCAGAAGTTTTACCTTCATTTTCCTTTCGAAGGATTCCTTAACAAGGAAAATCCCATGTTCTGTTCAGCTCAGCCCCTCAGTCATGGCCAACTCTTTGTGACCGCATGGACTGCAGCATTCCAGGCCTCCCTGTCCATCACAAACTCCTGGAGCTTGCTCAAACTCATCGAGTCGGTGCAACCATCTCATCCTCTGTCACCCCCTTCTCCTCCAGCCCTCAGTCTTTCCCAGCATCAGGGTCTTGTCCAATGAGTCAGGTTTTTGCATCTGGTGGCCAAAGTATTGGAGCTTCAGGTTCAACATCAGTCCTTCCAATATTCAGGACTGATTTCCTTTAGGATTGATGGGTTTGATCTCCTTGCAGTTAAGGGACTTTCGAGAGTCTTCTACAACACCACAGTTCAAAAGCATCAATTCTGTGATGCTCAGTCTTCTTTATGATCCAACTGTCCTATCCATATATGACTAATGGAAAAACCATAGCTTTCCCTATATGAACCTTTGTCAGCAAAGAACGTCTTGCTTCTTAATATGCTGTCTAGGTTAGACAAAAGTTTTCATCCACGGAGCAAGCGTCTTAATTTCACAGCTGCAGTCACCATCTGCAGTGATTTTGGAGCCCAAGAAAATGAAGTCTCTCACAGCTCCATTGTTTTCCCACCTATTTGCCATGAAGTGATGGGACCAGAGGCCATGATCTTCCCTTTTTGAATGCTGAGTTTTCAGTCAAATTCTCCTTCTTCTCTTTCACTTTCATCAAAGGCTCTTTAGTTCCTCCTCGCTTTCTGCCATAAGGGTGGCGTCATCTGCATATCTGAGGTTATTGATATTTCTCCCGGCAATCTGGATTCCAGCTTGTTACACACAAATAAACAGGTTTAATTGTCAATAGATTCCTTGACTTAATTTCAGCATGCAGGTATAAAAAGAAAAGAAATAGAAACCATAGAGAGAAGTGACAGCACTCACATCACCGAGGTGGGTTCCCAGCCGACCTCCAGACTGGAGTTTCCCTGGGAAATGCCGAATGAGGTCGGTCTGGACCCCCAGCTAGGAAAGGATCCCGGGCTGTTGAGACTTCACACTGCACTTATGGGGGCTGCCATTTATAATCCCAGGCTGCACATTGATATCATCATCGGCTCAGTGAAAAAAACGCAGCTCCGGTTTTTTCTTTAACTGTGACAATGCTGTTTGTTTCACCTTGTGAGTCAGAAGATTCCTTAGACTGGCGCCTAACATCAGGAGCTAAGAAATTCCAAGGCCCATGCACTTTCGTATGTAAAGTGCCCCTTGACTTGCTGGTAACGATTGTCATGCTTGCAGGCAGGTATGAGGGACAGCAGGGTCCAGGGTCTGAAGTCGGTCAGAGGTATGCTGCCCTTTTCCTGAAGCCTGAACCAGGCTACCTCCACTTTAATTTAAACTCGGGAGATTGTGGAAGAAAGGGAGGACAGATTTTGGCAAGAATGTGAGTGGGATCGCACAGGATTTGTTCTTTTGGACGGGTGTGTTTCACTTGGCGTCACATCCCCAAGGGTCATCCGTGTCAGAGCCTGTGTCCGGCTCACCTTCCTCTTAAAGGCGGGTGCATCTCCGTTGTGTGGAGACTACACTCTGTTACCGTTTGTCTCGGATGGACAGGTGGGAGGCCTGCACGCCTGGCTGCTGCGAATAACGCTGCTGCAGACACGGGGCTGCGAGTATCTGTCTGAGACCCTGCTCTCAGTTCTTCTGGGGACACACCCAGAGGTGGAACTGGGCCTCATGCGGGCCTTCTGTGTCGAGGCTGTGAGGAATGGCCATATTGTTTCAGCCCCATTTTCACAAGCAGATGATCATCATGGGATCTTTCCTCCAGATTCCCAGTGGATGGCAAAGCGCTTGGCTCTGCGGTCCTGAGACCACTCCATGAAGCCGGGGAAGGGCCATCTGTGCCTCTGGGGGCACCTGAGGACAAAAGCAGGGCTGGGTGGGTAAGACGGGAACGGGGGTGTGACTGTGTCAACCGGCACCTCTCTGCTCGAGGCTTTATCTTACTTGCTTTGCTCAGTCGCTAATTTGTGACCAACTCTGCGACCCCGTGGACTGTAGCCCACCAGGCTCCTCTGTCCACAGGGTTTCCCAGGCAAGAATCCTGGAGGGGTAGCCATTTCCTCCTCCAGGGGATCTTCCCGACCCAGGGATCAACCCTTCATCTGCTGCACTGGCAGGCGGATACTTCACCGGAGAAGCCCACAGGAACGCTGAGGGTGAGCCCAAGGCCAGAGGGACACTGACACGAGGACGCTGGCTCAGAAGAGGAAGATGACTGTTCCTGCCAGGAGCCGGGAACATGCTACCTGCACCTTGACCTCAGATAACCAAGGAAAGTTGCAAATAGAGGCAGGGCGAGCTGCCAGGACCATCCGCGTCCTCCTTCCGGTAGGCTGTGAGTGAGTGGTGGAACTACAGGGCTGGGCATTGCAGGCGCTAAAGCAGACAGCCACCATTTTCCGGGCGATTTCTGAGGTTTGAACACAGAGAGAGGAAGGGACGGGGGAGACTGTGCCCTGCTGCCGGAGGTGGGGGAAGGGAAGGGTTCTGTGCAGCCTGAGTCCACAGGCCTCTGGAGGAAAGCGCCTCTTCCTTAGGGGACCTCAGTCACGTTCAACTGACTGGACCAGGCCCACCCACGTGCTGGCGGCCAGTCTGCCTTACTCAAAGTCGACTCATTTAATCCTCATCTCCTGTAAAAGCTACCTTCACAGAAACATCTTGATTGGTGTTAGACCAGTTAACTGGTCCTCTGGCCCAGTCAAGGCGACAGACAAAGTTAATGGTCGCGCTGGGCTGCCTCGTTTTTCCCGTGCTCACGTGTGGATGGGAGAGCTGGACCGTAAAGAAAGCTGAGTGCCGACGAATTGATGCTTTTGAACTGTGGTGTGGAGAAGACTCTTGAGAGTCCTTTGGACTGCAAGGAGATCCAACCATTCCATCCGAAAGGAAATCAGTCCTGAATGTTCATGGAAGGACTGATGCTGAAGCTGAAACTCCAATACTTTGGCCACCTGATGCGAAGAGCTGACTCACTGAAAAAGACCCAGATGGTGGGAAAGTTTGAAGGCAGGAGGAGAAGAGAAGGCAGAGGATGAGATGTTTGGATGGCATCACCGACTCGATGGACATGAGTTTAAGTAAACTCCGGGAGTTGGTGATGGACAGGGGGGCCTGGCGTGCTGCAGTCCATGGGCTTGCAAAGAATAAGACACGGCTGAGCGACTGAAATGACCTGAACTGGGCTACTTCTTTCTCTCATGGAAACACATGCTGTGTGGAGTTCAAAAGCCAACTATGGAAATATCCCGACCAAAATGTGTATATATTTTAATGTGGAAACAGTGGATTGAGAAGATCTTTCATTTCTCAGGATTTGCTTTGAGCTTACCTGCTACTCAACATCTGAAAAAAAGACTATTTTTCTCCATAAAAGGTACTATAGTCCACGGCAGGACTGGCTCCGTAATTTGCAGGGTCTGGAGCAAAATGAGAATGCAGGACCCTCTGCTCAAAAGCTATAAAGGATCTGAAGACAATGAAAGCAGAGCACTGAGCCGGGGGTCCTTCTGGGGGGCTCAGGGAGGCCCACCAGCCACTCCTCCTTGAAGCCGAGCTGGTCACAGACAAGATCAATTGGGAGGAAAGTAAGTGAGAGTGAGAAGGCTCGGCCACGTCTGTCTCTGCGACCCTGAGTCCGTGGGATTCTCTAGGCCGGAATCCTGGAGTGGGGAGCCAGTATCTCCCGGGGACCTTCCCAAACCAGGGATCGAAGCCCGATCTCCCGCACTGCAGGCGATTCTTCCCCGTCTGAGCCACCAGGGAAGGACTATGACGAGGACAGGAATTCCAAGTTTATTGATCACAAACGCACGGAAGATTCTAAGGCGATTTTATTTAAAAATTTTAATAAGATCATATTGAAAAATACAGTTTTGCAGAAACTGCCAATGACATTTAACGCAGTAGATCCAGCTAAGAAAGAGATGCGCAGAGGCCAAGCTGTGTGACAGGTTCTGTAACACACAGGCCTACTGTGTCCATAGTCACAGCTTCCCACTGACGGCCTGGTGGGGACGAAGGACAGACGCCTCAGACCCTGGAGGGACAGACAGCTCATTTCAGGTGACAGTGGTCCAGGCTGGGGCGAGGGGGGCGCTGACGCCGCTGGCCCACCCGCCGCTGCTCCCAAGGGCAGCGTCTCTGCAGCCTGTCTCTCCTCACGGTCAGGTGCTGACTTGGGAGCATCAGAGACAGCGGACTAGAGACAGGCTGAGAATGTTGGTCACACCATTAGGTTAGAGGGAGCCCAGCTTCTGATGACACCACAGGGAAGCCAGTGGACATCGCATCGCTCTCTACCCAAACCTCAGCATTGGCTTGGCGTGGGCCCCACGTCTCAGCAGGGAACATGGGCAGCTGCAGAAAGCTTCATGCAGTTCAGTTGCTCAGTCGAGTCCGACTCTTTGTGACCCCATGAATCGCAGCACGCCAGGCCTCCCTGTCCATCACCAGCTCCCGGGGTTTACTCAAACTCATGTCCATCGAGTCAGTGATGGCATCCAACCTTCTCATCCTCTGTCATCCCCTTCTCTTCCTGCCTTCAATCTTTCCCAGCATCAAGGCCTTTTCAAATGAGTCAGTTCTTCGCATCATGTGGCCAAAGTATTGGAGTTTCAGGTTCAGCATCAATCCTTCCAATGAACATTCAGGACTGATTTCCTTTAGGATGGATTGGTTGAAACCTTAGCCGCCTCTTTATCTCCAGTACCAGTGGCAGGATGGAAAGTCACCCGGTGTACATCCATGACGTGGTCTGAAACGCCCCCATCTTGTGAACAGGACCTGTCTGCTCATCTCTGACCCCGTGGGCAACTGAGCATGCTCAGGAGTGTGCACGGTCAAGCAGTTGAACTCGCCTCTGACCACAGACCCTCCAGTGCAGACACAGTGGCTCGGGGATGGACTTCTCTGGTCTGGGTTCACGGCCCTCCCCTCTTCTGCTGGTTTCTGGAGGGCTCACGTTTGGGGGTCTCTGAGGCCTGCTCCTCCTGCCTGTGGCTGCCATAGCCTCTGCTTCGCTCTGGTCTCAGGAGCAGGGCCACTGAGCAGAGGAGACAGGGAAGCCCCGCTCATCCTTTCAGGCCCAGAGCAGACAGTGCTCTCCTCAAAGGCCTGGACGGGGCGGGCAGAGGGAGGACCCAGAGAGCAGGCAGCCAGTGCTGCCCACCGACAGGACCACCGAGCACCCACCTCCGATGGCAGCTGCAGTTCTGAGAAGGCACGGGACACGAGAACACATGGGTAGGCACACACACACACACACGCACACACACACACACACACAGACACACACAGACATACACACATCACAGACACACAGACACACACACAGACACACACCCATAAACAGACACACACACAGACACACACGCACACAGGCGCGTGCACACACACACATACAGACACACAGACACACACACAGACATACACACACCAAAGACAGACACACACAGACACACACGCACAGATACACACAGGCGAGCACACACACACAGACACACACACGCACACTAAAGAGACACACACAGACACACACAGACACACACAGGCACATGCACACACAGACACAAGCACAGACATACACACACCAAAGACAGACACACACACAGACACACACGCACAGATACACACAGGCGAGCACACACACACAGACACACACACACGCACACTAAAGAGACACACACAGACACACACAGGCGCATACACACACACACACGGGCGCGTGCACACACACAGACACACACAGACACACAGGCATGCAAACACACACACAGACACACCCACAGACACACACACACACAGAGACACACACAGGCGGTCTCGATCAGCCCTTTATTTGTGGACCTCGCCAGGTCACCTGGGTTCCAGCTCTTCGCAGAGATCGGGGACAGTGGTGAGGGGCAACGGGGGGCCCCAACCACCTCGTCACGGCGAGCAGAAGCGGCCACAGAACAGGATGGCCCCGGTACTGCTGTGCTGGATGAAGAAGAGGAAGGGGCGGTTGGCACAGAACCGGGGAACGGTCCTCAGGGATAGCCCCCTGATCCTGGCCTCTGAGGCGGCCACGGCCTCCGTGCCCTCCTCGGTGACCTCCATGAAGGGCTTGTGCACGACCTTGGACAGGTGCAGGCCTGGCTGGCACGACAGCCCGCTGAAGTCGGCCCGGGCCGTGTTGAAGCCGTCGGTCATGCCCAGGTCTCGGAGGACGCACTCCATGTCATAACTCTCCTCCAGCGTGAAGCGGGGCAGGAACACCTCCACCTCCTCCTCGGCCAGCATGTCCGGCTTCGTCCACATGACAAATTTCTCATAGGTCAGGGCCTTCTCGACCTGGAGGAGAAGGTAGGAGATCTCAGTGGCTGCATCAGTGCTGCCTCTGGGACCGTCCGCTGCGACCCACGCTCCGCGCCCTGTGGGCCCGGAGCGGCCTGCCGGCTGCACACAAGTTCCCAGAGCCCAGTGCCCGGCAGGGATCCAGATTAGACCTGGGCCCCGGGGCCATGGCTGCCTGGTTACCGTGTTCAAGTCAGTTCTTTCTCTGGGCAGCAGGATGACCATGTTCAGCTCTTGGCCGACATAGGGAAGCACCAGAATCTGGGTGCAGATTTCTGCAATGTAGGTCATTTTAAAGGTGGACTTCCTGAACATCATTTGCACAGGTTTCTGCACATTCTATAAAGGAAATGGATAAACCTTAAGTTGAAATAAGACCTGTGGACATGCTGGAAGAGTCATCAGAGCCGTCCACCTGCGCCCACACACTCTGTCTTGTCTTCCAGACTCACCTCAGTTCTATGTCATCAGCTCATCTGAACGGCTCCAGCTCCCACCCCTGGTTCCCAGCACTCAGGCCTCAGGAGCTGTTCTCCTGCCGACCCAGGAGGGCTCCACATGGACATTCCCGGCAGGACCTCTCCCCCGGCTCCTGCCCACCTGACATCTGCATCTGGACGCAAAGGAGCCTCCAGTTCGGCTCCCACACTGGCGGCTCGTGTTCCCCTCCACCTTCTCCATCTATACCTTCCCATCTCTGCTCGTGCCGACACCACTCATCCCGCCGTCAAACCCTGGAGAGTCCTGGGTGCCTTTCGCGCCCCACAGGTGACCCATGAGCAAACCATGTTGCTCTAGTTTTAAAGACAACAGGGCTGCCCTGGTGGCTCAGGGGTAAATAACCGCCTTCCAATGCAGGAGACACAGGCTCCATCCCTGGTCTTGGAACACCCCACAGCCCAGGGGCTTCTAAGCCCACGGGCCACAACTACTGAGCCTGGGCTGAGAGCCCGGGAGCCGCAGCTCCTGAGGTCACGGGCCTGGAGCCTGAGCTCTGCACCAAGAGAAGCACCGGCAGGAGAAGCCCGAGCACCGAGCCAAGAGGGCCTCCACCACGGCAGCTGCAGGAAAGGCTCGTGGCAAGAAGACCGGGCACAGCCAAGACAAATAGATACAATTATTAAAAAAAAAAAAAAAGACAAAACAATCTGACTTGTGCTTCCTACCCCGACCACTCTCAGCCCAGCCACGGTCCTCAGGAAAACTTCCAAGTAACCTCCCTGGTCCTGCACATGGGCCCGAGGGGCTCTGGGAGATCAGAGCCACTGTGAGAGGCCACGGGCTCTGTGAGAGCTCAGAGGAGGGACACAGGAACCAGGAACCTGGGCTGGGGAGACCGCTAGGGAGGCTTCTGGATAGCTCTGCAGAGAAAGGCATCTGTATAGGTAGCTCCTGACAGGAGGGGGACAGATGGTAGGATCCAGGCCCATGGAGCGTCACAGCCACGGTCTGGAGTTTGAACTGGATCTCCGGAGTTCTCGGAGGCCCAGACACCTGTGAGCTGCCCCGTGGGATGTGTGATACAAGACAGAACACCGGCCGCATGGACCTCCCCTGATGATACACCAGAGGAGGAATAGGGAAGAGGAAGCCAGGGTTTGCCCAGATCCACATCTGACCGCCAGGGCCACAAGAAGCACAAATTCCTTAAGGTCAGCCTCCTCTCAAGCTCCATAAACCAAGGGGACCCCAGAGACCATTTCCAAGAACCTCCTTCGCTTTATGACACATTCTTATTCACCTTGCTGACTTGGAAAGGCCTTTCCTTGGTGTGCACTTTGTAAAACTGTTTGTCCCAGTTCCCTTTGAAGTAGATGGCATTCACGAGAACCAGACATGTCATGGGGTAGACAGAATTTGCAGACAGCAAGTCTCTAATTTTACCTGCAAAGATTTAAAGAACCAGTTAGCTAACAGGGTTACCTGGTGGAGGTGAAGGGCACAGTACTTACTGGTCCGTCCCATGCAGGAGTCAGTGCACAGACCAGAGGGTTCCCTGTCCCCCAGACAACCACAAACAGGGAGTTGTCTGTTTACTCACTAAGTTGGGTCCCACTCTTTGTGACTCTGTGGACTGTAGCCCACCAGGGTGTTGCATCCATGGGGTTCCCCAGGCAAGAATACTGGAGCAGGTTCCCATTTCCTTCTCCAGGGGATCTTTCTGACCCAGGGATCCAACCCGCCTCTCCTGCATTGGCAGGTGTATCTTTACCATCCGAGCCACCAGGGAAACCCATGCAGGGAGTCTGGCCCCTAAAGCTAAATCAGCGACAAAAACCTTAATGTCTCCGCTCAGAAAATACCATGAGTTGCATAAAACACATACAATGAACAAATAATAGGGCAGGATAATTCACAGTGACAGAAAAAGGAATGTTTGGTCTACAACGTGAGGGGACTGTCCTGAAGGGGAGAGGCCGAAGCCAGCGTGCAGAGCACGAAAACGAAGAAGCGCAGGTGGACGAGGGCTTGACCGAGTGTCCTGCAGTGATGCTCAGCGACCCGCAGAGCATGTGCTCTGCTGCACAGGCAGGGAGGTGGAGCCCAATCCAGAGTCTTCCTTCCGCCCTTTGTGAAAAGGCAGACTATATGAACATTAACTGCAACAGCCAAAAGTCAAAGTGTGATTGTTCTGGAAGAGGTGCACCAAATATTGATGAGGAGGGGGGAAGCTAGAGAAATTGATTACTGATTAAATTTCAGAAGTGGATTTGAAAGTTTTCAGTTTTATAGAGAAAAAAAGCCATTTCTGTTTACATTTGATGGTCTTGGGAAGGAACTGATGGAAAATAAGACTGATTCAAATACTGTGCAAACAAAAGTAGTGACACGTCCTCACCTTCTGTCTTTTCGGCTACCCAGGTGTTTATGTGCTTCCTGGACTCCTCCGTAGCGCAGACAAAGCCCAGCTCTTCCATCTCTGCTTGGTAGAATTTGCGGCAGGAATCTTTGAAAGACTAGGAGAGACGGAATGACAGAATCACATGGCTACAGAAACAGACAACGCCAAGAGCTTACTTCTTCACCGCGCCAACCTGAACACTGATCATTTGATGGTTACTTGTGAATGTACAAACGAATGTGCAGAATTAAACTTCAATCCGGTTTCTCCATTTTCAACTACATTGAATAAATAACTGAGTAAAATCACAGGCTTCCCAGGTGGCACAGTGGTAAAGAATTCGCCTGCAAACGTTGGAGACAAGGGTTTGATCTTGTGCGGAAGATCCCCTGGAGAAGGAAATGGGAACGCACTCCAGTATTCTTGCCTGGACAGTCCCACGCACAGAGGAGCCTGGAGGGCTACAGTCCATGGGTTCCAAGGAGTCAGACACGACTTAGCGACTAAACAACAACAACACAGCCGTTCAAGAGAGGCGATGCGGCAACGCTGCCGCCAGCACACGTTCCAGGCGTCACTGCCGCGTGACCCTGGAAAGGTGCAGCGTCTCTCTGGCTTCCTCGCCCCCTGGAAGCAAGGACGCAGCAGTAGCTACGTCTCAGAGGTGCTCTGAGGACCAGGAGAATTGGCTCTGCCGATGTCACGTGGCTGAGTTCTCCGCACACTGTGGACCCTGTATCTTGTGGTCCAGGTGCCTCATTTCATAGAACCCTCACATCATTCAGGCTCTGCCAACCTACTGCTCCACTTCTTAATCGGGGCTTTTGAAAAAGATATCAGTCTCTCAGTCTAAGAAAATGGTCTGGAAGCAAAGTGGTCACCTACAAGTCGATACCTCATCATACCCTTGGTGATTTCAACAGCTTTTAAACACATCTGAAAATAAGTGCCTGCTTCTTAAAATACTATTTAGTAAGTAATGACCAGTCAAAAAGCAAACTAAAGGAATATCTAATTATACATTACGATTGGTATTGGATTCTGGGAATACTTGATCACTATGAAATAACTGACAAATATTTCTCATCTTTTGATTTTGTATTCCATATCAAAATAACGTTCTAAATATCAATGCTTTTCTTGGGGCTTCCTAAGAAGGCAGAGGAATAGGATGGGGAGACTACTTTCTCCCCCACAAATTCATCGAAAAAACAATGAGTGCTCACTTCGGCAGCACATACAGTAAAATGGAACGATACAGAGAAGATTAGCATGGCCCCTGCGCAGGGATGACACGCAAATTCATGAAGCATTCCATATTTTACCCAAAGCAATCTATAGGTTCAATGCAATCCCTATCAAGCTACCAACGGTATTTTTCACAGAGCTAGAACAAATAATTTCACAATTTGTATGGAAACACAAAAAGCTCAAATAGCCAAAGCAATCTTGAGAAAGAAGAATGGAACTGGAGGAATCAACCTGCCTGACTTCAGGCTCTACTACAAAGCCACAGTCATCAAGACAGTATGGTACTGGCACAAAGACAGAGATCTAGATCAATGCCACAAAATAGAAAGCCCAGAGATAAATCCACACACCTATGGACACCTTGTCTCTGAAAGGAGGCAAGAATATACAATGGAGAAAAGACAATCTCTTTAACAAGTGGTGCTGGGAAAACTGGTCAACCACTTGTAAAAGAATGAAACTAGAACACTTTCTAACACCATACACAAAAATAAACTCAAAATGGATTAAAGATCTAAATGTAAGACCAGAAACTATAAAACTCCTAGAGGAGAACATAGGCAAAACACTCCGACATACATCACAGCAGGATCCTCTCTGACCCACCTCCCAGAATATTGGAAATAAAAGCAAAAATAAACAAATGGGACCTAATTAAAATTAAAATCTTCTGCACAACAAAGGACACTCTAAGCAAGGTGAAAAAACAGCCTTCAGAACAGGAGAAAATAATAGCAAATGAAGCAACGGACAAAAAACTAATCTCAAAAATATACAAGCAACTGCTGCAGCTCAGTTCCAGAAAAATAAACAATCCAATCAAAAAGTGGCCCAAAGAACTAAACAGACATTTCTCCAAAGAAGACATACAGGTGGCTAACAAACACATGAAGAGATGCTCAACATCACTCATTATCAGAGAAATGCAAATCAAAACCACTATGAGGTACCATTTCACGCCAGTCAGAATGGCTGGGATCCAAAAGACTACAAGCATAATTGCTGGAGAGGGTGTGGAGAAAAGGGAACCCTCTTACACTGTTGGTGGGAATGCAAACTAGTACAGCCACTATGGAGAACAGTGTGGAGGTTCCTTAAAAAACTGGAAATAGAACTGCCTTATGATCCAGCAATCCCACTGCTGGGCATACACACTGAGGAAACCAGAAGGGAAAGAGACACGTGTACCCCAATGTTCATTGCAGCACTGTTTATAATAGCCAGGACATGGAAGCAACCTAGATGTCCATCAGCAGACGAATGGATAAGAAAGCTGTGGTACATATACACAATGGAGTGTTACTCAGCCATTAAAAGAATACATTTGAATCAGTTCCAATGAGAGGGATGAAACTGGAGCCTATTATACAGAGTGAAGTAAGCCAGAAAGAAAAACACCAATACAGTATACGAATGCATATATATGGAATTTAGAAAGATAGTAACAATAACCCTGTATGCAAGACAGCAAAAGAGACACAGATGTACAGAACAGTCTTTTGGACTCTGTGGGAGAGGGCGAGGGTGGGATGATTTGGGAGAATGACATTCAAACATGTATAATATCATATATGAAATGAATCGCCAGTCCAGGTTTGATGCATGACATAGGATGCTCCAGGCTGGTGCAGTGGGATGACCCAGGGGGATGGTGTGGGGAGGGAGGTGGAAGGGGGTTCAGGATGGGGAACACGTGTACACCCATGGCAGATTCATAAGTATATCGCAAAACCACTACAATATTGTAAGTAATTAGTCTCCAATTAAAATAAATAAATAAATATCAATGCTTTTCTTTAAATATCCACCAGAAAAAAAAAAGAAGTTAGGGAAAATTAGCCAATTCTTTTTGTTTAATGGAAATTTTGCTTTTCTGTATATCTAAGGCTCATACAAAGAGATAATAAAATAGCATGTAGCTAAGACTGATAAAAACAAGTAAACCAGGTTGTAAAAAAAATTCACACCGAGCTGTACAAAATTACCAATATTTGACCTCATGGTGACTACATTCACTTTACACCACCTGTTTTAAAACAGTTAATTTAGAGTCTGAAACAAGTGTGGAAAATAATGAAAAAAGTCATATAACAGAATAGGATTGCTATCCTAAACATACAAAGAACTAATTTTTTTTTAAAAAGACATAAACCCCAAAAGTAAAACTACACAAAGGACATATAAATCGGCACTTTCAGAAAAGATACAAATTTTTGAGTGACATGCAAAGCTGCTCAGTCTCGTGAGCAATCAGAATGTTAAAGGCTGAGCACCTGCAGTGCTGAGCAGAGGGTGGACATGCCCACCTGCTACCCTTCCTGAGGATGACGGGAAGGGCTGCAGCCATCGGAGTGGGAATGAGGCAGAATTCACTGAGATCTGAGAGCCTCCCTCTGTCCCTTCCCTCTAAAGTCCATCTGGAGTAGCACGTACACACAGGACAGAACCACACACACAGGGTCCCTGCCGGCTCGGCCCAGGCTGGGCCCCACCCCACGCCCACCCGGGGCTGGCGGCTGTGTCTTGGTACAGCCACCACTGAGCACGCCGCCCGCCACCGTGAGGAAGGGTGAGGTGGACACACGCTGCTGCTGAGGCTGAAGCCCCATCACTGTGGCCACCAGATACGAAGAGCCGACCCATCGGAAAAGACCCTGATGCTGGGAGACATCGAAGGCAAAGGAGAAGGGGGGACAGAGGACGAGGGGTTGGATGCATCACCGACCCAATGGACGTGACTCTGAGCAAACTCTGGGATGCAGTAGAGGACAGAGGAGCCTGGGCTGCTGCAGCCCACGGGGTCAGAAAGAGTCGGACACGGCTCAGTGACTGAACAGCAGCCACACAGGTAGTGAGATGCAAAGCCTTTCTCTAGGTACGGGGGACAAGCCCTCAGACTGGGGGTGGGGGCGACGTGGAAGAGAGTGTGGGAGGACTCTGGCTCTGTCTGCGTTTTATATAATAAGAACACACTCACAGGTTACTTGAGGTGTGTATGAAAAAAATTTAAAAATCATGAAGCACTGTAATTAAATAGAAACAGAGTCAAATAGACATAAACTTAAAAAAAAATTCTGCACAGGAAAAGATAATCAAAATATTTACATGTATAAAAGAATTGAGCAAGTCTCACAATGCACAAAATACTTCCAACATGTGAAAAACAACACCAGAAATATTCTATTTAATCACGTCTTTCTTTGGGCCAACTCCTCTGCAATTGTGGTATGATCCGTGTTAGTCCTCTGACAATCATCTCACTGAAGCTTCATGAATATGTGAACAAGGCTGTTACAGGGCTCCTCTTACAGCCAATGACCAAACGGTTCCAGGAAGTGTGAGGTCGTGACTGGAGTCCCACACCCCGCCCTCCGTGTGGGTCTCAGCCCACAAGGCCTGTCTGCACCACAAGGCCCGCCTCCCGTCTCCACACAACCTCAGTCTCTATCTGCTTCAGGCAATCGGGAGTAGGACTTACTGAGAGGAAATTGTAAGTCTTCTCTCCAAAAAGCCTATTGGCAGTTCTGAGCAAGTACCGTGTGTCCGTCCTATTAACTTCGCAGAGAAGGTTCTGGAAACCCTGGTGGACATCTTCACCTCCCCCACTGCTCTTGTTTAGAGAAAGAGTCTGAAAAAAAAAAACAGATAAAAACACACGAGTGAGGTACGCCCTGACTACAGGAGAGCAAGGCCTGTCTGCCGAGCAAGGCCTTTGGGAGTCAGATCGCGGACACTGGCTCATGGGCAAAGGAAAGAGCATCGGCCGCCGCCCAGAACTGGCTTCCCGAACGTACCTGGCACATCTGGGCTGCGGTGTTGCCCCTGGCCCCCAGGAGGACCATGGCCAGGGCAGAGGAGATGCTTAGGGGTGCAATAAGCACATTCTTCGAGTTGCCCTCACCCAGTTTTTTCAGAAGGGTCAAGGCAAACGTGCCGTTTGCTTCTGACAGCGCATCCATGGTGGCGAGGCTGAAAGGATGGATTTAAAATCAGTGTCACGCAAATTCAGGCCACAGGTCGGCCACGTCTCACTCCGCTCTTAACTGTTGTTAGCACTGACGCTCTGCTTGGACGAGCAAACAGGTACACGCACAAAACTCGGTTTCCTCGGGGCCTCAGACCCTCCTTGTGGGCTTCTAACACGTGAACACGGCTGAGACATGCTGCTGACATACAGAGTGTGCTGGGACACGGCCTGGGAGGGTCGGGAAGGAGCTGTATGCTTTTGCTCCCATTTCTAGATTGTTCGGTGTGTTTGGGGCCTATAGGTACGATTTTATAACAAGAATCATTCAAAATGATCAATCCAAACACACAGTTACACAAGTTGAACATTATGTAAAGAGAGAGAAAGACCCCGATTAGCATAACCTGAAGCCTTGAGATAAAAGACACGTAAATCCCGTACAAAGAAGCATGAAAGCCTCAAACACAAACCCCCTTATGCCCAGGTCTCCTCCTATGGAACCTCCACCTGTGCCAAAGTTCAAATCCAGGGCCCTGTGCCCAGGCTCAGGGCCTGCTCACCCCACTCAGGACAAGGGCTTGGGATGCGCCCACATCCACCTCCAGGGCCCGGCCTCGGAGGTCAACAGCCCCGCCACGGAGGGCGTTCGGTCCAGAACAGGACACTGTGGGGAGGGGCGGGGGTGCGCGAAGGTTCAGGGCCTCTCTGCCTGGTGGGAAGGGATGACAGCTGAGAGATCCCCAGTTCTTCAACAGAAAGCAGCGTCAGTCCTAGATACCGACGTGGGAGAAACAAGCAGGTGAGCCCGAGGAAAGGCGCGAAGCCACAGGGCGTGCAGGTTGGCAGCCCCACTCCGGGCCCTGCGTCAGCTCCCTGATTTCTGCTCCCTGCATGAGGACAGGGACGCACCAGGTAATCTGTGCTCCTGATAGCGTGCAGGGCAGCTCACCCCAGAACACTTCACGGCAGCATACTGATTGCTCTGAAGTAAAGAGACTTGAGAAACGGTGCAAAAAACGTGCTCTGCCCTTCTGCTCACCCTGAAAGCTGAATATAAATCTCCACGTGGAAATACCCTCCCTGTACCAGGAGGCAGAGAGACATCTTTATGGCCAAAGAGGGAAATGAAAGGCTGAAAAGGCTGTACAAGAAACCAGCAAACCCTGTTACTTCACGAACTTGCTCCCCAGGCAAAAACCCCTTGTTTTGTCAAATCTTCACTGACGGGGTCCACCCCCAGCAGGATCCAAGGGTATCCTCGGGAAGGATGGCATTGGTGATAGAGATAACATGGGTCTTATAATGAACTGGAACCTGATGACCCGGGATTGAATGATAAGAGAATAAAGGAGAAAGAATAAAGAGAAAAAAGGAGCCTGATATTCCTTGGTTTACACAGAAAGCCAATAAAGCCCCCGGCACGGGACTTGCTCTGTTCACGGAGGCCACAGGCGCCGTCTCGGTGGGGTGAAGACGCAGGACACCTTCCCGATTTGGTCTTAGAAGCCCGGGCAAAAAAGTGAACTCAGAGAGCCTCTGTGCTCCAGGGAATCAGCCTGGAAAAAGAAAGAGAGAGAGAGAGAAAGAAAGAATGACACAGGGAGACTCAGCTTAGGTGGAATGGGTCTGTAACTTTATTTTCAAAAGGGGCTTTTATACCCTGAGTCACACATTTCCAGAAGTGAAAGATACAAAGTCATGCAGAATCAGCCCAACATTACATCAGTTTTACCTTTATCAAAACCAGGACATTTTTTGCATAGCTATTCATAAACAAGGGTCTTATGTTATGTCTGGCCCTGCGGCCTGTTAACATTTCATGACTCTTTCCTGATAAAGGGTGATCAGCCAGAAAACTTGTTTTCCCCTAAAGTGTTTTTTCTTTATGTCTCCCAGCCTCAGAAAGTACTAAATAAAGTTACATTCTCACGGAGCAAAGGTGCAGTGGGTCACAACAAAGAAAGAACGTACTAGCTCAAAGGTATGATGCGGTTAACACCAAGGCTGCTGCTTGTTTTCTTACATTCCAGCTACATTAACTAGCGCACTCCCAGGTGCAAATGGACAGGGATATGGGGGCCTGGCAGCAAGCCCTGGCCCGACAATGAAGCCCTTTACCAGTACTGTTCTAATAACCTTTCATCCCTCAAAGGGCTCTGTGCTCATTAGGACTTTTAGAATGCCTAGGCTTCCCGTGCCTTTCATGGTTGGGGAGTTGTGAGCAATGATGTGCGTTAGTTGTAAGGGCACGGATAAACCTGCCAAGCAAGCTAAAATGCGAACAGAGAGGTTAGGGTTGAAATACTCCTTTCAAGCCCAGGAGACTATAACTAGAGCCCTAAGTTGATTCTTTTTTCAGCGAAAGGTGGTCAGGGAGAGCCCCCTGCTAATGTCACAAGAGTTGGTGAAAGGCATAGTATACTAAACAGTGGACAGACAGACTTCGGTTTCAGGGCAGATGCTCCAGCAGGTCCGGGGGTCCCTCGAGTCCTGATCTGCCTTTGCCTGTCAGGTCTCCTCTGCATGACCTTTGTCACGGGTGGGATCTCCCGTGGTGGCCCCCGGCACTTCAAACACACAAAGCTGCCTGCCTTGTCACTTCTTGAGTCTTGTATCTTCGAGGTTGGCACAAAATTCAATGGCGTTGGTTTTCTGCTATTGATTTGTCTTAGGTCAATTTAATTTCTAGACCAGCCAGGAAGAATGTAGAGGAGAGGAAACACTCCCCCCACACACATTCTCTTCCATCTTTAATATCCAATTTCTTGCTTAGCAGCTAAGTCATGTCTGATTCTTTTGTGACTCCATGGACTACAGCCTACCTGGCCCCTCTGTCCATGGATTTTCCAGGCAAGAATACTGGAGTGGGTTGCCATTTCCTTCTCCAGGGGATCGTTCTGACCCAGGGCTGAACCCAAGGCTCCTGCATTGCAGAAGGATTCTTTCCACTGAGCCAGCAGGACAGGCCTTAATATCCAATACCTTAACACTAATACAGAAAAAAGCAGAGTGCACTTGTCTTCAAAGGCCACAGTGAGGCTGCTGGTAGTTCTTTCCATCCACTGACAACAGTTGCTGATGGTCATTAAAGGTGAGCGCACACCCACTCCCTGTGAAATCGCTAAACTGAAAAGGAAGGAATGAAGCAGTGAGGCCCAGAGGTTTGTTCAGGATACTCTGACGGCAGAAAATATGTCAATCGGGAGATAAGTGAACAGCCCACACTGATACAGGCCCCGAAATCAGACAGGAAACGGTGCTTCGTGCACTCCCTGGGGCACTGAGACAGAACACCAGAGGCAGCACTGTGCTCCCCAGGCAGGAACTCGGGAGGGTCCTGTACCCAGGGCTGGTGTGAATTGCTCTGATAGTTCAGGCCCTGCAGACTCAACTCAGGAAACAGTGCAAAGGAAAGTTATCAGAAACAACACAAAATGAGCATAATTAGCAAACTATGTGATGGCTGACCTGAAGAGCAGCCAGAATCAAGGAAGAAGTCTTAAAACAGGGAAAAGAATGGAGCAAAACCAGCTACAGAAAGAGCTGATTTAAAAAGCAGCCTAGCTCTGCTGGGCTCCAAGGAGCATAGTGAGAGCTGAGCACCAGGTCATGACTGAGAGAGTTATTTCCTAGACAGGTTGATAAGGAGTCTAGGGGTCCCCAAGGAGAGAGGGGTCTGGAATTCTCAAGGAGGAAGAAAGGACAAACCTTTTTTCCTTCTCTACAGTCCTTAGGATTATATAACAATAATGTATCCTGCCTGAGGATAGTCGAATCCAAAACAATAAAGTAAATGGCAACGGGATCATACTTATCAGTAATTACCTTAAATGTAAATGGGTTGAATGCCCCAACCAAAAGACAAAGACTGGCTGAATGGATACAAAAACAAGACCCCTACATATGTTGTCTACAAGAGACCCACCTCAAAACAGGGGACACATACGGACTGAAAGTGAAGGGCTGGAAAAAGATTTTCCATGCAAATAGGGACCAAAAGAAAGCAGGAGTAGCAATACTCATATCAGATAAAATAGACTTTAAAACAAAGTCTGTGAAAAGAGACAAAGATGGTCACTACCTAATGATCAAAGGATCAATCCAAGAAGAAGATATAACAATTATAAATATATATGCACCCAACACGGGAGCGCCGCAATATGTAAGACAAATGCTAACAAGTATGAAAGGAGAAATTAACAATAACACAATAATAGTGGGAGACTTTAATACCCCACTCACACCTATGGATAGATCAACTAAACAGAAAATTAACAAGGAAACACAAACGTTAAACGATACAATAGACCAGTTAGACCTAATTGATATCTATAGGACATTTCATCCCAAAACAATGAATTTCACCTTTTTCTCAAGCGCACATGGAACCTTCTCCAGAATAGATCACATCCTGGGCCATAAATCTAGCCTTGGTAAACTCAAAAAAATAGAAATCATTCCAAGCATCTTTTCTGACCACAATGCAGTAAGATTAGATCTCAATTACAGGAGAAAAACTATTAAAAATTCCAACATATGGAGGCTGAACAACACCCTGCTGAATAACCAACAAATCACAGAAGAAATCAAAAAAGAAATCAAAATTTGCATAGAAACTAATGAAAATGAAAACACAACAACTCAAAACCTATGGGACACTTTAAAAGCAGTCCTAAGGGGAAAGTTCATAGCAATACAGGCATACCTAAAGAAACAAGAAAAAAGTCAAATAAATAACCTAACCCTACACCTAAAGCAACTAGAAAAGGAAGAAATGAAGAACCCCAGGGTTAGTAGAAGGAAAGAAATCTTAAAAATTAGGGCAGAAATAAATGCAAAAGAAACAAAAGAGACCATAGCAAAAATCAACAAAGCCAAAAGCTGGTTCTTTGAAAGGATAAATAAAATTGACAAAACATTAGCCAGACTCATCAAGAAACAAAGGGAGAAAAATCAAATCAATAAAATTAGAAATGGAAATGGAGAGGTCACAACAGACAACGCAGAAATACAAAGGATCATAAGAGACTACTATCAGCAATTATATGCCAATAAAATGGACAACGTGGAAGAAATAGGCAAATTCTTAGAAAAGTACAACTTTCCAAAACTGGAACAGGAAGAAATAGAAAATCTTAACAGACCCATCACAAGCACGGAAATTGAAACTGTAATCAAAAATCTTCCAGCAAACAAAAGCCCAGGTCCAGACAGCTTCACAGCTGAATTCTACCAAAAATTTAGAGAAGAGCTAACACCTATCCTGCTCAAACTCTTCCAGAAAATTGCAGAGGAAGGTAAACTTCCAAACTCATTCTATGAGGCCACCATCACCCTAATACCAAAACCTGACAAAGATCCCACAAAAAAAGAAAACTACAGGCCAATATCACTGATGAACATAGATGCAAAAATCCTTAACAAAATTCTAGCAATCAGAATCCAACAACACATTAGAAAGATCATACACCATGACCAAGTGGGCTTTATCCCAGGGATGCAAGGATTCTTCAATATCCGCAAATCAATCAATGTTATACACCACATTAACAAATTGAAAAACAAAAACCATACGATTATCTCAATAGATGCAGAGAAAGCCTTTGACAAAATTCAACATCCATTTATGATAAGAACTCTCTAGAAAGCAGGAATAGAAGGAACATACCTCAACATAATAAAAGCTATATATGACAAACCCACAGCAAACATTATCCTCAATGGTGAAAAACTGAAAGCATTTCCTCTAAAGTCAGGAACAAGACAAGGGTGCCCACTTTCACCATTACTATTCAACATAGTTTTGGAAGTTTTGGCCACAGCAATCAGAGCAGAAAAAGAAATAAAAGGAATCCAAATTGGAAAAGAAGAAGTAAAACTCTCACTATTTGCAGATGACATGATCCTTTACATAGAAAACCCTAAAGACTCCACCAGAAAATTACTAGAACTAATCAATGATTATAGTAAAGTTGCAGGATATAAAATCAACACACAGAAATCCCTTGCATTCCTATACACTAATAATGAGAAAACTGAAAGAGAAATTAAGGAAACAATTCCTTTCACCATTGCAAGGAAAAGAATAAAATACTTAGGAATATATCTACCTAAAGAACAAAAGACCTATATATAGAAAACTATAAAACACTGGTGAAAGAAATCAAAGAGGACACTAATAGATGGAGAAATATACCATGTTCATGGATTGGAAGAATAAATATAATGAAAATGAGTATACTACCAAAAGCAATTTATAGATTCAATGCAATCCCTATCAAACTACCAACGGTATTCTTCACAGAGCTAGAACAAATAATTTCACAATTTGTATGGAAATACAAAAAAGCTCAAATAGCCAAAACTATCTTGAAAAAGAAGAATGGAACTGGAGGAATCAACCTACCTGACTTCAGGTTCTATTACAAAGCCACAGTTATCAAGACAGTATGGTACTGGCACAAAGAGAGAAATATTGATCAATGGAATAAAATAGAAAGCCCAGAGGTAAATCCACGCACCTATGGACACCTTATCTTTGACAAAGGAGGCAAGAATATACAATGGATTAAAGACAATCTCTTTAACAAGTGGTGCTGGGAAAACTGGTCAACCACTTGTAAAAGAATGAAACTAGAACACTTTCTAACACCTTACACAAAAATAAACTCAAAATGTATTAAAGATCTAAATGTAAGACGAGAAACTATAAAACTCCTAGAGGAGAACATAGGCAAAACACTCTCTGACATACATCACAGCAGGATCCTCTATGACCCACCTCCCAGAATCTTGGAAATAAAAGCAAAAATAAACAAATGGGACCTAATTAAAATGAAAAGCTTCTGCACAACAAAGGAAACTATTAGCAAGGTGAAAAGGCAGCCTTCAGAATGGGAGAAAATAATAGCAAATGAAGCAACGGACAAACAACTAATCTCAAAAATATACAAGCAACTCCTACAGCTCAATTCCAGAAAAATAAATGACCCAATCAAAAAATGGGCCAAAGAACTAAATAGACATTTCTCCAAAGAAGACATACAGATGGCTAACAAACACATGAAAAGATGCTCAACATCACTCATTATCAGAGAAATGCAAATCAAAACCACTATGAGGTACCATTTCACGCCAGTCAGAATGGCTGCGATCCAAAAGTCTACAAGCAATAAATGCTGGAGATGGTGTGGAGAAAAGGGAACCCTCTTCAACTGTTGGTGGGAATGCAAACTAGTACAACCACTATGGAGAACAGTGTGGAGATTCCTTAAAAAACTGGAAATAGAACTGCCTTATGATCCAGCAATCCCACTGCTGGGCATACACACTGAGGAAACCAGAATTGAAAGAGATGCCTGTACCCCAGTGTTCATCGCAGCACTGTTTATAATAGCCAGGACATGGAAGCAACCTAGATGTCCATCAGCAGACGAATGGATAAGAAAGCTGTGGTACATATACACAATGGAGTATTACTCAGCCATTAAAAAGAATACATTTGAACCAGTTCTAATGAGATGGATGAAACTGGAACCTATTATACAGAGTGAAGTAAGCCAGAAAGAAAAACACCAGTACAGTATACTAACGCATATATATGGAATTTAGAAAGATGGTAACAATAACCCTGTGTACAAGACTGCAAAAGAGACACCGATGTATAGATCAGTCTTATGGACTCTGTGGGAGAGGGAGAGGGTGGGGAGATTTGGGAGAATAGCATTGAAACATGTATAATATCATGTATGAAACGAGTCGCCAGTCCAGGTTTGATGCACGGTACTAGATGCTTGGGGCTGGTGCACTGGGACGACCCAGAGGGAGGGGAGGGGAGGGAGGAGGGAGGAGGGTTCAGGATGGGGAATGCGGGTATACCTGTGGCGGATTCATTTCGATATTTGGCAAAACTAATACAATATTGTAAAGTTTAAAAATAAAATAAAATTTAAAAAATAAATAAATAAAAAGCAGCCTAGCTCTGCTGGGCTCCAAAGAGCAGAGTGAGAGCTGAGCACCAGGTCATGACTGAGAGAGTTATTTCCTAGGCAGGTTGATAAGGAGTCTAGGGGTCCCCAAGGAGAGAGGGGTCTGGAATTCTCAAGGAGGAAGAAAGGACAAACCTTTTTTCCTTCTCTACAGTCCTTAGGATTATATAACAATAATGTATCCTGCCTGAGGATAGTCTCTGGATTAAACTTTCTGGCTAATTCTGTTATCTTAAAATGTAAATTATGGGAGTAGGTCTGGTGAGGTCTTTACAACCTCCAGACATTCTTTGGATTCATTGGAGAGTATATAACTTCATTGCTAACACTACCAAGGGGGTACTCTTTCTGCCCCCTTCTGATGCCTATGTCAGAAGCTTTCTCTATCTCCTTTATACTTTAATAAAACTGTTACACAAAAGCTCTGAGCGATCAGGCCTCGCCTCTGGCCCCAGATTGAATTCTTCTCCTCCGGGGGCCAAGAATCCCAGTGTCTTCGTGTGATTCAAAAACAACCTTTCATGACTCTGCAGTCCAGCCTTCATCATTATGGCAGCGCCCCCCACTCCCCAAAAAGACATAGAGAGAGAGAGGGGTGGAGAGCAAACCAAAACATCCTTTTTCAAATAGAAACATGAACAGTTCAAGAACCATTCGTTTCTAATACTGACAAAGTAAGACGGGGATTCTTCTCACCCTGTGCAAGTGACGCTATAAAGTGCTGCCCCAGTATTTCCAGTGTAATTAAGGATTGCTGTTGCTGTTCAGTCACTAAGTCGTGTCCGACTCTTTGATGACCCCGTGGGCTACAGCCCGCCAGGCTCCTCTGTCCATGGGATTCTTCAGGCAGGAATACTGGAGTGGGTTGCCTCCTCCAGGGGATCTTCTGGACCCAGAGATCAAACCTGAGTTTCCTGCACTGGCAGGTGGATTCTTTCACACTGAGCCACCGGGAAAGCCTCAAATACACTTCAAAGTGCTATGAAATGCATTTCTGCAGCTGTGCTCAAGTCAAGTGCAAAGAAAGGTATTCGTGAAAGTGAAGGTGAATGTCGCTCAGTCATGTCCGACTCTTTCGACCCCATGGACTATACAGTCCATGGAATTCTCCAGGCCAGAATACTGGAGTGGGTAGCCTTTCCCTTCTCCAGGGGATCTTTCCAACCGAGGGATCGAACCCAGGTCTGCCACATTGCAGGCGGATTCTTTACCAGCTGAGCCACAAGGAGGCCCAAGAATCCTGGAGTGGGTAGTCTATCCATTCTCCAAGGGATCTTACAGACCCAGGAATCGAACCAGGGTCTCTTGCATCGCAGGCAGATTCTTTACCAACTGAGCTATCAGGAAAGCTCATTATCACCTTTAGGGAAGGTATACGAAGATATAACAAAGATAAGATAGTCCCATGGACTTCCCTAGTTGCTCAGTTGGTAGAGAATCTGCCTGCAATGTAGGAGACCCCACTTTGATCCCTGGGTCGGAAAGCTGTGCTGGAGAAGGGATAGGCTACCCACTTCAGTATTCTTGGGCTTCCCTTGGTTCAGCTGGTAAGGAATCCGCCTGCTTATTAACAGTCTCACGACTTGGTGAGACTGTTAATGAGATATTTCAGATGAGATGAGATATTTCAATTAGCTTAGATAGATAATGAAGTTGGACTTCCCTGGTGGCTCAGATGGTAAAGAATCCTCCTGCAGTGCAGGAGCTCCAGGTTCGAGCCATGGGTGGGGAAGATCCCCATTAAGGGACAGCTCTTCTCCATTCAATGCACATGCCAGTAAGAAGCATACACATTTCACAGGACCCCAAGAGAGCGCAGGGGCCAGGATCCACACTCACAGCGTCGTGACGTCCGCCGCTCCACCTGGTCCGAAAGGAAACCCAGCCCGGTGCCAGCCCTCGCCCGATCTGCCCGCCTTCTGCCTCGGGCAGGCCGGTGCCACCGCCCAACCACCCCACACGTACCGAGCACGGTAGGAGCAGGCTGGGCAGGGATGGAGGCGCTGGGGCCCAAATACCTGGGCTGGAGGAGTGGGGCCGGGCGGGATGACCTGAGATCGGGGCAGAGCAGGAGGAGCGGGGTGGGAAGGGCGGGGCGGGGCGGGAGGGGGATGCAGTGGCGGGCGTGGTGGGGCGGGGCGGACCGGGCCATGCCGGAGGGCGGGGCGACAGTTAGACCTGCACAGGGAGCAACAGCATCTTCCTACCCCGGAAGCCCACCTAGGTAGCAGAGCTGGAACCCACAAGCTCTATGGGTTGGAAGCTGATTGTATGGAGGACTCTATCAGGTCACAAAGGAGGCGAGGGATAGAACTGATCAAACACGCTCTTCCTCTTCTGTGGGTTCAGAGGGACAGCAAAGAGTTGTGCCTCTGTGCAGCGTAACGGGCCCGATGGGGTCAGAAGGTCGGAGCTGGTGATGCGGTGGGGAATGGGCTGGGCTCCCGGGGTGACAGAGGAGCTGGGCCCGAGGGAGGGGTGAGGTCCAGGGGCGGCTGGAGGAGGAACAACCAGGCGGAGTCACTGGTGGGAAAGGGCTCCCGCTCCCAGGAGGTACACTCAGGCCCGGGCAGAGGGTGTGGGCCGGGGAGCGCCCAAGGTGAGGCAGGCAGGGCTGGAAGGATTGAGCAGGGCTGGACTGGAAAGAACCTGGAGGCTGTTCTGAAGAATTGGGGTTTTATCCGTCAGTCATGGCGCTGTGGTGTCGGAAAAGACTGTTGAGAGTCCTTGAACTGCAAGGCAATCACCCAGATAATCCTGAAGGAAATAAATCCTGAATATTCATTGGAAGGACTGAGGCTGAAGCTGAAGCTCTAATACTTTAGTCACCTGATGTGAAGAGCTGACTCATTGGAAAAGACCCTGATGCTGGGAAAGATTGCAGGCAGGAGGAGAAGGGGACAACAGAGGATGAGATGGTTGGATTGATCATTAACTCAATGGACATGAGTTTGAGCAAGCTCCGGGAGATGGTGATGGACAGGGAAGCCTAGCGTGCTGCAGACCACGGAGTTGTGAAGAGTCAGACACGACTGAGGAACTGAACAAGAACATTGGGAACCACTGTAAGACTGAAACTGGACGAGTAACGTGATTCCTTCATTCATCCATATCCTCCCCTCCTTCCCTCCCGTTTCCTTTCTGACTCTAGCACCGGCCCTCAGGATGGACTGGGTGCAGGGGGAGAGGCCCCAGGGGCCCCTAGGACTTGGCTCTGGGGACCAGGGCACAGCCAGGCGGGCCTGAGCCTGGGCAGTGCAGCAGTGACGGGATGCTGCCCAGAGCTGATGAGGGCGGGCATCACAGGATGTGAGAACCAGGTGGACTGGGGGCAAGGGGCCAGGAAAGGAGTGGAGATGCAGGTGCCAGTTACTAGTGTAACTCAGGCATCTGTACTCATCGTGATGTGATTAAGTGAAAGAGAGCCTCCCGGGGAAGGGGAGGGTCAGGGGTGTAACATAGCATTGCTGTGCTTAGTTGTCAGTCGTGCCGGACTCCTTGAGACCCTGTGGACTGTCGCCCACCATGGCCTGAAAATCCACCCGTGGGATTTTCATTTCCTGCTCCAGGGGAGCTTGCTGACCCAGGGGTCAAACCCGCATCTCCCATCAAAGAGGACTCATGGTGCTTGCGGAGCATGAAGTGAAGGTGTCCAGGAGACAAGTAGGAACAGAGCAGGATATGGGACATGGGTGCAGGAGTCGCATGCGGGACTCACCGGCCCAGCTGCGCCTGTGTGTCAGAGTCATAGCTGAGGACAGAAGCTGAGGCCCCGCCAGAGTGCGAGTGAAAGTCACTCAGTCGTGTCCGACTCTGCGACCCATGGACTGTGTGGTTCATGTTTAGAATTCTGCAGGCCAGAATGCTGGAGTGGGTAGCCTTTCCCTTTTACATGAGATCTTCCTGACCTAGGGATCGAACCTGGGTATCTGCCATCGCAGGCCAATTCTTTACCATCTGAGCCACCAGAGAAGACCCAAAGAGATACATAGGGGGCATGAACTCCTTCTAACAATCAGTTAAAACTCAAAAGATTTTGAAATGTTATCTTTTCCAACTAAATTTTCCTTATGTGCTTACTTTTAAGAACGTAGCATTGTATCTGAAAAATATTTCCCTGTCTGGTTGAATCTGAAGGATCCTGACAAAAAAAAGAAAAACAGGGCGTTGAACTTCCCGACCCAGGATGCAGTGAGTATAACCATAGTGTCAGTGCAATCAACACTTACAAGAGGTCTTCTGGAAGCTATTTCAGAAGTTTCCCAACACTGTCCAGAAGGGAGCAGGTTTCCACGTTTTTCAAAGGCTTTATTTCATGATCTGACTTTCAGCTCTAGAGAAGAAACAGAGTTGGTTCTGGCAAGCGCACCCCAACAGGTCTGGGTCACCCACCACCACCAAGGTCAGTCCCTCTTGGCCTCCTAACTCTCAGCCCAGTGAGTCCTGTCCGGGTATTGTTAGCAAAAGACCGTGCCTGCTGCTCTGCCTGCGGGCACTCAGATGCCATTTCTCAGCAGCCTACAAAGAGCAATGCTGAGCACGGCCCTGTTCTGCAAAGGTTTCTGAAACTTTGAAGGCGTTTCTCCCTCTAAACTTGGTTTTTCCTTAACTTTGAAGACCTTTCTCCCTCCTAACTTGTTTCTTCCATAACTTTGAAAAATCCTTCTTTAAACTTTTTTCTTCCTTAACTTTGAAGACCTTTCTCTCTCTAAACTTGTTTCTCCATGAGTGCTCCATCCTTGCATAATGAAGATCGTCAACTCAAATAGCAGGGATTTCTCAGCCTCTCCCACGTCATGGCACTGGGCTGGGTGCTGGGCACCTGGCTGAGGACATGACCTCCTACCTGAGGTGCCTCGCAGGTGATGAGAACACCAGAAATGCTCAGAGGTACTTCCTAGATATTATGAGAAAACATCTAGATGGTGGCTGCTGCTGCTAAGTTGCTTCAGTCGTGTCTGCCTCTGTGTGACCCCATAGACAGCAGCCCACCAGGCTTCCCCATCCCTGGCATTCTCCAGGCAACAACACTGGAGTGGGTTGCCATTTCCTTCTCCAGTGCATGAAAGTGAAAAGTGAAAGTGAAGTCGCTCAGTCACGTCCAACCCTTAGCGACCCCATGGAATGCAGCGTACCAGGCTCCTCCCTCCATGAGATATTCCAGGCAAGAGTACTGGAGTGGGTGCCATCGCCTTGTCCACTAGATGGTGGCAGCTACACACAAATTCCCCAAGAAAGTCCCCGGCAGACACTTCATTCCGGACGGACTTTATGGAGGAGCTTCCGTATTCGGTGTGGTTCCCACTAGGTGACCGGCCTTAGGACAGCCTCATTCTCCTTGACTTGATTTTGTGTCCGTACCTCAACTGCAGTGTCTGGACACATTTCTAAAAGGACGGTGAGGTTCCTGGGGGATGCGATTAAGTACAAATGTTAAAGCCCTTCAGCCAGACGCAGAGGGAAACAGCATTTTAGAGCCGGGTCTTCCCGGTGATGTAAGAGAACAGGTCCTCTGAGAATGACCTGGGAGGTCCCGGGAGGTGGTGGTGGGGGGAAGGTACATGTGTCCTGGAGGGGACTGAGGAGAAGACAGTGGGAGGAAGGACCTTGAAATCCAAGGCAGATTGGGAAGGGCCTGCACCCAGCACACGGGACCCAGAGAAGGGCGCCCGGTGGTTCCGGGGTTCCGCACACAAAGTGCTGGGCAGTCGGCTCCCCTGCTCCCTGCAGCCCTGTCCTCAAGTGTTTTAGCTTCTGTAACGAAACAGGAGGTTGCCGGGAGGAGGAGCCCCGAGCCCAGGAAGGTGTCCCAGTGCTCGGCAACACTGAAAGACAGATCAGGCTGATGGATAAAAACGAACGTTGACTAACCAGGAGATTTCCTGGATCCCGAGGCTGACCCAGCACCACCCCCAGTGAGGTCAAGCCCCCGAAATGGCACCAGGAGCTGAGAGGAAGGATGTGAGTCACAGAGGCAGCCCAGTCAGAGGGCCGGGACCCCTCCTCTGGCTCACTAATCTCCCCCCACCCCCACCACGCTGCGTGTCACATGGCAGAAAAGCGGGACTTCAAGTATGGCCGTTCAGAGGGTTTTTTCCAGACCAAGGAATTTTATGAAAACTGCACAGACTGAAAGCTTCAGTTTCACAAGAGGCTTCTCTCTAAAAACCCTGTTCAGTCCTAATGTGGATTTATGACACAGAGGAAAGGACCAGGTTGGACCTAAAGAGACACTTAAGAAGCAAGTCAAATGATAGGGGTAAAATTCCCTGAGACTCAGAACTGAAGCAATCGCAGTGTGCCTCAGAAAGAGGTGAGAGGTCCTGGGTGGGCGGTGAGGGTGGCGGTGACCTGCCCAGGAGCGGAGAGCTGGGAAGGGAGGACCCAGGGTGGTCCTCCTACAGGACAGCGGGAACAGGGAGTCGGGGGGACGCACAGGCTGGGCTACACACACACACACACACAGACACACACAGACACAGACACACACACACACACACGCACAGACAGAAACTGACACAGACAGACACACAGACACGCACAGACACACACACAGGCGGTCTCGATCAGCCCTTTATTTGTGGACCTCGCCAAGGTCACCTGGGTCCCAGCTCTTCGCAGAGATCGGGGACAGTGGTGAGGGGCACCGGGGGGCCCCCCCACCTCGTCACGGCGAGCAGAAGCGGCCGCAGAACAGGATGGCCCCCGTCCTGCCGTGCTGGATGAAGAAGAGGAAGGGGCGGTTGGCATAGAAATGGTGCACGACGCCCAGGCTTCGCCTGATCCTGGCCTCTGAGGCGGCCACGGCCTCCGTGCCCTCCTCGGTGACCTCCAAGAAGGACTTGTGCACGACCTTGGACAGGTGCAGGCCTGGCTGGCACGACATCCCGCTGAAGTCGGCACGGGCCGCGTTGAAGGCGTCAGTCATGCCCAGGTCTTGGAGGACGCACTCTATGTCGTAACTCTCCTCCAGCGTGAAGCAGGGCAGGAACACCTCCACCTCCACCTCGGCCAGCACGTCCGGCATCGTCCACGCGACAAATTTCTCATAGGTCAGGGCCTTCTCGACCTGGAGGAGAAGGTAGGTGATCTCAGGGTCTGCAGCAGTGCTGCCTTGGGGACCGTTCACTGTGACCCATGCTCCGCGCCCTGTGGGCCTGGGCAACCTGCCAGCTGCACACGAGTTCCCAGAGCCCAGTGCCCGGCAGGGATCCAGATTAGACCCTGGGCCCCGGGGACACAGCCGCCTGCTTACCGTGATCAAGTCAGTGCTTTCAAAGGGCAGCAGGATGACCATGTTCAGCTCTTGGCCGACGTAAGGAAGCACCAGAATCTGGCTGCAGATTTCTGCAATGCAGGCCGTTTTAAAGGTGGACCAGTTGTAAATCATTAGCGCACGTTTCTGCACGTTCTATAAAGGAAATGGATAAACGTTAAGTTGAAACAAGACCCGTGGACACACTGGACGAGTCATCAGAGCCGTCCACCTGCACCCACACACTCTGTTGTGTCTTCCAGACCCACCCCAGCTCCGCGTCGTCAGCTCGTCTGCACAGCTCCAGCTCCCACCCCTGGTTCCCAGCACTCAGGCCTCAGGCTGCTATTCTCCTGCTGACCCAGGAAGTCTCCACATGGACATTCCCAGTAGGACCTCTCCCCCGGCTCCTGCCCACCTGACATCTGCATCTGGACGCAAAGGAGCCTCCAGTTCGGCTCCCACACTGGCGGCTCGTGTTCCCCTCCACCTGCTCCATCTACACCTTCCCATCTCTGCTCGTGCCGACACCACTCATCCCGCCGTCAAACCCTGGAGAGTCCTGGGCCCCTGTCCTTCATGCCCCACAGGTGACCCATGAGCAAACCATGTTGCTCTAGTTTTAAAGACAACAGGGCTGCCCTGGTGGCTCAGGGGTAAATAACCCGCCTTCCAATGCAGGAGACACAGGCTCCATCCCTGGTCTTGGAACACCCCACAGCCCAGGGGCTTCTAAGCCCACGGGCCTGAGCACCGAGCCAAGAGGGCCTCCACCACGGCAGCTGCAGGAAAGGCTCTGCAGCAAGAAGACCCGGCACAGCCAAAATAAATAGATACAATTATTAAAAAAAAAATACAAAACAATCTGACTTGTGCTTCCTACCCCCACCACTCTCGGCCCAGCCACGGTCCTCAGGAAAACTTCCAAGTAACCTCCCTGGTCCTGCACATGGGCCCGAGGGGCTCTGGGAGATCAGAGCCACTGTGAGAGGCCACGGGCTCTGTGAGAGCTCAGAGGAGGGACACAGGAACCAGGAACCTGGGCTGGGGAGACCGCTAGGGAGGCTTCTGGACGGCCCTGCAGAGAAAGGCGTCTGTGTAGGTAGCTCCTGATGGGAGGGGGACAGACGGTAGGATCCAGGCCCATAGAGCGTTACAGCCATGGTCTGGAGTTTGAACTGGATCTCAGGGGTTCGAGGAGGCCCAGAGACCTGCGAGCTGCCCCGTGGGATGTGTGATACAAGACGGAACACCGGCCGCACAGACCTCCCCTGATGATACAGCAGAGGAGGAGCAGGGGGCGAGGAAGGCGGGTGTGCCTGCATCCACATCTGGGCCGCCAAGGCCACGAGAGGCACACGTTCCTTGAGGTCAGCCTCCTGGCAGGCTCCGTAAACCAAGGGGACCCCAGGGACCGTTTCCAAGAACTTCCTTCGCTTTATGACACATTCTTGTTCACCTTGCAGACGTTGAATATCCCTTCCATGGTGCGCCCTTTGAGAAATGGTTTAGCCCAGTTTCCTTTGAAGTAGACGGCGCTCACGAGAACGAGACGTGTCATGGGATTAACTGAATTTGCAGGGAGCAAGTCTCTAATTTTACCTGCAAAGATTTAAAGAACCAGTTAGCTAACAGGGTTACCTGGTGGAGGTGCTGGGCACAGTAGTCACTGGTCCGTCCCCTGCAGGAGTCAGTGCACAGACCAGAGGGTTCCCTGTCCCCCAGACAACCACGAACAGGGAGTTGTCTGTTTACTCACTAAGTTGGGTCCCACTCTTTGTGACCCCGTGGACTGTAGCCCACCAGGCTCCTGCATCCATGGGGTTCCCCAGGCAAGAATACTGGAGCAGATTGCCATTTCCTCCTCCAGGGGATCTTTCTGACCCAGGGATCCAACCCGCCTCTCCTGCATTGGCAGGTGGATTCTTTACCATCTGAGCCACCAGGGAAACCCATGCAGGGAGCCTGGCCCCTAAAGCTAAATCAGCAACAAAAGCCTTAAAGTCTCCGCTCAGAAAATACCATGAGTTGCATAAAACACATACAATGAACAAATAATAAGGGCAGGATAATTCACAGTGACAGAAAAAGGAATGTTCGGTCTACAACGTGAGGGGACTGTCCTGAAGGGGAGAGGCCAAAGCCAGCGTGCAGAGCACAAAAACGAAGAAGCGCAGGTGGACGAGGGCTTGACCGAGTGTCCTGCAATGATGCTCAGCGACCCACAGAGCACGCGCTCTGCTGCACAGGCAGGGAGGTGGAGCCCGATCCAGAGTCTTCCTCCCACCCTTTGTGAAAAGGCAGACTATATGAACATTAACTGCAACAGCCAAAAGTCAAAGTGCGATTGCTCTGGAAGAGGTGCACCAAATACTGATGAGGAGGGGAAAAGGTAGAGAAATTGATTACTTACTGAATATATTTCAGAAGTGGATTTGAAAGTTTCCAGTTCTTTAGAGAAAAAAGCCATTTCTGTTTACATTTGATGGTCTTGGGAAGGAACTGATGGAAAATAAGACTGATTCAAATACTGTGTGAACAGAATTAGTGACACGTCCTCACCTTCTGTCTTTTCGGCTACCCAGGTGTTTATGTGCTTTGTGGACTCCTCCGTAGCGCTGAGAAAGTCCAGCTCTTCCATCTCTGCTTGGTAGAATATGTGGCAGGCATTTTTGAAAGACTAGGAGAGACGGGATGACAGAATCACATGGCTACAGAAGCAGACAACGCCAAGAGCTTACTTCTTCACCGCGCCGACCTCAACACTGATCATTTGACGGTTACTTGTGTAATGTACAAACTAATGCGCAGAATTAACCTTCAATCTGGTTTCTCAGTTTTCAGCTACATTGAATAAATAACTGAGTAAAATCACAGGCTTCCCAGGTGGCACAGTGGTAATGAATCCACCTGCCAGTGTTGGAGACGAGGGTTTGATCTCTGTGTGGGGAAGATCCCCTGGAGAAGGAAGTGGCAACACACTGCAGTATTCTTGCCTGGACATTCCCACGCACAGAAGAGCCTAATCCACGGGATCGCAAGGAGTCAGACACGACTTAGCGACTAAACAACAACAACACAGCCGTTCAAGAGAGGCGATGCGGCAACGCTGCCGCCAGCACACGTTCCGGGCGTCACTGCCGCGTGACCCTGGAAAGGTGCAGCGTCTCTCTGGCTTCCTCGCCCCCTGGAAGCAAGGACGCAGCAGTAGCTACGTCTCAGAGGTGCTCTGAGGACCAGGAGAATTGGCTCTGCCGATGTCACGTGGCTGAGTTCTCCGCACACTGTGGACCCTGTATCTTGTGGTCCAGGTGCCTCATTTCATAGAACCCTCACATCATTCAGGCTCTGCCAACCTACTGCTCCACTTCTTAATTGGGGCTTTTGGAAAAGATGTCAGTCTCCCAGTCTAAGAAAATAGTCTGGAAGCAAAGTGGTCACCTACAAGTCATTACCTCATCATACCCTTGGTGATTTCAACAGCTTTTAAACACATCTGAAAACAAGTGCCTGCTTCTTAAAATACTATTTAGTAAGTAATGACCAGTCAAAAACCAAACTAAAGCAATATCTAATTATACACTACCATTGGTATTGGATTCGTGGAATACTCGATCACTGTGAAATAACTGACAAATATTTCTCATCTTTTGATTTTATGTTCCATATCAAAATAACATTTTAAATATCAATGCTGTTCTTCAAATATCCACCAGCAAAAAAAGGAAGTTAAGGAAAATTAGCCAATTTTTTGTGTTTATTGAAAATTTTGCTTTTTTGTACATCTAAGGCTCAAAGATGACAATAAACTTGCATGTAGCTAAGACTGATAAAAACAAGTAAACCAGGTTGTAAAAAAAAGTTCCCACCAAGCTGTACAAACCTTACAAATATTTGACCTCATGGTGACTTTGTTCACTTTACACCACCTGTTTTAAAACAGTTAATTTAGAGTCTGAAACAAGTGTGAAAAATAATGTAAAAAATCATATAACAGAATAGGATCGCTATCCTAACACATGATTAACTCATTAAAAAAAAAAAAAAGACATAAAGCCCAAAAGTAAAATACACATAGGGCATATAATAGGCAATTTTCAGAAAAGATACAAATGTTTGATCACCATGAAAAGCTGCTCAGTCTCGTGAGCAATCAGAATGTTAAAGGCTGATCACCTGCAGCACTGAGGGGAGGGTGGACGCGCCCACCCCGCTACCCTTCCTGAGGACGACAGGAAGGGCTGCAGCCGTCGGAGTGGGAATGAGGCAGAATTCACCGAGATCTGAGAGCCTCCCTCTGTCCCTTCCCTCTAAAGTCCATCTGGAGTAGCACACACACACAGGACAGAACCACACACACAGGGTCCCTGCCGGCTCGGCCCAGGCTGGGCCCCACCCCACGCCCACCCGGGGCTGGCGGCTGTGTCTCGGTACAGCCACCCCTGAGCACGCCGCCCGCCACCGTGAGGAAGGGTGAGGTGGACACACGCTGCTGCCGAGGCTGAAGCCCCATCACTGTGGCCACCAGATACGAAGAGCCGACCCATCGGAAAAGACCCTGATGCTGGGAGACATCGAAGGCAAAGGAGAAGGGGGGACAGAGGACGAGGGGTTGGATGCATCACCGATTCAATGGACGTGACTCTGAGCAAACTCTGGGACGCAGTAGAGGACAGAGGAGCCTGGGCTGCTGCAGCCCACGGGGTCAGAAAGAGTCGGACACGGCTCAGCGACTGAACAGCAGCCACACAGGTAGTGAGATGCAAAGCCTTTCTCTAGGTACAGGGGACAAGCCCTCAGACTGGGGGTGGGGGCGATGTGGAAGAGAGTGTGGGAGCACTCTGGCTCTGTCTGCATTTTATATAATAAGAACACACTCACAGGTTACTTGAGGTGTGTATGAAAAAAATTTAAAAATCAGGAAAGCAGTGTGATTAAATAGAACCAGAGTAAAAAACACAAAAATTTAAAAAAATTTCTGCATAGGAAAAGATAATCAAAATGTTTACATGTATAAAAGAATTGAGCAAGTCTCACAACGCACAAAATACTTCCAACACGTGAAAAACAACATCAGAAATATTCTATTCGATCACTTCCCTGTTTGGGCCAACTCCTCTGCAACTGTGGTATGATCCGTGTTAGTTCTCTGACAATCATCTCACTGAAGCTTCATGAATATGTGAACAAGGCTGTTACAGGGCTCCTCTTACAGGCAATGACTGAACGGTTCCCGGAAGCGTGAGGTCGTGACTGGGGTCCCACACCCCGCCCTCCATGTGGGTCTCAGCCCACAAGGCCTGTCTGCACCACAAGGCCCGCCTCCCGTCTCCACATGACCTCGGTCTCTATCTGCTTCGGGCAATCAGGAGTATGACTTACCGAGAGGAAATCGTAGGGCTTCTGTCCAAAAAGCCTGTTGGCAGTTCTGAGCAAGTACTGTGTGTCCGTCCTATTAACTTCGCTGAGAAGGTTCTGGAAATCCTGGTGGATATCTTCACCTCCCCCACTGCTCTTGTTTAGAGAAAGCGTCTGAAATCAAAAACAGATAAAACCCACCACTGCAGTAAGCCCTGACTACAGGAAATGGACACAACACTAAAGTCAGCCTAAGCACCACACTGATCCTCACCGCAGCTTAAAACAAGACTCACCCAAATAAAGGCACAGTGGCTCTGGGAAGTCCCCCAGCCTGCCTCCCGCAGGGGCTCAGGCAGCGACAGCGGGCGCAGAAATGCCCCTTGAGAGCCTAGGGCCCTGTGCTCACGGTCTGCCTGCAGACAGGGCCGTGGACAGGCCTCCTGTCTCTGCACAACAGGCCACATCTTTGGGTCTGGACTGGCCTTGGGACGGGCTCCGACCAGGGGGACACAGAAGTGGCTCTTCCGGGCCTGGGCTTTCGTAAAGGCCTGGCACCCCCACGTTCGTGTCTTGCCCCCTGTTGCCAGGGCGCAGAAATGCCCAGCCATCCTGCTGGGGCCTTGTGACAACACGGCAGAGCAGACACACGGAGGAGAGCACCTCGCGGGATCGGGGCCGCTCCTGGACCATGAGGAGCCCAGCGGGCACCATGCGGCCAGGCCACAGAGTGCCAGGCACGGTCCCGGTCATTCTGGGTCATGGGAGGTTTGTTTGGGAGCCACCAAGAGAAGGTCCAGACAGACATTCGGCCCGGTTCCGCTGTAACACGAACCTAAAGCCTGGGCAAGGGCTTTGCACCCAGTGACCAGCCGAGGCCGGAGGGCCGGGGGGCACCACTGCTGGAGGAGAGGAGCTCAGGCAGGAGCCCTGGAGAGACCCCCATGCAGGGCGGGAAGGCTGGGCCTCCCCCTAAAATCGGAATCTGCACAGGAGGTGCCCAGAGAGAGGGCGGCCCCTTCAGAGTTGGGAGAGTGGGAGCGGAGACAGTGCCGAGCTCAAGAGGGGACTGCTCCCTTTTCAGCAGAACTTAAAGGGAACACACGCGTCTCCCAGGCGGCACAGTGGTAAAGGATCCAGCTGCCAGTGCAGGAGACTCAAGACTCGTGGGTTCGATCCCTGGGTCGGGAAGATCCCCTGGAGGAGGACATGGCAACCCACACCAGTGTTCTTTCTGGAGAACCCCATGGACAGAGGAGCCTGGAGGGCTACAGTCCACGGGGAAGCAGAGAGTCAGAGATGACTGAGCACGAGCACCCGCATATTTGCGCCCTAACACTTGCTGGGTGGAGGGTGCCACTGTTTCTCACTCCCAGCCTCTCCAGCTGGCACAGGACCCTGAAAGTGATGGCCTTAGGGCAAAGGTCAAACTCAAGGCCCAGGCTCAAGGGCGGGATCAGGACTCTGTTAAACCTGGAGACCCTCGGACCCCAGGCAATTGGGAACGGTAAGGGCACCCCACGTGCGGGAAGGCTGTGACCCCCAGGGGGCCAGAGGTCAGCGCCCCGAGGCCACTGCAGCCCAGGAGCTGGCGTCCACACCCTGTGCAGCCTGCCCGGGGCCGGCTCTGGGCGTCTCGGCAGGACGGGCCTCGGCCAGCAGGGCCTTGGGCAGCGGGTCCGAGCAGAGGCTCGATGACGCTTGCTCGTTCAAGCCTGTCCTGCTGGAATCGGGTGCTGCGCGGTCAGGAGCCCCAGACCACCAGCCAGAGAGACGCTGAGGGGACGCCCAGGGACGGGGCAGACGGGGGAGTAGGCCTGTCTGTCGAGCAAGGCCTTTGGGATTCAATCATGTACACCAGCTCACGGGCCAAAGAAAGAGCTTCAGCTGCCGCCCAGAAGCGGCTTCCCGAACGTACCTGGCACATCTGGGCTGCGGTGTTGCCCCTGGCCCCCAGGAGGACCATGGCCAGGGCAGAGGAGATGCTTAGGGGTGCGATAAGCACATTTTTCGAGTTGCCCTCACCCAGCTTTTTCAGAAGGGTCAAGGCAAAGGTGCCATTTGCTTCTGACAGCGCATCCATGGTGGCGAGGCTGAAAGGATGGATTTAAAATCAGTGTCACACAAATTCAGGCTACAAGTCGACAGCATCTCACTCTGCTCTTAACTGTTGTTAGCACTGACGCTCTGCTTGGACGAGCAAACAGCTACACGCACAAAACTCAGTTTCCTCGGGGGGCACTCAGACCCTCCTGTGGGCTTCTGACACGTGAACATGGCTGAGACACGCTGCTGACACAGAGAGGGTGCTGGGCCTGGGAGGGTGGGAGGGAGCTATTGGCTTTTGTTCTCATTTCTATTGTGTTTGGGGCCTCTAGGTATGATTTTATACCAAGAATCACTCAAAATGATCAATCCAAACACAATTACACAAGTTGAATGTTTTGTAAAGAGAGAGAAAGACCCCACTGAGCATGATCTGAAGCCTTGAGATAAAGGACAAGAAAACCCCGTACCAAGAACACAAAAGCCTCAAAGACAAGCCCCCCTGACGCCCAGGTCTCCTCCTCTGGGACCTCTGCCTGTGCCAAAGTCCGAATCCAGGGCCCCGTTCCGAGCCCTTGCCGCCCCAGGCCCCAGCCCTGTCACCCCGCTCGGGACAAGGGCTCAGGACGCGCCCACGTCCACCTCCAGGGCCCGGCCTCGGAGGTTGACAGCCCCGCCACGGAGGGCGTTCGGTCCAGAACAGGACACTGTGGGGAGGGGCGGGGGTGCGCAATGGTTCAGGGCCTCTCTGCCTGGTGGGAAGGGATGACAGCTGAGAGATCCCCAGTTCTTCAACAGAAAGCAGCGTCAGTCCTAGATACCGACGTGGGAGAAACAAGCAGGTAAGCCTGAGGAAAGGGCGCGAAGCTGCAGGGCGTGCAGGCTGGCAGCCCCGCTCCGGACCCTGCGTCAGCTCCCTGATTTCTGCTCCCTGAATGAGGACGGGGACGCACCAGGTAATCTGTGCTCCTGATGGCGTGCAGGGCAGCTCACCCCAAAACACTCCACGGCAGCACACTGATTGCTCTGAAGTAAAGAGACTTGAGAAACAGCTGGTGCAAAAAGCATGCTCTGCTCTTCTTCTGCTCACCCTGAAAGCTGAAAATAAATCTCCATGTGGAAATACCCTCCTGTACCAGGAGGTAGAGAGACATCTTTATGGCCAAAGAGGGAAACGAAAGGCTGAAAAGGCTGTACAAGGAACCAGCAAACCCTGTTACTTCACGAACTTGCTCCCCAGGCAAAAACCCCTTGTTCTGTCAAATCTTCACACACACACAAAGCTGCCTGCCTTGTCACTTCTTGAGAATTGTATCTTCAAGGATCCTACAAAATTCAGTGGGGTTGGTTTTTTGCTATTGATTTGTCTTAGGTCAATTTAATTACTAGACCAGCCAGGAAGAACGTAGAGGAGAGGAAACACCCCCCTCACACACATTCTTTTCCATCTTTAATATCCAATTTCTTGCTTAGTAGCTAAGTTGTGTCCGACTCTTTTGTGACTCCATGGACTACAGCCTATCTGGCCCCTCTGTCCATGGATTTTCCAGGCAAGAATACTGGAGTGGGTTGCCATTTCCTTCTCCAATGCATGAAAGTGAAAAGTGAAGGTGAAGTCGCTCATTCGTGTCCGACTCTTAGCGACCCCATGGACTGCAGCCCACCAGGCTCCTCCATCCATGGGATTTTCCAGGCAAGGGTACTGGAGTGGGGTGCCATGATTTGTCTTAGGTCAATTTAATTACTAGACCAGTCAGGAAGAACCTGGAGGAGAAGAAATACTCCCCCCACACATATTCTCTTCCATCTTTAATATCTAATTTCTTGCTTAGCAGCTAAGTCATGTCTGATTCTTTTGTGACTCCATGGACTACAGCCTACCTGGCCCCTCTGTCCATGGATTTTCCAGGCAAGAATACTGGAGTGGGTTGCCATTTCCTTCTCCAGGGGATCTTTCCGACCCAGGGCTGAACCCGAGGCTCCTGCATTGCAGAAGGATTCTTTCCACTGAGCCACCTGGCAGGCCTTAATATCCAATACCTTAACACTAATACAGAAAAAAGCAGAGTGCACTTGTCTTCAAAGGCCACAGCGAGGCTGCTGGTAGTTCTTTCTGCCCACTGACAACAGTTGCTGATGGTCATTAAAGGTGAGCGCACACCCACTCCCTGTGAAACCGCTAAACTGAAAAGGAAGGAATGAAGAGGTGAGGCCCAGAGGTTTGTTCAGGGTACTCTGACGGCAGAAAATACGTCAATCGCGAGACAAGTGAACAGTCCACGCTGATACAGGCCCCGAAATCAGACAGGAAACGTTGCTTCGTGCACTCCCTGGGGCACTGAGACAGGACACCAGAGGCAGCACCGTGCTCCCCAGGCAGGAACTCGGGAGGGTCCTGTACCCAGGGCTGGTGTGAATTGCTCTGATAGTTCAGGCCCTGCAGACTCAACTCAGGAAACAGTGCAAAGGAAATCTCATTATCAGCTTTAGGAAAGGTATAAGAGCATATAACAAAGATGAAACAGACCCATGGACTTCCCTAGTTGCTCAGTTGGTAGAGAATCTACCTGCAATGTAGGAGACCCCACTTTGATTCCTGAGTTGGGAAGATCTGCTGCAGAAGGGATAGGCTACCCACTCCAGTATTCTTGGGCTTCACTTGTGGCTTAGCTGGTAAAGAATCCCCCTGCAATGTGGGAGACCTGGGTTCGACCCCTGGGTTGGGAAGATCCTCTGGAGAAGGGAAAGGCTACCCAGTCCAGCATTCTGCCCTGGAGAATTCCATGGACTATATAGGCCATGGGGTCTCAAAGAGTCGGACATGACTGAGTGACTTTAACTTTCACTAAGGTGACAGTGGCAGCCCACTCCAGTGCTCTTGCCTGGAAAATCCCACGGATGGAGGAGCCTGGTGGGCTGCAGTCCATGGGGTTGCTAGGAGTCGGACCTGTCTGAGCGACTTCACTTTCACTTTTCACTTTTATGCATTGGAGAAGGAAATGGCAACCCACTCCAGTGTTCTTGCCTGGAGAATCCCAGGGACAGGGGAGCCTGGTGGGCTGCCGTCTATGGGGTCGCACAGAGTCGGACACGACTGAAGCGACTTAGCAGCAGCAGCAAGGTGACAGTAAGGCTTGTTTTAATGACTCTCTGGGCTTAAAGTAATCTTAAGGCGCTATCCCTCGCCACACAGGGCACTGTGCCATCCCAGCTGCCCCCAAGTCACCCTGACTGCCAGGCACAGCTGAGGAGGAGGTGGGTCTTCTGAGCTTAGGTTCCCCCTTCACTCGGATTTTACCAGGCCTCGACCAAATACTGATTTTCAGTTCCTTGCAAACCGATGTCTTTCCTTAAAATGAAGTTTGTGTGTCCCCCTATCTGGGTTGTGTAATGCAGGGTTCCATTGTATAAAGTGGCTCTGAGTCTCTTAGTTTAAATCTTGGGCCTTTAGGTTGGTTGATGTAACTACTGTGCTTGTGAGCCTCGCAGTCGGGAATAAGCACTTGTACGCAGCAATCACAGAGGGGTCTCAGGCAGCATTTCCTGGAACAAGACTGAAATCTTCTTGTGCCTTTTCAGAGCTCATCTTGTTTCCTTCATCCTGAGCTTATTAAGAGTCTCACGACTTTTTACAAACGAGATATTTCAATTAGCTTAGATAGATAATGAAATTGCACTTCCCTGGTGGCTCAGATGGTAAAGAATCCTCCTGCAGTGCAGGAGACCAAGGTTCGATCCCTGGGTCAGGAAGATCCCTTGGAGAAGGACACGACAACCCATTCAAGTATGCCCGGAGAATTCTCTGTCCATGACAGAGGAGCCTGGAAAGGTACAGTCCATGGGGTCCCAAGGAGTCACACTCGACTGAGGGACTAACCCCTGCCTTCTTCAACCTGGCAACTCAAGAAACTTCCCCTACCCCTTCCCCTCTGGGAACTTTTAAGGCCCCTGTCACCCCTGTGGACTGACTGTTCTTCTCTGCACCTCCTACCAGCCGGCGCAGAAGCTGCTATCTGCAGGGCACTGGGCAAGGCATGGCTGCCTGCTGCAGGCAGAGAGCTCTGCTCTCATCTGCCTCCCTCTCCTGCATTTTCCATCTCATTTTCTGGAAGACACAGTTGACTTTCTCTTCCAATTTTTCTAGTGCTTTTCTCCAACCTTAGCCATTCTATCCCTCATTGCTAAAGACTCCGAGTCCTCTGCTGTTCTTTCCTGCCCTCCGCTCCAGTTCCCTGGAGGATGTCAGTCACAGGCTGCTGTGTTGTCTTCTGCTCCTCTCATCGTCTCTCTTCTCCTGGGGTTTTGCTGCTGTGGTTGGTGTTTATAATACTTGGCTCTCTTTCATACACAGGCTTTCCACAAATGCCTGACAGTTCTGGGATGTTCGTTATATTAAGGAGAAAACACAAAACAAGGTTGGAAATTGTTTACATGGCAGGATGTGAGTGATCTAGGGGTGAGCAGTTTTTTTTTTTTTTTGCTAAGGAACCAGCAAATGGAGGAGCCCCCTGGTCTGGCGGCAGGCAGGGTAGAGGCTGGGTGGTCCACAGGACCTGTAATCCCCTCCTTTCAGTATGAAGCAGGGCAAAGGCTAATAGAGTTTTGCCAAGAGAACGCACTGGTCACAGCAAACACAGGCGATGGCAAAGGCAGAGGAGCCAGAGACCAAATGCCAACATCCGCTGGGTCATCAAAAAAGCAAGAGGGTTCCAGGAAAAGATCTGTCTCTGCTTTATTGACTATGCCAAAGCCGTTGACTGTGCGGATCACAATAAACTTGAAAATTCTGAAAGAGATGGGAATAGCAGACCACCTGACCTGCCTCTTGAGAAATCCGTATGCAGGTCAGGAAGCAACAGTTAGAACTGGACATGGAACAACACACTGGTTCCAAATAGGAAAAGGAGTACATCAAAGCTGTATATTGTCACCCTGCTTATTTAACTTATATGCACAGTACATCATGAGAAATGCCGGGCTGGATGAAACACAAGCTGGAATCAAGACTGCCAGGAGAAACATCAATAACCTCAGATATGCAGATGACACCACCTTTATGGCAGAAAGTGAAGAAAAACTAAAGAGCCTCTTGATGAAAGTGAAAGAGGAGAGTGAAAAAGTTGGCTTAAAGCTCAACATTCAGAAAACTAAGATCATGGCATCTTGTCCCATCACTTCGTGGCAAATAGATGGGGAAACATTGGAAACAGTGGTTGACTTTATTTTGGCGGGCTCCAAAGTCACTGCAGAAGGTGATGGCAGCCATGAAATGAAAAGACACTTACTCCTTGAAAGAAAAGTTATGACCAACCTAGACAGCATATTAAAAAACAGAGACATTACTTTGCCAACAAAGGTCTATTTAGTCAAAGCTATGGTTTTCACAGTAGTCAGGTATGGATGTGAAAGTTGGACTATAAAGAAAGCTGAGCGGTGAAGAAGTGATGTTTTTGAGCTGTGGTGTTGGAGAAGATTCTTGAGAGTGCCTTGGACTGCAAGGAGATCCAACCAGGCCATCCTAAAGGAAATCAGTCCTTAATATTCATTGGAAGGACTGATGCTGAAGGTGAAACTCCAATTCTTTGGCCACCTGATGGGAAGAATTGACTCCTTTGAAAAGACCCTGATGCTGGGAAAGATTGAAGGCGGGAGGAGAAGGGGATGACAGAGGATGAGACAGTTGGATGGCATCACCAACTCAATGGACATGAGTTTGGATAAACTCTGGGAGTTGGTGAGGGCAGGGAGGCCTGGCGTTCTGTGGTCCATGGGGTTGCAAAGAGTTGGACATGACTAAGCAACTGAACTGAACTGAACTGAGATAATCCAGGATTATCTCATTTCAAGATCCTTGATCACATTTGCAAAGACCCCCACTCCCAAGAAGGTCATGTGCACAGATCACAGGTGAGTCTCCTGAAGGGGCAAGTTTGGGTCTGTCACAGTGTGTGTGTGTGTGCTGACACAATCACACCGAGATACAGAGGGACATTGGAAGTATCTGATCAGGGCAGAGCTTGCACACTTATATGAGTTTGGATAAACTCTGGGAGTGTGTGAAGGACAGGGAGGCCTGATGGGCTGCAGTCCATGGGGTCGCAAAGAGTCGGACGCGACTCAGCGACGGAACGACAACACGAGAGACAAGCTAAACACATGGTCACACGTCTACAAACTCTTTTTTGAGCAGAGTAAAACAGTACTTTCATGTTTAAAAACCACTTCCTCGCTTAATACCTGGTTTCTCCGTCAACTGTGAAATAAATCTCCAAACACTGAGTACCATTTACTAAGATCCTTCTTATTTGTCCTGAGCCGTGAATTTGAAAATAACCTGTCACATAATCATAAGCTGACTTTCTTGTTCACTTTGTAATAACATAAAAATCCTTACTAGTCAATCATAAAAAGATTAAAGAAGGCTTAATCCTAAAAAAGACAAAAAAAAGGACCAAATTTAAGAAATTTATCATAAAGACATTGCAGGTATCAAAGAAAACGATAAACAGTCTAGTGGGACTTTTACATTAAGGGACAGCTCTTCTGCATTGCATGCACATGCCAGTAAGAAGCACACACATTTCACAGGACCCCGAGCGGGCGCGGGGGTCCAGGATCCACACTCACAGCGTCGTGATGTCCACTGCCCGGCCACCCCACCTTCCGCCTCGCGCAGGCCAGTGCCGCGGCCCCACTGCCCCACAGGTACAGTAAGGAGCGCAGTCAGGAGCGGGCTGGGCAGGGACCCCGGCGCTGGGGCCCAAATACCTGGGTTGGAGGGGCGGGCAGAGCAGGAGGGGCGGATGGATTGAGCCATGCCGGAGGGCGGGGCGACAGTTAGACCTGCACAGGGAGCAACAGCATCTTCCTACCCCCGAAGCCCACCTAGGTAGCAGAGCTGGAAACCCCCATGCTCTATGGGTTGGAAGCTGATTGTATGGAGGACTCTATCAGGTCAGAAAGGAGGCGAGGGATAAAACTGATCAAACACGCTCTTCCTCTTCTGTGGGTTCAGAGGGACGGGAAAGAGGTTGTGTCTCTGTGCAGCGGGTGGAGGCTCTGATGGGCAGGTAACCAGCTCGATGGGGCAGAAGGTCAGAGCTAGTGATGCAGTGGGGCGTGGGCTTGGCTCCCGGGGTGACAGAGGAGCTGGGCCTGAGGGAGGGGTGAGGTCCAGGGGCGGCTGGAGGCGGAACAACCAGGCGGAGTCACTGGTGGGAAAGGGCTCCCGCTCCCAGGAGGTACACTCAGTACCGGGCAGAGGGTGTGGGCCGGGGAGCGCCCAAGGTGAGGCAGGCAGGGCTGGAAGGATTGAGCAGGGCTGGACTGGAAAGAACCTGGAGGCCGTTCTGAGGAATTGGGGTTTTATCCATCAGTCATGGCGCTGTGGTGTCAGAAAAGACTGTTGAGAGTCCTTGAACTGCAAGGCAATCACCCAGATAATCCTGAAGGAAATAAATCCTGAATATTCATTGGAAGGACTGAGGCTGAAGCTGAAGCTCTAATACTTTAGTCACCTGATGTGAAGAGCTGACTCATTGGAAAAGACCCTGATGCTGGGAAAGATTGCAGGCAGGAGGAGAAGGGGATGACAGAGGATGAGATGGTTGGATTCATCATTGACTCAGTGGACATGAGTTTGAGCAAGCTCTGGGAGATGGTGATGGACAGGGAAGGGGTCGACTGGAAACAACAAGGTTCAAACTGGATGAGTAACATGATTCCTTCATTGATCCGTTTCCTCCCCTCCCTCCCTCCCCTTTCCTTTCTGACTCCAGCACCAGCCCTTAGGATGGACTGGGTGCAGGGGGAGAGGCCCCAGGGGCCCTTAGGACTCGGCTCTGGGACCAGGGCACAGCCAGGCGGGCCTGAGCCTGGGCAGTGCAGCAGTGACGGGATGCTGCCCAGAGCTGATGAGGGCGGGCATCACAGGATGTGAGAACCAGGTGGACTGGGGGCAAGGGGCCAGGAAAGGAGTGGAGATACAGGTGCCAGTTACTAGTGTAACTCAGGTATCTGTACTCATCGTGATGTGATTAAGTGAAAGAGAGCCTCCCGGGGAAGGGGGCGTCAGGGGTGTAACGTAGCATTGCTGTGCTCAGTGGTCAGTTGTGCCGGACTCCTTGAGACCCTGTGGACTGTCGCCCACCATGGACTGAAAATCCACCCGTAGGATTTTCATTTCCTGCTCCAGGGGAGCTTGCTGACCCAGGGGTCAAACCCGCATCTCCTGTCAAAGAGGACTCACGGTGCTTGCGGAGCATGAAGTGAAGGTGTCCAGGAGACAAGTAGGAACAGAACAGGATATGGGACGTGGGTGCAGGAGCCGCATGCGGGATTCACCGGCCCAGCTGCGCCTGTGTGTCAGAGTCATAGCTGAGGACAGAAGCTGAGGCCCCGCCAGAGTGAGAGTGAAAGTCGCTCAGTTGTGTCCGACTCTGCGACCCATGGACTGTGTGGTTCATGTTTAGAATTCTGCAGGCCAGAATGCTGGAGTGGGTAGCCTTTCCCTTCTACATGAGATCTTCCTGACCTAGGGATCGAACTTGGGTATCCGCCATCGCAGGCCAATTCTTTACCATCTGAGCCACCAGAGAAGACCCAAAGAGATACACAGGGGACATGAACTCCTTCTAACAATCAGTTAAAACTCAAAAGATTTTGAAATGTTATCTTTTCCAACTAAATTTTCCCTATGTGCTTACTTTTAAGAACGTAGCATTGTATCTGAAAAATATTTCCCTGTCTGGTTGAATCTGAAGGATCCTGACAAAAAAACGTAAAAGAAGGCATTGATCTTCTCGACCCCGGAATGCAGTGATTATAACCATAGTGTCAGTGCAATCAACACTTACCTTATAAGAGGTTTTCTGGAATCTATTTCAGAAGTCTTCCAACAATGTCCAGAAAGGAGAAGGCTTCTGCGTTTTTCAAAGTCTTTATTTTCATGATCTGACTTTCAGCTCTAGAGAGGAAACAGAGCTGGTTTCTGGCAAGCACACCCCAGAGGGTCTGGGTAACCCAGCAGAGCACCATCTCCCACCACCACCAAGGTCAGTCCCTCTTGGCCTCCTAACTCTCAGCCCAGTGAGTCCTGTCTGGGTATTGTTAGCAAAAGACCGTGCCTGGAGCTCTGCCTGGGGGCACTCAGATGCCATGTCTCAGCAGCGTACAAATGGCAATGCTGAGCAAGGGCCTGTTCTGCACAGGATTCCGGAACTTTGAAGACCTTTCTCCCTCTAAACTTGATTTTCCTTAACTTTGAAGACCTTTCTCCCTCTAAACTTGATTTTCCTTAACTTTGAAGACCTTTCTCCCTCTAAACTTCTTTCCCCCATGAGTGCTGCATCTTCCATGAGGAAGACTGTCAACTCAAACAGCAGGGACGTCTAGGCCTCTCCCACGAGCGTGGCACTGGGCTGGGATCTGGGCACCCGGCTGAGGACACGACCTTTGGCCTGATGAGCCTCCCAGGTGATGAGAACCCCAGAAGTCCTCAGAGGTACTTCCTAGATGTTTTGAGAAAACATCTAGATGGGGGCAGCCACACACAAATTCCCCAAGAAAGTCCCGGGCAGACACCTCACTCCAGACAGACTTTATGGAGGAGCTTCCATATTCTGTGTGGTCCCCACGAGGTGACCGGCCTTAGGACAGCCTCATTCTCCTTGACTTGATTTTCTGTCTGTACCATCAACCACAGCATCTGGAAAGATTTCAAAAGGCATGGTGAGGCTTCCTGGGGGATGTGATTATGCACAAATGTTAAAGCTCTTCAGCCAGACGCAGAGGGAAACAGCATTTTCGATCCAGGTCTTGCCGGTGATGTCAGTGAACAGGTCCTCTGAGAATGACCTGGGAGGTCCCGGGAGGTGGCGGTGGGGGATGCGTCCTGGAGGGGATTGAGGAGAAGACAGTGGCAGGAAGGAGCCCTGAAATCCAAGCCAGGCCAGATCGGGAAGGGCCTGCACCCAGCACACGGAACCCAGAGAAGGGCGCCCGGTGGTTCCGGGGTTCTGCACATAAAGTGCTGGGCAGTCGGCTCCCCTGCTCCCTGCACCTCCTGAACATGACTTCAGGTTCTGGATTTGCCCCAGCTCAGAACCTCTCACATGTGAGTGGCTTTCCACCTAGAAAATCGTCAGATCCTAAATGCAGCAGACCTTGTCTGTCCCGCACACCTGTCTTATCACCCCCCCCATCCCAGCTCCTCACCCCACCTCAGAGCATGTGCGTGATGGGCTCTGCTTCAAGATGATCCACAGACTGTTTTCTTTGCAGAAACACTGCAGGACCCATCCCAGAGTCTCGGGTGTTCCTGCCCTGTGAACACAAGGGTAAGACAGGAAACAGCCAGAGCAAGCAGAGGTTTTAAAAGAATGATTTGCCCTAAACTCGTTTAATATTTTTTTCATTTCAGTTATCTCCCAGCCAAGTGCTGGATTTATTATGTTTATTTGTTCATGTCATGCACAATCCTCTGAGTCAGAAGGTGGTGTGTGAGATGAGAGGCAGACGTCTTGGCTCAGTGCTCTGAAGTGGAAGAGAAGGGTGTCGGGGTTCCCCAACCCCCTGAATGGGGTGCTCGTCCCAGAGAGGCCTGCAGCTCTGGCCATCCCTGGGCCCCTGTGCCAGCTGTCCGCCCGCCCAGGAGTTAGCGTCCAGTCTGGAGCCAGGCCTTGTTCGACGTGTCCGCAGGAAGGACAGGAGGCAGGGGGCTTTGTCCTGCTGCGGGCCTCTCTTTCCATGGGGCGTCCAGGTGAGCCCTGATCCAGGGCCGCCTGGACGCAGCGCCGGCCCCCGCCTCCCCTGATGTTCGCAGCCGTCAGGGCAGACGCCCGGGGAACGCCTCTGACCCCAGGAGGAGAGGCAGGAGGCCCGCAGGCCCGCCACGCGGCACCCCGCCCTCTGCCTGCTCTCAGAGACGCTGCTTCAGGGCCCGGGCGCTGCAGGCCTCGCTGAGGGCGCTCCCACCGGGAGCCAGCAGGACGCCCACCCCCACTGTGAGCGGCGCCAGGGGCCTCTCCCGCTCATCCTCAGCCCCGGGCCTTCACGCTCCTGACAAGAGGGCTCTCTCCTCTACCGTGGACGCGGCCGCCCCTGTGTGCCAAGGCCTGAGGGACTTCCCTCCGTCCGGCTTGTATCCCTGTGGTAGGAGATGGGTTTAACCAAGGATAAAAAAACCTGAGCTCGAAATGAGAAAAAAAGCTTTTCATTTTTTTCTCCCTCTTCTCCCAACAGTAGATACATGGACTATATCCCGCCAGGCTCCTCTGTCCGTGGGATTCTCCAGGCAAGAATACTGGAGTGGGTGGTCGTTCCCTTCTCCAAGGGATCTTCCCAACCCAGGGATCAAACTGATGTCTCCCGTATTGGCAGGTGGGTTCTGTACTGTCTAAGCCACCAGAGAAGTCCCAAAAAGATACACAGGGGACATGAAATCCTTTTAACAATCAATTAAAAATCAAGAGATTTTGAAATGCTATCTTTTCTATCTGAAATTTCCCCATCTGATTATTTTTGAGAAAGTAGCATTGTATCTGAAAAATATTTTCCTATCTGGTTGAATCTGAAGGATCCTGCCAAAAAAAAAGAAAAAGAAAAAGAAGGCCCCTAGAAGGAAGCATTTTCGGAAGTTTTCCAGCACTGTCCAGAAGGGAGGAGGTTTCCATGTTTTCAAAGTCTTTATTTCATGACCTGACTTTCAGCTCTAGAGAAGAAACAGAGTTGGTTTCCGGCAAGCGCACCCTAACAGGTCTGGGTCACCCATCAGAGCACCATCTCCCACCACCACCAAGGTCAGTCTCTCTTGGCCTCCTAACTCTCAGCCCAGTGAGTCCTGTCTGGGTATTGTTAGCAAAAGACCGTGCTTGCAGCTCAGCCTGCGGGCACTCAGATGCCATTTCTCAGCAGCCTACAAAGAGCAATGCTGAGCATGGCCCTGTTCTGCAAAGCCTTCCGGAACTTTGAAGGCCTTTCTCCCTCCAAAATTGTTTCTTCCATAATTTTGAAGACCTTTCTCCCTCTAAATTTGTTTCCTCCATGAGTGCTGCATCCTTCCACAATGAAGATTGTCAACTCAAATAGCAGGACCAGGTTGGACATAAAGAGACACTTAGCAATTCAAATGATAGGGATAAAGATTTCCTAATTCAGAGCTGAGGCCGTAGCAGTGTGACTCAGAAGGTGGTAAGAGGTCCTGGGGGCAGGAGGGATGGTGGGGGTAGTGGTGACCTGCCCAGGAACCGAGGGAAGGGAAGGGAAGGGAGGACTCAGGGTGGTGGATTCCGACGTTAAAGGGGGCTGATTACGTGTCCAGCCAGCATTTCTCAAAGGCAGCACTGCTGACACTTGGGGTCAAATGACCACTCCTGCTTCTATTGGGTCCCTACCATTTCTGTCTTTTATTGTGCCCATCTTTGCATGGAATGTTCCCTTCAGATCAGATCAGATCAGTCGCTCAGTTGTGTCCGACTCTTTGCGACCCCATGAATCGCAGCACACCAGGCCTCCCTGTCCATCACCAACTCCCAGAGTTCACTCAGACTCACGTCCATCATGTCGGTGATGCCATCCAGCCATCTCATCCTCTGTCATCCCCTTCTCCTCCTGCCCCCAATCCCTCCCAGCATCAGAGTCTTTTCCAATGAGTCAACTCTTCACATGAGGTGGCCAAAGTACTGGAGTTTCAGCTTTAGCATCATTCCCTCCAAAGAAATCCCAGGGCTGATCTCCTTCAGAATGGACTGGTTGGATCTCCTTGCAGTCCAAGGGACTCTCAAGAGTCTTCTCCAACACCACAGTTCAAAAGCATCAATTCTTCGGTGCTCAGCCTTCTTCACAGTCCAACTCTCACATCCATACATGACCACAGGAGAAACCATAGCCTTGACTAGACGAACCTTTGTTGGCAAAGTAATGTCTCTGCTTTTGAATATGCTATCTAGGTTGGTCATAACTTTCCTTCCAAGGAGTAAGCATCTTTTAATTTCATGGCTGCAGTCACCATCTGCAGTGATTTTGGAGCCCCCCAAAATAAAGTCAACCACTGTTTCCACTGTTTCCCCATCTATTTCCCATGAAGTGATGGGACCAGATGCCATGATCTTCGTTTTCTGAATGTTGAGCTTTAAGCCAACTTTTTCACTCTCCTCTTTCCCTTTTATCAAGAGGCTTTTTAGTTCCTCTTCACTTTCTGCCATAAGGGTGGTGTCATCTGCATATCTGAGGTTATTGATATTTCTCCTGGCAATCTTGATTCCAGCTTGTGTTTCTTCCAGTCCAGCATTTCTCATGATGTACTCTGCATATAAGTTAAATAAACAGGGTGACAATATACAGCCTTGATGAACTCCTTTTCCAGGCTTCAGCAATATGTGAACCGTGAACTTCCTGATGTTCAAGCTGGTTTTAGAAAAGGCAGAGGAACCAGAGATCAAATTGCCAACATCTGCTGGATCATGGAAAAAGCAAAAGAGTTCCAGAAAAGCATCTATTTCTGTTTTATTGACTATGCCAAAGCCTTTGACTGTGTGGATCACAATAAACTGTGGAAAATTCTGAAAGAGATGGGAATACCAGACCACCTGCTCTGCCTCTTGAGAAATTTATATGCAGGTCAGGAAGCAACAGTTAGAACTGGACATGGAACAACGGACTGGTTCCAAATGTTCCCTTGGTATCTCTAATTTTCTTGAAGAGATCTCTAGTTTTTCCAATTCTATTGTTTTCCTCTATTTCATTGCATTGATCGCTGAGGAAGGCTTTCTTATCTCTTCTTGCTATTCTTTGGAACTCTGCATTCAAATGGGTATATCTTTCCTTTTCTCCTTTGCTTTACACTTCTCTTCTTTTCACAGCTATTTGTAAGGCCTCCTCAGACAGTCATTTTGCTTTTTTGCATTTCTTTTCCATGGGGATGGTCTTGATCCCTGTCTCCTGTACAATGTCATGAACCTCCGTCCATAGTTCATCAGGCACTCTATCTATCAGATCTAGTCCCTTAAATCTATTTCTCACTTCCACTGTATAGTCATAAGGGATTTGATTTAGGTCATACCTGAATGGTCTAGTGGTTTCCCCCACTTTCTTCAATTTCAGTCTGAATTTGGCAATTTGGCTCATGATCTGAGCCACAGTCAGCTCCCACTCTTGTTTTTGCTGACTGTATAGAGCTTCTCCATCTTTGGCTGCAAAGAATATAATCAATCTGATTTCGGTGTTGACCATCTGGTGATGTCCATGTGTAGAGTCTTCTCTTGTGTTGTTGGAAGTGGGTGTTTGCTCTGACCAGTGCGTTCTCTTGGCAGAACTCTATTAGCCTTTGCCCTGCTTCATTCTGTACTCCAAGGCCAAATTTGCCTGTTACTCCAGATGTTTCTTGACTTCCTACTTTTGCATTCCAGTCCCCTATAATGAAAAGGATATCTTTTTTGGGTGTTAGTTCTAGAAGGTCTTGTAGGTCTTCATAGAACCATTCAACTTCAGCTTCTTCAGCGTTACTGGTTGGGGCATAGACTTGGATTACTGTGACATTGAATGGTTTGCCTTGGAAACGAACAGAGACCATTCTGTCGTTTTTGAGATTGCATCCAAGTACTGCATTTCAGACTCTTTTGTTGACCATGATGGCTACTCCATTTCTTCTCAGGGATTCCTGCCCACAGTAGTAGATATAATGGTCCTCTGAGTTAAATTCACCCATTCCAGTCCATCTTAGTTCGCTGATTCCTAGAATGTTGATGTTCACTCTTGCCATCTCCTTTTTGACCACTTCCAATTTGCTTTGATTCATGGTCCTAACATTGCAGGTTCCTATGCAATATTGCTCTTTACAGCATTGAACTTTGCTTCTATCACCAGTCTCATCTACAGCTGGGTGTTGTTTTTGCTTTGGCTCCATCCCTTCATTCTTTCTGGAGTTATTTTTCCACTGATCTCCAGTAGGATATTAGGCACCTACCTACCTGGGAAGTTCATCTTTCAGTATCCGATCTTTTTGCCTTTTCATACTGTGCATGGGGTTCTCATGAAATGGTAGGGACCTAACCGAAGCAGAAGATATTAAGAAGAGGTGGCAAGAATACACAGAAGACCTATACAAAAAAGATCTTCACAACCCAGATAATCACGATGGTATGATCACTCACCTAGAGCCAGACATCCTGGAATGTGAAGTCAAGTGGGCCTTAGGAAGCATCACTACGAACAAAGCTAGTGGAGGTGATGGAATTCCAGTTGAGCTATTTCAAATCCTGAAAGATGATGCTGTGAAAGTGCTGCACTCAATATGCCAACAAATTTGGAAAACTCAGCAGTGGCCACAGGACTAGAGAAGGTCAGCTTTCATTCCAATCCCAAAGAAAGGCAATGCCAAAGAATGCTCAAACTACTGCACAATTGCACTCATCTCACATGCTAGCAAAGTAATGCTCAAAATTCTTCAAGTCAGGTTTCAACAGTGTGTGAACCATGAACTTCCAGATGTTCTAGGTGGATTTAGAAAAGGCAGAGGAACCAGAGACCAAATTGCTGTTGGCTCAAAAAAGCAAGAGGAGTTCCTGGAAAACATCTATTTCTGCTTTATTGACTATGCCAAAGCCTTTGACTGTGTGGATCACAATAAACTGGAAAATTCTTCAAGAGATGGGAATACCAGACCACCTGTCCTTCCTCTTGAGATATCCATATGCAGGTCAGGAAGTAACAGTTAGAACTGGACATGGAACAACACACTGGTTCCAAATAGGAAAAGGAGTACGTCAAGGCTGTATATTGTCACCCTGCTTATTTAACTTATATGCAGAGCACATCATGAGAAATGCCGGGCTGGATGAAGCACAAGCTGGAATCAAGATTGCCGGGAGAAACATCAATAACCTCAGATATGCAGATGACACCACCCTTATGGCAGAAAGTGAAGAAGAACTAAAGAGCCTCTTGATGAAAGTGAAAGAGGAGAGTGAAAAAGTTGGCTTAAAGCTCAACATTCAGAAAACTAAGATCATGGCATCCGGTCCCATCACTTCATGGCAAATAGATGGGGAAACAGTGGAAACAGTGGTTGACTTTATTTTGGGGGGGCTCCAAAGTCACTGCAGATGGTGACGGCAGCCATGAAATGAAAAGACACTTACTCCTTGAAAGAAAAGTCATGACCAACCTAGACAGCATATTCAAAAGAAGAGACATTACTTTGCCAACAAAGGTCCATCTAGTCAAAGCTATGGTTTTCCCAGTAGTCATGTATGGATGTGAGAGTTGGACTATAAAGAAAGCTGAGCCCTGAAGAACTGATGCCTTTGAACTGTGGTGTTGGAGAAGACTCTTGAGAGTGCCTTGGACTGCAAGGAGATCCAACCAGGCCATCCTAAAGGAAATCAGTCCTGAATGTTCACTGGAAGGACTGATGCTGAAGCTGAAACTCCAATACTTTGGCCATCTGATGTGAAGAACTGACTCATTGGAAAGACGCCGATGCTGGGAAAGATTGAGGGCAGGAGGAGAAGGGGACGACAGAGGATGAGATGGTTGGATGGCTTCACCAACTCAATTGACATGAGTTTGAGTAAATTCTGGGAGTTCGTGATGGACGGGGAGGCCTGGTGTGGTGCAGACCATGAAGTCGCAGAGTTGGACAAGACTGAGCGACTGAACTGACTGAGGATTGTATCCTGGGAGACAGCACCTCAGATAGCTCTGAGAAACTGCTCCAAAGAGGTAGTGAGGTAAATTAATATATTCGATTCTGGTGAATGGGGGAGTTCAATGCAATCACACACTTATGAGAGGTTTTCTGCTTCACAAAGAGCTGATGCTGCCATGAAGGGATTTAGTGCTTTCCTAGATATGATGAAGTGCAAGGAGTGGGATCATGAAATCAATTCCTGAAACTCTCTATCCAAAGACCTGTTCCACCAGTTTCCCAAGAGCACAGAGTGCCTCAGTCCCCACCCTGAATTCCCCACAGCGGGTGTTGGAGGCTGGCACTGCAGCACAGGGTTCAATCCTGCTAAACCACCAGGCTCCTCTGCCCACGGGATTCTGCAGACAAGAATACTGGAGTGGGTTGCCATTTCCTTCTCTAGGGGATCTACTTGACCCAGGGATTGAACCAGGGTCTCCTGCATTGCGTGCAGATGCTTTACCATCTGCGTCACTGGGGTTAACTAAAGTGAAAGTCACTCAGTCATGTCTGACTCTTTGAGACCCCATGGATGTATTCTTTACTATGAGAGCCACCAGCGAAAGACCTCGGCAAGCACCAATTTGTAGCTGACAATGCTGTGGATCCAAGCATCTGAATGTAAAAGGTGGTTTCTGGTTTGAAAAAAAAAAAAAAAAAGGAAGTCCCCTTTTCTCAGTTTACAAAGCTGTGGGGTAAAATACTATCTCCTGGAAGGAGAGCAGTGCCTGGCCGCGTCTCTCTGTCTTCCCCTTGTAGTCAGTTATCTTAACTGTGACCATGGAGGCAGTAGATTCACGCTGGATTTTCCTAAGAATTCTAGCAGGGACACAGAAAGGTCAACATCAGGTGGGTATTGAAGAACCCTGGGTTTACCCGCTTGCAGGTCATGGTCGCACTTAGGGAAGGAGAGCCAGTGGGGTGAGGAGTCTTGTCTAGCACGTGGTCCCTATGCATCTGGAAGGAGAGCTGGGTGACCCCCCAGAGAAACACGTTCCAGTGTCGGCGCCTGAAGCTCTGCGAGTCGGAAAGAAGGCAGGTTGTTTGCCCCAGTCCCCAAAAGCGCTCAAGGAAGCCGAGGTCTTTGCAGTAAATCTAGGAGCAGGGAGCGAGGTGGGAGGGGGTTGTCCTGCTTGGGTGGAGCTCAGGGCCCTTCCCAAACTGTCCCGAAAGAGAAGACATGGAGGAGCCTGGGGTCTGAAATCGTGTAGCGCTTCAGTGGAGAAGACTCTTGAGAGGCCCTTGGACTGCAAGGAGATCCAGTCAATCCTAAAGGAAATCAACCCTGAATTTTCATGGGAGGGACTGATGCTGAAGCTGAAGCTCCAATACTTAGGCCACCTGATGCAAAGAGCTGACTCACTGGAAAGACCGTGATGCTGGGAAAGATTGAAGGTGGAAGGAGAAGGGGATGACAGAGGATGAGATGGTTGGATGCCATCATTGACTCAGTGATTTTGAGCTTGAGAAAACTCAGGAGATGGTGAAGGACAGGGAAGTCTGGTGTGCTGCAGGCCATGGGGTCGCAGAGTCAGATACGACTTAGCGGCTGAACAAGTGCCCCAAAGAGGGCGCAGTCTCATCATTCTTCTCTCTTCGGGCAGAGTCCGATTTTAACCCGCTTCCTTAATTACCTGGCCCTTCCCAGGTGCACACTGGTAAAATGTCCGCCTGCTCTCTAGGAAAAGCAGGAGATACGGGTCCGATCCCTGAGTCGGGAAGACCCCCTGGAGAAGGAAGTGGCAACCCACTCCAATATTCTAGCCTGGCAAATCCCACGGATAGAGGAGCCTGGAGGGCTACAGTCCATGTCCATGGGGTTGCAAATGGTTGGCTGTGACTAAGTGAGCACACACACACTGGCAAAAGGCAAGGTTACAGGCATTCTGTCCATATGAGGGATCCAGCTCTGTGTCCACGGCCTCATAATGTGCTGTCTGCTGCCCACTGCTCTGTCTTTCAGAAGGACCAGGACTTGAGCACGTTTCACAACTGAATCTTTGGGTGTGGCTGCTGCAGTTTCTCTGGAAGTACTGCTGGGCCATCAGATCTGAAAAGCTTGTAAATACTGTGGATCGCTAACCAGATATGCTCTGTGTCACCTGGATTACTTCTGTTGTTTGTGGGAAACATCCCAGGGTTCACTGTCTCTAAGGAAGCCAGACAGATATAGAAGCTGCCTGGAGCTTATTTCCTGGAACTTATTTCAGGTCCTCCATTGGAGGCTGGAAGTTCTGCCCCTGGACTAGTCTAGAGCTTTGCGTTACAGATGTTTGGTAAATGTCCGTTTAATTAGCGTGAATCAGTAAGCAATTGACATAATCATCGATGGTCTCACCCATTAGGGTAAGTCTTTTTTTGTTATGCGTCTAAGCCCCCAGTGGACTATTTAGAGACAGCCTTTCTTGGCTCCTTGACTGCAACCTGATTTTTAAAAGACACGGCTAAATCAATCTGCATGCATCTCCATCACGGACATCAGGCAGATACTCTCTAGCGTTTCATGAGTCCGTCAGTTCAGGCAATGCTGGAAAATTCACTTAGAAACAATCCTATTACTGGTGCAAACATCCCGGTGGAACCTGCGGTGAGGAGGTGAGCACCCGTTCCTTCTGTGTTGGAGCTGAAGCGTCAGCAGGACAGAATGCACTGACCAGGGGGACGTTTAGTGGCTGCTCTGCGTCTGGTCCTGGGTGACTTGCTGTGTGTGTCAAAACTGACTTGTGTTAAGTGACCTGGATATGGGTTGCGACGTGCTTTCTAAATGTATTTTTGGCAGCGTATCATTTCCAACATTTGAAAGAAGGATTATTTTCAAAAATAAAGCACAGCGAATGAAAACACTGACTTGTAACAATCCCAAATTCACAAATGACATAAGCTGTGTTTAGACCCATGATCAGCCTCCTTTGTCCGTGGTTCCAGATCATTGGCTGGAAATTCAGACTGCTTGATGCATGCCTAACGGGCTCTGTTTACTTGTATTTTCCTCGGAGTGCTGAGTCCTTTGAAATGGAAAGAGAAGAAACCAGCCCCCTACCTGGGGACAAGGAGGGAAAGAAAACATCCTTTCCTTTCTGAGGATCAGATGTTCTGTCAGGGTTAGCACCAGGGACCAGTTGGGCGGGGTCACAAAGACAAACTCTGTTGACATCATTCCTACCTTTGGGGCGAATCCTCTAAACACGAGACACCAACTGTTTGCCTGCAAGTTTTACTTTCCTTTTAAGTTCGAAGGATTCATTAACAAAAGAAACCACTTGTTATACACAATAAACAATTTCAATATTTAATAGAGGATCATCTGGTTTGATTTCAATCTGCGGTCATCAAAAGAAGAGAAATAGAAACAATAGGGAGAATTAAGTGTATCCATCACCAAACTGGGCTGACAGCCTACATCCAGATTTGAACAGTCCTGTGTGTGCGTGGTAAGTCATCTCCCTGGTGTCCGAGTCTTTGCAATTGTGTCAGGCTCCTCTGTCCATGGGATTCTTCAGGCAAGAACACTGGAGTGGGTTTCCATGCCCTTCAGGGGACCTTCCCAACCCAGGGACTGCACCTGCGCCTCTTACATCTCCTGCGTTGGCAGGTGGGTTCCCTGGCACCAGTGCCACCTGGGAAGCCCTGAACAGCGCTGCTGCGTCTGCTAGTCGCTTCAGTCGTGTCTGACTGTGCAACCCCAGAGACGGCAGCCCACCAGGCTCCCCCGTCCCTGGGATTCTCCAGGCAAGAACACGGGAGTGGGTTGCCGTTTCCTTCTCCAATGCATGAACGTGAAAAGTGAAAGTGAAGTCGCTCAGTCGTGTCCGACTCCTAGCGGCCTCATGGACTGCACCCTACCAGGCTCCTCCGTCCATGGGATTTTCCAGGCAAGAGTACTGGAGTGGGGTGCCATTGCCTTCTCCGTGAACAGCGCTGGGAGTCCCAAATAACAGCTATCTGGAGTCCCAGTTGGGAAAAGGTCCCTGGCTGTGCATCCACCCCATGGGTGAGACTTCAAATTGCAGTTTTCGGGGCTCCTGCTTATAATCAAAAGCCGCAAACTGATATCATCAGTTTGCATGCAAAAATACAACTCTGGTTTAACTTTTGCAATGCTGTTTGCTTCACCTTGGAAGTCATAAGATGCTTTAGCAGCTGGGGGCTGGCCAGGGGATGGCTAAGGCCATCAAGCAAGGAAGACAAAAGTCCCTTCCTGTGGCCAGTCGCAGGTGTTCTTGCAGAGTCCTTGGAGTGTCTGCGGTTTGGCCCAGTTCAAAGATTCCTGATTCCACCTGGTAAGGCCAAGGCCTAAGTCCATCTCCTTGATGGACTTTCGGCTCTGCTTAAAACCCCTTGTCACAGTGACTCAATTTTATTTCTCATTTTACAATACGTTGCTTATTTCTGCACAAAGATAAGCTGGAAGGACAGAGCCAAGTGAATAAACCTGGGGTGAAAAGGGCTGGAGAACTTAAGGGTAGAAGTGAGATATCTGAGCCTCCCTCAGTGTTTACTACACCAAAAACAAAACTAAGGTACTCACACCAGGGGCTTGCTGCTGGCATCTAGTGGGTAGAGGAGCAAGCACAGCCCTCCCACAGCAATGAATTATCCGGCCAGAGGTGAGTACACGGTGGCTGTTGACAGCCCCTGACTTAAGCTTTAGGGCGGAGAATGCACTAAGCTATCTAAAGGTGAAAGTCGCTCAGTCGTGTCCGACTCTTTGTGACCCCATGGACTGTAGCCCGCCAGGCTCCTCTGTCCATAGGATTCTCCAGGCAAGGATACTCGAGTGGGCTGCCATTCCCTCCTCCAGGGGATCTTCCCAACCCAGGGATCGAACCCCTGTCTCTTAGGTCTACCTGCATTAGTCAGGTGGGTCCTTTACCACCAGCACCAACAGTGGGCCTTTAGAGAAGTCTAGTGAAAGTCGTTCAGTCCTGTCCGACTCTTGGCGACCCCATGGCCTGTAGACCCCCAGGCTTCTCTGTCCATGGGATTCTCCAGGCAAGAATACTGGAGTGGGCTGCCTTTTACTTCTCCAGCGGGTCTTCCCCACCCAGGGATCGAACCTGGGTCTTCTATGGTGCGGGCGGATTCTTTACTGTGAGCCACGAGGGACGCCCCCAGCTCTCCCAGGTTTCCAAACTGAACCTGTCGTGTTTCAGACGAGGCTGGCATTTTCCCCACTGCGGTCACCGGCGCCCTGTCCGCCCTCCAAGGCTGCGCCGGGCGGGCAGGCCAGGGTCCCACCGTGCTTGGTTCACACGGGCCTCTGTGCACCGGGAAGAGCGTGCCTGGCTTCGCGCAGAGACTCAAGCCCAGGTGCCCGGGCGACGCCCCTCCGGACCAAGTATCAGCCCGTGCGCCCCGCGAAGACCCCGGGCTCGCCCGCTGAAGGCCTCCTAGGGCCGGGCCTTCGCTCCTCCCGCGGCCCCGGGTAGCAGTCGCGCACCGGGCACCTCGCTCGCCCCTGCTGTTCGGCCCCGCCCCAACCGCGCGGCACGGCCCTCCGCACCGGTTCGGTCCGGTCCGGCGGGGCCCGCCCCTCCCCCTCTGCCCCGCCCCTCCCGCTCGACTCCGGCCCTCGGGTCCTGCCAGCCCCGCCCTCACGCTCGGCCCCGCCCCTTCCACTCGTTCCCGCCCTCCGGTCCGGCTCGCCCCGCCCTCCAGTTCGGCCCCCGCTATCCCGTCCCTCCCGCCCCGCCCCTTCCGGTCTGCCCCGCCCCTCCCCCTCGGCCCGGTACCTCCCGCTCGCCCCGCCCCTCCCGCTCGGCCCCTCCGTCCGGTCCAGCCTGGTCCGGCCCGGGCCGCCCCTCCCTGCGCGGTGTTTGGGCCCGGCGCCTCTGTCCTCGCCCAGCCTGCTCCGGCCGCGCTCGGGTACGTTTCGGGAGGTGAGGGCCGCGGAACCGGCCTGCGCACTAGGCGGGCGGCGGGCGGCGGGCGGGGGCGCGCGCCGGGCTGGGTTCCTTTCGGATCAGGCGGCCGGGGCGGACGTGACGACCCGCTGAGTGTGGCGGCGCCGCCGGCTGGGACCGGGGACTGGAGGACCCTCGTGGGCGCGGCGCCCAGCCTTCCCGGGCACCGCGCGCCCAGGTACCCTCGGCGAGCGCCGGGCGTTGGGGACCCGGGGGACCGGTGGAGGCCGGAGGACAGACAGGAGCTGGCCTGAGTGCCCAGGTGACCCTCGGGCTTGCGCCGGGCGTTGGGGACTCGGGGGGCCGGGGGCGGGGGCTTCAGAGACCGGACAGGAGCCGGCCTGTGTGCCCAGGCGGACCCGGCGCCCAGCGGTCTCCCGCCCACCGCGCGGCCTGCGCTCAGGGTCCCTCAGGCCTGCGAGGATAATCGTGAGGACCGTTTCAGAGCTTGTTTGTTAGGGCAGTTTTTGTTTTTGTAGACACGCTGCAGGCGCAACATTCCGAGAGTGGGCATCTTCAGTGCTAAGAGGGCCTGGGAGAAACTTTAGTCGCACCCGGGTGCTAGATAAGTTGGCACCTGAGTTACTTTCTTCCCTTCTCTCTCCCCACCCCCCACCACCCCCCATAAAGCTCTAGTTTGAGAGGAAAAACAAAGTATGGGGAATGAACCTTCACATGCTGCCAGGATTACTGAGCCGCTGGGGGAGGCCAGGTTCTGCTGGGACCCTGGCTTCCGGCCCAGTGGTACCTGGCCAGACTGTGCCTGCCCGCTGATGTGCTTTAGGGCGGAGGCGGAGAGGGCGTGTGCAAAGTAACCCTTGGACTGAGGTCCCCATGAACAGGAAGGGCTGTGCTTATCAGTGTTCTGGGGCGTGTGGTGTCCAGAATTCCCCACAACTGGTGGCTGACTGCACCCTCAGCGTTATACCACCCCACAGAAAGGTCACGGTTTTAGTCAAACTTGGCCATGTAAACTAAGTATTTAGAAGCATTATGAGGCCAACGCCAGTCCAAAGTGTTGTATTACAACTCAGCTGCTGGCCTGATCACTCGGGCGAGTAACAGGAGAGCGAAATGAGAGTAAATGGAACCACTGTTCTTTTCTGTTTGCACTCAGAGCAGGCTACATACACAAAGGGCTTGTTCTCAGACCCCTGGAAGCCCACACACCTTACGCCACCAAGCTTTCTGGCCCTGAGACGAGACCTGGACATGAGAAGAAGGGAAAGCCTGTGCAGTCTGTTCACCATTTACTGAACACCGACTGTGGGTCAGGCGTCAGTTGATGTAATCCCCTCAGTAAACCTATAGAGTAGAAGGAACCATCCCAATTACACATTAGATAACACACACACACACACACACACACACACACACAGACCAGGCGGGGACAACACAGGAGCCAGTTCAGTTCAGTTCAGTTCAGTCATGTCTGACTCTTTGCAACCCCATGAATCACAGCATGGAGGCCTCCCTGTCCATCACCAATTCCCGGAGTTCACTCAGACTCATGCGCATAGAGTCAGTGATGTCATCCAACCATCTCATCCACTGTCGTCCCCTTCTCCTCCTGCCCCCAAATCCCTCCGAGCATCAGAGCCTTTTCCAATGAGTCATCTCTTCGCATGAGGTGGCCAAAGTATTGGAGTTTCAGCTTCAGCATCAGTCCTTCCAATGAACACCCAGGACTGATATCTTTAGGATGGACTGGTTGGACCTCCTTGCAATCCAAGGGACTCTCAAAAGTCTTCTCCAACACCACAGTTCAGAAGCATCAATTCTTCAGTGCTGAGCTTTGTTTACAGTCCAACTCTCACATCCTTACATGACTGCTGGAAAAACCATGACCTTGACTAGACGGACCTTTGTTGGCAAAGTAATGTCTCTGCTTTTGAATGTGCTATCTAGGTTGGTCATAACTTTCCTTCCAAGGAGTAAGCGTCTTTTAATGTCATGGCTGCAGTCACCATCTGCAGTGATTTTGGAGCCCCCAAAATAAATTCTGACACTGTTTCCACTCTTTCCCCATCTATTTCCTATAAAGTGATGGGACCAGATGCCATGATCTTCGTTTTCTGAATGTTGAGCTTTAAGCCAACTTTTTCACTCTCCTCTTTCACTTTCATCAAGAGGCTTTTTAGTTCCTCTTCACTTTCTGCCGTAAGGGTGGTGTCATCTGCATATCTGAGGTTATTGATATTTCTCCTGGCAATCTTGATTCCAGCTTGTGCTTCTTCCAGCCCAGCATTTCTCATGATGTACTCTGCATAGAAGTTAAATAAGCAGGGTGACAATATACAGCCTTGATGTACTCCTTTTCCTATTTGGAACCAGTCTGTTGTTCCATGTCCAGTTCTAACTGTTGCTTCCTGACCTGCATACAGGTTTCTTAAGAGGCAGGTCAGGTGATCTGGTATTCCCATCTCTTTCAGAATTTTCTACAGTTTATTTTGATCCACACAGTCAAAGACTTTGGCATAGTCTCTTTACTTCAGAGCAATCAATGTGCTGCAGTGGAGTGTTTTGGGGTGAGCTGCTCTGCAGCCCATCAGCAGCACAGATTACCTGGTGAGTCCCCGTCCTCATGCAGGGAGCATAAATCAGGGAGCTGACTGACGCAGGGCCCGGAGTGGGGCTGCCAGCCTGCACGCCCTGCGGCTTCGGGCCCTTTCCTCAGGCTCACCTGCTCTGTCTCTCCCAGGTTGGTATCAGGCTCAGCAGTCATCCCTTCCACCACTCACAGAGAGGCCCTGAACCCTCGCGCACCCCCTCCCCTACCCCAGTGTCCTGATCTGGATCAAACGCCCTGGGTGGCGGGGCTGTCGACCTCCGAAGCCGGGCCCTGGAGGTGGACGTGGGCGCGTCCCAAGGCCCTTGTCCCAGGCGGAGTCAGCAGGGCCTGGGCCTGGGGCAGCAGGGGAAACCCCGAGGAAACCGAGTTTTGTGCATGTACCTGTTTGCTCTTTGAAGCAGAGCGTCGGTGCTAACAACAGTTAAGAGCAGAGTGAGATGTGGTCGACCTGTGACTGAATTTGCATGACACTGATTTTAAATCCATCCTTTCAGCCTCGCCACCATGGATGCGCTGTCAGAAGCAAACGGCACGTTTGCCTTGACCCTTCTGAAAAAGCTGGGTGAGGGCAACTCGAAAAATGTGTTTATCTCGCCCCTAAGCATCTCCTCTGCCCTGGCCATGGTCCTCCTGGGGGCCAAGGGCAACACCGCAGCCCAGATGTGCCAGGTACGTTCGGGGAGCCGGTTCTGGGCGGCAGCTGAAGCTCTTTCTTTGGCCCGTGAGCTGGTGTACACGATTGAATCCCAAAGGCCTTGCTCGACAGACAGGCCTACTCCCCCGTCTGCCCCGTCCCTGGGCGTCCCCTCAGCGTCTCTCTGGCTGGTGGTCTGGGGCTCCTGACCGCGCAGCACCCGATTCCAGCAGGACAGGCTTGAACGAGCAAGCGTCATCGAGCCTCTGCTCGGACCCGCTGCCCAAGGCCCTGCTGGCCGAGGCCCGTCCTGCCGAGACGCCCAGAGCCGGCCCCGGGCAGGCTGCACAGGGTGTGGACGCCAGCTCCTGGGCTGCAGTGGCCTCGGGGCGCTGACCTCTGGCCCCCTGGGGGTCACAGCCTTCCCGCACGTGGGGTGCCCTTACCGTTCCCAATTGCCTGGGGTCCGAGGGTCTCCAGGTTTAACAGAGTCCTGATCCCGCCCTTGAGCCTGGGCCTTGAGTTTGACCTTTGCCCTAAGGCCATCACTTTCAGGGTCCTGTGCCAGCTGGAGAGGCTGGGAGTGAGAAACAGTGGCACCCTCCACCCAGCAAGTGTTAGGGCGCAAATACGCGGGTGCTCGTGCTCAGTCATCTCTGACTCTGCTTCCCCGTGGACTGTAGCCCTCCAGGCTCCTCTGTCCATGGGGTTCTCCAGAAAGAACACTGGCGTGGGTTGCCATGTCCTCCAGGGGATCTTCCCGACCCAGGGATCGAACCCACGAGTCTTGAGTCTCCTGCACTGGCAGGTGGATCCTTTACCACTGTGCCGCCTGGGAGACGCGTGTGTTCCCTTTAAGTTCTGCTGAAAAGGGAGCAGTCCCCTCTTGAGCTCGGCACTGTCTCCGCTCCCACTCTCCCAACTCTGAAGGGGCCGCCCTCTCTCTGGGCACCTCCTGTGCAGATTCCGATTTTAGGGGGAGGCCCAGCCTTCCTGCCCTGCATGGGGGTCTCTCCAGGGCTCCTGCCTGAGCTCCTCTCCTCCAGCAGTGGTGCCCCCTGGCCCTCCGGCCTCGGCCGGTCACTGGGTGCAAAGCCCTTGCCCAGGCTTTAGGTTCGTGTTACAGCGGAACCGGGCCGAATGTCTGTCTGGACCTTCTCTTGGTGGCTCCCAAACAAACCTCCCATGACCCGGAATGACCGGGACAGTGCCTGGCACTCTGTGGCCTGGCCGCATGGTGCCCGCTGGGCTCCTCATGGTCCAGGAGCGGCCCTGATCCCGCGAGGTGCTCTCCTCCGTGTGTCTGCTCTGCCGTGTTGTCACAAGGCCCCAGTAGGATGGCTGGGCATTTCTGCGCCCTGGCAACAGGGGGCAAGACACGAACGTGGAGGTACCAGGCCTTTACGAAGGCCCGGGCCCAGAAGAGCCACTTCTCCTGTCTCCCACTGGTCGGAGCCTGTCCCAAGGCCAGTCCAGACCCAAAGATGTGGCTTGTTTGTACACAGATGGGAGGCCTGTCCACGGCCCTGTCTGCAGGCAGACCGTGAGCACAGGGCCCTGGGCTCTCAAGGGGCATTTCTGCACCCACTGTCGCTGCCTAAGCTCCTGCAGGAGGCAGGCTGGGGGACTTCCCAGAGCCACTGTGCCTTTATCTGGGTGAGTCTTGTTTTAAGCTGCGGTGAGGATCAGTGTGGTGCTTAGGCTGACTTTAGTGTTGTGTCCATTTCCTGTAGTCAGGGCTTACTGCAGTGGTGGGTTTTATCTGTTTTTGATTTCAGACTCTTTCTCTAAACAAGAGCAGTGGGGGAGGTGAAGATGTCCACCAGGGTTTCCAGAACCTTCTCAGCGAAGTTAATAGAAGGGACACACAGTACTTGCTCAGAACCGCCAACAGGCTTTTTGGAGAGAAGACTTACGATTTCCTCTCGGTAAGTCATACTCCTGATTGCCCGAAGCAGATAGAGACCGAGGTCGTGTGGAGATGGGAGGCGGGCCTTGTGGTGGGCTGAGACCCACACAGAGGGCGGGGTGTGGGACCCCAGTCATGACCTCATCCTTCCGGGAACCGTTCGGTCATTGCCTGTAAGAGGAGCCCTGTAACAGCCTTGTTCACATATTCATGAAGTTTCAGTAAGATGATTGTCAGAGAACTAACACGGATCATACCACAGTTGCAGAGGAGTTGCCCCAAACAGGAAAGTGATCGAATAGAATATTTCTGATGTTGTTTTTCACGTGTTGGAAGTATTTTGTGCGTTGTGAGACTTGCTCAATTCTTTTATACATGTAAACATTTTGATTATCTTTTCCTATGCAGAAATTTTTTTAAATTTTTGTGTTTTTTACTCTGGTTCTATTTAATCACACTGCTTTCCTGATTTTTAAATTTTTTTCATACACACCTCAAGTAACCTGTGAGTGTGTTCTTATTATATAAAATGCAGACAGAGCCAGAGTCCTCCCACACTCTCTTCCACGTCGCCCCCGCGCCCAGTCTGAGGGCTTGTCCCCTGTACCTAGAGAAAGGCTTTGCATCTCACTACCTGTGTGGCTGCTGTTCAGTCGCTGAGCCGTGTCCGACTCTTTCTGACCCCGTGGGCTGCAGCAGCCCAGGCTCCTCTGTCCTCTACTGCGTCCCAGAGTTTGCTCAGAGTCACGTCCATTGAGTCGGTGATGCATCCAACCCCTCATCCTCTGTCCCCCCTTCTCCTTTGCCTTCGATGTCTCCCAGCATCAGGGTCTTTTCCGATGGGTCGGCTCTTCGTATCTGGTGGCCACAGTGATGGGGCTTCAGCCTCGGCAGCAGTATGTGTCCGCCTCACCCTTCCTCACGGTGGCGGGCGGCGTGCTCAGGGGTGGCTGTACTGAGACGCAGCCGCCAGCCCCAGGTGGGCGTGGGGTGGGGCCCGGCCTGGGCCGAGCCGGCAGGGACCCTGTGTGTGTGGTTCTGTCCTGTGTGTGCGTGCTATTCCAGATGGACTTTAGAGGGAAGGGACAGAGGGAGGCTCTCAGATCTCAGTGAATTCTGCCTCATTCCCACCCCGACGGCTGCAGCCCTTCCCGTCGTCCTCAGAAAGGGTAGGGGGTGGGCGCGTCCACCCTCAGCACTGCAGGTGCTCAGCCTTTAACATTCTGATGGCTCACGAGACTGAGCAGCTTTGCATGTCACTCAAACATTTGTATCTTTTCTGAAAATTGCCTATTTATATGTCCTTTGTGTAGTTTTACATTTGGGGTTTATGTCTTTTTTTTTTTTTTTTAACTGAGTTCTTTATATGTGTAGCATAGCGATCTTATTCTGTTATATAACTTATTTCATTATTTTTCACACTTGTTTCATACTCTAAATTAACTTTTAAAACAGGTGGTGTAAAGTGAATGTAGTCAGCATGAGGTCAAATATTGGTAAGTTTTGTAGATCACAGTGTGAATTTTTTTTACAACCTGGTTTACTTGTTTTTACCAGTCTTAGCTACATGCTAGTTTATTGTCATCTTTTTTTTTTAGTTCTACCAGTTTATTGCTACCAACCTATCTCCCTCCACCCTCATGCATGCATGCTCAGGCATGTAACCCTGTGGACTGCAGCCTGCCAGGCTCCTCTGTCCATGGACTTTCCCAGGCAAGAATCCTGGAGTGGGTTGCCATTTCCTTCTCCAGGGCATCTTCCCCATGAGATCAAACCCTCGTCTCCAACATTGGCAGGTGGATTCATTACCACTGTGTCACCTGGGAAGCCTGTGATTTTACTCAGTTATTTATTCAATGTAGCTGAAAACTGAGAAACCGGATTAAGGTTAATTCTGCACATTCGTTTGTACATTCACAAGTAACCATCAAATGATCAGTGTTGAGGTCGGCGCGGTGAAGAAGTAAGCTCTTGGCGTTGTCTGCTTCTGTAGCCATGTGATTCTGTCATCCCGTCTCTCCTAGTCTTTCAAAGATTCCTGCCGCAAATTCTACCAAGCAGAGATGGAAGAGCTGGGCTTTGTCTGCGCTACGGAGGAGTCCAGGAAGCACATAAACACCTGGGTAGCCGAAAAGACAGAAGGTGAGCACGTGTCACGACTTCTGTTTGCACAGTATTTGAATCAGTCTTATTTTCCATCAGTTCCTTCCCAAGACCATCAAATGTAAACAGAAATGGCTTTTTTTCTCTATAAAACTGAAAACTTTCAAATCCACTTCTGAAATTTAATCAGTAATCAATTTCTCTAGCTTCCCCCCTCCTCATCAATATTTGGTGCACCTCTTCCAGAACAATCACACTTTGACTTTTGGCTGTTGCAGTTAATGTTCATATAGTCTGCCTTTTCACAAAGGGCGGAAGGAAGACTCTGGATTGGGCTCCACCTCCCTGCCTGTGCAGCAGACCACGTGCTCTGCGGGTCGCTGAGCATCACTGCAGGACACTCGGTCAAGCCCTCGTCCACCTGCGCTTCTTCATTTTCATGCTCTGCACGCTGGCTTCGGCCTCTCCCCCCTTCAGGACAGTCGCCTCACGTTATAGACCGAACATTCCTTTTTCTGTCACTGTGAATTATCCTACCCTTATGCAACTCATGGTATTTTCTGAGCGGAGACATTAAGGTTTTTGTCACTGATTTAGCTTTAGGGGCCAGGCTCCCTGCATGGGTTTCCCTGGTGGCTCGGATGGTAAAGATACACCTGCCAATGCAGGAGAGGCGGGTTGGATCCCTGGGTCAGAAAGATCCCCTGGAGAAGGAAATGGCAACCTGCTCCAGTATTCTTGCCTGGGGAACCCCATGGATGCAGGAGCCTGGTGGGCTACAGTCCACGGGGTCACAAAGAGTGGGACCCAACTTAGTGAGTAAACAACAACTCCCTGTTCGTGGTTGTCTGGGGGACAGGGAACCCTCTGGTCTGTGCACTGACTCCTGCATGGGACGGACCAGTAAGTACTGTGCCCTTCACCTCCACCAGGTAACCCTGTTAGCTAACTGGTTCTTTAAATCTTTCTTGCAGGTAAAATTAGAGACTTGCTCCCTGCAAATTCAGTTAACCCCATGACACGTCTCGTTCTCGTGAATGCCATCTACTTCAAAGGGAACTGGGACACACAGTTTAACAAAGAGCACACTGAAGAAAGGCCTTTCAGAGTCAGCAAGGTGAATGAGAATGTGTCATAATAAGGGAGGAGGTTTTTGGAAACGGTCCCTGGGGTCCCCTTGGTTTACGGAGCCTGCCAGGAGGCTGACCTCAAGGAACGTGTGCCTCTCGTGGCCTTGGCGGCCCAGATGTAGACCTGGGCACACCCGCCTTCCTCGCCCCCTGCTCCTCCTCTGCTGTATCATCAGGGGAGGTCTGTGCGGCCGGTGTCCCGTCTTGTATCACACATCCCACGGGGCAGCTCGCAGGTCTCTGGGCGTCCTAGAACCCCCAAGATCCAGTTATAACTCCAGACCGTGGCTGTGACGCTCCACGGGCCCTGGTTCCTATCGTCTGTCCCCCTCCCGTCAGGAGCTACCTACACAGACGCCTTTCTCTGCAGGGCCGTCCAGAAGCCTCCCTAGCGGTCTCCCCAGTCCAGGTTCCTGGTTCCTGTGTCCCTCCTCTGAGCTCTCACAGAGCCCGTGGCCTCTCACAGTGGCTCTGATCTCCCAGAGCCCCTCGGGCCCATGTGCAGGACCAGGGAGGTTACTTGGAAGTTTTCCTGAGGACTGTGGCTGGGCTGAGAGTGGTGGGGGTAGGAAGCACAAGTCAGATTGTTTTGTATTTTTTTTTTAATAATTGTATCTATTTATCTTGGCTGTGCCGGGTCTTCTTGCCGCGAGCCTTTCCTGCAGCTGCCATGGCGGAGGCCCTCTTGGCTTGGTGCTCGGGCTTCTCCTGCCGGTGCTTCTCTTGGTGCAGAGCTCAGGCTCCAGGCCCGTGACTTCAGGAGCTGCGGCTCCCGGGCTCTCAGCCCAGGCTCAGTAGTTGTGGCCCGTGGGCTTAGAAGCCGCTAGGCTGTGGGGTGTTCCCAGACCAGGGATGGAGCCTGTGTCTCCTGCATTGGAAGGCGGATTGTTTACCCCTGAGCCACCAGGGCAGCCCTGTTGTCTTTAAAACTAGAGCTAATATGGTTTGCTCATGGGTCACCTGTGGGGCATGAAGGACAAGGGCCCAGGACACTCCAGGGTTTGACGGCGGGATGAGTGGTGTCGGCACGAGCAGAGATGGGAAGGTATAGATGGAGAAGGCGGAGGGGAACACGAGCCGCCAGTGTGGGAGCCGAACTGGAGGCTCCTTTGCGTCCAGATGCAGATGTCAGGTGAGCAGGAGCCGGGGGAGAGGTCCTGCCGGGAATGTCCATGTGGAGCCCTCCTGGGTCAGCAGGAGAATAGCAGCCTGAGGCCTGAGTCTGGGAACCAGGGGTGGGAGCTGGAGCTGTGCAGACGAGCTGATGACGCGGAGCTGGGGTGGGTCTGGAAGACACAACAGAGTGTGTGGGTGCAGGTGGACGGCTCTGATGACTCGTCCAGCGTGTCCACGGGTCTTGTTTCAACTTAACATTTATCCATTTCCTTTATAGAACGTGCAGAAACCTGTGCAAATGATGTTCAAGAAGTCCACCTGTAAAATAACCTACATTGGAGAAATAAGCACCCAGATTCTGGTTCTTCCCTACGTAGGTCAAGAGCTGAACATGGTGATTCTGCTGCCCAGTGAAAGCACGGACTTGAACACGGTAACCGGGCAGCCGTGGCTACGGGGCCCAGGGTGTCGTCTGCATCCCTGCTGGGCACTGGGCTCCGGGAACTCGTCTGCAGCTGGCAGGCCGCCCCGGGCCCACAGGGCGCGGAGTGTTGGTCGCAGCGGACGGTCCCCGGGGCAGCGCTGCTGCAGACCCTGAGATCTTCTGCCTTCTCCTGCAGGTGGAAAAGGCCCTGACCTATGAGAAATTCATCGCGTGGACGAAGCCGGATGTGATGGACGAGGAGGAGGTGGAGGTGTCTCTTCCCCGGTTCACGCTGGAGGCGAGTTACGACATGGAAGAGTTCCTCCGAGACCTGGGCGTGACCGACGCCTTCGAGGAGGCCCGGGCCGACTTCAGCGGGATGTCGTCTGGGCGAGGCCTGCACCTGTCCAAGGTCATGCACAAGTCCTTCGTGGAGGTCACCGAGGAGGGCACGGAGGCCGCGGCCGCCACAGGGGCGGTGGTCATGATGCGCTGCTTGATGGTCGTGCCCCGGTTCAATGCCGACCACCCCTTCCTCTTCTTCATCCAGCACAGCAGGACCGGGGCCATCCTGTTCTGCGGCCGCTTCTGCTCGCCGTGACGGGGGGGGGGGCCCCCAGTGCTCCTCACCGCTCTCCCCGATCTCTGCGAAGAGCTGGAACCCAGGTGACCTTGGCGAAGGTCCACAAATAAAGGGCTGATCGAGACCACCTGTGTGTGTGTCTGTGTGTGTGTGTGTCTGTGTGTGTGTGTGCACGCCTGTGTGTGTCTGTGGTGTGTGTATGTGTGTGTGTCTGTGTGTGTCTCTGTGTGTGTGTGTGTGTCTGTGTGTACTTGCCCGTGCGTTCTCGTGTCCCGTGCCTTCTCGGAGGTGCAGCTGCCATTGGAGACGGGCGCTCGGTGGTCACGCCGGTGGGGAGCACTGGCTGCCTGCTCTCTGGGTCCTCCCTCCACCCGCCCCGTCCAGGCCTTCGGGGAGAGCGCTGTCTGCTCCAGGCCTGGAAGGATGAGCGGGGCTTCCCTGTCTCCTCAGCTCAGTGGCCCTGCTCCTGAGACCAGAGCGAAGCAGAGGCTACAGCAGCCACAGGCAGGGGGAGCGGGCCTCAGAGACCCCCGAACGTGAGCCCTCCAGAAACCAGCAGAAGAGGGGAGGGCCGTGGACCCAGACCAGAAAAGTCCATCCCCGAGCCACTGTGTCTGCACTGGAGGGTCTGTGGTCAGAGGCGTGTTCGAGCGCTTGACCGTGCACACTCCTGAGCATGCTCAGTTGCCCACGGGGTCAGAGATGAGCAGACAGGTCCTGTTCACGAGATGGGGGCGTTTCAGACCACGTCATGGATGTACACTGGGTGACTTTCCATCCTGCCGCTGGTACTGGAGATAAAGAGGCGGCTGAGGTTTCAACCAGTCCATCCTAAAGGAAATCAGTCCTGAATGTTCATTGGAAGGATTGACGCTGAAGCTGAGCTCCAATACTTTGGCCACCTGATGGGAAGAGCCATTTGCAAAGACCCGATGCTGGGAAAGATGGAAGGCAGGAGGAGAAGGGGACGACAGAGGATGAGATGGTTGGGTGCCATCACCAACTCGATGGACATGAGTTTGAGTAATTTCGGGAGTTGGTGATGGACAGGGAGGCCTGGCGTGCAGCAGTCCATGGGGTCGCAAAGAGTCGGACTCAACTGAGCGACTGAACTGCACAAAGCTTTCTGCAGCCGCCCGTGTTCCCTGCTGAGACGTGGGGCCCCCGCCCAGCCGATGCTGCGGTTCGGGTGGAAAGTGGTGGGGTGTCCACTGGCCTCCCTGTGGTGTCATCAGGAGCTGGGCTCCCTCTAACCTAATGGTGTGACCAACATTCTCAGCCTGTCTCTAGTCTGCTGTCTCTGCTGTGCCCAAGTCAGCGCCTGAGCTGTGAGGAGAGACAGGCTGCAGAGATGCTGCCCTTGGGAGCGGGGGGCGGGCGGGCCAGCGGCGTCAGCGCCCCCCTCGCCCCAGCCTGGACCACTGTCGCCTGAAGTGAGCTGTCTGTCCGTCAAGGGTCTGAAGCGTCTGTCCTTTGTCCCCACCAGGCCGTCAGTGGGATGCTGTGATGATGGACACAGTGGGCCCGTGTGTTACAGAGCCTGTCACACAGCTCGGCCCCTGCCCATCTCTTTCTTAGCTGATTCTACTGCGTTAAATGTCATCTGCAGTTTCCTCAAAACTGTATTTTTCAAATTGATCTCATTAAAATTTTAAAATATAATTGCCTTATAATCTCCCGTGCGTTTGTGATCAATAAACTTGGAATTCCTGTCCTCGTCATAGTCCTTCCCTGGTGGCTCAGACCGGGAAGAATCGCCTGCAGTGCGGGAGATCGGGCTTCGATCCCTGGTTTAGGAAGGTCCCCGGGAGATACTGGCTCCCCACTCCAGGATTCCGGCCTGGAGAATCCCACGGACTCAGGGTCGCAGAGTCAGACGTGGCCGAGCCTTCTCACTCTCACTTACTTTCCTCCCAGTTGATCTTGTCTGTGACCAGTTCGGCTTCAAGGAGGAGTGGCTGGTGGGCCTTCCTGAGCCCCCCAGAAGGCCCCCGGCTCAGTGCTCTGCTTTCATTGTCTTCAGATCCTTTATAGCTTTTGAGCAGAGGGTCCTGCATTCTCATTTTGCTCCAGACCCTGCAAATTACGGAGCCAGTCCTGCCGTGGACTATAGTACCTTTTATGGAGAAATATAGTCTTTTTTTCAGATGCTGAATACCAGGTAAGCTCAAAGCAAATCCTGAGAAATGAAAGATCTTCTCAATCCACTGTTTCCACATTAAAATATATACACATTTTGGTCGGGATATTTCCATAGTTGGCTTTTGAACTCCACACAGCATGTGTTTCCATGAGAGAAAGAAGTAGCCCAGTTCAGGTCATTTCAATTGCTCAGCCGTGTCTTATTCTTTGCAAGCCCATGGACTGCAGACGCCAGCACTCCCTGTCCATCACCAACTCCCAGAGCTTGCTTAAACTCATGTCCATCGAGTCGGTGATGCCATCCAAGCATCTCATCCTCTGCCTTCCCTTCTCCTCCTGCCTTCAATCTTTCCCACCATCTGGGTCTTTTTCAGTGAGTCAGCTCTTCGCATCAGGTGGCCGAAGTATTGGAGTTTCAGCTTCAGCATCAGTCCTTCCATGAACATTCAGGACTGATTTCCTTTCAGATGGAATGGTTGGATCTCCTTGCTGTCCAAGGGACTCTCAAGAGTCTTCTCCACACCACAGTTCAAAAGCATCAATTCGTCGGCACTCAGCTTTCTTTATGTCCAGCTCTCCCATCCACACGTGAGCATGGGAAAGATGAGGCAGCCCAGCGTGACCGCTGATTTTATGTGTCGCCTTGACTGGGCCAGAGGACCAGTTAGCTGGTCTAACACCAACTGAGATGTTTCCGTGAAGGTAGCTTTTACAGGAAATGAGGATTAAATGAGTCAACTTTGAGTAAGGCAGACTGGCCGCCAGCACGTGGGTGGGCCTGGTCCAGTCAGTTGAACGTGACTGAGGTCCCCTAAGGAAGAGGCGCTTTCCTCCAGAGGCCTGTGGACTCAGGCTGCACAGAACCCTTCCCTTCCCCCACCTCCGGCAGCAGGGCACAGTCTCCCCCGTCCCTTCCTCTCTCTGTGTTCAAACCTCAGAAATCGCCCGGAAAATGGTGGCTGTCTGCTTTAGCGCCTGCAATGCCCAGCCCTGTAGTTCCACCACTCACTCACAGCCTCCCCGAAGGACGACGCGGATGGTCCTGGCTGCTCGCTCTGCCTCTATTTGCAACTTTCCTTGGTTATCTGAGGTCAAGGTGCAGACGGCATGTTCCCCACTCCTGGTAGGAACAGTCATCTTCCTCTTCGAGCCAGCATCCTCGTGTCGATGTCCCTCTGGCCTTGTGCTCACCCTCAGCGTTCCTGTGGGCTTCTCCGGTGAAGTATCCGCCTGCCAGTGCAGCAGATGAAGGGTTGATCCCTGGGTCGGGAAGATCCCCTGGAGGAGGAAATGGCTACCCCTCCAGGATTCTTGCCTGGGAAACCCTGTGGACCGAGGAGCCTGGTGGGCTACAGTCCACGGGGTCGCAGAGTTGGTCACAAATTAGCGACTGAGCAAAGCAAGTAAGATAAAGCAGAGCCAAGCGCTTTGTCATCCACTGGGAATCTGGAGGAAAGATCCCATGATGATCCATCTGCTTGTGAAAATGGGGCTGAAACAATATGGCCATTCCTCACAGCCTCGACACAGAAGGCCCGCATGAGGCCCAGTTCCACCTCTGGGTGTGTCCCCAGAAGAACTGAGAGCAGGGTCTCAGACAGACACTCGCAGCCCCGTGTCTGCAGCAGTGTTATTCTCAGCAGCCAGGACTGCAGGCCTCCCACCCGTCCATCCGAGACAAACGGTAACAGAGTGTGGTCTCCACACAACGGAGACGCACCCGCCTTTAAGAGGAAGGTGAGCCGGACACAGGCTCTGACACGGATGACCCTTGGGGATGTGACGCCAAGTGAAACACACCCGTCCAAAAGAACAAATCCTGTGCGATCCCACTCACATTCTTGCCAAAATCTGTCCTCCCTTTCTTCCACAATCTCCCGAGTTTAAATTAAAGTGGAGGTAGCCTGGTTCAGGCTTCAGGAAAAGGGCAGCATACCTCTGACCGACTTCAGACCCTGGACCCTGCTGTCCCTCGTACCTGCCTGCAAGCATGACAATCGTTACCAGCAAGTCAAGGGGCACTTTACATACGAAAGTGCATGGGCCTTGGAATTTCTTAGCTCCTGATGTTAGGCGCCAGTCTAAGGAATCTTCTGACTCACAAGGTGAAACAAACAGCATTGTCACAGTTAAAGAAAAAACCGGAGCTGCGTTTTTTTCACTGAGCCGATGATGATATCAATGTGCAGCCTGGGATTATAAATGGCAGCTCCCATAAGCGCAGTGTGAAGTCTCAACAGCCCGGGATCCTTTCCTAGCTGGGGGTCCAGACCGACCTCATTCGGCATTTCCCAGGGAAACTCCAGTCTGGAGGTCGGCTGGGAACCCACCTCGGTGATGTGAGTGCTGTCACTTCTCTCTATGGTTTCTATTTCTTTTCTTTTTATACCTGCATGCTGAAATTAAGTCAAGGAATCTATTGACAATTAAACCTGTTCATTTGTGTGTAACAAGCTGGAATCCAGATTGCCGGGAGAAATATCAATAACCTCAGATATGCAGATGACGCCACCCTTATGGCAGAAAGCGAGGAGGAACTAAAGAGCCTTTGATGAAAGTGAAAGAGAAGAAGGAGAATTTGACTGAAAACTCAGCATTCAAAAAGGGAAGATCATGGCATCTGGTCCCATCACTTCATGGCAAATAGGTGGGAAAACAATGGAGCTGTGAGAGACTTCATTTTCTTGGGCTCCAAAATCACTGCAGATGGTGATTGCAGCTATGAAATTAAGACGCTTGCTCCGTGGATGAAAACTTATGTCTAACCTAGACAGCATATTAAAAAGCAAGACGTTTCTTTGCTGACAAAGTTTCATCCATGGAAAGCTATGGTTTTTCCGGTAGTCATATATGGTTAGGACAGTTGGATCACAAAGAAGACTGAGTGTCAAAGAATTCATGCTTTTGAACTGTGGTGTTGGAGAAGACTCCTGAAAGTCCCTTAACTGCAAGGAGATCAAACCAGTCAATCCTAAAGGAAATCAGTCCTGAATATTGGAAGGACTGATGTTGAACCTGAAGCTCCAATACTTTGGCCACCAGATGCAAAAACCTGACTCATTGGACAAGACCCTGATGCTGGGAAAGATTGAGGGCTGCAGGAGAAGGGGGTGACAGAGGATGAGATGGTTGCACCGACTCGATGAGTTTGAGCAAGCTCCAGGAGTTTGTGATGGACAGGGAGGCCTGGAATGCTGCAGTCCATGGGGTCACAAAGAGTTGGCCATGACTGAGGGGCTGAGCTGAACAGAACATGGGATTTTTCTTGTTAAGGAATCCTTCGAAAGGAAAATGAAGGTAAAACTTCTGGCAAACCAATTCAGGACATGGGGATTTAAATATGGCTCTTCTTTGCGGAGAACTGCGCTCTTTATCTGCAGAACTCTGTCCCGGATGGTAGGGCAGACAGCAACCCGAAGGCGAGCCAGCAGCAGTCGGGGCTCTCTGCGGTTCTCGGCTCAGACTCACCTGCTTCCTCAGCCACATCTCCCCCTGCTTACAGCTGGGTCACACCTGCCCTGTCCCGGGCATGTGGCTCTGAGGCTGTGAGGTTCTAAGAGCTGAGTGTGCGTGGTTCCGGCTCAGAGAAGTGTTGGCGGCTGGTGCACAGGGAAAGGGGCTCTCGCCCACCAGGGCCTGATGCCCAGAGTCACCGGTTATGAGCCCGGGCAGCCACGACTGGCTGCTTGTGAGTAATCAGGTGTCTTGGTTTCCGATAACCGATCACCACAAATCAGGGTGAATGTGTCATGGAACCTCGCCATATGCACGATGTTAACATATGCTCGATATCCTGCATATAATTCACATGTAATATGATCAACAACAGCAGTCAGTGCCAGGGTGTGTGCACGTTCGCCTGAGGTGCGTCCAGGGAACCCAACTGGGGTTCCCCGGGGTCCTGGTTCTGCTCATGGAGCAGGTAATCTCTGGCCAGGGTGGGGGTCGGGGTGGTGGGGGATACAGGAATCACCTATACTCTCATTGTGACAGAGTCTCCGCTGGGTCTGGAAAATTCTATGAAGTTGCTGGTGAACCATTTTCACTTTCATTTCTACATATGCTCTTCCCTGTATTCCCCAGGCCAGGTTAGATTCAGTCCCAAAGAGATTTTTCCTGTCTTCCTCCGGTTACCATGACTTATGCCCTCCTGGGCTGAACGAGTCTGTGACACCATTATCAGCTGGTGGGCACTGTCCCCCCTTGAAGACAGGTGGCGCGCCCGGAGGTATTTTTGTTGTCATAATGGAGGGAGGCGCAGCCTCTAGTGGAGGAGCACAGGAGCCACGTCAGGAACGGTCATCTGACCCCACTCGTCAGCCGTGCTGCCTGTGAGCAATGCTGGCCGGACACGGAATCGGGCCCCTTTCACGTCGGAACCCACCACATCTCCAGCACAGCGGTGTGTCTGGAGGTTTCTCTTCGGGGGCCTAGTGGGTGTCGTGCAAAGTCAGTGGTGGTATTTCCCATCAACAGTGGTGGAGGCAGATGTTTACCAAGCTTCCCATCACTTCTCACTGAAGTTAACGAACGTGACACGCAGTGTCTTCTGGAAACTGCCCACCAACTCTGTGGAGCAAATAGGTGTAAATGCTGTCAGGAAGTCAGGTTCAGACATTCGTGAAAAGGAAATACCAGCAACGCTAGCACATGTCTTAAACGCGGGCTGAGAGATACCCGTCTGACTCTGATCTTGCATTTTAATATTGCTTCTGAATTATGTCTGCCTCCTTTCTTGTTTCTGCAGCCCCCTCCCTGGCGTCACTCCCAATACACCCACCCCATGCAGCCCAGCCTGTGCGTCCCCCCGACTCCCTGTTCCCGCTGTCCTGTAGGAGGACCACCCTGGGTCCTCCCTTCCCAGCTCTCCGCTCCTGGGCAGGTCACCGCCACCCTCACCGCCCACCCAGGACCTCTCACCTCTTTCTGAGGCACACTGCGATTGCTTCAGTTCTGAGTCTCAGGGAATTTTACCCCTATCATTTGACTTGCTTCTTAAGTGTCTCTTTAGGTCCAACCTGGTCCTTTCCTCTGTGTCATAAATCCACATTAGGACTGAACAGGGTTTTTAGAGAGAAGCCTCTTGTGAAACTGAAGCTTTCAATCTGTGTAGTTTTCATAAAATTCCTTGGTCTGGAAAAAACCCTCCGAATGGCCATACTTGAAGTCCCGCTTCTCTGCCATGCGACACGCAGCGTGGTGGGGGTGGGGGGAGATTAGTGAGCCAGAGGAGGGGTCCCGGCCCTCTGACTGGGCTGCCTCTGTGACTCACATCCTTCCTCTCAGCTCCTGGTGCCATTTCGGGGGCTTGACCTCACTGGGGGTGGTGCTGGGTCAGCCTCGGGATCCAGGAATCTCCTGGTTAATCAACATTCATTTTTAACCATCAGCCTGATCTGTCTTTCAGTGTTGCCGAGCACTGGGACACCTTCCTGGGCTCGGGGCTCCTCCTCCCGGCAACCTCCTGTTTCGTTACAGAAGCTAAAACACTTGAGGACAGGGCTGCAGGGAGCAGGGGAGCCGACTGCCCAGCACTTTATGTGTGGAACCCCGGAACCACCGGGCGCCCTTCTCTGGGTCCCGTGTGCTGGGTGCAGGCCCTTCCCGATCTGGCTTGGATTTCAAGGCTCCTTCCTGCCACGGACTTCTCAGTCTCCTCCGGGACACACCCCCCGCCCCCACCGGCACCTCCCGGGACCTCCCAGGTCATTCTCAGAGGACCTGTTCTCTGACATCACTGGGAAGACCCGGCTCTAAAATGCTGTTTCCCTCTGCGTCTGGCTGAAGGGCTTTAACATTTGTGACAAAGGAGGCAAGAATATACAAAGCAGAAAAGAGAACCTCTTTAACAAGTGGTGCTGGGAAACCTGGCGAACCACTTACAAAAGAATGAAACAAGAACACTTTCTAACACCGTACACAAAAATAAACTCAAAGTGGATTAAAGATCTAAATGTAAGACCAGAAACTGTAAAACTCCTAGAGGAAAACATAGGCAAAACTCTCTGACATAAATCACAGCAGGAGCCTCTCTGACCCACCTCCCAGAGTAATGGAAATAAAAGCAAAGATAAACAAACAGGACCTAGTTAAACTTAAAAGCTTTTGCACCACGAAGGAAACTATAAGCAAGGTGAAAAGACAGCCTTCAGAATGGGAGAAAATAATAGCAAGCGAAGCAACTGACAGAATTAATCTCAAAAATATACAAGCAGCTCCTGCAGCTCAATACCAGAAAAATAAACAACCCAATCAAAAAATGGGCCAAAGAACTAAGCAGATATTTCTCCAAAGATGACATACAGAAAGCTTCTCCAGCTTCTAGAGAAGATGAGGGACACATGTACACCCATGGCTGATTCACGTCAACGTATGGCAAAACCCACCACAATATTGTAAAGTAATTAGCCTTCAATTAAAATAAATAAATTAATTTAAAAAATATTTGTGCATAATCACATGCCCCAGGAAGCCTCACCATCCCTTTAGAAATGTGTCCAGACACTGCGGTTGATGGTACGGACACAAAATCAAGTCAAGGAGAATGAGGCTGTCCTAAGGCCGGTCACCTAGTGGGGAACACGGAAGCTCCTCCGTAAAGTCTGTCCGGAGTGAAGTGTCTGCCGGGGACTTTCTTGGGGAATTTGTGTGTGGCTGTCACCATCTAGATGTTTTCTCATAACATTTAGGAAATACCTCTGAGGACTTCTGGTGTTCTCATCACCTGGGAGGCTCCTCAGGTCAGAGATCGTGTCCTCAGCCAGGTGCCCAGCGCCCAGCCCAGTGCCACGCTCGTGGGAGAGGCCTAGACGACCCTGCTGTTTGAGTTGACAGTCTTCCTTATGGAAGAATGAGGCACTCATGGAGGAAACAAGTTTAGAGGGAGAAAGGCCCTCAAAGTTACGGGAGAAACAAGTTTAGAGGGAGAAAGGTTTTCAAAGTTACGGGAAAAACAAGTTGAGAGGGATAAAGGCCTTCAAATTTAAGGAAAAAACAAGTGTAGAGGGATAAAGGCCTTCAAGTTCCGGAAACCTTTGCAAAACAGGGCCATTGCTCTTTGTGGGCTGCTGAGACATGGCATCTGAGTGCCCGCAGGCAGAGCTGCAGGCACGGTCTTTTGCTAATCATACCCGGACAGGACTCACTGGGCTGAGAGTTAGGAGGCCAAGAGGGACTGACCTTGGTGGTGGTGGGAGATGGTGCTCTTCCGGGTTACCCAGGCCTGTTAGGGTGTGCTTGCCGGAAACAAACTCCCTCTTCTCTAGAGCTGAAAGTCAGATAATGAAATAAAGCCTTTGAAAAACACGGAAACCTTCCTTCTGGACAGTGTTGGAAAACTTCCAAAAATGCTTCATTCTAGCGGCTTGGTTTTCCCTTTTTTTTGGCAGGATCCTTCAGATTCAACCACATAGGGAAATATTTTTCAGATACAATGCTACTTTGTTAAAAATAATCGCATACGGGGAATTAAGATGGAAAAGATAGCATTTCAAAATCTCTTGATTTTTAATTGATTGTTAAAAGGATTTGACGTTCCCTATGTATCTTTTCGGGAGTTCTCTGGTAGCTCAGATGGTAAAGAATCTGCCTGCAATGCTGGAGACCCAGGTTCGATCCCTGGGTTGGGAAGATCCCTTGGAGAAGGGAACGACCACCCACTCCAGTATTCTTGCCTGGAGAATCACACGGACAGAGGAGCCTGGCAGGATATAGTCCATGTATCTACTGTTGGGAGAAGAGGAAGAAAAAAATGAAAAGCTTTTTTTCTCATTTCGAGCTCAGGTTTTTCATCCTTGGTTAAACCCATCTCCTATCACGGGGATACAAGCCGGACGGAGGGAAGTCCCTCAGGCCTTGGCACACAGGGGCGGCCGCGTCCACGGTAGAGGAGAGAGCCCTCTTGTCAGGAGCGTGAAGGCCCGGGGCTGAGGATGAGCGGGAGAGGCCCCTGGCGCCGCTCACAGTGGGGGTGGGCGTCCTGCTGGCTCCCGGTGGGAGCGCCCTCAGCGAGGCCTGCAGCGCCCGGGCCCTGAAGCAGCGTCTCTGAGAGCAGGCAGAGGGTGGGGTGCCGCGTGGCGGGCCTGCGGGCCTCCTGCCTCTCCTCCTGGGGTCAGAGGCGTTCCCCGGGCGTCTGCCCTGACGGCTGCGAACATCAGGGGAGGCGGGGGCCGGCGCTGCGTCCAGGCGGCCCTGGATCAGGGCTCACCTGGACGCCCCATGGAAAGAGAGGCCCGCAGCAGGACAAAGCCCCCTGCCTCCTGTCCTTCCTGCGGACACGTCGAACAAGGCCTGGCTCCAGACTGGACGCTAACTCCTGGGCAGGCGGACAGCTGGCACGGGGGCCCAGGGATGGCCAGAGCTGCAGGCCTCTCTGGGAAGAGCACCCAATTCAGGGGGTTGGGGGGACCCCGACACCCTTCTCTTCCACTTCAGAGCTCTGGGCTGAGATGTGCCTCTCCTCTCACACACCACCTTCTGACTCAGAGGATTGTGCATGACATGAACAAATAAACATAATAAATCCAGCACTTGGCTGGGAGATAACTGAAATGAAAAAAATATTAAACGAGTTTAGGGCAAATCATTCTTTTAAAACCTCTGCTTGCTCTGGCTGTTTCCTGTCTTACCCTTGTGTTCACAGGGCAGGAACACCCGAGACTCTGGGATGGGTCCTGCAGTGTTTCTGCAAAGAAAACAGTCTGTGGATCGTCTTGAAGCAGAGCCCATCATGCACATGCTCTGAGGTGTGGGGGTGAGGAGCTGGGATGGGGGGTGATAAGACAGATGTGCGGGACAGACGAGGTCTGCTGGATTTTAGGATCTAACCAGTTTTCCAGGTGAAAAAGCCACCTACGTGTGAGAGGTTCTGAGCTGGGGCAAATCCGGAACCTGAAGTCACATTCAGGAGGTGCAGGGAGCAGGGGAGCCGACTGCCCAGCACTTTATGTGCAGAACCCCGGAACCACCGGGTGCCCTTCTCTGGGTTCCGTGTGCTGGGTGCAGGCCCTTCCCGATCTGGCCTGGCTTGGATTTCAGGGCTCCTTCCTGCCACTGTCTTCTCCTCAATCCCCTCCAGGACGCATTCCCCACCGCCACCTCCCGGGACCTCCCAGGTCATTCTCAGAGGACCTGTTCACTGACATCACCAGCAAGACCTGGATCAAAAATGCTGTTTCCCTCTGCGTCTGGCTGAAGAGCTTTAACATTTGTGCATAATCACATCCCCCAGGAAGCCTCACAATCCCTTTAGAAATCTGTTCAGACACTGCGGTTGATGGTACGGACACAAAATCAAGTCAAGGAAAACGAGGCTGTCCTAAGGCCGGTCACCTAGTGGAGAAGGAAATGGCAACCCACTCCAGGATTCTTGCCTGGAGAATCCCAGGGACGGCGGAGCGTGGTGGGCTGCCATCTATGGGGTCTCAGAGTCGGACACGACTGAAGCGACTTAGCAGCAGCAGCAAGGCTGGTCCTAGCGGGAACCATATGGAACAAGGAAGCTCCTCCATAAAGTCCATCCGGAGTTTAGTGTCTGCCGGGGACACCCTTGGGGAATTTGTGTGAGGCTGCCACCATCTAGATATTTTGTCATTACATCTAGGAGGTGCCTCTGAGCACTTCTGGTGTTCTCATCACTTGCGAGGCACCTCAGGTCGGAGGTTGTGTCCTTAGCCAGGTGCCCAGCACCCAGCCCAGTGCCACGTTCATGGGAGAGGCCGAGACGTCCCTGCTATTTGAGTTGACAATCTTCATTATGCAAGGATGGAGCACTCATGGAGGAAACAAGTTTAGAGGGAGAAAGGTCTTCAGAGTTAAGGAAGAAAAAAGTTTAAAGAAAGGTTTTTCAAAGTTACGGAAGAAACAAGTTTAGAGGGATAAAGGCCTTCAAAGTTCCGGAAACCTTTGCAGAACAGGGCCATGCTCGGCATTGCTCTTTGTAGGCTGCTGAGAAATGGCATCTGAGTGCCCGCAGGCAGAGCTGCAGGCACGGTCTTTTGCTAATCATACCCGGACAGGACTCACTGGGCTGAGAGTTAGGAGGCCAAGAGGGACTGACCTTGGTGGTGGTGGGAGATGGTGCTCTTCCGGGTTACCCAGACCTGTTGGGGTGCGCTTGCCAGAAACCCACTCTGTTTCTTCTCTAGAGCTGAAAGTCAGATCATGAAATAAAGATTGAAAAAACTCCACACCCCGGAGGCCTGGGTCTGCGCAGAACCGGAGCTCCCAGGGCAGTGGGCTGAACCTGGAAGTTGTGGGCGGGGCGGGTTTGCAGGCGGCCCCGCCCTTCGGGCCTTGTTCCCGGGGCCTCCTGGACCAGGGGCCACTCTGTGCTGGGAGCTGTGAGCATCTGGAGCTGAGGAGGCAGGTGAGCCCCTCCCGCGGGAGAGAGAGCTGAAGGGGAGCCCCGGCAGGGACTCGGGCTCAGGGCACGCCTAGAAGGTGGGGACTGAGAAGCCGCCACGCTGCCACCTGGAGGCAGAAGGGTGACTGCCTGGTTAAAGGATGGGGAGCTGGGTAATGGAGCTCGCAGAGGCCACAGGGCCTCAGAGGGGCTCAAGGGGCTCTCGGGTCTGGCGGGAGGATGAGCCGTGTCGGTCGAGTGTGTTTGAGCCCCAGGGCTGGGCCAGGCAAGAGCCCGAGTGAAGGGTCAGGACCTCCTCCGTCTGCCGCAGTGGCGGGAGGTGCGGAGTGGGGACAGTCCTGTTCTCAGGCTCCGAGCGGCAGCAGGGAGAATGTGGGCCAGACCAGATGCGGAGTCAGGGCCAGCCTGGCTGGAGAGCTTTAAGGGGACAGGAGGCGAGGCTTGGTGGTGGTTGTGGGGGGGCTGGAGCGGGCTGGGAGGACACGGGGCCCTCTCAGGGCCTGAGGCCAGCCGTGGTGTGAGTGAGGGTCTCGTTACCAAGGAAGGATGGCCACAGGTGGGCTGGGGGCTGATGGCTGTGCCACGTCCGGTTTCAGGTGGGCCGGGGCCACCCCGCCCACCTGCCTGACCCCCTCTGACATCCCCGCCTCTCCCACGGCCTCAGTGCTCCCCCTGGCTGCACCCCGTCACCCTGACTGTCCTCCCCTGAACCCCTGTCTTTCGTCCTTTCCTCTCCTGTGTCCCTCAGGACCTGGTTTCCAATGTCAGGCTCGGTGTCCGCTGGTGGCTGTTGAGGAAAGAAAGGAGGGAACCTTCAAATCCTGTTTCTGGTAAAGAAAGAACTGAAAATTTTAAAAAAGCACAGTGTCTGGGCCCCATGTCCCATGTCCGAGGGTCCCTGAGGGCTGGGAAGCGGAGAGCAGGCGCCCTGAGCTGGGTTGGGGTTCAGGGACACTTGCTGACCATCAGGACCCGAGGCCCGGCTCAGACGGAGCAGCCACTGTAGGTGGAAATTCCTCGCTTCACAGCCCATTTCCTCCCGGATTCCAGCCTGTCTGGCTCCAGTTCAGCTTCTCAAACATTTCTAAGCTATCAGCTGGAAAATGGGGAGACCTGGTCTGCTTCATAACTGAACATCTCCCAGGGATTCCTCAGGAGTATGTGCAAGAATACACGGGGCCTTGTGGGGACCTGGCAGAGGGCCGACAGGGCTCTCACGTGGGGTCTCTCCCCTCCTCCTCTCTAGCCCTGTCCTCCCCCTTCTCAGATGGGAAAGGACTGGACTTCACTGCTCCCAGGAGCCCAGCAGTGTGTGGGGGGGGGGGTGTGCGCCCCCGTTAGCCACTGGGGTTCATTCCCCGAGGCTCTCAGCTGCTTGACCTGCTGCCAGGACCACACGTCGTGACCTTAACCTTGGACTTCCTATTTGGACAGAAAGCACCGTACACGGATCTTGCTCCATAGACTATTTTGCACTCCACCCTGAAAGGACAGTGTCCTGTGTGAGGTGGGCGGCATTCAGAGTTACTGAGGGTCTTTCTCTCCGCTCTCAGACTCCAGACCTGGCCTCATGGACGCGCTCTGTGAAGCAAATGGCACCTTCACCCTCCGCCTTTTAAAGGCCCTGTGTGAACACCGCCCTTCAGAAAACGTGATTTTTTCTCCTGTGAGCCTCTCCTCGGTCCTGGCCATGGTCCTCCTGGGAGCCAAAGGGGACACCGCTGCCCAGATGGCCCAGGTGAGCCAGGAGCGGGGACTCTTTCCCGTGTCCTGTCCGCTCGCCCGCTGCATACTGCCTTCTCCAGGCCTGCCTGTGGGAGGGTGCGGTGGACGGGGTGCAGACGCGTGCTGCCTTGGGAGGGGCTGGGGCTGCCCAGACACAGGGGCCGGAGCTGAGGTCTCCTTCACCAAGGTTTTTCTTGGGTAATCCTTCTCCAGTTAATAGCCTGGATGTGACTATCAAACTTTTATCTTAATACTTTTATTTTTACTTAGGAAATGATAATGATTGCTTGAGATCTCAGCAGCTGAGCTCTGTCTCAGTTTGAGAGTACTGATGTTTGTACTAAAACTTGTAGCTGTTCGTTGGTGAGAAGGGTAGGTTAATAGGTATTTCAAGTCAATGATATACCACCATGCTTTCCAGCTGAGTCAGGGGATAAGCGGAAATGTGCAAAGAAGGTGCAAAGGCGTGGACTTTTTACCTGTAGAGATGCCTAGGTGTGAGTTAGCCTAGATGAACAGATACTCAGAAACATCCGCTCGAGTCTGTCCCGTCCCCAGGGAAGTGTCTAGAGCAGACAGAGGAACATGTGCAGGAGTCGCCCAGAAGGCGGTGTGGTCCTGCGGTCCACACGGGCCCCCTCACTGCCGGGCACCTTTCTGTTTCACTCTGCCTCTCCATTACTCTGAGAACCCTGGACGGTAGCGATTACTCATCGTAATAATTTCCCAGCTCATGTGTGAGAGCCTGAAGGTTGAGGTGTTGAGAGTGACTCTTTATTCCTGAGGAACTTTATGGTGTGTAGGCGGGCCCATGAGCCCTAGAGCAGCTTCTTGGGGGACCTGGTGTGTGGTGTGTCTGCTGTGACGTGGAGTGGGCCTGGCCTTCCTGTGCTGAGGTCACAGGCCCTCAGGGTGCGAACTCCGCCTGGCTGCCTGGCGTGTCTCGGGAAGGGCTCCCGGCCTGCGGGCTGTGGGCTCTGGGCGCCGGCAGACTCTGGAAGCACAGTCTCTGCCACTGTCGTTGTTCATACTCATTTCTCCTCGGATTTTAATGCCTTTATGTGAATCTCTCCTTTTTTTTTTTTTTTGGTAAATTTTAGAGTTAAGCTGTCCTACATTTAGGCACACTTACACTGTCCTTAGGATGCAGGATTTTAAAGCAGCTCCTTCTCTGAATTTCTCCAGTCCTTTCATTCTTTCCTTGTTACTCATCTTTAAACAAGGGAGATCAACTGAGACAGAAAAGCCAACTCTTTTACCCATTTCTGTTCTACTTTCTGTATCTTCCCCCTCTCCCGTGTCGTCTTGCTTCTCTGCTGCTGCTAAGTTGCTTCAGTCGTGTTCGACTCTGTGCGACCCCAGAGACGGCAGCCCACCAGGCTCCCCTGTCCCTGGGATTCTCCAGGCAAGAACACTGGAGTGGGTTGCCATTTCCTTCTCCAACGCATGAAAGTGAAAAGTGAAAGTGAAGTCGCTCAGTCGTGTCCGACTCTTAGCGACCCCATGGACTGCAGCCCGCCAGGCTCCTCCGTCCATGGGAGTTTCCAGGCAAGAGTGCTGGAGTGGGGTGCCATCGCCTTCTCCAGTATGTACTAAATCCACACTTAAAAGTCGTGTCCTTTTAGGAATATTTTGTAAAGTATTTGAGAAAAAATGCTGGTCACAAAACTTTTAGAAATTGAAGGGCAATATTGATCATTTTAAATTACTTATCTCGATAGGTGCTTTCCTTAAACACAGAGACGGACTTTCACCAGGATTTCCAGCAGCTACTTGTTGAGCTGAACAAGACTGACACTCAGTACTTGCTCAGGACGGCCAACAGGATCTTTGGGGAGAAGACATATGAATTTCTCTCTGTAAGTTCAAGCAACAGAACAGTACAAGTTGTGATCAAAATGTAGAGGGTGAGAGAAAGACCCCAGAGAACTGATACTTATGAACACGATTTTTAAAACTTGTAATTCTCTAACTATACTTTGAATTAGTTGAAATTTGACTATTTCTAAAGTGCATTTGTCCATTATGATTATTCATAGCTGAGTTCTCACCTGTTTATAAACGCTGATCTTTTCATATCTAGCAGACTGAGATGATCACCTTTAAGGGATTAATGGTTACTTTAATGTAATATATATACTGTTCAGAATTTTGGAAACTCACTGACCACTCTCCTCTCCAAAGACCTTTAAGGAATCGTGTCTTCGCTTCTACTATGCTGAGCTGGAGCAGCTCTCCTTTGCTGAAGCTGCAGAGCCATCCAGGAAGCACATCAACGCTTGGATCTCAAAGAAGACTGAAGGTCAGCGCTCCATGGTGGCTCCCCCACTTCTGCTCCTCCTGCTCCTCTCGTCCCTGGTCTTTCTGATGGTCAGCGCTGTGTTGTCTGGGCCCCATGGACCATCTGAACGTTAATGGACTTGCAGAGGTTCTGATCAGATGCTCGGGTTTTCAACAGCAGAGACTTCATCGTGTCCATTCTCCCCGGAGCAGAGTGACCGGCAGGAGCAGAAGCTCACAGGCCGGGCTTGCAGGTTAACACCTCACAGAGAAGCATCGTCTCCCTCGGGCGTGTGTTCTCGCGTCGCTGAATGCCGCATCTCTGTCGGAAGGAGCCCGGGGCCGCCTCTGAACAGCCTCTGTGGCCCTCCATCACACGAGACTGACCCTCTCCTGCTCCTTTCTTGTCTCCTGCCTCCACTCCTGTCCTAGAGCCTAGGACAGGCTGGACCCACGACAGGCCCGCTGCAGACCCTCTCTCGGGCTGATGGTTCTGCAGACTGAAATCACTGCATGGGGGTGGGTTGAGCCTCGTTCGCTTCTGTTCCGCAGGGTGTCCTGCTGTGGCCTTGGCCCCATGGTGGCCATGTGATGCTGGGCCCACACAGGCCCCTCTGTACCAATTACACGTGGTACCACTGAGAGCGATGACCCTTCCGCTAGTACACGGACCAGCAGAGAGCAGGAAGCGGTCTTTCCTTCAAGACCTAGCCGTCCTTGCCCTGTCTCTCCTCTGCCCTCTCGAGGCGTGAATTAGCAGGGGTGCTCTTAGTTCATTGAAAAGGCTTGACTGGACCTCCGGGGGAGAAAGGAGTACCTTTCACGTGCTCCCTGACCTTCTCTGACAATGTCTGGGGGATCATAGTGAAACCTTTGCTAGAGGCTTCCAGAAGTTTGTCCTTGTGATGGTGTGCCCTCTGACGCACAGTCCTGGAAGGCTGGCTCTGCATGTGGCCTCTCCAGCCCATCCATCATTTCCTGTCTGTCTCCACCCACCTGGAGCGGACTTATCCTTGAGTGATGAAGTGGTTCACGTCACCCACTTTGCAGAGGTCCTGAAGCACCGAGATCATAAACGCCACCCGTGTGTGTGGCTTCCGTTTAGAACAACCCAAACTGGGCAAATCTGAAAGCAGGACTTTGGTTCTAGACTACTAATCGGGATTTTCCAATGAGACTTATCAAGGGTTTTTTCTATCATGCTTTGTATTCTCTACTTCTCCCTAAGGTAAGATTCCAGAGTTGTTGTCTGCTGACTCCATTAATGCAGAGACCAAGCTGGTTTTGGTCAATGCTGTCTACTTCAGAGGGAGGTGGAGTGAGGAATTCGACAAGGCGTACACCAGGGAGATGCCTTTTCGAGTAAACCAGGTGGGGGAAGCTTCTGAACATCCTGAGAATTTGGTGAAAAAATTGAAAAATTTAACTTTGTAAGAGCATAGATCATTGGTTAATAATAACTTGAAACTTCACATTTCTGAATGAAATTTTAAACTCAGTGGTGAAGAACACCTGTTGCCTTTAGTCTTTTGCATTTTTTATTGCTCCTAGAGCCTTGATAACTTCTCATGAAGTCATTGCTGTATGAGTGTATTCATCCTACATTCAGCCTGAAAGCTCAAGTTTTTCTTTTAAGTCCAAATTGCTCAGATAGAAAGCAAAAAATGAAGAAGAAATCCAAATTTAAAACCCCCACAGGTGTTAGGAAAGTGTGATCTGGGTATTACTATGATGGGGGTGGGGGGGGGTGGGGGGCGGTCTGCAGAGGGAAAGAATAAGAAAATGTATTTCTTTAATCAATTATTTAAAAAATGAGAATAAATACAGACTTGATTTGCTATTAATTAATCTTCAAAAATTCAGTAATCATAGCTTTCTAATAATAAATTTTGACACAGACCTTAGTCTTGACATTGAGGTATAATTTCAATTGAGACAGGCATTAAAATAGTTTGTTAACCACTCCCCCACAGCCAGCACTTATAAAAATGCCCTTTTAATGCAATTCAGAAATTTATAGGAGTAAAACCCTTTTCTTCGAATACGGTATACTGTAAATAATCAGTCTTCTAGTTGCAGAGTGGGAGGGGAGCACTCCACAGCTGGCATGGATTTTAGAAATTTGTTTTAATCTTTTTAATAGATGACCTGTGTCAACCTGTAAAACTGAATTTAGTAAGGGTAGTATTTCAGTTAACTTCTGTGCACATATAGCACTTCTGTATTTTAAAAATTTATTTCCTCCAATTGAAGTTTCAGAATTGGTACAGTTGTGCTTAAATGCATGAAGACCCATATGGTTCTTTTTTTTTTTACTGTGCAGCACAGCATGTGGGATCTTAGCTTCCTGAGCAGGAATTAAACCTGCCACGCCTGCAGTCTAACCTCTGGGCCCCCGGAGAACCTCTCTCATGGCTCCTTGCACTTGTCACACTTTTCCGAGCCTGTCTACATTTCTGGACTGCACTGCTGTGAAACTCTAAGGTTTCATAAAACATTTTTCTAATTAAATAGCAGTGATTTTCATCAGATTCTATTGTTTCATTAGATATATTTACTGGGCATCTTTTAGCTCTGGAAATCTGACTTCCTTTCTGAGCACAGCAGAGCACCACATTTATTTTGCTGAATGAACCATCTTTCCCAGGCAGCACCGGTGTGCTGACGACAGGTGCCTTGTGATGGGAGCAGGGAGAAGCTGCTGGACAGTTTGTAGCACTAATCAGGGCGCGGATGCCATTTCCATCGGGGGTTCTGCACACCCCTCCATCCACCGCCTCTCCCAGAGACGGTGCTGCCTCCTCCGATGATCTGTGTCTGATTCCGGGTCATCTGTTTACTCCTGCAGAAGGAGCAAAGGCCAGTGCAGATGATGTTTCAGGACAGCGAGTTCAGACTGGCCCACATAAAGGAGGCGCAGGCCAAGGTGCTGGAGCTGCCGTATGCGGGTGAGGAGCTGAGCATGCTGGTGCTGCTCCCCGACGACCACGTGCCTCTGAGCTCGGTGAGTGTCCTGCGTGCCCTTCCTGCCCCGCTGGCCCTCGAGCCCCTCCTCCCGCTCTTGGGTGTACTAGCTCGGGTACCAGAGCACGAGATGGCACACCTGTCTGCCAGGTGACTCGGGGTGGAGGGGGGCGGGAGGGAGCCCTCCAGGAAAGGAGACTCAGGGCTGCCTGACGTTGCTGAATCCCAAAGTCAAATTCTGGCCTTTCAGGTGGAGAAACATCTCACTTGGGAGAAGTTCCTCGCCTGGACCCACCCTGACTCCATGAAGAAGACCCAGGTGTCTGTCTTCCTCCCGAAATTTAAGCTGGGGAAGACCTACAACATGCGGTCGGTGCTCTCGGGCCTGCGGGTGGCTGAGGCCTTCCAGCCGGGCCGGGCTGACTTCTCAGGCATGTCGCATGGCAAAGGCCTGTGTCTGTCTACCTTGGCCCACAGGAGCGTGGTGGAGGTGAACGAGGAGGGCACGGAGGCCGCGGCCGCCTCGGCCGCGATCGAGGTCGACTGCGGCCTGGACCAACCCCGGTTCTGTGCCGACCACCCCTTCCTGTTCTTCATCAGACACAACGGCTCCCGCAGCACTCTCTTCTGCGGCAGGTTCTCCTCCCCGTAGGGGTGCGCACTCCGTGCCTGCCCACCCTGCCCTCCCTGTGTCCCCAGGGCCTGGGCAGCTCCCAGCCTGAATGACTCACTAGCACACCCTTGCTTCTCCTCCAGGCTGAACCCCGAACGGGGATTGAGGGCCAGTAGACCTCAGTGAGACGCAGCCTGCATCCCGTAGGATGGTGGGCAAAGCGCTCCGTGGGCCGCAGACTCACTTCCCACTCACTCCTGAGTGGGTTTCTTTCCGGTTGCACTGTGTTCTCTTCCTGGTCACCTGCTTGCCTTAGCCTGTTTCGGTATTCATCCAGGCCACTAGCTGTCACCACCTTTTGATAGATTTCCTGGTGCTTGTGCTTTTTAGGAACGTTCCATAATGCGTATTTATTTTTTTGGCTGGGTAGCCCATGGGATGTCAGTTTCCCGACCATGGATGGAACCCATGGCCCCTGAGATGGAAGCTTGGCTTCCTTTCCATTGACCTGCCTGGGAATTCCCTCTTTAATGCCCATCTTATCTTTCTTTGACATTCACTGGTCACCATGAATACTGCCAACCCTGCATCAGGCCCTGGGGAAGGAAGTAGGGGGGTGTGACCTCTGACTCCTGACCCCATGGCAGAGGTAGGCAGCTCTGAGGACCACCAGGCTGGACTAGGTCCTGCCTCTAGGTTACCATGTGACCACTGGAAGGATCACATGTTTCCTCGTGTTACTGTATTTCTCCACTTCCAACTCTAACGGGAAAAATTACGTTCAACCCTTAAAGCTCATTTCCAATGTCATCTTCTCTGAGAGCTGTTTCCTTTCCTGCAAAACCAGAGGTGCGTCTTTGTACCCACACTGCCCCTTGGGAGATGGCACGTCCCTGACAGTAGCTCTTTGCATATTGCCCCTCTGTGTTTTCTGGCTTTAAGGCCCTTGGGGATGGGGCTGTGCTTCATGCATCAGGGTATCACTTACAGTGCATGGATAAGCAATTTGATGATGGGCTCTGTGACTTTAAAAAAAAGGATTAGAAATCAGTTTTTCTAATTGATAAATAATAGAAACAATTTATTGAAAAAACAATTTTTTTTTAATAATTTTTTTATTGAGGTGAAATTTGTAAAACCTAAAATTACCATTTTAAAGTGAATGACACACTGGTGCTTAGTCTGTTAGTGCTGTTGTTCAACCATCACACTGATCTCGTTCCAAATGTTCTTCATCCCCCTGTATCCACTAAGCAGTTACTCCCCATTCCCTGCTTCCCCAACCCGTGGCAACCACCAGCCTGCTTTCTATCTCCATGGATTTTCCTGTGCTGGCAATTTCATGTAAGCTGAATCATGCACGACCTCTTTTGTGTCTGGCCTCTTTCATCTCACATAATGCGTATTAAAAAGCAGGGGCATCACTTTGCCAACAAAGGTCCATATAGTCAAATCTATGGTTTTTCCAGTGGTCATGCACAGATGTGAGAGTTTGGACCCTAAAGACGGTGCCAAAGAATTGATGCTTTTAAACTACGATGTTGGAGAAGACTCTTGAGAGTCCCTTGGACTGCAAGGAGATCAAAACAGTCCATCCTAAAGAAAATCAATCCTGAATATTCATTGGAAGGACTGAGGTTGAAGCTGAAGCTCCAATACTTTGGCCACCTGATGTAAAGAGCTGACTCATTGGGAAAGACCCTGATGCTGGGAAAGATTGAGGGCAGGAGAAGGGGACGACAGAAGATGAGGTGGCTGGATGACATCACAGACTTGATGGACATGAGTTTGAGCAAGCTCCAGGAGATGGTGAAGGACAGATAATCCTGGCATGCTGCAGTCCATGGGGTCGCAGAGTCAGACATGACGAGTGACTGAACAGCAACAAAATGTGTTCAAGATTCATCCATGTTATAGCAGATGTCAGCAGTTCACCCTTTTTTGTGATTGAGTAATATTCCATTGAATGCAAAGAGCACATACTGTTTGTCCAGCCGTCCACTGATGGACATTTGTAAGTTTCCACTCTTGGTTCATTGTGAGCAATCCTGCTATGAACATGCATATACACGTATTTATTTGAGTATTTGCTTTTCATTCTTTTGGGTACATTACTAGGGGAAGTTGCTGGGTCAAATGGTGATTTCATGTTTAACTCTTTGAGGAAATACCAACGTGCGTTCCACTGTGGCTACTCTCCACTCTTGTATGAGGGTTCCAGGTTCTTCACAGTCTTACCAATGTCTGTTATCTCCTTTCTTTTAAAAGTATTAAAAGAAAGTGGGTAAGAAGTGATACCTCACTGTGGTTTTCATTTGCATTTCCCTAACGTCTAATACAGAGAAGGCAATGGCACCACTTCAGTACTCTTGCCTGGAAAATCCCATGGGCGGAGGAGCCTGGTAGGCTGTAGTCCATGGCGTTGTGAAGAGCCGGACACAGCTGAGTGACTTCCCTTTCACTTTTCACTTTCATGCATTGGAGAAGGCAATGGCAACCCACTCCAGTGTTCTTGCCTGGAGAATCCCAGGGACAGGGGAGCCTGGTGGGCTGCCGTCTATGGGGTCACACAGAGTCGGACACGACTGAAGCGACTTAGCAGCAGCAGCAGCAGCAGCAGCATCTAATAATGTTGTGCGTCTTTTCACGTGCTTACTGACCACTTGTATATGTCTTCTTTGGAGAAAAGTGTGTTCAAGTCCTTTGTTCGTTTTTTCATTGGGCTGTTGGTCTTTTTGCTGTCAAGTTGTAAGGGTTCTTTATATATTCTGGATGTTAGGCCTTTATCAGATTTGTGATTTGCAAGTATTCTCTCCCATTCTGCAGATTATATTTTCCCTTTCTTGATAATGTCCCTCAATGCACAGAAGTTTTAATTCAATGAAGTTGAGTTTATCTATTTTTTCCCTTTTGTTGCTTATATTTTTGGTGTCACAGCTAAGAATCTATTGCCCTATCCAAAGTCATGAAGATTTACAGCTGTTTTTTTTTTTCCTAAGACTTTTATGGTTTTAAGTTTTACATTTAAATTGTTAATCTGTTTGATATCTGTGATATGAGGTAGATGTCCAACTTAATATTTTTGCTTATTTCTTTGTGGTATTCTATTGATGAACAAATGTTTTCCCTGTAATAAAATTCAGGCTATTTTTGCTTATTTCTTTGTGGTATTCTATTGATGAGCAAATGTTTTCCCTGTAATAAAATTCAGGCTATTTTTGCTTATTTCTTTGTGGTATTCTATTGATGAGCAAATGTTTCCCTGTAATAAAATTCAGGCTATTTTTGCTTATTTCTTTGTGGTATTCTATTGATGAACAAATGTTTTCCCTGTAATAAAATTCAGGCTATTTTTGCTTATTTCTTTGTGGTATTCTATTGATGAGCAAATGTTTCCCTGTAATAAAATTCAGGCTTTCCCTTAGTGATTTCTACCCTGCTTTCTGCTCTCAGTGTTGGAATTATCTTCCCACCGAGAAACCAATTAGTCACCTATTTTTTCTTCTATGTTTTTCTACTTTTTAAACCAATTAACTGTTTAATCTGTCACTATTTTTTTGTGTTGTTGACATTCAGGAGAAAATATGACTTGGTTTATTTACAAATAGCCAAGTTCTCAACATTATTTGTGGAACAATCTGCTTTCCTCCAGCCATCTATTGTTTTCATCTTTATTCTTCTGTGTTGTTGCCAGAAAAAAAAGCAACCTAAAAAACTGAGTTATGTTTTATTTGGTGAAAATTTTTAGGACTTGGGCCCTGGAGGCAGCATCTCAAGTGACCCTGAGAGCACCGCTCTGAGGAGGCGGAGGTTGGAGCCAGGCTATATAGAAGCTTTGCAACAAAGGGCCAGTGGTCTTCAATGTCAAAAGTTTTTTTGTAAATTAAAGAAAAGCAGATAATCCAAGTTAAGGGATTAGAATTTAGTGCTTTTCCATGTATAGGGAGATGCAAGAGTCTGGCTCGCTGACATTGCTCCTGTGCCATGTGCCTCAGCTCTCTGGGATCAGCATCCTGTGTTTCCACATCCTGAGTCGCTCAGGGCTCACGGTAGGGAGTGTCTATGGTCTGCTGGCTGCTAAATGGCAGGTATTCTTTCCTTCCCGAGCACCCGTGGGGCTCACCAGGCAACACTGGAGGCCCGCAGTCACTGATGACTGACATCCTTGTTTACTGATATGGCAGGAAACATTCTGTTTCTTGGTTGAAACACCAACATAACAGTCATTGAAGACTCAAATCATATAAATATTCACCTATATTTTTCTTTAGTGTTTTTGTCATTTTATTCCTTGTTATTAATTCCCTTTGGAATTTATTTCAAAGTAACGTGAGAAACCAATTTTTAAAAAACTTTATTTATTCTTGATTGAAGGATAATTGCTTTACAAAATTGTTTATGAAGAAACCAAATTTTTAAGGTAATAAATTTTTTGTGTTTATTAAAAATAGTGAAGATATTAGTTAATTCAGTTTTCTTGAATAAAGACATGATAAAGTGAATGTGAAAGTCATTCAGTCATGTCTGACTCTTTGCAACCCCATGGACTATCCAGTCCATGGGATTCTCCAGGCCAGAATACTGGAGTGGGTGGCCTTTCCCTTCTCCAGGGGATCTTCCCAACCTGGGGATGGAACCCAGGTCTCCCGAATTGCAGGCAGATTCTTTACCAGCTGAGCCACCAAGGAAGCCCAGGACATGATGGGATTTCCCCTAAATGCCCTGCGTGACCTGCAGGGAGTCCAGGAAGCTCTTGAATTGTCCTTTTACTGATTCACCCCTGATGGCTCATATAAGCATGTGAACATGACATTTTTCTGACAGCTTGTCTTCACGGCACTTCTGTGGGCTCAAGGTCAGGAGTTAGTGATGAGGAATAAAGGTATTAGGTTCTTGTCAAAACCAGTCACAGGCTGTTGTTGGTAACTCAGCAATTGAGTCTAGCAGATTGGTGGCTCTGTGGCCTTCTTTCTAATATGTAACTACAAGGGGAAGGAAGTGTTACGCGCAAGCAAAGGATCAGTTCAGTTCGGCCACTCAGACTCTTTGCAACCCATGAACCGCAACAAGCCAGGCCTCCCTGTTCATCACCAACTCCTGGAGTCCACCCAAACCCATGTCCATTGAGTTGGTGATGCCATCCAACCATCTCATCCTCTGTCGTCCCCTTCTCCTCCTGCCCTCAATCTTACCCAGCATCAGGGTTTTTTCCAATGAGTCAGCTCTTCTCATCAGGTGGCCAAAGTACTGGAGTTTCAGCTTCAACATCAGTCCTTCCAATGAACACCCAGGACTGATCTCCTTTAGGATGGACTGGTTGGATCTCCTTGCAGTCCAAGGGACTCTCAAGAGCCTTCTCCAACACCACAGTTCAAAGGCATCAATTCTTCAGCACTCAGTTTTCTTTATAGTCCAACTCTCACATCCATACACGACCACTGGAAAAAGCAAAGGATAATAGGTGCTAAATGCAGCTCTTGCAGGGTTGGGGGCGGGGGGGGGGGGGGGTGTGCAGAGAAGCAAACTTAGTTACAGATATGCAGTTAGGAGCAGTTAAAGCAAAAAAACCCCCAAAACCTAGGAACGTTCAGGCCTGCTCCTTCTTCTCTTATCTTTCCTCTTCTTCCTTTCCTCAGAGACAGTAGGTAGGTGTACAGACACTTGAGAGATTCTTTCCCATACCAACCATTACCGATGGGGTGTCCAGAATTCCACTCAACGTGTACTTTCTGCCTGCAGCTAGCGTGTTCTTACAGGTTAAGAGCTCAGGAGGGAGACTCCAGTGCCAATTTGGAGGCGAGGATACTGCATTCTTACCAGCTTACTGCAGCTTCAGCCTTCCCACAGCCCACCCCTTCCTGCTTTGATAACTGACAAGAATGACTCACAGAACTCAGGAAGGCGCTTTCCATACCATCATGGTTTGCCCTGAGGAATAGAGCTGCTGAGGCCGGGTGTGGGGAGGGCCGCACGGTTTCCAGGCCGTCCCTGGGCACCACCCTCCGTGCGTCCACCCACCTGGGAGTTCCCCGGGGCCCCTCATTTAGGGGTTTCCTGTGAGCGTGACGGCTTCATCATCAGCCACGTGTTTGGCTCAGTCTCCAGCCCCTCTCCCTTCCAAGGAGGTCGGGGTGGAGCTGAAGATTCCAACTCTCAGATCACCTGGGTTTTAGGAGCTCCGTGCCAGGAACTGGGGACAAGGACCAAGTGTGTGCTTTATTATATCCCAGCCTCAGTGAGACCACCTCTTCAGGAGCCTGGAAAAGCACAGGGTGACGAGTGACGGGTCAGGTGCTAAGTGAGCACCATGCAGGATGTCCCACTTTGAAGGACCCTGAGTCCCGCCTCCCAGCAGAAGGAACTGAAGGGCCCCAGCGGCTGCCCTGGGCACCCGGCAGCCTCCATCCTCTTCACATCGTGGTCCTGCCTGTACGACAGTCTGGGATGCTTAGAGGCTGACTGGCTCGCCAGCATGATTTTTAGGTTTTTCACATCTCAGAAAAAGTTATCAACTCTCTAGGGATTGAAAGTGAAAGTGGCTCAGTCCTGTCCAACTCTTTGTGACCCCATGGACTATACAGTCCATGGAATTCTCCAGGCCAGAATACTGGAGTGGGTAGCCTTTCCCTTCTCCAGGGGATCTTCCCAACCTTGGGATCCAACCAGGTCTCCTGCATTGCAGGCAGATTCTTTACCAGCTGAGCCACCAGTGAAGTGCATCCTCTAGGGATTAGAAGGATTGTTTTATTACTGGTCTTTCCCCCGGGCCTTTAGAGTCTTGCCTTTAGCTGTTTTATCAGAACAAGCCAGAGGTATCCAAGCAATACATACATGCCTGGGAGGCAGAAAGGGCTGAGGGGAGAGATTCAATTTTTCTGTTGTTATTAGGAGTTCCATGGATATTTCTGCCACACATAAAATGGTGAGATTACTACATAAGGGAAAGTGTTCTGTTTTTAATTATTCCGGAAGACATAAACAGAAGTTTTACAGCAAATGAGTTTCCGTTCAGTAATCAGCAAAGCATTGACATGCCTCATTGTTCAGTGATGTGTTCACAAGAGCCAAAATCTGCCTAGTATTTGAAGCATTTCCTCCTCTTTTTTTATTGAAGTGTAGTTGATTTACAATGTTGTGTTAGTTTCTTGTGTATAGCAAAGTGATTCAGTTACACATACATATATTCTTTTTCATGATAGGTTATGACAAGATACTGAATATGGTTCCTTGTGCTACACAGTAGCACACTGCTATTTATTTAGCTGATATATAGTAGTATTTTTAATATATATATATATATAGTGTATTTATTAGGACTTCCCTGGTGGCTCAGGCGGTAAAGCGTCTGCCTACAGTGCAGGAGACCCGTGTTCAATCCCTGGGTCGGGAAGATCCACTGGAGAAGGAAATGGAAACCCACTCCAGTACTCTTGCCTGGAAAATTCCAAGGACAGAGGAGCCTGGGGGGCTACAGTCCAGGGGTCGCAAAGAGTCAGACACGACTGAGCGACTTCACTCAGTGTATTTATTATCCCTTTTTTAAAAGCTTAGTTTAACAAATACACTGAATGTTGACTTCTGACCCAGATGCTGAGATATAAAAATAAGAAGAAAAAAAAAAAAAAGACACTGGTTTGATCCTTGGGTCAGGAAGATCCCCTGGAAAAGGAAATGGTGACCCACTCCATTACTCTTACCTGGAAAATCCCCATGGACAGAGGAGCCTGGTGGGTAGTCCATGGGGTTGCAAAGAGTCAGACATGACTGAAGCAGCTGAGCACGCGCACATGTGCACACACACACACACACACACACACACACACACACACGATTGTTGACTGACGTTACGGATGGGAGGGACTCCTGCATCTGATACTCGACCCTGCCTTCCACTGGGAGCTACCTCCTCACCGGGCATCCTCAGGAGTCCAGTAGGACCCTCCTCCCAGGGGTTGTGCAGGGAGGACTGACTATTCCAGCGTCTCCCCAGCCCTGGGGGCGGTGCCTGGGACACAGCAGGTCCTGGGGAGTCACGGGTCCAAGCGCAGACACCCGCCTTCCGTGGGATCCTTGCCGCCACTCCCGTACTTGTGGCGCCTTCTCCCCACACACTGGATCCCGCCACAGCTGGGGAGGCAGGGTTCTCTCATCCTGCTGGCCCCTCAGTCCCCAAAAGCTCTGCCTGTGAAGCCAGAGACAGCTACAGCCTCACCACTCCCAATCTGCCCATTTCTTGGACAGATATTTTTCAGTTTTATGAACTATGTAATATCGTTCCTCTATTCATTCCCAACTTCTTTTTGAAAAGATTGCAGTTTGCATTCTTGCAGAGACAACAGCTGGAACTCTCCAAACTCCTACTCGTTAATACTTTCAAACACTCTGTGAAAACGCAGGGATTGCGTGCCAGATTCCAGCTCCAGCAGCCAGGGATTCAACCTGAAGAGACGGACGGTGTTGGCGATGATGATGTAGCCTCTGACTCATAATACGGAACTACATGTTTATTTCAAGCTTCAGGTTCTCTTTTATACTTTGACAAAAGCATTAGGTCAGAGATTTGACGTTTTTAGTTTCCCCCACCCACATTGACTGTACTTAACTTGTGATTACATTGTAACTCATGCTACATTCCTCAGTTTACTTCTTATCTTTCTAAATCCTGTTCACCCCTAGCATCTTAAGATCATTATCTCCTACAAAGGCTTCTAGCTACTCTTAATTAATCCTAAACTCTAAACTCAGCAAACTTCTTTTGCCATAAGCATTCCCCTCACAAACAGGTCTCAGATAATAATCCTTCCCATGGCCTCAACCTGCAGCCTACGTGCTCATCCTGGGACATTCTTTGTAAAGATCCTTGAACAAATGTCAATGGTTATTTTATAGATTATTTTCTGGGCACAACTGTAGAAGGCTTTGTGCTTTCTCATGCTTCTCTCAAGCACCTTAACATTCTTTCCAGCCAACTCAACCAAAGAAAGGAAAGAACAAGTCAGACTCACAAGGCCTAACTCCTTCATCCTGGGGCCGTGCCTGCGAGATGAGGAGAGGGGGTTGGGGCCATGCCTCCATTTTGTCAGTAATGCCTAACGCGGCTCCTGACAATCACGGTTTGATGGCAACAGCAAATGTGTGTGAATTTGGCTTCTAGGCATGAGGACCACAAGAGATTGAGGAGGTGGCCCTCAGCTCACAGAGTGTTCTTGTGTGTGCTATCCCAGTGTCTGTGTTTTAATATTACTGAGACCCATTCCCTTTCTTTCCTTGGTCTTTTCTTTTTAAAGACAAAACTGTAGAGGTATCACCTCTCAATTCAGTTGATTTATTGACAAAACTGGTCCTCCTTAATGCTACATACTTCAAAGGAAGCCGTCTAAGGAGTTTGATTTAAAAAAAGCCTAATGGAAAAAAGCTTTGTCAATTAGCAAGACAAGGCTGTGTCTGCCTGTGCAGAAATTGTCTAGAAACATTGAGGTCCTGTTATGGGCCAAACTGTGTCCCCTCCAATCCCCAGGACCTCAGAATGTGAAAGTAGAATTTGGAGATGCCTTTAAAGAGGTAGTTAAGGTAAAATGAGATCACATGGCTGGGCCCTGAGCCGATATGACTGCTGTCCTTTTAAGAAGAGGAAACGGCACAGATGCCCAGAGGGAAGATAACGAAGACATGTGGAGAAGATGCCCTCTACGAGCCAAGGAGAACAGCGATCAGAAGGATCCAGCCTTCCTGGCGCCTTGACCTTGGCTGTCCAGCCTCCAGAGCTGAGATGATAAATTTCTGTTGTTTAAGCTCCAGAGTCTGTGCTACTTCGTTACGGCAGTCACAAGAAAAGAATTTCAGATTTCAAGAATCACGATGATTTCTTCTGGGTTTCTCCATGCAAATAAATGCCTAAGCACAGAAATGATTCTGTTAATTTGCATCATATTAGTGTTCTCGGTCAAGCTTATATTTTGAATATGTTTTGTTTTCCTCTTTCAATCAGCTGGTGGCAATCATCTGATTTCAGTTTTGCATGCTTTCTTTAGAATGTGAACAGAGGCAGATGTGTCATGTCCTGAGCGGGGGAGATGCAGGCAGGGGTCCTAGGGGCACCCCCTGGGGTTGAGGAGCTGAGCGAGGTCATTCCTCACCTGACGACCACGAGGACCCAAACGTCTGAGTCATCCCTCGGTGGTGTGCTCTGAACACCCACATCTAAAATACACCCTCTGAGCACCAGGTCTTGGACTTAGAGATGGTCTGAAAATTAAATGCAACTTCAGCTGTGACAGAGAAAGGCCAACCCATTTTCTGAGGTGCTGGGATCCCGTCCTGGGGGAGGATGGGCGGCGTCCAGCTCTGGGGGTGCCATTCACATGGAGCTGCATGCATGCGACCTCCCGAATCTGGGGAACTGTGGCCCTTCCCGTCCGGCTCAGACCTGACACCTGGCTGCCACCTGCTAAGGTGGTGAGAGACACAGAGTCCTGTTCTTCAAGGCACTCACAACTTACATAAGGGAAACAAGCCCACCTTTAATACGAGAGAGAACTTGGTGAGAAAACATACTTGTGGAGCACTTTGCAACTTAGGAAGCACTGTTAATCAACATTTATTAAATATTTACATTTACATTTGATTTTCATAATAACTTCTGGACACAGGTAAAGTAAGAACCCTTCACTGTACAAATAAGGAATTGAGGACAAAGAGCTTAGTAACTTGTCTAAGACGGCACAGGTAGTTAAGCGGCAAAAATAGGACACACTGAGGTTCGATTACAGAGAGAGATAAGACAGGAGGGCGGAGGTTAAAGAGAAACCTGAAGAAGCAGGCTGATGGGCTGAGCCTCGGGTGGGGCAGAGGCGGGGCAGGGGACGACCCAGACAAGGGTCTGGGAAGAGGGAAGGACAGAAGGGGGCTGGACAGACGGAGGAGCTGGGAGGCTGGAGTTGCATTTGTTCGTACCTGATTCCAGGTCTTCATTATTCACACTCAGTGGCGTAAGGAGGCCGCCAAGGCTAGAACCCTGTTACAGTCATCTTCCCAGAACCTGACCTGATTCTTGGCACTTTAATAAAAATGCGCTAAGGATGTTGTAAACACAGCTGACCCTGTGGCTGGAGGGTGGCTGGGCTTGGGGAGGAAGGGCCCGAGTCAGAGGTACCGTGGGACAGGGCGAGTCCTGTCTCCCCTGGTGGGAACTTGACCTGCGGTTTGCTCAAGGAGACATCACGTGTTCTGCCGTCACTGAAGATGCTGCTGCTGCTGCTGAGTTGCTTCGGTCATCCTGAAGCTCTTTGTGACCCCATGGACTTTAGCCCACCAGGCTCCTCTGTCCATGGGATTCCCCAGGCAAGAATACTGGTGTGGGTGACCTTCCCCTTCTCCAGGGGATCTTCCCGACCCAGGGTTTGAACGCAGGTCTCCCCCATTGCTGACAGGTTCTTTACCCTCTGAACCACCAGGGAAGCCCCAGTTGAAGATAAAATGAGGCCCAACTGTTTTTGCAGACCTTGAGTCAGAATCTCTCTCATAAGGAAAGGAAAAGAATGGGCTGGGGGTGGGGGGAGACCTCACGGCTGTCACCCCCGTCCTTGCCCTGCTGACCATGAGCACAGCTGAGCCTGTGAAAGGGGGTTTCGTGTCCCCAGAACTTCCCCTCTCCTCCCACGCTGGGGCCTGGATTCCAGGCTATTTTCACTCTACCCCTTATGGAAACAGGAAATAACTTCAGAACAGCTTGTTTATATGAGCTGTTACAGGTTCAGCTTAAACATCGTTTCCTCCAGAAGGCCCAGCTGACCCTCTGGCTGGACACCCCTTGACCTGGTCCCCGCTCTGCCCTCCAGCTCCACTTCCTCCCGGCAAGTGTTCCTTTGGACCCCCGCCCCTTCGCCGCCTGCCCTCCGAGGCAGGGGCGGTCCACCTCGTCTGAAGATAGCAGGAAGGGCTTGTCGCCCAAGCTTTCATCGGTGGCTGGGAATTCACTCTTCCCCTTGACGCTGGCCTCTTCATTTCCCATCTTTGACTTCTTTTTATATAAGGAAAGGGGGCTTTCCTATCTATGGGCTCATTTCTAGGAACCAGACCACAAAATTTCCTGCCGCAAAGCATGGTGGAGGGTCCATGCTCAGCGGCCACAGTCACTCTGGCTGTAACGCACACGGGTGGCCTTGCAGATGACCTGGGAGGCGGAGGGCGCCTGCGGCCCAGGCCGCCTGCCTCCCACCCCAGACAGCGCTCGCAGGGGAGGCAGGATGGGCAGGCCACAGGCAGCCTGCTGAGTGAGGGCACGTCCTGGGAACACTCTGATGTGAACAGAATCTGGTTTTAAAGAGAACTTTTTTTTTAAGTTTTTATGGTGATAAAATACACACAACATCCAGGTTACCACCTGAACCATTCTGAAGCGCAGACTTCGGGGTCATTAAGTACAGACTCTGAGCGCCGCCATCCATCCCCCGACTGCTTCATCTTCCCCGAGTGAGACTGCCCCGTGAAACAACAATGACTCCCGGCTCTGTGTCTTTAAGAATCTGACTCCACTGCAGCCCTCTTGGAAGTGGAGTTGGGTAGTACCCGTCTTTTTGGTCTGGCCACTCTCACTGAGTTTAAGTCCTCTGGGTTCATCGGCGCTGTGGCCTGCGTCAGGGTGTCCTTCCCCCTAAGCGTGAGCGAGACCCCAGTGTCCGCCAGGGCCGCGCTCCGTGTCCATCTGTGGACGGAGCAGCAGCTGCTGCTGCCGTGAGCCGGGTGCACGGACGCCTCTTCCGGGCTCTCTGCTCGGTGGTTCGGGGAGCACACCCGCGGGTGGACTTGCTGGAGTGGATGCTCCTTCTCCTCCTGTGTGTGTGAGGCGCCTCTATGCCGCTTCCTCGGGGCTGCGTGGTCTCCACTCCTCCCACAGTGCAGCGGCTCCTGTCCCCACATCCTCGCTTGCGGACCCTTTAAAAAAGGTATTTGCACTTCTTCTGAAGGAGGAAACAGAACAGGCTCTATCTTAAAAGCAGGACTTTTAAGTCATCTTGGGCCGGACTGTGGACTTTGAGCTATATGACCAGTATCTACGGAAACCACAAACCAACTGGAAAACCAGGCCCCAGATGGAAGAGCCCCAGGGCTCTCCATCGCCTAAAGGAACACCCTAATTATCTGTATAACTGAATAGAATCATACATTCTATTATGCTTATTGGGGTATGACCACAGGCCTATTGATAATTGTCCACTGTTAACCACCTAGGCTTAAGGCATGTGAATCATGGGTTAACTTTGATTGTATCTTTCTTTCTCCTTTGTTTAGACTAGTTTCAAGGAATTTTGGGGAGGTGGGTTTGGGCATGAACACTTAGGGTATATAGTGAGTGAAGTCGCTCGGTCGTGTCCGACTCTTTGCTACCCCGTGGACTGTAGCCCACCAAGGCTCCTCCATCCATGGGATTCTCCAGGCAAGAATACTGGAGTGGGTTGCCATTTCCTTCTCCAGGGGATCTTCCCGACCCAGGGATCGAACCCAGGTCTCCGGCATTTCAGGCAGACGCTTTAACCTCTGAACCACCAGGGCAGACCCTTATAAGGTTTTCACAAAAACTGGTGGGGTCCTTGGCTAGGAGGAGACTCTGCCTTGGGCCCGCCGGTGTAATAAACTGCACTCCATTGTCTGCATTGTCCTTCTCGGTGAGTTTGTTTCCCGGAACGTGAGGCTACAACATTACTTTGCCCACTCCTCCCACAGCGCAGCGGCTCCTGTCTCCATATCCTGGCTTGGGGACCCTTTAAAAAAGGCATTTGCGCTTCTGCTTTGACTGCTCTTCCGTGATGGGGTCCGCCCCCCGCCCCAGCCTGGGCCCATCAGCCGACCCCGCCCTCCGCTGTCTCTCTGCTGCTGCCCGGATGCAGCCCAGGCCTGCGGCCCCTTCCCCTGGCCCCCGCCCCCCACCCCTCAGTGCTGTTTTCCTTCCAGGGCATTCGAGGACCTGCCTAGGGCTTCCTCAGCGTCTGTCTGTCGGGGTTCAGAGAGGCGCCTCTGAGCTCCAAGCCTGCTTCTTGTTCTGAGCCACAGGCTGCTGGCCGCTGGTCAAACACATCCCTCTGTTTATCTAAAGTTTTTCCCTGTAAATAAAGTCAGAATAGGGTTTCTTACCCTGCCTTCCAGGCAAATACCTTAAGGGCCTAACTCTCTGCAGGGTTGGTCTCTGTTCTGACAGTCCAACAGCACAGCCCTCAGCTGCCTCCTCCTGTAAACTCTTCGGCTACTTTACCCCAATCCACGCTTCTGGACCAGGTTTCACTTTCATTTTGAGATGGAAGAAAGCACACCAAGAGCCCATCCTCTTTCAGTCTCCAGAGCTACTCATTGTCAGAGGCAAAACTCTGACAAAGAGGCAGCGAACACGCTCTGCCAAGAAGACGAGAATCTACTTATAGTCAGCTGTGCAGCGTCTACTCAGGGACAGAGTCACACAGCCAGTAATATGCAGGAAGGTAACCGCTACTAACTGCTTCCTTGAAGTCACTTGCTAATCAATTATTAGAAATCTGCTTGAGCCTTAAACTAGCCATGGGGAGTGGGAAACTGGAACATTCCTGAACTTCACCTCCCCTTTGACCTGCGGCCTATGATGAGATAAACCCCTCCGGGTCCCGTAGGAGATAACGTGGGCCCTTGGGCCTGGCATAGTGTCTAGGCCTCGAGATACCGGGCGGCAGGGTTTGTGGCCAGGGCCCACTTCCCTTGGGCCTCAAAGTTAAACTACTGAATTGTTTCACAATGAGATTAGACGAAGAGTCACGCCAACAGCACTTCAACCGTAAACCTTGAGCTCACGTCCCAGAAGAGAAGCATCTGCCAGTGCTTACAAATCCCGTACTACCGTGAGGACAACACAGCTATACAGCCTTGCATTCTCATTTCCCACTTTTTACTTCTTTTCATTTTTTCGGTCTTGCCACAAGGCTTGTGGGATCCTGGTTCCCTGACCGGGGATTGAACACCTGGCCGCAGCAGAGAAAGCATGGAGTCCTAAGCACTGGGCCACCAGGGAGCTCCCTGCGTCGCACTTTTAAAAGCATCCATGTATTAAATATGACATTTTAAAGTATACTAAAATGTTTACTGGGGCTTCCCTGGTGGCTCAGTCAGTAAAGAATTGGCCTGCAGTGCAGGAGTTCAATTCCTGGGTCGGGAAGATCCCCTGGAGAAGGAAATGACAACCCACTCCGGTATTCTTGCCTGGGAAATCCCATGGACAGAGGAGCCTGGCAGGCTAGAGTCCATAGGGTTGCAAGAGTTGGACACGACTGAGTGACTAAACCACCCCTGAAATGCTTACTAGATGCACACTAAATTTTCTTCTTCGTCTTCTTTTTTTGTTTATTAAAGCAGGAGACTCAGGAAGTAAAACTGGTTTGGCTTGTCTGGACCTGTGCGAGGCAGAGCGTGAGGAAGAGGACTTGGCTACCGTGTCCAGGGTCATCACAGGGGGCGGCGGGCAGGCCCGGTGGCCGGCCCATTGGACCTGAGAGCTCTCTTCTTTCTTCCAGGTGGCAAACAAGCTTCTGAATGAAAAGCTCAGAGACGGACAGAGCCAGGATCAAGGGGCCACAAAGAAAACTGCCGCAAGGGGTCTGTTCTCGGCAGTCTGAGAATTAGAGAGCCAAGGCAGACTTTTTTTGGAATGCTGTCCAGGAGAGAGCTGCCCTGTCTGGTTAGAGCACAGGCCCTTCGGGCAGGTCGGGCAGGAAGGCCCCTGCGGGTGGAATGCAGGGCCTTCGAGGGTGGACCGCAGACCAGCCCCGGGCCTCTCTATCTCTCTGCGCGGAGCCGACGGCACCCTGGCCCTTCCGTGGCCTACAGCTCTCCCCAGGTCCTGCCGTCACCACCCGTGTGTGCTTGATCCCGGCCCCCCAGCACACCAGCTCGTGTGGAAGGCTGAGCTCAGAACGTAAACGATCTGTGTGCTTTCCCTCATGTGGCTTCCAGCACTTCTGGGGTACACGGGGGTACACTGGAGAGGGGAACAGGAGACAGCTGTGATCGGGGCTTAGAAAGCAAATCCGGTTCCTTGGAGGAGCAAACCTCTGCCCTCACACCTGCTCTCCACAGACACGTCTCGGCTCCGGGGGTCCTCGGTCAGTGCTCACGCCTCGACTCTCAGGAGGTCGGCCAGGGCTTCATCTCTGAGGAGACAACGGCTTCCTGCCCTCTCCTCTCGGGACAAAGACCCCAGCGAAAGGTGCCCCTGTGTCCACCCTTTGGAACAGCTTGAAAATGCATTTGAAAAGTTTGGCTGCAGGAGGAACGGAGGGAGTTCTTGGTCAAGACTTGCGCTTGGCTCCGGTCACCCGATCTGGTTCCTCCTGAGGCACAGGGTCTTCACACAGCCTCACACACAGTGAGACTCAGGGAGGCTGGGCTGTGTGCACTCCTACACACACACGGTAGACCACAAGATGTGGAAACAGGTTACAAAGCTGTTTTACACAGCGAGGGCACAGTTTGGTTTTAGAGTAAGGATCAGATTCACTTTTTAGAACTGAACAGGAAACTGTATGCGTTTTTGTGGGGAAGGGGGAAGGAAACTCTGCCAAAAATTGAATGTTGGCATCTCATAGAAACTTTCCAAGTTCAATATTGACTGCAAGGTGAAAACTCACTGCTAAGGTCACTAAGCGGCCTTCGTAATCAGGTAGGTTGAAGACCCACTGAAATGAAACTTGAGCATTTAGTAGGGAATTTCACCTGAGGAACCATGATAATAAAACTTGTCTGGCCTAGTATCCATATCAAGGAGACTGGGGGAACTCTGCTTCCCTGTCTTGAGGAAAAGTGATGTTACTAAGTGAACAAGATCAACTGAAACTAGCCCTCCATTCATGACACGCAGCTCACCAGCTGGAGGCTGGAGGGACCCTCTGGGTCAGCTAGTTGGCTTCATCTGCGGGAAAATAAACACATCCTTATGGCAGGAGGTAGGTTTGCAACTGCTGTCCCGCAGAAGCTGGTCAGGGGCGAGGGGAGGGGGCTGCAGGCAGGGGTGGAGGACACCCCCCAAAACCCGGAGCCCCGTCTTACCCCTTTGACTTTCCAGTGGAAGTGTTTTTGTTTTTTCCTCTCTTCTCCAGCCTTGGGCCAGCCTCCTGTCTCGTCTTCTCTCTCCTATAGTCTCTGGGTGGAGGCGGGTGGGGTTCCCTTTCAACCCCGAGTTCCTGCTGTCTGTTAGGCAGGACAGTTCACCCCCTTGACACCTGCCCACTCCCCCAGCACCTGCAGGGTCCTTGACACCCGCCCGCTACCCCGCCCCCTCCCCAGGGTCCTTGACACCCGCCCACTCCCCCGCCCGCTCCCCAGGGTCGGTCCCCAGGCCGCCTCCTCTGAAAGCAGCCTTGTTGTCTGACACTGTCCTTTGGGGTTCCTCCCCACTCCCCCCCCACCCCAAGCCAGTCCACAGAGAGCCTCCCGTCCACCTCCCAGGTCTTGAGAAGCCTCTTTGGGGAGGTATGAAGGCTCCCAGGACCCTGTGGACATGGGGGTTGGGGGTGGGTGGGGGACGCCCCCCCACCCCTGGCTAAGGCAGGCTCCTAGGAAGAACCCTCATGGAGGTTTCGCCTGGGGACTAAACAGGTCACTGCCTCGTGATGGAGGGGAACCTCCGTGTGAAGGTGGTCTGTCCGGTGATGACAGGTGGCAGGGCTGGGAAAGCCGAGCCCATGGCACGGAGAACTTGTGCCTTGCGGGTACACTGCGCTTTCAGCCAGGCGGGCAGCTTCGGGCCGCGGTCTCTGAACTCCTCCACTCACCAGGTGTCTGCTGTCAAGGACACGGGTGGACGTGGGTGGAAGGACCTCTGCGGGTCTAAGTCTACTTTACGCGATGCCACCCTGGGTTCTCAGTCCCTCCCGTCAGGAGCGCCTGTCTGACCGGGATGGTCGGAGCCCGGAAGGGCTGGGAAGTCAGAGGTTTAGCTTCGATGTCATGAAAACACACTTGTTCTCTGCCCCCTGTTCCTGACACAGAGCTTCCGAAGCCTGTGGAATTCCAGACGATAAGAGTGTTTTGATCATTTACAAGGCGGCTCTCTCAAGCACATGTGAGTTTACACTAACAGAGCAATTCCAGGTAGGTTCAGGGGAGAGGCTGTAAAAGCTGGGACTTTCAGGCCCCCCTGCCCACCTCTGGGGAGGGAAGGGGCTGGAGAGTGAGTTCAATCACGTGGCTGATGATTTAGTCAATCGTCTCTTGATTTAAGGGAAAAAATGACCCTAAGTGATAGATTTGGAGCGTCTCTGGGCTGGGGAACACACCAGGGTTCTGGGAGGATGTGTGCCGGGGGCGGGGGATGGGGCCCATGCTTCACCCCCACCCCCATCCCTGTTCTGCGAGGCTCTTCCACTTGGCCGGTCTTGAGCTGCATCCTTCGTAACAGGCATCGTGAGGAGAACGGGCGTCTTTCGTGGCTCCATCGGTAAAGAATCCACCTGCAGTGTAGGAGACCAGGGTTCGATCCCCAGGTTGGGAAGATCCCCTGGAGAAGGAGAACTCACTCCAGTATTCTTGCCTGGACAATCCCATGGACAGAGGAGCCTGGAGGGCTACAGCCCTTGGGGTTGCAAAGAGTCGGACGCGACTGAGGGAACCACACGCGCACGCACACACACACCGCGCACACAGAGAGTGAGCAGAGCGCCTTCCTGGGTTCTGAGAGTCTCCTGGAGACTCGTGCGACTGAGGAGGGGCCATAGGAACTCCTGAACTTGTAGCTCGTCGGCTGGAAGCGGAGGTGGTCCCTGGCACTCGAGAATGGTATCTGCAGTGGGGCCATCCCCGTGGGGCTGAGCCCAGCCTGGGGGCCCCGCGCTCACCTGGGGAGCTGCTGTCAGAACGAGCTGAGTGGCAGGACACCCAGTTGGAGGTGGAGGTAACAGGTGACGAGGTGCCTTCCCAGTTGAGATAAGCTGTGGCTCTGAAAAGCTTTAGAAGGACATTGCCTTGAGTACCGTGGGAAATAAAGAAAGAAGGGGTTAGGTATTTTGTCCCAGGTGTTCTGTGCAGGAGGCGTGGGAAGCAGGGAGAGAGCCCTGGGATTGGGCTAGGGCCCAGGTCCCCTCCCCAGGAGGCAGGCCCGCGGCCGGCTGGTGGGCGCGGCTTCGCTGCGTTGCCCGGATGGGATGCGAGCTCGCGCTCCTGTGACCTCCACCTGAGCGCCCCTCCGCCCCTGTTCTAAGCCTCAAGGACAGCATCGGTCCGTGCGCTCCTGTGACCCCTCCTGCACCTGCGCTGTATTTAGGTGCCAGCGTTTGGGGGACGTTTCACTGAATCCACCCCGGACCTCAGCGGCTGCCGCTGTTGCCCTCGGCTTACAGACAGTGCAGCTGGGACCCGGAGGGTGTGAGGAGTCCGCCCGGGAGAGGCAGCGCGGGGCTCAAAGCCAGGCATCGCCGGCTTCCTCATGAGCCGCCGTATTGACGCAGGCCCATCGGCCTCCTCCCTGCCCGATTCGGTCTTCCTCTCTTTAACTGAAGGCAGCCAGTTCTTCCCAAAGTCCCTTGCAGAGCGTCACCTTCGTCCCCTCTGATACTTGTGGCCCCCACAGCTGAAAGCCGTTCTCTAAAGAGATGAGGCCATGGCGCGGGCCCACGAAACTCCCCTCTCGTTGAAGGTGGACCATCTGCTTCTACTAATACTCAGATCTTCCCAACCCTATCTGTGAATATGGGGTTTGTGGTCCGTTGAAATTACAGGCTTTTTCCCCCCACATGAACTGCTCCTCCAATAGGTGTCTCACTCATGATATTTGCAAAACGGACTCCTTAACATCTAAACTGAAAAGGTCACTCTCTTTATGACATCCTTCACGTTGGTTTGACACGACCTTTCAGCCGGTAGAGCTCTTCTGAATCTCAGTGCGCTCATCCCCTGCAACAGACTTGCGTTTGGCAAGTTGATTGTCTGTGTCCTTCTAAGCCTCCATTGAAGCTGTCTGTGAGAGAATGAGACAAGCTCACCAAAGGCAGAGCCCGCCGCACACGTCGAGAGACCTCTGTGCGTGGGGTCATGGCTACGACCAGCTAACCATGCTTTACTGGCATCCTGCCCTCAGAGTGATGACGAGACTTGTCAGTCGCCCACTCAAATCCTGACGACAGCGTCTGCAGCACGTCAGCCGTCTGCATCATTTTCGCTCTTGTGTAGTAGTGGTTCATCCTGGGACTGGAATTTGTCTTCTTTAGGCTCCACTTCTATTGATTTTTTTAATTACTCCTTTTAAAAGTTGATTTCTCCTTTATTAAAGTATAGTTGATTTACAGTGTTAGTTTCAGGTACGCAGCAAAATGATTCAGGCTCCTGCGTCCATGGGATTTTCAAGGCAAGAGTACTGGAGTGGGTTGCCATTTCCTTCTCCAGGGGATCTTCCCGACCCAGGGATTGAACCCAGGTCTCCTGCATTGACAAGCATTGGCAGACAGATTCTTTACCGTCTGAGCCATCAGGGAAGCCCTTCATTTTCCCTTAAAGGTTATTACAAAATATTGACTATAGTTCTCTGTGCCACACAGTAGGTCCTTACTGTTTATCCATTTTTACAATGTAGTGTGTATATATTAATCCCAAATTCCTAATTTATCCATCCCCTTCCTTCCCCTTTGGGGCTTCTCTAGTAGCTCAGATGGTAAAGCATCTGCCTGCAATGCGGGAGACCTGGGTTCGATCTCAGAGTTGGGAAGGTCCCCTGGAGAAGGAAATGGCAATCCACTCCAGTATTCTTGCCTGGAGAATTCCATGGATAGAGGAGCCTGGTGGGCTACAGTCCACGGGGTCGTAAAGAGTTGGACACGACTGAGCAACTAACACACACACACTCCCTTCCCCTTTGGTAACCAGAAGTTCATTTTTCTGTGTCTGTGAGTTTGTTCCTATTCAGCAAATATGGTCATTTGTATCAGAGTTTTGGGTTCCACATATAAGTGATATCGTATGATACTTGTCTTTGCCTGACTTAGGTTACTTAGTACGATCACGTCCAGGTTCATCCATGTTGCTGCAAAGGCTCCACTTCCATTTAAAGTAACGCCATTCTATCCTTTCCATCTGATTAGCCTTTGGTCCCTTTTACCACTGACTGAGAAACTTTACAAGTCGGCATTACATCACCTGCCCACACAGCCCGCTTTGTTCTGGGATAGAACCTCCATTCACTTGTTCATGCATCTGCCCAGCAACACTTACTGAGCATGTACTGTGATCCGGGTGCCGTTCTGGATCTGGTTGGAGCTTTGTTCCCGTGATACGCCGCTCCACTCCTAACCAGGATCATTTCTGACGGCAACAGATGCTGGATGCAAAAGAAAGTAAGTTGGGAAGAGAGGAGACACCAGGAACCGCCTCAGGAAGAGGTGGTGAGAAGAGACCAGAACTAGGAGTCATTGTCGCTCCGGGAAGAGGTTAGAGCAGGATGAAGACCCTGGAGAAAGAGGCTTCTAACCTGAGACCTGGAAGGCAGGTCTACGAGATGAGGAGAAGGAGGTGAGGTCAGAGGAAACCTTGACTGAGCTATTTCACAGGCACAGTTAATTTTATGGATATTGCAGCTCCCCTAGTAATGGGAACTGTGCTTGACTGAAGCAGAAAGGCCCAGTGCTCAGACCTCTCAGTGGTCAGCGGTGGGTGTGCTGTGATGACATTCCGCCCCCTGGAGGACAAAGCTGAGAGTTCACCACTAGGTTTGTTTTGCACGATTATCTAACAGAAAAGGACTAACAGAAACTCTTCAGAGGTTATTGTATCTGTTCCTGTGGCCTTAGTTCGGAGAAGGCAATGGCACCCCACTCCAGTACTCTTGCCTGGAAAATCCCATGGAGGGAGGAGCCTGGTAGGCTGCAGTCTATGGGGTCACTGAGTCGGACATGACTGAGTGACTTCACTTTCACTTTTCACTTTCATGCATTGAAGAAGGAAATGGCAACCCACTCCAGTGTTCTTGCCTGGAGAATCCCAGGGACGGCGGAGCCTGGTGGGCTGCCATCTAGGGGGTTGCACAGAGTCGGACACGACTGCAGCGACTTAGCAGTAGCAGCAGCAATGGCCTTAGTCACTTAAGTTTCTCAAGAAACTTGAACATGAGAATGTAACTAAGAATTTCCTGAGAGGGTCCAGTCACCTGCAACCATATCTCAGTCTCCAAAATTATTTCTCGTTGTGAAATTACTGTGTCTCACCTAAAATTCTTGGACTATTGACAAGAAAACATTAGTACTTATAAAGTGATTTTGATTCATTTTCTTATCGTTTTAACAAGTTAAAAATAAATTATTACACAAACATGTTAAGCAATTATTTAAATACGTATCAAGTTGGTTTCACATTTCTCTTTAACTGTAGTAAACAGTTTTGTACTTGGTTTAAAAATTATTTAAATTTAAAATGTTTGCACGCCCACGGACTATTGTAAATTTTGTTTATATTTAGAGAATAATTATCTAAAATAAAATAGCTTATTGTCTAGAGAGCACTCTAACATGGAGATCCTGTGCTCATAGTGATCCCAGTCTCCATATTCACAAACCACTGTGAGATGTCTAACACCCCCAGGATAGGCTGATCAAGGGTATAATGATTCTTATTTAGTTTCTTGAACTGAATCAGAAAACAGGTGAATGCAAAATTACTTTTGAAGAGGAAAAGAAAATCAAGATTTTTGTGGGGTTTTTGGATGGCCAACTTATTTGAAGGTGGAGACAAGTCTATGAGGAACCCACTTTCCCTTTTAGGCTGCGTGAGCAGGAGGAATAACTCGGTCACGAGGAAACCTCTTAGAGGACGGACAGCCCCCTTGTTCTTATAGGATGAGCCAGCCAGGACCACTCAGCCCGAAGCCATTTTGATGGTGCCCACACGTGCCCCTGAGGGGAGAGGGCGACAAGGGGGTGCTTCAAGGACCTCAGGTTGGAAGACACGGGTGCACCCCGTGCACTCACGGGCTGACGCTCTCCTTTCAGCACAAGACTGGGCGCTGATGACGGGCAGCGTGGGCGTGCTCGCTCTCCCCTGGGTCCGGTCTGGAATCTGATTCATCTTCAACGACCGTGTCTTTCTAACGCCCTCTGTCATCATTTTCCCTTGTTTGGCACGTCTGATTTGTGCTTTTCCCAGTTCCTTTTCCAGAGAGTCTATCTCGCTCTGGAGCGCAGAGCTGGGTGTGCTCAGCTTTTCATATGGCCACTTGGTACGTCAGATGACTGTGACTCAAGGCTGGCGTTTTTAAAGACGAGTCTAGATATTTATGAGCTTAAAAGAACACTAAGTTCGTTCGTTTGTACCCTCAATGAATGCAGCAAGTGCATGGCAAGCTTGTCGCCGCCCCACCCCACCCCCTACCTTGTTTTGTCCAACTAGAAACTTCTGATCAAAATCAAGAGAACTGAAGACTTTCGGCCGCCCCTGCACAGCACCCCCTGGTGGCCGCTCGGAGGACAGGCTCTGCTCTCACGCCTTCAGGCCTCCCTGCCGGGGCGGGCCAAGGCCCTCAGAGCCGGCCTCACGTCCTCCTCCTGCTCCTTGCTGATGGTCTTCTCTCCGCCCTCCGTGGTCACGGCTGCATCGGCCACGGAGCATTCCAGCTGTGCCCCCAGCATCACGGAGCTCACCGGAGGGCTTGGAGAGGATGTGACCGCCGGCTGGCCCCTGAGCTGGACCCGGGCAGTGGGAGGATTTTCACTCCCCTCCTCCGTCCTTAGAATGTCTGTCCATTGTTCTTGTATGAGAAGGCTCTTCGAGGGCTTTTCAAATCAACTGTGAAATTATAATCAAATCAGCTTGTCAAGTATTTTGAGTTGTGTTCATCTGTTGGATCACTTGACATTACTTCATTTGCTTTTTTTTTTCGTGACATATAACCCACAGATTATGAGGATAATTGTAACAGTTATACAGCATGCACCCAAGTGATGCAGGTCAAGAGGTTGAACTGGCCGTGCTCAGGAAGCTGCCTCTACAGCACGTGACCCCCCAGGCCCAGCCCTGCCTCTCCTGTCCCCGCAGGTAACAGCTCCTGTGATTTGGGGAGAGCGTCTTTGCTTGTCTCTATTGTTTTACCCCTTCCAGCTTATTCCAGCTTTCTTTAGGCTGATTCTGAGATTTATGTAAATAAAATAATGTTGACATGTAGTCTTTTGAATTTGGCTTCTTTTGCTCAACTTATGTTACAGAGTTTCATGCATGTCGTGAAGGCAGCCACGGTTTGTGCATCTTTGTTGCTGCATGGTCAGAGAAGGGGATGGCAATGCCATCCCTGGGACAGGGGAGCCTGGTGGGCTGCGGTCCATGGGGTCAGGAAGAGTCAGACACGCCTGAGCGACTTCACTTTCACTTTTCACTTTCATGCACTGGAGAAGGACATGGCAACTCACTCCAGTACTCTTGCCTGGAAGTCCCAGGGACGGGGGAGCCTGGCGGGCTGCCGTCTATGGGGTCACACAGACTCGGACACGCCTGAGCGACTCAGCAGCAGCAGCGTTCCACTGAATGGGCTCCCATTCTGCTGTTGTTGATCTTTGGGGTTCACCAATAAAGCCACCTCCAACATTCTTGTAAATGTCTCCATATGAATGTGAATACTAGGAGAATTGCTGGTTCAACACTCCTAAAAATCGAACTCGAATAATAATGGAATTATTTTCCAAAGTAGTTTTCCCAGTTTATAATCCACCCCACACAGAAGTGAGAAAATTCCAGTGGCTCACTTAAAATTGTCAGAAATTTTAATTTTTGGCAATGTGAATGTAAGATATCTCATTTTGTTTGAAGTTTGTATTTAACACGTTTTTACGCATTTAAAAGCCATTTGGATTTCCTCTTTTAAAGTGTGTGCTCATTTTTTAAAAAGTTTTTATGTGATTTGTATGAGTTTAACACACACGCATGTGCACATATCCATTTTCTTTGAATAGTTATTGGGATTGGGATTGATTTAAAAAATCAGTCAGAGAAAAATGACTATCTTTACAATATTGAGTTCTACTCGATGAATGTGATATATTTCTTCATTTAGTTAGATTTTTAGAAAATTTTCTTAATAATACTAAAATAATTTTGTATAGTGGTTTTGCATATGTTTTATTAGAAATATGTCCAGGGACTTGACTATTTTAAATGGTATTATTAATAGTATTTTAAATGGTATTTTTCTTTTAATTTCATTTTTTTTGTTGCTAGTTGATATTTAGTCATTCTCTTGCTAAACATGTTTAGTAAATCCAAGTACAGAGTTAGATAACATGATTAGTTCAGTAATCATGATTAGTTCCTAATGGCTATACTATAGAGAATCCTGCCCCTAACAAACTTAGGGTGGATCAGAAGATGGGTATTTACAGAACTGGACCATATACTGGGTCAGTTAAGCAGGTCCCAAAACATTCCTCAATACCGAAATAATACAGGAATCATGTTCCCCAACCAGAATACAATTAACCCGGAGGTCAGTAACGTAAGGACGGTCAGTTCTCAGACCAGCGCCACAGACTGCGGCCAGTTTGGGACGCTCCCCTGACCTGCGCCTGATGGACGCAGCTGCGAGTCTGAAAAATCGACCCTGCGCCTCTGCATTTGGACCTTGAACCTAAGATTGCCGTGTCCCCACATCAGAGAGTGGGTGGGAAACTTCTGCCCTGGATTTGGGGTCCGTGTGGCCCGGCGCGGGACAACAGGGAGGCCCTGGGGTCACCAGCTCCTCCCCGACCCTTGGGCACACCCAGTGCAATTAAGGGGGTGGACGTGCTGGGGGGAAAGGGGCTCCGACCAGCTTCAAGCTGATTAATCCTGGCTGAGCCTAGGGGGCAGCAAAGGCAGAAACAATTACAACATTTAATATGCTTTGCTGCTACTTTATAGTAATTTCTGTTGAAGTACAACATACACGCAGAAAAGTACACGATGTATGCCTACAACTCAATACGTTATCACAAAATCCACACACTGTGTAAGCACCGGAGGGAAGCTGCCGGCACCCCAGAAGGCCCCTCCCCACCGGTGCTGCTCCCGCCCACCCGGCTTGTGCTGAGAGTGGACGGGTTTCTTCTCACCGGCAGCCGGAGAAGCTGACGTGGACGGAAGCGCCTCGCGGGAGGAGTGTAGGCACAGGGCCCCCAGCGCAGGAGGCAAGGGATGCTGCGTCCCGGGGGCCTGGGGAGCACCCAGGTGGGCGGGGGGCAGAGGAGGAGCGGGCACAAGTGGCGGCTCCCAGCCCTTAGCCGGGCTCTCGTAAGAAGGGATGGGTCGGACAGGCTGGGTGCACTAAGTGAGCTTGTGCTGGAGAGTTTCCACCGGTGGGCTCGGGCCCTCCAGGGATCTGAGGAGGGGTCCCTACAACTCTCTCTAGCTGCCTGGGGTTGGGGCGCGTTAGGGCCAGTGTGGGTTTGATAAAGGAGAGAGTCGACAGTGTGGTCACCGAGCTCCCGGGTCCATGTGCCAAAGGTGCCCTTACGAGAGGATGGTTTCCCGCCCCCGGGAACCCGCCTGCCCTGGGCTCGCAGGCTCTTCAGGATCCAGGCCCCAAATGCCTGGGTGTCAAGGAGACAGAAAATAGGAGAACGTGGTCAGAGCATCCACCTTCCTCCGGGAGGGTCTCCGCCCCTCCCGACCTCTGACACCACCGACCGCTTCCGCCTGTTTCCGAGCTCAGCCTGCACTGCCTCGAGCCACGACCCTGAGCATTGCCTGGTGTATTTGTCTCCGCTCTTACGTGGTTCTGCTGTACGGTTTCCCCATCCTTCTGCTTGGGCCTGACTCAGATCCTGCTGCTAATGAACACGCCGGTGCACGTCTCAAGGCGCTCACTCTCACAAGCACTTCGTTGGGTCTGTCCTGGGGACGAGATCTCTGCTCCAGCCAGGGTACCGCACCTCGGAGCTCAGCAGACTCGCCAAACACTGCACCAGACCGGCCATCACTCATGTCCCAGGATCTCTGGGGTAACTTGGAACCAGGACATTGACACTCAAGCCCGCAAGTGCCTCGGGCCATGTGCAGCCCACAGACTGATGGATGACTGGGGTGTAAAGCCCTTTCTGTCTGCGCCTGGTACAGAGTATGTAGGGATGTCATATTGCTGCTGCTGCTGCTGCTAAGTCACTTTAGTCGTGTCCAACTCTGTGTGACCCCATAGACAGCAGCCCACCAGGCTCCCCCGTCCCTGGGATTCTCCAGGCAAGAACACTGGAGTGGGTTGCCATTTCCTTCTCCAGTGCATGAAGGTGAAAAGTGAAACTGAAGTTGCTCTGTCGTCTGACCCTCAGTGACCCCATGGACTGCAGCCTTCCAGGCTCCTCCCTCCATGGGATTTTCCAGGCAGGAGTACTGGAGTGGGGTGCCACACCATGGACTGCAGACTTCCAGGCTCCTCCATCCATGGGATTTTCCAAGCAGGAGTACTGGAGTGGGGTGCCATCGCCTTCTCCGAATGTCATATTAGGGCCTCCCTGATAGCTCAGTTGGTAAAGAATTTGCCTGCATTGCGGAAGACCCTAGTTCGAGTCCTGGGTCAGGAAGATCCCCTGGTGAAGGGAAACACTACCCACTCCAGTATTCTGGCCTGGAGAATACCATGGACTGTATGGTCCATGGGGTCTCAGAAGAGTCAGACACATCTGAGGGACTTTCACTTCTCTTCACTTCATGTCATATTTGACTCAGACTACTAACTTCATGTGAGCACAAATACAAAACGTCAGAGGGAAAAACCAGCAAGTTCAGAACCTGTTTTTCCTTGGTTTATGTGTCTGGGATTTTAATTTAACAGCTTTTCAGCACAACCTCTTACTCTTGACTTCCTTACCCACAAAGACCTCTTGCTAGAAGCTGATGAGGGGTCTTTGGTTCTGTGAGAGACAGTGCAGAGGTTACTGATTTTAACAAACCACTGGTTTTAACTATGACTCACTTTCAATAAATGCCAGTTTCTTTATTCCAATGGGCTATGAAACATTCTTCAATCTTAGTTATTAAAGTCTTAGTGTTTTGTTTTGGTTAAATAATGAAAAGTATTTTTATCTCTTATTACTGGGTTTTCTTTTGCTTCTTTTCTTATAAACAAATTTGCAGAGTAAAAACAGAACCTACAAACTCATTTACACTGCATTATTTATATTACTTTAAAAATAAGAGTTTTCCTTTGTTCCCTTTTCATGTTGAGATTTGTAAAACAGCAAGGAGGAAGTTTCAAGATGCAGAATTATTACAGACTCTCAAGTATCAGATCAGTTCAGTTGCTCAGTCATGTCCGACTCTGTGACCCCATGAACCACAGCACGCCAGGCCTCCCTGTCCATCCCAAGTATCAGATTTGGTGAAATTGCACAGCCAGGCATTTAAAGTGGGAAAAACCGAAAGGAACTTACAGAAAGAGTTCCTGCTTTTATTCTCCACTCATAGTCACTCTAACAGTCCGTATAGGGGAAAACTGGCCAGTGTGCATTTCAGTATTGGGTAATGGGTAAGAAATACTTTATTCACACGAATGGGCGGTCTCATGGTGTGTGAGCAGTTATGTGAGTTGACCCAGCCTGGTGGGGTTGTCAGTTGCCAGGGGAGTCTTGGGGCTGAATTCACTGGACACCTGAGCCAGGGACCTGGGCGATGTTGCTTGGAACTGATTCTATTTCCTCTCACCCTGAGGGCCCCTCCTCACCACCACCACCACCACCACTCCCGCACCCCATAACCGGAGAGGCTGGAGTGTACAGATGAGACTTCAAAGAGGCTGGTTTGGCCTCTGAAAGGTGATGCATCGGCGTCTCAGTCATTCACACCTTAGTAAGAAACAGCTCATCTTGACAGAGATGACAGGCCCTTGACAGAGACCTGAGTTTGCCTGGAACTCAGGGGTGCTGATCCCCAGGAGGGCGCTGCGCGCACGCGGCTCACCGCCGGATGCACCGCCCTGCTCCGGCTCCTGGGAGGTGAGTCAGGGGGCAGGGCGTCCCGCCCTCACCGCCTGCGCCGCCCCCTTCTGCCGCTATAAGGGCCGCGCCCGGCCTGTCCCAGACCCCGCCCCGCCCAGGCAGCCCAGCAGCGGGTAAGGCTGGGCAGGGAGCTGGGCGGACGGGACAGGCTCGGGTCCGCTCGCGCCCCGCGGGGTCCGGCATCTGGCGGTCACCCCGGCCCGCTGTGCGCCCCTCGGAATCCCCGTGTCCGGCGGTCACCCCGCCCCCTGCCCTGCGCCCCGCGGGGCCGCCTGTGCGGCGGTCACCCCGGCCCGCCGTGCGCCCCGCGGAAACTCCTTGTCCGATGGTCACCCAGTCCCTTGGCCCGCGCCCCGCGGAGTCTCCTGTGCGGCGGTCACCCCGGCCCGCCGTGCGCCCGCCCCGGGGTCCCCGCGCCGCGTCCGGTCTTTCTAGGCCGGCGCCGGCCCGAAGGCGGAACCCAGCCCTTCTCCCCCTCCTCCCGAGCTGTTTGCGCGGTCCGGCCCAGGCCAAGCCGCTCCTCCTTCCTCTTTGCTGCTGCTGGAGGCGCGGGCGGCGATTTCTCAGCGACAGTAATAATTCAGCTGTGACTGGCATGCGGGGCAGCCGCCGGCCGATCCCCTTCCTCGCCCGAGTGTGGGGCTGAGAGCGAGGCCGGGCGGGGACAGGGGCCAGCTGATGGGCCAGGGCCAGCTGCTGCACCCTCAGACCCCGCTGCCCGCGGGAGGGACAGGGTTTCTGGTCACCTTCTCCCTGTCCAGCCGCTCGACCTGCCTCGGGGCCTGTGTTGGGTTTCCGAGCTCTCATATCCTGCGAGAATGGGGACAAGACCTCTCCAGACATCGGACAGTGAACCCCAAAACGAGGGTCATCCTGTCTCCTTGCTGGAATTTGCTTCATTGGTTGGCAGGTCGCCCTGATTTTCTAAGGGAAACTTGGATCCCATGTTGGTGCTGAGTCCTTGGCCAGTCTCCCCAGGCTCTCACATCTATGCCTGCGGGTTCTTGCCCTCCTCAAAAGAGAAGGAGAACATACAAGTTCCAGTGAACTTAAGGGGGGGTGGCCCAAGCTGAGAGGAGACGGGGGTGACCTTGTTGATTCACTTGTGTGGCCGTGGGCGGCTCAGGCTCTGCTCTGCGTTGCAGCCTCACCATGGAGCAGCTGAGCGCAGCGAACACCCGCTTCGCCGTGGACCTGTTCCTCACCCTGACCGAGCACAATCCTGCCGGAAACATCTTCATCTCCCCCTTCAGCATCTCGTCAGCGCTGGCCATGGTCTTTCTGGGGGCCAGAGGCGACACTGCGGCGCAAATGTCCAAGGTCAGCAGAAACTAGCCAGAATAGTCTGCTTTCCCCGCTGAGCCCTGCCGCTGCTGCTGCTGCTGCTAAGTCGCTTCAGTCGTGTCCGAGTCTGTGCGACCCCATAGACGGCAGCTTACCAGGCTCCTCCATCCATGGGATTTTCCAGGCAGGAGTACTGTAGTGGGGTGCCATTGCCTCAGCCGGGATCAAAGGCTGTACCTCTGAGCTCTTGCAGTGCATTTGTGGGCTTTCCAGATGGCTCAGTGGTCAAGAATCTGCCTGGAATGCAGGAAACTCAGGCAGACTCGGTTTCAATCCCTGGGCCTGAAAGATCCCCCTGGAGTAGGGCATGGTAGCCCACTCCAGTATCCTTGCCTGGAGAATCCCATGGACAGAGGAGCCTGGGGGGCTGCAGGCCACGGGGTCACAAAGAGTCGGACAAGACTGAAGCGACTTAGCAGGCATTCGTGCACAGTGCGTCTGTAGAACTGTGTCTCAGTGTTCAGCGTTGTGTGTCACGTTATACGTTACACTTCATGAGTTCAGACTTCCAGAAAAAGCCCCAGGGAAAATCCACTTGGATGCAGGCTGTCTTTATGATCCAGTCTCTTCTGAGCACCTGCGATGGGGTGGCTCTAGTTGTAAAGATCCCTCCTGCTAATGCAGGAGATGTGAGAGCCTCAGATTCAGTCCTTGGGTCGGGAAGATCCCCTGGAGGAGGAAATGGCAGCTCACTCCACTATTCTTGCCTGGAGCCCATAGAGTCACAGAGTCAGACAGGACTGAAGCAACCTCGCATGGATGCATGCATGAGACAGTGTTTTTGGTTGGGCTGAGCAAGTGTGAAGTGTGGAGTGTTAGTCGCTCAGTCGTGTCTGACTCTTTGAGACCCCATGGGCTGTAGCCCACCAGGCTCCTCTGTCCAAGGGGATCCTCCAGGCAAGAATACTGGAGTGGGTTGCCATTTCCTCCTCCAGGGGATCTTCCCGACCCAGGGATCGAATCCAGGTCTTCTGCATTGCAGGCAGATTCTTTACCACCTGAGCTACTGGGGAAGCCCAGTGGAGTCTCCCACATTTGGGGAAATCACAGGGGTCAGCTCGTGCCAAGTGCAATGGGTGAGCCTCGCCCTGGGACACCCGCCTGTGTGACCACGGTGTCTCCCCCGGGCTGAGGACAGAGCAGTGAGAAGACTGGCCGCCCCGCCGCCTGCTGCTTCTGCCCCAGCATCGCCCGCTGGCTCTCACAGGCACCTCCTCCCCCAGGACCGTCTGCTTTCTGCTTTGCCTGTGATGCCGGCTCCTCCCTCCAGCAGCGCCTGTGGGTCTTGTTCCTTGTGAGCATAATGAGGCCTAGTGGAGAGGTCCAGGGGCCACGAGAGTGTCCGGCCCTGTGCTCCTGGGCCTGGCCCAGGCGTGTCCTGTGTGAGCAGGAGGGCCCTTCAGGGAGACGGAGAGGCGACGCGGAGACTCCGCCTGTCCTTGGGGGGTGCGGAGGGCACCCGTGTGCTGGGCCTGCTTTATTCTGAGTGGGGAACTCTGGCTTTCCTCGAAAGAAAGGGCGTCCGCGAAGGTCTTTCTAATGTCCAGGCCACTGGTCATGCTGCACCTAGAGCCAGGGAAGGTCCAGCCCGGATTCAGGTTCACCAGCCTGTTGCAGCTGCAACAAGTACAAGTGTTTGTACTTGATGGAAAACCAACGGTTTTCATCACTGTAGATACAGAAGCATTTGAAAGTTTTCAAAAATCTACTTAAAAAAAAAAGAAAGAAAAAAACCTTGGTACTAGTAACTGTTAGTTGCCCCTGCAAGGTAATCTGAGCTTCTGTTTTGAGGTTTTCCAGGAACTTCACAACCTCAGTGAAGAGCAGTCTTAGGTTCTTACCCCGTTTCCCTGAGGAGACAGATCACAGAGCCCACACACACGCCCCACGTGTCAGGGGGAGACCGGCCTTTGCACACGGGAGAGCTTTGCTCTTTGTGCCCTAAAAGGAGGAACCAGCCCAGGCCGCATAAAACCATCAAGTGGCTCTTGGTATAACAGATATGTGGAGAGTTAAACTTTGTCCAGTGTTAAGTTTAATGAAATTGTTTTTAAGCAAGTGAGTTACTGACGCTGGCAAGGCAATAACAAACCTCTCAGTCTCTACTACCTTTGTGTTCTTGCATAGCTGATGATTCTTGTGTCTACTGTTTATTTCTGAGAACTCTCAGGAGAAGTCTACTTGTACAAATATGGACATGCCATTTATGATTGGGGGAAGCAGGCTTGTATACATGTTTAGTTTAGTAACCACTCATATTTGTGCAACTGTAATTATATCAAAAAGTGATGCTGAAGGGCAGCTTTCAATATACTATGTTTCACAAAGCGAATACGTTTTGGATTTTGCTGATCTATAATTAGTACTAAAACATATTAATTTGATGGAAGCAAATTCCAAGGAACCGGGTTATAATTTCAAAATCCATGGTTATAGAAAGAATATTTCCTTTATTTTAGGCTCTGCATTTCGAAGGAGTTGAGATTCATTCGGGATTTCAGAGTCTGAATGCTGATATCAACAAGCGTGGTGCTCCGTACACTCTGAAACTTGCCAACAGGTTATTCGGAGAGAAGAGTTACGATTTCCTCCCTGTGAGTGGTTTGCTCTTCGTGTTCTCAAACTCGAAAGACAATGCAGACTTTTTGCCCAGCACAATCAAGTCACACAAACCAGTTTTAATTTTTATAAACATTCAGAAAAATAATCCAGAATGAAAACATAACCAACAGCATTCGCCTTGGCGGATGTGATTTCGTTTTCTCATCCCCACAGTGAAAAGGTCAGCCCTGGCTGCTCTACTAGAGAAATCCAGACTGAAGCCCGTCATTCATGTCCAAGTACAGCCAGTGTTTGCTCGTTTATGACAGTGTTAGTCAGAGAATAGAAAAGAATCGGTAAATTTCGTGCAACACCAAAACTACTAGGCTACACTCGTAAGAGTGGTTAGGATGGTCAAGTCAATGCTACGTGTTTTTCACCAGAGTAAAAAAAAGTAGAAGAGCTAGAATTTTTGTTGTTACCATGAAATATGCCTTTGGGGATTATTCCTGTTGCTTTTAAGGATTTTGGAGAACCACCTCTGTATGGAGAAGGACTTACGACACCTCCTGTTTCTTTTCTTAAACAGGAGTTCTTAGCTTCAACGCAGGAAATGTACAGTGCTGAGCTGGCCAGTGTGGATTTTCTGCGGGCCCCCGAGGACGCGAGGAAGACCATAAACTCGTGGGTCAAAGAGCAGACGGGAGGTGAGCGAGGGCGGCGCTGGCTGTCCGCCAGGCCCTTCCTTCCCTCCGCCCGCCTCCCCCTTCGGGGACCCTCCCCTCCCTCGCCTCTCAGCCTGACCCTGGGGTCCACCCCTGCCCAGGCCGGTCAGCTTTCAAACTCAGGAATCTCTCCAAGTGGAGATGTAAACATGGTGTAACTGAAGATGCTGCAGCTTCTTCCCTGTAAGCTCCCCAAACTGCGCTTAAAAGTTGAAACTAACATCGACTGTAGAATAAACGGATGAAAACCTCGTGATCCAATGTCTACAAGCCGCTGTGGCCAGGAGTGTTTCCGCCAACACCTCATCTAAGGAGTCAGGCTGTGTCTTTCGTTCGTGTCCCTGTCGTAGTCACGGAATGGTCAAGGCACCCACAGGACACCTGTCCCTTCCACACCCACAGCGGCCGTCACAGCCACACGCACCACGAGTGGGCCATGTGTCCACGGAGGAGCTGTCCTACCTCTTAGACGTCTGTTAAAAGCTTCCCGGTGGGAGTTAGGCGACCACTTGGATGATCTGAAGAAGCAATTTACTTCTTAGTGACTAGAAACACTTTGGTTAAGAAATTTTTCCTTTCCTGATAAAGAATGGCCTGTCTCCAAATGAGGCCTGCTGATTATCATACATCCCAGAAAAGGAGATTTTTCCTGTTTTTAGCCCTTTAACCCAATACCTTGTTTCGAAGCATCGCCCCCCCCCCCCCGCCCCGGGGGTAGTTTGTGTTTCCCCTCATCCGCCCTCGAGTTGTCTGGTCTTAATTGTGGCGTGTGCTCTCCAGGTGTGGTGTGTGGGCTTAGCTGCTCCGAGACTTGTGGGATCCTAGTTCCCCAACCAGGGATGCAAGGAAAGCAGATTCTTAGCCACCCAACCACCAGGGAAGTCCTTCCGAGCCGGTTCATCTCCAGTGGGAGCACCCCGGGGCCTTAGCTTAGTGCCATTTGACAGGACTTTGGGTAGAAGGAAGCGTTTGAATTGCATTTCAGTGCTAATCAAGTGTGTTAGTCACTCAGTCGTGCCCGACTCTTTGTGACTCCATGGATTGCTGCCCACCAGGCTCCTCCGTCCATGGAATTTTCCAGGCAAGCATATTGGAGTGGGTTGCCATTTCCTTCTCTGTGGGTCGTTCCCAACCCACGGATTGAACCCCAGTCTCTTGCACTGCAGGCAGATTCTTTACCAACTGAGCTATGAGGGAAGCCTAGTGCTGATCAAAGGTCCCTTCAAATTTGGAATTCTGATAGGTGGGTTTTTAAAAAGCTAAGTTTGTCTTTTTAGGGAAAATTCCGGAGCTGTTGGCCTCAGGTATGGTTGACAGCTTGACGAAGCTGGTGCTGGTGAACGCCATCTATTTCAAAGGGAAGTGGCAGGAGAAGTTCATGGTGGAGGCCACCAAGGATGCGCCTTTCAGACTGAATAAGGTGAGGCCGGATGGCTGTCTGGATGACTCTGTGCTCCGAAGCCACGCGGATAATGATGGGCGATCTGTGGTCTGATTGTTCAGAAAGAAACGAAAACGGTGAAGATGATGTATCAGAAGAAGAAGTTTCCCTTCGGCTACATCAAGGACCTTAAGTGCCGGGTGCTGGAGCTGCCCTACGAGGGCAAGGACCTCAGCATGGTCATCCTGCTGCCGGACGACATCCAGGACGAGGCCACGGGGCTGAAGAAGGTGCGGCCCCACTCCCCGCGTGGTGCCCGGACTGTGTGTGTGTGTGTGTGTGTGTGTGTGTGTGTGTGTGTGTGGGGAAGAGGCAGGAGTGTGAAGACGGCAGTTTTTCTTCCGTGTGTCTGCCCTGTTGGGTGCTTTGCCCTTCTCCTCCTAACTAAACTTCCTGTTGGTCTGGTATTAGCCGTCTGCAGCTACAGCATGCGTTAGAACCTGGCTGTTCCTGCTCTCAGCTGTATTTGCATGGTTGTCCCTTCCTGACTGTAACAGGGACAGTCCGGGATTAGCAGCATCAGCAGGGCAGTGCGGCGTGGCTCTGTCCCAGTGGAGCAGCAGTAACAGGGCGGCCGCAGGAGCTGGGCTCACGCAGCTCACCCTGTGCGCCCGGCGTTCTCTGTGGGGCGGTCCGGCACCTGCAGCAGGGCTCGAGCGTGTGCTACGGTTTCCCCACTTTAGACGAGGGACTCGGTCCGTCTCTGGTTTTACCAGTGTGCTGCTTGTTGTTGTTCAGTCAATAAGTCGTGTCCGACTCTGTGCGACCCCGTGGACTGCAGCACACCAGGCTTCCCTGGCCTTCACTGTCTCCCAGAGCTTGCTCAAACTCATGTCCGTCGAGTCGGTGATGCCATCCAACCATCTCATCCTCTGTCATCCCCTTCTCCTCCCGCCCTCAATCTTCCCAGCGTCAGGGTCTCTTCCAATAAGTCGGCTCTTTGCATCAGGTGGCCTAAGTATTGGAGCTTCAGCTTCATGAGCTATGTCTATCAGGACAACTTCAGCTGTGGGAGGTTTGCGGATAACCACAGTGACCACTGGGACTCAGATAAATAGAAGACATAGAAGAAAGCTTTAAAAATTACCCCGTATCACTCAGTCAGTTAGGGTGGTAACAGCCATGGTGGCGGTGGTCCAGCGTGGCAGAGGCTCAGTCAGTCCTGGGTGAGGGCGGGTGGTTCCCGGGCCTTGTCTCCATACGGGGCCTTGGTGCCCGGGAACACGGTTCTGTGTATTCTCACCGTCAGTCCTGGGTAAGGGCGGGTGGTTCCCGGGCCTTGTCTCCGTACGGGGCCTTGGTGCCTGGGAACACGGTTCTGTGTATTCTCACCAGCAGCCAGAAAGGCGTGAAGTCCCCAAGTGGGACCTGTTTTGGTGCAAACATGAAGGAAACCAGTGAGCAGTGGGTAGGAGGGTCCGTTCATCTAAAGAATGCCTTATTGACTGACTTCCATAGAATGGTTTCAGCTCTTCTTTTTGCCCATTCTATTCCAGATTGAGCAACAGCTGACTCTGGAGAAGCTGCGGGAGTGGACCCGACCCGAGAGCCTAGACCTCCTTGAGGTCAGGGTCCAGCTGCCCAGGTTCAAGCTGGAGGAGAGTTACGACCTCCAGGAGCCCCTGGCCCGCCTGGGTGCGCGGGATCTCTTCAGCAGCAAGGCAAACCTGTCTGGCATGTCGGGGGCCAAGGACCTCTTCATATCCAAGGTGGTCCATAAGTCCGTCGTGGACGTGAACGAGGAGGGCACGGAGGCGGCGGCCGCCACGGGGGCCATCGCCGAGTTCGCCATGCTCGTGCCGGAGGAGGAGTTCATTGCCGACCACCCTTTCATCTTCTTCATCCGGCACAAGCCCTCCTCGAACATCCTGTTTCTAGGCAGGCTTTCCTCCCCATAGAGGCTAGAGACGTTAATGCAAGGTCAAGCCTAAGCTCTTTGCCTGCCCTTTAGATGGGGACCATTCGCATGTATCTTTACCCATAAAGTACTATTCGATAATGAATCTTTAATCTCCTTTGTAAGCTCAGCTGTGTTGGCTGTTCACACTTGGCATGGGTATCTCTTCTTCTTTTTTTATACTGAAAAAATCCCGTGATTTCTCTTGAATGCACTGAGTTAAAAAAAGAGAAAAATCATATGTGTAGATCCTTGACAATGTAGCAGTCTAGGAAGTTGCTATACTTTCCTGAGAGCTGGGGGGGACAGTGGTCACGCCGTCATCTGTTTTTAGAGATAGACTTTTGGAAGCCGCGGTAGAGAGATGTCCTGATAGCTGAGGGGAGGCACAACAGATACTCAGTTGAAATACAGGCTAGCACCCCCATTGAGGGCCAGGGTTATGAGACAGCCTTGCCTTGGTGAGGTCTCTGACCCTGTGTCCAGCCCTCCGACCTGGCCGTAACCCACGCTCTCCCTTGTCTGTTCTCCCTCACTCCTCCGGATGCGTGCTATGAGGGGCACAAGGAGTCAGGCAGTAGATGTCTTATCAGGAAAGAAGCCAAGAAATGGCAACAGGATCTCACTGCTCTCTGCCTTCTCCCGTGTTTTCTGATGAAGGCTCTTGATGTCCATCATCTGGCACACGTTTTTATGGTCACAGGACAGCTTTATGCAAGGCTGTGGAGGAAGACGGTGGCCGGGTGCTATTTGATGGATGTCAACCTTTGTCAATGTTCTTCTTGGAATGTGCCTTGAATTGCTGCTTCTTGCTCTCGTGAAGCTGGTGGGTTGGTTAATAAAGTTTCCTAAGATCGTGCAAACCAGACTGACCTCAGTCCTCTTATTTCTCCCTGATCTCGGGCAAGCCAAGACTGCAGAAGCGGGTTCTTGGCCTGACCTGTGCTTACATCTGGCTGATACGGAGTGACTGCACAGGACAGCAACAGAATCGCAGCAGGCCTCACGTTGGCAGGCGCTTCTCCTCCTTTCTCACGGTTCTCCCTAGCGCCTGCCATCCAAGGCCTCGTGGCTACAGGGGCCAGGAGGACCGCCGCAGCGGTCTGTCCCTCTTTGCTCCTCAGTCCAACATCCACTCAGCGATTTAGAGTAGGTCGTGTTGATCGAGTTACGTGGGCCCAAGCAGCTCTGCTCAAATCCTCCCTTTCTGTGTTTAAGGGAACAGGCCCCTGGACTACCATCAGCTGTTGAAGTCAGAACAACTAGGAGATACGAGAGCAGGGACTAGATCTGATTCTTTTTTTTTTTTCTGGTCTCGCTGCCCGTAGCCACCAGGGACGGAACCGTGCCCTTGTGGCCCTGGCAATGAGAGTGTGGCGTCCCAACCACTGGGCCACCAGGGAAGTCCCCCGGTTCATATTTGATGTGGACAACGTCCACCTCTCATAATGATGAGTGAGATAACCCAGAAATGTCTGGAGACCAACTGGAAAACCAAAAAAATACATGGCAGCCCCTCGGGGGAAGGTTGACTTGATCGTGGAGAAACACTGGGCCCGAGACCCAGCAAGGGCTGGGGCATCTCCCAACCCAGAACAGATCTATGAGGAGTGACGTGGGGGTTTTGGCACTGTGCTAGGCTAGGGAGGCTGTGTTTGGACCCATCAAGAGTGAGGGCCCCATTCAACCTCCTGCCACCCTAAGGTATGAGCGAACCATTGCAGAATGCAGCCCTGCTGAAGTCGTCAGACAGCCTGGAAAATTCCAGGCCCTATAATTGGGTTATTCATCCTGGTTTGCTACAACCCAGAGGCAGAAAGATTACCCATAAATTTCAAATGACTTTTTATAAGCAGCTTTTCTTATACAACATCCAGTATACGATCGAAAGTAACTGGATGGGTGCCACCTGGTCTGTCCTGAAGACACCCTCCTGAGCCATGACAACATAAACCAGCACACAGAGACACAGAGGATAGAAGCGCAGGTCCTGAGGCACCCGCTATTAGAACCATCACACACAAATCACAAAACAACACTGTCATCCCTGATCAGCAAGCCAAGACAAGGGTAAACATTTCAGCGGATAACTGGAAGCTTAAATCAGTCTGAAAAGTGAGACAGAAATTCTAGCGCTCAAAAACACAGTTAAGAATGAAGTATGTAATAGATAAGATTTATTAGCAAATTACAGATGGCAAGAGAGAGAAACTATGGTCAGATCAGGAAAAATTATCCACAACTTCTTTCAGAAAGAAAAATGTAATCCAGAAAGACAAAAGGATGGAAAAAATGCAAAAGGGAAGATAAAAAACCCAGAGAAGTCAGTAAGAAGACACTTCAGAGGAAAAGAAGGGGGAAAAAAAGGAGTCTGGGCAGTGGTGGTCGGTGGTTTCGTTGCCAAGTGGTGACCGACTCTTGCAACCCCATGGACTGTAGGCTCGCCAGCTTCTTCTGTCCATGGGATTTCTCAGGCAAGAATACTGGAGTGGGTTGCCATTTTCTCCTCCAAGGGATCTTCCCAACCCTGGGATTGAGCCCGTGTCTCCTGCATTGCAGGCAGATTCTTTCCTGCTGAGCCACCTGGGAAGCCCTGTCTAGGGCAGAATCATGTTTAAAGAGCTGACATTCAACATGATTTCAAACAGATACGTCAGTTTCCAGATTCCAAGTCCCACATGGGGCCAGGCATGGTGCTCCACATGCGATGTTTGTACTCTAAGGTGAGCAGTCTGGTCTTCAGGCTGCAGACCGGAGGGAGGAAGCTGCCTGGGGCCTTGGAGTAGACGTCCTCCTGATGCGTCACCAAGAACTGCCCAGGGGGATTTGAGTGCACTCAAAGCTTTTGGAAGAGATGCTCGCCCTTCACTGGTAGTACTGTGTTTTCTCGCTCAGCTGTGAAGCTCAGCCAGTTTAAAGGAAATCTTCAATAACTTTGCAATCTCAAACATGCTCACGTTTGAGACGCAGCATATAACCTGGGGTTGCCTGGGAAGAGTGGGTGGACGGCCCTGCGGCGGGACCTGCCGAGCTATCACATCTCCAAGGCACATCTCCAGTGCCCCAGCCCCTCCCGGGTCACTGCTAAGAGCCGAGATCTCTGCACACAAGGATGCCAGAGGAGCATCTGTCAGTTCAGAAACCTCCCAGGACTTCCGAAGGATCTCATACTTTGACCTCGGAAAGTGGATGGCTCCGAGACACATACGGGTTATAAAGTGGAAAAGCATTTCTTCATCTAACCTCTTGGGGTTCAAATTACATGCAAGGAATTGTGACACCGGATACTTTCCGACCTGAAAAAACAGTTGGTGGCTTGTGTGACCGCAGCCCCGCCACAGGGTATGGCAGAGCCCTGTGGAATGAGGAAACCAGTCTCTGCCAACAGGTGAGGTGTGGTGTGCCGTCTCACGGAGTCGAGGAACAAAGGTGAGTTTCCAGCTCACGGGGAGACCGAGAACAGCCAGCCTGCACAGCAAGAGAGAGTTCCTCAAGGAGGTGTTCCTGAAGTTCTTGCACGAGCCCTTCCTGTGTTTTGCAAATGTCTGTTACAACAAATCCTGGTAGTAAGATCTTTGCTTCAGCCGATACACAAAAGTTTCCTGTAAATTAGAAGTGTCAATGTTTTATTATTGCACAATATTTTAAAAAGTCAGTTTTCAAAGAATAAACGCATTGCAAATTCAGTGTTCTGTGCAAAGTTTGTTACATTAGGAAATGGGGTAAAAATTGGTAAAAAATATTCAGGAATTTGTGTAACAACTTTCCCTTTTTAAAGTAAACCCAGCTGTTTATCAAGGCAAAACAGCAGATGCTTAAAATTTTCAATTGGTCTCCTATGACCTCACTATATCAAAAGGTAAGGACTCTGGTGGAATCTTTTGGCAGCCCCTCCAGGCTTGTGGGACCTACCAGGGATGAGGCCGTACCGCTGCAGTGGAAGCGTGGAGTCCTAACCACTGGATTGCCACGGAATTCCCGTTCGTGGCTTTTAAACTCATTAATTCTTACTGTATTTTATGTCCTACACTATTTGCTGCTGTTGCTTGCTGAACTAATTTTCAAAAATTGATGCTTTTTCATCATTGTGGGTATTTTTAATTAAAATATATTTACTCCACAAGTGAGTTAACTCAAGTGGACAGTAATGTCCACTGAGGAGACAGTCACCCCCAAGGAGTCAGCAGAGCAGAGCGTGAGAGCTGAGGCGAGGGCGAGGCAGCCGAGGCGTCCCCAGAGCGGGCTCCGGGAATTCCGGGACCTGACTGCCCACGCGGTCCACTCTGTTCTCTCTATTGCCTTGGATGACGTTTGCTCGTTCCATCATCGCAGCCATCAATTTTCCTAACTAGGGATCACATTTATTTGACTTCAGAAAGCTCATAAACACATTAAAAAAGTCTGTATTTTGATAAATGCCATTTTTGAGGCATCAACCAGTGTTTACACGGTACCTTCCACACCTGTAAGTAGGGTAGCTCAGACATGTTCCACAAAGTGAACTCACCCGTGTATTCAACACTCACAGCAAGAAACAGTGATCTCTCAGCCTTCTGAAGACCACAGCCCTGCGGGTGCCCTCTCCTCTACTTTCTACAGACCTGGAGGAGTCTTTTCTGTGTACTCTGAGTTTACTTAATCTTACATTTTGTGGGTATATACACACATTGTGTGGTGTCAGTCTCTGTCGTGTCCAACTCTTTGTGACCCTGTGGACTGTAGCCCGCCGGGCTCCTCTGTCCATGGGGTTCTCCAGGCAAGAATACCGGAGTGTGTTGTCATTTCCTTCTCCAGGGATCTGCCTGACCCAGGGATCAAACCCGGCTTTGCCGCATTGCAGGAAATTCCCTCTTTACCACTGAGCCACCAAGGAAACCCAGTGACTAACACACACACAACACACTGTATGTGGAGCCCGTGATAAGTCTGTTTTGAATGACATCTTGCCTTGCGGAGGAAGCATCAGCCTTGAGGATGGAAGGTCTGTACTGGCTGTGTGCTCCCGTGATGATAAAACACTCCCCAGATAAACGACAGGGTCCTGCTGGAGAGCAGAGGGACCCATATTCAACACCCTCTGATGAACCGTATGGGAAAGAATACGAACAACTACACGCGTCTGCGTGTGTGCCCGGGTCACACTGCGGCACAGCGGAAGCCAACACCTCCTAAACCAGCCACACGCCAGTCAAACGAAAAATAAACATTCCTCCAATGAAGCACTTGGTTTCGGTCTCTGGCCGGCTCTTCTCTCCTGGGTGTTAAGAAAGACTCTGAGTGTGAGCAGCTCTGTGACCAGTTACACAGGAAACTTCTCTTTCTGAGCAGATCAACCAGTTTTGTTACAACAATGAATAAAGCTCTTGGTAAGCCTTCTTTGCTTACAGCAAGGTCCATATTTACGGAACGGGGTGGGGAGCTCAATGCTTTGGTTCTTTGGAGAACTGTTTGCCGTTACCCCTCCCTACACAGACATTTTCCAGCTCAGGGACTTACAGGCTGTTACTGAAGATGGCTCGTGGGTTATTACTCACGACGGCTCTGTCTCTTTGACAACCAGGCATGTTGCCTGGCAACAATTTCCTTGTTGCTTTCACATCTCCCTTTATCTCTGCTTCTACATCTTCGGCAAACCCGTCCCTCTTCTGCTCCCTCCCACACAGAATGAAGTCCCTGCACCCTCCTGAGTTACCAGGCGGGAGTGGCAGACCCACGGGGCTTACTTCCGAGAGGCTGGGTGCTTCGCTGCTGCAAGTGCATCTTGGCTTGGAAGCTTTGTGGGGAATCTTTAAAGCACCACTGGTGAGGCCAGCGGCAGAGTGCACGGTCGGCCCGGGACCGGGGAGGAGAGGGGAGGTTCGAGTTCGGGTTCAGGGTCACGAGCTGTGCGGAGCTGGTCCAGGACTGGATTTTCCGGGGTGGGCAGGGGGCACAGGAAGAGCGTGGTGCTTGGAGTTTCTGACACAGAGCGACAAGGCACGTTCCCCTTCTCTAGTGGCAAAAGGGAAAAAACCTTAGCCGATTCTTAAGCAGCTGTCCTTCAGACCTGGAGCACGGACTGTACCCAAAGCAGGCTGGGCTGAGCCAAGGAGGAAGTCTGCTTGCCTGCAGCTTGTCCTGGGGGTCCCGGCTCCTCTGCTGGCAGACCCTCTGACTCACGCTGAGAGTCTCCGGCTAAGCTATATCGCTGCCTTAAAAAACCAGGTGGGCTTTAAAATAAAATGCTTGCTCCAGGAGGAACAGTCCTCAGGTACCGCTGACTCCTAGCGGAGGTCAGACATCACAGCTTGGTGGGACTGGGGCTCTGCGGGCAAGCCTGGTGGGAGACAGGCCATGAGAGCCCTGGGCTCTGGGGGGACGACCAGACGGTGGGCCCTCGTGGGTCTGTGCCTCCAGGGACAAGGACACTCGGGGGGACATCGCTCTCCTCTGTCGTGCTTTGAGGGCTCGGTCACAAGCAGCCAAGGGTGCCAGCTGCTCCTCGCCTGTGTCTGGCCTCAGTCACGCACACGTGCCTCCTCATACGCGTGTGTCTGTGTGTTTGCCCGTGTTCTCCGTCAGGGCTGTGCCCCAGCCCCCGGGGACGTGTGACAACATCTGACGTTCAGCGCTGCCGCGACCTGGGGCAGCGGGAGGCACCAGGGCCTCGAGCGGCTGGAGGCCAGGATTCGGGAACGCCCTGCAGCGCACAGGGCGGCCCCACACCCAGCGCACCCTGCCCTCGGGTGTCAGCGGCGCCCGGGTGAGAAACCCTCCTCTGCGGAGACAGGGCCATCCGTGCCCTGACCTTGCTCCAGGATGCTGGCTCCTGCACCTGGACCCGTGGACTCACTTACCCACGCGCCCTGTCCACATGCCTCCTCCCCCGAGTCTTCTCTGCGCACAGGATGTTCTCACCTCTGCCCTTGACCTCTGTGCTTCTGCGAACACTGAGCAGACCCTTCTCTGAACCACCACCAGGGACCCTCTTTAAGTTGCTAATAGAGGGTCAGCTCCTGGAAGGCAAAGACCCACTTGCTTCTCGTTTTTGTCCCTTCTTCAGATCCTCGTAATCCAACTAAACTACAGAGCAGACCATGAGAAGCGCTGTGACGTGGAAGCTGCTGTACCAGCCCGGCTGAGTGTAAAGGGGGGAGAGGTCACTTCCGAGTGAGAGACGTCCCCCGGGGTGGCATCGGGCCGAGCCTGCCCGTTACTGGCACATGTACCGTTTGACATGAAGTGCCAGCTCTTTCACAATTACTCGTACAAGTATTTTAGTTACAATTTTAGAGCACATTTGTCCTGCCGTAAGCTCAGATGACCATTATATCTACTACTGTGGGCAGGAATCCCTCAGAAGAAATGGAGTAGCCATGATGGTCAACAAAAGAGTCCGAAATGCAGTTCTTGGATGAAATCTCAAAAACGACAGAATGATATCTGTTCGCTTCCAAGGCAAACCATTCAATATCACAGTAATCCAAGTCTGTGCCCCAACCAGTAACACTGAAGAAGCTGAAATTGAACGGTTCTATGAAGACCTACAAGACCTTTTAGAACTAACACCCAAAAAAGATGTCCTTTTCATTATAGGGGACTGGAATGCAAAAGTAGGAAGTCAAGAAACACCTGGAGTAACAGGCAAATTTGGCCTTGGAATACGGAATGAAACAGAGCAAAGACTAATAGAATTTTGCCAAGAAAATGCACTGGTCATAACAAACACCCTCTTCCAACAACACAAGAGAAGACTCTATACATGGACATCACCAGATGGTCAACACCGAAATCAGATTGATTACATTCTCTGCAGCCAAAGATGGAGAAGCTCTATACAGTCAGCAAAAACAAGACCAGGAGCTGACTGTGGCTCAGACCGTGAACTTCTTATTGCCAAATTCAGACTGAATTGAAGAAAGCAGGGAAAACCACTAGACCATTCAGGTATGACCTAAATCAAATCCCTTATGATTATACAGTGGAAGTGAGAAATAGATTTAAGGGCCTAGATCTGATAGATAGAGTGCCTGATGAGTTATGGAATGAGGTTCGTGACATTGTGCAGGAGACAGGGATCAAAACCATCCCCATGGAAAAGAAATGCAAAAAAGCAAAATGGCTGTCTGGGGAGGCCTTACAAATAGCTGTGAAAAGAAGAGAAGCGAAAAGCAAAGGAGAAAAGGAAAGATATAAACATCTGAATGCAGAGTTCCAAAGAATAGCAAGAAGAGATAAGAAAGACTTCCTCAGCGATCAATGCAAAGAAATAGAGGAAAACAACAGAATGGGAAAGACTAGAGATCTCTTCAAGAAAATTAGAGATACCAAGGGAACATTACATGCAAAGATGGGCTTGATAAAGGACAGAAATGGTATGTACCTAACAGAAGCAGAAGATATGAAGAAGAGATGGCAAGAATACACAGAAGAACTGTACAAAAAAGATCTTCACGACCCAGATAATCACGATGGTGTGATCACTGACCTAGAGCCAGACATCCTGGAATGTGAAGTCAAGTGGGCCTTAGAAAGCATCACTACGAACAAAGCTAGTGGAGGTGATAGAATTCCAGTTGAGCTATTCCAAATCCTGAAAGATGATGCTGTGAAAGTGCTGCACTCAATATGCCAGCAAATTTGGAAAACTCAGCAGTGGCCACAGGACTGGAAAAGGTCAGTTTTCATTCCAGTCCCAAAGAAAGGCAATGCCAAAGAATGCTCAAACTACTGCACAATTGCACTCATCTCACATGCTAGTAAAGTAATGCTTAAAATTCTCCAAGCCAGGCTTCAGCAATATGTGAACCATGAACTTCCAGATGTTCAAGCTGGTTTTAGAAAAGGCAGAAGAACCAGAGATCAAATTGCCAACATCCGCTGGATCATGGAAAAAGCAAGAGAGTTCCAGAAAACCATCTATTTCTGCCTTATTGACTATGCCAAAGCCTTTGATTGTGTGGATCACAATAAACTGTGGAAAATTCTGAAAGAGATGGGAATACCAGACCACCTCACCTGCCTCTTGAGAAATTTGTATGCAGGTCAGGAAGCAACAGTTAGAACTGGACATGGAACAACAGATTGGTTCCAAATAGGAAAAGGAGTACGTCAAGGCTGTATATTGTCACCCTGCTTATTTAACTTATATGCAGAGTACATCATGAGAAATACTGGACTGGAAGAAACACAAGCTGGAATCAAGATTGCCGGGAGAAATATCAATCACCTCAGATATGCAGATGACACCACTCTTATGGCAGAAAGTAAAGAGGAACTAAAAAGCCTCTTGATGAAGATGAAAGTGGAGAGTGAAAAAGTTGGCTTAAAGCTCAACATTCAGAAAACAAAGATCATGGCATCCGGTCCCACCACTTCATGGGAAATAGATGGGGAAACAGTGGAAACAGTGTCAGACTTTATTTTTCTGGGCTCCAAAATCACTGCAGATGGTGACTGCAGCCATGAAATTAAAAGACGCTTACTCCTTGGAAGGAAAGTTATGACCAACCTAGATAGCATATTCAAAAGCAGAGACATTACTCTGCCAACAGAGGTTTGTCTAGTCAAGGCTATGGTTTTTCCTGTGGTCATGTATAGATGTGAGAGTTGGACTGTGAAGAGGGCTGAGAGCCGAAGAATTGATGCTTTTGAACTGTGGTGTTGGAGAAGACTCTTGAGAGTCCCTTGGACTGCAAGGAGATCCAACCAGTCCATTCTAAAGAAGATCAGCCCTGGGATTTCTTTGGAAGGAATGATGCTAAAGCTGAAACTCCAGTAGTTTGGCCACCTCATGCGAAGAGTTGACTCACTGGAAAAGACTCTGATGCTGGGAGGGATTGGGGGCAAGAGGAGAAGGGGACGACAGAGGATGAGATGGCTGGACAGCATCACTGACTCGATGGACATGAGTCTGAGTGAACTCCGGGAGTTGGTGATGGACAGGGAGGCCTGGCGTGCTGCGATTCATGGGGGCGCAGAGTCAGACACGACTTGAGTGACTGATCTGATCTGATCTGAAGCTTAGATTGAAAGCTCTCCCACGGCTCTCTATATTCCCAGCACTCACACGTTAAATCTGTTAGAGAATAAATAAATGCGTATAATCAGGTAACTGGGTTCGGTGACCCTGAGGGGTTTAGACGGAGACACGAGGCTGTGAGGTGGAGACTGGAGGGAGGTGGTCTCTGCTTCCTCCTTCTCCACTCGGCCTGAAGGCAGCCTCTCTGGGCTTTTCTCCAGCGAACCCGTGTCTCCCGTAGAGACGCCGGGGGGACTTTATGATGTCGTGGGGCCTTGAGTGCCGAGTCAGGAGAGGAGGGAACTTGTTGATCACACACGTACCGGAAGGAGGCAGCTCTCAGGCCGAACTCTCCTTAGCCACAACCTACTGCTATTGTTTCAAATACATTCCTCCTAACAAGATTTTTACTCGAGTACTCTTGCCTGGAAAATCCCATGGGCGGAGGAGCCTGGTAGGCTACAGTCCATGGGGTTGTGAAGAGTTGGACACGACTGAGCAACTTCACTTTCAGTTTCCACTTTCATGCATTGGAGAAGGAAATGGCAACCCACTCCAGTGTTCTTGCCTGGAGAATCCCAGGGACGGGGGAGCCTGGTGGGTGGCCGTCTATGGGGTCACACAGAGTTGGAAACGACTGAAGCGACTTAGCAGCAGCAGCAACAACATTTTTGTGTATCTATTTATGGCTGCGTCAGGCCTTCGTAGCCGTGTGGGCTCCTCTCTAGCTGCAGTGCTCAGGATTCCCATCATGGCCGCTTCCCTCGCTGCCGACTGTGGGCTCAGGGGCAGGCTCAGGGCTTGAGGGGCCTGCGCTGAACTCCCCCCAGCACGTGGGGTCTTCCCGGACCAGGAATCAAACCCGAGTCCCTTGCGTTGGCAGGCGGATTCTTGACCCCCAGGCCACCAGGGAAGTCCCCTGGTGTCGAGTTTTGTAATGTGCTGGTTTTTTGTTTGTTTCAGGCAGAAGCGCTGTCAGGACAGGCACGTGAGGAGATGGCCTCTGTTAGGTGGGTTAACGGAGAAAGCTCCGACAGGACAAAAATCTATCAAAAACCACTGACTTGGCCTTTCCTTCTCCCACAGGCCAGTGTCTGCCCGGTGGGTGGTGAGTGGCCCAGGATTACTGCTGGAACCGGACTGAATGTCTCGGAAGTGCCTTCCGCATCCAATGGTGCCTGTGAGACGGCCCAGATTCTCTGCAGGCGATGAAAGTGTCACTGGCTCCGTGTATTTATTATGTTTTAATAACACAAGGAAGAGGGTCCCCGGCAGTGAGCTGAGTCATAAGAAGGCCTGTGTGGTGCACCAGCTTCCAGAAAATCCACACCTGGACTGGTCCCAGCACACAGACGGCACCGCCGCTTCTGAAAACACCAGGGTCACAAAGACACATCTTCTCTTTCCATAGAAAGGGGCTTCACACAGAGGGCCTTCCCTGGTGACTCAGTGGTAAAGAATCCACCTGCCAACGCAGGAGATGAGGGTTTGATCCTTGGGTCAGAAAGATCTCCTGGAGGAGGGCATGGCAACCCACTCCAGTATTTGTGCTCAGAGAATCCCGTGGACAGAGGAGCCTGGCGGGCTGCAGGACGTGGGGTCGCAGAGTCGGGCATGACTGAGCGACTGAACAACCTCGCAGAGGGGCCTTCCGAGGTCTGTAACCAACGCCGTCTGTGAGCCAGGCCCTGGGGTCTTCATGGGACTCCTCTCCGGCCCTGATTTAGCTCAGGTTTACGGTGAAGAGACTGCGGGGCAGAGTGTGGATTTAGGGTGCCTGACTCCACACCCTGGGCCCCCCTCATGTCCTCCTGCTCCTCTGGGTGTCAGAGATCGGGGCAGGGGTGGGTGGACAGGCCCCGGGTGGCAGAGGCCCCACGGCAAGAGGGGAGCAGCAGCCAGCCCCGAGATCTCAAAGAAAGACAGAGCGAGAGAGACGCTCCCAGCAGATGTTGGTGTTCCTGGACACACAGATGCTCTTCTCAGCTCCCATGTCAAAACAAACTTGGAGCTTTTTCAATAGGAAACTGGAAATCCCAAGTCACCAGTGACGGAGGGGTGGGAGGTCTCGAGAGTCTCCGTGCCTTCTGCCCTCTGCCCCCTGAACCCTGACGGCTTGACTCAGGCTCAGCCTCCATCCTGGCTCCGCAGCCCCCACTGGCATCATCGAAACTCTTGCTGCAAGGCTGCTGAAACCGTGTCACCTGGCTAAACGGCAGGAGGGTGGCGGTTTACTGGCAGCTGGCAGAGAGGGCAGGGGCGCGGCTGGCTCCGGAAACCCTTGCACTGCTGCCCGAACACGCCTGGCCGCTGTCCCTGGGGCCAGCCGCCTCCTCTCCCGGCCCTCCACAGTCACACGGGGCGTCCCGCCTGGAGGAGCCGGACCTGGAAGGGGCACCCAGCAGGCCACTGCATGGAGTCCGTGCCTAGGCGGGGCTGGGCGGGGCCTGGAAGAAGCCCCCCAGAAACCCCTCGGGCACACGCTGAGCACGGAGGGGCAGGATGTTCCTACAGAAGGGGGTGGTCAGGTCGAGCGCACCAAATTCTAGGCGTCCAGCTAGTGTCACGACACCAAAGTGTCCCAGAGCCACTGAGGACACCGTTTCTTAGCACAGGTCGGGCACAGACATCCCGGGAGTGGCCCTGAGACGTGTTGGTCGCCGGGCTGGGCTCTCCTGCCTGGCCTCTTACGGGCTCTGAGGATGCTGTGCAGGCCGGAGGCCCGCCTGAGGGCCCCTGCCTTAGAGACAGAGCTGGGTCTGTGGCTTCCCGTGAGATCTGATGTCCACCCTGGAGAGGAACTTGCCTCTGATCTTCCACAATTTCAACACACTCACAGTTTCCTATGCCAGGAGCAGGGAGGCAGGGGCAGACAGGCCACGAGAGGTTCCACTTCAGTGCCAGGAGGGTTTACCGCTGTCGTTCAGGTGCTCAGTCATGTCCGACTCCTGTTTGACCCCATGGACTGCAGCCTGCCAGGCTCCTCTGTCCATGGGATTCTCCAGGCAAGAAGACTGGAGTGGGCTGCCATTTCCTTCTCCAGGGATCTTCCTGACCCAGGGATCAAACCACATCTCCTGAGCCGCCTGGGACGCCCTCCAGGCGGGCAGATGACAACAAACAGCAGAAATCCATCCATCCTGTGCCTCAGGGCGGCTCTCCCACAGGGAGAAGAGGGGTAAGAACACGGACTTCCCGGTGGTCTAGGGTTAAGAATCCACCTCGCATGCATGGGATGTGGGTTTGATTCCTGGTCGGGGAACTAAGATCCCACACGTCATGCGGGCAACTAAGCCCAAGCACTCCAAGTAGAGAAAAGCCTGAATCCCACAGTGAAGGCCCTTGGTGCTGCAATTAAGCCAGATGAAGCCAAATAAATAAATAAAGTAAAACTGCTAATTAAAAAAAAAAAGTAGAAGACAACAGTTTGCCAACTGGGTTCCATCCACGCCTGTGTGAACGACCAGCAAGCTAATGAAAAAATATTTCTTCTGCCCTGTCCCGCCTCTGAAACCTGCCCATTATCCCTCACACATTAAGAAGAGTCCCTCACTTTTAGAAGGTTGATAAAGTACTTCCCCCTAAGTTATCTCACCCAACTTTCATAAGAAACTTCCAAAGGAAAAGTGGGCTCAGTAGCCTCTCTTAGCCTCACTATGGCTTTGTCTCAAAACCCAGTCGTCCCCTCACGTGAGGAGGCTGGAACTGAAAGGCCCACCAGCGAAACCTGGAGCCTCCTTTACATGGTTTCGTGGTGTGAATTCAAACCCTGAACCTCAAATTGTACGTGCTTTCAGAGGTTATTATAATCCACTCTCCATCAGGGGATGAGGACACTGAGGCTTGAAGACACTAATTAATACCCTGGGATTCCAGAAGCTGTCCAACTGAGTCTCACCATTATGACCTTGGGCATGTTCACCGTACACTTTTGATTTCACTTCATGGACAGGTGACTTGCCATAGTTTATTGCTTAATAAAGAGACTACAAAGGGACTCGAGTCCTGCTTTTAGAGCCGAAGCAGAAAGTTCACACCACACCCTAACTACACCCCCAGCTGTCCCCAGCTCAGCCAGGGAACCGCGCCCCGAGCCAGGGAAGGTTCGCATCTGCCCGTCGAGGACCAGTCTCCTCCTCATCTTCTCCAGCAAGAAAACCAACGAACAAGTGCTCGCTGAAGACCTCCCAGGAGCCAGGCGTTGTGGGGTTACCACGTCATCACCACAGCTGCCCTCAGAAGGCTTTTCATCTGAAACCAAGAGGCTAGAACCTGGGCAGGACCAGTTGGGCGTGATGTCAGCGGAGGGAGGTGCGGTTTGTTCTAACTGCAGATGGCTCAGGGATGCCTTCACATTTTTGCTGGATCTTGGGACAAAGTTTCAAACAATAGATTGTGGAAAAAAGCAGGATTCTGACCCAACTGCTTTCTGCTTCAGGGAACCGCTGAGCGTTAGAAGGCCTCATGTTATGCAACTCCCACCCGGTAATGAAGCATCAGCTGGGGCCCTGCCGTTGCTCAAGCAGAGGCCGCCGGGACCCCAGCGCAACCCCCAGGGGGAAACCGGCACCTTCCTCCAGGGTACTTGGACGTGGGCTTCCGATGCCCACGGTCAAGTGTGAGGTTTTCCACACCCTCGGCCCCAGAGGAGGCTTCCTGTTTTCACAATACTCGTTTCCCTGGGGCGTAAGAGCGGGGAAGGGGCAGATGCGCGGGGCAGGAACTTACAGGCTGCAGGCTGGAGGCCATGCATCTTGCTCCCTGGTCAGGAGCTAAGTCAATAAAACTCCTGGTTCTCAATGGAAGTCAAAAGTTGATCAAAATTGGCCAGGAGCACAGAAGTTTAGTTTCTCGAAAAATCTGTCTTCCTCAGGCCTGGCTGGCCCCATGGAACGTCATGAGAACCAGCAAGACACCCTTTCCAACTCCGACTGTCAGCCAACCCTCCGTGGGGCAGGTCTGGCCAGCACAACGCACACAAGTCCATGTCCAGGTGGATGATTTCAAGGAGCCCCATCGGGGAAAACCAGCCGCTGCGGTGGGAAGGGGCGACAGAGGCAGGCAGGCCGGCCCAGGCGGCACGGGGACTTGGGGCAGGCTGGTCGGCCTCCCGAGTCACCGAACGTGGTCGGAGCCAGTAGGAACAGACACAGGAGTGCGCAGGAGGGAGGCAGCAGGGTGGAGGGAAGATACCCTGTGTCTGGAAGAGCCTGTTGGCCACCGAAACTGCTTTCTGGATTCTCGAAGTGTGGTTTGCAGGGGCCAGCAGAGAAAGCATCATCTGGGGACCCAGTAGAGATGGACCCACCACAGCTGGGCTGCACTGGCATTCTGGGCTCCAACGGACTCACGAGCCTGAGAACCACTGGCCAGGCGGCTGAGCACTCGGGCTGCCTGGGTTCCAAGCCCTCTCTGTGGCCCTGGGACAGTCACTCAGCCTTCCTGAGTCCCAAGTTCTGCTCTGAATACAAAATAGATGCAGCTCAGATGGTCATTTGAGAAACAGAAGATAAAACACTTTCAACAATGCCGGACAAAAAGGAGGGCAGCTCGCCTGTTTACAATGATTGTTGTTTTTTAGTTGCTCAGTCGTGTCCAACTATTTGCAACCCCATGGATGGCAGCACACCAGGCTGCCCTGTCCTCCCCATTTCCCGGAGTATGTTCAAACTCATGTCCATTGAGTCGGCGATGCCATCCAACCATCTCATCCTCTGTCGTCCCCTTTTCCTCCCACCTTCAATCTTTCCCAGCATCAGGGTCTTTCCCAATGAGTCAGCTCTTCCCACCAGGTAGCCAAAGTATTGGAGCTTCAGCTTCAGCATCAGTCCTTCAAATGAATACTTAGGATTGATTTCCTTTAGGATGGACTGGTTGGATCTCCTTGCCGTCCAAGGGACGCTCAAGAGTCTTCTCCAGCACCAGAATTCAAAAGCATCAATTCTTCGGTGCTCAGCTTTCATTATGGTCCAACTCTCACATCTGTACATAACCCCTGGGAAACCATGGCTTTGACTAGACGGACCTTCACAATGATTGACATGAGCCAGAACCCTGTCGAGTGTCCCAGCGTCCCTGGAAGACTGCGGCCATCCCTGTCCCCAGACTGGCCTCCCTGAGGAACTGACGTCATGCGTGTTTCTCAGCAGGTCTTCCCCGCTGCCGTTAGGTGATCCTTTGACCCCCATCCTACAGATGAAGAGTGAAAGCGAAGATGGTGACCTTGGCCAAGGTCACACAGGCGAGAAGCGGTGCAGACGGACCTGGGCCCTGGCTCTTCACCCCTGGGCACAGGGGGCTGTGGGCAGACAGACCTGGGCCCTGGCTCTTCACCCCTGGGCGCAGGGGGCTGTGGGCAGGGAGGGTGGGAGTGAAGTGGGAGTGACGCTAGATGGGGGGCGGGACACGGTCCGAGGACCAAAGGGTGGACTCGCTTTTTACCCCGAGAGCAGCGGGAGGACGCGTGGGTGGGGTGATCAGACCCCTCCTTGGGCGGGGAAGGGCCCAGGGCAGTGCAGTCCAGGCTGGTGAAGGAGCTGCAGGAAAGGGCCTGGGGTGCAGACCGCGTCTCTGCTTCTCAGGAGCCGCGTGTCACAGCCCGCGTGTCACACGCAGTGCGCGGCCCTGGGACTGTGTGCGCAGCCACCGAAAGCCGCAAAGACAGTTCCAGGACCTGACCAACCTCGAGGCGAGAGAAGGCAGGCTCAGGAACAGCTGAGGCCGCCTTCGATTTTCTCACACACGCTGGGAGAAACACCCAGGAGGCAGAGACTAAGGAGCTGGTGGAGGTTACTGCTGAGAACTAAAGTTAAACTGGGCTCATGTTATTTTTTTGCCACGTTATTTTTTTGTTTTGGTTTTGGCTGTATCCCCTCCGGTACCTCTTTGGCAAAGGTCACAATTACTTTTGTAATCAGAAATAAATAGTAACTGGCCTGTGAGGCTAACCACAAACACTGCGACGGCCCTGGCTACGTGTGGTCGCGGGCACCAGATGGCCGCCGGGCTGCGTGTGGCCGTGGGCACCAGATGGCCGCTGGGCTGCGTGTGGCCGTGGGCACCAGGTGGCCGCTGGGCTGCGTGTGGCCGTGGGCACCAGGTGGCCGCTGGGCTGCGTGTGGCCGTGGGCACCCGGTGGCTGCTGGGCTGAGACTGTTGGAGGCTGCCTCCTGGTGGACGCACAGGTCGAGGGCCGAGCTGGGCTGTGAGCGGCGTCACGGCTCAGTGACAGCTCATGTAGTCACTCAGCTTCTCACTCAACACACACACGCTGCATGATGGGATATAAAACACAACTTAAGTACTGTTTAAACTAACGATGTTTATGACAAAACCACCTTTCGGAACACGGCTTATGTCTGCTTTTGTTGGAGTTGTTTCTTGTCTCCACCTTGGTCCTGCTGCCTGGAGACTAGTAAGTTCACTCCCGGGCTGTTACGGAGAAGCGGGGTGGTTTTCTGGGTACGTTTCCTAACTACAGCTATAGTCCAGAAGCTACTGATTGGCATATGTTGCTCGCATTGGGCCGTCTCGCTGGACTGTTTCTCGGGGCACACCGTCGGCTGGAGCTCTGCGTCTTCTGAGACGCGCTGACCGTGCGTCTGCTCTCAGAGATGTGTCCGTTCCACCCCCACCCTTGACCCTCCAGACCCAAGCTCCCACGTCTTTAGCCGGGAGCGCCTGGCAGGTTCTGCAATGGGGGCACCAGCAGGTCAGGGGGCAGAAGAAGTGGCCAGGCGCCCTCTCCTTCCCCCACCCCCCACTCCTGCCAGGATGTGCAGTGGAGGCTGGGTCCTCCCCTGACGCCCCCAACTCGGGGATCAGAGGTGCTGACCTGGCCTGGTCAGAGGTGCTGGCCGGCTTCCACCGCCCTGGGCCCCTCCAGCTCCCTCCATTTCCCGCTAGGCCGTGAGACCCCACGGCTGGGAGTGGTGAGCTTTCCTTATCTAGAACACTAGTCAAGAGGAGGCAATGGCACCCCACTCCAGTACTGTTGCCCGGAAAATCCCATGGATGGAGGAGCCTGGTGGGCTGCAGTCCATGGGGTCGCTAAGAGTCAGATACAACTGAGCGACTTCACTTTCACTTTCACTTTCACGCACTGGAGAAGGAAATGGCAACCCACTCCAGTGTTCTTGCCTGGAGAATCCCAGGGACAGGGGAGCCGGTGGGCTGCAGTCAACGGGGTCGCACAGAGTCAGACACGACTGAATCAACTTAGCAGCAGCAGCAGCAGCAGTCAATAGGATGGGTTGAGCCCATCTCGTTTCATTTCCTCCCAAGGCCCTGTCCATCCTGCAGGAAAGGCGTCTTAAGCTGCAGAATGAGGGGCAGCACAGCGCGGGAGGCTGGGCCCGAGGCCACAACTGGGCAGGTCCCAGGAGAGCACCAAGAACCCACCCTGTCTACATAGTGGGCGTCCCCAGGGCTCCGACAGCGGTGCTCACCCTCTGCTGCCCCAGGAGGCTCTCTGAACCAGACCCAGCAGAGCTGGGGGCCTGGTCCCCTTCTCACACAGAGCCCTGGTACACAAGCACATACTGCGGGGGATGCCTGACCACATGGCCCCCAAAACGCGGGTGGCAGACGTTTCCCCACCCGGGGGAGGACAGTTCTCCGGGACCCTAACCGGCCAGAGAGGATAAGCCTTTCGGACTCTGGACGCCAGGTTCCCACAAATGGCTCCTGGAGGATCCAATCACACCTTGCCCAGCCCCTACTCACGTTCTGAGCTTCCAATCTGCTGTCGAGCTGAACAGGAGCTTCTTACTGGGGTGACTGGACATCTGAGGGGCAAGTGCTAGGAAAGACAGACGCCAAACAGACAGAAAAAATGAACGTGGAAGGAAAGAGCGCGTACGGGGAGAAAATGAAAAACAAGTTTAATATCCAGAGAAGATAAGCAATCACAACACACACAGCTTACAACCAGAAGAAAGGATAGTAACAGAAAAGTGAGCTCTCGGAAATGAACAAGGTGATGATGGCAAAGATGAAAAACAAGCCCGAGGAACCGTTCCAGGCAGCAGAGCAAGGAGACAAAGGATGGAAAACAAGGAGGAAAGAAACACACATGAGGAACCGGTTTGGGGGGCTGACCTAGGCTGTTCCAGGAGGGACTGGAGGAGGTGGAGGTGAGGACCCCCAGGCGAGAGCAGCCCTCTGCAGGGATGCCTGATGCCAACCAAGGCCCCCAAGGAGCTGGCCAGTCTGGAGCAAGCCACCAAGCTTTCTGTCCCAAAAACGTCCACCGTGGTCCTCAGTTTACTGGGTTACTACAAGGTCTCAGATGAGCTGTCCACGCTGGCACGCAAAACATCCTCAGCACACGCCAGCCGCCAGCTCCTCTTGCACACACGTGCCACACACAGTTCAGTTCAGTTGCTCAGTCGTGTCTATTTGCGACCCCATGGACTGCACCACGCCAGGCTTCCCTGTTCATCACCAACTCCCAGAGTTCACTCAGACTCATGTCCATTGAGTCAGCGATGCCATCCAACCATCTCATCCTCTGTCGTCCCCTTCTCCTCCTGCCCTCAGTCTTTCCCAGCATCAGGGTCTTTTCCAATGAGTCAGCTCTTCCCACCAGGTGGCCCAAGTATTGGAGCTTCAGCTTCAGCATCAGTCCTTCTAAAGAACACACAGGGCTGATCTCCTTTAGGATGGACTGGTTGGATCTCCTTGCAGTCCAAGGGACTCTCAAGAGTCTTCTCCAACACCACAGTTCAAAAGCATCAATTCTTCGGCGCTCAGCTTTCTTCACAGTCCAACTCTCACATCCATACACGATCACTGGAAAAACCATAGCCTTGACTAGATTGATCTTTGTTGACAAAGTAATGTCTCTGCTTTTCAATATACTGTCTAGGTTGGTCACAACTTTCCACACAACCCGTTGCCAAACGTGACTGGCTCTCCCTGCAGTCACCCGCATCCCCAGATCGGTCCTCACCATTTCTGCCCCCTGCTTGCCCACCAACACCTCCCGGGCCCTGCAGGTGCCACCTCCCCTCTTGCACCCTGCCGCCCTCCCGTCCCGGCTCAGCACCGCAGTGCAGGCGACCCAGGACATCGCTCCTTTGCTAGAAACGCAGAGTAAAAGCCCAGCCTTCCAGAACCAACAAGGCTCTGTTGCCTCTGCTGCCTCCCCTCCTCCACTGGGGAGGTACCAGACCAGCCTCCTCACCAGACACTGGTCTGCCTGGCACTTCCTTGCCCAGGGCCACCCCCACTGCCTGGCAGGCTCCCCCACCCCTGGGTATCAGGGCAGCAGACTCCTGCCCCACACCCACCCCAGTTCTGGATGAGGTCCACTTGGCCACCAACATCTCAACCACACCTCCATCCTGTCCACGTCCACCCTGGGGTAAGGACGGACTTAACTCCGGTTTCATAGCACAGGATTTTCTCTTGTTTCCTAATGTTCCCAACAAGAGCTCAGTGTGGGGCAAGCACTCAGTATTTATCGAATGAAAAAAACCATCCCAGAACTCAAGCTCAAGTGTCCCGACTGAACGGGTCCCCCACACACTCAGTGAAATAAATCACGGCCAACTCTCCGACCCCAGGAAGACCCACTCAGCCTGCAGAGGGAGGGACAGGAAGGCAACTGGCCAGGACGGCCAACTTGGAGCTTCTTTTTCAATTTATTTGAAAAAAAATTTTTTTAGGGTTTCCCAGATGACACTGGTTGTAAAGAACCTGCGTGCTAATACAAGAGACGTGAAAGAGATGGTGGTTTGATCCCTGGGTCCGAAAGAACCCCCAGAAAAGGAAATGGCAACCTACCCCAGTATTCTTGCCTGGGAAATCCCATGGACAGAGGAGCTGGTGAGCTATGCTCCACGGGACCGCACACAATCAGGCGTGACTGAGCAACAGACCCGCACACATCTCAGCGCTTACCCGCCTGTGCTGGGTCCTAGCTGCAGCACGTGGGACCTTGTTCCCTGACATGGGGTCGAACCAGGGCCCCCTGCCTCGGCAGCCAGGAGTCTTAGCCACTGGACACCAGGGAAATCCTTCAACCTAGAGTTTATTCCTGAACCATAAGGCAGGTCTGCAGGCGGAGAAAGCGCATGCACAGACTCTCGGTGGTTTTGCTGCCTAGGCCTCCGTGCTCCTTAAAGCGACTGCAGGTTCTGCCTCACGTGAGCAAGTTGAGCACAGGATCCCGAAGTCGGACGTGATGCACGGATGAAGCAACGGTGCCCAGGATGGGAGGGGTCGGGGCAGACCACCAACAGATGAGCAGGTGGGGTCCCCCCGGAGGAGAGGGGTGCCCAACAGCGGGAGGGAGCTTGAGAAGTCAGTGAAGCAGAGCAGGACCCTGTGGTCCTTTCTCAGGTGCCGCCACCTGCCTTTGTCTGCGGAAAAGCTTTAGCCAAAGGCCAAGTCTGATCAGAGAGGTGAGAGAACACAGAAAGAAAGGCAAACAGTCAGGGGAGAGCCAACGGTAGCAGGTCAGTCAGGAAGCAGAGTCAGGGACCTTGAGTTCCTTCTCCAGGGCTACAGATGATATTCAGAACCATATCCCGAGCTGAAACCTTCACCAGGTGACGTCAGCTGCACGGTGATCAGACTGTAGCCATGACATAAGCTGCAGCAATTCCGAGAACTGGCCTCAAAGGAATGGGAACCAACCAACTCTGGAACTGAAGATTAACTGTACTTAAATCAATCACGATGATGCTTCAAAATCCTTCAAAATTTTTTAAAGTTGATTTTCATAGATACACAGATTTCTGAACTGTTACCTAGTGTCATTTTTCTTCCCGTGTTTACCCATCAGAATGTAACACTGACAGATGTTGAAACCTTGGATTCCAGGTGGAAAACAGGCAAGAATTGAAGAGTACTTTGAAATAGTTTTATTGGCTCATAAGACCTTTGCATATAAAAAAAATACCCAAAACACTATGCAGTATTAAACCACAATTACATTTTTTTTAACCAATTGAAACTACCCAGAATAAACATTTTTTAAAGGAAAAGAAACCTACAGAACTAAACTGTGAAATGACATGATGACTTAAATACTATGACAAAATAGATACCTCCTGATAACGTGAATCCATTGCACGAAGCCGCCAGAACGTTTCATGAGCATAACGTCGCACGGGTGCAAACGAACACAGCGTCACGTCACACACATAGCTGCAGTAGCCGTGCCCCGCCTCAGGAACGCTCGTCTCTGGCACAGAAGGCGGCCCGGGACAGCTTGCGCCAGGCCCCGCCCGGTGGCCGCCTGCGTCAGCACCGCCGCTGCTTGAAGAAGTCCACGCCCCGCAGCTCCTGCGGCAGGTACTCCTGCTCCACCGGCTCGCTGTAGGCGGGGTTGTACTTGTAGCCCTGGCCGTAGCCCAGGTCCTTCATCAGCCTGGTGGGCGCGTTGCGCAAGTGCAGGGGAACGGGTGGCAGCGGCCCCTGGTGGCCCCGCAGGCAGGCCTTGACGTTGTTGTAGGCGCTGTACACCTCGACCGACTTCGGGGCTCGCGCCAGGTAGACGACGCACTGGGCCAGGAGCACCTGCGCGGGGTGGGGGCGCCGCCCCGGGTTAACTCTGGGAGACCCCTGCTGCGCTGACATCCCACGGGGCCCACGGTCTGGACAAACCACGACAGGGAGGTGTCGCCTCCCCGAGGCGAGGCTAAACCAGACCGGTGGTTTTCTTTTAAAACTGAAAGAACTGTTTATCACATGAAATTCTTCTCAAAACCCCACCACGTAAAGCTAAGCAGGAGCTGCTCTGTCTGTGGGTGAACTTGCAGAGACATCCTGTTCAGCTCCTCTGAGGCTCCTGCCCCCAGGAAACCCCGAGCACCTCTGAGGAGCCCACATGAGACCCTGCCGACACCGAGGTCCCTCCCCCACAGCGTCTAAGCTTCCAGACGGGTCAGAGAGCCAGGCAGCCTCCTCCGTGGTCCAGGCCCAGGGAGGCGCCACCCAAGGTGATGGCACAGGGCGGGGGCCTTACCTCGCACTCGGGCATGCCTATGAAGTGACAGCCTTGGTAGGTGGCGACGGCTTGTGTCAACGCGGACGGGTCGGCCAGGCCTGCCACACATACGAACAGGGGCCAGTTAAGCCCCCGTGCACACCCCCGGGCCGACCCACCACCGCCTGCAGACCCTAACCGAGGAATCCCTCAGAAAAGCCGATCTTAGCTGACTCCAGAGGTGTGCACGGGGTGGTTACTGTGCAGGCTCGAGAACTGTTGTTTCCTTGGAGATAAGCTCTACATCCAGTAGGAAAAACAGGAGCCCACGTACAACACCCATAAAGAGCAGAGGCCATGAAGACAGTGACGGATGGACACGCTGAAGGCAGAGCACTTCCTGACACCAAAGAAAGCTAAGGCTCTGAGATCTCCTTTAAACGGGGCCTGGAGCCCTCCCTTTCTATTAACATCTCGGGAGCTCTCTGATGAAAACCAGAACACCTGACTTCAAAGCAAAATTAAAACGCTTCTTTTATTTCAACACAGGCACCTCGGAGAGATTGTGGGCTTGGTTCTGGACTACTGCAATAACACGAAAACCGAGATAAAGTGAAAACCGTGATAAAGTGAAAACCGCGACAAAGCAAGCTGCACGAATTTTCTGGTTCCCCAGCGTGCACAGAGCTTGTGTTAACAGTACACTGTCGTGCCTAAAACACTTCACTGCTCAACATGCTAACCGTCCCCCAAGCCTTGAGGGGGTCAATCTTTTTGTAGTAATGATATCAAAGAGGACTTGTCACAGACCTCCAAAACAAAAAGAACAGAGATGCAAGTGTGAACGTCTCAAGATCACCCAAGTGCGACACCACCCAAGTGGCAACTGCTGCTGACAGGCCCGTGACACGGGGTCCCACGGACCCCACGGCGACAGAGGCACGAGCTGCGAAGGCGGCCCGCACCCCCGTGGCGTCACTACAGAGGGACGCGGGGACCCGTGACTGTGGGAGCCAGACGCCCAGAAACAGAGGACAGACTCCACCAAGTCCCCGCCCCACCCAGCCCAGGACACTCCCGGGGCCCTGCCCTGCCCCGCCCCGCCCCGCCCCAGGCCTCGCCCAGGACACTCCCGGGGCTCCGCCCCACCCAGGCCCCGCCCCAGGCACTCCCGGGGCTCCGCCCCGCCCCGCCCCAGGCCTCGCCCAGGACACTCCCGGGGCTCCGCCCCACCCAGGCCCCGCCCCAGGCACTCCCGGGGCTCCGCCCCGCCCCACCCCAGATAGGCCCGGGGCCCCGCCCCCCTCCCAACTCCTGGGGCCCCGCCCTGCCCCGGACACTCCCGGGGCTCCGCCCCTCCCCTCCCCAGGCCCCGTCCAGCGTCAGTCACTCACCCACGTCCTCGCTGGCGAACCTCACGAGCCGCCGGGCCACGTACAGCGGGTCCTCGCCGCCCTCCAGCATGCGACCCAGCCAGTAGAGCGCGGCGCTGGAGTCAGAGCCCCGCATGGACTTGTGCAGCGCCGAGATGCAGTTGTAGTGCTCCTCCCCTGCACGCAGAGCCCCACTCAGCCCTGCGCCTGCGGCGCCGCAGGCCTCTCCCGGGCTGACCTCAGGGAAGCCCAAGCCAGCAAGGGACCCAGGAGGGCCTGAGCACGGTGAGCTCCGACACCTCCCTCACCCGGCCCCGCGGAGGGGCTTGTGCTGCCGCCGCTGCCACCGAGGGACGCGGGGCTGGGGAGGCGGTGCTGATCCCCGCCCGCTGCAAAGGGCCTCGGTCTCACGCTTCACCGGGTCCACGATGAAGGCAGCACGCTGGAGACCCCACTTCCTTCTAAAGGAGTGGAAATCCGACTCCAGCACGACGGCCCAGAATCACACACACCCTCGTCTACAGGGGACTCTTCATCGCCCATGTCTTTTGTAAAGACAGACTGCTGTGCTTATGATGTCGACTATTCCAGCTCAGAGATTTAACAGGAGCTGGTGTCAGGTTTGGTATCTGTAAATATGGTTTTATGAAAACAGATAAATGCACATGGCAAAATTCATTTAAAAAAAGAATAGCACAGAATAAAAGCACCAATTTCTACGTAAACTTAATTTTTAATTGTGCCTTTAAGAATTAAAGTGAAAGTCGCTCAGTCGTGTCCAACTCTCCGAGACCCCTTGGACTATACAGTCCATGGGATTCTCCAGGCCAGAATACTGGAGTGGGTAGCCTTTCCCTTCTCCAGGGGATCTTCCCAAACCAGGGATCGAACCCAGGTCTCCCCCGTTGCTGGCGGATTCTTTACCAGCTGAGCCACAAGGGAATTAAGGATTTTAACTCTCATTAAAGAACTCCAACTGAACCAAGCTACTTAAACTAAACACACACCTGAGTTCCCACGATTCCACACCAGCTGTCAGCCCCCTGGTCAGGAGGCAGAGCTGTGCCGGGAGGCTCCAGGCGGAGCTGCCTGGGGGGCCGGGTGCTCACTCACCTGCCCGGTCGTACAGGATGTGTGAGCGCTGCAGGCCCTCCTTCACGTCGCTCTCTGTGACCAGCACACGGCTCGGGGGATAGCTCTGCCCGCCCTTCTTCCCAAAGGTCTTCCGGGCGCTCAGCCGGGCCAGCACAGCCAGCTGCAGCCCATTCAGCCCGGCCCTCGCGTCCCCGTCGCTCAGGTGGGCCAGCGTGTCCACAGCCTTGTCCTCGATGAGCACTGAGGACCTGCAACACCAGCGCATGTCACACTCTGGACACCCCCCTCCTGCAGCACGCTGTGCCTCTCATCCCCGAAAGGCCACTCCCGAGCTGTCCGGGACCCCGAGCCCTGGTGTTGGGGCAAGCCTGTGCTGTTAGCGGCCAGAGACAGCGCGGCTGAGCAGAGCCTCGCCCTTGAGTCCCGAGCTTATTTCACCTGACGTTTGGTCCTTTTCCATCCGACGTTCGGTCCTTTGCATCTCCAGGTTCCACATGCACGAATTCAACCGGCCTCGGACGTAAAGTATTAGAGGGAAAAATTCCAGATAGTTCTAGAAAGCACAGGTTGAGTCTGCTGCACACTGACAACCAAGTACAAAGCATTCAGAACCTATGTGCAACGACCTGCTGCTGCTGCTGCTAAGTGGCTTCAGTCGTGTCCGACTCTGTGCGACCCCACAGACGGCAGCCCACTAGGCTCCACCGTCCCTGGGATTCTCCAGGCAAGAACACTGCAGTGGGTTGCCATTTCCTTCTCCAATGCATGAAAGTGAAAAGTGAAAGTGAAGTTGCTCAGTTGTGTCCGACTCTTAGCGACCCCATGGACTGCAGCCTACCAGGCTCCTCCATCCATGGGATTTTCCAGGCAAGAGTACTAGAGTGGGGTGCCATGCCTTCTCGGTTGCAACAACCTACACATGGTTTATTTACATCCTGTTAGGCGTGATGAGTCGCCTAGAAACAATGTTGGGAGAAACAAACATATGGGAGGATGTGCTCTGGTCCTAGGCAAACATCAGGCTGTCACAGAAGGGGCCTGCGCATCCTCCAGTCTCGTGTTCTGGTGTCCATGGGGGTGGGGGTCTCTGGATCCAATGCCTTGCAGATCCTGAGGGACAACTCTATAAGCACATCTTCATTTTTGTCCCCAGTCCCTCTGGGCACAGCAGCACCCAGGAGCTGGGCCCTGGGCTCTGGTCTGGGACATGCTGCCACAGGGGTACTGACCACGTGTGGACCTTCGTAAAAAAGGTCTAACTGTGACTCCGAGTCTAATTGAGCAACTTTTCCTATTCTGTCTAGTTAGACAAGGTGTCCAACACTTTTAGCTATATAGAGGGATCTTATTCTTTCTGGCTAGCTGCATACGTACAAAGTGAAATATAACTGTTCAAAGTTACAGCTCAGCCGTGTCCCTGCCAACCTTCAGCTGGAAATGTCACAGCAATTAATAAATCAACACGGATCATCTGAAGCAGCTACCTGGAGAACAACCCCGAAGGCCCCACTGGGCTGGGCAGGGAGTGCTCAGAGGGCGCCCTGCCTCCCTGGGGGGACAGCGTCGAGGACCCCAGGCTGCACTTGCCCTTGAAGGCCCACCTCTGGCGTCTCCCAGATGCCATGTCTCTGAAAACACTCCTCTTCAGAGCCTCCCAGCTGCCTCTCCGCCCCCAGGAGTCGGCTCACAACGGAAGGCTCTCCCGTTGGCCCGGCCGCCCCTCCTGACCAGACACTCACGCTACACACCGAGACCACAGCGCTGCTCTTTGCAGAGCGGATTCTGGACGATCTGGAGAAACACTAGACCCACCCGAAAGACAACCCACAGTAGACAACCCACACTGGGGCCAGCAGCAGAGGAGGCGCGGTGGCTCGGGGGAGCCACGGGAAGGGCACACCTGCCTGTGTCTATGCGTATGTGTGTATATGCTTGTGTGTGTGCAAGTGTGCATATGTGTGTGTCTGTGTAAGTGCGTCTCTATGTGGGTATATAAGTGTGTATGTGTGTGTGTATAAGTACGTGTTTCTGTGCGTGTATATGTGTGTATAAGTACGTGTGTCTCTGGGTATGTGTGTGTGATATATGTATATGCATGTCTGAATAAGTGTGTATATGTGTGTTTAAGTGTGTGTGTCTCTGTGTATATGTGTGTATAAGTGTGCATGTATATGCGTATATGTGTGTGTGATGTGTATAACTGTGTCTGCACAAGTGTGTATGTGTGTGTGTCTGTGTGTAACTGTGTCTGTACAAGTGTGTATATGTGTGTCTGTCTGTCTGTGTGGGGCAGGAAGACCCACACGGCCTCGACACCTCGCCCCAGAACTAGAATCCGACGGCCTTTCTCCTCGGAGCCGCAGGCAGCAGAGCGCCCACAGGACCACGTGGGGAGCGCGGGGCTGGAGGCGGAGCGCGGGGCTGGAGGCCTGAGCCAGTGTCGCAGGGCCACCCTTCAGAGGCGACTGGCTGCAGCACAGGGGTCCCTAACCCACAGGGCCTGGTGGACGACAGGCCCCACTTGTGCACACCGAGTGGGCCGACTTCAACTTCCCCACAGCCTCAGGATGGAACGTGTATTTTTAAAAACTGAGACAGATGGGAAGTATAAAAGAAAACAACATCACAAATCCTTATCTGCAACACCCAGAGAGGACAGCAGCTGCCAGGGCGCTTGCTGAGCCCCCTCTGCGAGCCACCCACCAACCTCTCACCTCACTGAGCTGGGGGTGGGCCTGGGGGCAGGCAGAACCTCCGGAACGCCCTGTACCTATCTATCCTGTGACCATCCAGTCAAGCTTCGAAAACAAAACTGGGTCATATCATACAGAGTCTGCAACCTTCATAATAAAACGCTATTTTGAAAAGCAAGCCAGGTACTCAGAACTCTCAGTATTATCCTTTTACCAAACAGGCATCATGGAAACTGTCAACACCAGAGACAAAGGGGTGGATCACCGTCGCTGTGCCACCATCGGGTCAGCGCCCAGAGGCACAGACCGCCCTTGTGAGTGACTGCACCTCGCACACCTGGGGCAGGAAGTGGGCAGAGGACAGGCATACAGGCGGTCTCAGAGCCCATCCTCACGGACAGGCGATGAGCGGGCCTCGTTCGTTATGAAAAAGGCCAATGAGCAGGCTGCGAGAAAGCCTTTAGAGACAGAGAGTTTTCCACAGTTGGAAAATGCAGTCCTCCCCTGAGTGTTTGAGGTCTGCTCTGCTCCACCGTCATCCCTTCCATCAGGTCTGGAGTCATGGGCACCAGGGTGAGTCCACCTGGTCTCCCAACGGCTCCTCATCCCCTTTCACACGAGCCACATTCCAGGATCGCCCATGTCCAAACTTTAGTCTTTCTAAAGTTTAGAAAGTTGGAGTAATAAAAGGCTGCTCAGGACAGTCACGAGGCAAGTCTCCGGATGGGAACTGACTGCCAAGAACAACACTGCACAGAGGTTCCAGCCGCGAGCCAGTTCCCTGCAAGCCAGTTCCTTGCAACCCTGCTGACACCACGCGGGTCCTCAAGAGGAGTAAATACGCTGAAACCCCTCGAGACCTCAGGGGAGGGTGAGGAGGGGTGCTCAGGCCCAGAACAGACAGGGAGGTGTTCAGGGACCTCAGCAACCAGCACCCAGAGAAAAGTGTGCCCTGAGTCCGGAGACGTGCTTTCACGACTGAAGCTTCAATGATCAATGCCCTCAGGCCCCTCTCGGCTCCTCAGTGCCGGCGTGGGTGGCTTTCCCACCCCAGCTCCACCCTCAAGCCATGCAACCTGGCCCAAGTGGGTCCCTGTCCGTGTCCAGGATTTCCTGCACCCCAGGTAATTCCTCCCACATCTGGGACAGGAGCAAACGGCAGAGGCATGCTTCTAACCCAAATAAGGGAAGATCCCTGCTCCACGTAAGGCAATCGATGGCCCACGATTCACACGCCTCTCACGATACAGAGACATCACCCGGAGCAAACGGACGGCCTTTAAGGCATCATTTTCAGTTAGTTTCTTTCCTTTTGTGGAATTGAGTCTGACTTCCAGAGTGCACAACAATCACCCTAAAAACACTCGAAAAAGTTTACGGTAACTTTTACACTAATTCTTACTCAAAGTTTTACAGGGGAAAAAAAAAAAAACTGCAGGAAAAAGAAAACTGGAATCTGAGTACAAACTCCAAAAGATTCATGACGTAAGTTTCTCCTATGAAGAAAATAATCAAAAAGCCTCTCCAGGTTTTCTGAGCCTTGATAAAAAGGTGTGCCAGGAAAAGCCCGGAACCTGTCAGCACCAAGGCAAACGCCGAGAACTAAGCCAGGGGCCAGGCGGCCAGTCAGAGCCGGAGGAGCCTCGGGGGCGCCCGGACGGGTGGTCTCTCCATCTGCAGAGACAGGGCAGCCCCTTTGCAGCCCAGCATCACATGCACCCGTCCATCCTGGAAGGACACCCTGCTCATCCGGCCCTCCAGCCCAGCCAGGGGCTCCCCCCGGAGCCAGAGCTGCTTACTCGGAGCTGCTGTTGCCGCCGTGGCTCAGAGGGTCGGCAGGGCGGCTGGAGTCCAGCACCTGGATCCCCAGGGAGTTGACGGCCCGCATTAGGATGGTCACCACAGCCTCCACGGGGAGCTTCTCAAGCACGATGACTCGGCAGCGGCTCAGCAGAGCAGCATTGACCTGGAAGGAGGGGTTCTCCGTGGTCGCCCCGATCAGGGTGATGGTCCCACACTCCACGTGAGGAAGGAACGTGTCCTGATCAGGAAGGAAAACAGAAGACGCTGACCTGCAGGATCAGCCTGCAGGATCCAGGGTGAGCTGGCTGTTCCTTCTTTTCCTAATCCTGAGTTCAGGATCCGATCAGCAACTTAAGTTGTCCACTGAGTCCTGATGTTTCAATTACAAATGCCTGAAAATTGGAAACTTGACCCAAAGTAGTTTTTCTCATATCAACAGCCGCGGGATACACCTACAATTTCATTTATCAGACAGAAGCAGCATTTTCTGGACACCAAGAAAATGCTAAGAAAAAGTGAGGGTAAGAGGCATGAAGAAGGGCGGAGGGCCTGGGCTCCTGGAGAATTAGTCACCCCCACCCTGAACCCTTGTGCAGTGACCGCACAGGCTTCACACTCAAGTCCACATTCACAAGGACCAGAAGGAAGAGCACGTACCTGCTGAGACTTATTGAACCGATGAATCTCATCAATAAAAAGGATGGTTTTCCTCTTGAAAAACCTCTTCTCGTTCTGAGCTTGTTTGATGACGTCCCGCACGTCGGTTGTCTTGGCGCTGGTTGCCGACAACGTCACAAACCTGATGCCGTGCTTCTTGCTGTTGTTGGCTATGATGTGGGCCAGCGTGGTCTGCGAGAGAGGGCAGGAACTGAGACGGAGGGATGGGCACCAGCATGCCCACCAGCAGCCTGGACACTGCGGCGCCCGGCAGGAGAGCCAGCTGAAACAGCTCGGTGTGTGTTTACACACTAAAGACAATGCTACCCATAAAGCAGGAAAAGCAGCTAAAAGCTCAGCTAATCCCAACCTCCTCTCCTTCATGTCTAACTCCGCTGATGCCTTCCGGGGGACGCTAAGATCTGCGGAATCTCTGGAAAGAGCTGCTGAATGGACGCAGCTGAGCCTGGTGGCAGGTGCGACCTCGCCCAGTCAAGAGAGCAGCAATACCGACCAGCGAGGCGCAGACCCCCGGGCCAGGGGGACCACAGCCCGAAGCTTGCAGGCAGTGCAGAAGAGAACCAGCACTTGAACTGGGGGATCAATGGTGACCCTAAACCACTTGTGACCGTCCGCTGTGGACGGAGTAAAGCAGCAGCAACGCCTCCGTCAGCGCTTCCCGGGAAGTGAAGAAATACAAGGAAAAGTGCGGCTCGGCACCTGGCGCTTACGCGGGGCTGCATACACACGCACATGCTCTCATTAAGTTTATTATTACTGTCGGCATCGCAGTGCGGCAGTAAGGATGGGGGTGAAGAGGGGCAAATGTGCTCCGGAATGAGTGGCAAGGGGGCATTTCATTTTCTGGTCACACAGCCCCATCAGACACTGCGGCTGCTCCTCCGCAAGTCCCAGCCCAGAAGCCACACCTGCCTGGCTTGGGATGGGTCACCCACCTCTGCACTGACCAGCCCAGCCCACTGCCTTTCCAGCCACGAGTCCTCTCTGAGTGCGTCCTGCTCACCGCCCCAGGGGTGTTCTTCTTGTTCTCTGCCTCTTCTACCTCTTCCATCTGATTAAAGGTTCTGAGCATCTTAAGCAGAGTTCTCGGGAATCAGTAAGGATGCTACTGCATAGCACCGAGCTATGTGGGTTAAATCTGACCAAAGGAAAGCACAAGACACACAGAGGATGAAGCTAGAAAGAAAAACCAAAGAAAACACCATCAAGGCGTCTGAATCTCACAGCTCTGAGCTCTTCTGCACCTAATGCTGGGTTTTGCTTTCCACTCTGTGGTGCTTTCTCCCTCTTCCAGCAGATAAAATGTATGTATTTAAGCACTGCTTGGCTCTCTTTCAGTCTTAACACCTGCCTCCTTAAGGCTCCTTCAGACTCCTGCTCAAGTGTTCTGGCAATGCTCTGTTCTCTAGATTGCAGTATCCTAAGTGCCCACCTCTGGGCTTGTGCTAATTCCCAAGAAAGCACTGGACACCAAGACGCACCCAATTTCTTCTTTAAAGGGCAAGGCATCATAAGAAGTTATGGAAAACAGTGGATGAAAGCGACTTGAAAAGGGAAGGAGTTCTCAGGTCAGCCCTGTTAAATAAGTACAGTTTCAAGGTTTGATGAAGAACTGTCTGCAAGAACAAAGCGAATGAACAAGAAACCCGATAGCTAAACAGAAGGAAGCACAACAGAAATTTAAAATTTTTTGCATTTTTTTTTCCCCAAAACTGAATGGACACACTCCTGAATGGGAAACTGCTCCAGGCCACCTGTCCTTCCCCAGAGAATCAGGCTACTAACAGCCAGCGGGTGAGGGCGGGGCGGGGCGCCTCGGGGCCCTGATCGGACCCCCCCATCTCCCCCCGCAGAGGGCCGGGACGGCGCGCTGACCTTGCCGCAGCCCGGTGGCCCCCACAGGATGAGCGAGGGCACCTCGCTGGCCTCGAGCAGCGAGCGCAGCAGCGTCTCGGGCCCCACGGCGCGGCCCTGTCCCACGAAGTCCTGCAGCGCGTCGGGGCGCATGTTGTCGGCCAGCGGCTTCCCCTCCAGCAGCTGCCGCACCTCCTCGGCCGCAGGCGCGCGCGGGCGGCCCCCGGGGGCCCCGAATGCGGCGGCGCCCGCGTCCGCGTCCCAGCGGCCCGCGTCGTCCTCGCCGTCTGCGTCGCCCGCCGCCTCCTCCTCCTCCGGCGCCTCGGCCTCGCCCCAGCTCCGCGGGGACGCGCCGCCCGCCGCCGCCGCCGCCGCCGGCCGCGGCCCCGCGCCCTTGCCGCCCGGGCTGCCGGGCCGCGCGCCCGGGAAGTCGGGCAGCAGGCGCGCGCCGCTGGGCGTGGGCGGCGCGTCGTCGCTCTCGCGGTCCTCGCTCTCGCCGCCGTCGTCCGGCTCCTCCGCCTCGCCCTCGCTGCTCTCGGCTGCCGTCGGCGTGGCCGGCTGCTTGAGCGCCGAGCTCTCGGACGGCCGGCGCCGCTTGGCGCGGGGCTGCGCCGGCTCCGCCAGGCCCGCCGGGTGCAGCAGCAGGCAGCGGTCCAGGTGCGCGTTGATGTGCGCGGCGGGCATGGCCTGCTGGCACACGGGGCACTGCACCCGGTGCAGCTGCGCCAGCAGCGGGTCGTCCTCCGGCCCACTCACCTCCATGGCGGCCGCCGCGCTAGGCCCCGCGCCGCGCGCCCCCGGCTCCGGGAGGCGGCAGGACGCGCGCGGCCCGGCGCAGAGCGCCGCTCAGGCCTCACGTCCGGGCCGCCCGCGTCGACCCGCCCTCTGCCCGCCGCCCCGCCGCCTCGCGCGGCGCGCCGGGAAGCGGAGTCCGCGGTAGCCCGCCCGGCCGCCGCCGGCGCCGGCTCGCACGGCCCGACGGGAAATGTAGTCCGCGACCGCTCGGCGGGCTGAGGAGCGCTCCTTTCCGGCCGGCGCGGGCAGCGGCTCGCACGGCCTGCCGGGAAACGTAGTCCGCGGCCTCTCGGCGGGTTGCGGCGCGTCCCATTCCGGTGGGCGCCGCGGGAGGTCGGCACGTTGCGCATGCGCAAACCTACCTGCGGGCCGGAGCGGTGGGGCACGCGCCGCGGCTGCGCAAGGGGCGTGGCTTTGCGCGCGGTAGGGGGCGGGGCGGGGGCGGAGGGCGGAGTCAGAGGGCGGGGAAATGCGGGTTACGGTGGACGCGGGCGGGACGCTGGGCGGGGACTGTCTCAGGGAGTCCGAAGGGCCACACACAGCGGCGGCCGGAGACACACGTCTAGCACCGTCCTCCCCAGACTGTTGGCCTTTTACCCCGAACGCGTGGTGTCTCACGGCCGCTTCGTGGTTAAACGTTAGGAACGCGCGAGCATCTCCTGGCGCCGGCGGACGAGCGACGTCGGGTTGGGACCCGCTCGTCTCTGGCCTATGGGCGAGGGGATGGCCTTCTCTGAGCCGCGTTCCTGCTCTTCTGAAACTAATTAAAAAACGTGTCACAAACCTGACTTTTTGGTATTTAGAGAAAGGAAACACAGGTGGCATGAAAACAAATTAAACATTTTTAGGGGAGAATTGACTCCTAAAAGCTGACAAGACTGGAATTTCTAATTCATCTGCATAAGAACTGCTTCAAACTTAACCGAAAGGCAACCACCTAAGGAACGTATGAGCCCCTTCTTGTGCAATGATTTTACAAAAAGGAATGGATCACAGAGAACTTGCTCTATCGCCCAGCCGTGTCCAGTGAGTCAGTTCTTGGCATCAGTTGCGCAAAGCATTGGAGCTTCAGCATCAGTCCTTCCAATGAGTATTCAGGACAGATTTCCTTTTAGACTGATTAGTTGGATCTCCTTGCAGTCCAAGGAACTCTCAGGAGTGTTCTCCAGCACCACAGAGAACTAGCATTATATAAAAGATGGTATAAAAAAGAACAGCAAAGGAAATATTTTTTCAGTTGATACTGGATTTAAAGTATGTGTTGCAACCTCCCTGCAATTGTAAAGAGGACCGAAATCCGATTTTCTGATTAGAAGAGGTAAGCAAAAATGAGAAAGAATCTTTACCCTTTGGCCGTCATACAGTTTGAAATGTAGGATCATGAACTTTTATATAACCTTTTAATTATTACCCAGAGCAAATAGCCCCTGAACTTCACAAAAGCAGGTAGTTTGAGAAGAGGTTTTCAGAGCCTAGAGAGAAATTTCCTCATTCCACCTTAGGTTTTATTAGCTGGGCCCTTCGAATTTAACCAACAGAAGGCAGATCAAAAAGAGAAAAACGGGCCTGTGAGCATGCACAGGTCTCATACACAGGGAGTACCTAGTGGTGACCGGGGGCTTGGGTGGGAGCTTAGCAGCAAACGCAGCACACCTGAAGGAAAGTGAGAGGACAAGGGAGAGGGCCTTGCGTTTCTAGGGAGCAGACAGCTAAGGCACATGTATGGGAACCCACGGGAGACACACTTAGTGTATTGAAAAGCAGGGACATCACTTTGCCAACACAGGTCCGTCTAGTCAAAGCTGTGGTTTTTCCAGTAGTCATATACGATTATGAAAATTGGACTATAAAGAAGGCTGAGCACTGGAGAATCGATCCTTTCATCTGTGGTGTTGGAGAAGACTCTTCAGAGTCCCTTGGACTGCAAGGAGATCAAACCAGCCCATCCTAAAGTTAATCAACCCTGAATATTAACTGGAAGGACTGATGCTGAAACTGAAGCTCCAGGACTTTGGCCATCTGATATGAGTGGCCAGCCAAATCATTGGAAAAGACTCTGATGCTGGGAGGGATTGAGGGCAGGAAGAGAAGAGGGCAGTAGCGGATGAGATGGTTGGAGGGCATCACCGACTTAATGGACACGAGTCTGAGCAAACTCCGGGGATAGTGAAGGACAGGGAAGCCTGGCGTGCTGCAGTCCATGGGGCCATAGAGAGTCAGACACGACTGAGCACCTGAACAACAACAGATGGGAGACAAGAGCCAGTTAGGTACGTTATATAGCTTTCTCTGGTGTCGCCTCTGGGCCCATGAGGGCCCAGGTTCCCTCCAGCGACTGTCCTGGTAGATGGGATGGGGGACACCTTTGCAAATTTATGTCCTGCTCTTAGGAAGTAAGGGGAGAGCGGAGAGCTTTTCTTGTATCAGCTTAATTACCTTCAGCTCAGTATAATCTGTGGACTTCCTGGTGGCCTGGTGGTAAAGAATATGCCTGATGATACAAAAGACTCGGGTTCAATCATTGGGTCAGGAAGATCCCCTGGAGAAGGAAACTGCAAACCACTCCAGTGTTCTTGCTTAGGAAATCCCATGGGCACAGGAGCCTGGTGGGCTGCAGTCCGTGGGGTCCCAGAAAGAGTCAGACAGGACTGAACGACCAAACAGTAACAGTGCAGTCCTCAGGCCAGAGTGACAGTTGGGCGTGGCATGTTCTGCTCCTGGTCAGGTTCTGGGGCTGCCCTCAAAATGAGTTTTGAAGGAACGTATTTCTAAATATGGAAACATAGTACACTATGATGATTTTAAACATTTGTAGAAATAAATGGACACATGGTCACCTTTAACACAAAATATTTTGAAATAGTAACAACAAACCAGGCAACACCTGTGAAGCTTCTTGAATCTTTTAATAAATGTAAAGCTTAAAACTTAATTTTTTTAAAACGAATACACACTTACTGTGAAAAGTCTCCTCATTCTCACTGTTAATATTTTAACGCCCTCTTCCAGTCTTTTAGAACGCATTTGAAGACCCTGCTGTGTACACACATACGAATGCAATCCTGTGTCTGCCTCTATTGTTACCTAATAGGTATTTTCAAAAGTTTTTGCTGTAATGGAAAGCATTTATTGTGTAATACTGAATAAAAGTTAGAAGATACAAAGCCATATAGTATAGTCCTATCTTATTACTATACAAATGCTTTGTTCATGTATTTGTATGTATAAATATTTAAAAGAAAAAAGAAAAAGTAAAAATAGAGAAGACAAAACTCTCCGTATCTCCACGTGTACATGTAGTTTACTCCTGTGGTCTCATCCATGAATAAAATCAAGCCACTTGGATGGAAGGCGAGGTGAAAATGCACGGACTTGCCCTTGAATCTGGGCTTGAGTGGGGCGTGGTGTGACCTTGGGCAAGCTGCTGCCCTTCGCAGGCTCAGCTTCCAGACCTGAGGGCGTTCGGCAACGCCTCGCAGGCCGTTGTGAGCGGTCAGCCATCCTAGGAATGTAAAGGTGTTTAGTACCTCGCTGGTCACCCGCTAAGCCCTCTGTGACTCTGTTTTCCTGAACCCTAGCTCATTCTGTCTGAAGTTCAAAGTTTTCTCCACTAGATGGTGGTACCAGAAAAATAAAATGAATAAACCATACCAGCTTCTCTATCCAGATTTAAACTTTCTTTTTTTTTTTTTTTTGATCACTGATATTGTATAGAAGACATAATGTAAGAAGACATAATGTAGTTAATCAAAGCTGACTTCTTTATAGTGGAACTGGAAGAGACCTTATCCATGAAATTTCAATTTTAAAAATTATTATTTCAAGCCTGAGATAATAATTTTGAATAGTTTTTAAAGATGTAATACCTTAAGAGTAAGACTCAGATAACCCTAGTTATGCAAATGATAAACCATTGGTAGAAGAAAGACTCAAAGAGGAAGAAAAAAGACTTTTTGAGCTAGAACAAAGGGCCATTTAAGAATTCCATCTCATGGCCAACTGGCACATGAAAAGATGCTCAACATTGCTAATTAATAGAGAATGCAAATCAAAACCACAATAAGGCACGATCTCACACCATCAGAATGGCCGTATTAAAGAAGTCTACAAACGACAAATGCTATAGAGGGTATAAAGAAAAAGGAACCCTCCTACACTGTTGGTGGTCATGCAAGTTGGTGCAGCAACTATGAAAAACAGTTAAGGAGGTTTCTCAAAAGCTAAAAATAGAGTTCCCATGTGATCCAGAAATCCTATTCCTAGGCATATATCCAGGCAAAACTATAATTCAAAAAGATACACATACCCCTATGTTCACAGCACGATTCACCATAGCCAAGACATGAAAACAATCTAAATGGTCAATGACAGATGAATAAAGATATGGTGCACATATACAATGGAATATTACTCAGCCATAAAAAAGAATGAAATAATGTTATACGGCACCATGGATATGGACCTGGAGATGATCATAGTAAGTAAGACAAAAGAGAAAGATAAATATCATGTGGTATCACTTATATGTGGAATCTAAAATATGACACAAGCGAATTTATACAAAATAGACTCACAGACATGAAGAACAGACTTGTGATTGACAAGGGGGAGGAGAACTGGGGAAGGAAGGGATTGGGAGTTTGAGATTAGCAGACACAAACTACTGTATGCTGCTGCTGCTGCTAAGTCACGTCAGTCGTGTCTGACTCTGTGCGACCCCATAGACGGCAGCCCACCAGGCTCCTCCGTCCCCGGGACTCTCCAGGCAAGAACACCGGAGTGGGTTGCCATTTCCTTCTCCAATGCATGAAAGTGAAAAGTGAAAGTGAAGTCGCTCGGTCGTGTCCGACTCTTAGCGGCACCATGGACTATAGCCTACCAGGCTCCTCTGTCCATGGGATTTCCCAGGAAACTGGAGTGGAGTGCCATTGCCTTCACCAAATAAGTGTAAATCCAGTTATAAGACTGTAGTGAATGAGATCAACGTAGAGCAATAAACCCAGGGCTTGAACGTCCTCCGTCAGTTCCTCCCGCTGTCGTGTTTTCAGCGGCCTTGGCGTTCTCTCTCTCTCTGTCCTCCGGCCCCAGAACCACGGTGGGCCGACGGTCGTGTGCGTGGCTCAGCTCTCAGACCAGCCGTCTGTTCAGTGGCCACAAGGAAAGTCTCAATGTGGCTGCGAGTGCTGCCGGGTAAGGAGCCGCCAGTACTGTCGAGCCTCGGGCGTCATCTTGCCCCTCACATTCACACCCGAGGTACATTGGACATTCTGAGCTCAGTTAACCCCACTGTGACGCACATCCCCGCCGTCTTTAGTCTGCATCCTAAAAGTCAGCCCCAGGGTCGTCCGTTGTCCTTCCTGCTGCAGGGGTCCTCTCCCCTAAGCTAGCCTCATGCGCCTTTCTTGTCCTGACTTTCCCGTGTCCCCTTCACTCTGCACCGCATCTCTCATCAAGTTTATTCCAATAAACTGTACACTTCTTGCTGCTGCACTGAGACCGTCGAATTGTTCTATTACTGGTCTTACTGGTATGAAAGAAGGGCCTTGACTTTTATTATTTCATATTTGGCTTTTATTAGTTTTAAGTGATTTTCAGTTGATACTTGTGATACAAAAAGAATATGTCTGAACTTTGAAATCAGTTTCTGGCACTGAGCTTCAAAAATCCTTGGAATTTCCTGAGTGACAGGAGAGCCAATGGGGTGACTCCTGGCGGGTCCCAGGAGAGCTTCAGGACGGGGGCGGGTCACCAGAAAGGCCAGCCACACAGTTCGAGGTTGGAACTGTGGGCCAGCCATCTCCGGGGAGGGCAGGGCCCTGCATTTGCAGCCAGTCCTGGGAGTGCTGGCCCCTGAGCCTGGAGTCTGAAATGGGCCATTCTTGTGGGGCGCTCTGCCCTGACCCATGGGTTCTGATAAAGCACTGGTGTCAAGAGAATTGAACTGTAGGATGATGCCTACTTGGTGTCAGAACAATACCGTGCCTCTTTATTTCCAAAGCATTTATTCTTTTTCTTTCTGAATTGCACTGGTCAGTACTAGTTATTATTACATTGTTGGAGAAAGCAAATCACTTTACCCCATAAAGTGAAGGGTGAATTGACAGAGGCAAAAATCCTACTTCAATCCCTGATTTTTTAAAACTTCCAGTCAAACAGAGAACAGCTGTGTCTTGGTTCCTATTTACCCTCCGGTTCATTGATCGTCCTTGACCCCCCAGGCTGGTCTGGTGCCTTGCCGTCCCTTCTAGCAGACACCCCGTGGTGCTGTAACTGCCCCCTGCGTGTCCGTTTCCACTCCTGCCCTCGACTTCCGTGACACAGGCCCGTGCAGGCCCTGAGCCCGGCCTGTGGTGCGCTGGGTGTGTCTGAACAGAACCGTGAGTGAAAGCCATCAGGCAGGCATCAAGGGCAGGCTTGACCCTCTGCCCCGAGGTTCACATCAGGAGCACAGTTTCTTCCAGAAAGACCACCCAAGTGGGGCTTTTAGTCATGGAAAGATTAGAGGCAGACTTTCAGAGAAACCTTCCATGAAGAAAAAGGGCAGTGTTCGGAGGTGGGCATGAGATGGTCTCCTGGGAGCAGTGGAGAACTGCAGCTGGCAAGAAAGACTGGCTGGCTCTGGGGAGAGCTGGGTTTTTAACTGAAGGGAGAATAGAATGTGGAGGGTGAGCCGTGATGTCTGTTTCCTTCCTGTCTTTTGAACTGAATTTGAAACCCTACAGGAAGAAGACCAGGATGGTTCAGGAGATGATGGGTGTTCTGGCCACGAATCTGGGTTGGAGGACCAGCTGTACCGCGGTGGAAGGAGGCCTCCCCCCTCCCTGCTCTGCCTTGGCCCGGGGCGTGGTGGGCTTCCCATTTGGACCCTGATGCTCCCACCATGGCCCTAGCAGCACTGCCAGCGCCCAGGGTTCTTCCAGGAGGGTCTTGACAGTGGCCTTCACCCAGCGGGGCAGGAGGGCTGCAGTCCACAGAGCAGCCGGCAGCACATTTCAGTGACCCTTGGAGGATTTCCAGAAATATTAATAAGTAGGGGGTTCACAGGGAGCTGCTAAGTGACTGGTTGGTAAAATGAGGCACGTGTAAAGGAGGATCTCAGAGACGTTGTTAAGAAGGCATTAAAATTACTATGAAGTTCAATAAATGATCCCATCAAAAGTAAGTAAATGACAGAGAAAAAAATGATCCTTGGCTTCTACTTCCACCGCAGGCAAAAATTAATTCAAGATGGACCACAGGCCCACATGTGAAAGCTAGAAGTATGAAGCTTCTACAGGGCAACATGGAAGAATATCCTCATGGCTTTGGGGTATGTGAAAGTTTGTTAGTGATGGCAAACAGCACTGCTCATTAGAAAATATATATATGAGTGTATATATATATATGTATATATTGAACTTAATTAAATTTTAAAGCATCTGCTTTTCAAAAGACATCTGTGGGAAAATGAAAACATAAGCCATAGCCTGAGAGAAAATATTTGTAATACATATGTCTGCACTGGACTTATTTCCAGAGTATATAAAGAAAATTATTGTAACTCAACAATAAGACAAAATACCCGTTTTTAAATGCACGAAAGGTATAAAAGAATGCTTCACAAAAGAAGGTACACGGATAGAAAAGCACGGGAAACATCCACAGTGAAAGGCACGTTAAAGCTGCAGTGAAACGCTACAGGCCGTCTGCCGTGCCAAGTCGCTTCAGTATTTCTGACTCTGTGTGACCCCGTGGACTGTGGCTCACCAGGCTCCTCTGTCAATGGGAGTCCCCAGGCAAGAACACTGGAGTGGGTTGCCATGCCCTCTGCTGGGGATCTTCCTGACCCAGGGATCAAACCACACTCTCTCTAGAATGACTGAAAACTGAAAAGATTGGCCACATTACATACTGTTGAAAACAAAACACAGTTGGAACTCAAGCGTTGCTTGTGCGAACATACAAGGGTAAAATCATTTTGGAAAATCACGTGGCAGGTCTCTTAAAAGGGCAAACATGCCCTTGCCACATAATCCAGTAATTCTGCTCCCAGAGGGTTTACCCAGGAGAGAAGAAAACATACTCCTGATGTGTCCAGAAAACTGGCTGGACACAGACGGTTAGCACAGCCTCGGTCATAACCACCTCGGACTGGAGACACCGCAGAGGCCCGGCAACAGTGGGATGGAAAACACAGAGTGTGGTTTATTCACACAATGGAATTCTACTTAGTAAAAAAATAAACGTACCTGCATACACAGCAAGATGGACAAGTCTTAGAAACATTGTGCTGAGTAAAATAAGCCAGATGTGAAACAGTGTGTGTGTGTGTGTATATATATAATGACTCCAATCATGTGAAAATGTAGACCAGGCAGAGCTCATCTGTGGTCTAGAAATTGCAGCAGTGTGTGAAGGGATGGGGCTTGTCGGTGGCCAGGGCTCGCGGGGTCTCTTGGCTACCACGTTTCTTCACTAGCCAGAAACTGCCTCAGGCCCTGGCCTTTTGGGTAGTGATAGAAATGTGGTGGGCTTCCCTGGTTGCCCAGCTGGTAAAGAATCCACCTGCAATGCAGGAGACCCCAATTTGATTCCTGGGTCAGGAAGATCCCCCGGAGAAGGGATGGAGTACCCACTCCAGTATTCATGAGCTTCCCTGGTGGTTCAAATGGTTAAGAGTCTGTCTGCAATGCGGGAGTCCTGGGTTCGATCCCTGGGTTGGGAGGATCCCCTGCAGGAGGGAAAGGCTACCCACTCCAGTATTCTTGCTTGGCGGGCTACAGTCCGTGGGGTGGCAAAGTGTCAGACGCAACTGAGCGACCAAGGACAGCAGCACAGAAATGTGGAATATATTGATTGAGGAGATGTCAAAACTCACCAGGGCATCCCTGGTGGCTCAGTGGTAAAGAATCTGCCTGCCAATGCAGGAGACACGGGTTTGATGCCTGGTCTGGGAAGATGGCACTTGCCGCAGAGCAACTAAGCCCGTGCCCCACAGCTGCTGAGCCTGTGCTCTAGAGCCTGGGAGCTGCAACCACTGAGCCCACGAGCTGCACCCCCGGAAGCGCGCACGCCTAGAGCCCGTGCTCTGCAGCAAAGGAAGTCACTGCCTGTGCACCAGGAATAGAGAGTAGCCCCTGCTCGCTGTAACTAGAGAGAGCCCTTGTGCAGCAAGGAAGACCCCGCACAATCAAAAATAAAAATCCTCATCACCCTGTACCTTTAAAATGGGTGCAGATTGTTTGTGTAATTTATATAAGGTTGATTAAACCCCCGCAAGATCCTGTTTCCTGCCCCTGAGGATGACTGCAGTTCACAGAGCCGTCAGTGCCACACGCTGGCAGGGATGCAGAGCGGCCACAACGCCCACAGGCTGCTGGCGGGACGCCGTGGGAAGCCTAAAATGGGCTCTTAGAAAAGCTTGCCGATTTCTTACAAAACCAAACGCGCGTCTGCTCTGCGACCCATCAGTTGCACTCTGAGGTATTTACTCCACGGAAAAGATAACATATGTGTAAAATGTCTTGTAGAAAAGTGTTTATACAAGCTTTATTTGCAATAGCAAAACAAACAAGTAAAGACCAGGATACACTGTAAATCCGCAGGTGATGGATAGACAGACCGTGGTCCTTCGTCCTGTGAAATGCTACAGTGAACTAGAAAAGGAGGGGCTGCAAAAGCACACGGGGTTCCCACAAACGCCATGCTGAGGGGACGAAACCAGCGCAGAGGGCACAGGCAGTGAGCCCCTCGCAAGTTCAAGAGCAGGCAAGTCTAGGGAAGCCGGGTGTTAGAAGTCAGTGTCGCTGAGACAGGAATTGACTGAAAGGGGCAAAACAGGAATGTTACGTGTGCGGGTTGGGATGTGGTCTAACCAGGAACCAAGCACTGTTAACAAATTTCTCCTCAATTAAAAAAAAAATTCAAGGGGTTTCCATTTCCAGTAACGGCAGCTGGGAAATTCAGATAGACCAGTATAGGCAACTGCTGAAAACAAGTAATAATGCTGAATAGAATGGCTTACAAATCTTCTTAAAAGTACCAGAGACCTGATACAACAGGAGCTTGCTGTTTTAGTTGCTAAGTCGTGTCTGACTCTCTGCACCACCATGGACTGTGGCCCGCCAGGCTCCTGTGTCCATGGGATTCTCCAGGCAAGAATACTGGAGTGGGCTGCCATTTCCTCCCCCAGGGGATCTTCCCGACCCAGGGATTGAACCCACATCTCCTGCATTGGCCGGTGGATTCTTTACCACTGAGCCATCAGGGAAGCATGAAAATAGGAACTATCTGGGAACAATCCGAGGGAAATGCAAATCCAGACAGAGCAGAAGGACCTGAGCACAAGAGGTCCTTCTGCCCCGAGCGCTTTTACCAATTCTGCCAATTCTGAGAGCGTCCGTCATGCGCCCAGGGTCTACCCGAGTGGAGGGCTCACCCTCAAGCAGAGGGGCCTGATAGTCCTCGCTCCCCCTTCATGAAGCTGGCACCCAGAGGGCAGGAGCCCCGGCAATGCTGAGCAGGAGGCAAATCCAGCCCCACAACCACTGCCCCTAACTATCACACTCATTTTTTCTGGCACTGTTAAATATTCTTCTATGCGTGACTTAATAGAAACATAATGTTCTTTCTCATGGAAGGATAACCAGCTTGTACTTATGTTCTATCTCAGTGTTTTAAATGTAATAAATAACGTCATCATCGATAACTTCAAAGATATTATTTTGCAGTTCTATTTCCTTTGGGGCAAAAGTCCTAGAAGTGCAATTGTGGGTCACAGAGCGCGGCAGAATGGCCTTCCCCCAAGAGGAGGGCAATTCCCACTCCGACCAGAAGTGCAGGGGTGTGCTGCTCTGCGCCCCCAGGCTTCGTGCGCGCTCAGAACGTTTCCCGCATGACAGCTGGGACTCGTAAAGCCCTTTTACCGTTCTACCAGCTGCCACGGTCCTCATGCACCAAGAAACGCCAATACTTTTGAATATGTGGGATAAAACCTAAAAACCTATTATGAACCATTACATAGTAGCCAGATTTATTTTCTCCCTAAAGATACAACTGTTACCCTTGATAAGAAATAACACACCCCTGAGCATGTGGGGCGTCTTCACCCAGCTCCCCGCCAGCCACCATCACCCTCTTGGCTACAAAGTTCTCCCGTGGAAAGTTTCTCTCCTCAACCTTACCCTCGGGAAAAGCAGGCCAACGTTTGGTCAGAAGAGCATGGCTTGGGCTTTGCACTTCTGTAATTTCATGCGTCATTCCTGTCATGAGCTCCTTCTAGCTCTTAAAATTCACTTCTAATTTAGAAGGTAGAAAAGCATCCTCAAGAATGGAAACGTAAATATACCCTTCCTCAAATTCCAGCTGGAAAAGATGATGATTCATGCTGTGCAACAGAGTCTCTAACATTTGGACCTGAACACTCTCACTTTTCCCAGTTGTTTAGAATGGACTCAACAGAAGCGTGAATGCTACCTCACAGCAAGTGTTTTATTTTGTTCTTTCCTTCTTAGGCTTAAAGAATCAACGGGAGGAGATGTTCTTGTGGAACGAGGCAGAACGAGGGGCACGAGGCAGAGAGAATCCTGCGGGGTTGGGTTGGGATTAGAGAACTATAAGGATGAACTCACAGCTCAAGAAAGTTATGCTTCCAGCTCCGTCCACGGAAAAGGACCGGACAGTCCAGTAGCTAAGAGCCCTCTTGCCTTGGTCTTGGTTTCTAAATGCCCTTCTTCCCTGAAACGAACCAGGGCTGCTCTGAGAAATGGCAGATTCTAGAAGAGCAGGAAAAGGACGTGGGGAGCTTCGGCGTCTCTTTCTGCCAGAAAGTCAGGAAGTGCCCCCCTAGAACAGCAGGGGTATGTCAAAAGTATTTTGACCAAATCCGGGACAATTTGAGCATCACAATGAATAGCACAGGGCATGTGTTTTATGTTCAGAAATGATCCTGAAAGGAAGGGTATCAGGATGGGGATGGAAAGCTTCTTAATGAAGAATATCAGTTAACAAGCGTAGAAAATGATGGAATTCAGAAATCACTTCACAGTCAGTGTGGTGATAGCCGATTCATGCAAGAAAGGATACTTAAGTCACAGAGTGATAGATTGTTGTGGAATGGGATACCCATAAAATCTCACAAGTTGCCTATTAATTGCAAAAGGAAAAGGATAATTTTATTATGGAGAAATCTAGCAGACACTTCCTAAATCAGATCACCAAATTATATGATTACTCACGGTGCAAGCCTCATCACGTACCACCTGTCGAGACATTCTGAGAAAGACGTGCCATCAGTGACGTGGTTTTCATGCCCTGTGGTTTACCTGGTTCAAACTATGAGGAAAGATCCAGCAATTCAAATTGAGAGACATTTTACAAAGAAACTGGTCTAAAGTTAAAAATATAAAAAATATCAATGTCATGAAAGGTTAAAAAAAAACCTTGGTTTTTGTTCTCTGAAAAGATAAAAAGGAGACTGAAAAGACATGTCAACAAAACGTGCTGTGTGATTTTTGGTTGGATCCTGTGTCTTATCTCAGGAGACATATGATAATGTATTCGGGGTAAAGCTTCATGAGGTCTGTAACTCAGAAAAGAGAGAGATGGCAAACATTGAAAATAAAAACCTTGGTGAATCCACGTGCAGGGTGTATGGATATTCACTGTACTATTCACGCAAATCCTCTGTAGGTGGTAGGTTCTAAAAATATAAGTCGGAAGGAATGGAACATTTCTAACGAAAATTATACCAAAGTGCTATGAGCTTCAGAAACGTATTTCTGAATTATGAATGGTATTGAGCCATGTACTTGGCTCCTGTTGAATATCATATATGTTTTCTAAGCAGTAGATTAACTCCATGACTTGTATTTACATTTTACAAGAAAGTTAAAAAAAGATATAATTATGTGGACGAGTTGTACAACCTTTATAGAAGTAATGAACTGGAACATTATTTGGTACTTCTGAGGAGACCAATTTTTAAAGGGCCCTAGATGTATTTTTATCTAGTTTTTTTCAATCCTCCTATTTTCATTTTTTATTACATGAAATTTAGCTACTTACTCACTGTCACCTGGACATTTTAAGGGTCTAATATCAGCAGGGTTGTAAACAAGTCCGAATGTTCCATCACATCACTGTCCTCCCGGCTCAAAGCGTCCTCTCCCCAAGTAGAAAGTAAGAGATACAAATTAGCTTTAAATTTCTGTTAATTTTCTACTAATTATGAAACCCTACACCATGCGACATTCCTTCCAGGAGAGAAGAGTGAGATCTTGGCTCTTTCCCACCCACCGTTCGCTCTTCCTTTCTCTGGCCCGAGATGGCCTGGCAAGCGCAGGGTGTGATTTATGACTCCTCGGGTCCAGCCTAGGTCACCTGGAACAGCCGGCCACCAACTGTTGAGTGTCTCTTTTTTTCCTCTTAACAAGTTTCCCTTTCATTATTTATATTATTGGGTTTTCTACTTTCTAAATTACTTTTTTGAAGTATAATTTGCGCACCCTACATTTCACCCATCATCAGTGGACAATTGAACTACGTGTTAGGAAACACACTGAATTGTTCAAAATGTTTTTTGAACGTTTCCGTCACCTGAGTAGATTTTGCTTACAGTTCATCCTTGTTCCTACTCTCAGCCCAAGGCAACTCGAATCTGCTTCCTGTGTCTACAGATTTGCCTTTTCTGGACATTTCATACAAAAGGGAAGTTTCAGTCTGTCTTTCTGACTCTCTTCACTTAGCACAGTGTAGCCAGGGTTAGTGCTGCATTCACTTCTACTGTTGAGTAGTATTGCATTTGAATGGCTACATGGAGTACTTTTCTCCATTCACTGAATCCGCTGCTGGACACTGGACTGTTTCTAGTTTTTGGCTGCTGTGAATGACACTGCTGAACATTTGCATGCAAGGCTTTGTGTGTTCACGTGTTTTCATTTCTCTTGGGTAGATGCCTGGGAGAAGAATTGTTAGGTCAGATGGAGAATAACTTTAACAAACTGCCAACCTACTTCCTAAGACCTGAATCATTTTGCATTTCCTCCAACATGGGTGTTGAGGGCTCCAGTTATCCCACGTCCTCACCAACGTCTTCCTGCATCTGTCTTTTTATTATAGCTCTACAAGTGGGTACGAAATGTTATTTCCTTGTGATTTTAATTTGCATCCCTCTAATGACAGATTTTTGAGCATTTGTGTGTGTGTATTAACTATTATATATTTTCTTTTATAAGATGTCCTTCAAATCTCTTGTCCATTTTTAGAATTGGGTTGTCTTCATATTGTTGATTTGTAAGAGCCTGTGTCAGGATATGAGTCTTTTATCAAATATATGGTTTCACAGTATTTTCTCCATGTCTGGAGCTTGTTTTTCCATTTTCCAATGGTGTCTTTTGAGGAGCAAATTTTGAATTTTGGTGAGTACAGTGTATCAATTTTTGCTTTCCTGGATCATAGTCAATGATGCTTTTTGAAAGGAAAGTTTAATAGCTGTGTAGATCGCGGGGGGCCTTTCTTTGCATTTTGATATTTATGAAGATGGCTGCACTCCTGTGTGTACACATGCAAGAGCCTTGCTGTTCTGGGGCCTCAGGATGCCGAGCAGGCGCAGGAGCTACCAGCACTGCCCAGGCTGTCTTTGCACCAGCCAGCACACAGAGTCTCTGGCGATGCCTGCCTCGCCCGCTCCATGACGGCACACTCTCTTGCTGGTCAATGTCCATTGAAAGCAATCGCAATTTCTATGGCTCTGTGGAATGACGTTTTCTAAGGTTGAAGAAAGTGAAAGTGTTAGCTGCTCAGTCGTGTCTGACTCTTTTGTGACCCCATGGACTGTAGCCCGCCAGGCTCCTCTGTCCATGGAATTCTCCAGGCAAGAATACTGGAGTGGGTTTCCATTCCTTCTCCAGGGGATCTTCCCGACCCAGGGATTGAACCCAGATCTCCCGCGTTGCAGGAGGATTCTTTACCTTAGATTAGTATTTCTATAAAAGATTTGTGGCTCCAAAATAAGAGGCAAATCCAGGGGAAATGTCTGGAGCTGTTTCTACCTCTCCTGTGAGGTTTTCCACTCGTGCCATCTGTAGAGACGCTCGGCTCCGTGGACTTTGGGGGGGTGAGGCGGGGAGGCCCCAGCGGGTGTGCCTGCTCTGCCTGTTTTTCTTGGTGGTCAGCATCGTGCCAGGCTGCTTGTGCTCGGCGCTGCTGCTGCTTAACTTCAGAAGACAAGCAGCCTGAGAGCAGTCCTTTCAGTTGACTTTTCCTTTAGGTCAGTTGCTGCTGCTGCTGCTAAGTCGCTTCAGTCATGTCCGACTCTGTGCAACCCCATAGATGGCAGCCCACTAGGCTCCTCTGTTCCTGGGATTCTTCAGGCAAGAACACTGGAGTGGGTTGCCATTTCCTTCTCCAATGCATGAAAGTGAAAAGTGAAAGTGAAGTCACTCAGTCGTGTCCGACTCTTCGAGACCCCATGGACTGCAGCCTACCAGGCTCCTCTGCCCATGGGATTTTCCAGGCAAGAGTACTGGAGTGCGGTGCCATTACTAGGACAGTGAGGCACAGTTAAAAACCTTCTCTCTAGTGAACTCTGGTATTTTGGTCACCTGATGTGAAGAGCTGACTCATTTGAAAAGATCCTGATGTTGGGAAAGATTGAGGGCAGGAGGAGAAGGGGACGACAGAGGATGAGATGGTTGGATGGCATCACTGACTCAATGGACATGAGTTAGAGTAGACTCCAGGAGTTGGTGATGGACAGGGAGGCCTGGTGTGCTGCGGTTCATGGGGTCGCAAAGAGCCGGACACAACTGAGCAACTGAACTGAACTGAACTAGTGATCAATCAACAGATGTGTATTGAATACATATTGTGCATGAAACTGTCTGCCTGTGATAACTTCATGTCTGCGACCGGGACCTCTCCCCTGAAGTCCAGGTTTCTGTCTCACAACCTATGCAATTCAGATATCTAACAGGCCTGTCAAACACGGAGGGCCTGACTCCCCCCAGAGTCACGTCTCCATCACCACCAACCTCAGCTCCCTCCTCCACATGCTCAGGAAAAAACGTGGAGAGTCATCCTTGCCTTCCGGCTTCCTTTCACTCCTCACATCCAATCCATCGTAAATCCCGGTGGATCTAAATGAGTATAAAGTCCTGGGTGAGATTCCAACGTGGAATAGGAACATCAGGGAGGAACTCATGAAGCCTGAATAAAGTATTTGTTTTTGCTGTTGTTTAGTCACTAAGTCATGTGCGACTCTTTGCAGCCTGCCAGGCTCTTCTGTCTGTGGGATCTCCAGGGCAAGAACATTGGAGTGGGTTGCCATGCCCTCCTCCAGGGGATCTTCCTGACGCAGGGATCAAACCTAGGTATCCTGCAATGCAGACAGATTCTTTACCATCTGAGCCACCAGGGAGAGAATGCCATCAAATTAGCCGAAGGCCACTCACCTGGCTTTCTCTGGGTGTGGGGATTTGTCACCTTATCTGTACTTCACAGTTTAATTACTCTGAGGAAACTGATAACCTCAAGTCAGTTCAGTCTTTTCCATTCTGTCACGTAATCTATCTTTCACAAACACATAATATTGTGAAGTTACTCTGCCTGAAGAGCAAAGTTCTCTGGTCCTAGAGAAACATCCAAAGTTTGGCTTTTTAAAAGATTTTATATAATTTTTATATTCTATTCAAAATGAAAATGTATTCTTATTTAATATGGAAAACACGGATCTGAATTAAAGATAAGAACTTAAATCTTTGAAAAGCAAGAGGCCACTAGAGATGGGTTGGGGTGGAGAGAGGGGGGTCGGCAAAGGCTCTGAAAGACGAAAATGGAAGGATTGTAGGATCACCGGTATCAGTTTTATTTTTTGGGGAATCGAGGTTTTACGCAACTTCAGTAAGTCTAGGAATCCCCTGCTGTTGGGAGCAGGCAGGTGGTTTGTTGGCACTGGATTCCCTTTTCTTGGCTGAAGACGGGGAGAGGCAGAGTGTTGTTTGCAGGGAGAGTTTGTGAAACCTCACTCCTGTTCTTTGTAACTCCCCCGCACGCCTGTGCCTTTGAACTTTCCCTGGAGCTGTAAATAGCTGGAGATGTTGCAAATAATCTTAAGCACTGAGAAGCTTAAAACTGTCGAGTGCTTTTGCTGGCAGAAGCTCTCTCCTATTGTAGTGGGATGTGTTCAAAGTGTAAGGTGGGCCAAAAAGGTGGGCTTCCCACGCTTGAACCCTCCATCTGGGAACGTGCTCGAGATGCCAAGACCAAAAAGGGAGGCAGAGCGGGGCGTGAGATGGCAAAGACAAACGCAGCTCTGTCGTCCTGAGGCTGCTGCCATCGTGACGTGACAAGAAGGTGAAGGTGATATTTCATCCACCGTTGTGGTGCGTCCTCTCCTTACCTGACCTCTGAAATGGAGCCATCGGCTTTGAAAAGCCTGGTGTCTAAAATTAATATTCTTCCCCATCTGACTAAGAAGGCAACAGCTGAGCAACATGAGATCAAGGACCATCTGAGTTTAAACAGGGGCTCAAAGTGGCATTCGAGAGAGAGGCTACTTCCTCCCGGAGTGGACACTTGTCTTTTCAGAAGACTTACTCTGATCGCAAGGCAAGACCTTTACCAGGGGGTTGAGTAGTCGTTCTGAACTCTGCAAACTCCCCTTTATCTGCTGGAACTTGTGCTCGACGCTTGGAGTGGTCTGGACCCCAGCATGTCCTCTTATAAATGGTAATAACTCTATTTTCTTTCTTTCTATGTTGTCTTACATAGCAAGTTTTATCAAACTCCAGGCAGAACTTAATGTTTAATAGTTCTCTGCAAAATTTTTGTATCTTGGACCCAAGCTTTTGTTTTAATGTGCTAATTTTTATGTGGCTTCCTGAGCCAATTTGAGCACCTTCTACAATGATGTATTAGATTTTAGTTATAGTTTGTCTTAGACGTAGCTGTGAAATTCTTATTATAATAACAGATTTTTTCAGGGCAACTTGTAAGAACACTAATGATGGTCTGTAGTATATTTCACAGAGCTCTGGTTGATCCTGTTCACATTTTAGTGTGGATAAGTTTATGGTCTTTCTACGGTTGAGTAGAATTATGTAGAGCATTGGATTTTAAATAATTTAGAATTTCAAAGTATCATTTTATTATACTAAAGGAGTTGAGAAAATGAAAGATGAAGTTTTGTGGGGATAATTACAGATGATTTCAAATTGAGAAAAAGGAGGAAGAAGCAATTTCCAGAAAATCTCCAACAGGGGGCCTCTGGAGGGAACCAGCCACAAATTTGCATCAGCTCCCCGAAATGGTCAGGAGATGCGTGGATACAGACACCCTTGTGGGGCTTTAGTATCGGAGCAGTAATGAGCCTATTACTTCGTTTGTAAGTAATAGTGTAAGTGTTACTAGTTGTAACACTTGTAAGTGTATCTAGTGTGTGAAATCTTCAGTGAAGTGTAAGTGTATGTAGGGTGTGAAATCTTCGGTGCTCAGCTGCTAATGACGCAGAGAAGGGTGTCTGGGAATCTCGCCTATGTGAGAGGACTGTTAGGAAGCCAAATTCTTTTTAAAATAAACATTTTAAGACGTAGGCAGCAAAAGGCTCTGAAAATGGCGCATTTGGTGAGACCACTCCCCCGAGGGGGCAGAATCCCCAGGGGAGGCCAGGGGGCCCATTCCTCACGCAGCATGCCCTTCCCATGTCCTTGTCCAGGGCCAGAGGGGCAAGGCCAGCAAGCCAGTTAAACCCGAAGAGACTGTCTCCTTAAACCGGACGCTTAGCCTAGATCTTCTCTGAGGCAGTGAGGGGGCCATCAGCCGCCCCGTGACGCTCAAGTTGCTTCTCAGTATTTGCTTTTGTAGGAAAAAGAAGGGAGAGAAAGCTTTTTCCTTTCAAAGTTCCAACGTGTGAAACTCAAGTTAATATTTGCATTTCTCTTCCTCATTTGGGGCCCTTTCTCTAGTTAAGATAGAAGCAACCTCAAACTTCCCGCTGTACATTTTCCCAAAGAGTCAAACGTGTGTCTGGGTGATGGGAGCTCTGTCTCTCCCCCTTGCAGTGGAGAGAAGAGTCGTGATGACTGTGTCCTCATTCACAAATCAGAGACCGAGGGGGCAGAGACCACGCTCCAGACACGAACTTCCTTGGACTCACCACCAAGATGCTAACAGTGAAGAGGCTGGAAGGAATCAACGCGTGTTACTGCAGTGACCAGCTGGAGAAGATGGCCTTTTTCCAGTGCATGGAGGAGGTGGAGAAGTGCTTTCTGGAAGAAAGTTCTGGTGAACAAGATCCGAGATCTGGAAAGAACCAGGTAAGCCACGCCCGTCCGTATCTGTCGGACGGTTTTCAGATTCTGTGTGTCGTCACTGGTGTAGAATTAAGGAAGCTCTAGGGACAGGCAGACCCGAGCTTCGTTCCCTGGAGGTGTGCCTCCAGGTGGGTGCGGTCGCCACTGGGAGGCCTTTGAATGTGCAGCTCTCCCTGTGGGCGCCACCATGCTGGGTCACGAGGGTCGTGTGGAAGCGCAGTTTCTTAGGAGGGCTGGTTTGGGCATGCAATCTGGAGAAGCACGTGAAGGCCACAGCTGCTCTGCAGACGTTTCCAGTTCCCTCAGGACCCCGAGGTCCCCACGGAGTAGGGGTCAGGGCTGTCGACAGTGGCCGCTGGCGACAGGCTGGCGGCAGGCCCCGTCCTGGCAGCCGGCTCTTCGGGAGGTCCCTCGCCGAGCGTGGGGGCTACTGCTCTGAGCGGCGGATGCCCCTGTGTGCCAAGCACCCAGCACCGGCTCCGTCACGGTGAGGGGTGTCCTCGGGAGTGGACCGGCGGGCTCTGTCCCCTGCTAGGCCCCCTGGGTCCCCTCCCCCTCCCTCCCGGCTGGAGGGGGCCTCACCTGGAACTTGTTTGTCACCCTGCCCGACGCCCTCCTCAAGGTCGGGACCCCATGTCACCCACCTCGCCTGCTCTCCTGCTCATGGTACCAAACAGGCTCCGAGAACGTTTGCAGAACAAACAGGCCTGTTTAAGTGTGCCCTGCATTCCCCTGGGTAGGGAAGATCCCCTGGGGGAGGGCATGGTGACCCACTCCAGGGTTCTTGCCTGGAGAAAACCGCTGACAGAGGAGCCTGGGAGGCTGCAGGCCAAAGGGTCGCAAAGAGTCGGCCATGACCGAGCGACTTCACTTTCACTTTCCTCTTCGTCCAGCTTCTGTTCCGAAAAACCCTGTCCAGGTAGGAAGGGCATTTCTAATGGTACAACAGATGGTGGAGCACAGCTGTTAGGTGTGAAGAGGGGAGGAGTCTTTTCCCTGTGAGTACAGAGAGATAGACCTTGCTGGATAGGGGGAACGAGTCGGGCTGAGAGTGGTGTTTGGAGACTGCCCTTCCCCTGTGGGCTAACATCTTGTCCCGCATACACCAAGAAGACACTTCCTCGGCAAAACTGAAGTCAGATCCGAGGACTTCCTCATTCGGGCTGCTTGTGATGCAAATGAATAATCAGAAGGGTTTCCTTTTCGTTCATTAATTTCTGTGGAACAGGGGAGACAAAGTATTCTTATAGGCTAACTTTGAAAAAACCAATGATTTGTATAGTTTTTTTTTTTTTCAAAGTTCTTTTTTTTTTTAATTTTATTTTATTTTGATATTTGGCAAAACTAATACAATTATGTAAAGTTTAAAAAAAATGATTTGTATAGTTTTTATGAGTTTGATTAGGTTTCCAGGATGCTTTTTCGCCAAGTTCTGTGATACAAGTTTTGTAAGCAGGCAAGATGGTACTAGGTGGAAACACGAAGATTTTCAGGGAGTTTTGGTGATGATCTGCTCCAGAGAAATCGAGTGAGTGGGAAGTGAAATGCTTTAGGACACTTCTGAGGGAACGCCTGAGGATGCTGGCCCTGCGGTCCTGACAGAAGGTCCTGTGTGATGGGTCTGATGTCTGGCGGCGCCTGCGCCCGGCGGTCACGGCCGCGCGGAAGGTGGGGAGGAACCGCCGCGTGTCCCATTCAGTTTCTCGCCGAGTGGCTCAGGGCCCAGAGGTGTCGGCAGTCAATCTCCCTGTCTCTCCCTCGCCCTGCGGGGGACGGACGGGCCTGGACGGGAGGCACAGAGCCCTTCTCCTTGCCGTGTCTGCCAAGGCCACAGGCCCCGGGGCCCTCGCTGGCCCGGTGAGCGGGTGCCCGGGCGGCCAGCAGGCCTTGGCAGGGCTGGGAGGAGAGGGCCTTCCAGCGGCTCGGATGTCGTCAGGAATGCAGACGGAGCTGGGCTGACACGTCTCCATCTCCTGCTGGGGCCACGGGAAATCTTCACAATCCCGGGCCTTTCTCTCCAGGGACCATACAAACATGCCCACCATGACTCTCTCCACCTCTCCTCTGTCTCTTCATCCCTCCTCTCTTTAGGAAGATTAGCACAGCTAATCATAGTAGGAACCCTCACTGCGCTGCCCTGAGGAGAATTTACTCTGCGTTGCAGGCGCTCTGGTGACAGGCACACTGCTCGGAAGGCCTGAAGCACAAGCTCTTTCTAGAAGAGTCTTTTCTCGCCTAACGAGAACAAACTGCGCGTTCCACAACTTACATCCTTCGACACAGTTCAGCGTAGCTCAGATTCTTTTCCTGCTCCTAACCAGGTTTCTCTGTCACTCATTTTGCCTCTTCTGGCTTTACTTTTGCCTCTCTTCCTCTCTTCCTCTGATTTTTTTGAATTGATAGGACACCACATTTTCTACTTTTGTGCTGTGTTTTGTTCCTTGTGCTTTCCAACTTCCCTTCTGATTGTTTTTGAAAGGCTTTTCTTATATTCTCTTATATTCTACATACTGTTCAAAATCGCCTAAGAAGTGTAGAATTCTAAAAGCTTGTGGCGGAAACACTGGGCTTCCCAGGCGGCACTGGTGGTAAAGAGCCTGCAGGAGACGGAAGAGATGCGGGTTCAGGCTCTGGGTCGGAAGATTCCTTGGCGGAGGGCGCAGCTCTCCTGTGGGTGGCCGCAGCTCTGGAGTGGCTCCCTGAACGCACTCCAGTATTCTCGCCTGGAGAATTCCATGGACAGAGGAGGCTGGAGGGCCATGATCCATGGGGTCGCAGAGTTAGATGTGACTGAAGCGACTTAGCACAGAGCAGAGAGACTATGATAAACCAGCTGGAAAACCACACAATACGGTGTTGAAACAAAGTGAAACTTAAATGAGGGACGTGGCACGTGTGAGTCATGGTCTAATAGCTACCGTGTGCGTCGTTAACTCGGAGTGGTAACGACTCTCATAACTGTGATTAGCAGAATTTCACAGTCAGATCCAGCGTTTCCTCTTCTGTTGTTCTGTTACCCGTATAAATAACCACCATGCTGTATTTCCCTCAGATCTGACTTGCTGTCTGATACACGCAAACACACACACACACACACACATTCTTTTTTCCCAGTGGAAGACCAAGGAGCTCCTGTTCTCAGCAACCTGAGTCCGTTCTCCCCTGCGGTTTTCTGCCCCCTCTGCTGCCCCACTGGCTCTACGCACCCTGCTTTTTCTGCTCAGGCTTGTGTGTGCTCACCTCCTGTCCTCTGGTCCTCAGCCCCTGCTCCCCCAACAGGCACGGTCCCCAGGGAGGAAGGGACCGTGCGGAGGTGGCGGGGGGTCACAGCTCCCGGAATGCTGAACCACTGGGCACAAATGCTGCGAAGACCAAACAAAACAAAGTATTTATGATCAGGATGTGAGTAGGCAGAGCAGATTGGGACAAAGCCTGGGTCTCCCTGTTGCGATGGCAGTCGGCGCATTCAATAGCAGGCGGCCCTTCCTGCCTCACCGCGGTGAAATTGTACTATCAGCGGTGGTCACCGAGATTATAACTTGGATCTCAAAATAACGCAGCTGCGGGCGGAGGGTTTGTTATGTTTGAAGCCGTGCGCCCCCTCCCGCCCACCCTGTGCCCCTCGCCCGCGTGGCAGGAAAAAGCTCCCTGGCGGCGGCCCCGTTTCCCTGGTGCCTATCGTCCTTGAACGGGAGACTAGCGTGCTCTCCACAGTGTCACTTGCTGCCAGCCGGCCTCCCTCTACCCTGCACCTGTTTCCGATCTGTCACCCGGGCCATCATATTTTTCCTTTTAAAGAGGCAGATTAGCCGTTGATGGTGTAACTGGAACCGTCACCGCGGGGTCCCGCAGACCCCGCCGCTCAGCACCGCCTCCTGCCCGGAGCAGAGTTCTGCCTGGAAACGAGCTCGTGCAGGGTCAGGGCGGGAAGGGTAGGATGGACTTGTCACTCAGAAGAAAAGGCGTTTGGATTGCAGGTAGCCTGTGCCTTCTCTCGTCTCCCGTCCTCTGGCGTGTGCTCCGGTCCGTGATGACCCGCGGAGGTCACCGACAGGCGCCTGCTCTTGAGGACACCCAGGTAGTAACGTGGCCGCTGTCCTGGCTGAGTGTTTCTGGCCGGGGAACGGGCTCGCCCCGGCAGACGGAATGCATGCCCTGCCTTGTCCTCCCCCGGGAAGGCCGCCCTGCAGGGGTGGGATCAGGAGAGGTATGCAGCCCTTGTCAACATCTCCAAGTCTCCACCAACTTTCGGGGAACCTGGAGGCAGTCATTCCTGACGTGTATGAAAGCTGGCGTTCTATTTTTGTCTGTGAGAGCTAAAAATAATGTCAGCGTGTCCTCTTCTACTTCTTATGTAACTGAGGGAGATAAAGTGGCACCAAAGCACAGCGTCCTTTCCCCTTGCTAAGAAGTGTCTGCAGAAGAGTGGCCGCCTCTTCTGAGCAAGCTCCCGAGCACAGACGGCCTCCCTGCCTCTTCCTTGGGACCTCTGCCCCTCCCTGCCTTTCCTGGGAGGCCACAGCTGCTCTCAGAATGGGCTTCAGTCAGGAAAACAGGAGAATTTTGAAGTAAGAGAAAGAATTCAGATTCTAAAGATTTTAGCGCTTCCCAAGAGAGAGTATTGTATCTGGGAAATCAGTTCTTCCTACTTGTTTAATTCTTTCATCAATTAGCATAGAATGAGTTATTTTTAGGATAAAGGAGGCAGTTTAGCAAATACTCTAGGAGGTGTTCTGAGTTGCTTTTCCTACCGGAAGTGGTTGTCAGCAGAGCTGCTTATCGCCGTCTCCCCCACCGCAGGGACTTCTGGCTTTTTTCTGCTTAGTCAAGCCCCTTCCTTGAAATCGTGCTGTCCCAGACGCACTCTGTACCTGTGTGTGTATTGCAGGTGGTTCTGTGCTTTGTGCACGGAAACAGTATGATTTTCTTCACTTCTCCCAAAGAAGTAATTTTTGCCTCTTTGGATTTGGCCCCTATTGAAAATGCGTGAATTTATGGTTAAAAGTCTCTCCCGGGGAGTTGGCTGACATGTGTCTATGCCGGCATGTAGATATCTGTCTTATTCAATAAGAAACCACCAGCTCTGCATCTGGGTGGTGCTCGGAGAGCCCGGAACTCGAGGAGCCAGGTCCCCGTGGGGCCCTGCGCCTCTCCGGGGAGCCGACAGGACGAGTGTTCCTGTCACTGGTGCCCAAGCCCGGCTGTGTTTGGCTGTTGCACACATGCTCCGGGGGAGTTGGCTGATACGTGCCTGTGCCTGCAATAGACTTCTGTCTATAGGGGACGCACGGTAAAGAACGGCCCCTCCCCTGGCTCTGAGCGGTGGCCCCCAGGAGTGTCCCGAAGGAGGGGCCGGCAGGGAGCTGAGCTCATTAGGAGTGCTCTGGTGTGTGTCTTTTATAAAATGTCGTTGTAACTTTCTAACAGTAAGGAAAATGTCTCTTAAATTAGGTTTTACAATATACCCTCTTCTCTTTTCCATTGTGAATGGTTATTTGGAAATGCGGGCGACCTCTTGTCTTAAGAGTGTCTACAAGAGCAGTTTTAGGAACTCCCTTTCCAGGGTGTCAGAGAATGCCATCTGGACGTCAGTCTTCACTGAAGAGGTAAAACCGTGGAAGGTATCCTGACACCCTGGGAGCACGTCTCTGCTCGTGTGGAATTCTGAGAGTCCCAATCTATGTCCGTGTCATTTGGGTTCTCAGAATCGTTGAAACTGTGATCGTTTTATGTCATTTGGTGGAATAGGGAAAAAAAGGTCTTATTTTCTCTCTCTAAAAGTTAAATCAAAGTAGTAAAATTTACAAACATTGCAAATCAAGCCTGTGATTCTGTTAGAAAATGATGAGCATATGGATAATGAAATTTCTAGATACAGTTGACCAAACTGTGTCCCGATCCACTTACCTAAGACATGACGACTGTAAAAAGCACGTTTGTCTATCGGGGTTTCCCAGACCAATTTTTCTCACACTCCCTTCATGATTTTTGCTACATCTACACATTACTTTTACTCCTGTTAGTTAATATAATATTTTCACACATCAAGTCGTTAAAAATATTTAGCAAAAGCAAGAACAGAGTGGAATCACAGTTTCGATGTGCTTATTCTAGATTTTCAAATACACAGTAACACACGTAAATAAATTTGAAAATGGTTTCTAGTTTACAACCCCCACGTCACCCCAAGCTTCTAGTAAAGAGGTGACTTCACGTCACCGTTGGGCACTGGCCTCGGGCTGCCGTGTCCAAGTCTTCCGCCTGGGCCGTTGGGCACTTTGGGCTTTATTTTGAAATTTCTGCTCAAAACATAGCAATGATAACAAAGACAGGGAGTGATAAGCAGACAGTGGTGGCAAGCGAAGAAGCCCAAAGTGTCCCCCTGAATGCAGATGCATAGGAAACTGCCAGGTCAGGTTCACCTGGTGCCCCTCGCTGGTTCTCCCCGCTGTCACTGAGGTCCCGGCAGACAGTGGGGCCAAGGCGGGCGTGCATGTGGGGTGCTGGGGGTGTCCTAGGGGTGCACTCGGGGACGGGGAGCGGGGACCCCTGATGGCTGCACCGCCGGGCAGGAGGGCCTCAGAGGGTGAGGCGGGGGCACGATCCTCTGCCTCCTGTCACACCAGGGCCTTCTGCAGGGTGATGCTGCTGCTAAGTCGCTTCAGTCGTGTCCGACTCTGTGCCATCCCATAGACGGCCTCCTACCAGGCTCGCGAGTTCCTGGGATTCTCCAGGCAAGAACCCTGGAGTGGGTTGCCATTTCCTTCTCCAATGCCTGAAAGTGGAAAGTGAAGTTGCTCAGTTGTGTTCGACTCTTAGCGACTCCGTGGACTGCAGCCTACCAGGCTCCTCCGTCCATGGGGTTTTCCAGGCAAGAGTACTGGAGTGGGATGCCATTGCCTTCTCCACTGCAGGGTGATAGACCCCCGGCATTTCCAGCTGTGTGTGGGTGACCTGCACCCTCAGTTACAACTTTGGTCAGGGAGAGACACGGGCTGGTTAGTCCACTGACGGTGCAGAAGCGACAGACCCAGCCCAGGGCTGCCCTGTGAGCGTGGCTCTGGCTTCGTCCCCCCGGGGTCCCGGGGAGCACAGGTCACTGTGGCATTTCCATGATGGTTACGGGGTCAGGGGGCCGGGAAGCACAGACCTTGGAGGTCAGCTGCTGCAGGTCTTTCTCTGAGGGCAGCCTTCTTCACAAGTGGCTGGGCAGCCCTTGGCAAGCTCGCTACCAAGTTCCCATGTGGATGCAGCCAGCAGCCGTGAGGCAGGCCCTGGGTCTCGCAGGCCCCTCACAGGGTGGCTGACCTGTCCTGGACCCCGGCCTCTGGCTTTGGTGCCACCTCTTCCTGACTCCCCTGTTCTTTAGGCTCCTGCACTGGAAACGACCCCCCAGGCCTCGAGCTGGGAGCTTGGAGTCTGAGCAACAAGGCTGGGGTCGTGACAGGCAGGCCGATGCTCCAGTCCGTGACCAGGTGTCAGGAAGTTCTAGAAAGAGGCAGAGAGCAGACTGGCAGTGAGGGGTGTGTGAGCCCAGTCTCCGGGTTGTTTAGTAGACCTTCAGCTTGTAGGCTTTGCCTTGCAAACATGAGTGGAGAACACGGACGCCACCCTTCCTGTTACTGTGCTTTGTGCACCATTTAGGGCTTAGCTGATGAGATGGTCGGTACACGGCGAGTGCAGAGAAAAAAACCGAGCCGGGCAGTCAGGCAAGAAAAGGAAATTTATTAGAGGGAAACGAGAGGGTGACTGGCCCTTAAGGAGAACCTGTGTCCTCCCTTTCTGATGGGGTCTTTCTTATACCCCGCCAGTGAAAAATTCTCGGAAGGGATGGTCATGTAGTGGGAGGTCTGGAATCTGATGGTCTCGCAGCTTTAGAAGGTAGGCGCCAGTGAGAGAACGTCGTTTGGGCAATCTGTTCAGTCTCAAGGGTCACTGTGGTTGTATTCTTCGTTTGCGAGGTCAACATCATGAGCCATCTTATCAGTGAGGCCCCACGTGGGCCCTATTAGGTGGATGGCGTCACCGACTCAATGGACATGAACTTGGGCAAGCTCCAGTAGACACTGAGGGGCAAGGAAGCCTGGTGTGCGGCAGTCCATCTGGTCACAAAGAGTCAGACGTGACGGAGCGACTGAACAAAACAGAACAGGGGGCTTAAAATTAAGGTGGGGCTAAGTATAGAGATTAACTATGAAGACAAGATTTTAATTCATGAATGTATTTTTTTTCTGCGTCCCAGAGAAATGGCTCTCCCTTCTGAACAGCGCAGAAGCTGTATGATGGCGCGTCCCCTTTCAGCTGTGCGATTCCAAGCCCAGCTCTGATCTGTTTGGCGCTGGCAGCGCGCAGGTGCGCCAGACAGTTGACTGCGGACACCTGACCGGCAGACAATGGGCACTGGCAGGGGCCGCTCCGCCCGGGCCTGGCCCAGGGCACCTGTCAGTTCCGGGGCCGCGTCCAGCCTGGGCGTCTTTGAGTCCAGCGTTTGTATGGTTTGCAGGACGGTTCCCCGATCTGAAAGGGGTTGGAGCTCCCTCGGGCACCAGGGGCAGGACGGAGGCAGCAGCAGGAGGTGTAAGCTCTCAGAGCCTGTGCAGGCCCAGACTCCCGAGTCTCTCAGGCCCCTTGGGTTCTCAGGAGAGGGCTCAGAAGATGTTCAACATGATGACCGTCCAGCCTCCACCCTAACGAGGGGTGTTCCCAAAGTGCCCAGAGAAGGGAAGGCTGGAACAGGCCAGGGAAACACGTGATGAGTCTATGCTGACCAGCTCCGTCTGTCCTGGGACCAAGCAGTTCTCACAACGAGGTCCCTGGCCCCCCTGGGGGACCCTAAGACTCTTTTGGAAGTCTGCATGGTCAAAACTGTTTTCTCCTCTGTTCTAAAATTTTTGCCTTTTCCGCTGCTTTGACTCTTGCACTGATGACATCAAGGCAGTGATGAGTAAGACTGCAGCACCTCTGCACAAAATCAGGCCTGGCACCAGCGTGTCCTAGCAACCGTGGCGTGTTTCCCCACCAGACACTCAGACACAACAGAAAGCTTTAGTTTCTGTTTTCTAAAGAGCCAGGTTCCTTAAGAATTTACTTGGTGAAGCAGGAATAAAAATGCATCTGATTACCTGTGTCAGAGCTGAAATATTCACTTAAATATTCACTTTGTGCCTGAATTCTATGCTTATTTGCTCAGTGAAGAATCTCCGAGCACCCACTGAGTGAAGAGGAGGCAGAGTTTGATGAAACGGGGTCGTTTATTTAAAGGGCTCACAGAGCCTGCAGCTCAGCATGCTTACACAGAGGGGCTTATGATGGGGTCTTCCTGTAGAACCCTCGAGGGCTTCTAGTTATTTCAAAATTTAAAAATGGATGATGACACGAGTAAGGTCTTGTTTCTTCCCAAGCTTCTAGGATGAGCATGATGAGTTGACAGGATAATAGAAGCAAGTTTCTGCACTCGTAAGGCTGTGTTTGTATTTTACTCACGGCTGCCTGATGTGAAAAGCCTGCTCACTGGAAAAGACCCTGATGCTGGGAGAGACTGAGGGCCGGAGGAGGAGGGGGCAGCGCAGGATGAGACGCCTGGACGGCATCACTGGCTCAGTGGACCTTGTGGGCACCACCGCCATCAGCTCTGACGGCCGTGATCTCCAGCATTTGTGCTGTTTCCTGTGTTCCGGGCTCCGTGCTCAGCTCTTCATCCCAGTCAATCCTTACAGTGGTCCTGTGAAGCTGTGTAGTTGCTGTTTTATAGATGAGTAAACCGAGGGTCAGTGAGGCCAGTCACCCAAAGTTACAGCTCTGTGCCACGATGCTCTGTCTGGATGGATTAGTTAGTCCCACACATGGAACGGGCAACGAGGTTCATTTGTAGGCCATTTGGTGTTGCCGTTCAGTTGCTAAGTTGTGTCCAAACACTTCACTGGAATTTAACTCACAGACCATTTAACTGGATTTAGTTTTCAGAAATCAAGCATTAAGTATTTGAAAACCACCTCTGACGAATTTTCCAAGGACAGCTTATATCTTCTTCACGTTATCGGATGTGCTTCTCACCTTTGCTGTTTGGTCAGTTGCTCTCCTCCCTGATGCAAACACAGCCAGACTGGGTAGACAGATTGAAAGAAAGGGCTTGTTTCTTTTTCTCAGCAAATTGAGGCTCTTTTCTGGAACTGATGTCACAGTGACCTCCTGTGGGAAGAAGCTGCAAAAGTTGCCGCAGTCCTGCCGTGGGGTCAGAGCACTTTTGGCTTGTCCTTCCAACTGGGTTTTAAAAATTGTTTAAATAATTCATTAATTGAGGGATAGCTGATTTGCAATATTATATTGATTTCAGGAGTACAACACAGTGATTCAATATTTTCCTATGTCCGTTTAAAGTTGTTACAAAGTCGTGGCTTTATTCCCGTGCTGTGTGGTGCGTCCTCATTGCTGGTCCATTCTGTACACCGCGCTTCTCGTCTGTTAACCCCACACCCCTACGTGCCGCCCGCCCTTCTCTCTCCCGTTTCGTGACCGCTGGAGTCTCTTTCTGTTTGGCTTCTGCATTCATTCATACAATGTTTTAGATCCTACATGTAAGTGGTATCATACAGTATTCCACTGAGCAAATGCTGTCTAGGTTTGCTCTTTTACATGATATTTACATGTTGTTTTACATGATATCATTTCATTCTTTTTTAAGGCTGAGTAATATTCCCCTGCATAAACACACACACGGCATCTTTATCCATTTGGCTGTTGATGGGCTCTTCCCTTAGCTCCACACCCTGGCTGCTGGAAGCAGTGCTCCAGAGAAGGCTGGAGTGCGCGTGTCTTTCTGGGTTTGTGTTTTTGTTTTCTTTGGATTGAAAGATTGTCTGGTGCTATATTTTTAGTTTTCTGAGAAACCTCCGTGCTCTTTCCCACAGTGGCTGCAGCTTCCAGTTATCAAAACCAGTGTCTTGAGGCTGCCGTCCGCCTGTTCTCAGCCACTGATTCCTGGGCAGAGGAGAAGCCAGGAAACAAAACGTTGGAACTAATGATTTTCTCAGACATATAATAAGGCTGTAAAATTATAAGCTAAATGCTGTGTGTCAGCGTACCTAAGATATTTAATTTCTTTGTTGTATAATACATAACAGTTTTTATAGTCTGTAGTTTATTAACTGTAGTCATAAGTCTGGACTCTTGAATGGATCTGACTTTCCACTACCTTTAGCTGGTGGACGATAGACAGGGAAGGTGGACGATCCAGGGACCAGCTTGTCCCGCTTTCACCGTGCTGCTCGGTATTTCTGCAGGTGCTTTACACACACTGTACTTAGTGAGAAAGTGCGAGGTGAGCCGTGGTTGCTGTGCGCACAGACTGGTGTGAGACCACAAGCGTGGATTTCACGTCCCCTGTGCTGCCTCTATGACACTGAGCGTATTGCCCAGCCTTTCATCTGCTTCCTCATCTGGGGTCAAGAGTACCGCCCCCAAAGGCTTGCTGTTGTCTAAAGCAGGCTACACAGAGCTTGCTGTGGAGAGAGGCTCACAGACCACACGTGGGTGGGCGTTGTCCGCAGAGCTGGCTTCCCCCCTGGGGTCTGACTGCTCTCCTGCCGAGAGCCCCACCGTCCGCCTTCCCGAGGGACTCTCCTCCTCTCCTCTCCTCTCTCTCCGCCCGGGAAGTCCTTCCCAGTCCCTGGGAACAGGCTTGGAGGCCTCATTCTCTCTCCTCTCCTGGGCCCTTGCGGGTCCTTCTGTCCTTCAGGGCCAGATTCAAGCCCACCGCGGTTGGCTCTAATCCAGCCTCCCGCATCGCCCTTCCGGGACGCTGTGTGCCCTGTGCCAAGTGTGCGGGCAGTTCTGATGCCCTTTCTGGTAATTACCTTGGGTTTGGCCTCTGCTCCTGAAAAGCTGGGGCCTCTTCCCCGGGGGAGCCTGCTCTAGTCCATCGTGCCTTTCACGGCACCTGCGTCACGCGGGTCCAATCTGTTTGTGTTCTAGTTATTCCTAACACGGTTTAGGGACTGTTTCGTACTTTAAACCTTAGACGTTAGGATAATTATTAATATACTTATTTCAACTCTTCAAACAAAGTCACGGGCAGGGCCAACCTCCAAAGAGCAGGATATCTGGAATAATATCGGTGGGGGAATTTTCCCCAAGAGTCCCACGAGGATGTGCTTGAGTGCGTTTTACTCATCTTGATGCGGGCAGGGTGGCCTTGGGAGTCAGCGTGACCTGACACACAGATCAGAGCATCGCCCCGCTGACCTGCTGCCTCCTTCTCTCAAATACAAATTTGTCTACCAGCCTGTATTCTGAAAATGCTCTCACAAAATCCAGGGAACATTGTTTACGGTCATGGCCGAGAGGCATTGTATAGATTCTGAAGTCTGTTTTGAGATTAATTTTCCAAGAAAGAATAAGTTTATTTGAACACGGTTTTTATTTGTTTCTCTGAGGTATTCTGATCTTTAACAGTCATCGTTTTCTGTGTGATGAAGATGGTCATTCACCACAGACCAGAACCTTGTTACTCAAAGGGTGGTCCATGGCTTGCCAGCGTCGCCTGTGAGCTGGTTAGAGGTGCAGACGGTCAGGTCCCTCCCAGACCTGCTGGGGAAGAATCTGCATTTTAACAAGGTCAATTGGTGACTCCTGTACTCATCGAAGGGTAAAAAGCGGTAGAATATTCACTGCCTCCTGCAGTTGACGGATGAAGGGTTCATTCACGTTTACTGTAAAAAACTTCCTGGCAGGAAAACAATCGCTACCACGGTTGTGAATACACGCTTGCGTGTTACAGGCATGTGAAAGCGTTAGTCACTCAGTCACGTCTGTCTCTTTGCGACCCCATGGACTGTAGCCCGCCAGGCTCTGCTGTCCGTGGAATTCTCCAAGCAATAATACTGGAGGGGGTTGCCATTCCCTTCTCCAGGGGATCTTCCTGACCCAGGGGTCGAACCTGAGTCTTCCTCACTACAGGCAGACTCTTTATTGTCTGAGCCCCGAGGGATGGCCTTCATCACACACATGCGCACACACACACGCACAACACTTGTGTGCATGCGTGTACATGCATGTGTGCGTGTGGGCGTGTGTGTATTTAGTGTGTACATCTTTCCAGGGGGTTGTCAGGCTATTTCTTGGGAACCAGACAATATCCTTTCTTGAACATTTTAAGAACATATTTTCCTTGATAAAATAAATAGGTCTAAGAATAGTTCTTTCCATTAGATTTCTCAGGCAGACAAAACACAAAACTAGTACTAGGGCCAGTTAGATGAGCTGCGGGAGGGACATGCGAGGTGCTGGGCGTGGCCTGCCTCCCAGTTAGATCAGCTGTGGGGAGGGACATGTGAGGTGCTGGGCGTGGCCTGCCTCCCAGTTAGATCAGCTGCGGGAGGGACATGCGAGGTGCTGGGCGTGGCCTGCCTCCCAGTTAGATAAGCTGTGGGGAGGGACATGTGAGGTGCTGGGCGTGGCCTGCCTCCCCGTGAGGTCACTGGTCCTCTCCAGATGGACCCCAAGTTCCTGGCCCTTTTGAAAGGCAGGGTCCCTGACGAGCTGCTGTGTTATGGAAATTCCTTGGTCAGCCCTTGTCCACAAGGCAGCAGGTGATCTAACTGAGAAAAGGGATCATCTGTGAGGCCCTTCTAGTGACGGAGGCCCTTCTAGCGTGTAGGCATAGCATCTTGTGGGAGGCGGCTGGATCCAGGGCATCTATTCAGGGAGGCCCTGCTCCCGAAGCTCCCAGGGTTGGGGGGAAGGTCCCTGTGTCTGGAGCTCTGGAGTCCGCCTGGGTTCCGCCCCTCACATTGGACAAGTGACCTTGACTCTGAGCATGTGTGTGGCTCTCTGATATTTGCTCATCCAGGGCATGTGTGCTAAGTTGCTTAAGTCATGCTCGACTCTTTGTAACCCCATGGACTATAGCCCGCCAGACTCCTCTGTCCAAGCAATTCTCTGGGCAAGAAGGTTGGAGTGGGTTGCTGCTTCCTCCTCTAGGGGATCTTCCTGACTCAGGGATTGAAGCTGCATCTCTTGTATCTCCTGCACTGGCAGGTGGGCTCTTTATCACTAGCCCCTCCTGGGAGGTCCCAGGGCAGCATTTCCCAAGCTCCTGCAGATGAGAATAGCCTGTACGTGGTGGGTATTCCAACCCCAGGCCCCTGGAACCACAGCGCCAGGCTCCCCATGAGGGACCTGTGCCTCTAACGCTCTCTGGGGCTCCTCAGGGACCCCATGTGCCCTAGGGACCCCACCTGGTTCCAGTCCAGCTGACTCTCCTTCCCTCTCTGGGCTAGCTGGCACCAGAGGACACCCACTGCCAACTGAAAAGATAATGATGTGTCTCTGCTGGGGGTTGGTTAGGCCGTAGAACAGATACGATACTTGAAATATTTGGTCTCTGTGTGTGATGTGCACTCATCATGCATCTCTTCTAATCAAGTTACTCTTGTGACCCCTGACGTCTCCTTAATTAAGGCTGAGCACAGCACGCATGTCAGAGGGCTCTCGGTTCTGAGGAACAGGTGAGTGCTGGCTGCTGTCATCGAGTTTCTTGCCCTTCGTGTGCTCGCTGGGTCTCTGGGGATCGTGGTTGCGTGGGAGGCGTGGGGACGCTGGCTTTGTGTGCGTATCTCCACTGGGTCTCTGGGGATCGTGGTTGCGTGGGAGTCGTGGGACGCCGGCTTTGGGTGCGTGTCTCCACCGCCACCACAGCTCTCTTACCTTTGTGTTAGTTGCTGCAGTAAACATTTTGTGCCGTAAGTTGGGTAGCAAAAGAGGATTCATGATGATAAAATCAACAGATTAAGAATCTTAGCAGAAGGAAGATGTTACACAAGGTTTAAGGAAGAACCGGTGGTCGGGTCACCCTGTGTCCAAGCAGGTGGATGGGCCTGTCTCTGTGGAGAATTACACTGAAGCGGATCTTCCATGAATCGACTTGAGAGACTGAATGAAATCCAACCTGAGCGCTCTGGGCCCTACACGTGTCCACAAATAGCTGGAGAGGGCACCCGTGGACAGCGGGTCAGGGGAGGTGGCGGCGGAGGAATGTTTGGGAGGAACATCGAAGACCAGGTGGAGAGAAGGCCTGGCTTCTGCAGCGTGAGGCCTCTGGAGCGGACACGAAGGATGGGGCAGTGCCTGTGGCCATTCCTGCAAACCCTCCCCGTTTCCAGCTCTGGGGCCCGAGTGACAGCCTCTGCTTCCCTCCCAGAGTGCCGGTCCCACACCAACCTGGACACCAGTGGCCTTTGGGCTTCCCTCAGCACGGCCCGCACAGAACAGCAGAACCTGCAGGTGGGGCGGGGGGTGCCCTTTGGAGCTGGTGGTGAACTCCGTCAAGGCCAGGACCCAGCTCAGACAGATGCTCTGGACGGGGTGGCCCAGCAGTCTGTGACCAGAAGTGCAGAGACTCACAGGCTCCACTCAGGCCGAGTGGAAGCCTTTGCTAAATGCCTCCCAAGAACCATTCCCGCTGGGCTCCAGCGAGGAGGACAAAGAAATGCAGTTTGCAGAGCCCAGTGTGCTAGCTGTCAGCCACTCCGGCGCCCACATGCGCTGAGGGTGACCTGGGCGTTGGTGATGCTGCCCTCCTTGGGGCTGGCGCGCAGGTGTGCCCAGTCTGCGCGGAAAGCGCTCAGCGCCGCAGATGCGTGACACTGCGGCTCCGTCTAAAAGATCATCGTTTAGCTGAGGTTGAAATGTCAGGCTGTCTGGAGCAGGAGGAAAACCAGATGGGCAGTCCCAGCTTGGTTCCTGGGGCCGGAGGTTCTCTGTGCTCGGGCTGAGTGTCTGGGCCGCGCCTGCAGGCGGGCCCCTTCAGGGCTGTCTCAGGTCTCACTTGGGTGAGCAGAGCGGGGTCAGCCCAGGTGCAGGCGGGTGTCCACCGACCGCTCGCTGCAGCGAGGGGTGGGCCCCAGCCAGCCATTGCGACGGCCACTCAGTCTTTGCTGCTGCTTCTCTTCTTGGCCAGTCCCCTTAATGCTCAGTTCAGAGCCGAGTCTCCAGGTCCATTTGGAATAGAAGAGACACTGGGTCCGTGAAGCTGGACTCACGGAATCCGGCTTTTGCCCCGCTACTCTCTGAGCACGCAGCGGGAGTGCAGGGTGGGCGACATGTACGCCCGGCTCCCCTCTGCCCTCAGTCTTAGGGAGCAGGCAGGCGAGGAAGGGGCGTGGAGGGCTGAGAGCGGAGCGGGTGTAGGGGGGTTGCCTAGTCTGGGGGCACTGGGGAGGTCCCCCGGAGCAAGTGGCGTCTCGGCTCTCACCTGACACGCTGGCATTCAGGAGGCGCTCAATAATTAAGGCTCGGAGTGAAGGGGGAGGCAGGCGTCAGGAGAGGAGAAGACACCCTTGCTGACCGGCCCGGCCAGGCCGAGAGAGCGGGAACCTCAGGGCTGCCCGGAGCCCGATACCAAGGTGGGGGCACCTCCCCCAGCTCCGACTTCCTGCTCACAGCCCTGCCTGTGTTTTATCAGCCCTGAAAGTTAATTCTGGTGGTTCCAGGCCTCATTCCTGGGACTTCTTAGAAATGAAATACACTTGGTGCCACTTCCCCTCCTTCTGAAATTACTGTTGCTATATTTTTAGTACGTTTTAGGGGAGTAAAAAGCATTACTTACCTCTAGTTTTCCACATAACCACTTCTGATGACTACCCCTTTTAAATAGCTTTTTTTTTTTTTTTCAGGCCATCCAGCCTGAATTAACTTTTCTGTGAGAAAAGGTCTTTCGTGGTTTATAAATTTTCATGCAGGATGCTAACTGCCAGGATATTCTTGGATCACAACCAGAGGCTTAACCAGCCTCCCTTAACGATGAGACGAGGCGGGCCTGAGCCGCACCTGGACACAGTGGCTCTTTCATGGTCCACGTTCAAAGTCATGGCACCTCCCGGCTCAACCTCAGGACGTCAGGAATTCTCTTTAAAAACCTGTTTCCTGGAAATGGGTCTTTGCTGTGCTAATGGATAATTTTTCACTTCATATTTTTTTAAGGTGCATAAATTCTATTTTTTCCCCTGGCAAATAGAGAAACCCCAGGGTATTGGGGTGTGTGGTAAGAGCCTCCTCTGTATTAAACAGGACAGAGCATCCCTGTCCTGGGTCTTTAAATATTTCATTAGCAACCGGGGGTTCTTACACTGACTCCTTCTTCCCTGTCCTCCCCAGACACTGGACTGATTATTTTGATTAAAAGTGCTGAGTAAGAGAATGTGGCCTGAGAATTAGCCTCGTAAGTAAATGCCCAAGGCTTTAACCACAGAGGGACCTGCTCTGGGGCTGTTTAGAGTTCTCTATTCGACGTGCCTTTAAGGGAAGCTGGGTTTTTGAGGCCTGACTTCCTCCTTTGTTTTCTCATCCTTTCTCCTCCTGCGCTGAGTGATCCTCCTGGGCTCGAGCGTCACTCCAAGCTGGCAAAGTTCCTTGGTGCAAAATTTTCAGAGCTGCTCCCTCTGGGCAGTAGATTTCCTTCCCTGTGCTTGGTGGCCTGACGTCCAGGCCAGCTGGTGACGCCTGTGGGAGAAGTCCCTTCCTCCATGGGCTCAGCCCCGGGGGCTCAACCACCGCTGACCCTCGATCCACCCGTCTCCTCCCCGGGCGGCTTTGCTCAGCCTGTGAACCACACACAGCGGACATCTTGCTGGAACGGCGAGTTTGCTGTCAGCCAACTATCCATTCGTTCCTGGGGAACCGCTGACAGCTTACTCCTAAGACTCCAAATAAAACAATGCGTTTGCGAAAGACCATGGTGGGTTTCCCGGGAGGACGGTGCCTGAGGAGGTGGATGGTTGCTGGACGCGTCCCCACCTGGATGGGGCAGGGCTGCTTGGCCCAGGGGTTCTGCTGGGAGGACTGGCTCCAGTGACCCTTCTGGGTTATGTCAATGAAAAATCACAGAGGCCGTGGCTCCCAGTGTGGGTTTTAAGAGGCTCCTTTGTAGTTCGTCAAAAACTGCTTTCCCAGGGGTTTTGGTGTGTAAACACTGAGACATACCTCCGAGCGGGAACCTCCTAGAAGGAAACAAAATAAGGCCTTCAGCGTCTCCCCAGGAGGTTCAGAGTCACGACAGCACATCTGATGAGCTGAGCCCACCGTCTGGAAAGTGTCCCCAGAGGCCTAGGAGGGCGTCTGGCCCAGCGCTGCAGGCAGGGGGCGGGCAGGGCTGCCAAGTAAAGGTCAGGAGCCCCTGCAACCTGAACTCCAGAGGAGCAGTGCATCCGCTTTAGCGTGCGTGTGTCCGTGTAGTATTTGGGGCATATTTATACCCCACAGTTCCTCATTGCTTCTCTGACTTGTTCAAATTCTGCAGGACCTCCTGTTTTCTCAGTCACACGGTAACAGGGCGCGGCCTGTGAGCACGCTGCACACGAGGTGCGTTGTGATCGTGGCCACGGGCTGACGCTGGAACCCAGAGGCCAGGTGTGGGTGCAGCTGGTGGGCTGGAACCAGGAGGGTGTGGGGACTCCCGTGGCCCACTGCAGGGGTGCTGATGTCCTTACAGTGTCGGGGGCTGTTAAGGCCCAGTGGGGGAGAGGGACACGGCAGGGCTGCAGACAGGGAGGCCTGGGGCCACTGTGGGGGACAGAGAGAGGCTGACGGGGAGGCAGGGCTTGATGGACTGGTGTGAGGTCAGAAAGCAGCAGGTGTGACTGTCCTGGGTCTCCACATGGGTGACGGCCGGATACACAGGACTTGTGGTCAGCATGGTAACCAGGGGGTAAGAGAAATGGCCCCACAGCCCCGCTGGGTTCTGAAGCCCCAGCCTGACCTGGTAGTCAAGTCACAGGAGAAGAAGGGCCCCATGGGCGCTGGGTGAGGTGGAGGTGGCAGGAGCCCAGGATGCAGGGGCAGGCTGGTCGAGGCCCCAGGCGCCGATGAAGGCGTGAATCTCCTGCAGCTGCAGTCACCAGATGCTCTTCTGTTGACCCCCTTCTTCAAATGTTGCCTGACGGGCTGGGCTGTATTACAGACAAGTGAGTGGCCCCTCCTGAGTGGTGGGGGCACTTCTCATCCCTGCAGAGAGCAGGGAGGAATCGCTGACCCCCAAGCTCTACGTCTGAGAACAGTCTTCCCCCAAAACAAGGACAGACAGGCTGCCCGCCCAGGACCGCCGCCCAGGGCCGCCTGGCCCTTGTGGGGACCTTGGTCAAGCTGCGATACCTGCTGACCTTTAGAAACAGAGGCAGGCGCTGCTCCCTCCTGCCCAGTGCCCTTGGAGTCCTGAGGCACTTTCTGGGCCCTGGTTTGCCTGTGTGGAGGGGAGGCCACATGACCTCCTGGTGGGTTAAGCAGGGGCCACCGGGCTGTCTTGCGTCCTCAGACGGCTGTCGCTACCAGTGGTGACGTAGCGGTGAGACATGGGCCAGCCCCTCCAGACCAAAGCCTCAGATCTGTGCGAGTCCTGCTCAGGTGATTCTTAGGGTTCTACAAGCTTGAAACGCGTTTCTTGTGACAGAGCGTCTGTCCTCAGGGGTTTCCCAGCCCCTTTCCTGGTACTTCCCCATTTCCCTTCTCAGTTCCCGTTTTTATCCCCAGAACCTTGTGGGGCTCCCTAGGATCCCACTCCTTCCTTGTGACCAGAATTGTGGAGCAAGAGAATCCAAGGGCCTGTGTTTGATTTCCTGGTGGATCGCTTTCATTTTCAAGTCTGATTCAGTTAAAGGAGCCAGTTCTTCAAGAGTCATGAAGATTGACCAGAGAGAGCAAATTCCTGAAGCTCTTGGGGTGCCACCCATCTGCCCACATCCATGTTCCCCGAAGCCCCACAGGGACTCGACGGGTACCCCACTTCAGAAAGCAGCGGCCTGTGACATAGTCACAGCTCAGAGCATCAGGGATTGGTCTCTCCTGCCGGGAGGGAAGAAGCTGGCAGTAAGATGTGTACACAGAGGTCTGTTTTAGCCTGAAGGACCGTTCAGTTAATTACAGTTAATTACGTCATCAGGTCTGAGGCTCCTCGATCCCCCGTGTCTCCCGCCACGGCTTTTGTCTTCTCTGAGTCCGGCCACAGGGGACAACATCAAGGGGGGATTTCCTTAGGCGGACGCCTGACACTGGGATCTGGTTTCAGAAACCACTCACCTATGGTCTCAAGATACTTGAGCCAGTTCCTGGCGAAAGGCGCCGGCGCTGTGTGCCCGACCCCCTTCCTCCCCGCCACCCACTCCGTCTGCTCTGCTGTTACGACGTCTGTCTGTAACCTGAGGCACCTTGCGTTTTCTGCAGGCCTGCAGCGACAGGGTCTCGGTACCAGTTTTGGACGTCCACGGCCGTGTATGTCGGAGAGGCTGGCTGCTTCCTCGCTTCTTCAGAAACCAGCGCCCTTACCTCTGGGCTGACATGTGCAGCTGGCAGTGAGGGGAGCTCTGCTTGCTCCCCGGTGAGACAAGAGACTCTCGAAGACAAGAGGCGAGGGGCACTAACCCTGGTGGACCAGGAGGACCTTCCGGATACTGGGGTCTTTCCCTAGGGAGGCCTGGCTGAGCCGCGAGCTCGAACCTGGACCCACGTGTCAGGGTATCACAGAGGGAGCCGGGATGAGATGCGCTCAGGGCCACTGCCAACCGCGGGGTCTTTTGTTTTGCTTCAATACGGAGTCCTGGTGTTTGTTCCCTCGGTACATATGAGGTTAGCGACTGACCACAAACGTTTGAAGGATCGATTTCTGTGATATGAATATTTTATTAATGTTTGGCAAAAAAAGCCCTTTTTCCTTCCCCACAATTTTCCAGAAAGCTATCACTGACTCTTCACATTTTTGTTCCTCAGCTAGGGTAACAAACGGTGTCTAAATGTCTTCCTGCTTGAGTTAGGGCTTGAGTCAGCTGCATCAGAGTCAGAACACCTTTTTCAGAGCCCCATTGGACCCAGACCCTCTGGGATTCCTGTTGTTTTCCCCTAATATACCCCTGTCCAGAGCAAGCCCCCTCTGGACCCTCGGGGGCAGGAGCCCCAGGACGCAGGGTTTGGTGGTAATGTCTAGGCTACCGAAAAGCGCCTGTGAGTCCAGCCCACCCGTGCAGGTGCCGGGGGAGGAGCAGAAACGCCGTTCCTGGCCGCAGGGCGTCGAAGGGGGATGGCCATGTTCAGAATGGTCCACCAGAGAGCCAGGGAGATGGGGACAGAAACAGACAGAATCGCTTTGTGGAGAAGAGCCCAGAAACAGTGAGGCTCCCGCAAGTGCTAACAGCCTCAGGAAGGGCGTCTGTCTAGCCGGGGCTGCCTGGGGCTGGAAGCCCCCGCATCCCAACCGCTTCCCCGTGAGCTCTGACTGAAGATGCCAAAAGCCAAAACCGTGGCTTTATGAGGTGCTCCTGCTGGGCTGCGATGGAGAGGGAGCATGGAAAATAAGACAAAGAGCACACGCAGACTCTGGGGTGCCAGTGAGGGCGGGAGAGCCCAGGAGAGCCTGGGGTGAGCGTGGCCCTCAGCGTTTCTGAGCAACCTTTGCGTCTCCTGTTCTGCCGAATGTCCTTGCATCCTTCCGTCTGGGAAGCTGACTTGGGCAATTCCATATTCTCTCATTTCCGTTCTGGAACGCCTAGTATTTGAGTGCTGGGTCTCCTGGTCTCGGAATTTCTTACCTTTCTCGTCTGTTTTCCTTCTCTGCTCTGCTTTCAGGGAGTTTTCTTTATTGTGGGGGTTCCTTCAAGTTCTCTCGTCAACTATCGGAATCGATCCCAACAACTCTTTCCTATTCTCTGAGCACTTCTTTTATGTAAATCCTGTTCTAGTAACAGAGATTGAACACGTTTCATGGGCGTATTGATGAGTTTTCTTTTAGTTTTTTTTTTCTTGCATCACCTCTGCTGCCTCCAACTTGCTTTGCTTCATTGGTTTTAGCCTCTGGTTTTCGTGCGAGGGCAGAAATGCCAGCACTTGTGGGCATGTTAGAATTACCAGGAAATCCTTAAAAACTCAAGTGTCCAGACCACAGGCCAGTTGAATTATAATTGAATTATAATCTCTGGGACTAAGATGAAATACTTAGTACTTTTCAAAGCTCTCCAGGGTTCTGTGGATAAGCCTGGTTGCTTCTCCACATCCCTCCTCTGCTGTCCCGAGACTCCGCTCTCCTGTCTGGGTCATTCGCCCATCTGCCTCCCGTTTCTAGTGTTCTGTTGCCGCCGTGTCTCCTCATGTTATCTCTTGTTTCTGAGTGGGTGTCACCCGTTTATTGCTGTGGTGGTTTTAACAGGGTCTGAAGAAGGCGCAGAGCGTGGAGTAAGACAGGGAGGAAAGGAAGGGCTCTTAGAGGACGTCAGTTCCAAACCAGGAGGAAGGGTCCTTCTAGTTCAGTTCTGGTGGATACGGACACAGGTACAGCTGTATCAGCAGTGATTTTACTTTGCTTCATTTATTAAAAACGGGGCTATTCCCTGAAAATCCACCCAGATTTTCTTTGACTACGAGAGCCCTGGCACCACCCTCGTCTACAGTTAAAACTTCACAAGGTCAGTGTTTACTCATTTATGGTTTAGTCACTAAGTCCTCTTTGTGACCCCACGGACTGTAGCCCGCCAGGCTCCTCTATCCATGGGGTTCCCCAGGCAAGAGTACTGCAGTGGGTTGCCATTTCCTTCTCCAGGGGCTCTTCCTGACCAAGGGATCAAACCCAGGTCTCCCGCATCATAGGCAGATTCTTTACCAACTGAGCTACGAGGGAGTCCCTACTGATTTATAACTAGTGATAACAGACTTGGTGCGAGTTTGCTTTTCTCTATTTGTTCTGGTTAAAAAATTAGTGTAAACAATATTGCAAACTGGTAAACTGATTAAGAGAAAGATATTCAAGGATCTTACTAGAACTTAAATGCAGGAAGATGAACAAGTTGCTGTGACTACAGATGCTGCTGATCTGGTCTGCTCTGCCCTGAACCACACTTCAGTAGCTGTTAATCTGTGTCACTGAATTAACAGAACTGGAATAAAATTCTTCCTTCTTTTTAAACAGATTTCATAATTTTATTTTTTTACATACGTTTGGTCTGCCTGAACTTGGGACTGTGGCGTGTTTAATGAAAATAACAAGAAGACCAACTGTGAGGTGGAACATGTCATTTCTAGTTAATAAACCAGTAAACACAGGCAAGGAATCCCGGCTGTAAAGCACTGCGCCTTTCCACAGTCAATTAATGCAGAATTATTTGGCATGTTCAATTCTGTAGCTAGGTGGGAGGTTGGTGTATTTAATTGCGCTCAAGCTCACGCACTTACCTATGAAGCAGGGCTCTCTTTCCTGCTCTCAGGGCCGGTAACGGAACCCGGGGCAGCGGTGCCTCGGCCGCCCCGCCCCGGAAGCACGGTTGGTTTGTCTCCCCCACCGTGACCCCTGCCCTCTCCCCCTCTCTCTGTCTTTCCTTCTTCGCTGATGAACTTCCAGCGCTCTGGTCCCTGTGCCGGGGCCAACTGGTACACTTTCTCCCATGTGTGGGTGGATGTGACTCAAGGATGTGAGCCCAGACCTAGCTACACATCCTGCCTTTTGAAGGGTGTGGGTGAGTGTGTGTGTGTATGTGAGTGTGAGTGGGTGTGTGTGTGTAAAGTGTGGCTTTCTCTCAGAAGCCTGGGAGTTTCGCTCACTCCTGGCTGGTCTGTCTACCACAGCAGTCCTGAGTGGGGCCAGTGGAGTGAAAGAGAAGGCAGGGAGCCGGCCTCGGAAAGTCACACGAAGGCTCCAGTGGGACTGGTGACATCCAGCCTTATGAGTGTGAAATTTACAGACTCCCAGTTTCCCCAGCAACACAGCTGCACCTCTTTTGTTTCCTGTTGAGAAAATAGATGACTAAGAGCTATTTTATCCATCAGTTCTGTCAAATAGGCTTGACTTTTGCCAACCACACTGGTGTGACCGAACATGTGAACGACGGTCAGAGTCAGTGCGTGCCCGTGTTCAGTCAGCTGCCGCTTAGGGATGGTACGTGGCTTCTAGAAACAGAAGGGCTTCCCTGTGGCTCAGCTGGTAAAGAACCTGCCCGCTGTGGAGGAGACCCAGGTTCCATCCCTGGGTTGGGAAGATCCCTTGGAGAAGGCAATGGCAGCCCACTCCAGTATTTTTGCCTGGAGAATCCCATGGACAGAGGAGACTGGTGGGCCACAGTCCATGGGGTCGCAAAGAGTAGGACACGACTGAGCGACTTCACTTTCTAGAACTCACACTCTAGTGAGTTGAGTACATGAAGGTTTAGACCCTGAGAGTCTAGACGTCCAGAGGTTTGGTTCACAGCCAAGCTCTCTGAAATGCTCTGGCTTCTCCCTCACGGCCCCAAGGAGGTTACTGGGGCTCCTGCCACGGACCTGCTTTCCCTGTAGCTTAAGGACTGGAAGGGCAAGAAGTTTTCCTTGAAAGCTTTTTACTCTCTGATGCTTATATCTCAATGGCCAATCCTTCTACAAAAGAGGCTGAAGAATGTAGTTTTTTAGCCGAACACATAATCCAGGTGTCTCTTAGAGGGAAGACGGGGAAAGGACATTAGACAGACTGCTCGCGACCTGTGACATGGTCTGTCCAGAGACCAGGCCGAGTGAGCGCATGGGTCCGTGGGCAATGAGGGGCTTCTTCACACGTGGGCCAGAGACCCCAGCCCCGGTGTCCCCAGCACTCTGACTCCCCGAGACTGGGGTCTTGGGTGCTGGGTGTAAAGCATTTCCCAGAGGAGGCAGCTCATAGCAGTAAACGGAATGCTGAATACGGAGAGAGAGGAGATGGGTGCACATCCTGAGGAGGCAGCTCATAGCAGTAAACGGAATGTTGAATACGGAGCGAGAGCAGGTGGATGAACATCCTGAGTGATGCTCAAGCTGGACAAGCTGCTTGACTTCCTGGAGGCTCAGCTCTCCCCTGCCAGGAGGACACGCTCACCTTTACTCCCGGGAGGGCCGAGATGAGCCGGGGTCTGCGGACGTGTCTTGGCTGGGAGCCTCGCACACGGTGCTGCTGACTCAGCGGCCTTTAACCTGAGGAGCTGGGGTCGCAGGCCCACCCCGGACTGGGAGACCCCCGGACTGGGGGACCCCCGGACCGGGCAGATGTGAGCTGCTGGACCTTCACCTGGAGTCCCACACGTGGGTGCTGGGGTCGACGGCCACAAGGTCATTCCCAATGCCAAATGGCGCCTTGTGAGCCGCTCGGCCTGGGGAGCAGGTGCAAATCGGATCTCGCGAGGCGCGGGCCAGTGCCCGCCGCAGCCCACCCGCCCTGGGCTCTGCTTGCGAGTCTGCTTTGTGTTTCAGGAGTTTCGTTTTTATACTGGCTCGTTTACAGATGTTTGATCAGGTGTGAACTTCTACCAAGAAGACTATAAAAAAGCAATTTAACCAGGGAGTCTGAAATGCCATACGAAGGGTCGGCCTCTACACGAATTACGTACTGGACTTTAAAAATGAACAAAGTTGCTCTTTCTTTTTCATTTCCTTGCGAAGCTCCTAGAAGGAAAGTTCAGGAGTTCACTTCGCCTGTTCGGGGCAGCTGTCCCAGCAGCCACACTGTCCTGTCTGACCTCAGTTCTTCTCTTTTCCTGACACGGCCTCTCCCTCCTGCTCACCAGGCAAACACCTGGGTATGTTTTCAGGCCTGGCTCAAGGGGCAACGCCGCCTCAAAGCCTCCATAGCCAGGAGCCCCCGGAGGAAGCCCTCTTTCCCCTGGGCTGGGGTAACCCTGCATCTTTATCGTAAGAGCGTCAGGCGCTGATTGAGAGCTTACCACGTGCCAGCCGCTGGTCTAAGTGCTTCACATGCGTTCACTTCATGCTCATGAACGCTCTGTAAGGTCAGAACCCTTATCATCTTCAGCTTACAGATGAAAATTGAGGCACAGAAAGGTTAAGTAGCTTGCGCAAGATCACACAGCTAGAAAAAAAAAGCCAAGGCAGGACATTCATCCAGTCTCTTAAGCAATTATAACCCATACAAGATAATTCTTTTAATAATACACTTCTCAGTTTTTCTCACTTGATTATAAGAATTTTCTGTCAAGGGCTTTGTCTTATTCCTCTGAACATATTCAGCATTCTATCTTGAATGGATGAATGAATGAAGGGGTATACACATACCAGCATGGGGAAACAAATGCAAACAGTACAGGAAACTTGAAAGTGATGAGAAATTACACTATGGCTCCAACTCAAGTTTCTCTCCACAGTGCATGCTGTTGAATTTCCTGTGATTTCTTTTAGGAATGCCAGCCTATATGTATCTGCTTTAAAGAATTCATCCAAGCAGGATCAAACTTGAACACATTCTGTTCATTCCTAGTACATACAGGGCTATTTTTAACTTAGCAAGACTGAAAAGCGTTTCCCATCCATCCACCGTCCATCCATCCGTCCATCAGCAGACGCTTGAGTCTCTTCCACATTTGGCTGTTGTGGATAATGCTGCTGTGAACAGGGCTGCGCAGATACATTTCTGCATTCTTGCTTTTAGATCTTTTGGGTGCACCTCAGCAGCGGGACTGCTGATCGTATGGTGGCTGTCTGGTTGAATCTTTGGAGAATCCGCCTCACCCTTTGCCCTGCTGGCTGCGCCATTTTATGTTTCCACCATCAGTCCACAGGGTCCCGATTTCTTCACGTCCTCACCAACACTTACTGGTTTTATGCTAGGCTCCCAGGCGCGATGGGTGTGGGGCTTATGTTATTTTACTTCTCTGCCCATGTGGCATGTGGGATCTTAGTTCCCTGACCAGGGATTGAACCCATGGCCCCTGTAGTGGAAACTCAGGGTCTGAACAGCTGGACCGCCAGGGAAGTCCCCTGGCTTATATGACTCTTCATTCAAGAAAAATCATCCTTCACCCTGGGTTTGGGTGGGAGTGTTTTAAGGAGAAACAACAGAAGCAAAGCTCTCTGTGGGACGTGGCTCAGGGCGTGTTTGTCAGCCAGCGTCTGGGCCCAAATAAGGGATCCGACCTTTAAACTGGCTGGGAAGTGCTGCACCGCCCCGCCAGGCTGACCCCCAGCGACCTCCCCGGGGATTCCTGAGTGTTAAATTGTGCCCTGACTCTGGGTGGGAACGGCCTGCTCTAACAAAATGCTGGTGACTGCTTTGTGCTGGCGTTTATGGCAACGAGAGAGTGTTCTTCCAAGTGTCGGGGTCAGGCATGGATACGCCTCCCGGGAGGAGGTGGACTTGCTCCGGGCGGTGGAGTCTGTGCAGACAGCTGACCCGGCTGTTCTGGGGACCCTGCATCAAGCTGGTGTTTGTGATGCTTTTCTTTTTCCAAAAACACTTCCACATTCGTCACTGTATGTCAGCCCCTCAGTGATCTTTAAAACTAGGGGCGATAAGCCAGCGTCTCTAACGTGGAGCGCTGTCCGCAGGGGGTGCAGCTGGTTAGCAGAAACACCCCTAGGATCCAGCCTCCTGACTGTGGGCCAGTGATCCATCTGACAGAGATGGTCCCCTCCCAGAGTTAGGATTTCATGCCTTTGAAGAGCCTGCTTTCTTCAGGACTTTTTCTGGCTTCAAGCAAAGTACCCTGTCGAGCAGTGGCAGAGGGCAGCTTGTATCTGGCCCTTTCTCTGTGGACCCTGGTGGTAAAGACCAGCTCTATGAGGATGGGCACAGCCCTGGGGCCTCCCTAACCTTGGCAGGTGCCACCTAGTGCCCCTCACAAGCCTTCAAGACCAAGGCTGGTTAACTCTGCTCAGCTTAAGGCTAGAGACCTCTGCTGATGACTCTCATGATGGTTAAAACCAATGTCTCCAAGCATGAATGCCATAGACTGAGGAATGCCCTGGGTCTCCTCTTGTTGCTCTGCGTAGCTTGAGTCAGAGATCACGGGAAGTTCTGTGTCATCAGAGAAGGTCTCTGAGTGACCGGTGGTTCCCAGCTGGACTTAGGGCGGCCTGAAGTAGGTACAGGTCTGAGTGGCCCTCCCCAGGCTACTTGCACAAACACAAACCCACGCATAACCAGTCTGTCTTCTGGAACTTGCTCTCTGTGAGCTGAGTGGCCGGGGCACCGGGGCTCATGGACACAGCAGGTGGACACCACTGATGGACAAAGGCGGCCAGCTGAGCGTGGTGGCGTCGCTCCACAGAGGTCATCCCCGGCTCAGGTGGCCCCTGCTGAGAGTGAGCCCCGGGGCATGATGAAGCTGTTGTTCCAGGGACAGCAGAGTCAGCGCCCGGGGGTTTCAGGTTTCGTGACTGTTAGTGGGAACACGGTGAAGGTTTCCTCAAATAGACGGGCTCACAGCGTGTCCTTTTCTGCTTTAAAACAAAAGAGGAGAAAAACCCACCTCACATGCTACCTCTGACATGTTATATACTTACTTGCAAGATGTATGCCTTTGATTGATTATTTATATCTTTACAGAAGCACCTTCTTTGTCAAGGATACTACAACTGGAGGAAAGAGCTTTTGTTTCCAAGGAAAAACAGTCATCGGTCACTCTTAGGTCGCTCTTCAAAATGACTCCCCAGAGCCTACTTAAAAATTACAGACCCGAAATGTTGCCTTATGTCTTTTAAACCAGAGATACCCAACGTTAGCATTACTTAAAAATAGTTTTTAATTAGTGGATAATGTTACACATGAGATGCCCTTCCAAAGCATCTTAGCACTTTACAGCTTCTCAGATGATACCACCCTGTGAGAGTGTGTTCTTGAGCCCTGGGCTGACTCCCCACGCAGAAGCTCCTGAAGGGTAACCAGGTTTCCTCCTGTGTCATGCTCAAACACAGTTTGAAAATAAAAAGTCTTGCCCTCATTTCATTCCATCTTTACTGAGCCAGAGGTAAGAGAATTTCATGAGGAAGTTTGGAAGTAACTGGTGACTTGAGGATATTTAGAATATGGACCATCTGAGGGTGAAGACAAGGACTGCTAAAAAATACCTCCACAAATTTGTAAGTTGCATTCATCAAGGAAATGTTGTGCTAAACTCATTCTTTCTTCTCCTGAGTTATTAAACTGGCTGACGTGAGAGTGCCGTGACTTAGATAAATTTCCACAGCTCAGTTTCTTGCCGTGTCTTGTGGGAAATGCAGAGGCATGTGAACTGGCCAGCAGCAGAGCGGTGATGCTGTGGTTGGCTAGAGAACTATCCCCAGGACAGAGCCCGGGGCCGTGGTCCTCAGCGTCCTTCCTGCTGTGGCTCGGTCGGAGGCCCTCTGTTCCCGCCCTGACTCCTGTGCGTGGCTGTGTGCAGACCAGCTCCCTGGCACTCAAGAAAACACACCTCCAGACCAGTTAGGGTGAGAGATATTATTATGAGAATAAATGCACCACTGCGATCTGGAAAACGGACGGCCAGCAGATTTCAGTACCTGGGACACAATTAGTACCAAAGTGTTTGAGCATCTGTGAGGGACCCTAAGTAAAGCAGGCTGTGCTGTGACCTTGCCCTTCGTCTCAGCCTGCGCAGCATCTAAACTCCAGTGTTAAAGACACTGTAAGGCGCGCTTCCAGTCTCCCGGGGAGGCCCGGCTCCACAGCTGAGAGCAGCCTGCGTGAGAGAGGCGGCTTCACATCTCCAGGGGAGGCTTTCAGGACCGGAAAACCTACAGATGAGGGAAGCTTTAAGCCAGTACATACAAGTGGTTAATTTTTAAAAATGAAGCTTTGATGTCCCATCCAAAAGTTTTCAAAACAAGGCTTGATTTCTATAAGTTTTGCTCCAAATGGACTTCTCTGATAAACAGACATGTCAACATGATCAATTACTATTTGGGTAAATATTTTAAAGAACTGTAAGAAATTATAAGAAATAACTTGTTATTCTATCCTGCCTCTGGACGGCTAGTCCTTGGACGATGGTGACACCGTCTTGCTGGTTGTCTCTTCACCCTGGCTGTCTCAGGCACGTGCCATAGAGGCTTGGTGAATTAAACGCTAGTTCACAGACCTTGCAGAGGAGTCTTGGCTGTGACAGAACTCTCCGCTTAAGACAAAGTTTGCAAATTAGATGGCTAGGACCTGGAGGAGGTAACCCCAGGGCAACTGTTCCCCACCCTTGACTGTGCGTTACTCACAGGAGCTGCCCAAGAAAATACACAGGGCGCCGCTTAGAATGGAATTTCAGAGAACGAACGATTTTTTTTGGTAAGGGACACACATTAATAATTATTTGTCATTCATCTGAATTTAAATTTAACTGGGTGTCCTGTGTGTTCCTTTGCTAAACCTCATAAGTCTAAGGCTTTAGAAAGGGTTGAAACGAGGTTCTCACTTTGGCGGTTTGGCCTGGGATGGGGCGCCAGGGCTGGGGTGCTTCAGAGGCTCTCCAGGTGACTATTCTGCAGGTGGGGTCGCGGGGCGCTGTCCTGTAGGGTACATTTCGACCTTAAACCTGTTCTCATGACCTCCAGTTGGAAGCATCTGCGCCTCCTTTCCGAGGTATCCCGGGCCTTAGGACCCCAGGGGCCAGTGGTGGGGGTCTGTGGCCCGCAGGCCTGGGGAGAAGCGGGAGCTGTGAAGTGGCCTTGACATCTCTGCCCTTCCTGAGACAGCGGAGCTTTACCCTGGGAACTTCTCCCTGTTAGAATTCTCCCGAAAAGAAGTGTCTGTGCCCAGGCGCTGGGCTCCTTGGCTCATCTTGCCATCACAGATGCTGCTCCCAGCTCTGCACGGTCCTCAGAGGTGATGCTCAGCCCCTGGGCACCCTGAGTTCTCAGGAGGCCTCCTACACCCGAGTTCCCACACCAGGGCACCCCACAACCCAGGGAGGCCTCAGACTAGGAGAAGGGCCAGGCTTTGCTGGCCCCTCCAAGTTTGATCGTGTATGAGAGCCGAGTCTAGGCCTTAAACCCTTCGGACTCCCCACTGGAGAATGCTGCTGCCTCCTGGGGCCCAAGCCCAGCATCGGGGCCTGTCAGCCAGGAGCAGGCCTTGCAGGGTTTGTCTTCCCAGCTGGAATCCACAGCGGTGTGTCTCTGGATTCCCGCTTGCTTTTCTCTGCTCACTTGGTGGTGCTGGTCACACGCCTGAACTGGGGAGCTTGCCACGGCCTTGGGTCTGAGGCAGGCGAGGCTCCTCTGAAGACAGTGCCCAGTGGGAGGAAGGGGACTCGAGCGTGAGGTTAGGCCTGGCCCTGGGTTTCTTTGAGCCGGACACCACGCCTCCCTGGCAGCTCCACAAATAAGACACAGCACTGTGGATGGAGACTGGAACCCCTGAGGGCAAGCCAATGCAAGTGTAAGATGGTGGGTTTCATTTTAGATTTGTACGGTTTGAAATCCTGATACCATGACAAAATGGTAAGATCTAGTAATCATTGGAATCATGGGATTAAACACAGAGTTCTGAGCTCATTTGTGTAGAGTTTAGTTGAAGGTGTCCGTGAGTCCTCCAAGGAGAAAAAACTGGGGCTCGGTGCTCACAGATGTCAAGCACACGGAGGAGAAGCTGGGAGCTGCGTGATAATGGCCAAGGCAGGAAGACGCGCCAAACAGCTGTCAGCTCCTGATCACATGTGGACCCTGAGGACCGCTGCTGCGATGAGGTCTAAGATGAAGGCACAGCATCGCCTGCGAGGATGGGATTGTCTGCCATCTGATAGGCGCGTGGCTGATGGAGGGAGGCTAAACCGTTAGATATTTTTACTAGTGACCTATCAGAGATGCTCATTTAGAAAGAAACCAGATAGCATTTTCAAGGATGTGAGCTCTGTAGGAAAATTACTGAGGTGTCCTAGCCAGAAGACAAACCCGGTCTTAATAAAGACTTCTGCACTGAGGCAGCCGTGGAGGGAGGAGGCCAGAGCTTTTAATTTGAGTTGGAGTACAAAGTAAGACGCCAAAAGATTAAGTGGAAGGAACATATAGTCCTGGATATAAACAAAACACAGCCCTGTGAGAAGCCCAGCGCTGGCAGAATCCTTGAGCCTATTAGCAGCTAATTAACTCCTGTGCTAGCTCGGGCTAATGAGACCGATGGCCTGGTCACAGCAAATCCGAGAGGGGACAATTCCTTCTGTCTTGTTAGTGGGGGGAATGGAAACGGGACACGTGGCTTTTTTCTTTTTCCAGGGCCGAAATTCACGACGACAAAGGCTACACTGTATGGCAGATCTGTGAAGTTAAACTTTAAGATCAACTCCTTGGTATCCTCTGAAAAAAATGATTTGAAAAACGACTTGAAGAGAAGCTAACAAAATATAATGCTTAAAGGCAAATTTAAAAAAACAATTTTCATCAGAGAACGTGACTCATAAGCACACATTTTTGTTATTTCTAAGCGTAAGTACGTTTATAGATTCAGTCAGCTTTCCCAGCTTCAGCTTCGGAGCTGGTGTTCTTTGGCTAGTACTTGAATTTAGTAAGGAAACTTATTTAGCATTATGAATTATTAAAGCATTGTTTAGAGGCAGTATATTTAGATATAAAGATGAGACTAATTCTATCAAAATTCTTATTTTTTAATTTTGATAATGATGTTAGGTTACCTGGGGGAAAAGGTTATGTATACTTTCAGACATGAATTTGGTTAAATCAGTATAGATGGGAGCAAGGTTTAGTAAAAATATGGATGATTATGAAATGCATATGAATAGTATGCTGTTTCATTAAATATATATACATATATATATATCCATGTTATAGTTTTAGTTATTTAATCACTTGAAAAGAATTCCTACATTCTAGAATTTTTGAGTTAAGGATTTTTTTGCAGCTGGAGTCCCTATTTTATAGAACATGGATTTTCATAGGAGTTGGAATCCTCATCTGGTTAATTTTCTTTAAAATTAAAAAAAAAGCCCCACATTTGACTTCGACATTAATTGTTATTACTTTTAGGAGAGAAAAAAATTTGAGGTGCTACTAAGAGTAGACTCATAAAAAGGACTTAATATTTTTTATAACATTTAAGCGAGAAACTGAGCTTATTTATTTTTAAATAACACTACTTCTGTGTTAAATAGGGAAAATTGTGCCGATATGAGTGGCTTTGTGGAGTGAGCAGAAAACGAGCAGCAGCCAAGTGCTAGCGGGTGAAGCAACGTCCAGGCTCAGACGTGGCCGACGCAGCCACAGCAAGTCACATATTTGTGTAAATGTACCCCAGCAATAATGAGGTCAGCTTGAAAAATATATTGCTTATAACTGAATTAAATCAAAATGAAAAATTTTATAGTGATTGTTAAACGCCAAATTGAACTGATCTCATTAAATGTGAAATTCAAGTATATTTAGACTTTTGCCTAAATTTTAATACATGAAAATAATGAGACATGACCAGAAGAGTTGGAAAAAGTTACTTCTAACTTTTTTTTCTTTTAGCAGTCTCTCATTTCACAGCTTAGATGTATTTTCTGGAGTTGGATGAAGTAGCCTAGCGTGTGAGCCTCCAGCGCGCCGCGCGTCGCAGTGAACAGAGGACGGGCTGCCGGCGTCGGCCTGGAGGTGGAGCAGACGTGAGCGTTCTGCTCGTGACCCGTCACCTAGTGCGGTTATCTTTCGTGTGAGTCAGGTTCACAGAGAAGAAAGAGCTCATTAAACTCGAGGAGGGGCTGCAGTGGCGTGGAGTGAGCGTAGACGAGGTTTATACGAGGTTGTAACTGAAAACAGACTTCAGTTCTGGGCTTGGGATACCCACAGCTGCAGCTTGCGTCCAGGCGGGTGCAGTGCCGCGTGGGCTGCGGCCAGCTGTCGCCTCCTCGTGGGCATTGATTTATCTCCTGCTCTTCCGGGGGCAGTCTGGCCAACAGTCTCCAGGAAGATGGATGAGCAGCTGGGTGCTGTGTTGCTTCCTGTGGAAACCCACGGAGAATTCCAGGTGGGCCCCCACAAGCCCAGGAAAGTAGGCCAGCCCCTCCTCGTTTTCAGACCCTGTCCAGCCCCAATCTACTCCATTTGGATACAAGTGCAGGCACTGACAGAGTTTCCTTAATCCCCACTATTAGGTCTTATTTGAGAAGAAGTTTTCCCTCCAAACAAAAGTAGTCACTTTAAAGTTTACTGGACCTGTGTCCTTCTCACTCTGGCGACCCGATACCAAAAGACAGATTAATGCTTCTGTTTATACCGGTTCATAACATAAAACAATTCTGCAGTTGCCTGTTCTAAGCGTCTAGAGACCTGCTGTGTAGTAACACAGCGGGTAAGGAGAGCTGTGTGCACATTTGGAAACGGTACTGCGGTGGGCGGGTGTTTAGTGAGAGGAGAGGAGAGCACAGTCTGTGACGCATGAGTCCAGTTGGCACTTTAGGGAGGACGGCGTTGTGGGGGAAGTAGCCAGTACTCACAAGAACCATCGCTTTTAGCAGAAATGCTTCCGCTAATTGGGTGCTCTTTGGTAAAGAACCCTCCTGCCAATGCAAGACACGGAGATGAAAGAGACATGGGTTCAATCCCTGGGTGGGGAAGATCCCCTGGAGGAGGGCGTGGCAACCTACTCCAGTACTGTTGCCTAGAGAATCCCGTTACAGAGGAGCCTGGTGGGCGACAGTCCATGGGGTCACAAAGAGTCAGACATGACTGAAGCGACTTAGCACACAAGATTAAAAGCTCCTACAGTTGAGTGGAGCTGAAAAGACTCTCATTTCTCTTCTCTTCAGCTGAGCTGACTGGGCCTACGTGCTCTTCAAGGTCTCTTCAAGTTCTAGATCATTTTATGATTTAGTAAGTTTTCTATTTCTTGTTTTATTTTGAACGTTTAAAACACTGTGTTCCTTCACTGTGACTTGTGTGGCTGGGAACACAAAACAGTGACGTATCCAACCCACCAGATTGGGAAGCAAAGTACTTTCATTATCTCAATTCCTTTAAAATGTCTGATTTAAGCCTGTGGTGTTTCATCTAAGGCAATTTTGTAGGTTTCTCCTTGCTCTGTCTTTGGTCATCGTGGAAAATAAAAAGCATTTTTTCCGTAATGAAAAATGCTACCTTTCCACATGTATTAGTTTTGTTCATGGACGAAGCGATCTTTTTGTGAACAAGAGATTGTTATTCTTATTGGAATCAGTGGATAGCGCTTTCTTTTTAAAAAAAAATAAATGTATTTTTAATTGGAGGATAATTGCTTCACGATATTGTGCTGGTTTCTGCCAGACATCAGGGTGAATCAGCCATAGGCATCCATGTGTCCCCTCCCTCTTGCGCCTCCCCCACCTCCCAGCCCATCCCACCCCTCTAGGTTGTCACGGAGCACAGCACGGGCTCTCCCTCTTACACGTGGTGTGTATGTGTCTCCACGCCGCTCTCTTGATTTGTCCCGGCCTCTCCTTCCCCCACGGTCCATGCATCTGTTCTCTCCCACTGAAGCAAGGTGGACAGGCTCAATGCCAGCACTGCCCGAGACCAGGAATTCACAGAGGAGCTGAAGTGCGCATCTCAGGGGTCAGTCCCAGAGCCCCTGCCCCTGAGCAATGCTAGGGAAGGGGCCTCATCACACTCCATTCCCCTCAGACAGAGGGGAGATGCGAGTCTCCTGATAAAGGTCCCGAGAGATCACCCTCCTCCGTGTGGACAGGGCCCGAGGCAGAGGGGAGAAATCAGCTCTGTGGAAGCAACTCCCTCACCAGCTGAGAAATGGAAAGAGAGTCACGTACAAACAAGCACACACGTTTCTGTGATCTGCCCTCAGGACACCTCCACACGGCATCTGGTTATTAAATCATCATCACGGCAGAAGAGCGATTCCGAGGACGCAGGTGCCTGGAAAGGGCCCCCAGAAGCGGTTTCTCAACCAGCAGACAAAGATTCGGAGAGTGCGTTTAACTCCACAGGCTTCAGTCCAGAGTCAGCGGCCTCGCAGACGCTGAGAGCCGCAGGGGCGTTAGAGCATGCGGGCCGTGTGTAGGCGGGCTCCTTGGTCCCAGGACAGGTGCAGGGAAGGGCTTCAGTGTCCGAAGCAAAGGCACTGACTGGGCACCTGGTGTGGCGTCGAGCTCAGCGATGCACAAAGAAAGCTAATCAGATGTTTCAGAGGAAATCACTGCGGCTTGCTTTTGCCTCCTGGAAAATTAGGTTTCATGACCCTCATGAAGTAAAATGTGACCGTGCCAGCACCCGCCTCTAACCTTGTCTCCTCCCATCATCGCAAGTGCTCATTACGTCTGAAGCACGTAAGGCAAGTTGCACTCAAGGTCTGCGTGGTCTGCATTGCTGACAAGGTCTCGGGGGAGCTGGACACAGACCTACTCTGAGTAGAAGGGACCAGCCAACTAAACCTCTGGGCAGAGTCATCACAGACAAGTGTATATCTACAGCATTCGCATAACATTCCAAGTTCAGAGACTTCTCAGAGACGCCTTTTAAAGCCACTTTGCTTTGTAATATGCTTGCAAAACTTGCTGCCCTGGGGAAGCTGCAGAAAGGCAAACCATGGCAGGTGCAGCATTTTGCTCAGTGATTCTAAGCTCGGATCTCTGAACTTCCCTTAAGCCCAGGGGCTACACAACCCTCCCCCTGGAGAATGCTGGGCTCCCCAGAGAACGCACCCACCCCCGTGAGCCAGCTTCCCAGGGGGCTGGGCTGGACCGCTCGCCGCTTCCTCGGAGCAGGACACAGGAGATGGAGCGATAAAAGCGAACATAAAATAAAAATTAAAGCGCATACGGAGAACACCACGTGAAATGAATCCTTATAAAACTGTCTGCAGTGGAGAAAAATCAAAGGGTTTTATTAGGTGATGAAAAAACCCTGTAAACTTCATGTGGAAACATTCCAAGGTCGGGTCTTGTGTTGTATAAGAGAGTTATACTAAGTAAGACTCATTTTAATCAAATGCACATCAAGGAGCTCAAATCCAATTTGTACCTGAGTTTGAAATTGGTTATTAACACACACACACCCCCCCCACCGGTGCCATTCCTCAGCAACTTTGCAGGTGCTATTCTGGGGACAGAGGCGGCCGCGACTGGGGGTTTCAGATTCACTTTTGTGTGAAGCGTACAAATAACTCCACGCCCTGGGAGGCAGTGTTCCCCACTGCAGCCAGTCTCCTCTCTGCTCACCGGCATTTGCACGGACGAATTCAGTCCCTTGCGATGGCCACATTTTGACCAGGAAGCAAGGCGAGGATTTCAGGGGAGAACAAGGGATGTGGGTGGGAATGTGGGCTTTTCCTTGGCTCCTCCCTCTCCAGATCCCTGCAAGATCATCTTGGAGAGGGGTCTGTGGTCTGCTGGGCAAGCGCCCCTAGACTCGTTCCTCGTGTGTCCCTGGTGGCCGGTGAGGAGGAGGCAGCAGTTTGCTAGATCATCCATCCTGGGGAGGATCGAAGACCCTTGATGGTGGGAGGGAGACGGCAAGGCTGAGGAGCACAGCCTCCCCAGTGTCTCACTGTCGTTCATGCTGCGGTGGGGCTGCCAGGGTGGTGAGCAACCAAAAAGTCCTCCAGAAGCCAGAGGCGTGGGCCCCGAGTGGGCAGAGCCCCGGCTCCCAAACCTGGCAGCTCTTATAGTGCACAGGGCGTGGCTGGGGGTCAAAATGTCAGTCTCCAACCCACTCTTGGAATTTTATGAGGCTCTCGGGAGCACCCAGGCACTGATGGTTTTCAGCCCCCTGCCCAGGTGGTTGAGAAGCAGCAGGTCAGAGCAAAGGAGGATCTGGGCAGGTGAGAGGGTGGAGGGCGACCGGAGGGTGGCTAGGCAGAGCCTCGTTGGCGGCTCCTGGGAAAGGCAGCAGTTAAGGGCAGAGGGCCCAGCGTTTTCTGCTTAGGAAAGACAGGAGAGGTGGTGGAGGGAAGGAAATAAGAAAGTATGAACCTCTTTAAGACGTCTGAGGTGAGTGTGTCTGTCAGCAGTAAGAGGGAAAGTAAAGTCTGTATGATCCACATGCCCGTGTGCCTGGATCTTAGGCCGTCGTTGCTTAGTCGCTCGGTCCTGTCTGACTCTTTGTGACCCCATGGACTGCAGTCCACCAGGCTTCTCTGTCCATGGGATTCTCCAGGCAAGAATACTGGAGTGGGTTTCCATTTCCTCTCCAGGGGATCTTCCAGACCAGGGATCGAACCCACATCTTCTGCATTGCAAGCAGATTCTTTACCACTCTGCCAGCCCAGATCTTTAGGAGAAGAGTCTTAATTTATTCCCGATTAGTTCTAACCAGTTCTTTTAAATCAACAAAGGCAGGCTGGAGAGGAGAGTGGAAGAGAGGGTGTATTTTCAACAGTCAGTGTCTCTAGTCCACAACCTGGTCCCCAAGCTGGAAGGGCAAACCAAGGGTTGGCCTCTCCCAAAACCTTGGGTCTTTACACGCCTGTTCAGGACCTTCTTGTGGCCCACTTGGTCACTCAGCTATAGCAGGGGTTTTGGGGGATGAGACAACATGTGCATGCCCAGTGGCTTCAGTCGTGTCTAACTCTTTGAGATCCCATGGACTGTAGCCCGCCAGGCTCATGGGATTTCCCAGGCAAGAACACTGGAGTGGGTTGTCATTTCCTCCTCCCGGGGATCTTTCCAATCCAGAGACAGAACCAGAATCTCCTGCGGCTCCTAGGTTGGCAGGTGGACTCTTTACCACTTGAGCCACCTGGGAAGCCCAGACAAAGCTTGAAAGTGTGTGAAGTAAGTCAAGTCTGTTCTCCGTGAAGAGTGGGAGCGCATCTGAGCAGGGCAGGCCCCACCCACCTTCTCTCACCGTAGGGGCAGTGACCCGGCGCTGTGCTGCCTGTTTACAAAACTGCTGATTCATCTTGTAATCAAATGAGGGTAAAATGATCCAGGTCTCTGCCCTTGACACAGGCGCCCATTAGGCTTTCCTGAACCAGCACCGTTGATTCTGGCCTCTCTCTTGACACACACCTGGGAGCAGTCATCTTTCCTTGGTGGACACAGCAAGAGGCTTTGGTCTTCCTGGCGGGGTCGTGTTCTCCTGTGACCGCTGACTGTCCCTGATGTTTTCTGCAGCCCAGGGGGTGTCCGCCCAGTAGCTCTGAGGTCCAGGTTGGCACTTCCCTCCCAGGTTTGGTCCTGCCCTGTCCTGCCAGGCCCGGCACGTTGCTCAGCAGGTTGTATCTGCCGGGGACTGTAGGAAGTTTTCTTCCTTAAGGTCCAGAGAGTTTGCATGTGCGCCGAAGATGAAGAGAACCAGATTTCTCTTACAGATGATCTCTACAGTTATCTTGCAGGAGCAGGTGAGGAGACCGAGTTTCAATATTTCTTGTGAAAATTCTTTCCTTTGTCTTGTTTGAGGCTCTGTTTTCCTCTCTCCCCTGTAAGGAGCCTAACCAAAGTTTAACAATTTAACATTACAGCTTTTGTAATTTTGCTTTTGTTTTTCTAAGGCATTGGTTAAAGTTACCCAGAGTGCTCGCTCACCTTGGCCCCTCAATAGCAATAATACACCCTCAGCTCAGCATACAGGCAGTTAGTTTGGTCGTGTCCCATTGGGATGTTAAGAAAACGGTTTTCTGAGGCAGCTATAATCCCCCCACAGAGAGCCGCGGCGATCCCGTAAACCAGCTTAGGGATGCAGACTGTCAGCGGCGCCCGGGGAGCCCGTCTTCAGTGGTGCAGCCTGATGGGGCTTTCCTGCCCGGCCACCAGCAGTCTGGAAAGCACGTTTTCCTTCTTGCGCATGGGTTCAGCAGGCCTGCCGTGCGGTGCCACAGAGTGGAGTGCAGGGAAAGGTCTGTGCCCCGGGCGAGGATGGTGCCCGGGGTCAAAGCTTCACCCTGAAGTTTTTGTTCAAACAGCAAGGAGAACTACAGCTGCTGCCTGTTTGGAGTTCGTCGGGTCCAAGCTCCTCTAGATGTCAGTATGACACAGGGAAACGAGCTATGACAGGCTGTGGCAACGAGGGAAGACCTTCTTACATCATTCAAAGGGGAAGGCGTACCCGATACACAACAGAAGGGAAAAAAAACAGAGCCTCACTTGGAAGCTGGGCTCTCACCTTGCTCAGCGCCAATACTTCTCCTGTTGGTCAAATCAGACCGTGGCACCTAGCGCGTCCTGTGGGCACCCACCACCGACATGGAGACGGCCCTGGAGGCAGCACCTGGGGTCGTGGGCACCCACCACCGACATGGAGACGGCCCTGGAGGCAGCACCCGGGGTCATGGGCACCCACCACCGACATGGAGACGGCCCTGGAGGCAGCACCCGGGGTCATGGGCACCCACCACCGACATGGAGACGGCCCAGGAGGCAGCGCCTGGGGTCGTGGGCACCCACCACCGACATGGAGACGGCCCTGGAGGCAGCACCTGGGGTCGTGGGCACCCACCACCGACATGGAGACCGCCCTGGAGGCAGCACCTGGGGTCAGCACGCCACGTTATCCATTCTGCGTCTTTTGATAGACTGAAACCCACCTACACACACCAGTTTTCTTTCCTGAGTCCCCTGTGCTTTTACCATCACATTCATGCCATCCAGTATAAATCCAGAAGAGCAACACCTGCCCACCAGGGATTTTCACTCCAGAAGAGAAGCATTGAAAGACAAAGCTATCAGACATCTGAATTTGTTAAACTACCTTATCTGACTCAAAATCTGAATGGAATTCTCTTTCTCTCCTTTCTGCCATATTAATTCTGATCTTCTGACTGATGAATATTTATTTCTTTTCTTATTTGTTTCCATCTGATGGCATTTTCTTGTAACCTTTTGTCTTCTCTCCTGTGGTGCTGGCTGTATGGTAGATATCCCATCAATATTAATGATATACCTCGCCTATAATCTTCTATTTCTTTTTTCAGAGTGACAGTACAGCTGCAGTTAAGAGTTAAAATCCTGGTTATGCCATTTCTGAATTATATAACCCTGTGAAATTATCCAACTGTATTATAAAATGGAGTTAGTAGTATATATCTCGAAGTGTTCCCATGAGGAACCAGAAATTACTGATGTAATGTACTCAGAAACGTGCCTGGTGTGTAGTCAGTACTTAGAATATACCAGCCACCATCATCACCATCACCACCGCCGCCATCATCACCTCCACCAACATCAGTCCCTGAGTAAATGCCAGGGACTCAGAGACGAATCTGTCTTTTTGCCCACTGGAGCCCTACATCTAGTGGGAAGTTGATGATAAAGACATTAGGAAAGCGTTGCGTGCTGTTTGGGGTGGGGATGTGCTGGCCGCTGTGCTTGAACGCAAAGGGAAGCTGAAGGCCATGGTCCTGGCTCTCACTAAAAAAGAGAAAGTTCCAGACTACCAGACTCTAATCTCTAATTTTGGTTTTCCGCAGATTTACTAAACATGCCTCTGTGTTTGAAGGTCCTTATCTGAAAAATGAAAGCGCTCTGAACCCATTGCACTGCCTCTTGGCTTGTTTAAAAGCACGCTTATAACTTGTCTTGACATCTGTGACCTGCACTTACATAGTATTTTGTGCTTGTAAGTCACACACAGGCAAATTTTGCTCTTTCCAAAGTGAAAAAAAAAAAAAGACTGATTCTTTGAACACCCATAGAATTTCATTAATTTATAATGCATAACTTCAGAACTTGTGATAATCTGGGTGGACTGGGCTAATGTTTACCTTTTATGTGGTATTTAAAAAGGGTTTGGTAAACTAATTCGGAGAAAGTAGAACTGGGAGAAGAACGCTCATCTCCTTAGAAAGGGGCCGTCTGTTCTAAGTGGCATAGAAGCCTCTTTTATGAATGCTTACTGTAGTCTTCTACTTTCTGATTTGCAAAACCTATTCACATAGAGCCTCTGATTTTTATGTGAACAATATCAAGACAGAATAAGCAGAGGTCAAGGGTGACATACACATTGTCAATATCCTTTAATCTATCCAAGAAGATGGGCCTTCTTCTACAAACAATGCCAGAGTTTTATAAAACTTCTTTTAAAACATTCACTTTCAAATACTCTAGTTGCTACAGGGCTTCATCTATTCAGACTGTTCTGCCCTCTAAATTACTATCTATTTTTGGCATTTTTGTCCGTGTTTGAATTGTGTAATGTAGTGGTTCTCAATCTGGGGTGAATTTGTCTACCAGACATTTAGCAATTTCTGGAGGCATTGTTTTTGGATATTTCACCTGGGGGTTCTGTGGACATCTGGTGGGCAGATGCCAGAGATGCTGCCAAACGTCCTGTAATTCTAGAGACATTCCCCACAATAGAAACTTCTCCAGCCCCAAGCGTCAGGAGTACTGTGGTCAACAGATCCTGCTATGATGTGTAATTCACATTGCTGATTACTCCATCGTGTCCCCACAGGCTAAGGAGCAAGCGTGGTCACTCCCTGGCCTGAAGGACACAGCACCTGCCACCACCACCGATGAAAGGACAGCGGCCCCTGCAGGTAACCTTTCTGTGAGATTAGATATTGATGAATGAAGAGGGCTCCGTCACGCAAGGCCTGTTGTAATTCTTATCCAGAGGAAGTTACACTTTCGTGAAGCCCTGTGTTGGGTCAAGAGCTGCTTGAATACCTTTATCTGATTGGCTTTGGGTCCTCCTAGCTGCAGACCAGAGGATCTCTGGGGGCCCGGCCCTCAGTCCATTGGCCACATGCTCTCCTACTTTGCTTTCCAAAGCGTGTATCTGCCGATAAAGAGAAGCCTGAATAGAGGTGCCATTCTGTGAAGCCAGAATGACACCGGTCACATGCGCCCTTCATTAAAATATTTTGTGTCCTATGGTGGCTTTTAGAGAGATCTTCCCAGAAGAACCTGCCCTCCTCTGAGGAAGAATCGTTTAACAAGCTCGACGAGAAGCAGGCTGAGAAGACCCCTGCATCTCTAGCTCAGAGAAATTCCGCCACATGTCAGACAGAAAGACCCCGCGATAAACCAGGAGATTCTGCCCTCAGAAATTCCACAGAGCCGAGAAAGAGTGAGGACGGAAGAGATATTTCATGCCCAGGGAGACTGAGCCGACAGGATGCTCACAGCTCTGGGGCTGAGCGAGGCTCTGCGGATAGAAATGAATGTCTGGTGTTCAAAGGGGAGGAAAAGAGGCTTCGTGCTAAGGGAGAGCCTGGCGACGGAGGAGCTAAAGAAGCTGGAGGATCCGAGATGCCGCATAGAACAGGGCCGGCCAGGAGTTCACATAAAGAGCAGTGTGTTGATAGAACAAACGGTGGTCAGCCCCATGGAAGGTAGGGTTTACAGCGGTCGCATCCCCAGCCGCCGCTTTCTGTAGATCTAGGAGCCGTTGCAGTTTAAGGCCATACTGAAGGATTACTGAAGGGACTCTTTAAAATGACGGTTTAGAAGCTGCTTCCCCAGTGGTGAATTTCTTGCCATTATTTTTTCTTTTTGCTGTGACATTTTCCAGCAATTTATCACTTTCTATGTCTCCTACCAACTGACAGACAGATATGGTGATTACCAGCAATCACATTTTGTATTTTCTAAACATCAGGTAAAAGTTTCTTATTTTTAGCAATATAGAGCACATTCTTCCTGAGATCAATAACTGAGCAATGATCAGATTGATCAGATGGTACCTTGGCTGCTTCCCAAGCATTATGAGGACTGAGTAGGTTATTTAATGCTTCATCCTCATCTGCGAAGTCTCACATAGAAATTCAGGCAATTACGCAGCCAATTAAAATGAATGAATCTATGTTGTGATCAACCAAGTATCTACTTGAAACAAAGAGCTCCCAGATCCAAACATCTATGGTGTTTTTTAGGGATTGAAGATATAATTCTTATTTCCTTTTTGAATGATGTATTTTGGAAGCTATTTGTAGAGAAGTCTAATTTTTCAAGAGTTAAATGTAAACATTAATGCTTACGAAGGAAGTCCATCACTGAAGACATGGGTTTAGTAGCGTCTGGAGGTGTTGGAAAGTGGACATTAGGTCAATTCTTTCACCAGCAGAGGCTCCTCTCACTGCTGGTGCTATTCAGAGACCATTGCTTTTTTTTTTAATTGCACTTTAATGCGGTCGTTTCCGTCTTCTTTAAGGAATAAAGTGGAAAATGAAGATCAAATTAGTTAGGGAGTCATAAAATGACTGCTGTTGTAAAGGGTCTGTGGACTTGCCATGAGGTCGTTAGGGAGCATCTCTAGGATGTGGGCTATCTCCAGCTGCTTGGGATGATGGGGGTGCACCCAGCTCCATCTCACCCCAAAGCCTGACATCGCCAGCTCCCTGTCTTGAAGCTTACATCCCATCAGCAAAGCATCGTCGCGAGGAAGCTTTCCTGCTCAGAAATGTGACCATCTGAGAGTTTTCTCTTGGGAACGTTGAGAGCTGTGGCTGGATTCTATTTTCCAGGCGTGTCAGCTCCGTAAAAGCCATGCCCCCGTCACGAGCCGTGGGAAAGGCAGCGACAATACCCGTCTTGCAGAAAGCTGCTGCAACACAGGCCTCGGGAGGCGGGAAGAGGAGAGGCAGCGAGAAGAGCTGGGTCCAGGAGGAGATCAAGAAGAGCAAGACAGGCGTGGCGGGTAAAGGAGCCGGGGGCCCTCGGAGCACGCCGCAAGCCAGCCGCGCTGGGGACTCCCTGCAAGGCAGAGCCCCCGCGCCCTCTGGAGCAGAGGCCCCCAGGCAGCAAGCTCTGGAGACCCCCCTGGGTAGGAAACGACTTTGATTCCAGCCCTTTGAAGCATCTTACCTTTTCCAGCAAGCATTTCTGACTAAATTTCACTTAGACTAATGTCCCGCAGGATGCCTTACAACATATCTACAGCATTTGTGTTCGTCACTCCACCACTGTTTTGGGTGGCGGTTAAGAGACAAGTGCCACCATGAGGAATCTTTCCTAGCTGCTTCATTTTGCAGCACATTTATGGTGTGAGAGGAGAATGTCCTCATCAGATCAGATGCCCAGAGATTAATATCAGTATCTGAATCTTAAAAAAATATGAACTCTTGGCAGAGTGCCTAGCACAAGATAAGTGTTTAAGGATTACATTTTGAATAAATCGGCTCACTTCCCTCTGTAGCCTTTGGACACATGTATGAAGCTGCGTGCAGTAGGTGATTAAATAATGAATAAATGGAGAAATGAATAGGTTCATGGCAAGAAAAGTTTTACAGTAACTCTGGAAAAGTGAAAAGCGTACTGGAAGAATATTAGTAAGTAACTATGTATTTTAGGGCCTTGCAAGCTGGCGCAGTGGTTAAGAACCTTCCAGTCAATGCAGGAGACACCAGTTTGACCCCTGGGTCAGGAAGATCCCTGGAGAAGGAAATAGCAACCCACCGCAGTATTGTTGCCTGGGAAACCCTACGGACAGAGGGCCTGGCAGTCTACAACCCACGGGGTCACAAAGAGTTGGGCATGACTTAGCGACTAAACAGCAGTGTATTTTAGAACAGATCCTGCTGTAGACTGGAGGTTAAACGCCTAGGCTGGGAGGTCGAAAGTGGGAGAAATTTGCGAGCTGGAGAACATGCACTTAGGCAATGTTACAGGTGTTTTGTTTCTAGTCAGGAAAAGTTCATCTTTGAGCTTTGTGTTTAGTCGCTCAGTTGTGTCCGACTCTCTGTGACCCCAGGACGGTAGCCCACCAGGCTCCTCTGTCCATGGGGATTCTCCAGCCAAAACACTGGAGTGGGTGGCCTTTCCGTTCTCCAGGTGATCTTCCCAACCCAGGGATCGAACCCAGGTCTCCTGCATTGCAGGTGGACTCTTTACCGACGGAGACACCAAGGCAGCCCCTTTAATCTTTAAATGTGTCTTAAATAAAGGCTAAAATATTTTGGAAAGTCACGTTTAGTAATATCAAACCTTTCAATGATGGAATAAATTTTTCATTTTTTCCCTCTCTACTTTAATTAAAATTGTGGACTTTACCAGTTGTGTGTTTTTTTTTAAATGGGTCAAACAGTGTCAGGGGTTTGAATGTAAATGACTGAGACTTGGAAGCATTACCTGTTTGGACGTTACGTGGAGATCTTTGATTGTTTTGTGGTTTCTGAAAGCCGTCCCGGGGAAGCTGGGGGCTGAGGTCCTGACAAGCTTTCTCACAAGTGTCGGGGTCGCCTTCATGACCCACAAATCACGATATGAAATGAAGGTCTGTGTTCCCTGGATCTTTAGAAACCCAGGGGGCTGCTCGCGTTTTGCTTCTAAACGAGCACGTTGGCACGTGGGCCGCTTCTCACCAGCACTTCTCCTCTCGCCTCCCAGCCGACGCCCCGGCACCGCCCGCGCCGTTCGACCACCGCATCGTGACGGCCAGGCAGGCCGCGGTCAACAGCTTCTACACCGTGAGCAGGACCGAGATCTTGGGAGGGTGAGTGCCGCTCCTCTTCTGCACCCTCTTGACAAGGAGGAAAGAGTGCTTGCAAAGACACAGGTCTTTTTTTAAATTCCTACGTGTTTCATCTTTCTATTTTTACTTTTCTTGGTTTTTGTACTGATTTTTCATATTTTTAAATTTATATTGGAGTATAGTTAATTTATAATGTGTTAGTTTTGGGTGTACAGAAAAGTGGTTCAATTACATCTATATATTTTTTTTTCAGATTCTTCTCCATTACAGGTTATTATAGAATACTGAGTAGAGTTCCATGTGCTATACAATAGGTCCTTGTTGGTTATCTGTTTTATATACAGTAATGTTTATATGTTAATCCTGAACTCCAGATTTAGAACCACGCCACCCACCTTTCCCCTTTGGTAGCTGTGAGTTTCTTTTCCAGGTGTGTGAGTCTGCTTCTGTTTTGTAAATAAATTAATTTGTATCGTATGTTTGGACCTCATATATAAGGGATATCATATGGCCTTTGTCTGTCTCAGTCTGACTTAGTTCACTTAGCACAATAATCTCTAGGTTTGTCTATGTTGCTGCAAATGGCATTATTTCCTTCTTTTTATGACTGAGTAATACATATAAGCTGGAATCAAGATTGCCGGGAGAAATATCAATGAGCTCAGATATGCAGATGACACCACCCTTATGGCAGAAAGTGAAGAGGAACTAAAAAGCCTCTTGATGAAAGTGAGAGACGAGAGTGAAAAAGTTGGCTTAAAACTCAACATTCAGAAAACGAAGATCATGGCATCTGGTCCCATCACTTCATGGGAAATAGATGGGCAAACAGTGGAAAGAGTGTCAGACTTTATTTTGGGGGGACTCCAAAATCACTTCAGATGGTGACTGCAGCCAGGAAATTAAAAGACGCTTGGTCCTTGGAAGAAAAGTTATGACCAACCTAGATAACATATTAAAAAGCAGAGACATTACTTTGCCAACAAAGGTCCATCTAGTCAAGGCTATGGTTTTCCCAGTAGTCATGTATGGATGTGAGAGTGGAATTATAAAGAAAGCTGAATGCCTAAGAATTGATGCTTTTGAACCGTGGTGTTGGAGAAGACTCTTGAGAATCCCTTGGACTGCAAGGAGATCCAACCAGTCCATCCTAAAGGAAATCAATCCTGAATGTTCATTGAAAGGACTGACGTTGAAGCTGAAACTCCAATACTTTGGCCACCTGATGCGAAGAACTGACTCATTGGAAAAGACCCTGATGCTGGGAAAGATTGAAGGAAGGAGGAGAAGGGGACGACAGAGGATGAGATGGTTGGATGGCATCACCGACTCAATGGACATGAGTTTGAGTACACTCCAGGAGTTGGTGATGGACAGGGAGGCCTGGCGTGCTGCAGTCCATGGGGTCGCAGAGAGTCAGACACGACTGAACTGAATCTATATACCACACATTCCTCATCCCCCAGCTATTGGTGGACACTTAGGTGACTTCCACGCCTTGGCTGTTGTGGATAGTGCCGCTATAAACAGAGATGGATCTTAAGAATTTCATAAATGTTTGTCAGTCTCACCCAGAGAACCAGAAACATCATATACAGTTATTTTAAGTGATTTTAACCATTTCTGAAAACTGTCGCTGATGCCGGAAAGGCTGATGAGGTGACTACCCTTCACGTTTCATCTGCTTCACTTCCCATGTTGTCCTGTCCGGAGTGAGAGGAAAGCAATGTGAGTCCCCAGGAGGTTTAGAAGCTTGAACGCTGAGGAGCAAAACGTAGAAATGTGTGAATGCTGTTTATCTCATGGCACAAAGTAAATATTTTTTTTTTAAATTATCGCTGGTTTTCCATTTGCACTGATACCATGTGAGTTACCGCCATTCATTTCGGTCGGTGACGTGCCCTGCAGAAGGACTTGCTGGCAGGACATCCACACAGATGCCCTTCCCGAAGAAGGAGGAGGCGAGTCCACCAGGGAGGAGGGACCTTCCTCTCCCACTTCAGCCACGACCCCCCGAGAGGTCCTGTGACTCCCAGTGTTGATCCCAACAGCAATCTATGTAAAGTAAGAGGCGGAGAGCAGGAAAACTGTACATGTATTCAACACATAGACATTTACTCACAACACAGGGAGAGCACGTGTGGTTCATAGCGAGCGTGTTTCTGCCTGTGGTCAGGGGTGTGGCTGACTCTGCGAAGCCCCTCCTGGGTTTTCCAATCCCGTGGCTCCTTTGCCCTCTGTCACAGGACACATCCGAACTTTCTCCTCCTCAGCCGGCTGATGGCAGAGAGGCCCCCGGCCTGTGAGGACAGTCGAGGGGGACGGGGCTTCCGGAGCAGGCAGCGCTGCCTGGGGCCCCCTACTCTCACGGCAAGCATTAGCTTATCAGGGTCTTGAGGAACGAGGGTAGCAAGCCAGCCACCGTTTCTCTAAAGGAGGAAAGTTTTTTGCAGAAGCGGCTTTGGAGCAACCCCAGGGTTTGTGTGTGTTTCTGGTCAAGGTCTCTCGGTGACTCTCAGAGCTCCCGGGGCAGCGCGGGGTCTTCTCTGGCGGCTGCAGGCGGGACCACCCGCCCATCGCCCCATCCCAGGCTCAGTGAGGAGCTTAGAGGGGTGGTCAGCTGGGCGTGCTGGCCTCGTCAGCGGGGACCTCCTCTCCGTCGGGGGCGAGTTGAGGCGCAGCCCCTTGTCCTACAGAGTCGGCGGGGCCAACCCCCCAGGGCCAGGATCCTGGGGCCCCCACGCCCCGGCAGGCCCCTCCATTTTCCTGGGGTTCCTTCCCCACCTGTGGCCTGTGGGGTGATTAGAGTTTCTGCTCATCATGGTCAGTTATTCCTAGCATGAGGTTATCAGCCTGGCGGGCCAGCAGGGACCCTTGAGGCCACCTCCCGCCCCAGGCCTTGCAGGGTGAAGCCTTCCAGAGGAACGGAAGGAGCTGAAGCTGAGCAGTGACGGGGCACCACGGCTGGGCCAGGCCGATCTGGGGGCCATTGCTAATTAAGGGAAAAAGACCTTTCTTAATGAGGAGCCACATCTGAAGCGCCCGGGGCTGTGTTCCTGGGCTCCAGGAGAGAGAGCACGTCTGGAACAGTGGGTGGGATTGATGTCACACTTGGCTGTGCTTACGGTAATGTCACTCCACCCCCACCCCAGGACGCATCTGCTTCTGTGCAAGGAGTGTGGCTGAGTGGGGTGGGCTGGGGTGACCTCCCCCCAGCTCCCCAGCCGTTTCACTAAGTCAGGAATCACACCAAGCAAGAAGACTGCTCATGAGTGTGTATTTGGGGAGGTGGTGACGTTTGTAAGAAGCTGCCTTACGAAGTGCATTTAAATTGATATCCAAGCTCAAGTGTGTACTGTATGCTTTGATTAAATGTGTCTATATGCAATTTTGTGATTACTTATTTATTTATATGCAGTTTCCAAAAATAATCTGACTTGCCTGACCAATAGCCTGTATCATTCTTATGCTTAGAGAACCTAGCTTGTTATATTCACATGCATTCAGAAAGATTCTATTTTCTCTACGATAGAAACCCTCAAATTTTAGGGTGCATGAGAACCACCCAAGGGATGTTGTGAAAATGCAGCTTCTGGGGTATTCCCCAGCCTTCCTGTTTCAGTAGGGCCGGGACATCACCCCCAGGTGACTCTGAGGCCTGTGGCTCGTATCAGAACTTGACCTGTTCTAGGAGATTTGGCAACAGCAGGGGCACGTTAGGCTTGCTCACTCAAGTCAGAAAGAGGGGTGCCGGAAAGCTTCAGTGTCCACCGGGCAGCGGCTGGACCGGGGCCCTGGCGGGGACAGAGCCTCACCTGGGCCACGACCTCTTCTCCCGCAGTGGGCGCTTCGGCCAAGTTCACAAGTGTGAGGAGAAGGCCACAGGCTTGAAGCTGGCGGCCAAGATCATCAAGACCAGGGGCGTGAAGGACAAGGTAAGGCCCACGCAGTGTGGACACGGTGGGCTGCCATCCGCCCAGTGCTAAACCAGCCCTCCCTCCCCCAGGACGACGTGAAGAATGAGATCAGCGTCATGAACCAGCTGGACCACGTGAACCTCATCCAGCTCTACGACGCCTTCGAGTCTAAGAATGACATCGTCCTGGTCATGGAGTAGTGCGTCCCCCATCCCCTCCCCATCCTACGCGCACATCCCCAGCACACCGCCCTGTCCTGCCTCCAGCTGGACCCTGCTGGACCCCGGGATTCTGACTTGCATGTGTCAGAACTGCATCCGCCGCGCGAAGGAAATTACTCAGGAAAGGGTCTCCACGTGAGATTCTGTTGCTAAGCAGCAGGACGACCACACAGGTTTAGCTCCGTATGAGCTGTACTGTCGAGGCCCTGTCTTAACTCTTGCTCTGGGTACCCTGGAGGGGTGAGCCTTGAACTGTGTCCTACTTTTGACCTGATAGTGAAAACAAAGCTCATGTCAGACTCTTCTAAGTAGAGCTAAGAGGCTTCTGTTTAACATCACCTTTCTGGGGCCATCCCTCATGGCCCAGTGGTTAAGACTTCACCTCACCACGCAAGGGCTGTGGGTTTGATCCCTGGTCTGGCAGCTACAGTCCCACATGCCTCGTGGCTAAAAAAACCCAAACATAAAACAGAAGCAGTGTTGTAACAAATTCATGAAAGACTTTAAAAATGGTCCACATCAAAAAAATTATAAAAAGTAAAATAAAATCACCTTTATAAAAACTTGAGTGTTTAGTTAGAAAGTGAGTCATTCTAACCAACACTGAATCCGTGTCTGCGACTCACTTCAGCTCCCCACCCCCAGCCCCCACTTCGGGTTTTGCTTGTCATTGTGCGATAGGAATTTCGGGTAATGAAACATCCAGCATGAGCTCCACACGAGCACTTAATCGCTGAAATCAGCCTGGCCCTCCAAGGAGTCTGGAATTCCCTCCACCCCTGCCTTCCTAGCGTCCTCCTGGGCCTCCGTGCTCCTTAGGAGATGGCAGAGGTGGGCCCACCCCAGAGCCGCAGCCCCTGCAAGGGAGGGGCTTTGAGACTTTCCATTTGAGCAAGTGGTGGGGCTCCAGTGACAGCCATCACCGTCAGAGGCATCTAATTCAGAAGGTAGAGAGACACAGCTGCAGACACATCCGGTGGGCGGGTCAGCGGCGCGCAGACGCGAGGAGCAGGTGCTCGTCGAGGGCGCTGACTCGGAATCGCCCCCTCTCCCCCGCAGCGTGGACGGAGGAGAGCTCTTCGATCGCATCATCGATGACAACTGCAACCTGACGGAGCTCGACACCATCCTGTTCATCAGGCAGATATGCGAGGGGATAAGACACATGCACCAGATGTACATCCTCCACCTGGACCTGAAGGTAGGGCGCGCTCGGCCTCAGGGGGACGCGAGCCCTTCCCCCAGGCGGGTCCGTGGTCCCTCGGGTACTGGACACCCGCTTGGGAGACGGAGCCCGTCGCTGGGTATGTATTCGGGAATTTGAAGACTCTGGACTCTTAGCCTCATCTCCCTATTCCCAATTTCTGTCACTCCCTGGTATGTGCTTGTCTCCATCCTTAGGGACTGCTGTTGAGAGTCTTATTGTAAGTTGCTTATGTTAAAGGAACTCATAGGGAGGTGGTTTCTACCATCACACCAGCCTCATCACCACCATCCTGGTTGCATCCTCTCATCATCTGAGTAGGTGGGAGGAATTTTAGCTGACTCAGAGTTCCCTGCTTGTGGTCAAACTCCCCAGCTCTCCAGAATCCCCAGCAGTCCTCTAAAACCCTCCAGGAGGCTCTGGACTTCAGGGATTATTCTTCTACAAGCGTGCTGGAGCCGGAGGGAGGATGCCATGGCAGCATGGGATCCAGGGCAGCCGGGGGGAGGTGCTGAGAGGCTGAGGGGCAGAAGGGTGGTGGGGGGGCTGGGCACCCCCCCGGGAGCGGTGCGAACCTGTTGTAAATGGTGGGGAGCCCACCCTCTTTCTCCTCTTATTTTATGACCTTTCCCTCTCGCGCTCTCTCCCTTTATGAAGTCCCTGTAATTCGACTGTGCATCCTTACGACCAGTGAAATACGGGCCCAATAACTCCGAGCAGCTCTCATGTCCTCAAGGCATCTTCCTGTGTGGCTCGGTCGTTTCTCATTTCCCTGTTTGCACAGTGTGACACTGAGATAAAATACACATTCTGTAGAACATACCATCTACTGCAAGTCATCAGGGATCGCGGAGCTAAATCAATTCAGCTTCCTTGAATAGGTTTCCATGGGCCTCCGTTCCTGTAACTTGGCTCCTCTCACCGTCCTGATTTACGCGCTTGCCTCTCCCATCCACAGAGCAGGAGGAAGTGGTCGATGGGATGACCGAGCCAGAGGTTAAAAGTCATTAGCAGAGCCCATGGCTATGAACCGGTTTGATAATGCGCACTTTCACGGAGCATTTTCATTGAGTGTAGATACTCTCTGAATATCCCTAACGGGGTTTGATTGGCAGCTGAAGCGGGGACCTGACCCGTCGGAAGTCAGGCAGCTCCATATGTGGCTTCAGAATGTTGACTGAGGACTTGCATGGGCAGTTCTAGTTGTGGCTCGTTCGTAAAGATGCAATAAAGACGACGGCTGGATGGGTCATCAAGGACCGGGCGCCCTTTCAGAAAGCTCCTTGGAAGGAGAGGGGCCAAAAATACCAAAGGCTTGTCTCTCTGTAGGGAGATTATAGGTGGCTTAAAATGGTCTCCTTCCTGCATTTTTTGTGTTTTGTAAATCTTATTCAATGAATATGCTTTAATTTTATAATTAGAAAAAAATTAACTTTCTGAAGTGCCCTCAGAGCTGTTTTTTTTTTTTTTATTCTGCAAACAATTCTTTTGTGTCGTGGTGCTTTTTGGCAATTGGACAGCTTGATACAGGATCAATCAGTTATGTAAGCACGAGGCCAAGTCTTCCTGTGCAGCACCCACTTCTCTATAAATTGCCTTTGCCTAGAGACATCTGTTTTAGAGATATTTTAGAGAAAAAGCTTCCAATGACATTATTCCCAACCAAATGGACAATTGAATGTTGACAAGCAGACACTCCTGGAGCAGGAAATGGGAACCCACTCCAGTTCTGTGGCCTGGGACAGAGGAGACCGGCCAGCCACAGTCCATGGGGTAACAGAGTTGGACACTACTTAGTGACTAAACCACCACCACCAAGCTGGTGCTAGCTCATCTCATAAAGTGTTGCTGTGTTTCTGACCTCACTCTACCCTCTCCTCCACCTGGACAGGCAGGGTAGGTGGGCAGCCATGACCCCATGTGAAGGGTGGGACGTGGAATCCTGGGGACTTGGCACCTCGGCTAATGCCCCCTCCTAGCGCTTAGGGAAGATTTGGGATGAGTTAGAGCTTGAGAGTTCAGGCGGTTCTTTGAAACCTTTATTTCTCTTTTTAGGATGAACTTGACTTTAAGTCAGATCCCCTATTTTTCCCATCCCTCAGGTCTTCTGTCCTAACGTAGGGAGGTGCACTTGTCAGATGTTCTATAAATACCGAGTTGCAGGGCTATCTACCTCTCTCCTCTGCACCCCGAGACCGTCCCATTGGCAGGGCCAAGTCTTTCCAGAGGCAAGCTCCAAGGGAATGCTTAGTCAAGGCTTTTAGGCACGGAGACCAAACTCAGCAACTCTCTGGAATCGCCGAGAATGAAGAATGAACGGGGGCGGGGGAGTCCTCCCCTCACAGATGACTTTCCCATAGACTGAGCTCAGGGAAAGCCTGGGGGTCAGGGCTGCTCGCATGTGGGTGCGTGCTCGGTGTGGCCGGTGGAATGAAGCAGGCCATTTCTCCTGGAACTCATAAATCCTCGGGAAAAATAGTCCTCCAAGAAGGGGAAATTCATACTTAATAATTTTAGGGGGGCGGATGTCAAGTCTGAGACGGCCTCCACCAGGCCATTTGGAAAGTCCTGAGGCAGGAGGCCTTGGCCTGAACTCAGGCATGGTCGTCAACGGCAGAGCTGGTGGGGGAGGGAAGGCAGGGTCATGCGAGCTTGGCAGGGGCCCACAACCTCATCCACCACATAATTAAAGGAGAAAATACCCACGCAGACAAGCCCGCCCCAAAGTGAAAGGCCTGATATGTTTTTCCTGAGCATTGTTGTATTTTTAGTTGTGGTTCAAGGACAATTTGAGTGAAGGATGGTTGTTTTCATTGCTAATGTGTCTCTTTCTCCTGGCAGCCTGAGAACATCCTGTGTGTGAATCGGGACACTAAACAAATAAAAATTATTGACTTTGGATTGGCCAGAAGGTATGTCAATTTGGACATAGGTGTATGAATTGAGTTAGAGAACATGATGGGTGATCTTTCTTTGCAAAGATAAATCTGATATACCCCTTGGTTTCATATCCCTGTTTAGAATTAACCAAAATTATGTTTCAGCTTTACTTTGCTGGCTTCAGAATTTGAACGTTTAGGAGTTTCTACAGTGCATGCAAGAAAAATATGGAATATTAAAACCTAGTACAGTGCAGTTATTAAATGTTAAGACATTAATCCATAATTTGTGAGAGTTTGTCTTAGTCTTTTGCATTTGGTCCATCTGTAAAGAGAAGACTTGCCTTAAAAAAGTAATTGTGTGAGCAGGATTGCTCACAGGGTTCAGGCAGAGATGAGCTCCTCAAGGGAACGGAGTTTACTCGGACCTCAGCGCGTGAGTGAAAGTGTTGGGCGGTCGTGAACGGCCGCGTCTTCTCTATTCATTAAACTAGGCTTGTTTGAGCTGTCGACAGGGCACAGTCTGTTCTCACGGCTCCTTCAGTCATGTTTCATAATTCATAATTCAAGTGTTCTAATTATTCCGAGTGGCTTTTCTCACAACCATTTCAGATTATTAAGGATCTCTAGGAGAAGCTTCATTACCGTTTCAGACTCTTCAGGCTCTCTGGTGGGAAGCTTCGTTACCAGTTTCGGACACTCTGTCTTTAATATACGATTTCCTTCAGTCTGTTTACATTAACTGTGCTGTGCAGCTGCAGTTATTTTGCTTATAGACTGCACCCTTTCTGTTTTCTTGAGTTTTGATTTTTGGCTGACCCTCTTCATTCCTCTGTGTTGTCTCCTAAATTTCAGGTACAAACCCAGAGAGAAGCTGAAGGTGAACTTTGGAACTCCTGAATTCCTCGCCCCTGAAGTTGTGAACTACGATTTTGTCTCCTTCCCCACTGACATGTGGAGTGTGGGCGTCATCACCTACATGCTGTAAGCACACTCCCAGCCCCTCGGACACTTGTTCTCAATCGCCGTGTAAATTCCATTTGCTATTTTGAATAAAGCCCTAAGTTAGATCTTTCAAAGATAAATAACTCTGCCCCATACTCAGGTACTTCCCATGTTCTGTTGAGTCTGGTGGATAAAGGAGTAAATTCTTTAATCATCAGAAAAAGTAATAGTCTCTCTTCTTCACTGATCACCCAGATTCCTAGACCACCATCCTATGCTCTAAAAGGAACTTAAAAAACACCCCCAACTGTGTCCTGATCCCCTGAGTGATGAAGCAGCCTCACTGTCCAGGGGTGACGTTCCTGGCGTCTGCCATCTGAGGACGTGATGGCACTCTGTGGCAAAACGCGTTAAAAGGGCATCTGTGTTATTCTGTGAGATTCGTGTTTGCGGGTAGCTGTGCCTTCACCACAACCACTGCTGATAAACAAAAAATCATGCTCGCGAGTCGCTCACTCGTGTCCAACTCTTTGCAACCCCATGGACTGTAGCCCACCAGGCTCCTCTGTCCATGGGTTTCTCCAGGCAAGAATACTGGAGTGGGTTGCCGTGCCCTCCTCCAGGGGATCTTCCCGACCCAGGGACTGAATTCACATCCTATGGTAACTCCTGCATTGCAGGCCGATTCTTTATCCCTGAGCCTTCTTTCCATTTTAAATGACAGAACCAGGAAGGCACCTGTCTTCACAGAGTCTGAGGGTGTTTAAAGGCTTCTCACCCTGGACGCCGTGTCTTACAGACTCAGCGGCTTGTCCCCCTTCCTGGGCGACGACGATGCCGAGACCCTGAACAACATTCTGGCCTGCAGGTGGGACCTGGAGGACCAAGAGTTCCAGGATGTCTCGGAGGAGGCCCGGGAGTTCATCTCCAAGCTTCTCATTAAGGAGAAGAGGTGACCGCATCCCCTCTGGGCTCAGGAGGAGGCAGGGCGAACAGAGGCGGGGCCCTGGGGCCGAGAGGACCGCAGTCAGGGAAGTAGCCACCAGCCCCGCGGCTGTCTCTCTGGTGCACCTGTGGGGCTGTAGACACAGTGACTCTGGTGCTCTCCACCCGGTCTCCTGAGGCCTGGAACCGCTGTGATCGCGGGGCTTGAGTGGGGCTAGGGGGCTCCACGCCGCTGAACAGTTGTTTCATGGGAGAGCCTGCTGTGGGCCAGGCCTGCTGCTGCTCTCCAGACATGTTCTCTTTACCCACTTCCCAGTTCCGTGGGAGGAGGGCATTATCAATCATGTTCTTTGATGATACTCCAAGATCACATGGCCGGTTAAGTGACAGAACCAAGAATCAACACAAGGCCGAGCACGTGACTGTTATGTATGAATGGCCTGCTTTCTGTCTTGCTGATAATTCAGAATTCAGTGGATGAAGGGTACTGATACTGAAATACAGGGGATCACATTTTAGGATCATAGAAGGGGTGGAGGACTGTGATGAGCCAAACATACTTTTCAGATGATCCTGTCTTAAATATATAATGACAAAAGATAAGACTAAATAACAAAAATTTTAAAAAAGACAACTCCCAAAAACAGAAAAGAAAAATACAAAGAAAAAAGAAAACAAATTAAAAATAAATAAATAAAAATAATTTTTAAAAAAGTTTTAAACAAAAAATGGAAAACAAAAAACCTCCAAAATGGAAAAATAATGAGAGAAAATAGAAAAATAATAAAACACATAATGGTAGATGGCATTTAAGATGTTCATGGCCAACAATACTTGCTTTATTTTTTATAGCTTTTAAGTTATATAACCACCACCATGAACCAATAGACAGGTGGTTCGGCGGGGTGGGGCCGGGGCTGACCCCAGATGCTCCTTGCCCTGCACTTCACTGTCCCTGATCTTCCAGAAATTGTATCTGGGGCTTTGAGGGCAAATGTATAAAGCCCAGTTCCTGGCTTTAGGTAACTTGTGATCTAATAGAAGAGACAAGCAGTTTTTAGTTCAGTTCAGTTCAGTCGCTCAGTCGTGTCCAGTTCTTTGTGACCCCATGGACTGCAGCACACCAGGCCTCCCTGTCCATCACCAACTCCCAGAGCTTACTCAAGCTCACATCCATTGAGTCGGTGATGCCATCCAACCATCTCATCCTCTGTCATCCCCTTCTCCTCCCACTTTCAATCTTTCCCAGCATCAGGGTCTTTTCAAATGAGTCAGCTCTTCACATCAGGTGGCCAAAGTATTGGAGTTTTAGCTTCAGCGTCAGTCCTTCCAAAGAACACTCAGTACTGATTTCCTTTATGATGGACTCTTTTGATCTCCTTGCAGTCCAAGGGACTCTGAAGAGTCATCTCCAACACCACAGTTCAAAAGCATCAGTAGTAAAGAACCTGCCTGCTAAGCAGGACACATAGGTTCAATCCCTGGGTCGGGAAGATAGAAGTTCAATTTATGAAGCTCAGACATCTCATCAAGAATGGTTATTTCTATTTGAAGGAAGATGTTCAGGTAGCATCAAGATTTCAGAATTGTTTGTCTTGCTTGTCTTACCAATAGTGTTACCCTGATGGGATTGGAAGGTAACCTATCCCTGATACTAATGCCATGGGAGACAGAATTGCCTGGCAACTTGACACGAGGCCATCTGGTCTCCGCTGGGTCCCTAATAACCGCTGCCTTTCCCTTTAGCTGGAGAATCAGTGCTAGTGAGGCTCTCAAGCACCCTTGGCTGTCGGATCCCAAGCTCCACTCCAGGCTCAGCACGCAGGTAACCACGGCTGCTGTTCTCCCTCTTCTTTCTAGTCGGCTTCAACCTTCTGACGATCAGATGCTAGCGGCACCTCAGCCTTGAGTGAAGCTCTTTCTAATTAGTCTCTCACAGCCTTCTAATCTTGTGCTAGCGCTAAATTGCTTAAAATGCTTTTATTGAGCAATTTGTGCTTTTTAATGATGCTAACTACACTAGAGAATTATTTTCAGCAGAACTATGTATTAGGTTTATTATTTAATTACTGTATCCATTGCAAAGTGAATCGTTTCATCACCGTAACCGCACCCACACTTACACATTTAGCCTCAGGCATAGGTCACATAAAGTTTTGGAGAATACATGTTAATGTACATTCAAGATATATCTCCTACATAGAACTCAAAATTCTAACTTCCCTGCTTGCCTGGTTTAGTGTGCTCTAAGCACCAAAAAAAAAAAAAAAAAGAAAGGTAATATTCAGCTTGGACAAGAGATTAATGTAAGTGCATGGGAAGGAGACTGAATGGTGGGGTGTACCTTGAGAGTGACCCGGCCTCCCCGTGTGGTCACTTCTTATGCAAACTCCTGACCGCCTCTCACCGCCCTAGCCAGCGCTTACATCTCACTTCCCTTGTCAGTACCTCCAGCACAGGTCTCTTTCCTAAGCTTTGGGCCCGAATACTCCCCTGTGAGCTGGCCATCTCTGCTTGGATTGTCTCCGCTCCCCCCTCCACCATCCTCACCACCCTCCCAGACCCCAACGCCTCTCTGTGCCCCCTCTCCCTCCCCCAGTCCCCTCAGCTCATCCATAATTTTCCTTCAACGTCTGCACTGATTATTCCTGGAATCTGTACAGTCCCCACCGTCAGGATGGTTGTCTAGGCTGAGGCCACCTGTCACCTGAGTGACTACCATCGCCTCCTGCCGACGTCCACATCCAGATCACCGTGGATTATATAAACAGCACAGAGGCAGAGGGGTCGCATCTAAGCAGCTTTCCTGAATATTTAGTGTGGTCAGCGGGGCGCGATCCCGGAGAGGCGGCGGGCAGGCCCTGCCGTCACTCCCTGTGGAGGCGGCTGGTCGGCCTCGTACACCCCCCTCCCCTCCATCTTTGCTCCTCCGGGGTTTGGAGTGCAGCTTTTCCACCGACCAAGCCCTGGGATGACTGTGCCCCTGGTACTCATTTTTTCCACATCCAGTTTTTATTGAAATTACTTCTAAATTCGGCATCAGTTGTAAGTTTTATTTGTGTCTGAATATACCTTTCCTTGATAATTGGTACTGATGTCAAGTAAAAATAGGCTGATTCCCTGGTAGGTACCTCACCCAGACGGCATAAACTGCTTATTAGGGTTACCAACCTATTCTGGGCCAATTTTCCACCCATGTATTTTTATCCAAGCTTATTGGTGTCCAAATACACTTTGACATGGTGGACAATATGGAAACCACAACAGATAATTAATGACATTATACAGTGTAGAAGTGTTTAAAAATATTTTTTAGATCATACAACAATAACAAAAATCACCTTTTTGTTATTTTATCCAACTGCTGGTACCTAAGGTGAATAGATATTTCAGGGATGGTGAGGATTAAACAAAAAAAATTCCGTTGTATAAATCCTGTTAGTTACCGTGAAAGTTATAATTGTACAGCACTGCGCCAAGCACTGTTCTGATGGCTTCAGGGAAATGAACTCATTTGGTCCTCAGGTCGATGCTCTGATTCAGACATGCCATCATTCCCTTTATGTGAAAGGGCCGCTGAGGACAGGGGTATAGACCCACCCATGATCCCACCACAGGCAGCAGACCCTGGAGTCGGGTGAGGCTCCCCACTCTGCCGTCCCGCTGGAGGCAGGCTGCTGGGCCAAGGGGGCCTGTGACACTTCCAGGACCACCCTGTATGACATCTTTCATGTTACTGAAGGATAGCACTCAAGCTTAATATATTTTATTTTTTGGTGAAGTATTGAGAATAATTTTTTCTAGGTGATTCACTTCTGGGAGAATCTTGTTTCTATGTCCTGTAGAACCAGAATTCAACTTTATGTTGACAATTCAACTCTTACTCAAACTATTTAAATCTAAATTCTGATATTTCAAAGTTTTCATAATAAACTTTTATTTGTCTCTTTTCATTGTTTCATGCTTAAAAGCACTTCCTGTTTCCCAGCCACTGAGCATGTCCGTGATCTGTGAACTTGGAAGGATTCTCCCTCTTAGACACCGAGGCCTGCGGTCTCCACCTCCTGAGCTGGGCTCATAGGGCCAAGCCCACCACCCGCACGGGACTCACTGCGTCAGGCACAGCCTGCAGCAGGGCCTCCCGGAGGGCAAACCCGTGCGCTCTTGGCCAGCACCTGTGCAGACACAGTTGCTGCTTTGGGGCTGGGGCGGGGAAGCAAGCAGGTGGGGCCGATGCTGTCCTGCCGCGGCTCATGACCATCCAGCTCTCCTCCCCGTCTCCTGGGCGCCGGTCTCATTCTCTGCTCCTGCCTACCGAGCTAATGACGATGGACGTGCTCAGAGCCTGCGTGCGCCCACGCTCTTCCCTGTCACCAAATCATCCCTTCCTTAATTATAGCTCTGACCGTATCATCCCCTGATGAGAGAATCTCCCAGTCTTCCCCTCCTTGCACCCTGAACCCCCATGCCCAGCAGTTCAGGCCCCCATGGGTGCCAGTGTTGGGGCCCAAGTCCTGGGCAGTGTCCGAGGCCCACTCCCAGTGCCCTTTCTCCAGGACGGTCTCCTCAGCGCCAACCAGAGGGACTTCCTCTGTCCTCCGGAGCTTCTCCCGGGGCCCTTAGCTCTCGTCTGCTGGCTTGAGAACATCTGCAAGCAGCCATGTCTGTGTCTGGCTCATCCCTGTGGTCAGTCTATCTTGACTCTCGTGCTCCGTCCGCCTGAGTCTTGGCTAAACACACACGTGTCACAACAAGGGTCATGGAGCGCGAGTCTCTCTGCCCATGACTCCGAGGGGAGGAGCGGTGAGTGACGACAGGGGCGTGGAGGGGAGCGCGGACGCCCTCGAGCCGGACTCTGCGGCCGTGAGCCACTCAGGGTCCAGGGACGTGTCTGCAGGAACCCCTGCCTCTTTGGGTATCGTCAGACCGCGTCAGTCTGACCCTTCTCGAAATGTCTTCTTGGTTTTCCTAGAAAAGGAAGAATTGCTGCTCTGATGCCCGGGACCTGGCGACCAAATAGTGTCCGGAAAGTGCCCTCTTGAAAGGTTGGTCTAAAGGGGCCTCTGAGCCTAGAGAGAGGGTGGGGAGAGTGTGGCTGGCTGACCGCGAATGCAGCGGGGTGCGTTCCCTCCGGGGGAGGCCCCGAGGCCAGGAGGCTGTGTTTGGGTCTGCTCTGCTGTTTCCTAGCAGAGGATCCTCCGTCTTGTGATTTGTGGACTGGGGACAGTCTCATTTCCCATGTTTGTAGAGTGGCTCCACTGAGACCATCCAAGCAAAGCCAGAGACCAGGGCTCGGCACACAGTAGGTACTCAGGAGGGCTCCTGGGAGTCCTTGCAACAGTTGTACATAGTAGGAGTAGCAGGCGAGGGAGCGCTATCTGCAGAGTCGGGGAGTCTGAGGACCTGCCCAGGGGCATCCCCGGAGCACGGTGGAGCCTGACCCTCTGGGGAGTCAGGACCTGCCCAGGGGCACCCCTGGAGCACGGTGGAGCCTGACGCTCTGGGGAGTCTGCTCACTCTTCTCCTTCCGAGCTGTTGCCAGGCCCAGACCCCATCTTGGACCCCAAGGAACTGCCTCTTCATACAAAGCCTCTGCCTTGCTTAGAATTTTGTCAGAATTATTCAGAGAAGGAGTGTTACACACGAGCATGTGCTGTTACATCAATAAATGGTCCAATTTATGGCCTAAAAGGGGCTTCCCAGGTGGCGCCAGTGGTAAAGAACCCATTTGCCAGTGCAGGAGACATCAGAGACATGGGTTTGATCCCTGGCTCGGGAAGACCCCGTGAAGGAGGGCAGGGAAACCCACTCCAGTATTTTTGCCCAGAGATTCCCATTGATGGAGGAGCCTGGTGGGCTACAGCCCATAGGATTGCAGAGAATTGGTCATGACTGAGAGACTGTGCACACACACACACACACTCACACACACACGGCCCAAAGGAGAGGCCGAGGGCGTGCACTACCCCAGAGGGCTTCGAGAAGCCCCAGGACCCCGCTGGCCCCGGCCAGCCACCCCGTCGTCTGGGCTGCGAGTCCTCGGCCCCCGGGCAGCTCGGCTTCAGTGGCCCTGCTGGACTCGAGCCTCGTGAGGCGACACTCTGCTGCCTGCCTGTCCGAACTCTCACCCTGACTTGTATCTACTCTGGCCCCGAGGTTTTCTTGGTCTGTTGCCTGTGTGCGCTCTTGCAAGCTGCCTCAAATCTGTTGAGGAGTAAGATGGGGTAGAAATAAATCACCAAATCATCATACAAGTCACGAACCAGCATCGGCGAACACCCTGGCTTTGGCACGACGTTCCCTTACTGGGGACCCTTTCGCTTGTTTGGAGATTGATGTGACGTCAACGGGAAAGCTTTTGCTTTCTACATACAAAGACCATTCTTGTTTGTACAGACTAGCAGGGGGTAGCCTCACGTCTGGTGCCACGGTGGAGAAGGAGGGCCATCTGCACCCCCTGAAGTGGGCATCCCGGCTTTGCTGGGAGCCGTGAGCCCGAGGTCTGCGGGCAGCGCGCCCCGGCGGTCCTTCTCTCCCCCAGCCCCGCCCAGAGGCAGCTCTGTTCCCAGCGACCACAAACCCTGAGGGTTTGCCGCAAACCACCTTCCCACCATAAGCCCTGGGCAGGCTCTGGGGGCTGGTGGGAGCGAGGTCACTGAGTGCCAGGAGGTGCCCAGGCAGGAGGCCTGGCGCCAGGGGCTGGTGGGAAGGATGAGGCGAAAAGGCAGTGGGTGACGGTTCAAGGAGGTTTGCTCTTGAACCCAAGGTGATGGAAGGTGGTGGCGGCCAGAAGGACAAGGACAAAGGGTTGTGGGTTTTCCCCCCCAAACTTCAAGCTTTTTGTTTTGTATTGGAGTATAGCCAGTTAAAACCGTCGTGGCAGCTTCAGGTGAGTGGTCAGGGGACTCAGCATGCGTGTGGGTGTACACGCATCCATTCTCCCCAGACGCCCCTCCCATCCAGGCCAGCACATGACGCCGAGCAGCGCTCCCTGTGCTGGGCCGTAGGTCCCTGTTGGTTATCCTCTTTAAAGTGTGTACGTGACTTTCCCAAATGACAAAGCGCTTTGAGCCGGTTGCCCTGGCAATGCAGCATCTTTGTTGCAGATGCTCAGCGAGACCACTCCAAACCTGGCCTGGTCCACTCCGAGACGGCCACTCGGGCTGGCCAGCTTCCCTTCCTGGGTCCCCCCCACCCCTCCAGGGGCCACAGAAACCCACCTCGGTCCCACCGCATGTCCATGCGATGCAGGTGCTTCCTGGTTTGCTTTCTCACTTTTTTTTTCTTTCTCAAACTAAAATGTAAGGTTAAGAAATTAATGCTGGGGGCAGCCTTCCTTGAGAAGGATGCTGTGCTAAAAGCAGTAGACCGTGCTTCACAATCTCTCCTGCCAGGAGGAGCTTGGAGTTTGGCAAGACATAACATGAGTAAAACCAATTTTGAGATAATATTGATTTTTAAAATCTGGTGGTTGGAGATGATTCCTGTGGAAAAAGAGCCTTATGAATAAGGCATAACCCGCAACGCAAATTGAGGACAGAAATCTCCTGCAATTTGTCAGAGGTTTTTTGATGGGCTGAGGAAGTGCTCTAAAAACAAACCAGGTGGCGTTTCGTTTCTCCTTCCTGCTGCTCCGTGGCCAGCCCAGGAGACGCGCGCCGGGGCCAAGCCCTCGGGTCTACAGGGAGGACATGGGTCATACGTGGCTGAGACAGATGCAGAGAGTCCCACGCGCGTCCCCAGCTGTGCTTTGATGCCAACGGAGCTGGCGGGATGCAGGGTGGCAGCGGGTGGGAGCTGGCTGCACTTCAGGCGAAACAAAGAGGCCTTGTCCTTCGATCCTGCGCGTGGTACCAAAATATCTTGCATAAACTGAGCACACACACACACACACACACCCCACCCAGCTCTGGTAAGCAGTGGATCCTTCAAGGAGTTCCTTTTTTTTCTCACAGACACACATACATTATAAAAAGTCATCTGTGGTTTTCCTAAGGGGCGCAACCAACTAATTACAATTTTAAAAGCCTTGCTGAATTAACAAGAGTCATATTTTGTTTGCTTTGCAGGAAAACTGCTGCGGTTGCTGCTGCCTTGAGAAGATTTTTGGAAAAATCAGCAATTCTGATGCCTTGACCCCTACGGAGACTGGTGGCTCTGGGCGGTGGGGAGGGGAGGGTGCCACTCTGAACTCTGAGCACCTCTGCCAGGCTTGGGGGCGGGGGGTGCTGAGAGTTGAAGCCCTGGAGGCAGGCAAGCCTGCGCCCACCCCAGCCCCTGCCACACCCTGCGGCCGGGAGCACCCAAGAATATGGTTCCCTGCCATCCTGAACTTAAAGCTTTCTGTCTTTGTTGCTGGGGCCCAGCAGGCCTCGTCTCTGCTATGTCTCAGATCACTAGAGTGGTCATACTGGAGCCTGAGCTGAGGGTTTAAAATGTGTTGGAAGCAACAGCAAACTATTATCTATAGGATGGATAAACAGCAAGGTGCCACTGCACAGCCCGGGGGACTGTACTCAGCATCTCAGGATAGACCGCTGTGTGTGTTCACGCTCGGTCGCTCAGTCCTGTCTGACTCTTTGTGACCCCACGGACTGTAGCCCACTAGGCTCCCCTGTCCATGAGATTCTCCAGGTAAGAATACTGGAGTGGGTTGCCATTTCAGGCCATAATGGAAAAGACTATGAAAAAGAATGTATCGCTGTTCGGTCGCTCAGTTGTGTCCGACTCTTTGCGACCCCGTGGACTACAGCACGCCAGGCCTCCCTGTCCTTCAGTATCTCCCAGAGTTTGCTCAGACTCACTTCCATCGAGTTGATGATGCCATCCAACCATCTCATCGTCTGTCGCTTTGCTCCCTTCTCTTCTTGCCCTCAGTCTTTCCCAGCAACAGGGTCTTTTCCAATGAGTCAGCTCATTATAATGGAAAAGAATATGAGAAAGAATGTGGATATATGTTAAAAAAAAAAGTTGGATACATTTAGAGAGAGAATTTCCTTTCAAAGGGGTGAGTATGTTGCCAGAAAAAGTTCTAAGTCCGGTGAACCCTTGACCGCTTTGTTTCTCGGACTTTATTATTTTGATTTGACTGAAATCCGGTGAATCCAACTGATGAGTAACTTGCTTTCTGGAATATACGCTTTCTTTGAATTCTGAGCAACAGGATCAGAAAGCCTATTTTCCATTTGTTTTGCCATCTCCTCCAAGAGCAGCAGTCTTCCAAGCAGCTGGTCTACTTTCAGCTGAGGGACACAGGTTGTCACCGTGCACTTGGCTCTCTTCTGAGGGAACCGTCATCCACGTGAAACACGGGCCTCGAGAGGCAGTGCATGGTTAGTCTGTCCATTCATGGCCTTGAGAGTAACGTTAACTGTCCCGAGAGCTTCCCTCAACGCAGCTGGAATGAGAAGGACTCTGGTGAGTCCTTCAGGGGACAGTGCTGGGCTTCCTGTCGAGCAACCTGGGTAGAGAGGACCAGTGGCCACGCCACGTGGCGGCCCTTTGGCTCAGCCCGGCACAGGGCACCTCCACTCGGACGTGACCCTGATTTCCAGCTGGAAGCTCTTCCACTCCCGAGCTCTAGTGCCATTTCTTCACATGTAACAGGGGACCCGAGCCCTGCTGCAGAAACAGGAGTTGCTTCTCCAGGAAGCTGAGACGGTGGATGCCACGCCCATCACTTACTTCTTAAGCCTCTCTCACATTTTCCACTTCCAAATACCTGTTGTGTTGAGACCAGCTATAATAATGTCTTTATTTTTAGCTTAAGTCGCTCTAGGCTCCAGTTGTCTCGATAGTGATGAAACCAACTGAGAACAGCTCCGGGGCCCCCTGGGTGAGGGGGTTCTGACAGGCGCTGACAGTTCACCGTCCTCTCTGATCCCACCCGGGCGTCCTCCTCACCCGCCCACGTGTTTCGGGGGCGGGGGAGGCGGAGACAGAAGACACGTGTAATTAGTTCAGGCCTCTTGCCAGCTCACCGGTAGTGCAGTGCGAAGCGTCTCTTTCTCCTTTGGGCCTGCGCGCTCATCCAAGGCTGGCTTCTCCTCTTCCTGTTCTGTGATTCTGCTTCGTGTTTAATTTAGTTTCCTTAAAACACACATGCGCACACAAGGCCCTGTGACTGACGTGTTATGTCACCACTCTGTCCTTAGCTGCTGGTGTTCATCGGGTCTGGAAAAACACGAGGTGGTCCAGGTTTCATGCTCAGCCCACAGAGAGCTGCATCCGCTCAACTGCTGAACGGGACACAGGGGTCTGATCGGAAGCCCCTCGTGGAGGGTGTGTTCTGGCCCGGGTGTGGGCTCCCCCCGGCCCACATGGAGGACCTTCCACTGGGCTTGGGGTCTCCTCAGTCCTGGTCACCTTACCTGGTCCCACTGCATGCGGAGGACCCAGCTGGGGCCAAGTGAACGAGTGCTTGCTTGCCAGATTCACCCACTGACGACCCTGCAGTCAGCGGGCGTGGGCTTTAGGGTTTAGAAAGGAGACTCTGCTTTGAAAGCGGCTCTCCTTAGGCTGCATAGTTAGATTTGCACGCTTGGCTGGGGAGTGCCAGGGCGGGGTCCAGGGGGCTTTCTGAGGGCGCTAAGGACAGTGTGCTGAAGAGCTGATGATTGCCCTCCAGTTACACGAGATGGGGGGTTCCCGTCTCCTGCTCAGTGGTCCCCTCCGTCCACACCCTCGTGTCGCTGCGGGATGCGATGATTCTTACGGGAAATGGGGTTTGCACATCATAGGAATCAAACCATAGGAGCGTGTGGACCCAGAAGCAGAGTCTGGCCGAACCGGGGTCCTCGTGACCCCTTTTCTCCAGAAGTCACCAGGGCCGAGAGGCTGTGCTGGGCTTCCGCCTCCTCTCCGTGGACGTGGTGGCCTTGCTCACTCCTTTAGGCTATCGCTGTTTCTCCAGCAAATGGAGAAAATCAAGTGACAGGGGGGTGGGGCATGTCCCCCAGGCTGGGGAGAAGGAAGCCGACAGGGACCCAGAGTCTGCTGCTGCTTAGAAACCAGGGAGAAAAGGACCATGCTGTTCACGACATAACCCCGCCCCCCCCCCCCCCCCGGCACGGACTCCCACCTGGATTAACCGTGGAAACCACTTCCGGGTTGAGGTTGGCTGACTCGTGTCTTTGGGCGCTGTAGAGTTGCCTGGAGTCACTTTCTGTCTGACTTGACATTTTTTTGCTTTCTTTCCTCAAAGATGCAAATAGGCGTGATTTGTCATGCGAGGCCGACTCTGATATGATGTAGTCTCAGATCTGTGAGAACTAATGTTTTCACCATCTTTATGGAAATTAGTACAGCAGCATTTTGTCCTTGTTTTAGAACCAAATATGGATTTTTATACGAGGGAAACGAGCAAGACTCTCCTTTTATTCGTTTTTTGTCCTTCTGTTCCCACGACCCCAACTCCAGCCTCTGGGTTGTGGGAGGGCCAATATTAGACTTGAGCCTGTTGGGTCTGGACTCCAGGCCAGTTGAGGGGCCTCCCTTGGAAACTGGTCTGTGAGCTCGTAACTAGGGGCAGGCGGGGTCGAGCTCAGCTCTCTCCCCTGGAGACTCCGTCCTGGGTTCAGGCCGTTCCTCTGTGCCCACGCCCTTCTCAAACTGGCCACGGTGCCCTCCTCTGCTTTTGCTCCACCTTTTAAAATATTCTACTTCTTTCTCTTTTTCTTAGATTGGAATCAAAGTCCGGCTTCTTATGTATCACCATGTTCCCCTAGAGCCTCTCTGAGATGAAAATTATGTTTGCAAAATGCGAGTTGCTTTCTGTCCTAAAGGACTGAGATGCTGCACTTGGTGGGCGGGACTTCCTGAACCAGAACGACTTCTGGGCCTTGTGTGAAGCTCACAGCTTCTCACCCCAGAGGGTCGGTGTATTTCTCCTCCCAGCTCCGATTCAGGCAGGCGCGTCGTCCCTGGCGGTCCCTCTGTGGGCGGTCTCACCGTGCGTGAAGGCTTCTCACTCCCCTGCTGCCCACTCGAAGGGGCGGAAGAGCCCTGCGGCGTGTGTGCCGTGTGGAGCCCCGCACGGTCTGCAGTCATCCCGGCGCATAGGTGCCGGTGAGCCCTCTGGACGACGTTTTTCCACGCAGACAAGAAATAAACACGGAGTCCCGAAGCCGTGACTACGCTTACCGTGTGCATTTTCTATTTCTGGTGTAGTTCTGTTCATCTGTACTCCTTTTCCTTATACAGATGTGTAACAGTCATATGTACGTGTCGTATTGAAGAATAAACTCGGACCTTGTTTATCCTTTGGTTAATGAGCTGATCTGTGGATGTGGCAAACGTGATGCAAGCGCTCTCCTTTGGACGAGGATGGCGTGTGGCATCTGCTGATAGCAAGAACCCAGGCTACACGCACAGGGGCCCGAGACCATGCACAGGAGCCTGGGGAAAACTGCTCCCCCAGCTCGGACGCAAGGAGCCGACACAAGCTGCAGGGGCCCGAGACCATGCACAGGAGCCCGGGGAAAGCTGCTCCCCCAGCTCGGACGCAAGGAGCCGACGCAAGCTGCAGGTTTCCCCCAGTTTTAGCGCAAAGACACAGACTGACACACACAGAGCCCCGGTGCCGGCACCGCGGGAGAAGTCACGCAGGCCGCTGGCAGCTCGCCTTTCCTGCAGCTCTGGGCGACTCCTTAGACCCAGGGCGGTGTGCGTCACCCCAGAGGACCTATCGCTGAGGGACTCAGGAGGAGACGGCTGCCCAGCCCGGGGCCACCAGTCGCCTTCCCGGCTGGAACGCTGCTGTGAGGGCTGCCCGCCTAGGCGTTGTCTGAGGGTGACGTGGGGCAGGCCAACATCACTAGTCTAGCCCCCCAGGGTGGCTGCCCACCCATACTGGCTGGCACGGTCCTGCTGGGAGCATTGGACCCTGTGTTCACAGAGACACCCTGCTACTCACTCGAGACTCAGGCTTCCCCACCCGGCGTCAGGCCAGGCCCTCTGACCTCTTTCCCGGAGGAGGAGCCCTCCTGGGCCTCTGTGATGTCGTGACACAAACCACAGCTCTGTGTCTGACCCGGGTCCCAGGTCCTGGCCTGGGAGCTCCTAGAAGCCCCGGGATTTCCTGAGCGTCCACAGCTGAGCTGTTGCCCTCAGGTGATTCTGGGCGGATGAGGCTGGTGGTCTGAGGACCCAACCACAGGATTGGCGGGGGGCTGGCACCCTCACCTGGCCCCCACCACCCCCGCCCCCAGGGACGGGGAAGGAGCTGGGACAGAGCTAGCACCGGTGGCCGTCACCCCTGGGTACTGAAACCTTTATTAAAAACCCTGAACATAGGGACCTGGAGAGGTTCTGGGTTAATGAACATGCTGGAGGGGGCGCACCCCAACTCCATGGGGTCAGAGCCTCCTGCTCTCAGGACCCGCCCAGGCCTCGCCCTTCTGGCCGCTTGTCTGTGTCCCTCACTACGTCCTTTGTAGCACCCCGGGAGTAGGAGGTGAAGGGAGTCCCTGGGTTCTGTGAACCAAGCATTAACTCAGGTGATGGAAGCTCAGGGAGGCGTCTTGGGAAGCCGTGATCTGTAGTCGAGTTGGACAGAAGCCTGTCCAGGGGTGGGGGGGTCTAAGGGACTGAGCCCGGAACCGGGGTCTGCGCTGACTCCAGGCGAGTGTCACAACGGTTGTGTGCGGAAGCCCTACGCGCTTGCCGTCAGAAGTGTTTCAAGGAGAGACACAGTGTTCTTCTGCCTCCAGTATGGGCACAAGCAGGTCAGGGTCCAGTTCCGCCCTTTCCCAGGAGGGCTCCCCCGCTGGGGCCGGGGGCTCTGGCTGCTCCCTGTCCTCCTGCGGGGAGGGGACGGGGCGGTCTCCCTCACCTGCGTCCCAGGGGAGGTCCCATGGTCACCTCCCCAGTCCCCTCTAACAGGCGACCCCACCCCACCTTGGATCCAGACCCATCAGGGGTTGAGAGGGTTTGGAAGCCCCCCTTCAGTAACTCTCTGCTCTTGCTCCCAACACGGGCATCCCCGAGAGCTTGTCTGTGTCCCCGGATGTTGCCGGGGACAAATCGTTTCTCAACAAAGATGCTTACCGGTGCACGGGGCCTCGCCTGCAGAGCTTGGCACCCTCAAATCTCACTCGTTGTTAAGTGACTGATGGCAAAAGTACGGATTATTATGAATAAGCAAGATTTTCTTTGCCGTGTGTCCTCATGATTTTAAAATTATTTCCCCTGTGCATATGCTCAACTTGAAAGAAAACAACCCAACGAGGATATTCATAATTCCTGCTAATTAATGTCTGAACTCCTTCCCCCTCAATGACATCACACACCTGTTCACTGTAAATTTCCCAGAAACTTTTTATACTATATTAATGTTGTCCAGAACTTGGACACACACCTGAGGTTTTTCTGAATTTTAATTATTCTCAAGTCAATTTTAATATTCTGAATAATTTCAGACTTGCCCATATGTTTAATAAAATTGAACTCTAAAACATTATGAAGTTTTCCTAGGGTTTTTTTCAAAAGATAATGTACAGTCAGCCTTTATAAATGCTTTAAAAATTGTTTTTAGAAACTGCTTTCACTGAAAAATTTCCGATTTGTCTCAAATCTTGTTGCACAATTCAGTTAGTGGCTTTTCTTGTGAGCTCACAGCTTTCCAAGGGGACAGGAGTTTTGCTACTCTGTCAAGACCGCCTTCTGCTGACTTCTCGGGTGTCGGACGCTGTGGTTTTGATCGCTTTTCCTGCAGCAGTTTTCACGTTGCTTCTGCCTCACCCAGGAGCTATTCAGTCCCAGCTGTGCTACCTTAGAAGTTTGTCCGACATCCACCTGTTTCTTAAAACATGTTTGGTTAAGGAATTTCAACACACAGGATATTACTTTGTTGTTATCGTTTAGCCATTAAGTTGTGTCTGACTCTTTTTTGACCTCAGAGACTGCTGCCACCGGGCTCCTCTGTCCATGGGATTCTCCAGGCAACAACACTGGGGTGGGTTGCCATTTCCTTCTCCAGGGATCTTCCTGACCCAGGGGCTGAACTCAAGTCTCCTGCGTTGGAAGACAGTTTTTTTGTTTGTTTGTTTGTTTTTTTAACTGCTGAGCCACCGCAAATCGGGTAAAGATGGTTCCTGTTGTGACAATCTACTGGGACTTGAAATTTCAGAATAGTACTCTTTAAAATAGAAGAGGAGGCCTTGTCCGTATCGGCAAAGTAAGGTTTCCATTTTGTCACAGTAAGCAGCAAACAGCGTTTACTGTTTAGCCTTCATACGGGAGTTTTATTGCACAGTAACTTAAAAGTCTGGCTTCCCTGGTGGCCTGGTGGTAAAGACTCGTCTGCCATTTCAGGAGGCGTGGATTTGATCGGAAAAATTCCCTGGAGAAGAAAATGGTAACCCACTCTAGTATTCTTGCCTGGGCAATCCTGCGGACAGAGAAGCCTGGCAGGCTACAGCCCATGAAATTACGAAAGAGTCAGACACGACTTAGTGACTAAAGAACAATAACAAACTTAACAGCCGTTTTATTAGTTATTGGTAGTTACTATGTGGTAACATTAAAGAGGCAGCTAGCAACAAAAATTAGACTTAGATGGGCATATGGGGCTTCCCTGCTGATTCAGCTGGTAAAGAATCCGCCTGGGAAGCAGGAGACCTGGGTTCAATTCTGGGTGAGGAAGATGCCCTGGAGAAGGAAACGGCAACCCACTCCAGTATTCTTGCCTGGGAAATCCCATGGACAGAGGAGCCTGGGGCACTGCAGTCCATGGGGTCGCAAAGAGTCAGACTCGACTGAGCAACTAACACTTCACACTTCAGAAAGGTACAGACGGTTACGGACTTTCTGACGCTAAAAATAGCCTTTCTGTATGTTCACCTGTTGGTCATTCGGGTTACATCCAAATTTTAGCTTTTACAAATAAAGTTGCTGTGAACATTCCTGAGCGGGTCTCCGCATGAACGTCTCTTGCTGATGAATCTGGTTTGAAGTTTATCAATTTTATTGATCATCTCAAATAACGAACCCTTTCCCCCCATCGGTCTTCTCTATTAATTCTCTCTTTTCTGTTTAATTGCTTTCTATCCTTATCGTTTATATTCCCTTTCTTTTCTTTACTTTGAGTTCAGTTTGGTCTTTTTAAAAAATTTTTTGAGGAGGAAACATAGGCTGTGTATTTGAAATATTTCTTCTTTTGTAATGCGGGCACTCAGTGTGAATGATTTCGCTGTCAGCCCGAGGAAGCCTGTGATACAAGGGGGAGGCCATCCAGGTGGGATCATAAAGCGGAGTACCCAGCTGTCTCCTGATAGCACTGCCTGTGGGGCCCTCTCAACGCGTGTCCTTGCAGACAAAACCAGGAGCCCCTTCATGACTACACTCCCTGGAGGCAGCCCATGGAAGAGCCGTGTCGCTGTGTCATTAAAAGTGAGGTTCTAACATGCTTCAACAAAAGGCTGGCACTTGCCATCTGCCTCTACAAGGATTAATTCACAAACTGCCATGACCATTGACCTTCAACACCCTCTGAAATGAGTTCAGGGTGGAGATCAGGAATGAGGCGCTCTGTACTCTGGGAAAAACTGCCAGAACACGTCTTTAGATAGTTAGAGATTTCCAGGAGAAGATTTTATGAGCTCAATTCTTGCATCTCTTCATGTCTAGAAAAGCACTAAAATCTTCCATGGTGACGTCTGCTCCTCGGGACCAGCAGTGACCTTCACAAGCCGGGCAGAAACTGTCTGCAAAAACGTGTGTTTGATTGCGTGAACTGCCCTCAGCACGACCGCGTGTACGCAGACCTCCCACCTGTGCAGAGCCGCCTCTCAGAGCCATCTGACACGCCGCCTCCCGCCTACAGTCTGCATTTTGCCCCAGATGAAACTTAACTCTCACTGTGCTTTTTTTTCTCAGTCAACATAAGCATTGGTGTTTACCTGCCTGAAAAGTCAACCCTCTGGCGTACCACGTGCATGCTCATCCCCGTTAACTAAGCAGATGTTTCGTACAGGATCCTGGGTGTAAGATTTGCCCTCACTCTCTAACTTCATCTCCACGGTAACCTGTGTGAGGTGTTGGCCCTACGATAATGCCATTTTTCACACCAGGAAGCTTCGTCCTCCACAGCGAGGCTGAAGGTCATTCTCTGTGAGCGTGGACATGGGTTTTTCCTAAGGTCTTTCTGATCCCAAATCACAAAGCAACCCTCTCCCTCTTGACTGCGTCCACAGCCTGTGCACAGATGGGCAGGTGATCCCTGACGAGCAATGGCCTGGTGAGGTGGCCCCCAGTCACGGGGCAGGGAAGAAGCCGGGTGAGAGCTACAAATCTGAGAAACTGCGATTCTCCCCCTTGTGAGAAATGCGTCTTCTCCCGAGGGCTTCCTGGCAGAAGCTGCCTCAGCTTATGAGATGACCCTGCGGTGGCTGTGGGCACACGGTCAGCCCGCACCCACGGGCACTAACAGGCAAAGTGAAGCTCTCCTTATGCCTGTATTGTGTCCTATTGTTTGTGAACACACACACACACACACACACACACACACGATTTCACCCTCAAGCAAACCTTTAACAAAGGTTAAGTTAAATGATCATGAGTTCATACATCAAACATCGGAGCACAGTTGGGTTAAGGGTGGAAATTTGTTTAAATGCACACAGACACACATGGGTGCTCACAGGTAGAGCTCCCTGAGCGCTCCCTTGTAGCATCTGTCCTGAAGTGGAAGACGAGGATGTGTCTGGTGGGGGGGTCACCGGATGCCCCCACCTTCTGCGCGGCCAGGTGAGTGCTCACCAGGTAATCATTCCCGGGAAACGTGTTTCCGGGCTGCACGTGTTAGAAGTTCTGACCCATCATCTGTTTGAGGATCCATCTGTTCATTCGATGAGGAAGCAGTGCGTTACATCTTCACTCTACCTGCTAGTCTGAAGCTTTGTTCATGTCCGTTGGCCACCCTGCAGCGGCTGAAATCAGCGCAGGTTTTTGTTTTTTATTAAATGTTGACTCTGCTCTGGGCGAGGCCAGCCTCGCCGTCACCCAGAGTGCTCAGCAGGCCCTGGGAGTCCCGGTGCAGAGGAGCACTGCTGTTAGTAAAGCTGGCCGTGGCTCAGGGCTTATCTGTGCTCCATCCCCTCACCTCTGGGCCCCTCTGCGCTGCTCGGGGCTCCGGTTCTTCTCTGTCGGGAGGACAAGGGTTTTGTTCCAGGACGCGAGCTCCGTGGAGACTCAGAGACGCCTGTCCAGCACTCTGGGCTGGAGGGGCCTCTGCAAAGCAGGCCGGGAGCATCCAGCTGAGGTTTCAAACATGGCAGAAACCAGCTGGTCGTCCCCCGTCTCCAGAGAGGAGTTCAAAAAGCCCAGGTGACGCACAGGCCTTCGGCAGGCGTCCGGCCGCCCGGCGCTCCTGTTACACTCGTGCACGTCCGGTCCACCAGCCCCCGGAATGAGGCTGGGGTGTGGGTTCTCCCTGTAAACCTTGGGTTCCAGTAGACGTGGGGCCCTTGTGGCCCCGGGCAGGAAGTGCGCCCCTGGCCTGGAAGAACTGGACACCGTTAGACCTTCTCTCATGTCTGTGCAACAATTCGGCTTAAGTCTAGGGATGAGAGGTGCAAGGTAACAGCCTCACAGCTCTGATTCTTCCTGCCTCAGGGAGACCCTCGCCGGGACAGGGACCTGGGACCAGAGGGTGACAATGTGGGAAGTCCTTGCGTTCACCCTCCTGCCTCGGAGCAGCACGGACGGGCTCCCCAAGTGCCCCCGGGTGGTCCCTGCCCTCGTAGCATCTCAGAGGGTGATGGATTTGTGTTCTCTTTGGCCAGAAAGACTTTCCCTGCTGGTGTCCACGCTTGGACTCTACCTGCAGCTGAAGCCGCACCCTCAAGCCACCTGGGTTCACGGTGGCTGCAAGGGCGCCAGCCCTCCCCTGGCTTTCAACGTGCAGGACCCCTTCCTGAGTCACAGGAAGTAACCTCGTCCAGGTGGGCACAGCCCTGGAGCAAAACCCCAGGGACCCTCAACCCAGGGGAGCTGGACCAGAGAGAGACGCCCGCTTCAGCCCGGAGAGAAGCAGGGGCACACTCCCCACCCCGCGCCCACAGCTGGTTCCCAGCAACAAGGGATCCATGGGCCCCTCTGCCTCTGGCTCTCCCACGCCCCGCCCCTCACTCCTTCCCCATAAACGAACCGTGTCCAGGCTCACGTCTCAGGATCTGCTTTCAAGATCCCTCAGATGAAAGCAGACACCACGGTGAATCCACACGCCAGCAGGATCACCGCCTGCGCAGGGCACTCCCGCTCACGCTCACGTGTGCCCACGGACGCGGGGAGGAGGAGGTCGAGTGACTCGGTTTCCTCGCAGCCTGTCCCTGCGGCTCTGCTCGGAGCTCCCGGGCGCTGCGTGCCTTCCCTCCGCGGTGGTCTCCCGCCCAACGGGCATCTGCCTTAGGTTTTCAAGACACCCTCAGTGCTCCTCACGCGTATCAAGGTCGGGGACCACTCACTGCAGAAGGAACAGGGTCCAAGCAGAAGCTGCTAGACCGTGAAATCCGAGGAAATATTCTCATGGTAGGAAGGATGAAGACGTGGGTTTTTCACTGGGAAACAGGACTCAGCTGATCCCCCGGGTGGTTCCACTGAGTCTACCCTTACGGTTTTTAGCTGGGGAAGCTCTGCCCACCTTTGCAATTCCATTCCTTCCCTATGAGGATAGTCCCCACTACTGTGGGGTCCTTGGTTCCCCAGTGCCCCCACTTACCACCCTTTAAAATGGGCCCATAACCGAGGGTTGTTCATCTTTGTGACTCTTTGCAGAGAGCATTAGACTTTTCAGTAGGAGACTGAGGGACTGAGATGAGTGCTGAGATGTGAAAATAGAGATGTTCCCTCCAGATTATTTTTATCTTGTCTTAAACACTCAAACACCGAGACAGGCAGACCAATTAAGCTTTCCTGGGAAGCTGTGCATGTCTTCCAACCACAGCAAGTCTGGGGTTATAATTCCCGGCTCCCTACAATAAAATCGTTTCAAGGGTAAATAAAAGGCCAGTGAGAACAATGGCTGGTTGAGAACAACTGTCTCACAGTGACCACTTCGTACACCAACTGTGCGTGAGCAGATCCTGCCGGCCACAAACCGGTTCCACTGGGGCGACCGTCCGTGGCGCTCACTCCCAGGCCTGGTGGAGCCACACTGCCTCCCCCGGGTCATTTGTGTCTTGGTCTCATTCCTTTATAATCTGAACAGTCCCCCAGCCTGGCGGCCACTGGCCTTCAAGGCTGATGTGCGTGGGGTGCAGGGGCTTCGCAAGGCCGCAGAAGATCCAGCCTGGCCGCTGCTGACCTCTGGATGCCGCCCGGGCATTAGTCACACGGTCCCCAGGGTCCCCGAGTCCTGGGGGACGGCCCCCCTCCTCCAGCTCCCAAGGTCCTTTGGGGGGGGCGGGGGGAGCAGAAGAAACAGGCCCGTCACAAGGCCACGCAGAGGAAACCTGACCGCCACGTCCAGTACAGCACGTCCTCCTCCGAGACGCTGCAAGAAGATCACCCTGCACAAAGCCCCCAGGCAGGGCGTGTGAGGGTCTCACTGATCAGAGGAAGGCACTGTGTCAGCTCAAACCCGTCAGAGCCTCCATCAAAGAAACAGAGAAGCAACGCTGGCAGGAAAGCGGAGCCGGGGTGCCCTGCTGGCCCCGGTGCCCTGTTGGTGGGGGTGCGGCATGGGCAGCTGTGAGGGCAACAGCACAGCTGTTCCTGAAACCTTAGATGTGGAGTTAGTCCATGACCAGCAATTTCATTCTGCGTGTGTGCCGAAAGAGGGAGAAGCAGGACTCAAAGCAGGTGCCCCGCTCACGGCAGCAGCACCCACAGCATTCACGGCAGCTGAAAGGGGGAGCACCCCACCTGTCGGTGGACGATGGGTAAACAAGACGTGGTCCATCCACACAGTGGATCACGGTCCAGTCTCAGAAAGGAAGGAGGTTCCGACACGTGCTGCAGCATGGAGGAACGCTGAGAACATCCTCAGTGAAATAAGCCAGCCACAGAAGAAAAAGCTCTGCATGATTCCACTTGTACGAGCTCCCTAGAGCAGATTCATAGAGACAGAAAGTGGTTTCCAGGGGCTAAGGGAGAAGGTGGAGTGAATTTTTAATGGGAGAGAGTCTCAGTTTTGCAAGAAGAGCTCTGGAGACGGTGGTGATGGCTGTACCACTACGTGACTGGTCTTAGCACCACTGACCTGTGCGTGTTAAGTGCTTAAGATGGTAAGTTTTCTGTTGTTGTGTTAGTCGCTCAGTGTCTGACTCTGTGACCTCATGGACTATAGCCCTCTGTCCGTGGGATTCTCCAGGCGAGAACACTGAGTGGGTTGCCATGCCCTCCTCCAGGGGATCTTCCTGACCCAGGGATTGAAGCCGGGTCTCCTGCATTGGCAGGTGGACCTGTTACCATCTGAGCCAGCAGGGAAGCAGAAGAAGAAAGCAGCTCTCCACCCGGGGACGAGGCGGCCTCGAGGTGGAGAATCTGGTTTCCACCCCCGAACGTGCTCACGCCGCCCTGCGCCCACGGCAGCTGCTCGTCCTCTGTACAGGGGGCTCTGGCCAGTTTCTCCCGGATTCGAGGAGGGGCGAGCACTCGGTTCCCGCCGTTCGGGCCTTTGCCTATTACTCCCGTGTGTTTGGGTTTTACTTTTCCTGACCGTGACACTTCTGGCTCTGTTGGAAAATGTCACGTGGTTCACACCAACGTTTCTATTCAGCAGGTGTGTAAGCAGCAGAGAATGCACGCGCAAGGCCACTTCCACGTCTCCCTGGAGTTCACACCCATTGCTTTTAAGGTGGGTTTGATCCATAATGTTTAGAGCACGTCCTCTTTGGAACCATCGTACCTAAGTGTCAGTCGGGTTTTTTTCTCCTTTACTGGTTACTTTTACGAGGCTGTTCCCTTGAAAGAAGCTCAAAGAGCTTTATATAAATCCATTGTATGAATCTTTCTCACACAGCAATGCGGTAGAGCGGGAAGTGGTAAGGCTCTTCCAGTTATGAAGAAACAGTCGAGGGAGTGGAAAATTCCAGAAGGAGCACGCCTCCTTGAGCTGCCATACCCCACCCTGATTTCCAGATATGCCACGGCTTTTTCCTCAGTCTAGACTGGAGACACTTACAGCGAGAGGCTGGAACTTTAATGAAACGCTCTGTTAGAGGCAGACTTCTTCAAGCTTGGCTTACACATCCAGGGTCACGCATGCCTTTCTCACGGATGTGTGGATGGGGGCAGAAGCCAGGTTTCTGGCTCAGAAAGAACCTGAGTTCTGAGTTTAGACAGGAAGTCCTCAGTCTGAATAATTAAACTTAAAACCCGGCATTTTTACGTAACACAAAGGAAGCACAAGCTTTCATTCCTTTTCGAGTTTCATAAGCATTTTTGGTCGCTCTTGTTAACAGAGATAGCAGCGTCTTAAATATTTTGCTTATGAAAAGCAACATTATAAAATGCCCTAAAAAAGTCTATTCTTTAGTGCGCTCTCACTAAAAAGAGCTACTCAGAAATTCAGCTCACTATATGGGGACCAAAGAAATAAATAAATTCAAAGTCTTAAAAAATGAGATTTTTATCCTATGCTTCTTCCCAGCTTGAAGGCTTCCGGGGGAACTCTTTGGATTGCGGGGTTATGTTTTCTCTGGGATTGTGGTGGTAACACTGGTTCGCGTGCATCCTGGGGCGCTAGCTCAGCTCGGCCACCAGGTGGCACTGTGGTCATTCACCAGCGCCCGCGGCACCCCGGCCGGCGAGGTCGCCCAGGCATGTGCAGCCTCCGGTGCTCAGCCTGCGCTCCGTTATTATTTTTTGATTTATAAAGCGCCATTCCTCCGCAGATTCCCTGGCCGCAGCTGCTTTGGAGAAGGCTCGCAGAAGCATTACCCAGCAAGGGGAGTGACCCCGGCAAGGCGTAAGGTGGTCTGACGGACGCGCGCAGGTGGACATCTGGAAAGAAATCTGCTGACCCAAAGGGCCCAGCGGCCAAGGCCCCGGCCAGCAGAGGAGGGGTCAGCCCCGGGGCCACCCGTGTCCCAGCTAGCATGGAAGGCAGTCCCTCCAGTGGGCACACGCGCAAATCTGTTCCCGTAAAAGATAGAGGCAAGAGTTCTTTCGGTGGTGAGCAATCGAAACATTGCAGCTGGGACCTGCTGGGCCCGGTTCAGCCTTTGTGTTCCATCCAGAGTTGGGCTGGCTCCAGGCGCTCGGTTCAGTCTGCAGGGAGCCAAACACGCTCCTCATGGTTTAGGGAACTGCTGCAGTCGAGACCCTGAGCGGGCCGGGGAGCTGGGGACACCAGGGACCCTGCCTCTGGGGACAGTGCTATGAACAGGGCGGTCATTACAGGTGGAGCCTTTGTAACAGCAGCCGAAAACTTATAAATCCAATTCTAAGTCATGACTGTGCGAGCCAGAGGGGAGCACGTTGATGGGATGCAAACGAAAATACAGAAGCTTGATGAAAACAGCACGACTGTGGGAGGCCAAGTGGAACCGAGGGCTGCGAGCTGGCGGTCCGACGACACGGGTGGGGGGGGTGACCTCCAGTGGTGCGGGCACCCACATGCCCTGAGCCCCCGCCCATCAGACCCCGTGCTCTAAGCCCCGCCCCCCATCAGACCGCGTGCCCTGAGTTATGCTAAGCAGTTCTCCCAGCAGTCTAGTGTAACAGCCGTTGTCATCACTGCTTTACAGAGGAGGACCCTGAAGGCCCGATGGTCAAGATTACATGGCCAACGAGACACGTCTGGGAGCTAGAGCGAAGGCCCCTCGGCTCCCAGGTCCCTTAGGGGCACCGCGCTGCTTCCTGAACAAAGCGGAGCGGGCAGGCATGGCCGCACAGAACCTCCGAAGGGTTCGCCTGCATCCCGCAGGCCTTCCCGCTGGCCGAGAGGAGGAGCGTCCAGAGCTCGGGGCCTGTCTGCCCTCCTCCCCAGCTCCAGGCGGGAGCCGGGCTACTGTGAAGACCCGGGCCCAGGGGTCTCCTGCGGTCTATTCTCTGCTGGTAGCCACTCGCGGAGTGCGGGAGAGAGGAGGAGACCCTGCTGGTCACTCCTGGGGAGCCTGTCCGACAAGCGGTGGAGAGTGGCCGAGCGCGGTACCCGCGGCCATGGCCTGTGCACATTTGATTGGGGGATGATAAACTGCGCACAGGAAACTTGCTTCTTTCATCAACTCAAACAGGGAGGGAAAGCTTGAGCTCCCGGGAGGAGGAGGTGGGAAGACGGGGAGGCTGGAGCCCGGGCTGCCCTGACTGAGTGGAGGAGCGAGGGGAGCCGGGAGGACGTGGACGGATTTGCTGAGGACGTTATTGATGAGCAGAGTGCGGATCCCTGGCCCTCATGGGACGTCTAACCTGACGATGGGAAAGACGAAAGAGCTGGTGAGGACTGGCCTCCAGCTGACCTGCCAACTTCTGGAAAGAGACAGACGGCCGCAAGCGGAAGGTGCCGGGCCAGGGGAGGAGGAAGCAGAGAGCAAACGTGGACGGTGCCCGTGGTGAGGCACAGGGGCCTCTCTGACCCACCATGTCTAAGGAGCCCCGCAGAGAGGAGCTGGGTGCTGGGTTCTAGTGGAGACAGGCTGGAGCCAGGCCGCTCGGCGTGGGGCGGGTGGGCTAGGGTGGGCTCGCACTGGCGGGGGCTGCACAGTCGCTGTGGCTTCACACGCCCGCTCTGGGCTGCTCGTCAGTGTGGCCGAGAGAGCCACACCCGGACGGAGATGCGACACCGCCTTCTGGGGTCCACAGCTAAGTCTTCCCACCTCCCCCGACCCCTGGTGACATGGAGGCTGTGGAGGAGAAGCAGAAGGAACATGGCCTTCTCCGACTTTGCTGGGGCTGATCAGTGTCCAGTAAGTACCTTCTTTGAAAAATGACTTTCCCCAGCAGGTTGTTTTGGAAGTGAAAGTGACTCAGTTGTGTCCTACTCTTTGCGACCCCATGGGTTGTAGCCCGCCAGGCTCCTCTGTCCATGGGATTCTCCAGGCAAGAATACTGGAGTGGGTAGCGTTTCCCTTCTCTAGGGGATCTTCCCAATCCAGAGATTGAACCTGAGTCTCCTGCGTTGCAGGCGGATTCTTTATCAGCTGAACCACAGGGAAGTCCGGTTGTTGGGAGTGTTAGAATTTTTTAAAAAATTGACTCTTCTCCGAGTCCTATTCTAGCTGTGTGGCTGTAAGTTATGCACGTGAAGCGTCAGACCTTCCCAGGAGGTAAACACTGCCGTCTCCGTGCTGAGATGTGGACACGAGGCCCCTGGAGACACGGGGTCACTTGGGGCCTTGGCTGCTGGTGGCAGAGCTGGCATTGGACATTGGGTCTAGACTCAAAACTTGGGGCACTTCCTCCTTATTTCCGTAAATACAAAATAAGAAGAAATAAGAAAACATATCTCATTTGTTTTGTGCACACAACATTATTGCTTTTATAAAATATAGTCTGAAAAATCATCTGAAATGTCATCAGCCATCAGCAACCAGGAACATTTCAGTGATTCTCCATGAAGACTGCATTCATTTGCTGCATTCAATTCACTGCTGCATTCATTTCAAGATGAACTTGTCAATACACAGGTTTCTCCTTCTTGAAAACCGATTGCAACATATCTCATCGACCGGAAGTGTCTGGCTCTTTGGTCTTCAGGTTTGCCCAGTGGGGTGGGCTTGGGGTTTCCATAGGGGGAAGGGCCTCCCTGGCTGCAGGAAGCCTCACTCCCGTGTCTGCCCCCCCCACCCCGCCCACTGGGGCAAGGCTGCTGGGAGCATCTGTGGGCTCTGACCGGCTTCCGAGAGGGGGTGTGATCTGCCTCTCGGGACAGGATTCTGGGGACGGGTCCTGGAAAATGAGAACCACGTCCACCCTCATCTGCCTTGACTGTGGGGATTTCCCTCCAGCCAGGCCCTCCAGGAAGCACTTTCAATATTCCCTAGAAATGCCACGAGGTGACATGATGGTCCATTTTCTGTCGCTTGGGTGGGCGCACAGCTGAGAAGGGCTAGGGTCTGCCCCCAGGCCTCTGTAACTTGGAGCCTGTGCTCGGCGTCCGTTCAGTGTGTCCCTGAGTCACGTCACCATCGCTAGCAGAGGCTTGTGTGGGAGAGGTCTACAGGAAGGTGCGGTTTGGGGGTAGGAGGAGTTAGACTCAGCAGACACACACACAGGTGTGCACACACCTCGCACCAGCACGGGGCCTCCCTCTCAGAGGAGCCTATGAGCGAGCAGCCTGTGCTGGCTGGGACTCAGAGCCCAGTGCCCGCCCGCGTTTGGGAGCCAGCACCAGCTGTGAAGGCGCCTTTGTTTTCCTTATTGTGCAAAAGGTGTTCTGATTACAATGTGTTTTTCTGAGTCAGACGGGGGAGGTAAAATGTTGGCTATGAGATGGTATTTGTGAAATCCCAGTGGAAGAGATCATAAAGTGACTTTAGTGCTTGTTTACGAATGGTTTTGTGATCTGAAGGAGAACAGACTGAGCCGTAGTCACTTAGAGAATTTCTCTGGCAGGTTTGTAAATGCTGATGTTCAAGGAGGTCAGAAGAATGAATAATGAGACAGCTGCTTGGGGACTTGTATCAGTCAGGAAAATGGGTCCTGCTGCATAACAAACAAGCCCCTGGGTCTCCTAATGCAACAAAAGCCGATCTCTTATCCAAGTGCAGGCTGGCCGGCTCACAGGGCAGCTCTCCTCCCAAGGATGAGTGGGGATCCTGGCTGTTTCCCCTGCGGACCTGCCAGGGAGCGATCAGGTTTCAAGGCTGCCACACTGAAGAAATGAGGGCCTGAGGGCGGGTGGGGTGCTTTGAAGACCATATTCCGACGCCAAAATCAGAGGTTTGCAACCACTTCAAGAAGGACAAGCTCTAACTTTCACATTTGATGAAGGCACCTTGAAGAAATGTGAAGGTTAGCTCTTCTCTCACGAGTATAGGAACATATTTGGGAATAACAGGCCCAGAACTGTGGAAGCGGAATGGAAGTCCGTGATGAAAAGGAGCTGTCGTCAGACCTGGAGCTCACCGGAATCCAGGGCGGTCTCGCCTGGGATCGCTGCTTGGTTACCTCTGCACAGACTCTTCCCAAACGATGGCTCCGTCATGGACTCCTTGTGGACGCATGTTGGGAGGAACCAGGATCCTACCTACGACGACCACCGTCTGCAAAGAGCAGACATCTTGTCCCTCATGCTGCAGACATTTTTTATGAAACAACCAAGTTTCACCAAGGAAACTGGAATCCTTGGGTTCCTTCTGGACCCCACTTCTTCTCCACATCCCTGCCGCCCCGCCCCTCCCTCCTTAGAGGACACAGCTCTGACTAACTTGCCGCGGTCCCTTGTGGGACACTGGTTTAGAGACTCATTGCACCGCTGTTTTCCGTAATAAAGGCATAGGGTTGATTTATGTATTTTCAAAATTTACACAAGTGACGTCCTGTTGTGTGCATTGTTAGGACCACTTTGTATATTCAACATTTGGTTTTCAAGAGCTGTTCAAGGCGTAAACTTAATTGTTCCTTTTAATAAATATTTTGTATTCCGTTATATTGGCTCTTGATGTTGGAAATTTAGACTGTCTTCAAATTCTCTTCTTACAAACTAGTTAGTGAATGATTATCAGGGTTCATCAGAGAAATGGAACCAGTAGTGTGTGTGTGTGTGTGTGTGTGTAAGTAATTATGTCTCTATACATATAGATATAGAACCCACTTATACTTAATATATATAAACACATATTTTTATATGAAATGGTTGTAATATATACAACAATTCTCAGAATGCTCAGCTCAACTTTGAAGCCTCAATTCAACAAGGATCGTTTACATTTTATAGGCTCAAACCCCCAAAAGCAAGTCCTCTGGCTTAAAAAATCCATTCGTAGCAACTCTTCCAGCCCCGGGCACCCGAGTAGTCACCGAGGTCCTCTGTGGCCCCGCCTGCAGCATCCGTCTCCTCTGTCATCCTTGCACCTCAGCTCTGGTTTCCCACCTCAGCGCTGCTGACGCAGGGGCTGAGGAGTCCACACCTGGGGGGCTCCTGGTTTTGGAGGCTGTTAAGCAGCCTCCCTGGCATCTGCCTGCTCGATTCTCACACTCCCCAAGTTGTGAAAATCACAGCTGTTTCCATTCCCTGCCAAATATCCCACGAGGGCAAAACGGCCCCAAACTGAGAACCAGTGACTTAATTAAAACCCCTCGGTAACGTCCCCATGGCAGATGCTCTCAGAGAAAACGCCAGCCCGCCCACTCTGCCCGCAGGTACTGGGTGGAAAGGGGAGAAGGATGTGCAACCTGATTGACCCTCCAAGGTTGCCCTTGAGGTCTAGGTTCTGAGTTTATTTCTCTGCTGGCTACACTTAGGAGGGATAATTTCGTGAGTAAAAACGATATGGTCAAGACAAATTGAGAGCAAATAAAGAAAGAATCTCTTTTTTTTCTATGGCAGGAAATGATAGGAACCTGAAAGGGAGTTTGCTTAAATTTTTGTCTCCCTAATTTAATTTTCTCTGTTGTTTTCCCAGTGGGGACCAGGCTTCCAGATGTTACCGCTGCCTTTTGATGTTAAGGGGGCTCCGGACAATGAAGAGCCGCAAGCATGAGCCCCCTTCTCCACAGGCCAGACGCGCGTCAGTCACCACCACCTAAGACGCAGGGAAGAATCTGGAAGAAGCAGAAATGTTTTCCAAAGAAAACGCACGTCGTGAGGTCCGTTCACAGGCTATTTTGACCCTAACTCAAGGGAAAGTTTTCCCCACGGCCGGACTCTCAGTTAAGCACATTTTAGAGAGTCTGACCGCTGACTTTTCCTGCAGTAGACTAGGAAAGAGTGGGCGTCACAGAAAAGTGTCCTGAAAGCAGAGAAAATGGTTGTTACCCCCTGATGGGAGAAGACAGAATAACAGAAACGGGAGCAATAAAAACCATCTCACGACCCCAAAACCTCAGGGGCCCGAGGTTAGCTAATATGTAGCATAAACTGCACAAACACTTCATTTGTCCCCTCTCCCTCCATGAGTAATGTTACAACGCTCACAGCGCTGGAGGCTTATGGGCGATGCTGAGTCTTTATCAAAGCAAGTTTCTCTTATGTTCACGATAGTCCTGCGGGCAGGGGTGATGGTCTCACACGAGTGTGAATGTGTGTGACCACCACTGAACTGCACGCATAACCCTGATGAGACTGGTGAACATTATGCTGCGTGTGTCACTGTTATGTAAAAAATCAGGTCTTAGGAGGACTGAGAAGTGTGTAATGTATTTTGGAAAAAAATAACCAAAACATTTATGATTCAAAATAAAACTGTGCTGCCTAGGATAAGCAGACTCTCCTCGTGAGACACTCAGGAACAGTGTCTCCTTTATCACAGAAACTTGATGGTCACGATGTCTCTGGAATTTGCTCAAAATCAGCAAGCGAAAAAAAAAAAAAAAAACACAGCAAGGAATCAGGTCCTAATAGAAAGAATCGGATGTCATGATTTGGGGACTGGCTTTTTTAAAAAAAAAAACTCTGACAATGAAATACGACTACAAATCTTGTGGTTTGATAATAGAACTTAAAAAAAACCCATGTTGGATGACTGGGTCCATTTCTGCGGCTCCTCTGAGAGTGTGAGCTTCAGGATTCCACCTTTACGCATCAGGATGAAGGATGAATAGGTGGACTGTCTGCCTTGACGACGGCGAGCAGATTCCTGGCGGCCCGCACCGAACACAGCGACCCCCGCGGGCCCCTCAGCGACCCCAGCGGGCCCCGGGGAGCGGCGGCTTCTACTCAGAGATCCGACCACTTGCTGTCATTTGTCACCCTGTTGACTGCGGCAGTAAGGACTCACTCACGCTGCTATCATGGTGCCAGGACCACGCCAGGGACTTTCTGAGGAGCTTTGTCCCGTCACATGAGAAGGTCGGATTGGGCGCTGCCTGCTTCCTGCTGTCTGGTCCTGCTGTGTGTTTCGCTCGATGTTTCTGCTCGTCCACATTAAAAGGGGAGAAGTCCTGAAAGCACAGACTATTGACCAAGGTGGGGCAGGCTCTGGAGACTCAGCTGACTTGGATTGACCACTGGCCCTCTCATAATTGTCTTTTTAAGGCTGCTGCTGCTGCTGCTGCTAAATCGCTTCAGTCGTGTCCGACCCTGTGTGACCCCATAGACGGCAGCCCACCAGGCTCCCCTGTCCCTGGGATTCTCCAGGCAAGAACACTGGAGTGGGTTGCCATTTCCTTCTCCAATGCATGAAAGTGAAAAGCGAAAGTGAAGTCGCTCAGTCATGTCCGACTCTTAGCGACCCCATGAACTACAGCCCACCAGGCTCCTCCACCCATGGGATTTTCCAGGCGAGAGTACTGGAGTGGGGTGCCATTGCCTTCTCCATCTTTTTAAGGCAGGGAGCTTCAAACCTTTTTTTTTTTTTTTCGGAGAAAATTAGATCTCAAGTTTGGGGTTGGAATTCTAATTTTGTTTTTGTTTTGCTTAGTGAGAAATTTGATGTTCTGTAAGTGACTTTTAAAGTTATTTCTTTTTTGTGGCTGCGCTGGGTCTTCGTTGCTTTTCTCTAGTCGCGGCGAGTGAGAGCTGCTCCCGTTGAGGTGCACGGGTTTCTCCCTGCGGTGGCCTCTCTCGTTGCGGAGCATGGGCTCTAGGCACTTGGGGTTCAGTAGTTGTAAGATGGGGGCTTAGTTGCTCTGCAGCCTGTGGGATCTTCCCAGACCAGCGATCAGTGCATCCCCCGTACTGGCAGGCGGATTCTTATCCACTGTGCCGCCAGGGGGTCCCTGCAAATGACTCTTAAGTAAGCACTATTTGATGGGGGCGAGTAGATTCATCCAACTCTTCCTTCCCATCACATGTGGCTCTCAAAGTCTGGTCCTCAGTTAGGACCAGGGGAGGAACTGGCACAGCTGGAGGCATCCTCTGCTCAGCAGAGAAACAGAATTAGCCCACAAGTCTGAAAAACTCAGCCGTTGGTCCGCGTGGGGGCTCTGGGCAGCCAGCGGGGATGGAATTCTCTGAGGAAAGAAAGGATTTTTCTGAATCATTTCCTCAGAAGGGAAATAACCACCCAATTTTAGCCTCAAGCTTTCAAGTTATTTCTCCAAATCTCTGGAGGTTTTTCAGATCCAGTTCTGAAGGTTTTTATAAAAGCGAAATGGCCCTGAGATCTCCTGTCCAAGTGCAGAGCCCCTTGCTGAATGGATGGGGTGTGATGCGGTTTTCTGAGAGCTTGTTTGGATTTCAGGAAGTGAACGAGATAAGCTGAATGGCCTTTTCCTGCTCTGACTCTTAAAAAAAGAGTCTTGCCCAAAAACGCTTGAAAGAAACCACTGACATTTCCTAACTTCAAAAGAACAAAACTCTAACAGGGGAGGAAAGAAAATCACAATTAGAGGCCCAGGATGCAGCAGAGACACAGCCAGTGGTAACGCCAGTGGGGACAGATTTAGAATAAACACTCGGTGCCCCAGAGGCTGTGTGTGCATCTCGTTTTGTTTTGTATGAACGTCCCTGCTAAGAGCGTGACACAGAAACACACCTGTCTGGTCTGAAATGTTTCCCTTGCCACCCTCCTCCTTGCTTCTTGCTTTGCATTTCACTGTCAGGGGAGGTAATCTTGGCGTGTGTGTGTGTGTGTGTGCGCGCGCTAGAGGCTGTTTCAGGGAAGTTCTGTGTTGGTAAACGAGGTGGTTTAGGGCTGAACGTCATTTCTGTTATTTTTGTGGAGAGATGGAAAGTCAGTGTGATGCCCTGATCGCCGCATGACATCCTTCAGCATGGGCAGAATTTCCAGGGAAGCCCACCCCAGCCACCCCTGAGCAGCTCCGGGCTGGACTTTTCACCCTGAGAAAATGTGGTTATTTCAGACACCCCTCATCACCCAGTCCTGAGACGCTCGGCAAGAGCAGGGGAGCAACACCCAGCCTCTATTTGAGGGCAGGAGAGGAGAGCCAACCTCTGCCAGGCCTGGGCCGAGACCCGGGGCTTCCCAGAGCCCTCGCCCACAAGCTCCAGTGCAGCCTGTGAGACGACAGGTGACCCGTCCCCCCTTCCCTGCATGGAAAGGCGTGACTCCGGTGTAGGTGTGGCCTTATTCTCGGAGTCAGGGTTCACAGGCGATGTGAAGAGATGCAACGCTCCCTGCCATGGCTGCATCAATCCTTGAAAACTCAAGGAGGCTCAGCTCCGGGACCTAAGAGCTAAGGTCCAGAAGATCAGGGAGTAAAAGCCAGTTCCTTCATGGCCTCGCCGACTCGATGGACGTGAGTTTGAGTAGACTCTGGGAGACGGTGGAGGACAGGGGAGCCTGGCATGCTGCAGGGGTCGACCCTCAGGGTCTCAAAGAGTCAGACGCGACTGAGTGACTGAATTACGACCACAACATGCTCCGTGGCACGTTCAGGATAGGAGAGTAGACGTGAGAAAGTAGCGAGGCGGTGGGCATCCACAGTCACTCCAGAAACAGTCCCTTCCCCTGGGGGCAGGTGGGGGGCCTGTTACTCTCCTCAGCAGGAAAGCACCTCACAGCTGCTCTGCCCGGAAGAGCCCTCAGCCTGCTCCCGGCCCCACTCGAGCCCGGCCCCATCGCCGTCTCTCTCCCCCATCTCCCCAGGCATTTGCTGTCAGGCTTGGAGCATTTTCCTCCTTCCCCCATGACCCCACGCCCTCAGAAACCAACTCTGGCCAAGTTACTCCTTGGCCTGTGAGAAGCCTGGAGACCCTCTTCAATCCAAAGGACATTAGAAATGGCATTTTCTGACCCTCCCTGGACCGGGCTCAAGGGAGTGACGTCTTTGCTTCCCGGTCCCCTCGATGAGCTCCTTGGAGATGCTAGTCCCGGTGAGTCACGCCTGCTCAGCACTGTCGGGGCTGCCTCCTGGGGGGGCTCCTCCTGCCTAAGCAGGGGGCCAGCCTTGGCAGCCCCTCCACCCCACCTCACACCACCCGAGGGGCAGGGAGGGGGCTGGGAAGGGACAGGACCCTGCCTTTCCTGGCACCAAGTACTTCTCTCATCCCTGGAAGCGCTTTCCTGCTGAACTTCAGAACGCAGTTATTTTGAAGTCAAGCCAGGAAAAGCTCTGGAAACAGTGATGGGAGCTTGTGCTGGAAGCCGAGGACACAAGCTCCATGCCGACTCTCCAGGCCTTATTTATTTCATGATCTGGACTAATTTCTCAGCTGTAATCGACACCACCCACCACCTATGAACTTCCCAGAAACGTCCGGCAAGGGAGGGGCGGGACGAGCAGGAATGCCCGTGGCCGCCAGGCTCCAGGTCCAATCTGTCACGGCCGGCTCCATAATTCATGTAGACGGCCTCCTCAAATAAGCGGAACTATTGGCAGCGAACGGTCGGAGCAAACGTCCCAGTTTTATTACAGGACGGAGTCTGTTACACGATCGGGTTGCAGAGTGAGTTGACGTGTGAAGACCCAGCTAGCCTTTACATTTCGATATTTTGCTCATCTTGGATTTCTTTGGTATTAATTTTGATCTTTGAAAAAAAAGTATTGTACTAGGAAACTTAAATGCGTATTACTAAATGAGAGAAGCCAATCTGAAAAGGCTTGTGCTGTGATTCCAACTCAATGACATCCCAGAAAAGGCAAAACTATAGACACAGTGATGAGATAAGGGGCTCCCAGGATTGGGGGGCAGGGAGGGAGGGAGGGGGCACAGGCGGGGCACAGAGGAGCCTGGGCGGGCCATTAGACTCCTGCGTAGGACGCCGCAGTGATGAATACATGCCATTAAGCATTTGTCCAAACCCTTGGAATGTATAACACGAGGCATGAACCCTGATGTAAACAGCGGGCCCTGGGCGCTGACCGTGTGCCAGTGTAGGGTCATTGATCATAGCGACTGTACCCCAGTGGGGGTGCCGATAATGTGGGAACAAGGCATGGGGGGGTAGGGGGCAGGCAGGAGATTTCTGCACCTTTCTCTCAAATTTGCTGTGAACCTAAGACTTCTCTAAAAAATAGAGTTTGATACAAACATTGCATTAATATGCTATTATCTGGGACATTACCGTACGATGGGGACAGAGTTTCACGAGACGGAAAGAGTCCCGGGGAGGCAGAGATGGGACGGGGCAGCATGACTGTAAAGCTGCCGAATCTGAAAGTGGTTAGAGGCGCATTCTGTGTTGTGTGTGTTTGATCAGAACTTCGACACGCCATTTATCTTAGTGACGGAGTTTTTCACCCCCCCCTTCGCCTTGAGTTGGGTCCTTCGGGTCTCACCCTCGTCCTGGCCCCACTTCCCAACCTCTGAGAATCTGAGCGCTGCGGGTGTCAGGGGAGTGAACCGCCACACCGCAGGGGCAGACTGCCTACGCCTGATGCAGACAGCAACCTATTTTATTTTGTTTTTCTTATGCCTGCTGCTGCTGCTAAGTCGCTCCAGTTGTGTCTGACTCTGTGCAGCCTCACAGACGGCAGCCCACCAGGCTCCCCCGTCCCTGGGATTCTCCAGGCAAGAACACTGGAGTGGGTTGCCATTTCCTTCTCCAATGCATGAAAGCGAAAAGTGAAAGTGAAGTCGCTCAGTCGTGTCCGACTCTTCGCGACCCCATGGACTGCAGCCCACCAGGCTCGTCCGTCATGGGATTTTCCAGGCAAGAGTACTGGAGTGGGGTGCCATTTCCTCCTTCAGGAGATCTTCCTGACCCAGGGATAGAACCTGCGTCTCCAGGGCCTTTTCTTTAAGAGGAGGCTCTTTGGTGTAAAATCATTCTTCTCAGTCTGGCTTACCTTGTATTGAATGTGCATCAGAAATAGAGGATGAGAGTGAGTGAAAACGATGGAAGATAGCCGTGGAAGGGTGCACAGGGGGCTTCTTTGGCGGCTCAGATGGGAAGAACCTGCCTGCAATGCAGGAGACCTGGGTTTGCTTCCTGGTCAGGAAGCTCCCCTGGAGAAGGGAATGGCCACCCACGCTAGTGTACTTGCCTGGAGAATCCCATGGACAGAGGAGCCTGGGGTCGGGGTGTGTGTGGCTAAGTTCCTGGGGTCACAAAGAGTTGGCCATGACTGAGCAACTGACACTTTGGAAGGAGGCTGTATGCATTTCCCACTGTGGAATCATGAACAGCACAAACAGTGGCTGAAAGCTACGGTTTGTCATCTCGATGTTACTGATGTCTCTGTGGATCAGACGTCCAGTGCGGTCTGGCGGCCTTCACGTCTGGAGTTTCCAAGCTTATGCTCCTCATTGGCAGGATCCAGTTCCCTGCGGTTGCAGGACTGGGGTCCTTTTCCTGCCGGTGTCAGCGGAGACTTGCTCTGAGTTTGCGGGGGTCACCTCCTCACCACGGGCCCTTCCCCTCTCAGTTAGCAAGGGCATGTCAGGTCCCTCTCCTGCTCTGAATCTCTGAGCCCACTGGGTCACCTCCCCGGGGTAAGGTCAGCTGACTTGGGAGCGTACTGACATCCGTAAAGCCCTTCACAGCAGTGGTCAGGTTCACCTTTAACCGAATGGCTGGGAGGTGTGCACACACCGCGGATGGAGGTCTTGGAGCCTGTGTCCTGGACTTTGAGGGGAACAGTTTTGGGGTCTTAAAGTCCTGTGCTGGCTCCAGCCTCGCAGACAGCGTGCCTTTACTCTTCATTAACCTCAGAGGGCCTCGGCACTGAAAGAGTCGTGCCTCCAGGGACAAGAGAGAGCAGTGTGATGCTTGCTTTGTTCCAGGTCAGTTTGAGCCTGGGACAGGACCACCCACGCAGGTGATAATTGTGACGATTTTCGTGGTGATCAGATTACTGGTTGACCCCGTCCCCTCCTGTCACACCAGGCCCCCAAACCCTCCTCAGATGGAAATCATTTTCAGAACTTGACCGTGCTTCAGAGGCAAAGCCCTCACTAGCCACTTACAAACACCATTTGGCGTCCACCCCCGTGTTCTCTGAGAGCGCAGTATCTGACTGACGTCTGCACGATTACTGCGGGGTGATACGCCTCATGGGTGCCTATCTTTCTAACGGAAGTGGTGCAAAGACAAAGAGAAGCATGTAGATTACCAACTTTGCAATTGGGGTTGGGAGCACTGACTGAAGTTTATTTTTGTTCTCTCCAAGCAGAAAGGCTGTGTTCATAGGGCAACTGTGGCAGAACACCCTGCCTACTTATAGCCTCAGAATACTCCGAACAACTGAAAACCCCTTCTGGGTGGTGCGTGCTACATGATGAACTTTCACTTGTTTTAAATTAAGTTTCTAAAGCTCCCTATCTGCTCAGGTACCGAGAGGAGAGCGTCTCCTGCCAGAGGCCTGAGATGTGAACTTTGGATACAGCTGGCTGCTGTCATCCAGGAAAAGGATGAGGAAAGCGTTCCTTTCCAAAAGCTCGGTCTCAGGTTTCAGGGGGGTTCGCGACCCTGCCCTCCTCCCCTCACCCCGAGACCCTCGCTGCCTCGCGAGTCCCTGTTACAAAGGCGGGGCCCTGTGGGGGCCTATTTGCCACCTGCTGGCTGCGCTGAGCGGCACCTGGCCCCGCCAGCCGGTCAGCACAGGGGCTCATGCCTGCCGCTCGCCTCCCAGGTGGGCTTTCCCGCAGCCCAAGCTCTGCAGTCCCAGCCCGTTCCTCACGGCTCCCTGTGGACCCCTGGCCTTAGCACCCCAGAAAAAGGAGGGCCTTTTCGGCCTGGGCCTTCCTTCAGACTATCTCGCGTACAAGTATTTGCCAGAATTCCTCCAGCTGCTCCCCATGGACGCTGGCTGTTGCCGGCATCATCTTCTTCATCCTTCGCTTCCTCTTTCTCCCCCACCCTCTCCCACCGCCTCCTCCAGGGAGCCCTCGGAGCATCTGTCCATCCTGAAATGAGGCCCACTGTGACAGGCACACTCTGCCTCTCCCACAGCCCTGTGACTCCATTGTTTTTGCCCTCCATGGATTTTTGACAGCCTGAGTTTATCTTGGCTCATCTTCCTTCAGTTCAGTTCAGTCGCTCAGTCGTGACCGACTCTTTGCGACCCCATGAATCACAGCACGCCAGGCCTCCCTGTCCATCACCAACTCCCAGAGTTCACTCAGACTCACGTCCATCGAGTCAGTAATGCCATCCAGCCATCTCATCCTCTGTCGTCCCCTTCTCCTCCTGCCCCCAATCCCTCCCAGCATCAGAGTCTTTTCCGATGAGTCAACTCTTCACATGAGGTGGCCAAAGTACTGGAGTTTCAGCTTCAGCATCAGTCCTTCCAAAGAAATTCCAGGACTGATCTCCTTCAGAATGGACTGGTTGGACCTCCTTGCAGTCCAAGGGATTCGCAAGAGTCTTCTCCAACACCACAGTTCAAAGGCATCAATTCTTTGGTGCTCAGCTTTCTTCACAGTCCAACTCTCACATCCATACATGACCACAGGAAAAACCATAGCCTTGACTAGACGGACCTTTGTTGGCAAAGTAATGTCTCTGCTTTTGAATATGCTATCTAGGTTGGTCATAACTTTCCTTCCAAGGAGTAAGCGTCTTTTAATTTCATGGCTGCAGTCACCATCTTCCTTCTGTGATCCTGAATTCAGTGACACTTCTGGCAGATAACTGTCCAAGTCTCTTCAGACTTGCTGGAGGCAGCCCCAGGCCAGAAAGAAAAATGGTCTAGGAGCCCCTCTGGCTTCTGTGCGCCCAAAATGTAAGTCATTAGAGGAGAAGAGGTTTAGGATGCTGCCAGATGTGCTTGCCAAAGCAGGAGGCACAGCCAGAAGAGAGACTCCTGGGGCAGGGGACAGGGTGGGGAGGGGCTGCTGGAGAGGCGGCAGGCCTCGCCGAGGAGTGGTGCCCACGGCCTGGGAGACCCCGGCTGCACCCAGGTCTCTGGGCCGTGTCTCGGAGGGAAGAACCGGATCAGCCCCAAAGGTCCCCGGTGGGACCCACCTGTCCCTTCCTGGTGGCTTTTACAGGATGGGTGTTTGCTGTAGTATTTAAGAGCTTAGTAAGAAATACTGTTAGCCTACGTCTAATGACTTCTTTTGCTTGAAAGTAATATTTCTTTTTTTTTTTTTCTGAATATAACAGAATTTTCATGGGTTTAAGCCATGCTTCCTGTTGATTAGCAGGAAACAATGCTTTTTGCTCTAGTTTTCTAGCAACATGTTATACACCCTACGGGTTTTGACGAATGTTTGATGTAATAGGGTGTTCCAGGTGGTGCTAGCAGTAAAGAACTTGCCTGCCAATGCAGGAGACTTAAGAGATACCAGTTTGATCCCTGAGAGGGGAAGATCCCTGGAGGAGGGCATAGCACTCCAGTATTCTTGCCTGGAAAGAATCCCATGGACGGAAGCGCATGGTGGGCTACAGTCCATGGGGTCACAAAGAGTTGGACGTGACCGAATTGACTAACACTATGATGTCATGTGTCCCCATGACAGAGTCATATAGGGTGATTTTGCCCCTAGAATCCCCTGCGTGCCACCGTTTATCCCTCCCTCGTCCACCCTCCAACCCGACAATCATTGCTCTTCCCACTGTGGTCTTTTTACATGGTTCTGCCTTTCCCAGAGTGTCACATCCCTGGGATCGTACAGCACATAGCCTTTACAGATTGGCTTCTTCCATTTAGCAATATGCTTTTAAGGTTTGGAGGCAGAATTTTTATGCAGCAACAGATAACCCAAACACTTGACATATAACATGTGTGTCAATTAGGAGACCAAATGCGATCCACACACACGATTCTGTTGACCAAAGGCCAACTGACTGCAACCTCTAAGAAGAGGAATGTTTCCATGACATCTCAGTAGCATGGGTTATGAGATGATACTCAGGGCAAGGCACGTTTATCTGGAGACAGTTCAAGCCAGCAACTTGCTCCAAAGTAGAGAAGTTCAGCCGAATGACCACTGTTACAAGTTAATACCAATTTGATGCCATCATTACACTCTTACGTGATCAAACCAGTAAATTATAAAGGAACTCAGTCCTGAATATTCATTGGAAGGACTGATGCCGAAGCTGAAGCTCCAATACTTTGGCTACCTGATGGGAAGAGCCAACTCATTGGAAGAGACTCTTGCTGCAAAAGATTGAAGACAGGAGGAGAAGGGGATGACAGAGGAGAAGATAGGTGGATGGCATCACCGACTCAATGGACGTGAGCTTGAGCAAGTTCCGGGAGTTGGTGAGGGACAGGGCGGCCTGGTGGGCTGCAGTCCATGGGGTCACAAAGAGTCGGACACGACTGAGCGATGGAACTGAACGGAACTGAACTGAGTGCCATCATCACACTGTTACATGGCATGAGGTTTTACTACCACTTTTCCCCAGCTACACACGTGGGAGTGCTAAGAGGCTCGGTTGTGTCCGACTCTGTGACCCCATGGACTGTAGCCTACCAAGCTCCTCTGTATGTGGAATTCTCCAGGCAAGAATACTGGAGTGGTTTGCCATGCCCTCCTCCACAGGATCTTCCCAACCCAGTGATGAAGCCCACGTCTCTCATGTCTCCTGCATTGGCAGGCGGGCTCTTTACGACTAGCACCACCTGGGGAGCCCCTCCTGATAACACGCACACACACACACACACACAGAGTGTTATTTTCCCTACAGAAGCAGGAAGTCCAGCTGTTTTGAGACAGAAATATTTAACTTTTAAAACAAAGAGTTTCCGCCGCCCCAGATCAGAACCCAGGAAGGTCTGTTGGGCGTCCCTGGCCTCGGGCTGGCCGTGGCTCTGCGCTCACTGGTGGGCGGCCCCGGCCTGTCACCTGGCTCTGCACCCCAGCTACTCCATTCAGCAAACAGTGAGGTTACAGCAGGCGGCCAGCAAGATCTCTTCCAGTTCCTGACCTGAAAGGCAAATTCAGCAAACTTACTGACCTACATATAAAAATCTCATGAGAATCAGTTGCTTTCCTGATTTGTAGAGAAAATTGTCTACATTACAACCTTTTACCAAACTCACCTGGGGTCTCTCAGAGTAAAGCCAATCCCCATGCCCATGGGGGCCCAGACTCCAGACGGAAACCTCAGAGTGGGCAAACCCCCACAGCGCTCCACGAAGGCCTGGCTCGTGAGTGCAGGGTGAGCAGCTGGCCATGAGTTCCCATTTTTTCTTTAGCACAAATTTTCTTTAAAAATGAATTGACAAACGGGGAGTTATATGAAGTACATGCAAGCCAGGAAATGATTCTGGCTTTTAGAGAAGATTTTGAACAAGAGTAGATGGACTATAATAGTGATTATAAGGTTTATGGTCATCTGTTCATTCTTCCTTCAAAAAACCAAACACACACAAAAATATACTCAAGCCCATCATCCCTTCCCATGGTCATCTCACATCTCTAGTTCCCACTTTTCACAAAATAGAGCTTTTCTTAGAAAAGCTATTCCTGCACCAGCTCAAGAAAACCCTCATCGGTAAACTGCCCTATAGCGCACCTGACGTATTTTGGTTTACGATGGCTCCGCACTTCTCTCTCTCTCGCCTCTCGTGTGAGTTTGGGGTGCCTCGTGTCTGTTCCAATGACTGTTGGAGCTTCTTGAGGACAGGAATTAGATGGTCTGTGTTGTTCCCCACGTTCGAATGCTGGGCGGTGTGCAAACAACCAAACCAAACGTAACGTTGACAGTGTGGGGGCACATGGCCTGCCCGCTCACACCTGTGCCCCCAGGCAGCCCAGAGGGCACGCCTGGCCCCTACATGGCCAATAAAGAAGTTTCCAGAAATGTGGTCACCACGTGAGCAAAAACAGAGGCTGGAGTGAATGGTTGTGCAGTGTGTTTTGAGCTCTGAGCTGATCTGCTCATGATTCCAAAACAGCCATCCTGTTCAATAAAAAGATTCGCTAAGTAAATAAAGCAGCCCTGAGCTGAGTAAATATCCATGAGCCCACGCTGATATAAACAAAGGATTGGATAAATAAACAAATGGCGGAAGAGAGACAAGTCTTCTCTGCAGAAAATTCCAAATGATTTATGGAGACGTTCTGTCCTCAAGGAGACAAAGCAGAGCCCCAACCCCTAAGTGTGTGCTGTGCACAGAGGCTTCCTTCCAAGGAGGACAGTGTGTGTGTGTGTGTGTGTGTGTGTGTGTTTGTGGCGGGGCTAGGGGGCTAAAGCAGCTTCGCAGCGGAGAAGCCTGGGGCTGGAGCAGCTTCGCAGCGGAGAAGCCTGGGGGTGGAGCAGCTTCGCAGCGGAGAAGCCTGGGGCTGGAGCAGCTTTGCAGCGGAGAAGCCTGGGAGAAACAAGCTCAGCCCAGGCTCAAGGTCAGTATTGACAGTGACAAGTCATCGTAACTGTATGTACCCCTGACAGGAGGTGATGAGAGTGGCATATTGCCTGTGGTCTTCCTCCCCAAACCATAATCCCAGCTTATCATGAGGAAAAAACCCTGGACATTCCACAAAATTCCCAATCAGCTCTCTTCAAGGTTGTCCAAGTCATCAAAAACCAGAAAAGTCTGAGAAACTGTCACAGTCCCGAGGAGCCTAAGGAAATGGGATGGCTACATGCAATTAGGTGCCTTGGAGGGGATCCTGGGACAGAAAGAAGATATCAGTTAAAAAGTAAGGAAATCTGAATAAAGTATCAGTTCAGTTCAGTTCAGTCACTCAGTCGTGTCTGACTCTTTGTGACCCCATGAATTGCAGCACACCAGGCCTCCCTGTCCATCACCAACTCCCGGAGTTCACTCAAACTCATGTCCATCGAGTCCGTGATGCCATCCAGCCATCTCATCCTCTGTCGTCCCCTTCTCCTCCTGCCCCCAATCCCTCCCAGCATCAGAGTCTTTTCCAATGAGTCAACTCTTCGCATGAGGTAGCCAAAGTACTGGAGTTTCAGCTTTAGCGTCAGTCCTTCCAATGAACACCCAGGACTGATCTCCTTTAGAATGGACTGGTTGGATCTCCTTGCAGTCCAAGGGACTCTCAAGAGTCTTCTCCAACACCACAGTTCAAAAGCATCAATTCTTCGACGCTTAGCTTTCTTCACAGTCCAACTCTCACATCCATACATGACCACTGGAAAAATCATAGCCTTGACTAGACGGACCTTTGTTGGCAAAGTAATATCTCTGCTTTTCAATATGCTGTCTAGGTTGGTCATAACTTTCCTTCCGAGGAGTAAGCGTCTTTTAATTTCATGGCTGCAGTCACCATCTGCAGTGATTTTGGAGCTCAAAAAAATAAACTCTGACACTGTTTCCACTGTTTCCCCATCTATCTGCCATGAAGTGATGGGACCAGATGCCATGATCTTCATTTTCTGAATGTTGAGCTTTAAGCCAACTTTTTCACTCTCCTCTTTCACTTTCATCAAGAGGCTTTTTAGTTCCTCTTCACTTTCTGCCATAAGGGTGGTGTCATCTGCATATCTGAGGTTATTGATATTTCTCCCGGCAATTCTTGATTCCAGCTTGTGCTTCTTCCAGCCCAGCGTTTCTCATGATGTACTCTGCATAGAAGTTAAATAAGCAGGATGACAATATACAGCCTTGAAGTAGTCCTTTTCCTATTTGGAACCAGTCTGTTGTTCTATGTCCAGTTCTAACTGTTGCTTCCTGACCTGCATATAGGTTTCTCAAGAGGCAGGTCAGGTGGTCTGATATTCCCATCACTTTCAGAATTTTCCAGTTTATTGTGATCCACACAGTCAAAGGCTTTGGCATAGTCAATAAAGCAGAAATAGATGTTTTTCTCTCTTGCTTTTCCAATGATCCATTGGATGTTGGCAATTTGATCTCTGGTTCCTCTGCCTTTTCTAAAACCAGCTTGAACATCTGGAAGTTCACGGTTCATGTATTGCTGAAGCCTGGCTTGGAGAATTTTGAGCATTACTTTACTAGCATGTGAGATGAGTGCAATTGTGCGGTAGTTTGAGCATTCTTTGGCATTGCCTTTCTTTGGGATTGGAATGAAAACTGACCTTTTCCAGTCCTGTGGCCACTGCTGAGTTTTCCAAATTTGCTGGCATATTGAGTGCAGCACTTTCACAGCATCATCTTTCAGGATTTGGAATAGCTCAACTGGAATTCCATCACCTCCACTAGCTTTGTTCGTAGTGATGCTTTCTAAGGCCCACTTGACTTCACATTCCAGGATGTCTGGCTGTAGGTGAGTGATCACACCATCGTGATTATCTTGGTCGTGAAGCTCTTTTTTGTACAGTTCTGTGTATTCTTGCCATCTCTTCTTAATATCTTCTGCTTCTGTAAGGTCCATACCATTTCTGTCCTTTATCGAGCCCATCTTTGCATGGAATGTTCCCTTGGTATCTCTAATTTTCTTGAAGAGATCTCTAGTCTTTCCCATTCTGTTGTTTTCCTCTATTTGTTTGCATTGATTGCTGAGGAAGGCTTTCTTATCTCTCCTGGCTATTCTTTGGAACTCTGCATTCAGATGCTTCTATCTTTCCTTTTCTCCTTTGCTTTTCACTTCTCTTCTTTTCACAGCTATTTGTAAGGCCTTCCCAGACAGCCATTTTGCTTTTTTGCATTTCTTTTCCATGGGGATGGTCTTGATCCCTGTCTCCTGTACAATGTCACGAACCTCCGTTCAGTTAATAACGACGCTATCTATTTTGTTTCATTAATGTAACTAATGTACCAGATTCAGTTCAGTCCAATTCAGTAGCTCAGTCTTGTCCGACTCTTTGTGACCCCATGGACTGCTGCACGCCAGGCCTCCCTGTCCATCACCATCTCCGGGAGTTGCTCAAACTCATGTCCATCAAGACGGTGATGCCATTCAACCATCTTAACTTCTGTCATCCCCTTCTCCTCCTGCCTTCAATCTTTCCCAGCATCAGGGTCTTTTCCAATGTGTAAGGTTAATAATAGGGGAAAATGGGTGTGGGGCATACAGGAACACTCTGTATTATCTTTGCAATTTTTCTGTAAATCCAAAACATCCTATTAAAAAGTATTTTCTTTCAAAAATATCCAGCTGAACATCTAGGGTCAAAATCTGTTTTGAGTTTGTTGAGTTGACCAGACATTCCCATGTCTCGATTGCATTGTGATCATAGCAACTTTTTTAATTTCAGAGCTAACAAAAGATACAAATATGACCCAGACCCAGTTTTCAAGAAGGCACAGCCTCACTCGACAGGCGGAAAGGGAGCCGGGCGTCTGTGGCACCGGCATTGCTGAGGCATTTGTGGGGCTGCTCCGTGGTCACCGCTGGGCACGGATGGACAGCGGCCGAAAGCCCCCGGATCAGGTCTCCTAACAGCTCTGGTTCCTTCACTGGGCTCAGGCATATTCTCTTGCTCCTCAAAGGAATTCACCTTTTTTCTCTTAAAAAAATGTGAGATAAGAAGGCAAGCTGGGGAAAGAGCTACTCTCCCCGGAGTCAAGTTCTCAGCTTGGGTCGGGCGTCCAGGACAGAGGCTGAAGGACTGGAGTCCTGCCTGCCCTGGACGTCTGCTGGTTTATTTCTTTCGTTTTCACAATACTCACCCAAGTGTGGCTGGCTCCGCTGAAACAAATTCCCCGAATGTCTCGTGAAGCTCTGCGTGATTGTAGAAACAGAGCCACGGTATAGGGCCTACTTTATTTATTTCTTCTCTTGGCCAAAAAATTTTCCAACTACTTACTTATTTCTTTGAATATATATGATGGTCACATGGTACAGAGGGCGTGCGCTCAGTTTCTGGGACTGCTGTGACAAAGTGCCTCCAGTCGGTGGCTCAGAACAACAGAGATTTATTGTCTCACATCCTGGAGGCAGGAGTCAAAATCAAGGTGATGGCTGGGCTGTTCCTTCCAAGGTCCAAAAGGAGCCTCTGTTGCAGGCCCCTTCCTGATTTCTGAGGGTGTGCTGGTAATCTTTGGGGTTCCTTGGCTTGTAGAAGTGTCCTCCAAATCGTGCACGCTCAGTCGCTTCAGCCGTGTCTCTCTGCCACCCCATGGACTGAAGCCCACCAGGCTCCTCTGTCCATGGAATTCTCCAGGCAAGAATTCTGAAGTGGGTTGCCATGCTCTCCTCAAGGGAATCTTCCTGACACAGATCTCTTACATCTCCTGCACTGGCAAGTGGATTCCTTATAACTAGCTCCACCTGGGAAACCCCAGTTGTCAAGATTCAGTTACCTGGTCTGCACCCTTGGACCGGGTTATTGAAAGATTAGGAAAACCTCCTGTGGACTTGGAAAGATCACAGATGTGGGAGATAGATTTTGCTTCCCCGGCCCTTTATTTCCTCTCTGTTTGTTGCTCCTGACCACTGAGTCCCTGGTTCACATTAAATCACATAAACAGGGATGTTCTGATATTCGGTGCCCATCCCTACCCCATTCTGGGCCGGGCAGACGTTTTCTTAAAGGGTCAGAGTGTGATTTTTCCAGGCTCTGTGGGGCCAGATGGCCTCTGCCACAACCACTCAACTCTGCCATTTGAAAGTAGCCACAGACAATCCTCAGACATGTGGGCGTGGCTGCGTTCAAATAAAACTTTATTTGTAAGATGAGGCTGGATTTGGCCCCTGGGTCACGGTTGCTGGCCCCTGTCTCTGTGAAAACTCCTGGACCTCACATTCTGTGGGACAGCAGCTGACACCGGCCGCCATGGTCTCGTGGAGTCCTGGGTCCTCCCCAGCAAAGAGCGAGGCGAGGAAACTCTGCTGGGGCCCCCAGGAGCCAGCATCTGGCCTCTGCCTCCTCCGCATAGCAGACTGCTCCAGAAACAGCGCTGTCTTTTCAGTTATTTGCAGTAACCAAGCCACCGCATTCGTTAGGAAACACCAAATACATCTTTCCGCCTCCCCCACCTCCAGTGCTGCCCGAGGTAATGAATATCCAGCTTGGAAAGGAGAGAATGTGGGCCATCTCCCCCAGCTGTCAAGGGCCAAGACAATTAGGCGAAATTCTTTCTCTCGCCTCCAAGTAAAATCTTGGACAAGATGGCAGCTGCCTCAAGAGGGCACCCCCCCCCGCCCCCGCCTCCCCGCCAAAGCCATTTAGATTTGCCAGTGTTCCATGTGTGGGGCTGATTTGTAGGTTAAAAATATGCAGTGTTCGAAAGAGGGAGTCATTTATTTCTTGACTGACCTTGGGCCTTGATTTATCTCAAAACAGAGAGAATTTTCCTCTTGGTAAAGCAGGGCTCATTCTTTCAGTGAGTCCTTGAAAGCTCATGCCATCAAAAACAATCCATATGCTGAATGCACAGAAACACTCTGAATGTCAGGAAGGTGGCGGGGGAGAGGCTGGAGGCGAGGAGACGGGCGATGGGAAGAGGCTGGGAGATCTGGGGGAGGATGCTCGCTAATGACGCGCATTTCAGGGAGGGGAAGAGCCTGCGCGGGGGAAGGATGAAGGTGGTCCCTGCCACCGTGGCGGCGCACCCTCCTGGGTCCCCTCCTGGCCGACCTCCCCCTGACTCTGGGGAGGGCGGAGAGGCAGCCTGTGTCCTCGCGGGCAGGGCCTTCCTGTGACCCGCCAGGGACCCCGCGGCCCTTTCCCACAGCCCTCCCCTCGAGCCCTGCTGCAGCTCTCCGTTTATTTTTTCAGGTGAGTAAACTCCGTATCAAATGCTGGTTTCTCAGTTGCTTTTAATTAGGCTTCTGGGCTCCACTCTTTCATCTCGGTGAAGTCTGCGCCACTTTTCCCCAGCTATTTTTGGTCCTAAAGCCCGGGGTTTGCTTTCATTCAGCTAATTGAAGGCACACAGGAAAGGAGAGAGGGGATAATCCTGATCAGTCGACGTTTCTGAAGGCTGTGATAAACCACACGTTTGTTCAGCAGCAGAAAATCACTTTCAAAATGTTAGCTCTGCAGCCCCTTCCCTGAGGGGCCGGGATGCGACCCACCAAGGTGAAGGTCACAGGTCAGGTGGGGTCCCAGGAGCCCTGAACTCCTGGGGAGGCTGGCAGGCGGGTGAGATGCCCCCCTGTGGCCAGATAGCCCCTCCACGATGTTCCCCTTGGTGAAGGTTCAGGCAGACAGCCATTAACGTCAGCAAACAGAGCAGACAGTGACACCCTTGAGATGAACAGCCAGCCAGCCATCAGGTGCTTCTTAAATCTCAGAAAGGAATATATATCTATGTCTACAGACCCTTGAAAGCCCCTTGGACTGCAAGGAGATCAAACCAGTCAATCCTAAAGGAAATCAATTCAATATTCATTGGAAGGACTGATGCTGAAGCTGAAGCTCCAATACTTTGGCCACCTGATGGGAAGAGTCAACTCGTTGGAAAAGACCCTGATGCTGAGAAAGATTGAGGGCAAGAGGAGAAGGGGGCAGCAGAGGATGGGATGGTTGGATGGCATCACCAACTCGATGGACATGAGTTTGAGCAAACTCTAAAAGATAGTCAAGGAGAAAGAGTCGAACACGACAGCATCTGAACAAAAATATATATGTGTGTGTGTGTGTTTGTGTGCATACATATTAGTAAAATTTTATCAAGTCTTAATAAAATTAAAACATGATAAAAATTAAAAGGTACTTTTTTGGCCCTTTGGGGCAAAACATTCTCTGAAACTATATTCATGAAGTATGTACACTTTTTTTTTTTTGCTGTCCAACTCTGCGACACTTTGCAGGGTGTAGCCTGCCAGGCTCCTCTGTCCACGGGATTTTGCAGGCGTGAATACTGGAGCAGGTTGCCATTGTCTTCTCCAGGGCATCTTCCTGACCCAGGGATTGAACCCTCATCTCCTGCACTGCAGGTGGATTCTACCCACTGAGCCATCTGGGAACCTTCTCATTTATTTATTTTTTTTTAACCAAGCTATTTAGTAAATTTTAGATCTTGTCAGAGTAATACAAATAGGTTTATGTAGGGCAAATATTCAGTTTTATTGCTGTTATTCTATCTTTATAATTGATAGATACAATTATGGATATTCCATAATGTTTCTACAAAGTGAAAAAAAACCCTCAGTTTTTTTTACTAAAAAAATAAATCATATTTATGCTTGTATCTTAATATACTGTTGTCCCCCAAGTCCACTCCCAGAGACAAAACAGTACAACCAACCAACTGCTAGAGTTGGATTTATGAGAGACTTTATATCTTTTTTTTTTTTAACTACTTCTGACTTAAGAAATAAAATACTTACATGGATCCAAGACAATCAATTGACAATAAATTCAAGATTCGTGTTAAAGTAGGCTTCATAAGACAACAAATGGAAAAAATATTTGCAAGTCATGCAGGCAAAGGGGATATAACTAATACCTAAATCGTTCCCACAAGTCCATGAGAAAAAAACCCAGTGACCCAGTAGAAAATGCTTAAAAGAACACTTTACAGACATTTAAATATATGAGTAGAAAAGATGCTCAAGCTCACCCACGAGTAAAATGCAAATTAAGCTAGACTGAGATTTCATTACCCAATTCCTAGTTTGTTTTTTTAAAAAAAGGATAATGTGCTGAAGCTGCAGAGGAAGAAAAAGTCACTCATGAAAAGCTGATGGAAACATGTTGTTTCCAACTTCTATGGGGAATTTGGCAACAGATATTAAAATTATGAATGTATATGCTCTTTGGCCTGAAGTAAGTTATATTTATTTTATAAATATATTAATTCAAGGGAGAAATAAAATATGTACAAGGTTATTCATTGGTATTGGCTGCAACAGCAAAAGCTTAGAAACAACCCACTTTTCATCAGTAAGGGACTTGTTAAATAATTTTGTTATAACCCTACAATAGAATATTATACAGCTGTAAAAAATGAAGGGTCTCTATCAAATAGTCTCCACTACATATTATTAACTGAAAAAAAAATCTAGCGTTGTAATTTGTTAAAAGAAAGTGAAAGTAAAGCATTAGTTGCTCAGTCGTGTCTGACCGTTTGTGACCCCATGGACTGTAGCCCACCAGGCTCCTCGTGGAATTCTCCAGGCAAGAATACTAGAGAGGTAGCCATTCCCTTCTACAGGGGATCTTTCCAACCCAAGGATCGAACCCGGGTCTCCTGCATCGCAGGCAGATACTTTACCATATGAGCCTGTAGGGAAGCCAATGTAATACGTAATGGCTTGCTAATAATAGGAGATAAAGATAGATATATTACTAGATGATAATGACAAGGAACGAAGGCAGAAATAACCAGTGTCTGGGTTTGCGCTTGTTTGTAACAATATAAAGCAGCTCCGGAAGGACGTGGAAGAAATACGTGCCTGTACAAGGGCTAGGGAAGGTGCAGAACCAGAGTGGAACGGTTTTCACCACACGCGTTATTATAGGTTAGATTGTGTCCCTAAAGATATGCTGAAATGTTAACCGATGAATGGAACCTTCTTTGGAAATAGGGTCTCACACTGAAGACGCAATCACATTAAAACAAAATCATTCTGGATTGGGTGGCCCGAATCCAATGTGACGGTTGACCATACTGGAAGGGAAAGGGCACACACGCGTACATGGAGACAGTCAAGCGAAAACGAAGGCCGACCCCGGGAGGACACGGCTGAGCGGCTGCACGAGCGCTCACTGTCTCCACTTTCCCTACATCTGCACCTGTCTTCACGGAGGCACGTGGCTGGACGGCAGGACGACAAGGACACAGACGGGACCCCCCACCCGGCCTGGTGTCCCAGGACGAGCTCTCCGTGTCACCACGGGCCCGGGGGCATCTGAACGCACCGCCAAGTGTGTGGCCGGTGGCGAACGCTGACCCGAGGTGGCCTCGTCCTGCGTAAACACGGCGCTCGGTTCCCGGAAGAGCCCAGCCTGCCCTGCGAGAATCGCCGTCATGACCCTCCTGCCATCGGCAAGCACGGACTGGCCTTCTCCCCACCGTTGAGGCAGAGAATGAAAGCTGAAGGGACCTTCTCAGAACTGGGGCAAGCTGAGGTTCCCCTGCTGTTCATGCAGAATTAAATGCCTCTGAGCCTGACGGATAACTGGCCCAGCAGTGGACGTTTTGATCCCCTCTAATTCCCTAATGTGTTTCTCAGAATATTTTGGATTTTGGTTTATTTTCTTAAGCCAGTGAAGGACCTCCTTATGTTTCCATTCACTTTAACAACGTTTTTGGTTTTTTTTAATGATTTTTTTCCCCTCCTGGAGCCGCTGCTCTGCGAAGGAGGTGCAGTGAGGCCTTGGGGGGATCCGTGTGCTTGTGGCCCATTTTCTCTGACTTGGAGACAGTTTCGAATGAGACCCACTGCCCGGCCCGGCGTCCGGCGAGCAGGTACAGTGCCGGCACAGGCACTCTGGCTCTGTGGTCACCTGGCGGCACATCCGGGCCTCGGGCTCTGCCGGGGTCTGGGGGCTCACCCCTGCTCTCCACCAGCCGGGCACTCTCCACCTCCACTGGCACAGCTCTGACCCGGGACCCCCGGCACTCAGCAAAGTCATCACCCCAGCTGCCCCCAGGGGTCTGGGCGTCCCCCCTTCCCCGTCACCCAGTGGCCCGAGACGCGGACGCAGGCCTCTCAAGTCTGCATCTTGGTGACCAGGCCCTTCTTCGGGCAGCGCGCCTGAAGGGCCCGCCAGGAAGCTGGCCACGAGGGCCCTGCGTGTGTCCTGGGACCCCCCAACTCCGCGCCGTCTCTGGCTTACGGGGACGCCCGAGTCTCGCTCTAGTCTGGGCCCATCGCTCTTGCCTCAGTGTCACCGAGACCACGGTCGTCTCCATGGTCTGCAGGACAGGCCTCTGACTGCCCCTCCAGCCCTGACGCCGTCGCTGAGGGTGAAGCGCTGTCTCCTGGGCTTTGCCCCACGGTCCCTAGGGAGCCTGGGTCTGTGCCACCCGCCTCGGGGTTGGCTCTGCCTGCTGAGGAGAGCTGCCCTGCACCCTCCCCGGTGCTGTCCTGGGGGAGGCCCCTGCTCTGCCCTGCAGGCTGCGGCCGGCTGGGCACCTTCTGGCCTTACGTGCCGGGTGGAGCTGCTCTGGCAGACCGGGGTCCTGGGCTCTCAGCCTCCCTGGGTCCAGGGCTGGGACAGACTGGGCTCTGCTGCTTCACGGTCGCTTCAGTCATGTCCGACTCTTCACGACACCATGAACTGTGGCCCACCAGGCTCCTCTGTCCATGGGGAGTCTTCAGGCAAGAATACTGGAGTGGGTTGCCATGCCCTTCTCCAGGGGATCTTCCCCACCCAGGGATGGAACTCAGGTCTCCCGCATTGCAGGCAAATTCTTTACCATCTGAACCATCAGGGAAGACTTAATATATAATTAATATAATATTCTTGTATTGATGAATAACATTCTTATATTATTGTGCTAAATATGTCCCAATATTGATAAGGTCCACCTGGGGTCTCGTTGATAAGATGGTTCATGATGTTGACCTCGCAAACAAAGAATAAAACCACAGTGACCCTTGAGACTGACCAAATTGCCCAAATGACGTTCTGTTTTCTCACTGGCGCCTACCTTCCCAAAGCTACGAGACCACCAGATTCCAGACCTCTGCTTCGTGACCACAGGGCTCAGCTACAAGCTAAAAATTAACCACCCCTTCCGAGAACTCTTCACTGGTGGAATATAAGAAAGACCCCGTCAGAAAGGGAGGACACAGGCTCTCCTTAGGGGCCAGTCACCGTCTCGTTTCCTTCTAATATATTTCATTTTCTTGCCTGACTGCCCGGCTTGCTTTTTTGTCTGTACTCGCCGTACAAATACGGAATATCCCACTGGCTTTTCTTAATATGCACTTAATGATTAAGACGTCTTCAGGGTCTTGGGATCAAGGATATGCTGAGTGGGAGGTGGAGAGGCTGCAACTGCCTTCAGCCCTGGCACAGTCAAAAGGAGCTTCAGAAACCATCTCCAGTCTCCATGAAGCTGGGGCCTGGATTCTGGCAGGAAGACATCTGGTTCCTTGCCCTTGGGCTCGGCTTCTGCCAGGCAGGCAGCGAGAACACACTTGTGCACATTTTCAAACGCCCTTGTTGGCTCCGACCTTGGCAGCCCAGGGCTGGGTCACAGCAGCAAATGTCTGGCAAGTTACCAAGTGTGTGTCCTGAGACACTGGTCACTGTAAGGGCCGGAGGCAAATTCTGACCCAATGGGCTCTCGGCGCTGGTGGGAGGGGAGCCGTGTGTGCGTGTGTGTGTGTGTGTAGGGCACTAGATTCTTGCATCTGAGAGGCCTCGCTGTCTGCCTCTGCGAGGAGCCGTGTGTGCGTGTGTGTGTGTGTATGTGTGTGTGTGTGTAGGGCATTAGATTCTTGCTTGAGCTGCTCTAATTTGGGGTGTTTTGCAGGTCTGCTGTCTCAGTGAGACGTTCTTAGGTGGACTGTAAGGCTGGCCTCTGTCCCCCGTGCTCTCTGGCTGAGAGAGGGAGAGAGAGACACCAGAGCGAGCCCCAAACTGGCGTCAGACCAAAAGCAGACGACGGTGCTTCTGGCCACCAGGACTCGACTCTTCAACCTCGGGCTTCGTTCTCCAGGACGAGAGAAAGGCTCCACCTTTAGTTCCACAGGTCTCACCTGTGTCTAACGTAAGCAGAAGCGTTGACTGCTGACCCGGGGACACGGGCCCAGGGTATTTAGAACATCTACACTGGCACACTTTCCCCCAGGGTGACTACAGCACCCATCTGCTTCTGATGTTGGTGCTCGGCCGGGGGACCAGGCAGTGGCCCTGGCCGTGACCGAGTTCTCACTGTGGTGACGCAAACATGACTCCGAATTCTGGCATCTGTAAAGAGAGGCCTGCCCTGGACAACCACTTCTATTTCTTTATTTCTGCGATTAACTGACTCAGCCTACCTGGAAATCTGTATCGATTGCACAGACCAGAATGCAAACAGGCCCACCGGTGTCCCGCAGTAACCCCAATCTGTGTAGCACCGAAAGGAAAACACTGAGGTTAGCTAAGGAGCAAGTGCCACGTTAGAGAGGCTGATCGCCCCGAGCTCTTGGTTTCCTTTTGTTTTGTGGTTGGTTGCCTTTTGGTGGAAGCAATTCTCTCCCTTGAAGGATCCATTTCTTCTGCTGGTCTGGTCAAGGTCAGAATCGTTGGTGTTTACACCCCAGACCCTTCATGCCTCTCTCCCCAACCCCTGGCCCGGTGGCTAAAGATGCTGCCTGAAGACGAGGATCCAGGGTGCTCCTGGTCCCAGGTGGGAGGTAGGAGCGGGTGGGGCTGTGACTAGCTTCAGAGCAGACTCTGCGGAGGAGAATGGGGCAATTCTGCAGCCACGCCTAGATTCCACACAATGGTGCGTTTCAGAGACAGGAAAACAAATGAATAAATCTGGAGAGATAAAATCAGTGCCCTGGAGCTGGCTGAAGCAACAACAGTGTGAGTCGGAACTCTGCCTCTCGGGGAGTCCCGGCCTGGAAACCAGGGTGGGTTGGAGGCTGTGACTTGCCTCTTCTCTCTGCGTGGAGGTGAGACGTGATAAAGGACTGAATGGTTCCCGTTGCTGTCTTCAGTTGCCTTCTGTTGCTTTTTCCTTCCATGCTACCTGGAGTTCAGTTCTGCCTCATGAGAAATAGTGTTGGAAGTAAGAGTCTGAGGTGGGAAAGCCGCATGGCCATCGCCAGGGCTGCGGTTTGGGATCCTTTCTGCCTCTCTCCTCTCTCCACCTTTCTTTTAGTTCCCTGAGATGCTGACTCTAGAAGCTGCCACTTCCCGGTCAGCTGTTCTTCACCTGTGTTTATAAATCGCCCGATGTTGTCCTATCCTTCCTCCGGGGGACACTTGAAACAGCCGCGCTCCTTGTGGGTTCCCTTGCTGCCCCTCCCGGTTGGCAGCCTGGCCTCCCCACTCAGGGCCCACCTCCCATCATTACAGATGACGGGGCCCCAGGCCCCCACCCCCAACACAGGCAGAAGGGGAACTTGCGCGTCTACCGTCTGCTCAGCCAGCACTAGCACGGCAATGTCCTGTGTGTGTGTGCATGTGTGTGCATGTGTGCATGTGTGAGCGTGTGTGACTCAGGAGCAGAACATACTACAAAGACCGCATCGCTTCCCCTTTGGAGAGCTTCCAAGTTAGTGGGGTCGACAGGATGACCACGTGAAACAGCAAACGGGGAAGGGCGGAAACGGGAGGATGAGGAAAGGGCAGCCGCGGCAGCGGCGTTGGTGGGCTGGCGGTTACTCAACGCTGAGCACGCCGAGGGCAGCGTCCAGTCGGGTTCTCTCCGCACCCCTGCAAGTCAGGCACCGTCGTATCTCATTTTATACGCGAGTCAGCGAAGGCCCTGGTAGTGCTACCACTGAGCGCTGCTGAGAATGCCGGCAAACTGGCTCACACGTGCGACTGCTGGGAATATAAAGCAGGCCGGACGCTCTGGAAAGCAATGTGGCAGTTCTTTAGGAGACTGGACGTGCAGCTACCATGCGACCCTGAAATCGCACGCTTGGGCATTTATCCCAGAGGGAAAAATTATATTTACACACAAAAAACTGTACATAAACTTTTTATTTATAATAACCCCCAAAGTAGTTGGACACAACTGAGTGACTAAGCGCGCACACACACACACCCCAAACTGGACACAACTTCCAGGTCCTTGAACGGCACAAACACACCACGAAATTATTGTTGTTTAGTCACCAAATTGTGTCCAACTTTTTTCAACTCCAAGGACTGCAGCATGTCAGGCTCTTCTGACCTCCATTGTCTCTGGGAGTTTTCTCTAATTCATGCCCATTGAGTTGGTGGTGCCATTCAGCCATCTCATCCCCTGCTGCCCCCTTCTCCTTCTGCCCTCAGCTTCAGCATCAGTCCTTCCAATGAAATCCAGGGTTGATTTCCTTTAGGATGGACTGGTTGGATCTTCTTGCTGTCCAAGGGACTCTCAAGAGTCTTCTCCAACACCACAGTTCAAAAGCATCAATTCTTCAGCACTCAGCCTTCTTTATGGTCCAACTCTCACACCCATACATGACCACTGGAAAAATCATAGCTTTGACTAGACGGACCTTTGTCGGCAAAGTAATGTCTCTGCTTTTTAATACTCTGTCTAGGTTTGTCACAGCTTCCTTTCTAAGGAGAAAGCGTCTTTTAATTTCATGGCTGTAGTTACCATCCACAGTGATTTTGGAGCCCAGGAAAAGTAAAATTTGTCACAGCTTCCACTTTTCCCAGGGTCTCCTGCATTGTAGGCAGATTCTTTACCGTCTGAGCCACCAAGGAACCCCGCCAAAGATGATACACAGATGGAAAGTAAGCATACAACAACATGCTCAGAACCTCTTGTCGTTAGGGAAACGCAAATTAAAACAGCAATGACATACCATTTTGTACTACAAGGATGACTAAAATCCAAAATTAACCGTAGTGATTGCTGGTGAGGACGCAGAGGAAAACAAACTCTCGGGCGTTGCCGGCAGGCGTGGTCTAACCTGTCCGCAAGACAGTTTGGTAGTTTCTTACAACACTGAAAGCAGAGGAAAGTAGAGCAACTTTGCAGGAGAGAAACCTGGAGCCAGCATCATAGTGATGGGCCATGCTGATGGCGTGTGCCCTGCACACGGTGTGCAAGAAAGGCACGTTCCTCCTGTCTTCCTCCCAGGTACCCGGTCTAATCAAGAGAAAAATGCCAGACAGATTCCAGTCCAAAGGACCGTCTTGAAAATACAAAGGGAGCACCTGGCCAGTACGCCTCGGAACAGAGAGTCGCCCGAGACGAGAAGTGAAACGCTGTCACCGTCAGGAAGAGCTGCGGAGACTTTACGCCTCAGTGTGAGGTGCTATCTGGATGGGATCCTGGAACAGAAAGGAGACATTAAGTAAAAACTCAGGAAATCCAAGTAACTACAGACTCCGATGAATAATGCTGCATCAGTGTCAGCTTCTTAATTGTGACAAATGTACCACAGTAATGTGAACTCAACATCAGGAAACTGGAAGCGGATTTATGGGCGCTCTCTGCACCATCCTCAGAAGTTTCTGTATACCACGTCTATTCCATAATAAAAATGTATTCAAAATTTAAAAAAAATGAATAAGCTATCATTTTCTGAAAAGGCAAAAAATTATACTAAAGCTGAACCAATAAAAGATAGCTTTAAATGACAGAAAATTATAAAGCTAATCCTGAAGACATCTTTTTATGCAATTAAATTATCTATCTATCTATGTATCTTTTAACTTCTAATTTGAACTTGACCCCAAGTTCAGGGACTATGGACACAAAAGTAAGAAAGAAATGATCCCTGCCCACAAGAACTGCAGATCTCCTTGACCTTGGGCCTGAATGTCTACAACTCTGGTTGTCCAGGTGGGGTTAAAATGGTGCTTGCCCTTCTTCTTTGCAAGGCCAGGGGCACACAGCATTCTGAGCCTGCCATTCTTTGGAATTTTTGTTTTTAAAATATTGGTTGGAATTCCAAAATCTTTGAACCTATGTGGTGAGACAGCAGAAACCTTAGTGGTGTCAAATCACACTGGTGTTGGCCTTCAACTCTTGAGGAACTTCCTGAGGCACAGAAGGATCAGCGGTAAAGAATCTGCCTGCCGATGCAGGAGATGGGGGTTCGGTCCTGGGTCGGGAAGATCCCCTGAAGAAGGAAATGGAAAACTACTCCAGTATTCTCGTCTGGACAATCCCATGGGCAGAAGCGCCTAGTGAGCTACAGTCCATGGGGTTGCAAAGAGTCGGGCACGATCGAGCACTGGGCAGCCGCTGCCAAGTGCTTTTTGCTGACCTGGTGTCATGTTTACATTTCTCTCAGGGTTCTGTTATTTCCTACGTCATTAGGAAGCTCCAGATTCAGGGTAGCAAGCCTGGTCCATGCCTATCATGTTTTCCCATTATGTAGTAGAAGGTTTAAAATCCCCTCCTGGGTCAGAGCTCCTCAGGGGAAGGCTTCGGTTTATCGGTCACTGGAGTCAGAGTTTGTTTGAAAGCCCTCTAGTGTTTCACAATGGGAAGGGAACAAAAGTTCTTGGAGTCTGTGTGGCATCTCTGCCACCTCTGGGCTCAGGGATGCTACATGGTGGCTTGAAATGGGCCAGGTGGGAGACATACACCACGGAAACCAGCAAATCCTACCAACCGGGTCTCTACCAGCCGCGGGCACCCCTGAGGACAGCTTCACGCCAGGGCCAAGGAGCCACAGCCTGCTGCATCCAGGAGAAGGCTGCCAGGCGTTGCCCAGCCGTGCTCCCCATATTCTAGCTGGATGAACTTTGGGGGGAAGGATACAGGACCTGTCGTTTACTTGCATAAAACGCTTTTCTTTGCTCTTGGGAGAGAGACCTTAACACGACCTTTGAGGCCCTGAACGGTTTGGCCCCGTCCATCAGTCTCACCGGATCTTGTCTGGGGTGGGGAGCTGCCCGCATCTCCCAGCGAGGCTGGCCTCCTCCCCAATCCTCAAAGCTCCGGCTTCCAGCTGCAGTGGGGTCTACGCACCACACCCCCTTTCAGGGACGGTCCTTGTTTTGCCCAGAAAGTGCCCATCCTCGGGGCTCCCCAGGTTAACCCCACTCGCGTGGAAATGCCCTTCCTCCCCCTGTTTCTTCAGCTGCTCTTGGTCAACGCAAAGACGTCACCCTTTAGCCCCTCGCCTTTGCCCATTTCCTTGCCCAGACCTCCATCATGGAGTCAACTCCTCCGTTAGCTCAGAGGACAGGGCAGGCTGTGGATTTAACTGCAGACTCCCCCTTGTCACTGTCTGATTCGTGTCTGTCCCTTCCACACAGCAGGCAGCTGTGTGCCACGCCCCTCATTCCCAGTCCAGAGCCCAGCAGCCAACAGGTGCCCAAATAATTATTGATTAAATCAATGAATGAAAGAACTCCCCCCCAGGGATCTTTCCACATTGTGACAACACCCCGCAGATTGGAATACAGCCCTGCTTAACGGTGGGAGTGGGGAGAACAGAGAAGATGGCTCTCGTCGGGTAAAAGAGCAGAGAAACAGAGCTTCAGATTTTTTTAAAGGTCTGCAAGAGGGTCAGGCATGTGTCAAAAACAGATTCCTGGCCTCTTTACAAGTTTGTGCCTATAGCAAGCCCCGATCATGACAGGAGCGGCCCGCACAGTTCAGGATGTCATCAATTGGCCGCTGCATCTTGACACCCACTCATATGCTTTCCTTTGGGGCAGGCTGCACTCCTATTTGAGGCTTATTGTGTAAAGTTTGATCCACCACAGTATAATTGAAGTAGAAAAGCATCTCATTATAGAACCGCAAGCCCGTACGGAAGCGCATCCTCCTTTACGCAGAGGGGTGAGAGAGCAAGGGTCCCATCAAACCGCTCGGGGCCCCGGCCGCGTGTCCACACCCCCAGAGACCCAGGCAGGCCTTTGGACAGGGTGGCCCCGTGCACGTGATCTGCGCACTGACAACTGACTAAGTGGCGTGGAGATGGGAGCAGGGCGCCCTCTCTGTTTGGGGCTCCTGTCTTCACTCACCTCCCAAGCCCCCCGATTAGGCAATGCTCATGGGCAGGAAGTGCTTTGGCTTTAAGGAGTTGGTTAAAAATCAAAAGGCTCATTTTGCTCACTGCAAGGAAATGCGTGCCCCCCGCCCCTCCCTGACCCCAGCAATCTCATCGCTCTGCCGGAGTCAGGAGGGGGATGCCAACTGGCAGGCCCGGGGCTGCGTGTTTAACTCACGGGGGAGCGAAGCAAGGAAAACATTTTTGTAAGGCTCTTTGAAAGTTATTTGCTAGGGAAACAATTAAAAAAATGTGTGGCCGTTTTCTTGCCATTGAAGAAATGCTACACGCAGTTTCCAGCTCCGGCCAGCCAGTTCTCTCCTGCAGGATTTATGCGGCCGGTGCTGCCAGGCAGACAGAAATCCACCCAGGAACATGTTTCATGGTAAGAGAACTTTCATAAGAATAATGCCCGAAATACCCAGACAGTTGTATAGCGCGCTGGTCCTGGAGCCCCACTTTCTCCTAGGAGCTTGGATGATAAACACGCCCATGATCATCCCACCAGGAGCCTCCTGGTGACTGCTGTCGGGCCGGCCCTGGCTGGGCCCTCAATCTTCCAGACTTAGCTGGGAATCTGCGTCTCCACAAGCACACACGTGTCACACCTCTCGGTGGATCCTTAGGTTTCTAGGCCGAACCCCCCCCAACTCCTCGCTTGGTGAATCTGAAGTTTATGAACAATCCCGTCTCTACCTCCCGACAGGCCACAGTGCATGTTCAGCCTTAAAGAGCTGTGTGGGGGCTTCATTCTGCCAGTTCCCACAAACTCAGACTGGGGGTCCGTGCGGACATCAGTGTTCCGACGCGCGGCTGTCTCTGCCTTTTCCTCTTGGCCTTCTTCCGTTTCAGGAGCCAGCCTGGGGCTCGCAGGGCACACAAATCGGGGTCACGGACAGGCCGTCTGCGGCTCGCCGTGGGGCCCAGGAGGCGGGCGCCAGGCTATGTCTGTACTCCATGTTGGTTCACGCGGGGCCCGCACTGGCTCAGGGCTGGCATTCCTGCGCCACTCGTGCCTCCTTTACCCGCGGCATCCAGGACCACCAGCCCATCACAATCTCGGAGACCAGACACAGCCTCGGAGTCTTTCTCAACAACAACCCCCAGCCCAGAAAATGAGCCTGGCGTTGAAAACGACCCGCCACCCATGGTCTGTACATTTAGACTCTTCCCCAAAATTATTTTTGGTCGTATGAGGGGCACACGGACCCTTAGTTCCCCAGCCAGGGACTGACCACACGCCCTGTGCATTGGGAGTGCAGAGTCTTAGCTGCTGAACCGCCAGACAAGTCCCTACATTTAGACTCTTAAACAAAGTAAACTCCTCCCTAAGTTAACTGGCATTTGAGGGGAAGAACTTTGTGTGAGCCATTATTTAAAACAAACACAGTCACTCACTCTGGTGCATCCCCACCACGTCTGTGTGTTCCCACCATACTGAATTGGCGTTGTTACTGTCACTGATACCATCTTGTCAAAGTGTCTGCCTTTTCTGCCAGGCAAGTCCCTTGAATCCGGGGCACCAGGCTCCCTTGCTCACTCCTAGGGCAATGGAATGTTATTGATGCTGAATAGACGCGCTCACTCGTTGACTTGAACTGAGAGCCTTTAGGTGATTTATCCAACCACAGCCCGGTGTTTCTGGATGGGAAGGGCCTAAACGCCCCTGGGGAGCTGGGAAGCGCTTGTGTCCAAGGAGACTGAGATCTCCCGGGAGGCTGACTGCAGGGCGGGGCCGGGCTTGCAAGCACTTCCTCTGCAGTCACAACTGAGAGCCGGCGTCTCAAAGTGCAATTGCTAATTCAAGGTTGAGCCAAACCCGGGGAATGCTCTGGTCAGCAAAACTGGACCCAAAACCGTCTCCTGAGAACAAGCCGTCTCACAAGATTTCCGTTACCTGCTGCTTTCCGCCGACTGAAAATACCCCGGGCCGCCTTTCCAGCGGTGGTTTTGGCACCTCTTCCCCCAGATGGAGCCACAAGGGCAGGAGTGCACGGAACTCAAATGTCCTGGGAGGAGAGTTGATTAAATGTTTTCAAACCTCAAAAAAGGGGGGAAAATGAGAAAATCAGTTCAGGTAGAGTTCACGTTTGGGGGTCAAGCTCCAGGGACCCCTGGGGCTCTTTTGTAAGGAGGCCATTAACTTACTCCTTGAAATCGCACCCTGGAGAGCTCGGGGGCAGCGGTCAGCTCACAGCCCTGCCCTCCGTTGTTCTGTGTGGTCTGCGTGTCACAGCGTGACCCAGAACCACGCCGCGCTCTGTCGCAAGGGGAGAACGTGCGGCGAGGCGCAGAGCTGGCCGCCTCCACCCAGAGGCCGAGGCCAACCCTCTGCTCCGCTCCGCTCTGCTTTCCTCTTGAAATCAGAGCTTCAGCCTGCTGACCCTGGCACGGATCTGTCTTTCCTGTGGAGATAGGATCGTTTCAAGCTGCTTTTCCACATGAAAACCTTGAGAGGCCCTTGGTGACACCACTGCCACCCGCCCGAGATGCTGACGGATGAAGCTGGAGAAAGCAATCCAGCGTGTGTTTAAAACCAAGACATTCCAAGGCTTTTACCTCGTTTCGAGCCCTTCCCCCTGTTGTCCAGTGCGGCTGGCTTCCGCGGATGGATGGTGTTTTTCTGAACAGGAAATCAGGCTTCATTTTCCCGAGTCTCAGAATAACTCATGGAGCAGAGTCCAGGGACGAGTGAAGTTCCATCCCCTCCAGAGATTCCCTCCACCCCTTTGTGGTATGTCTGCAAAGGGACTATGGATTTTGATGACTTCTTAGAGAAGAAGGCCACCAGTTTCACCACTGAAGATGATAACGTGGAGACGACTGAAGAAGACCAGGAAGGACCCATGAAGAAGCTGCCTGAACCTCTGGAATAGGGCAGGCACGCTTTTCCTGTAAAGCACGAGAAGGCAAATATTTTCAGCTTGGCAGTCACTGTCACAGCTACTCTGCCCTTCAGAAAGCAGCCCTGGATAACAGGTGAAAGGCTGTATGTCCGTGTGCACAGGTATGTGTACCAATAAAATTTTATAGGTAAACAGGCTGTGGGCTGAATTCATCACACCAGCCAGTTTGTTGATCCAAAGAAGAAGTTGGATCTGTTTGGAGGATCCACCTTCTCTTGTTCATCTTACTTGTGGTGTTTAAGAAGAAGTCACCATGATGACAGACCACAGGTCCCAAGGGGTGCCCAGGCATCCCTGGGCAGAGGAGCACCCTCCTTCCAGGCGCATCCTCGGCAGGTGTGCCCGCTGGACCACGTGTCCCACAACCGACCGGGCCCTCCTCACCCACCTCGACGACATGAGGGCTGTTTGTGAACCTTGACCTCCAAAACAAGGGGCCACGGCCTAAACATCTCTCTTCAGAAGCCTTGCCACCCGATCAGCAGCCTCAGGGGGGCTTTTAATTCTAATGGCTCAGATATGACATGCACCCTCTGCAGATGCAAAGTTGCCCTCCCCCAGCACGGTTCAGTTGGCTACAGAACCCCATCGGTGTGTGCGCTCAGTCGTGTCCAACTATTTGTGACCCCACGGACTGCAGCCCACCAGGCTCATCTGTCTATGGGCTCTCCCAGACAAGAATACTGGAGTGGGTTTCCTACTCTAGGGGATCCTCCTCACCCAGGGATCGAACCCAAGTCTCCCACACTGCAGGGGGATTCTTTACCACTGAGCCACCTGGGAAGCCCCAGAGAACCCTGTTTCATGTCCAGGACTACCCAGTCCTGCCCCAGCATCCCCACCAGGAGGTCAACAAGAGGTCACCGCCCTGTTCTCCCTGGTTCAGGCACATGCAGATGTCCTCTGGATGTGTTGGCCCCTCTTGTTAGACTAAGGCCGGCTTCTTGGGCCAAACAGGTGAAACTGATTTATGCCAGGCTCTCAGTGCCGGGGGCTGCCCAGGCAGAAGGGGCTTTGTGTGAGAAGACCGGGATCCTTCTGGTTTGAGATTTGTGAGAAATTCAATTTGAGAGTGCACCCTTTTCACCTCTGAGGCGAGCCTGAGGCCACCTGAATCAAAACCAGATGGACTCTCAGGCCTAAAGACAACAAAAGGCGGTGGGAGAGCCCGGCGGCGGAGGACCACCAGGGTGCGGCTGCGAGCACAGCCGGCTGGTTTCCAGCGCTCAGCGGGGACGCTCCCAGATCTGACTGGGGCCCTTTGTCCGCCGGCCACGCCCAAGGCATCGCGTTGTCCTGGGCCGGTTACTGGAGCCCCCGCCCTCGGCCCCTCCTCTGCCGTGCGCCCCTCGCAGGGCTGGTTGGTTTCCGCTCGGCCAGCAGGTGCCCTCCGAGCGCTGCGATCCGCCCCGGCAGGGATGTCTGGGGTGACCCGAAGTCTTGGGTGGCCGCCTTCACGCTCTCGCTTTCCCGTCAGCTGATACATCTGCCACCCACGTGCTGGAAGGTTCCGGCAAGCTCCGAGATTCCTGCAGGAGGGAGGCTGACCTCCTGCGCCCCCGGCCCCCACCAGCTCTCCGGAGGAGCCGGGGCACCCTGGAAACCTCGGGCTCTGCCTCTCCATAAACAGTGCGGGGAGGAGCGGGCGTTTACACATGTGGCCTGTGAAACACGAGCCTCCGACTGATAACTGCAATCGGCCGTAAACAAACGCTGGCTCACCGTCCCAGAGCTTCTTCTAAATCGACTTTGGAAAAAGGAGAGGACTCAGCGGGTTATGTTTCGGAGATCACAGAGCCATCAGCAGAGAGGCCCTCTTTCCCGTGCCCTCCTTCTGAGCTCCGGGGCGTTGTGCCGGGGCCCAGCGGACCCCTGACCCGCCCCGGCAGCTGTCGGGCTGTGTCTCCACTGTCACCAGGGCCCCTGAGCTGGGCCGGGCTTGGTGTCCGGCTCTCTCCATTCAGATTACGGAAGGGTGTCTCCCCTCTCCCCGTGCGGTGGACACGTCTATTCTCTTCCCGACCCCCGTCCCAGCCCTGATGTCAGCACGAACCCCGCGGGCTGTGGGCGCGTCCAGGCCTCGCTCTGTGGGTGCAGGTGCGGGCCCCTCCGCGGGCCCTTCCGGACGCCCTGCCCCTTTCACGGCCTCCCCCTCGGTCCTCCGTCGCGCCTCAGACCAGCGGTGGGCGGGGCCTGTGCGGATGGTGTCGAGGGTGGAGCCAGAGCACTTCGAGGTCACTTTCGCCCAAGAGCGGCTGTACTTAAGATCAAGGCAGAGGGCATGTGGCGTGGCCGGCAGGAAGGGATGGGCTGGTCCCGAAGGGAACCTGTAACGCTCTTGTCAATACTCGGGGAAAACTGAAGAACACGGAGCGCAGGAGCAGAGCACACAGGTCGGAAGCTTTCCTCCTGGGGCCTGGACTTCCACCCCACGGTGACCCCGCTGTGTCTCCACCTGGAGGTCCTCCGGATGGACGGCTCAGCGTGGGTGGGTCCTCATGGGCTGTTTGTGGTGGGAAGGGACCAGGTGAAGAGGAGGCTGGATTCCATGAGTCTCAGAGCTGATTCAGACCATCTGACTGGGGAACCAGGGCAGACCTACTGAGTGTGTGTGTAAATATCCTCCAGACCATATGTACATACATACATATACATGCATACCCACACGTATGTGAATATATGTGGTTTGGGGGCTATTTAGTTCTTTTTCTTGTGTGTATATACAAAATGACCTTTTCCGAAGGCTCAGCAGGTCCAGAATCTGCCTGCAATGCAGGAGACACAGGAGATGCAGATTCGATCCCTGGGTCAGGAAGATCCTCAGGAGAAGGAAGTGGCAACCCACTCCAATATTTTTGCCTGGGAAAGTCCATGGACAGAGGAGCCTGGTTGGCTATGGTCCAAAGGATTGCAAAGAGCTGGACACGACTGAGCAACTGAGCACACATCCATCACAGTGTGTGCGTATTACAGCGTGCATATGTGTGCGCGTGCGTGTTTTGTTTGAGGAAGCTCTCCTGATTGACCACAGTGTGCACGTTCCCCTGTTTGTGAGAAGGAGGCAGTAGCAGAACTGGGAACCACCCGGCCTGAGCCACAGAGGGCACCAGAGATCCTACAGCAGACAACAAGGACAAAGAGATCACTCGGAGCGGCTGTATTTTACTTTTGAAAGAAAGAAAAGCCAGGGATGGAAGGAGAGAGGAAGAACCCGCTTCTGAAAATGTATACCAAGACGTACCTGGGAAGCTACAAGCTTAGTGAGATGCAGCTGCAGCGCTGGGGGCAGTCGCCGAACAGAAAGCCTCTGCAGTCCCTACTGTCAGCCTGCAGGCTACGAGGGAGTCAGACTCACCAGGACCCAGCAGGGAAGCGGTCTGTCCCTCGAGGCCAAAGTGATGGGGGCAGGAGAGGTGGGCCTGGACTTGATAGCCAAGGAGCCGAATTTGTCCTGACATTATTCGGGGCTTCCCTGGTGGCTCAGCTGGTAAAGAATCTGCCTGTAATGCACCAGACCCAGGTTTGATCCTTGGGTTGGGAAGATCCCCTGGAGAAGGGAGCGGCTACCCACTCCAGTATTCTTGCCTGGAGAATCCCACGGATCCAGGAGCTTGGTGGCCCACAGTACATTGGGTTGCAGAGAGTTGGACACGCCTGAGCGGTTAACACTATCAGGGGCTTGCACATCAGGTGGCCCTGGGAGAGGCGACATCTGTCAGGGAGGTTCCGTGTTCATTTGCTGAAATCTGCACTTCCTGAGCCGGCAGCAGCCAGACGTATTCTGCGGTGGTGGAGTCAGGTCGACCGGCCACTTGCAGACCTCGGTTGGGTTTTCATCACCTCATCACGAAGCATTTACATCGTACTCTACTTTCTCTGTGTATTTCAGATTGTATTAATTTTCTCCAGGGTTTACTATTTTTAAAGATTTTGCTGGGGAGAATTGCAGAGTGGGCTAGCACACTGTCCCCATTCTGAAGAACAACCCATAACATATGTTTGCTTCTTTGCTGCAGATGATGAAACTGGGGTCCAGGGGAATCAAGCTTTCAGGAGCGTCCCGTAGATTGTTTTCTGAGGTGGACTTTGGAAACTCTGGTCCCTGGTTGTACCTTGGCTTTGTTTTCACCACAGGACCCCTCCCTCCTAGACTTCCCAGGCCCGGCAGCCCGGGGTCTTTTTCCTTCTGTAACGGGCTTATTTCACGCTGTTGCCAATACAGAGCGCCACTGCACTTTCTGAACGGCTTTGACCTTTGAAATGTCACCGAGCAGAAGGGAAATTCTCATCTTGCTATCATCCCAGAGTCTGAACAAACAGCAGGTAATGAATAGTAGAGATTCTGTCAGCTTTCATTTTTAAACCTTTTTAGCTGTTGTCTCTTTCCGTGACGTTATTATTGTCCCTGACAATAATATTGATATGTCCGTGACATATTATTGATATGTGGATACAAACCACCACAAATCCTTTCTGAAAATAGGAGGTAGGCGTGTGTGTGTGTTCAGTGCTCAGACTAAAACTCACTTTTCTTCCTAATTTCTCTGTGAGCCGTGGGGGGCTAGTCACCTTTGTGTTCTGCAGCATGAAATGGAAACCAAGACTGAGTAATCAGTTAACACATCCACGAAGGGTCTTAGGGAATCTGAGTGGCCGTGGCGGGCAAGATGCAAGGATGGCATCTAGTTACCACTGAACCAGGCAGTACCTTTTGGTCGACTCGGTGAACCTAAAGCTTCAATATTTTCACCAGCAAAACTGAAGTGACATCCAGTGTGCCCAGGGTTCTGTATTCATGACTCTGGAACGGGATCACGGATGGAAAATGTTTTGTAAATGGCAAATAAGTACACAGTTGTGTATGATTATATCTTATTCTATATGAACACCTGCTTGTGTTTTATATCATATACACACATCCACACATACGTAATGCATTATTACTAAAATCTATTGAAGTAATTTTATTTCAAAAGGGTGGATACATTTTCTAGACTGGGCAAAAGCAAGCTTCTGCTCTGTATCCCTTGACATGGGATAACTGACTTTCACAATAAACTAATAACAAGATTCTCATTTAAGTAAGGACTGTTGATGAAAACAGACCTCAAATACCTCCAACAAAAGGTCGTTGTAAGGAGAGGCGTACTTTATTAACTCGAATTGACTTCGGATTAACACTAGTCCTTCACAGACGTGGTATGAGATCACACTGCTGGAAAATATATCAGTTTCCCTTTCAAGGAATAATGTATGTTCCTCTCCCCTCCCCCCAACCCCTACGCCCGCCTTTTCCCTTAGCTAATGGAGTAAATATTGGAGAACTTCTCCTTTAAGACACTCTTCGAGAGAAACTCAGCAACCTGGCGGGCATGAGTGGAGGTCCCCATGTCCCCACGAGGCCTGGCCTGGTGGGCGCATTCCCTCAAAGTGGGCTGGGGTCTGGCAGCCTGTGTTTTAATAAGACCGCAGGCGATGGCGATGCTGCCGGTCCATGGACCACACTCTTAGTAGCTAGGGTCTCCACATTTATCCCAGAGGAACAAGGAGCACTGAAGGAAAAGTCTGAGCTAGTCAAAATAAGGCAAACACTTACTGCAAGATAACAGGCTTCAGGAAGTGCCCTGAGGTTGGGGCCTTGGGACATTGTCCCTGGAGGCGATGTGCACCAGACTCTCTGTATACCCAGGGCCTCGGGTGGAGCAGCGGGCTTGGCCATCCAGCCCCTCAGCCCCCACCCTGCCCCGGCCCCTACCTGTAGGTGGGTGTAGAAGCAGCCTGTTTTTAGACACAGGCCAAGGGAGACGACAAGTGTGGAAATGCTTTGCAGGGTAAGTATAAACATCAGGAGGTATTTTTTTTATTATCAAGATTTTGCACAATGTGCTGGGTACCGGAAAAGGAGAAGAGGGCAGCAGAGGATGAGACGTTTGGATAGCATCTCTGACTTTCCCGACGTGAGTTTGAGGAAACTGTGGGAGATACAGAGGAGCCTGGCGTGCTGCAGTCCGTGGGGTCGCAAAGAGTCGGGCACAACTTAGCGACTGAAGAACAACAACTGGGTACCTAGGCACAGCCTTGGGGGTGTGGAAGCGGAAAGGAGCTCAGCTCCTGTTCCAGAAAGCTCTGGAGGGTGCTGGAGATTGTTCCCACACGTTCGTTGAGTGGAAGTCTCGGACCTGAGTGGGGACAGAGGTTCTGCTGACGCTCTCTCTTTGCATCACCTCATTTTTCCCTGCTCTTGGTCTCCGCCTGAAGCATCCCCCAGCCCACACCCCTGCCTTGTCCCTTCAAGAGGGGGTTTGCCAAAGCGGCTGGAGTGAGCTGTTTGACTTCCACACACTCATGCTCTCTGCCGACCTCCAGCCAACCTCACCCAGAAGCTCTCATTTGCTACCATCTTGAAACACATGTATTTGCAAATTAGCGCGTCTCAACCTTCAGCCTCAAAAATATACAACAGGCTGCCTCCCCGCAATGTTACATTTTCCACCTGCCTACCTCTCTATCCCACTATCCTTCCGTCCATCATCCGTCTGTGGACACGCGTGTGTGTGTGTATCTCCATCTCTGCATCTTTCCTGAAGCCGCACTTTCTCAGCCTGTTGCTGTATGTGATTCGTGATGTTATTACATTCTATGTGTACATTCGCGTATATGTGCGCTGTGGGCCAACCTTGGACAACTTGCGGCAGTGCCTCTTCACTTACTGGTGTTTGCGGACCCAGCCAGGCTCTTGTTGATCTACTATCAATTCAAGCAATGTTTGCTTAGGAGTGAGAACTGCTTGGTTTTTGTTTGTTTGAGTCTCTCATGGGAACTAATCAGAGGACAGAATGACTCTGCCCTTGATGGCTCCTGGGTCATGTGCATTCCAGCTTGATCTGACGGTATATCTGGGGAACCGGTGAGCCATAACTGGCCTTCCAAGTCCAGCTGTGATCAGAAGACTTTCAACTAGAATCAAAGCAGATGGGAAATTCCAGATCCCATACTTGATGGCAGTTGACCCGGAGAGGTGCGCACTTCTGGGACCCTGCTCCTTGTTTAACATTCGTTCAACGGCCGTGACTGACGCCTGCCCTGGGCAAGGACTTTGGCTACGGGGAGAGTTAGACACGGAATTGCCTCTGACGTGCTCACAACTGTGTGTGTGCGTCCAAATGGACAGTCTGTCCCAGCGTATGCACACGCCTGGGCGCAGTCGTCCCTGTGTGAACAAGGAGAGTAGCTGGGGGAGGACAGATAAACAGCCTTCTTCAAGATCAGTACGTCAGAGAGCAGCAGAGGCGAGCAGGGCACGCTGGGGCTGAGACGGTAGCCTGGGGTGCAGGCAGGGGCGGGGAGTCCAGGTGGGGAGCCAGCAGAGGCCAGGTCCCGCCCCCAGGTCCCAGCGTGGGGCAGAAGCAACACTCCACTGCTGCCCCCAGCCACACTCACCTTCTGCTAGAAGCGGAGCCCCTGGAATATCCCTCTGGGTTTGTCCCCTGGAAAACCATTCCACGTGGTCTCCACCCTCTCGCTTCACACGCCACGGCCATCGTGCAGGACACACACAGAGCCGACTGTGGTCACGCAGGAGAGGAAGAGGGAGGTGGCCTCTCTCTCCCCTGGAGCCACAGCGCTTGGTGAGCGAGGACGGTCCCTGCTTCCCACGTGGAGAGCGATGGCGCGCAGGGAGGCGCAGTGACAAGCATCTGATAAATGCCCCACTCCTCGCACGTTAATGCAAAGGCACGAAGGCCTGCTTTCTGCGCCAGCGGCTTCAATTCCAGACTCAGGCAAGCTAATGCAAAAGGTCTGATGGGCCTGCCTGGATGGATATCCAAATAAGCAATTTCTTACAAACGTGGAACCCAGTGATGGAGGGGACCCACAAGGCGAGGAAAGGAGCCTGAGATAGCATCAGAGATGACTTAATACAAGGGGAGCCGGCAGAGGTGATCGGCACCCCAGCTTTTGCTAAATTTAACATGACTAGCCAAGTAAGAGAAGTCATTATTGAGAAGACGTGGAAGTCCAGCCAAGAGGTTGGGTGATGGAAAATTAACTGTAGTTGAGACATAAAATTTTACAATGTAGGGATTGTAGAATGATTGGACAGCTTTCATATTTTAAGAATGCAGTTCAATAGACCATCTCTTAGCATTATCCCGAAAGCTTACACTTTTGATTAAAACCATAAAATCCATCTCAGAGATCCAGGAAAGAGTGTGCATACATTAAACCCAAACATTCTACCACCTGAACAACCAGTAGTCTCCGTTTTCCTTCTATCTGTAATTTCATTAAAAGGGTCATGGCCGAGATACAAGTCTTTATATGTGAACTCTCTGTAGAAAAGAAGTCAGAGATTTTAAAAGATTATTTAAGAATTTACACATAGGATCATTTTCCGAGGATACAAGGTCAGATCCACGCTTAGGCACGGAGCTCGGGAAAATGACCCATGCGCCGTCCTGGGTGTCGCCTGCCTGGAGGGGCTGGAGGCTGACTGAGGACAAGCCTTGCACAGTCCAGGGAGACAGTCCTGTGACATCGTGAGCTGACGGGAGGAGCGTGGGGACAGAGGAAGGGATAGGCGCTGGAGGCAGGCGACTCGAGGCCTGGCTGAGCTCCTCTCCAGATGTTCCCGTGTGTTTCCACCTTGTCTGCTTCACTCACATCCACACTCCTAACTCCGCCAGGATCGCAAGTGCTCGTGTAATTGCTTGGGGCTGGATGATGAGAGACCTCTGAGGTTTGGAATTACTTGTGCCAAGATCTGTCACACCAGAGAGCATTGTGTACTGCGAACAAGAAACCCAGAGGAATAAAAAAATAGACACAGTTATGAGGTGCGTAGCACATCCAAATTTCCATGATATGCTAAATAATAAAAATGTTTCTCAAGAAACATCTACCCTAACAGAAAGGAATCAATCAGCTGAGCTCAATTCTTGAGCATTTACTGAGATCCACTTATACTTGAGGTACTGTGAAAACGGATGAAAGTGAAGAGTGAGCCACGTACGGTCACACTGGTGACAATTACATCTTCAATAAATCTAAGAAGACAGCAAACATCATTTGATTACCCACTGTGAGCCAGGCGCTGTACTAGACTCTGAGGCTATTAAGTTGGTTAAACACAAAATTCTTATCCTTAGTAACTCATAGGCTGTTTGGTCTATTTTTATTTGCTGATTTTATAAAAAACCAAATTCTTATAGTCCAAAGTCTTCATTCAGTAGAGGAATAAAACTGAAAGATGCTTAAACTTGAGCCCGATGTCTTGGTTCCTCTACTGAGGTCTCAAAGAGTCAGACATAACTAAGCAACTAAACAACACAACAAATAAGAATACACTGACTCGAAGTGTTTTCCTACATTTCAGAAGAGCCTGGCAAGTCTGACATCTGCCCACAGATCTTGTGCTGTTGCTAAACCTGAGGGAGAGACAGGAAAAACTCAACTCATGCCAAGTATCATGGTCATCACTACTTTTGCTATTGAAAACCCTATACTGGAAAAAAAAATTGATAATTTTTCAGTAAGGCCAGAATATAAGACATCTAAAGCTGAAACTCCAGTACTTTGGCCACCTCATGCGAAGAGTTGACTCACTAGAAAAGACTCTGATGCTGGGAGGGATTGGGGGCAGGAGGAGAAGGGGACGACAGAGGATGAGATGGCTGGATGGCATCACTGACTCGATGGATGTGAGTCTGGGTAAACTCTGGGAGTTGGTGATGGACAGGGAGGCCTGGTGTGCTATGATTCATGGGGTCGCAAGGAGTCGGACACGACTGAGCAACTGAACTGAACTGAACTGAACTGTTGTTTATCTCCATGAGTACTTCTGTACCAAATCAAGTAATCAATAATAGTTTAAATTAATGATCTTGCAACCCCACTCCTTGACATATATCCAGAGGAAACCATAATTCAAAAACATGCATGTATCCTGATGTTCACTGCACCAGTATTCACAATAGCCAAGACATGAGAGCAGTCTAGATGTCCATCGACAGATGAATGGGTAGAAGAGGCGTGGTAGACATGCAGTGGAATACGCCTTGGCCGTAAAAATGAAATACTGCCATTTGTAACAACAGGGACGGACCTGGAGATAAACACGCTCAGTGAACCAAGTCACACAACAGAAAGACAAGTATCACGTGGTATCGCTTCTATGTGGAATCTAAAAAAGTGATACAAATGAACTTATTTACAAAGTAAATAAAGAAGTAGACCCACAGGCATAGAAAAAACTTACAGTTACCAAAGAGGAAAGTTGGGTGGGGAGGGATAAATTAGGAGATTGGGATGAGCAGATACACACTATTATGTATGGAATAGACACATAATAAGGACCTGAGGCACAGCACAGGGACTCTACCCCACGTTCTGTAATAACCTATTAGGGAAAAAAAATCTGAAAAATAATAGACATATGTGTAATGTATGACTGAATTAGTTTGTTGTAAACCTTAAACTAACAGAATATTGTAAATCAACTATACTTCAATGAGATAGTGGCATATTACATATATGCATATGTATTTATAGTAAGTTGTATATATGTGTGTGTGTGTGTATGTATACCTTACATATATTCCAAAATATTAGCAGAGATGTGAATTATGGTGTTGATGTTGGTTTTTGTGAATGACCTTGGATGTCATCTATGTGCTATTATTGTTATAGTTAGAAAAAACACAATTTTAAAGTGAGTTCTTTTTATAAAGACAAAAAATAATTTATTAAGCACTAACTCTGTCAGACATTATCCTAAGGATTTTGTACGTACTAACTCATTTACTTCCCATAATCACTGTATCAATATTGCTGCTGTACACTGTGTTGGTTATTAAGCTGCTATAAACATCAGCTGTGAAAAACTGGGCTTCCCCAGGTGGGGAAGAACCTGTCTGCCAACGCAGGAGACGTAGGAGACCCGGGTTCAACCCCTGGGTTGGGAAGGTTGTCTGGAGTAGAAAATGGCAACCCACTTCAGCATCCCTGCCTGGAAAATTCCGTGAGCAGAGGAGCCTGGTGGGCTACAGTCCATGGGGTTGCAGAGAGTCGGACTCAACTGAACACACACACACATGAATATATCAGGAGTCTTGAAAACATGCTAAATGAAAGAAGCTCATTACAAAAGACCACGTATTGTATGATTTCACTTATATGAAATACAAAATTTTAGAATAGGCAAATCTTTAAAGACAGGAAGTAGATTAGTGGTTTCCAGGGGCTAGAGGGTGGGCAAGTGGAAAGGGGAGTGATGGAACAGGGTTTGCTTTGGAGGCTGATTAAAATGTTTGTGGTGAGAGTTGCACAACTCTGCAAACATACCCAAAACCATTGAACTGGGCACTTTAAATAGACAGATTTTATGACATGTAAATTATATGTCAACAAATACACTTAAAAATATATCAACTATGGTCTCATGATCAGTTACACAGACAGGACCGGTAGCAGTCACACATATTTCTCACACATGATTTGATATGTGCATCTGCTCTATATGTTATATATTTATACGCTTTGTATATGTGTGTTCTATATATTATATAAAGTTACATATTTCTAAATTAATTTGTATGTATAAATTATATGTAACTTTTTCTTCTTCTTGCAATGTAGTTGCATAAAACGTGCTTTGTTTAAAACTATGTTTTTAACACTTAAGACAGCATCTATTCCTAAAGCTCACTGTCCACATGGGTTACTTGATCCACCTCCATTCTCTGTGATAGCGCTAAGCCAACAAAGTCGGGGTGCTTGGCTGTCATCTGATATCCACCACAGCTTTCAAAGGAGAAAGGGGACGCTTAGAGCAGGTGACTCGTGGGGACCCTGAAGCGGTTTGGAGTCAGGGGCCTCGGCGTTCGCGGAAAAGGCCTGCAGCCTCCGTCTCCCCACGGCCTTGACTAAGCCGACGCCACGAGAGAAGAGGTGCTCGCCCTACCTTACCTTCTCATCCTCCTTCTTCGATCACGTTTCACAGACGACTTCCTGTCACCCAAATGCCTCCTTCTCTCCTTCTGCCAAGTGGAGAATTATTAGGTGCGGGCATACTCAATAGACGGTTGTTCGGTCGCCCTTGAAAATGTTCATTTACTGTAATAGGCTCATTATTCTAGGAATGTAATTGGAACCCAGACTGTTATGACCTCAGGAAATAGAATGTAACAAAGCTATGCAGAAATATTAACTTTGCCCCCAAACAGGGCAGGGCTTTCCCTGGAGAAAGTGGAGAATCCACCACCCACCCTCTTCTCCCCTCCCAAACTCAGCGATGGTTGGCTCTTTGGGGAACTTAGAAGGCTTCTAGTCAAAAATCCTTAAGGGACCCATGGAGAAACTGAAGCCTACTAACTGAAAAAAATAGAACTTTTACTGTCCCAGAGGATTTTCTCTAGTGACCCCTAAGGTTTGGAATAGCCAAGAACTAAGCAAGAAAGACCTCATGTGCACTGAGGCGTGAGGGGCATCAGGCAGCATGGACGTTGTGTGAAGTTACCTGTAACCAGGTGTGAAGGTCAGTACTGAATGCATTTTAAACGGCAAAGAAAAAGTAAGAGGGAGGGTGAAAATCAAAGTCCCTATTAAAGGCCTACATAAAATGAGGGGATTAGACAAGATGAAAGCTCTGACACTTTACTTCATGATGTCTATTATTCTTTTAAAAATTATTAATAAAATGGAGTTCAATATAAATGCAATACACATTCAAGCAGCCACTGCAGGAATCTGGTTTGATATTAATGATTTAGACTGGAATCTGTTCAACAAACGGGCTTAAAATAATTAGAAATGTAATTAGAAATGTTATCCCCTTAGTGGGAGAAATGCTTGGACTAATCTGAGACCTTATTTCTAAGCTTCAGCATAGCTCTATTCCAGAGACCTCATTTGAGGTTGGTTCCCTTTTTGGAGTAAAGTTTTATGGCCTCACATGACTTTATAAGAAGGCCATCATTATATGCACACACACATACATATGAGCCATGTTTGAAATTTCTAATTTCAGACTCTGAACAAAGAAACTATTTTGTAGTATAATAACACATATTTACTCTTATTAAAATGGAAGGGTTATTATAAGTTTTACAACATTAAAAATGCAATGGGATTTTTAGATCCAAAATAATGCACAGCATTTAACATTTTTCAGTTGGCTTAAAAACACAGAGTGCAGACCAACAATCCAAGAGAAAAACGGGCAAAGGAAAAGACGATAATTACGTCTTAAAGTTACGAAATACGAAAGACAAAAAGAGATGCTCACTGTATTTAGAGTAAGAAAAATGCAAATTAAAGCTATGCTGAGATGTCGTTTTTCATCCATCACGTTGGCAAAGCTCCGACAGTTGTTAGCGCCTTCCGTTGGGAGGCTGCAGGGAAAGAAGACCCTCATGCCTTGCGCGTGGGAGTGAGTGCTCCTGCGGGCCCTGCTGTGGTCTGTCTGTCAATGACCGTCAGACCTATCACGCCTATTACCCCTTAACCCGTTGCTCCCCTTCTCTAACTTTATCGTACAGACTTGCACACCTGCAAAATGACCCGTAAACAAGGCTTTCCGTTGCAGCATTGTTTACAACAGCAAAACCCGGACACACTCGGGATTTCCTTTAGCAGAAGCGATTTACAGTATGGAACATGCAGTCATTAGAGAACAATGAGGAGTCTTTCTATATATTGGAATGCAAAAATCTCCAGGTCTATAGTTCTGTGTAAAAGGCAAGGTGAAAAAGCTGAGGGTATTGTGCAATCATTTTGTGTAACAATGAAAGGAGAGATTAAACGTATATAGTTGCGTTTGTTAGTATTTGTACTTTAAAAGTCTGGGAAAATGCAAAGAAACAAGCAGAAGTTTAATGGGAGTGAGGTGGTTGGCTGCACCGAGCTGTGCCCAGGACCCATGCGTGGGACTCCCTCTGTCCCACAGCCTCACCGACACTTCTTGTCTTTTGTCTTTTTTCAGCAGTCACTGTAACGGGTGTGAGGTGACACCTCTTCATGGTTTTGATTTGCTTCTCCCTGACAATGAGTGATGTTGGGCATCTTTTCATGTATCTTTTGACCATTTGTATGTCTTCTTTGAAAAAAATGCCTATTCAAGTCCTTTGTCCATTTTTAAATTGAGTTACTTGGTTTTTCACTATTGAGTTGTGTGAGTTCCTTATATATGTTGGATATTATCTCCTTATCAAATGTGTGGTTTGCAAATGTTTTCTCCCATTTTCTGATGCTATAAAGACCTTGTTCCTCATAACTGTCCTCTTTCCCAGCTTAATTTTTGGTCTAGTGCCACTTACTGTCTGACAGTCATAAATTTCAGGTATTTTTAATTGCCTGTGATATAAGCTTCATGATATAAGCTTCAAGAGGACATTCATTCACGCATTCATAGAACCACCTGGCCCTCCCTGGCCGCCGTGCAGGTACGAGTTCCGAGGTCTCGTGTTGATACACACCCACCATGTAGGAAAGTTCAGCCGATGGGTCCCAGGCCAAAGACGTGCTAGTCTCAGTCGTGCCGACTGTTAGGACACGTCCCTCTCTCCTTCCAGATTCCCCCGCTGGGCTTTCCAAGCCTGGCCTGTGCCTCTGCAGAACATGTCAGGGCCAAGACGCTGCTCTGAGCTCATCTGATCTGCAGATAGGAGACCTGTCAGAGGTGGATTTTGTTGCCTTTGCAAAATACGAGACGGGAAAGAGTGGCACAGAGTGAAGGAAAAGGAAACAGTAAATGAGCAGAAAACTCTGAAGGGTGAGAAGTGGAGCATGTGCAGACACACACACACACACACACGTGCAGACACACACATGTGCACACACACACTAAGGGGAAAAGCTGAAGGGTGAGAAGTGGAGCATTGCAGACACACACATGTGCAGACACACACATGTGCACGTGCACACACACGTAGACACACATGTGCACACACATGTGCAGAAACACGCACATGTGCACACACATGTGCACACACATGTGCAGGCATACACACTGTGTAGACACGCACACTAAAGGGAAAGGCTGAGGGGTGAGAAGTGGAGCATTGCAGACACACACGTGCAGACACACACACATGCGTGCACACACATGTGCAGGCACACGCGCTGGGTAGACACACACACTACAGGGAAAGGCTGAGGGGTGAGAAGTGGGGCACGTGGGCACACACACCAGAAGGAAAACCCTGAACGACACACAATCACACAGTGAGGTAAACACTGAGTGTCACACTCTGTATCCTGAAATCAGAGAACAACTGTTTTTAAAAATGATTTATTAACAGTCACAAAAATGGACTGTAGTCAGCCAGAAAGAAGACCTCCATTCATATCTTTTAAAAAGCAAAAATAACCTTTTCTGATCATAAAGCAATAACATGAAAAATTAATAATAAAAGTAGAAACTAGGAAACAAACCTACCATCTAGAAATATTTTTAAACCTTTAAATTCTTCTGTTACTGAAAAATCAAAATCAAGATAGCAGAATATCCGTTAAAAACAAATGAAAACAATTTTTTCAATAGGAAAACAGTAATAACAATAAGGAAATAAAAGCGTTGGTTTTAGTAAAACTCACATCAAAATCCATTGGAATGTCCCTCTGTATAGCCCAGGGAACTATATTCAGAGTCCAGTAATAAATCAAAATGGAAAAGAATATAAAAGGAATGTATGTGTGTGTATAACGGAGTCACTTTGATATACAGCAGAAATCAACACAACATCGTAAATCAACTCTACTTCAGTTTTAAAAAAGAAATTGAAACGATGAGGGGAGAAATGCAAATACGAAAAACAGCAATGGGCTCATATGCGGCGCTGAAAACACGAGCAAAGAGACACAGGCTGTGATCAGTGATTCCGGCTCTGAGCTCCTGGAGGCTGGAGCCCCTCCCTTCACTGACTGCCCCCTGCCTCACCCTGGTCCTTACAGGCTCCGTCCAGGAAGCGGTGGTTGGTTTCGTCACTAAGTCGTGTCCGACTCTGCGACCCCATGGACTGTAGCCCACCAGGCTCCTCTGTCCATGGGATGCTCCAGGCAAGACGACTGGAGTGGGTGGCCATTCCTTTCTCCAGGGGATCTTCCCGACCCAGGAATTGACCCCAGGTCTCCTGCACTGCAGGCAGGTTCTTTACCACTGACCCGCCAGGAAGCCCCGTCCAGGAAGTAGGTCCCAGCTCTCCACGGCCCCCGCTGCTGCTCCCCTCTCCCCGGGGGCGACCTCAGTGCCGAAGGCAATCGAGTCAGGAAAGAGGATGCAGCAGGCCTGCTCCTCATGCCCACCCTACAGAAAGCGGGATCATGGTCGTTCATGTGTGACGTGGGCGAGGGTGTTCTTGGAGTCAAAGAAAATACCCAGAGTTGTGACCCCAAGGGGAGGGTTAGCAGGAGACATTTCTGAAGTGACATTTCTGAAGTGATGGCTCTGAGTTGGGGCCCCCAACTACCGAGTTTCCCGTATCCCCCAGGCAGACCCCTAGATGCCTCGGTCAGCCAGGCTCCACACAGGAAGCAGATGGCTCACCTGGAAAGCTTTTAACGAGGTTATTTACAGAAGTTCGGGCAAGTTGGCATTAGTGTTAGTCACCCAGTTGTGTCCGACTCTGAGAACACACGGACTATAGCCCACCAGGCTCCTCTGGAGGGGTTGCCGTTTCCTTCTCCAGGGATCTTCCTGACCCAGGGGTCGAACGTGGGTCTCCTGCGCTGCAGGCGGATTCTTTACCACTGAGCCACCAGGGAAGTCCAGGCTAGGGGTGGTCAGGTGGCCCAGCAGCAACACGGAAAACCATCACCACTCTCACCCGAAGGGAAAGACGGCCGTGCTCCTGTGGGCCCAGGCCTGCAGACCCAGAGCAGGTGCATGAGCTTCCGCCCTCTCTCTGCCCCACCCTCTGGTCCCACAGGTGTTGTCCAGTGATCATATCCACTGGATGCCAACCCGCCTGGGCACAGCGTGGGCTGAGCAGGACGGAGAAGAGATCTGGGCTCGGCGGCCAATACTGCACAGCCGGCTCAGCCGCCATCTGCCCCTCAGGCTCACCTGTCACCGTGGACAGCCTCCTCTTCCTTCAGAGAGGATCCCCTGCGGGAAGCTCGTCCAGAGTCCACACCGACCTCTTTTTGTGAACACTGATGGAGTTTGCTCTCTTCCCACATGTGAACCAAAGTCCCCGAGAAGCTGAAATGTGATAATGTGTCAAAAAGTCACCTAAAACTTCTCAGACAGTAATGAAAGTTAAAAAACAAAAGCAGGAAGGCATTTTCTATAGGGTAATTATTTGGAGAAAAAAATTAAAAATCAGTGTTTTCATTCTGTTGCTGCTAAGTCGCTTCAGTCGTGTCTGACTCTGTGTGACCCCACAGACGGCATGATGTGCTCACAAGAGCAAAAATGTACTCGGTGATAAATTCCATCATCTGTCACACAGATTTGTGTTCCCTGAAGACATCACAGGCACACAAGCTTAACAAACGGGGTTTGTGAAAGTATTTGTACAGCTGTAAAGAACCAGGCAAATATAAGTTTATAGTATTATATTCAAACAATGCAATCTATTATTATTGTTATAATACATATTAGTAAGCATGCATTAAATTTATATTACAGATTCACAAGAAATTACTTAGTTTACTTTTTTTATTAAACAAGTACTTATTAAGTACCTGTCATGGTACTTAAGGCTCCAGAATTACAAACCTGAAAAGCCCAGCCCTTAGAATTTATGCTGGAAAGGACAGGGTTCAGTAAGCGGTTGGCAGTGGGTCTAGTCTAGCGCGCTGGCTGTCTATTTATAGCCTGTGAGCTAAGAGTTGCTTTTACAGTTGTAAATGGTTTTGAAGAATGAGAAGAATAATATTTCATGTCAAAATTAGATGAAATGCGAATTTTAATGTCCTCGAATAAAGTTTTATTGGAACACGGCCACACCTCTTGTTTGCCTGTGGCTGTGGCCTCTCTGCAGTTGAATAGTTGAGGCAAAGACCGGGTAGCCCACAAGGTCTAAAGTATTATCGTTATAAAACTCATTCTCTGGCCTTTACAGAGCAATGCTGCTGAGCCCTGGTCCAGAGAGTTACCTGGAGATGCAGGACATTTGCATTGCTGATGGACCCAACGCCTTCCAGAGGAGCCAGCCTTAGTGCTTGGCTTTGCCCAGCCCAAGAGAGCAAGCGTCTCCTCCAGGAGAAAGCACCAGACAGAATGTAAGGAAATTAAAGCTGCGCATTCTGAAAGCTGGGTGCGTGAGGGGCTTGCACGTTTGCTTTCGGTGTTGTGTGTGTGCGTGTGTGATACACAAGTGCATCTTGCCAGGAAAAGGAGGAGGTGGGAAGGAACAGGGTCCACCAGCCGCAGAACTCAGCACCGCTGCCCCGGGACTTCAGGGCAGGTGGGGCGGGGCAGCTTTCCGGAGAAGGAGAATCTTGCGTCTTGAGGGTGGGGACCTTCGGAGGGGTGCCCCCTCCATCTCTCCACCCACGGCAGGACGGCCAGCCCCTCACCACATGCCAGTTCTCCGTGTGTTCACGTTGACCTTCGTGTGTGTTCACGTTGACCTCGAGTGCTTTTTAAGGGGAAGCTGAGGAGTGGTTTACGGGAGGAGACCTGAGAGGCGGCTGCAGCCTCCGGCAGGCGCGTTAGTCACAGATGCCCTGTGACAGTCTGAATCCTATTGGCTTCCTAACATTACTCTTCAGAGAATTTTTATTCTTGAAAAACAACAAATTGTTCATCTCTGGAACACTAGATAGGTCTGTGACTCTGAGAGCATTTTGAAAATTATAAATGATAAGGAAACTCTGGGCCAAATTTTTTATATGACGCTCCAAGAATTATGCAGGATGGGAATCTGACCCTTTGAGAGTTAAAAATGTTTCTGGAGACAGAGAAGACTTCACGCACTAGAGCGAAAGTGCCTTAAATCATATCGATGGTGCAATTATCTCTCGGCAAAGATCCTCGGAGTTGAAGTTCAAGCTGGGGGTCAGGAGGATGGCTGGGGGAAACAGGGTCCCCCTTGTTAAAATAAAGCAATTAGTTTAATATATACTATTGGGGAAGGAGAGCAGGGAGGGAAATTCCCCTTGTCAAACGCTGAACACTGAGAGCATCGCTTACAGCAGAAGTAATAAGGCACTCTTCATGAAAAAGTTGGCCCTATACCATGCTTAAATGCAAACATGTGCGTCCTTTCTAGCTTTAATTCATTTAAACTTCTGTTAACCGGGAATATTTTTATGTGCATTCTGTCGTTCCCTTTCTTACTTGAACAAAAATGTGTCAGGGGACAGGAATGGTGCCCAGGGTTGCAAACGCATTCAGACACCATAAAATATTTAACAGCTCTTTCTGGTACAGTTAAGCCCCACCGAATGGCTAAACAAACTTCAATTTACAATTCAAGGGCTGAAGCATTCAAAGGGCCATACGATTTTGCTGCTGCTAATTTATATCTCTCAGAGACAAGAAACCTAAAATGAGTCATTTCAAAGTTCCCAAACCCACATTCCTTCCTATGAAATACATATCTTTATTTCCAGGAGATTGCATTCTTTGCCACAGAGAAGGGCAGCATTGCTCTGATAGCTTTAAAGTTCTGTGCTGTCTATAGAGATCTCAGAGAAAGGATTCTTGTTTCTCCTTCTTCAGATAGTGACTTCTAAGCAAGCTGACTTCTCCCCTGGCATACTCCAACCTGATTGGACAAAGGAAGAACTATGGCCTGGAAGAGGAACTATTTTTAAACTATTCTTTAAAACAAAAATGATTTTTTTCCCCATAAATAATTTTTTTTTAATTTAGAGGACTAGAACCAGTTTGTTTTTGGCCTTTCTGCTGAAAATTTGTCTCATTTAAGAGGCAGTTAGGATCTTTACCGTATGTATGAATTAGTGTAATTTCATTTTGGATAGGGATAAGCTTCTGCTTCTGATAAAAGCCCAGAGTTTCATCTGGTTCCTCAGAAAATAAAAAAAAGAATAAATAAGCCTCAAAAATATGATAGGTGATTTGAACCCAACTGGGATCCAGGGCTTCTTTTGGTCTCATACAATGAGTGGAATAAATTAGCTTTTGCAATGATACACCTGGGTGATTCTCAAAACTATCATCCTGAGTTTTCACTTACCCAAAAGAAGATCTACTGTGTGACTCCATTTATCTGAAGCCCCTGAACAGGCCAAGTCAAAAGCTGGACGAGAAGCTGTCTGACTGTGAAGGGGGAAATCAGGGACTTTGCTGTTTTATGTCTTGATGGGGTTTTGACGGGTGGAGAGATATACGAGAAGACGCCTGCAGGAGACTGTTAATAGTAGGCTCAAGGTCCTGGCTAGGCAGGCGTTCTGGTTAAACCCTTCTGACTCATTCATAGTAACGACTTGGGGGAGAGGCGACAAGAGCCACCACAGCATCAGGCCGGGGACACAGTGTAGGCTGCCGCTGTCCCGGCTCAGAGCAGCTCACACAGGCGGTCACCGCGCTCACACGAGATCCCAACTCTCAACTTACCGCTTACGTGTTGGAACAAAGGTATTTGTTTCCTATGGATTATCTTGAACAGTGTGAAAGTCCTCACAAAGCTACTCAAAAGTCTCACGGTCCCCTTCCTCTAATACAGAAGCCATAGAATCTATGCAGCGAGGGTAGATAAAAGAGCCAGTCCTGGGCTCTGAGACGTCGGTGGGCCTCTGAGGACAGAGTGTCCCGCAAAGCTTTTTAGAGAGGGAAGATCTGGGAGGTCTGCCTGTTTCAGGGTTTCACCCTTTCCCCTTCACTCACCTTTCTTCCTGCCTGGAATACAGGGCCTGAAAGTGCAGCAGCCCTCTCGCCACCATGAGGATGAAGACAAGCCTGCAGAAGATACCAGAGCAGGAAGATAGGGGGAGCCTGGGGAGCAGCCTGGTTTCGACCACACTAAGATTTCTTATTATCCGACACAGATAAAGTCCTTCGTTTTTAAACATCTTCAGGTTTTGTATTGCATTCAGTCAAACACATGCCTAATATTCATGGCATCTTAGATCTTAACTTTCACTGACTTCAGCAAGGGGTACAGCAAGTTGAGCATGACTAGGGTGGAGGCAGGGCGGAGAAGGCAATGGCACCCCAATCCAGTATTCCTGCCTGGAAAATCCCATGGATGGAGGAGCCTGGTGGGCTGCAATCCATGGGGTTGCTGAGGGTTGGACACGACTGAGCAATTTCACTTTCATTTTTCACTTTCATGCATTGGAGATGGAAATGGCAACCCACTCCAGTGTTCTTGCCTGGAGAATCCCAGGGACGGGGGAGCCTGGTGGGCTGCCGTCTATGGGGTTGCACAGAGTCGGACACGACTGAAGTGACTTAGCAGCAGCAGCAGCAGCAGGGTGGAGGCAGGGCGAAGCACCCCCCAACCAGCACACACAGAAACACAGACTGAGAGGGTCAGGAAGGCTGGGGGTTGGGGGCGGGGGACACACAGGCCAGTCACCACGTCTCCCTCTTCCTCCTCTACCTCCTTGACACTGTTGTACTGAATCTGGGTAAAAAAGCACAAGGGCAAGCTTGAGTGAAGAGAGGCTGCCAGAGAGCTTGATGCCATGGCCCTGGAGACATCACAGAATGCACAGGGGACTCTGTTGCCAAACAGAAAGGCCTGAAGCTCTGCAGATTGTGTCTGATTATGTCTAAGGACCCCAGGCGTTTCCACATCCCGTGTCTGCAGCTATCCCTCCACTCCCAGCAGAGCCTCCTCCTCACAGCCAAGGTCTGGGGGCCTCCAGATGCCAGAGGCCCAGGGGCAGCTTCCAGGAAGGGTAGCCCGGGACGTCTTGGTGATGGCGGTTGGGTGTGAGTGGCAGCCACTTTGGGGATGGGGGTCACCAGGCTGCAGGAAACTGGAATGACTGAGTCATTCTACAGACGTGGCTTCTCCTTGCCAACCCAGGTTCCCAGACCAGCTTCAGATAGAATAACTTGAGCAGGGTGAATTCACACTCCATGAAAAGAGACGGGAGACACAAATCTATACGTTTTCCTCATATTCCCAGAAACGGCGGCTTCCTGCCCACGGCACAAGCAAACCTTTAATCTGCTAGAGTTTGAGAAAGGATGAGTTCTCTCAGCACTGGGATGTAGACCCTGCAGGTAACGGCTGTCCACAGCTTCTAACTCGGCACCACCATGTCACTCTGACACTGTTTAAACCTCTCTCTTGGGCTGGCAGGGCAGCCCCCGACGCCGGGAACACAGAGTAAGACTGCCAGGCTGCCCCCTTCCCGCTGTCCACATGGTGAGTTTCACAGGACACTCGCTTATTACAAAACTTGAAAAATATTGTCAACATCTCTGAGAGCCAAACCTCACCCCGGCTCAACAGCTAACGTGATGTGAGTGGCCTCGGAGTTTATAAACCTGGAAGTCACATTCAGTCACTGGCAGGAAGCGGAGTTTACTTTCGTGGCCAGGTCTGTTTTCTGCTTATGACAGGATTTTTTAAATTGCTGGTGAAAATCGCTGTGGCACAGCTGGAGGATTACCAGGCAGACGCTGACCGTTTCACTTCTAGCTGACAGCTTTGCTCCCTTTTGTTTCTGAAAATAGTGGCATTAAAAAAAGAAAGAAAGAAAGAAAAAGGAAATTGTATTTTCTACTGTTAAAGTCCTTGTCCTGTCCTGATTACGTGAAAGGTTTGAAACGAGCCTTCCTACCTCAACAGTGCACCCGTCAGGCACGAGTGACTGTGGCGAGGTTCCAAGCCCCTGGTTTAAGGCAGTGTTGCTGGAGCCCTGACCTACGTTCTTGGCCTGATGGGCGTCGCAGCGGGACCCTGGGTGTCTCCACGGCTGACACATCAGACTCACGTGGAGACGCTCAGCACAGCCGGACGCAGGTCCCCTGAGCGCTGACGCCCAGCACCACGTGGGCAGGGCTTCTGTTACGTCCTGCATCACCCGCATAAGCCCGCCGTTCTGCCAGCCATTCTTGGCAAGATGCTAAATGCGAAGAAACACTGTCTGACATCCCAGGTTTTTTCATGAGAAAAGCAATTAAAATAGATTTTCCTGGGGTCTCTGTAAAATGCAAAAGGGGACTCTGTTAATTAAAAACAAACAGACAGACATAAAAGCAGACAAAGGACTCCAGAAAGTCTCCTTTCCAATCGCTCTTTTTCACGTCTTTTCACGGCTCCATCACACGTCAGCATCGGTCAGTCTCAGCTTGAGGCTCGCCTTTCCCCCTGCCCACCCACCCCGTTCCCCCCGGAAACTCTGGAAGTCAGGCCCTCTCTGGGTTCTCTGCCTTTGCCATGCATTCACTGCTGTCACCTGCCCAGCAGAGCTTTGGAAGTAGAGGATGTTAAGACAACATTTCCCTCACTGCGTAGGGCAGTGGGGGGCAGGTATTGATGCAGATAGAAATTCCACAGTTTTGGGGAAAATAGAAATGCTCAAAATGCCTCCTTGGCCAAATGCCAACTTCTTTTCTAGGTGACCAGAACTTATAAGAAGTCCCAGGATGGATGGACTGAAGTCCATTCCTTCATCCAGCACCACAGGGGGTGTGTCTGCAGGCAGGTCCGGGGGAAAGGTCCCCACCCTTCTAGATCTGACCCAGAGCTTTGCACAGCTGCCCTCGACGGCCAGGAACAAACTAGAACCACCACCACCAAGGCCTGGGCACAGCTGTCGTCCGGACCATTCACACGTCTTAACTGCCCATTTGTTAAACTTTCTCAGCTGGACTAAAACAGCTTATTTATAGCCCTGTATAGGACTCAGAAAAGACGGGACTTTTCTTGGAGGTAATCCACAGCCTGCAGAAAACCCACAACGGGCTGAATCTGTGTGTGTGTGTGTGTGTGTGTGTGTGTGTGTGTGTGTGTTTGCCACTGGAATATACCAGGCCCCCGCCCCCGCCAAGAGGGTTCCTCCAGCAAATGACCTGGGCAGTCGCGTGCTTGTTTTGTGCCTCCAAAGTCTGACACAGCGTAGACACACGATGAACAAAGAGACAGGGTTAGAAACACGCCTGGAGCTCGTGACTTCAGCTTCTTAGGGCAGAGACAAGTCGCCACTCGTCGTGTGGGAGGTGGACGCCGGGTCCCAGGTCCTCCCTGAGAGGATCCCTGTGGGTTACCTGCCCTCCGCTGACCCCGCCTTCTGCCTCATTCTGTGCATTGTGCGCCCGGCAGATCTGTGCTCTCCTAATCTTTCTGTCATCAGCGATCGGCCTGCCTTCTGGCAGCTTTTTGGCTTGAAACTGAACACTTTTGACAAGTTCTACAAAGACAAGCATTTAGCCAAGGGGCTCTTTTGTCAATTAAGACCTTTCATCCCTCAATTGCCATCAGGGGCTCACGGGGTCCCCGTGCTGTCTGGATTTCAGGAATGAAGACGAAAAATGTCAGACCTTCTAAAGTCACTCCCTCAACACAGGAAAGGCAAGTTCTTAGCGGCGCAGACTTAAACACCTGCCCAAAGAGGAGGCGTACGTGCGTGGCGGGCCTTTCCACCGTTCTCCACCGGCGATTGCCCGCTGCCTTGGAAATACCCAGGCAGCCTCTGGGGTCCAGATTGTCCAAACTGACCGTCTCACCAAGTTGCTGATTCAGAGTGATTCCAATATACAAGAAAACTGTTAAAGCTTATGCTTCAGCTGTTGAAAGCTGGCCTCAAGTTTCTAATATTGGATTATGTGGACAACGTACAGATGTGCTTCTTATTATTCATACTCATAGTATACATATAAATACATGGCCATGAGAACGTGACTCAGTCCCACGGAAGCCTGAAACAGTTCTCTGGGCTTCTTGCAGCCAAAGTCACTGTTAATCGTACAGTTTAAAACACCAGCCTTTGTTCTGATGGCCATTTTTTAAAAAATTACTTGTTTTACTCGGGTCATATTTCCCCTTTTGAGATGATTTAAGAACTTTAATAAACTGGGATCCTAAAACTCTCAGGATGCCTTTCCTGCTCTTCTGGGAAGAAGACACATAGATGAACCCGAGCTGAGACTGAATTATGTTCCGAAAATCCAAAGGCCAAGAGGTCCGGTTGGCCCTGAGAGCTAGAATGGCTGATTTACAATATCACCGAAGTCCCCACGGAGGGCGAGCACGTCTTGTCTCTGCTGCCTTTGTAAATTTTGTGTAATTTAAGAATGTTAATGCAGATAGGGTTGAAAGCGCCAGCAAATACTCGCAAATCAAGCAGATTTACCCCAAGCTCAAACTTCCGCTTGCTGAACGCCTCTCAATGGAGATTAACTTTCATCTCTAGCAAACTGGGAAAACGAAAGGCTCGTCAGCCCGTTGTTCAACTTACTAAGTTTCTTCACTAGCCTTCAGGTGTGTAACTTGAAATACTTTGGTGAAAACCAGCACAAATCGTGAAGAACTGTGAGATGGACGTGGCCCCGTTCAGTTGCCTTGGATCCCAAGATATTTCAAAGTTTTTCTCCAGCCTGGATCCTCCAAACTTGTGAGGGTGTTTCACCTTGGAGGGGAGCCAAGGAAAACTCAATTGTGCAGAGATAGCCACCACCAATGGGATGATGGTAGGAAAAGTAAGAAAGGAGACGGATCACTAGAAGATCAGGAAATTAACGTTCACGCCACACACTCCATCTGTCCTCTCCTGAAACTGATGGAAAGGGGGAAAGTAAGAGGTCTGATGAAACAGTTTCTAAGTTAATTTCTGCAGAATCAAATTTGATTAATGATATTACAGATTCATTTGCCAGAAACTTTTGAGCATAATCTTTAGGGTTTGTGATCTTCAGGAAGTTCTTAGCACAGCCCTCTCCCTACGTCTTTTCTTTTAAAGGAGAGCCAACAGCAGAGAGTGGGCAGCGGTGACCTGGTTCCACCCTGGCCTGAGCTGTCGGGCCTCTTATAGATGTGGTGGCCATTTCGTGCTCAGTTAGGATTCACTTATTTATTCTTCCCATTCCCAAATCAAAAGAGTAAAACCAGAAACAATCCCTGCCTGTTCGGGGGTGGAGACAGCCATGCAGCAGTCACATGATTACCTGTTCAATTGCAATTTGTAGAAACCTTCGGACAGAGCTCTGCGGTCCTCCTACGGGGCTGGGGCCCAGTGGGGACGAGAGGAAAGGACTCCGGGAAGAAGCCTGGGCCTGGCAAGGTGTGAAGGATGTGGGGGGCGGTCACCAGGCAAATCAGGGAGGAAACAGCACACAGGAAGAGACAAAGGGGCTTCCCTGGTAGCTCAGCTGGGAAAGAACCCGCCCGCAATTCAGGAGACCGGCGTTCAGTCCCTGGGTCGGGGAGATCCCCTGGAGAAGGGAATGGCTACCCACTCCAGTGTTCTTGCCTGGAGAATTCCATGGACCGAGGAGTCTGGCAGGCTACCATCCATGGGGTCAAGAGTCGGACACGACTGAGCGGCTTTCACTTTCACAGAGAGACTGAGGCAGAACAGGGGCCCGGTCAGGGTGGGGCGGGTGGGTCTGTCACGGAGGGCCGGGCACCTGTTGCGGGGCCGGAGCGCAGGCCTTGGGCAAGAAGCCTGGCGTGCTGAGGGCGTCTGGCCCAGCCATGCCGGGGTCTGGGAGGCCACGTGGCCAGCACGCTCCCCTAAGGCGGGGGGAAGCCAGTGGTGTGGTTTTCACCTCATTTTGCGCAAGGCTGTTCCAGCAGCAGGTGGGAATTCACCCCAAACGGACAGCAGGGATGAGGGCAGCACGGTGACTGCAGTGGCCCGAGGGGTCTCGGGGGCTTGGACACGGGTGCAGAGGGCGTAGGGGAGACAGGGGAGGGCTGGAGGTGGCCCCAGGCTGCTCGCGTGGGCCCGTGTCTGGCTGGTGGTACCTGTCATGGGGATAATGAGCCGAGCAAGCACCAGGCTTTCAAGGGAAAAACCGACTTTGGTTTTGGACACGTCAGGATTGAGCTGCTCTGGAACATCTCAGAGGAAATGTCAAGCGGGCAGTGGGATACCCAGGCCTGGGTCTCAGAGGGAGGTCCAGGCCAGAGGTAGACACGATGAGTTATACGGCAGGTTAAAGGTGAAGCACGAGCATAACTGGCATTACTAATCTATTTGCAAACACGATGCTGGAAGCAAAATTTAAAGTAATAAAAACATCTGGACCCCTCTAACTGTTATCCATCACGCCTAACGTGGCCCTCCCCCACCTCTCTTCCCCTGCAGCCTTGACACTTCATTGCTGTCCCTCAGGCCCTCCATCTGACACGGGGGCCTCCTGGGAAGCCTGTCTGGCTCCAGCTGTCACACACTAGAGTCATTGTCCTGGCACTCAGCTGGGAGGACTGGGGGTCCTGTTCAGCAAAGTTCCCGGATGCCCACCCCTCTCACCGCCAACCACCAAGTTCCCCCAGGAACTGAAGCGGCGCTCCCCCCAGAGAGCTCCTCCTGCCCCTCAGGGGACTGCAGGCCCATTGCACCAAGAAGCACAGGGTCCGTCAGCATGAAGCCCAGTGACGGTCTTTGTCCAATAAAATGACAGTTTTCTAGGCTCTCGCCTCACTCTTTCAACCTTCTCAACAATTTTCCCCCTCCCTGGCGGTCCACAGCTAAAATCCGTGTTAGGCGTTATATGCTTGAGATTGCAAAAATTATTCAGAGCATCTGAGGCTCACACAGACTTTATTCTGGAAAGAGTTTGACATTTTAAAATCTAAGTACACCACGCAATGCATTTCCCTGGTGGCTTAGATGGTAAAGAATCTGCCTGCAATGCAGGAGACCTGGGTTTGAATCCTGGGTCAGGAAGATACCCTGGAGAAGAGAATGGCAACCCACTCCAGGATTCTTGCCTGGAGAGTCCCATGGACAGAGGAGCCCGGCAGGGGTCGCAAAGAGTCACACACAACTGAGAAACTAACACTCACTTTCACACCAAGTAGCAACTTAAAAAATATTTGATTTAAAATTTTTTCAAGGTTTTTAGACTAACAAAACGTTAATTTAGCTACTGATGGTTACCTTCTGGATCCATCTGAATTTAAAATGCATCAGCCAGGTCTACTCCGAAGCAGTCATTATTACAGAAAGAACCGAACTGTTAGACAATGTGGTGTTCTGGGGCTACTTCTTCCTCGTTCTTCATTTATGACCTTATGGAAGTCACTCATTCTCTTTGGACCTCAGCATCTCCATCTGCTAAATGGGAATTTAGTGCTTGACCTCAAAACTATATATCCATGTAAAGTCTCTTAGGATTACATATAAAGTTTATCATTTTATTATTATCTGGATGTAAAATGTCATTGCTAAAACTTTCAAATAAATTTTCCTGTAAGTTTCTTCATGTCTGTGTCTTCTTGGGGTGACAGAGGATGAGATGGTTGGATGGCACCATCTACTCAATGGACATGCGTTTGAGCAAGCTCTGGGAGAGGGTGAAGGACAGGGAAGCCTGGCGTGCTGCAGTCCATTGGGTCACAAAGAGTAGGACATGACTTAGTGACTGAACATATTTCTCCTTGAAATGATTTATCTAAAATTCTTTTACAGTCAGTACTCCGATTTTTGCATTAACTTGTCTGGGCCACCAAGGGTCCAGATATTTGGTCATATGTGATTCTGGGTGTGTCTGCTAGAGTGTTTGAGGATGAGATCAATGTTTGATTCAGTAGACTGAGTAAAGGAGACTGCCCTCCTCAATGTGGGTGGGCCTCATACAATCAGTCTGGATTAATCCATACAGAAAGTCTGGATTAGAGAGAATTCACTCTCTGCCTGTGGCCCTGGTCTTTTCCTGTCTTCAGCTTTGCCTTGGGTGAGAATTTGCTCCGCCAGCTTCCCTGGCTCTCAGGCCTTCTGACTTGGACCTACGGCTTCACCATCCGCTCCCCTGGGTCTGCCCTCATCAACTGGGGTCCTGGCTGCCAGCCTCCAAGATTGTGTGAGCCAGATCCCTATAGTAAACCCCTCTCTCATGAACATAGGTGGACGATAGATACACGATAGATGAATAGATAGATGGTAAATAGACGACTGATAGATAAGTAATACATACAGATATAGACAGATAAGAGATAGATGATAGATAGACAGGTAATAGATACACGATAGACGGATAGGTAGATGATGGATGGACAGATGACAGACAGTTAATAGATCATGATAGATGGACAGATGGTGGAGAGATGATAGATACATGTCCGTCCTTTCGGTTCTGATCCTTTGGAGAACCCTGACTAGCACAGTGTCCTTCTTCCAGAAGGAAGCAGTCAGAGGGCCTGGGCTGTCTCAGCAGCTGCGGGAGGTTTGAGACTGTGGTCTGTGGAGTCTGGAGGAAGGGCCTTGACAGGCTCAGCCATGCGTCCTTGCACGAGTTATCTCAGCTCCAGGAACCTGAGCTCTTGAGGCCTCAGCCAGAGAGCGAGGTGGCCGGTCCCCAGCAGACCTTCCTGTCCCTCTCTGTCCCTCTCCCCCTGAGCCACGCCCGCCCCTCCGGGACAGCTGTTCCCAGCGCCAGGGCTGTGGGCACGCTGCCGCGTCAGCGCTCTGGCTGCCAACCGCAAAGTCTGCACGTGGTCCTCACGCCTCCCCAGGGGTTCACTGACCCTAAAGGCTCCCTAGGCAATTCTAGATCATAAAAACAGGAAACCCTGGAGTTATGCTTCAGAAAATAATTTCTAAGTGTTTTTCACTCCCCAGGTATAACCCGCCCTTGCTGCGTGCCTGCCTCCTTCCCTGAGAAGCGGGTCCTGCAGCATCTGGGCAGCCAGCGAGCCCACCCAGTCCAGGCCCAGACACCGGCCGGCCCCTCCCCTCGTGCCAGCCTTGGCCCGGACAGGCGTCCCCTCTCGACTCCAGAGGCTCCATCCTGCCTCCTGGAGGCTTTTCCAGAGGGCACACAGGACAGGGCCTCTGCGGGCACAGTCAGCATGGCTCCTGGCTCTTCACGGCTCTGGCTGAGTGTGAATACCTCTGACCCAGTACACAGAGGGGCTATTTTTGGAAGGATGCTGCTGTTTACTCTGGAGAAAAGTCACCACACCAGGAGTGACAAATACTTTTCCCTTTGCTCAAAGGTAATTTCTCTGGGTATTTGGCAATAGCCACGCTTGTAGATGAGTTTTTAAAGTACCGGCTTGGGCCATGAGTGACAGTGTGTTGGTGTGGACCTGCTCTCCCAAGAGGGGTGGGGAAGTGGGTCTGCTTGGAGGACCTGAAAGGAAGACACAGGTGACATGCGGGGTCCTCCCCCTCCACGTGGTCCCTGCAGGACATGCCGAGACCCAGCGATGAGCCGGTACGGCTCCCAATGCAGGGGGTCGGTCTTCGAGCCCGTCTTATCGGCCTGAAGCCCACCTGCCTGCCTGAGGGCTGACCTCCCATGAGGCACGGCTCCAAATGTTTCCCTGTGTCACTGTGACGTCATGTCAGTGTTCTACCAGATTTTCAAAAACACTGAAGATGCTTCATGAGGACAGAGTTACAGTTTGGGAAAAGGAAAGTTCTGGAGGCTGTTGCGGTTGGTGGCTCAGCAGCATAAATGCAGGGAACGCTCCTGCCCCATGCACTGAAAGATGGTGGAAATGGTACATCTTGTTATATGTGTTGTAATAAGGAATGAAAGAATGAAGGAAGGAAGGAGGAAGAAGCTATATTATCAGAGTTGTCAGATTATAGTTCATCTTTATGCCTTTGGTTCAGTTCAGTTCAGTTGCTCAGTCGAGTCTGACTCTGCCACCGCAGGCCTCCCAGACTGCAGCACCCCAGGCCTCCCTGTCCATCACCAAGTCCCAGATCTTGCTCACACTCATGTCCATTGAGTCGGTTATGGCATCCAACCATCTCATCCTCTGTCGCCCCCTTCTCCTCCCACCTTCAATCTTTCCCAGCATCAGGGTATTTTCAAATGAGTCAGCTCTTCACATCAGGTGGCCAAAGTATTGGAGTTTCAGCTTCAACATCAGTCCTACCAATAAACATTCAGGACTGATGTCCTTTAGGATGGACTGGTTGGATCTTCTTGCAGTCCAAGGGACTCTGAAGAGTCATCTCAAATACCACAGTTCAAAAACATCAATTCTTTGGCGCTCAGCTTTCTTAATAGTCCAACTCTTACATCCATACATGACCACTGGAAATGTCAAACTGAAAATACTTTAGCATAAGAACATAATTTTAGTTAACCTTTCATATCCACACTGACACATCTCTGACACATTTCCCTGCACTCTGCTCTCATCTGATGGAAAGAGTTTTCTCTACCAAATCTCCATCCATGAAGTCAGTCTGTGGGTTTACCTTATCTTGTTCCTACGCGTGGAGGTGCCTTCACAACTCAGTGGACGTTGGAAATGAAAACAAGACTCGACCACGCAGACAAGAGAAGTGAGGGGCTGACCACACATGCGGAGGACTGGGGCCAGCACGTGTCCCAACAAATCTAGGCAGGTCGGCTCAGCATGAGCGCTCGGTCCTGTGGATGGGGATATGGTGCTCTCAGGAGCTTTGGCACTCATGTGTCGTTCAGCCTTCTCAGGAGGCTGCTGAAACTTAGCATCTGCTGCTCAAAATTCTCCAGAATCCATTAGCTTATATTAAATGTGAGGCCATGAAATTCTTTCCTAATGACAGTCATTCCACGTGGCAAGTTTGAAAGATGTAACTTCCCACCAGAGAGGCGTTACAGAGAAACCAGACCTGGGCAGCGCCTTCCCGAAGGGTCCCCTCGACCGGCCCGACAGGAGTCGTCTCAGCCACTGGGAAAGAACATGACAGGAAGCGGGGCTTCGCGTCTTCCCTCGGCTCCAGGGCTCTCAATAGCCGCCCGGGGCTGGCTGTCCTGCTTACGAGTTGTGGCCGCTTAAGTCTGCCAATCACCAGAGAGGACAGTGGTCATGTATTTATATTTATAACCCACGTTCATCCCCGAATGCTGGACGGTCGCCGGGAAACGCCGTCAGCCACGTTTCCTGCATGCGGCTTGGGACGTCCTTGGAGAAACCCCTGCTTCTCACAGGACAGGACCAGGTGGGGAACGAAGGAGGAGTCGTTTTCCCTGTGGCCCGGGTGGTGCTTGTGCCAGGAATTGCGATTAGGTGTTGCCATCTGACCTGCGCAGAGCAAATCTTACCAGTCGGAGAGGTGAGGAGCTGTGACTGATGGGATGACGACCGGAGTTGCCCGCTCTTAACTCCGCGTCTGTCCAGAGTTGGGCGCTGGCGGGCGCCCTGGAGACTCCGTGGGCTGGTGTGTCTCGGGCACACGGACTCTCGTGGGCAACCGCTGACTCCTCCGCCTTTGGGGACGCACCCGCCGCCGCCCCGCACCCAGTGAGGAGGAAGAGGCTTTGCTCCTTGATCTGGACGCGGGTGCCAGGCCCCGCCTCACGGCGAGTGGAGACCCACACGTCCTCGGTGAAAACAGCCACAGCGGCTGCTCCCCCGTGAGCGCTCGGCCCCATCTGGCCCCGCCCAGCCCTGTCCTGAGGCTCCGCACGCGTCCACTCTTCCCATCCTCACGGGTTCTCCGACGGAAGATATCCACTGGACGCTGTTGGAAACAGAAAAGGTGGGGCGGGAAGTCCAGGGGCTCCAGCTGCTTGAAGGTGCTGAGCTGGACTCCAGACACAGACAGCCCGTCTTCAGGTGCGTCTTTGCAGCTTTGTGCCCAAGTAGCCGTTCAGACGGCTGCTCCCGACACCATCAAGACCCCCTTGTGTACCTGGTGGAGCACCTCCTATTCATGGCCCACCCTGGCCTCACTCTCCGTGTAGCAAGGAGATGGAATACACGCGCACACACACGTGTGCACACACCCGGCGTCTGGGAGGATAAGAAAGCGTGGTTTGTGTGTGCATGTGTGTGTGCCCGCGTGTGTGTGGGTCTCTCCATGCACCAACAGTGCACACACCTGTATCCCTGTCACTTTGCAGGTTATTCTACTTTCTGGGATGTCTATGCTGTGGTGGAGCTGAGGGGACCCTCGAGGCTGTGACTCACAAGCCCGGCATCCACTGCTGTTCCCTCCTGGCCTGGCAAGCACCAGCCCTTCCTCTGGGGCCTGGATCCACCAGCCCTTCCTCCAAATCAGCTTCCAGACCCCTGAGGGCGGGTCTGCCCCCCGATCCCAACACACACACAGGCCGGCAGGTCGGCAGAGAATTCACAGCAAAGAGAGAGTCCCAGACGAGCAGGCAGTTGGTCTAATGTGAGAAGTCAGTCCCGGGGGAGGCCAAGCCCATCGTCCTCCTTCCCCCAGTGCCAGGGGCCTCCAGCGTCACCAGCGCGAGGAGCGACAGGCGTGTGGCGGACGTGGCTGTGCTGCCAGGCGCCATCACGCATCGCAGCGCTGTGTCTCCCGGGACATTAGACCCCGGTTTCTTCGTCCTTTGTGCTGAGTTTTGGCCAGAGGGGTGCAGGGTGGATATTGTGTAACTCAGGGGTCAGCGGGGCACACCGGGTCCTCTAGGACTCAATCAGAACTGGCTGAGCCTCCTGCCCACATCCTGTGGGAAGGCTGGACCTCCCCAACATTCCTGTAAGTGCTGGGGGAATGACTTTCCCTCGGTCACTTCAGGTCCAGTTTCCTGTCCCCTGACCTCGAGATGCCCTTCCCAGCTCACCTCGAGGGGTGGCCTATGTCCCACACCTGGCAGCAACCTTTCCCCTGATTCCCCAGCCTCCACCCTCAAGCACTGGGGGCCTGCACTCAGGAGTTGGGGGCCTGGGCTGGGGCATCCACAGCACAGCAGGGGGTTCAGGTGGGAGGCCAGGGCCCTCCCTACCTGCCCTGGGGACGGCTCAACTGCAGACCTCCCCCTCTCAACTGACTGGACACCATTGTTTGCCAAACCCACATTTCAAGTCCCCCTTGAACTTCCGACCTTCATTTAGCATCAGCTTGTCTCTCAGTGACTTGCACTCCTGCCCCAGCAGACCCTGATTTATCTTCGGTGATCACAACGCCCATTATCCCAGAGAGGGAAGCCAGCAGAAGGGCCATCTCTGCTTCTCTCCTCGGCAGCCCCCATGTCTGGACAAGAGCCTAGACTGTGTAGCTGTTGTGCATCAGCCACACAGTGTCAGGATGGACAGAAGGAAGAGAAGGGGCGATCTACCTCTGAACGCACAACTGAGTACAATTGTGCACACTTGTACACACCTGTACACACTTACTGTGTGTGTGTACAGGTGTGTACAAGTATTTACATGAGTTCACAAGTGTTCAAAAGTGCACGATTGTGAACACGTGTGTACATATGTGTACAAGAATGCACATGTGTGTGAAGTGTTCACAAGTCTGTACATATGTGTACAGTTGTGTACCACTGTGCGCAAGTGTGTACTTGTGTGTACATTGTGTACAAGTGTGTACTTGTGTGCACGAGCTTGATATCATGTGTGTACATGTATGCCTGGGCATGCATTTGTGCTTACACATGTGTGCATGTCTATGCATGTGTGTGCATATGTATACGCATGTGCCTGAACGTCTGAGACCTGGCTGGAAATCAAAGCTAATAAGCCTCGGCTCCTGCCCACGGGCCTCACAGAAAGGGTATGATTCTGAAACCCATTTGCATCTCTGGCTGGCGAGGCTGTCTTTCCATTGGCACTGGGAGTGAAGGGAGAAATGGCCAAGGAGCTCCTAGCCAAGCAGACTGCAGTCAGCATGCTCCACCCAGATGCCCACCGGGCCATTTCAGTTGACACCTGAAGTGTCCGGGGCTCAGTGGGAAGCAGGTGGACGAGTCAGGGCTGGGGGCCACGCAGGAGCTGGGCTGGATTCACACAGCCTCGAGCTGCAGCCCTGGAGGCAAAGCCAGCGCACTGTCTCGGGGCTGGGCCCTTCCCCGGGGCCCCTGTCGCACCTGGACGGTGCACGTCCTTCGTGCCCTGCAGTCCAGGGGGAGGTGCGGGAGCCTTACAGACCTGCAGGCTGCACCGGCCCTCGCGCCCAGGGCCCCCACTCTCTTTTGCCCTCACCCCACAGGCAGAGGCTTCCTGCCAAACCCAGGACACCTCGATCTTAAAAAAGGGCTGAATCTCAGCTGCTGCTTCCTCCTCCTGCCTCGCTGGGTCGTGTCCATTCAGAGGAGATGCCCCTCCAGTCTCCACTGAGCTGTGAGGATCCCAAGTCACCACCTGGGAGGGTCCGACCTCCAGGACACCGGCCGGGCTGAGCTCTGCTTCCTCTGCCTGGCAGTGGGGTTCACTGTGAGGAATTTTCTGGTTACTTTGTGGATACAGTCATTTGGCTCCAGACAAAACCGAGCATCCATCTGCATCTGATTTCAGTCAATCGTGAGCTTGTTGTCTGTTTTCTGAATGGTTAGGGTTGGCTGTGGGTGGGTGGGGGGATAGCTATTGGCGGGGGGTGTTTCACGAGAAAGATTCTGGGGGCATAAAGAGAGAAAACAGAAAACTTCATGACTAATTGGAAATTAGAAAGCGCCATCACACTCTTCACACAGCGTGCTTGAGGGGTCAGTGACTCGCGAGCCATGGGTGAATCGGCTGAAAATGTCACCCTGTGGACACGCGTTCATTCACACAGCCCTCGAGGTGGGAGTCGTTCCATCCTGACTGTAAGAAAATATTTGGAGAAGCACATACTGGTATTTGCCCTGCATCTTAGAGATCACTGCCATGTCATGATGGAAAAATCATAGCCCCTGAACCGGCCATGTACTAAGCAAAAATAAAATCCCCATAAATTCCCCACACAGAAATCACACAGGTAAGGTTTTTCTCTAATGAAAGATAAAAATCATTTTTTCATGATTTTTTTAATGTTTAAAAGGTAAAAATCATCATTACTAGAGAGAAAATACAAAATGAGCACATCAGAGATTTTACTTTCATCATCAACCAATGAGGAGACCAGTACGATGTTAATTACCATGAGTTCAAAAAACAATTACACACATACACACACATACAGAAGTGATTAGAAATGTTGAAATGAATTTACAGATAAATCAAAACTGGTCAATATCCACAAAGCAATAGTTATCTGAATCTCCAATAATTCAGACATAATATATTTATATTTCTATGGTCAAGAGTCATTCGCACTATCACAAAACTTCTTCAGTTTCCAGGTTGTAAAATAGCTCCAGTCAGAGATGACATGGAACAGTATGTTCCTGTTACAAGGGGTACCTAATAGTCTTCCCATTTCAAACTTTCCCCAAATTTTCGTGTGAGTGTATGTGTGTAATTTTTCATTGAATTTGTGGGCTACTTATTGTTAGAATAAGAAATGAGTTGGCAATAATTATTTTTACTAATTTTTTTTATAAAGAAGTCCTATTCATATAAATAAGTAATAAGTAAAAGATTTGTCAAGGTGATGTCACTCAATTCTTTTAACTTGTTCTGAGTTATATGCCAAAAATCATGAAATGATCAATCACCAAAATTATTTTTAATGATCCACCAGCTGATAATTAGGTTTTCCTGTAACTGTATTGAAAGTGAAGAATTTGAGACAGCCTGACTTGCTGCCAGCACTGCAGTCCTTCGCTCTCTCAGCGCATATCGTGACCTGCTCCCTGCTTGCCTCCGAGGCCCTTACAGACTAGACCAGCGCCCCAGGACAGCTGAGTGCCAGCGCGCCCTTTGCGGAGTGGGGAGGGTTCGGGGGATGCAGATGACAAGCCAGCACCACTCCTGCTCCTCATGGAGCTCTGGATATGTTTGACACAGAGCAGACCCTTTTAAAATTAACAACAAAATCCTGAATGACTAGATGTCTAAGGCAGATTCACCATAAAACCAACAGAGCTCAAGCTTCAGGACCCGTCATTACTTGGGCTCCTTCCGGGGGCCAGGTGAATCCCTCAGGAAATGGCCCACACGCACGTAAGTTTCTTGAGCGGCCCTTCACAATGTGCTCATGTGACCATGTGCAATAAAAGTTGCAAACACAAGATCATTTAACGAGATGAACTAGCGTCTTCTTCCTTTGCAGGGTGAGCTGGAGTGGCTGCAGGGCATGCGGGCTCCAGGGGAGGGATGAGTGGGGCTGGGGAAACAAGGGCATAAATGGCTGATTTCCAGCCCTCTCCTCTCCGACTTACTGCTGAACACCCTTGATGGCGCGTGGCTTCTGTGAGTGTCTCCACCACACGCTGCGTCTACTGGCCCAGCCCCAGGACTGCAGGATGCAGGTCCAGAGATAAGAGTCAGTCCAAGGGTACCCGCTGTGGGTGGTCAGGAGAAGTAAGTCTCACATGCACAGGCTCAGAAGCTCGTCTGCAGGAGGCTCCTCCAGCCGTCGCTGTGTAAAACTGTACACGAGGATCATCAATGTTGGTCAAAAGCTCGTTCTGCTTTCCTCTTTCTTTCTGGATGGGGTTGGAATATCTGATAAAAAAGAAAGTTTGGTTTTTTTTTTACTGGATTTAGAAAGACGAAACATTTTAATAAAGCAAATGAGGAATCATAGAGACTTGATTTGGACGTATGTAAATGTACATCTTTTGAATGCATATGAATGTATCTCTGTGAATGTGTTTGGGTGTGTATCTTCTTTTGGCAAGCCTAAATTTGTTAAAGAATGAAGAGATAATTAATATTAAATTCAATAGAGTACAAACAAAAATGAAAAGTTGTGCAATGGAATCCATAAGAAATATTCTGATATAGAGTACTAAATTTTGACCAAAAGAATGTTCAGATTGCTTCAAAGCCAGTAATTCATCAACAGGAAGAGATAAATTCTGACTAGAAATTATGAGTAGGATTGAATTATAGGAAAATCTAATCAGTGAGGATGCCAGAACTGTCTGAACACTTTGGGGAAAAGATTTCAAGCAAGTTAATCAACCCTGCAAGTGACTGTGTGCCTGTGAGAAATGGCTCCCACGTGATGGGAAAATGAGGCGCCCAGGTAGAAGGAAGACCCCAGACAGGGCCAGAGGGGCCCAGAGGCGGGTCCCAGCACACTGTCACTTCTGTCTGGCCTTCATTTACCAGGGTAACGTTTCCCCGTTAGGACAAGCTTTCCAGAACAGCCCATCCTCACGGTCCTGCTGGCATGGGAAGGAGCTGGGAGGCTTTTTCTCCCCTGGAGACGACCGTCTGGGTGAAACCTCTACGTGTCCTTGGGTGTCGAGCCTGAGCAGTCCTTCCTGCTGGCCCCAAGCGGTAGGCTCCCAGCTGGCCCGGGTTCCCACGCACCCCCGAGGCCAGCCTTGTCCCTGTGGTCACTCTGGCTGATTGCGACTCCCTCTGAGGCTGAGGCCAAGCTCAGCTCAGGACACAGCAGAGACGCGGGTGGTCCTGGGAGCGAAGCCCCTGGACCGTCATCTCGGTTAGATTCCTCTCACGTCACCAAAAGACTCCCTCACCCTGGGGGACTTTTAAATGAACACGTGGCCAAACATGGGGGCCTCCATATTGGAGCTGACGAGCAGGCCACGCTGGGATCCTCGGCCAGTGTCCCCTGAAGCCCAGTGTCCGACGCAGAGACCTGACTGGACAGTGACCCAAGTGACGCAGGCTCACGCCCTCTGCTCCCCGGAAGTGAGCAGCGGGTCTGGATTTAGCTGGACGGTCACTGCTGTGCAACCATCCTCTCCACCCTCTCTTCTGCCTTTCAAGCTCGACAATCCGGTGCTCCATCTGTCCCACCTCGAGGAGGAGTCTGTGTTTGGGCTTCGCCTCCCCACTGATGATCCCCTTTGGCGTCAGTGTGTGTCCACTCTGAAACCATGGAAAATGGTGCTCCCGGCCAGAGTGGAGACGCCCCCCGCCCCCTGCAGCGTGTCTGTCCTTCGTGAAGAGTCGGGGGAAGCACCAGGGGCGGGGCCGTGCAGCTCAGCCCCCAGCCCGGCTGCTCCCCACCGTCCTGCCGACTCAACCCCGCCAGTCCTGCCCTGCTCACAGACGTCCTCCGGTTCTTCGTCCAGAGTCAAATCTCTGCCTCAGCATTTTTCTCCAGCTCAGGAGGGAGAAGCAGAGGGTGGAGGGCACTGGCCTCCCAGCCCTGCCGACCTCCAGGGGCGTCCCGCTGGCTGGCAGGGGGGTGATGGACGGCGCCCCTTCTTGAGGGGGCGGGTGGGACGGGGCGCCTTGGCCTGAATCTGTCCAGTTAGCAAAACAGGGGGAGCTGCCAAGACAAACAGCCGAGGTATGAGGGCTCGCAGCTCGCGATCGCTGCAGGGTGACAGGCCCCGGGGAGCGAGACGTCAAGGATGCTGCTTGGAATAGCTGGGATGGCGAGCATTCTTTCCCAGAGGAGGGCTGGACCCGGCGTGGGGGGCAGGCACACGCGACCCCGGTGCTCGGGAGTGGGGGGCTCACCGCTGCTGCGCCACCTCTGGGGGTCGGGGACTGAGCAGCACCCACCGCTCAGCGTTTCCCACGCTGGGGCCCCGTCCCCGCCACCTCCTGGCTGCGTCCAACGCCAGCTTGGCCGTGAATCGGTTATATCAAAAGAGCCCTTGTAGTGCATAATCATTTTCATCTGGTTTTGGGGGAAAAGCGTCCGTAAAACGTCTGCTGGGCTATGGCTCGGGCCAGCCGGGCAGGCCTGCAGAGCTGGTGCTTGGCCGGGGGAGCAGCTGACAGGCCAGCCGGGCCTGCTTTACGGCCTCCAAAGCCTGTGCTGACACGGAGGATCGGGGTAGGATTTATGGTCAGCTCAGGCCATCACCCAGCGCCGAGAATTGGTCATTACAAGCCGCCTGACAGCTGGAATGCAGTCGTCACTTGGAGGAATATTTATTTGGTTTTTAAGTTTTTGGATGAATCTGGTTTTCAGAAAGCAAGGGCCCCCTAGGAAATCAGACCATGCCATTATTGCATCCAAGCCATTATGCAGTTGCTGGCCAATTATGTAATCCTATATGGAAAACAAGCCGAGGGCAGGGCAGGCCCCGGGACACAAGGACTCCTGTTACCAGCCTCGCCTGCGGCTCCACGGGGCCGCCCGCACCTCGGTGTCACTAAGGCACCCGAGAAGCCAGCGCTTGTACCGTCTGCCGGGCCCCTCCACCTCCCCGACTGCGGTGACAGTGGCCTTGACGGAGCGGTGACATCCATTAGTGCGGTTCCCTCTGACTCCCCGCTGAATTCCAGGTGATAAACAGAGCAGGGCGAACAGAATTGGACATTCCTAGTAAGCCCCTGTCAGCCTGCTTCCATAAACACATCTTCTTTTCATGCTAAAATCATCCCAAATGTTAACATTTCTACTCTCAAGCAGGTCACAGCTTGGAACTAACGACATTCGCGTGTGACTTCTTTGGACGGCCCTCGTGTCGTCCAGATAAGAACCTTGACGTGCATCGACGGACACACCACTGCCTCCGTAAAACACTGCCCAACACTTCCGGTATCTTCTTCAGCTCATCCGGCCCCACTTAACCGTCTTAATTTTCTTTCCAGAACTCGAGGCAAGCATCTTGCCCTGACATCGCTTCTCCTCGGGAAGATCCATCCTTTTCCGAGGACCCGGGCAAGAAGGCGGGTCGCACTCGAGGCCGCGTCCAGCCTCTCGCCGTCACGCGGTCTCACGGGGCAGCCGAGGGTCCCTGAGCCCGACCCCCGCCCTGCAGGCAGTGCCTGGTGTGGAAATCCTCCGAGCTGCTCGCTTCTGTGGGCAGCGTCTGAGTGACCATCACGCTCCCCGGCGTAATTCACGGTTTACCATGGCCACCCCTGGAAAATTCTTGAAAGCCAGGGGCTGCGCAGAGGTTCCTGTGCGAGTCGTGTGTGTGACAGAGCTGACTCGTTTTCTGTGTCAGGAACGGCAAGCGCCTGGGTGCTTCCCTGACCGCACAAAGGCTGGTCAGCCCGTGGACTCTGCTCTGAGTGTTCACACGGCAACATCCTCACCTCAGGATTCCTTTGAGAGAGATGGGCATGTGCTTGGTGCGGGTTAAAGTTCAGAAGAGAGGCAGAAACATAGCAGAAACAAGACATAGGGGGAGCCCAACCAGGAGCTCAGATTGCGCTGAAAACACCCCGTGTCCTGGTTCGTGCTGGTGCGGCGTCTCCCCGGCTGCGAGCTCCTGAGGTCGGCACAGAGAGAAGCAGGGGTCCCCTGGAAGCCCCTCAGAAAGGCCCACATAGTTGAAGGGTTCATTGCTTCTTCAAACACCGTGAAACATTCATGCGGGTGTGCGGGGACCTCCCTTCCAGGCCTAGAATCACGCTCAGCTCACAGGCTCCTTACACCAGGAGCGCCTCCGGCGGTCTGACGTGACCCAGGGCACTGGGCATCCAGGTCCAGTCACCTCCGTTCACCCCGGGGTCTCATATGGTCACGACCGGGTGTTGCCGACCAGGGTTTAATATCTGTTTATTTTTGCTGAGCTCACAGAGTCAAATTCATAGATGTGAAATGTAATTTTCACACAATTCTAGCCTGTCTCAAACCGACATTCACTTCTGAGTGGGCTACCTGCACGCAGGCATGCTGGGTCTGTGGATTTCATCAAAAATGAACGAACAGATCCACTAATGGTTACTGGTTTAATAACCTATTTTAGTGCCACAAAAGTCTAGAATTAAAACTAATAAACTTAAATCATTGTTTTTGTGAGGCTTTAAATCTATGGGCTGTAAAGTATAAACTTTTAAAGGTATGTTTTACTAAATGTTACTGCAAGTTGGAGGGAAGGAAGAGCTAAATAAATGTGTCATTGATCTGAAATAATAGAACTAATCAAGTGTTGGACAGAGAGAGAGATAAATAGGTAGCTAGGTAGACATAGATACATGATAGATACACACACACATATACACAGAACAGTAGATAATACACACACACACACACACACACACCAGTAGATGGATACACACATGCATAATAGACGGATACTGATTTTTGTTACTGGATATGGGCTATAAAATAAACTGGAATATAATTTATTTTTAGCAAAAAATATTTTCACCCACCAAGTAAAGAATAATAAATTATGATCACTGGAGAAATCCAGCGATGTTTTCTAGCAAATATGAATTTAAATTATATTGATAACTACATGGTCCCTTATTTTAACACATTTGTTAACACATTTTTTAACACATCTTGAAGCAAGATATTACTGAATTATGTATGATTTTGAATAAATTCCTCGTGGAAACAGGTGGAGCGCGTTGGCAAGCCTCATGACCTTTATGGAATTCTCTGCCCCCAAAGGGCCATGGGAGAACCAAACGCCCGTGTGGACATCTCATAGGATCTAACAGTCCTCACTTCCTGCTCGCCAGAGTCGGCAAGCACATCAGCTTCACAGGAATCCACAAGGTTGTCCCAAGAGCTGGTCAGGAAGACCTGTGAGAGCTGGTGGCTCCAGGTGGAGAGAACAAAACCAAAAGATTGAAAGGGCGTCCTGGAATCTATACAATCGGAGTTCAGGTCCGGAGGAAGAGAAACAAGCGAGCTTCATGTTGTAGGACAATAGCAAGTACGTGGGCCGCGTCTCACCCACCCAGGGCAGCTCCCAGGGAACCAGCCACCTCGTCCTAGGGCTGAGCCAACACGGCCCAAGCAGGAGCCGAGTCTGGGCACCTGGGCTGTGGATGCACAGGGCTGTGTGTACTGGGTCGTTTGTTTAGAGACAAGGGAAGGAAACGCACTTCTCCAGGAATAGAGCATTCGGGAGCAAACTCAGTGTCATAGACAGACAGCTGTCAGACACACACGAGCAGCTGTGACCCCATCATGGAGCCCGCGGCCCCCACAGGACCCCCATCCTGGCCCATCTCATGTGCGTGCGCGCACACACACACTCACACACTCACACCCACCTTCCCGGGCTCCCTGGCGCCTGAACCACGGGGCACGGGCGAGACGCACTGGACCACAGCTCCTGTGTGCCTGGCCGCACTAATGCCCACGTGCACGGCCTGCCTGGGTGTGACTCGGGGACCGACACCAGTGCTCACCAGATGCGTGGGACCTGCTTCAGGCTGAAGGCTCCTCCAGCACCCCCCACGCAGCGCTTCCTCCCACTGCCCCAGGACCCCCCTGGAAGCGGCTGTCAGCCCCCCAGAGTGCTGTGTGTCAGTCACGTGGACAGAGGTCGCAGGGTCACAGCCACAGCCTCCCTCTGAGCTAAACCAGGATTCGAATCCGGGTCCCCGGGGGCAGAGCTGGCCTGGCCTCCCCTGTCATAACAAGTGCCCCACCCACGGGAGCCAGGGGTTCCGGGAACAGGGAAAAGCCGGGAGAAGAGAGCTGGCCTCCACAGCCCCCGCAGCCCAGCCGGCTGGCCTGACGCTCCGGCGGGACCTGGATGGACACTGGTCTCCTCGTTTGTTTGTGTCCCTTCTTCCCTGCTTTTACCCCAAACCAGAGAGAGGGACAAAGAGACTGGAAGTAATGCTGCATTCCTGCCATTTTTCTCATCCATTCAGATCTGGGAAGCACCAGAAATCTTGTGGGAAAGCCACTCCTCAGGAGGTTTCTAACCCGATTTCTCAACAGCAGTGGTCTGGAGTTTTTGCCTAAATTCTAGATAAGGTCCTAATTCCTGGTTACTTGGCTGCTCAAATTTCAAATCTTAGGTTCACATCAATCATTCCAAAAGACAAGCAAAACATTTCACAGAACGAAATTTGTTGGTTTTTTTTTTTTTAACATATCTTTGGTCTGAATTTATAAGACTTCTACGTCTTTGAGGAAAAACACACATCTCCTGACAAAGGTCTCTCTCTCAGTCCTGTCTCTCTGTCTCGCTAGAAACCCGAAGCCTGCACTCGCCACCACCGCAGACTCCAATACTGAGCTGCTGAACTGTGTGCTCTAAACAAAACGTATCAGGAAACCACAGAAATGAAGACAATTAGGGTAAATAAGATCCAGTGATCAAATATAGCTAATTTGTATCCATAATATTTGGGAGTTACACAGTCTGCTTCAATTTGAAAGATATCTTCCAGACCACACTGCTTCCTTCCCAAGGGGACTGCCTTTTGCTTTTAATTATTGAACCTTAAGAATTCTTGCTACAATTTGGGGTTAGCTTGTAATTCTTTGAGAAGAAAAAAAAATCCAGCCCATAAATCCTTCTGTATCCCATCACTTCCAATAATAGGCTTCTGTGGCCCAATCCACCGTCAATTAACTGCATTTTTGAGAGGGAGTGGGGGCGGGGTGGGGGGTGGGCCAGCTCACAGCGAGCACGGCCTCAAGTAGCAGAGGGTGAATGGACACCCCTTGGCACAGAGCCTTGGCTAAATCGGATGTGCAAGAATGTCTCCAAAGCAGAGCACGTCGTGAGAAGGAAGGGAACTGTAGAGAAGGAGCCGTGGGCCTCCTGCTCTGAGATCTTGAGCATCCTTCCAGTAAATAGGTGGGCTTCCCGGGTGGAGCTAGTGGTAAAGAACCCACCTGCCAACACAGGAGACGTAAGGGACACAGGTTCCGTCCCTGGGTCAGGAAGATCCCCTGGAGGAGGGCGTGACAATCTCGCCAGTGTTCTTGCCTGCAGAATCCCATGGACAGGGGAGGCTGGCAGGGTCTGTGGGGTCACACAGAGACAGACGACTGGAGTGACAGCACAGCGTGGTGATGGGGTCTGAGCACCATCCACATTCTGAGAGGTGCATTCTGAGGCGCCATCTTATTGTCACTGCGGTCCTTGTGGTGGGAGGGGTCTTGCCCTCGGTCCCACCCCGGGGTGCAGCTGTGCTCAGGGTTTCCCCACGGTGAGCTGTCATTTACTCTGCAGCCTGGGCCTCACTCTCCTGGATGGTAAGGAGAGGGGTCACAGCCATCCCACCGGACTCCAAGGAGTCTTCACACCACGCTTTCTCAGCACACACCCTCCGTGAGCTGGTGACAGGGTGTCAACCTCACCTTTCAAAGTCTGGATCTGATTGGTCACCATCTTGGGGCCCGGCTGACCCTGTGGCTACTGCCCCTCCCAGGACTGGCCAGTTCCCATGTGTGGTGAAGGACGCACCTGCAGGAGAGGCTTTTATGCACAAACGAACCGTCCAGAGTCCACACCCCCTGCTTTCTTCACGAGGTTCTGGGCACTGCCCACCTGCCCTCCTCACCGAGTACCGGCCGACCAGGAGAGCCCCTGTGTCCACTGCGGTGTCTCCGCCTGGCCAATCCCGAGCCCACGTCTCCTGCCTCACCTGCTTCTTCCCGGGAACAGCAATCAAGGCTTAGCCACGTCTCCTGCCTCAGCACGCCACATCCTCGCCTCGTACCTTAGAATTGATTGTCAGCAACAGTCCCGGGGTGCCTAGCAGAGGCAGACAGAGGTCCCCACAGACCTCCCAGATCTCCTCAGGGCTGCTCCTGGGTGCTTCCACAGAGCAGGGCTACCCAAGCCAGCAGCTGGAGCAGGGCCATCCCAGCCATGGAGCTGGAGCCTGTGAGTGCCTACCCCGGAGACTCGTCACTCTCGAGGGCTCACAGGGAGCGCCCCTGAGCCCCATGAGACCTAGTATCACTTTGCCACAGCACTCCATCCTTTCCAACACCCGCCCTTGTTTTCTTCTCAGCTAAATTCAGCAGCTAGCCGTGGTGGGGCCAAGCGCTGGGCTGGCCCAGATGGGTGGAGGCAGGGTCTGTCCTGAGTGGGTCTGGCTGGGCACAGAGGCCTCCACAACCATCCAGAAGGGGAGAAAGGCCGGGCGGAGAGAGGTCAAAAGGAGCAGACGGACAAGGCAAGGCCAGGAGTCTTCAGGGTGCAGCAGAATTAACATCGGGTCTGCTGATGGACGCCAAAGGGAAACGGGGGTCCACGGGGCAAATGGAGAGATAGGGAGGGCCTGAGGAGCCTGAGGCTCAGCATGGTAGGCTGGAAGGAGCCCGCATCTCCACTAAGGATGTGGATGGAGACTTGGAGGGTCTTTGCCTGAGTGCAAGCTTCCCAGCATCCCGCATAGAGATGGCCCAGCCCCAGGCTCCGGGGGACCCACGCAGGGACCTGGCCACCTCACGGTCCTCCCTCCTCATGGGGCCAAAGGGCAAGGCGTCCCTGTTGGTGGGGGAAGGACAGGCTGCTTGGCCCCAGACAGCCTGTGCTCGGGGTGTCGGCCATTCACAAAATTGAACACAGTGCCCGAATGTCAGCCACCTGACCTGGGCCAGGAGGGACCATGAAAGATGCAGTGTCCATGGAAAGGGAGGACTCAGCCCCGGCCCCAAGGGAAGCAAGCCTGGGCTGGTCCCCCCTGCTAGAAAAACCAGAGTCCCTGGTACCAGAGTGCTCATCTGTCAGGCCAGAGCTGGCCCCCACAAGACCCTTCAGACAGCAGCTCGACGCTGCATAGAGAAGCCAAAAGAGCAGAACGACACAAGAGACAAGGGGCCTTGGAGTAGGCGCAGGACGGAGGTGAGGGCTGTTCAGGCCGTGGAGAGAGACCCTCAGCAAGGGAGATTACGAGGCCACGCTCCGTGGAAGGCCGCGAGTCCGACCACGGCCTGCAGGGGTGGGCGCGGCTTGCCGGTGGACACAGGCGGCAGAGGCGTGATGGCTGAGTCACGGGGAGCAGAGCAGAGAGCCCGGCACATCCGCCAGGCCCTGGGGGCTGTCCACGCTCGCCCACCCCACACTAGCATCTCAGGTAACCAAAGTGCCGGAACCACTTCCCCTTAGAACTTCAGGACGGAATCGAGAAACGCCCTCGGAGCAGGTGGCTGTAGGCCCTGGGATTCAGACTCGGCGAGTGCTTGCTTTCTCAAACTTGGTCTTTTGTTCCATTGGAAGCCAACATAATTTTTTGGCTTTTCCTTATTCTACTCGAATGTTGCTACTTAGCATAGAAATCCCACAATGGAATTCTTTCTTCTTTCCAAATGCTCTTTTCCCTTCAGCTCAATTCAGATGTTTTAATTTGGAACGTGTCTTGCTGTTTTGGGGGCAGGCCTGCTTTGAGATATCTCAGGATAAAGAACTTTTGGAACAAAACCTCGCTTTCTAAATCCTGGCAAGGAACATCTAACAAGAGCATTTTCTGCACGGGGAGGGGGACATTGGGGACGCTGGAGGCCTGAGCCACCCGCCTCCTCCCCATCCCAACGCTCTGCTGCCCCCTTGGCCATTTGAGCTGTGACGTCAGTCCTTCCAAGTGACCGTAAAATGTTTTTTTTTATATTGTTTGTCCTGAGGTAGATGAGGGTTAAAGATAAGCCAGGTTTGGGACCAGGTTGGAACCAAGAGTGACTGATCACTGGCCACTCGTGCAGGGAACACCTCCCCCACGCTCTCACCCCTCACTCGTGCAAGGAATTCCTCCCCTCAAACTCTCACACCCAACTCGCGCAAGGAACACCTCCCCCACCCTGTCAACCCCCACTTGTGCAAGGAACACCTCCCCCACGCTCTCATCCCTCACTCCTGCAAGGAACACCTCCGCCCACTCTCTCACAGCTCAGGTCGGGTCACGTCCTGCTCTCCCTCCCCCGTCCACCTCCAAGAAAGGGCCTCCGGTGCACAGGAAACTCAGCGGGAGCCAAACACCCTCTCTGAGAACAGGATGGATGTTGCACGGCCAGGCCACCTGTGTGCCTCGCCGCCTGCCCCCTCCACAGGTGAACATACGGTCCTGCTCCAAGCTCTGCAGGCAGCTCACAGGCCTTCCTGTAAGTCTGTGGATTCTGGGTGGATGAGTCCTCATCCTCAGAGAAAGGAAGTCACCTAGTAAGAGGCATCGCCTCTCCCTGCAACATCAGTGTCCACAGCAGACGTGTGCTGATTCACTTCAGTTGTGTCTGACTGTGTGACCCCATGGACTGTGGCCCACAAGGCTCCTCTGTCCACAGCATTCTCCAGGCAAGAAGACTGGAGTGGATTGCCATTTCCTCCTCTAGGGGATCTTCCCAACCCAGGGACCAAACTCTTGTCTCTTATATCTCCTGCGTTGCCAACAGGTTCTTTACCACTGAGCCACCTGGAAAGCCAATAGCATAGCTCGGAGCACTGATACCCAGTTAGATCTGTCAAGTCATTTTCTTCTTCCCAGTTGTACATTTTGCAAAATTTAGAGCAATCAGATATGGACAAATAACTAGTGACAAGTCTTTCTTTGGTGAACTCACACATAAGACAGGAGAACACAATCCCAGGTGTCAGAAACCATCAGATCTAAGTGTGAGAACGTGAACCTGAGCTCTCGGAGCCTGAGGGCGGGAGCACCCTTGTCTCCCGGCTCTCATGCACCTCCCTCTGTAGCCTGTAAGCTCCCCAAGGATGCGGACGCTGCTTTATCCATCTCTAAATCCCAGGAGGCTGGGACATCAACCCGCCAGCTGTGGATAGACAGTCGTGGGTGGATCTTCCCATGACTCAGGGCTTCAAGGAGCAGACTTGAAGACCCATGGCGATTTAGAAGGCAGTCTGTGCATAGACGCGTCCCTGGTAGGCAGGATCCCAAGAATCCTTTCTTCTCAGAACACTTCTTGGAAGAGGGAGCAGGAATATTGCTTCCAGGCTCGACTATGCTTTCGATCACACTGATCCAATTTGTGGCTGCTCCATTGGGCACTCACCCTCCAGGGGTGAGGAGGGGGCGTCTTGGAAGAATCAGTGGCAGATGCTGGGAACGTCCCAATCTTTGGCCCCTGGGGCAAATCACATGAGCTTGAAATGACAAAACCCCCGAGAAAGTTCATGAGAACATCTGGGCACCTTATCAGGGATTTATCGAGCTTTTCAGAGTTGATCCCAGCCCTGTTTTAATGAAAATCGCCTGCCCATGAACAACAGATGCCAAAGGATTTCCTTTTCTTCTCCACCTTTTCCTTCTGCTTCTCTTTCTTCTTCTCTCCCCTCTCCTCTGGCTTTTATTGCTGTAAAGTTAATCCTGAGACGATGAACAAGCCTCACGTTTCCAGGCCTGCTATGCACTCTGTGGTTATCAAACACTTGAACTTGGGTTAACCACTCTGTGTCAAAATAAAATGAGCGCAGTGGACATCCAGCATCACAGCTTGAGCTGGGGAATTGTGTGAGGTTGAATTACCCTCTACTTGGGTCCTTGGCCAAGACAACATAACCTTTCAGTCCTGATCTGTGTGAATAAGAGAGATCTTCAAATGTTTTACTGATTTTTAAACTGGTAATTTTATACCAGGCATATATTTCAATTAACTAATTGTTATTCCTCTGTACTTATGCCTTGAGATGACTAAACTTAAGAAGTTACCATCATAAAATTGAAATAAATAACTAAATCCCACTAGAGCCCTGCCCATCTACCCAAACCAACAAGCTTTATTCCCAGCATTCTTTGAACAATCACAATATTAACATGTAAACTCCTCCTTCATTTCTGGGCTCTGCCCTGATTTAGTTGGTGTGTTGTCTTTCCTGACTCCTTCATTTACATGAATCAGTTAACTGAATGGCAGCCAATGAGACAAGGAAAGAGTGCAGCTGAAGGCTCAGTGAGGGTCATAGTGGACCCAGGACCCAGAGGGTCTCCAGCATCTGGAGATGGAGCTTGAGGGGTGCCAGGGCTGGGCAGAGAGTTAACACCCAGGGGCTGAGAAATCAGCTGGCTGGGAAATAAGACCATCCTCTGAGTTGGGAATATGAGAATTGAGGCTCGGTGGACAAACAGATCTGACAAAAGCCGTGGGGTGACAGAGGAGCCCCGACTGAAGAAAGGGTGAGCTTTGCGCTAACCCCTCTTCCAGCCTGTGATGGATTCAGAGTTCAGGGATAAGGTGGGATCAACAGACAGACATGGATATATTCTGGTTTTGTTTCCAACTGTATTTGCAAAATCATGAAGCGTGGTTTTAAGGCTTTGAAACAATGTTAGCCATCACGGTATGGGATTTTTCCATTTTTGATTTCTCAGCACCGCTCACACTTGGTTTAAAGAAAGACTTGGGACGCCCCTCAGCTATGACCACGTGACCAGATCAGACTTCCTTCATTTAAAACAGGAGTGCCTGGTGTCCCGAGAGGCGACTGACACGGCAGCAGGGCCCTGGGCACCCTGACGTCCTCAGGGGGGACAGCCCTGCCCCCCGCCCTCCAGACGCTCCGCCTCAGTGGCTGCTGACGGAGTGCGCGGGGCCGCGTCCACAGCGTGGTGGACGGAGCCGACCCCAGGAGGACAGGCTCCCAGCCTTCCGTCTGTGGGGACGCGCCTGGGGGGAGGAGGCACCTGACTGGGTCAGGACCCCACGTCGGGCTTTCCAAGAGCCTCCTGGTTGCTCTGCCCACAGCCCTCGTGCTGCCACGCGGGGTGCCTCGCTCCCTTTGAGGCCCTCCCTGTTCGTCCCGCTGGACCCCAGGCACAGGCTCTGCGGGTCTCGCTGTTGTCCTTGTCTAGTCGCTCAGTCGTGTCTGACTCTTTGCGACCCCATGGACTGTAGCCCACCAGGCTCCTCTGTCCATGAGATTCTCCAGGCAAGAAGACTGGAGTGGGCTGCCATGCCCTCCTCCAGGGGACCTTCCCGACCCGGGGCTGAACCGTGTCTCCAGCGTGGCAGGCGCGTTCTTTACCAGTAGTGCCACTGAGAAGCCTTATGTAACCAGGTGGGCACTAGTGCGGGGTGAGGCCAGGGAGGTATTCAAAAGACTTCGTTTCTCCATGAGTCCTTGGGCAGGGGAGGGATTTCTGGTCAGTCAAGTGATGTATCAGCAGAGAAGCTCCTTAGAGGCACGTTTATTCCTGGCTCCGCAGGTTTTCCTGGAGGGGATGGAATTGCCGCTTTGTTCCTCTAGAGGTTGAAAGATGGGAAGACTTCCTTAGCTTCTCTCTGCCCCAATCTCCTCTCCCCGCAGAAGGGGGTCGTTTGTGTGAATTGGCTCCTTCAGGCGAAGGAGACATGGCTGCCTGCTCCTGCCTGTCCTGGGCTCCTGCCTCTCCTGGGCTCCTGTGTGAGCTCCTGGGCTCTCCACCTTTGGTCAGGTTGGTGGTGTCCTGCTCCCATCCCTTCCTGCCGGGAGCTGGGGGGAAAGCTTAGGCATTTCTGGGGTTGTTTTTTTAAGTACTGTCGCTAAAGCTCAAGCTTCAGGTTCCAACAGAGCTGATGTATCTCACTCCCTCTGGACCCCCCTGTCCTGGGTTGTCTGTGCTTCCACTCACGGGTGAGATCCGGGGACCGCGTCCCAGGACAGTGCGGGCGAGGCGAGGATTAAAGCTCTGCCTGTGGGTCTGGCAGGTGGGGCTTTGTGCCCGAGGTGCCCCTGACTGCAAGGTCTCTGGCTGGAGGGAGCATTGGAGGCTCCTGGGGAGCTGCTGGGGTCCCATCCCTTGTCGGGCCCCCAGTTCTTCTCACGCGTCTTCTGCTCACATCTCAGCCTCCAGCCCGAGTGTTGAGCACAAGCCAAACAGGCTCCCTGTCTTCATTTCCCCCTTCTTTGTAGCAGCTCACTTCACAAATAAGGTTTAAGTATATCCTTAGAAACATTTCAAATGCTACAGCATGAAATTCCCCTTGAACTTCCCCTACTCCTGCAAGCCCAAACTTCTTCCCTGAGAACCAGCCCACACCCTTCTGGGACCAGCACTAAGGCCTCAGACGCAGTGGGGACCACCCCCCGGAACCTGCCCCCCGCCGCCCTCCTCTGAGCCAGACTTGGTTTCCTGAAAAACCAGTGAGCTGCACCTCAGGGTTCATACAGGCTGTGTACTTAGCAAAAATGAACAATCAACCACCAGTTTAGCAGAGAAATAATTTACTCACCTCGATGCAGTTAAGACTGAGGTTATGGGAAACTCCACAGGACAAACGACCCGGTTTCTCTGACAAATCCATTTGTAGGGAAAAGAGAGATGGGGGTGAGGATCTACAGATTAAAAGAGACACACTGAGCAATGCAATGTGTGAACCTTCTTTGGATCCACGATTCAAACAAACCGATCTTGGAGTAATTAAAAAGACATTGATGAAACAATTAGAATTGTGAGTGAAGTAGTTGTCAGACAATAAGGAACCACTGTTAACATTGATGTATGATCATGGATTTATACCTTTATACTCACAAATCCAGGCTTCCCTGGTGGCTCATGGTAAAGAATCTGCCTGCGATGCAGGAGATGCAGTTTTGATCCCTGGGTTGGGAAGATCCCCTGGAGGAGGAAATGACAATCCACTCCAGTATTATTGCCTGGAGAATCCCATGGACAGAGAAGCCTGTTGGGATACAGTCCACAGGGTCACAAAGAGTTGGACATGACTTAGTGACTAAATGACAACGCACAAGTTTATATCTTTTAGAGATATAATCTGAAACCTTTATGAATGAAATTATATGAGGCTTGAGATTTGCTTTAAAATAATACTGGGCAAGAGAGAGTGGGTGGGTGGGTGAAACTGAAACAAGACTGGCTTTGGTAATTGTTGGAGCTGGGTGATGAGTACCTAGAGGTTTCCTTTTGCACGTGTTTAAAATTTTTCATAATGAAAGTTTAGAAAAGCACACAACTCTGGCTAAGCTTCCCTGGCACCATCCAGAGGAAGGGATCTCTCTTTGTTCCCCTCCGGAACTCCGAGCTGGGTGCGGCTGGGGGAGCGGCTGGCGGCAGGTGTGGGCACAGATGAGGCTGAGAAGGGGCCTGGGAGTAAGGGTGGCCCCAACCCTGTTAATGAAACCTGACTCTTCTCTGCAGAAGGCCAAGTCCAGCCTGGGACTCAGATGGAAAACATGACGGCCTGCTTTGCAATGACCCCAGCTTGGAGGTGCCTGTCATCTTACTGCAGGATGAGGTTCCCACACCCTGGCTTAATCGGAAACACTCACGCGCATCTCCCCCCACTCATCCCGAGGACGGGGAGACAAAGGTTTTGAGAGCCCCGATGGCCGGGGCGGTTGCCACAGCTGGACATGCGGGGTGCTGGACACAGACACGGCCGAGCAGTGCTAGGACTTTGCTCAGCAGTGAGGAGATAGCTGGGTATTTACTGTGAAGAGCAGCCTCAAGTGTGGGAAATGATTAATCGAGATAGCTGGGTATTTACTTTGAAGAGCAGCCTCAAGTGTGGGAAATGATTAATCCACCACCAGGATTTTCTCTTCCGCGGGGTGATGCCCTCAGGAAATGGAGCCCCGCTTTGAGAAGGTTGCGGTCTGTCCCTCCAGCTCAACACTTGCCGGACCACCTGCCGTCCTGGGGCAGAGGGGCAGCGTGAAACCCAGGGGCGGGGAAGAAGAGGAACAAAACCCCTTTCACCAGCTTTGAGAAAGCCATAAGTCTTCACAGGATTTTATCCAGAAAGTGAAGACAACCTAGAGAATGGGAGAACACATTTGGAAATGTTTATATATTTATATATATACTAAATATATAATAAATGATGCTGCTGCTAAGTAGCTTCAGTCGTGTCCAACTCTGTGCGACCCCATAGACCTCAGCCCACCAGGCTCCCCCGTCCCTGGGATTCTCCAGGCAAGAACACTGGAGTGGGTTGCCATTTCCTTCTCCAATGCATGAAAGTGAAAAGTGAAAGTGAAGTCGCTCAGTCGTGTCCAACTCTTAGTGACCTCATGGACTGCAGTCTACTAGGCTCCTCCATCCACGGGATTTTCCAGGCAAGAGTACTGGAGTGGGTTGCCAGTGCCTTCTCCGGGCACAAGTGTAATGTAAATCAAAACCATGGTGTGAAACCCTTTCACACCCACTAGGATGGCTATCACAATATTGTTTAATAGAAAAAAAAAGTATCAAGGATGTGAAGCAACACTGCTGGTGGGAGTAGAAAGCTGTGACGGAAATCAGTTTGGTGTTTTCCCCACGACCGTGAGCACCATATGACTCAGCAGTTCCAAAAGAACTGACAGCAGGGACCAGAGCAGATGCTTAGACGCCCAGGTTCACAGCAGGCGACCCACACGACTGTCCCTCGGCAGGTGCAGGGTAAGCAGTGCGTCCATCCACACCCCGGAGCCCAGATCGGGAGGGAGTTCTCACTCAGGCTGTAACACGGATGAGCCTTAAAGGCGTTGTGCTCAGTGAAACAAGCCAGTCACGAAAGGACGAACGCTGCATGATCAGCGTACGTGACATATCTGAAACAGACAAATGCGTGGACACAGAAAGGTGAGGGGTTACAGAGCCTGGAGGAGCAGAGTGTGAAGTAACTGCTTAGTAACTTCAGCTGAAGTTTCTGGTTTTAGGCACAGTTTCTGCTTGGGGTGAAGAACAAGCTTTGGCAACAGAGAGGTGATGGCTGCCCAATGCTGCACATGTAATTGTTGTTCAGTCGCTCAGGCAGGTCCGACGCTCTGCAACCCACAGACGGTAGCACACCAGGCTTCCCTGTCCTTCACCATCTCCAGAAGTTTGCTCAGATTCATGTCCATTAAGTCAATGATGGGCTTCCCTGGTGGCACAGACAGTAAAGAATCTGCCTGCAAAGCAGATTACAAGCAGTCAATGATGGTAACTGACCATCTCATCCTGAACATAATTAATGCTATTAAATCATACATTAGAATTGTTAAAATGACAAAAAATTATGTTATGTAGGCTTTACCACAATTTTTTAAAGTTAATAATGTAATATACCAAAAGGTAAGTGAAAGTGGAGAGTGAAAAAGTTGGCTTAAAGCTCAACATTCAGAAAATGAAGATCATGGCATCCGGTCCCATCACTTCATGGGAAATAGATGGGGAAACAGTGGAAACAGTGTCAGACTTTATTTTTCTGGGCTCCAAAATCACTACAGATGGTGACTGCAGCCATGAAATTAAAAGACGCTTACTCCTTGGAAGGAAAGTTATGACCAACCTAGATAGCATATTCAAAAGCAGAGACATTACTTTGCCAATAAAGGTTCGTCTAGTCAAGGCTATGGTTTTTCCTGTGGTCATGTATGGATGTGAGAGTTGAACTGTGAAGAAGGCTGAGCACCGAAGAATTGATGCTTTTGAACTGTGGTGTTGGAGAAGACTCTTGAGAGTCCCTTGGACTGCAAGGAGATCCAACCAGTCCATTCTGAAGGAGATCAGTCCTGGGTGTTCATTGGAAGGACTGATGCTGAAGCTGAAACTCCAGTCCTTTGGCCACCTCATGCGAAGAGTTGACTCATTGGAAAAGACTCTGATGCTGGGAGGGATTGGGGGCAGGAGGAGAAGGGGACGACAGAGGATGAGATGGCTGGATGGCATCACCGACTCGATGGACCTGAGTCTGAGTGAACTCTGGGAGTTGGTGATGGACAGGGATGCCTGGTGTGCTGCGATTCGTGGGGTCGCAGAGAGTTGGATACGACTGAGTGACTGATCTGATCTGATACCAAAAGCCATTGCACACTGTGAATGGGTGAATCGTTTGGTATGTGAATTCTATCTCAATGAAACCACAAAAAATATAGGCACACCTCAGAAATATTGTGGGTTTGGTTCCAGACAACCGCAGTGAATAAGTCACACAAAGGTTTTGGTTTGGGTTCATATGTTTACACCACAGATTATTGTGTCTAAACGCAGTGTACTTACCTTAGCTAAGAAATGCTTAATTGTTAAAAAATGCTAACCGTCATCTGCACCTTCAGCAAGGGGCAGTAGTCGCATCAGTGATCACTGATCACAGATACCATCACAAACAGAGCAATACAGAAAAAGGCTGGAATAGCGCAAGAATCCCCAAACTGACAGAGACACGCAGTGAGCCAAGGCTGCTGGGAAAACGGTGCCAACCCACTCGTGGTGGCCACAGGCCTTCAACTGGCAAAAAACTCAGTGTCTGCGAAGTCCCCATAGCACAGTGAAACACAATCTGCCTGGATAGAGATCACACACGTACAGACACAGACACACACACACAGACACAGACACACACAGACATAAAGGCACACAGAACCCCACCCAGACAGACACACACACACAAACACAGACACACACAGACACACACACACAAACACACATACAAACACAGACACACACACAGACACACACACACAGACACACATACACAGAGACACACACACACAGACACACACACACAAACACACATACAAACACAGACACACAGACAGACAAACAGACACACATACAGACACACACACACAAACACAGACACACACACAGACACACACAGACAAACACACACACACTCACAAACACAGACACACACACACAGACACACACACAGACACACACACACAGACACACACACAGACACACACAGACATAAAGGCACACAGAACCCCACCCAGACAGACACACACATACAAACACAGACACAGACACAGACACACACACACACTCACAAACACACATACAAACACAGACACACACACAAACACACACTCACAAACACAGACACACACACAAACACACATACAAACACACACACACTCACAAACACAGACACACACACACACACACATACACAGAGACACACACACACACACACACACATACACAGAGACATACACACACAGACACACGCAGACACACACAGACACAGACACACACACACAGACACAGACACACACAGACATAAAGGCACACAGAACCCCACCCAGACAGACACACACACACAAACACAGACACACACAGACACACACACACAAACACACACTCACAAACACAGACACACACACACAAACACACATACAAACACACACACTCACAAACACAGACACACAAACACACATACAAACACACACACACTCACAAACACAGACACACACACACAAACACACATACACAGAGACACACACACACAGACACACGCAGACACACACAGACACACACACACAGACATAAAGGCACACAGAACCCCACCCAGACAGACACACACACACACACAGACACACACAGACACACACACACAAACACACATACAAACACAGACACACACACAAACACACACTCACAAACACAGACACATACTCACAAACACAGACACACATACACAAACACACATACAAACACACACACACACTCACAAACACAGACACACACACACAAACACACATACACAGAGACACACACACACAGACACACGCAGACACACACAGACACAGACACACAGACACACACACACAGACACAGACACACACAGACATAAAGGCACACAGAACCCCACCCAGATAGACACACACACACAAACACAGACACACAGACAGACAAACAGACACACACACAGACACACACACACAAACACAGACACACACACAGACACACACACAAACACACACACAAACACACATACAAACACACACACTCACAAACACAGACACACACACACAAACACACATACACAGAGACACACACACACAGACACATGCAGACACACACACAGACACACACACACAGACACACACACAGACACACACAGACATAAAGGCACACAGAACCCCACCCAGACAGACGCACACATACAAACACAGACACAGACACACACACACACACTCACAAACACACATACAAACACAGACACACACACAAACACACATACACAGAGACACACACACACAAACACACATACAAACACAGACACACAGACACACACATACAAACACACACACACACAAACACAGACACACACACACAAACACACATACACAGAGACACACACACACAGACACACGCAGACACACACAGACACACACACACAGACACACACACACAGACATAAAGGCACACAGAACCCCACCCAGACAGACACACACACACACACACAGACACACACAGACACACACACACAAACACACATACAAACACAGACACACACACAAACACACACTCACAAACACAGACACATACTCACAAACACAGACACACATACACAAACACACATACAAACACACACACACACTCACAAACACAGACACACACACACAAACACACATACACAGAGACACACACACGCAGACACACACAGACACAGACACACAGACACACACACACAGACACACACACACAGACACAGACACACACAGACATAAAGGCACACAGAACCCCACCCAGACAGACACACACACACAAACACAGACACACAGACAGACAAACAGACACACACACACACACACACAAACACAGACACACACACAGACACACACACAAACACACACACAAACACACATACAAACACACACACTCACAAACACAGACACACACACACAAACACACATACACAGAGACACACACACACAGACACATGCAGACACACACACAGACACACACACACAGACATACACACAGACACACACAGACATAAAGGCACACAGAACCCCACCCAGACAGACGCACACATACAAACACAGACACAGACACACACACACACACTCACAAACACACATACAAACACAGACACACACACAAACACACATACACAGAGACACACACACACAGACACACACACACAAACACACATACAAACACAGACACACAGACACAGACACACACATACAAACACAGACACACACACACAAACACACATACACAGAGACACACACACACAAACACACATACAAACACAGACACACAGACACACACATACAAACACACACACACACAAACACAGACCCACACACACACAGATACACAGAAACCCCCCAGACAGACACACATATACAAACACAGGCACACAGGACCCCCCAGACACAAACACACACATGGACACACAGAGACCCACACGCACACAAACACACAGACACCCCAGACAGACACAGACATGCAAACACACACACACACATGCCCCTCAGAAGATTCATGACTCTCCAGCCAGGCTGATGTCCACCTAAGGTCTGGCCACGGCAGGGACAAAGCACCCTCGCCCCGTGCGGTGGTCTGTGCCCCAGGACAGCTGCCCACTGACTGCGTGGCCTGGCCGGCCTGGGCCTCCCACTGGAGCTGAGGGCCGTGCGCCCAGCGCCTTCCCAGCACCCAGGGCGTGAGGGGACAGGCTCAGGAGCGTGCACGCGGCCGCTGTGAGGACGCGGGCCAGCACGAGCTCGGCTTGCGGCCCCCTGGAGGACCGGAACACCTAGTCCTTGAACAGGACTCAGCGACGGGCGGGGGGGCGGTGTTGGCGGGGCAGGTGGCCAACACTTCCAGGAAACAGAGGCTCTGGAGAAGGGCGAGGCCCCCTCCTCCTCAGATGGCCGGGCTGAGGGGGGATGAGCTAGAAGCCCCCAGCCAGCTTCCTGGGCCGGGCGGGGCCGCGCCCAGCCCTCCAGAGCAGCCTCCCGCCGCACCGGCTCTCAGGACGCCCCGGGACGTCCTCCAGCTCCGGCTCCCGTCGGGTCTCACTCCACTGCTGTCTCATCTCTGACCTCCAAGCCCCCGGGCAGTCAGCCTTCCCCTGCTCACACCTGTGCGAGGACCCCATTGTCCTCGGCCTCCCGTTGAAGGACCCGCAGCGGAGGACAGGCAGCCGCTCCACTCCACGTCCTCACGCGGGGGCCCTGGCTGTGCACACAAGCTCCCCCGGGGTTGTTGAAGGGGCAAGTGAATGAATGAGAGTGAATGAATGAGCGGCCCCAGGCTCGGGCAAGCCCTCACTGGAATGCTGAGGATCCCTCCTCCTGGGTGTGTGTCGGGGGCCTGGGTCGGGGAAGGAGCCTGGGAGGGCGGTTTCAGCTTCTCTCTCCTCCTTTATCATACCAGCCTCTTCAGATCAACTCTTCTGTGATTTCAGTCAAAACCCACAAAAATAAACTGCATTTTCTAATTTTCTGAGTCCTACATTTTTCTGTGGAAACGACTTCCACTGTCGTGTTCCCATTGCCCCTGAAATATCTGGATGTCGTTTTACCAGCACACGGGATGAACATCCAGGATCCCCCAAACCAAAGACGCGTGACCACCGTGGGTTGTCGCATGGGTTCCTACTGCATATTTCCATTCAAACCCCCACTTCCCCCACAGTTTTCAAGGGCACCTCAGAGTCTTTGGCTGATTCCAATTTGTGCCCCTTGGTGAGAATATGGAGACTGCAATCCACTGAACGTGTATTGTTCTCTTTTCTGTAAATGAGTGCATGTTGGAGATTTTTTACTGCTTAAAAAAAAAAAAAAAAACCAATGTAAAATGCATTTGTGCTGGTGCTTCTTCAGGCATTAAGACTTCGAGGCCTCTCCAGTGCCGCGCTCGCTGGCGTCCTGCCTGGACCATAACTGGGCTGTCGGCCGGGTGACGGCAGGCAGCCCCAGCCTCAGAGTGCTGGCCGAGCCCAAGGGCCCTGCCATCTGCCGCGTGGGCCCCGGTCCGGGCGAGGCTGTGACCAGCCTGCCCACGAGGGCCCTGGTCTGGGCGAGGCTGTGCCATCGGCCACGCGGGCCCCCGGTCCAGGCGAGGCTGTGACCAGCCTGCGCGCCCGGGGCTCTGTGCACAGTGGGTGCTGCTTTTATAGACTCTGGTTGTTTCTGGCCGTGTGTTTTTATTACATTCCTTTGCAATTCTAGCAGCTGTTTTTGTCAAGAGTCTTAATAAAGTTTGAACTGCTAAACGAACTTTATGGAAATTGGTCACAGAAAACAAGAGGCCCGCAGCTGCCTTTCACAGGAACAGTAGTGACCAAATAAACCCAAAAGCCGGGACGAAGGAGGATGGTCTGCAACCAGTTCCTGACGAGGTTTCCAGACAAGATTTCCGAGAGAACGCCCTCCGCACGTGATTCTCTTCTCTGGCTCTATTTACCGTAATTTATTTTAAAAGTCTGGCAGCCTGACCCAAACATGAGGATGTTTTAAGGACTTTCCCTTTTAGGACAGTCAGGTCAAGTTTGAGTGTTTTGTCTTTTGGGGTCCTGTTTTCAGGTTCTTCATTGTTATAAACCTAAGACTCAGAAGAGTTAAACATACGCAGAGTTCTTTGATCTATGAAAGAAAATTGAAATATCTGAGATGCTGCGAGTTGATCTGTTTTGTTTTGTTTAATTTTACTAAAATATTGCTCCATTTTTAAAAGCATTTAAATTCAGTTGTGAACTTAAGCTGATCTACCTGAGCTCGGAAAGGACTCCAATCTGGCTCCAGAACCACCTTGAGTGTAATGGTTTACCCTCGGCTCTGCATACCAGGGTCATGGAAGAATAGCTCGCCAGCAGACCAAGACTAACCCTTCATCTGTTTGGGGTGTGACTTCATACATTTCTATGAACCAAACAGACTCTAAAAGCAATAAAACCAAGTGTCTGAGGAGGCTTGGCCAGGTACCTGGGCACCCACCTCCCAAGTCCCTCTGTGACCATCTGTCATCTCTTTGAAATTTCATTTTGCCACCAAAATGAGAAGTTTGTAAACAGAATACGCTACTGGGTCATGAGCCACGCTGCAGCTGGTGGAAATAAAGTATCTGTACAGAGATGTCACTGGGACTTTAGCCCAGTCACCCAAGGCTTATAGAGTGAGAGAAGGGCCTGGACCAGGTAGTCCTGACTGGCCGCACGCCTCTGAAACCGGATGTCCACAGGGAGAGGAGGGACTGGCCACAGTGCCGTCGGGTGGGTAGGAAGCCTGCCGAGTTCACGGTGCTCCCAGCAGGGAGAAAGGGATGCTCCTACCACTCGGGGGCTGCAGCCTCAGATCTGACCCCAAGGAGCCCACAGCTCCCGAGCAAGCTGAGACCCGCCTGGGGTTGCAGGGTCCAGCTGGGTCCAGCTCCTTTCACTCTTTGACAACTGTGCCTGATTTTCGTTTTCTTGTCTGCGTAGAAGGGAATCCGGAGCCCCACCTGCTCTGCCAAGGTGTCGTGCAGATATTCCCTTGGACGATTTGGCGCTTTGCTCCTGTTCCCCGTCTGGAGTCAGTGGGCGATTTTCTAGGTCATCCTCCCTGGCTTTACGTTCGGTGCCCTAGCACCTTGGACTCAAACAGCAAAGGCATCCGAAGCTCTGTGTGGTCAGCAGAAACAAGACCTGGAGCTGACTGTGGCTCGGATCATTGGCGCCTTACGGCAAAATTCAGGCTTAAAATTGAAGTAGGGAAATCAGCTAGACCATTTAGGTATGACCTAAGTAAAATCCCTTATGATTATATACTGGAGGTGACAGATAGATTCAAGAGATTAGATCTGGTATACAGAGTGCCTGAAGAACTATGGATGGAGGTTAGTAATATTGTCCGGGAGGTGGTGACCAAAACCATCTCAAAGGAAAAGAAATGCAAGAAGCCAAAGTGGTTTTATGAGGTTTTACAAATAGCTGAGAAAAGAAGAGAAGCGAAAGGCAAAGAAGAAACAGAAAAATATACCCAACTGAATGCAGAGTTCCAGAGAATAACAAGGAGAAGGAAGGAAGCCTTCTTAAAGTGAGCACACAAAGAAATAGAGGAAAACAACAGCGTAGGAAAGACTCTTCCCACAGCTCTTCAAGAAAATTAGAAATACCAAGGGAACATTTCATGCAAGGATGGGCACAATAAAGGGCAGAAACGGCAGGGACCTAACAGAAGCAGAAGAGATTAAGAAGAGGTGGCAAGCATGCACAGAACTGTACCAAGGGTCGGACCGACCTCTCATAACCGCCCAACCCAGGCGGCGTGCACTCCCTCTTAAGGACAGCGGGGGGCGCTGTGGGACTTGATGTGCTTCTCCAGGCAGCTCAGGGACGCCCTCCTCTTGAAGGGAAAGGGCTCTTTCCCATGGTAATATGAACATGATGTCCAGTAATGAGAACAGTAACTGCATCAACATCCTTTCCCCAGAAGTCGGGGATTTTTTTTCAGAGTGCGAATGCAGGGCTCTTAGTTACAAGTGAGTGGATTTTAGAAAAGGGAGGAAGGTACTGAAAACAATTTTTGAGATGAGTATAGGCTTCCCAGACCTTGCAACTTGACGATGTGGACTACCGAGTATTACGGCCCTCGTTCTGGGCCATTGTTCTGTGATATGGAGACAACACAGCAGCAACAGAAGAGACAGCAAGATTAACATCTGGCCGCAATCAGCCCTGGGCCATAGAACACCCTCCGCGCCCGAGTGTCACAGGGCGTGAGCCTGGCGAGAATGATAGAAAGCCACAGTTTCAAACCCAGGGGTGACAACTGAATGCTGTTTTCCACCACTGCCCGTCAGATCTCCTGAGGAACTTCCCCTCCCTGAAGCCTGAACTCCAAAGACCCGGCTCCAAACTTGCCCTTGTCTTTCCCACAGCAGATTTCTGTGTCTGCGTGGCAATGCCTTTTGTGTGGCTCCTCGCTGCCAGGCCTCTGCGTGTCACAGACATAACCAGTAAGTCAGCGTGGGAAGCGCAGGCCCGCCGCGGCATGCCCAGGGGCCTCCAGAGCTGCATGCAGGTGTAGCACTAACTCAGGCCCGTTTCATAAGCCCCACGGAGGGTTGCCCGATGCAACACAGGACACACATCTAAACCTGGATTTCAGATAAACAACAACTCACGTTTCAGTGTATGTCCCATGCACTATTGAGGATATACTTATGGCTGCATGCCTGCTCAGTCGCTTTAGTCACGTCCGACTCTTTGCAACCGTACAGACTAGAGCCCGCCAGGGCTGTTCTGGGGCTTCTCCAGGCAAGAATACTGCAGTGCGTTGTCATTCCCTTCTCCAGGGAGTTTTCCCGACCCAGGAATCGAACCTATATCTTGCATTGGCAGGCAGATTCTTTACTGCTAAGCCACGTGGGAAGCCTGTGATATACTTATAAAGAATCATTTGTTGTTTATCTGAAATTCAAATTTAACTGTACTTACTGCGATTCTGTTTGCTAACCCTGACAGCCCTTCTCCCTAGACGCAGGGGAACCTACCCTGAGAATGAGAGGGCTGGGCTCTCTCTATCAAACTTGAGACCTTAAATTCCACTTGTCTACGGTGCATGAAAGTATAATGAGAAGCCTGCAGATTTACAAACACTGACAAACTTGTCAGCCCCTCAGCTTCTGGAGAAGACAGAAGGTGGGCTTTCCTTCCTCTCCCGACTTCTTCTCCTGCCAGGAGCCAGATGGAATATTAAGAACTCGGGTAATTCAAAGCTCTGTTTAAGGAAAGCTCAGCTTAAGGAGTAATGTTTTGTGAAGCCAGGCTGACAGCTGACCACAGAATCTAGCTCAGGACGCATGGAACGAGCCTCTTCTGCCGAAGCCAGGTGTACACCTGGGGTCCTCACGGCTGGCCGCCCGGTGAGTCCTCTGACTGTGCATCTGTTACTTGTTAACTCTGCTCCCTAGCCCTGATCATCTGAGCAGAAACCCAGCTCTAGCTGCTTCCTGGTTTTTCCCAGGATCAAAGCTGAGCAGGTGATGCGGGACACTCAGAAAATACGGGTCCCTGCCCTGGAAAGGGACAGAGCCCGCTGGCACGGTGGCCACAGGGGCAAGGCCTGGAGACACGGAGCAGACGACCCCTGAGGGGCTCCGCACTCCCGAGCTGCCGGTGTCACCCTGGCTCAGAAGCTAAATCCTCGCGCAGCTTCACCCAGGGAGCCACGAGAAGCTCCTGCAGGCACGGCGGTCAGCAGTCAAGGGGGGCGTGAACTGTGGAGACCAGAGCCACCTCGTAACGATGACCACTGAGTCCCCTGAAGTACCACCGGTCTGGTGCTGCTGTTTAGTCGCTCAGTTGTGTCCGACTCTTTGCGACCCCATGGACTGTAGCCCACAAGGCTCCTCTGTCCATGGGATTCTCCAGACAAGAGTACTGGAGTGGGTTGCCATTGCATACTCCAGGGGATCACCTCGACCCGGGGACTGAACCTGGGTCTCTTGCATCTCCTGCATTGGCAAGTGGAGTTTTTAACCAGTAGCGTCCCCTGGGAGGTCATCACCCATCTAGTCACTGTTAAGCCAAAGTAAGCTCACTTGAGCTCCCTGCAGTAGGAGGCTGCCACGACGACTGGTCTTGGCCAGGTCTCCCAGGGCGACGTCAGGGGACCCTTTAGAAGGTTCTACGCCTGGACTCTATTCCTCGAGGGAGGCTGGTCCTCAGAACAGGGGACTGAAGGGAACATGTAGGACTTTGGGACATGGTTGAAAAATGCGAGCTTTGATTCTTCCTAGAACCACACCTTCCTTGCGATGCCTCTTAGTCCCCGCCCAGAGAAGTGCACGCAGAATCTGTCAGGCGGACGCTCTGACTCCATGTCTACCTGTCGGGTGGGCCCTGGGCCTAGCCTCATGCTCAGTCTGAAGATGGGCCCCTTCTTCAGCGTGGCCTTCACGGGAGCCTGAGAACCAGGGCATTGCTTTCCCAAGGAATGAAACAGGCCGTGCTCTGTGGCAACTCTTCTTCCCAGGATAATTTGTCAAAACACGGCCTAAGTCCGGATAACACTGATCCTGGATTTTCAAAGTAGGACATGAAATTGTATCTCAGTGACTTCCTTGACCCAAAAGAAGAATGCATAGCTGGCCTCCCTCAGTTTGTCTTTGGGTTAATCATGGTGGAGGGTGTGTTTCAAATACCACCCAGAATAAGGCCTTTTTCAACCTTTTCCTCACCATGTTAGAGGGTCTTGAGCCACAGTATTTGTTTAAGGCATCAACTCCAGTGACCTTCCTCTCTGTATTTATTATGCTTTGGGTGAAATAATATCATAGCAGTTTCTGCTTTTTAAATTCCGTGTTACTAAAGGATACGCACCGAATGTGTCACTGTTTTATCAATCCATTTATGACTTTGAAATTATAAACGGATTCGTTTCAAATCTCCTTTCTGAGAAAAACAGGGCAAGCTCTTCCATCTACCTTGGAAAGTGCTGGTTTCCCTGTTTTAAGCGCATATTTGTGTTTCTTTAGTAGAAATTTCTGTTTTCCTTTTGCCTCGCCTGGACCATCCTCTCTGGAAAACAGAACTGCTTCTGGACACACGCTGACACCACAGATGAAAGGGAGGCATGTAACTCTAAACACGAAAGGGAGAACTTTCCTTAGCTCTCAGCAGTAACGGCAGCAACACAGCCATCTTTATAATAACTTCATTTTTAACTCATCATAAGTTATAGATCTAGTATTGTCTGCAATACGTGGGGTAAGATTTGCCATTCTTTCTTTTTGAAAAGATTGTTTTATTCTTTTTCATGAAGGTAGACTTTACTTTGCTGTAGTTCAGTCGCTAAGCAGTGTCCAACTCTTTGAGACCCAATGGCCCAAGCTTCCCTGTCCTTTGCTGTCTCCAAGAGTTTGCTCAAACTCATGTCCATTGAGTCAGTGATGTTGTTTAACCACCTCATCCTCTGTCGTCCCCTACTTCTCCTGCCCTCAATCTTTCCCAGCACTAGGGTCTTTTCCAGTGAGTCGGCTCTTCTCATCAGGTGGCTGAAGTATTGGATTTGCTTTCAAATCCTCCTTTCTAAGAAAAATAAGATACAATCTCTCATTTACCTTGGAAAGTGCTGGTTCCCCGAACACGTTCCCACACTCCCCTGAAGAGTAGCTTCACCCTTGAACTTTTTTTTCAATTTCAGCATCAGTCCTTCCAATGAATATTCAGGACTGATTGCCTTTAGGATTGCCTGGTTTGATCTCCTTGCAGTCCAAGGGACTCTCAAGAGTCTTCTCTAGCACCACAATTCAAAAGCATCAGTTCTTTGGTGCTCAGCATTCTGCATGGTCTAACTCTCATATCCCTACATGACTACTGGAAAAACCATAGCTTTGATTATATGGACCTTTGTCGGCAAAGTGATAGTTCTGCTTTCTAACATGCTGTCTAGGTTTGTCACAGCTTTCCTTCCAAGGAGCAAGTATCTTTTAATTTTACCACCTGCAATGATTTTGGAGCCAAAGAACATAAAATCTCTCACTGTTTCCACTTTGGCCCCATCTGTGTGTAGCTGATATACCAGTGTGAACAATTGGTTCATATTCACCTACAATATGTAGGTGTGCTACATATTGTAAACCATTAGCAACATTGAAGCTATTCTAGTTTAATTATCATTAAAAATAGTTGTATTCTGCCCTTTAAGACTGACCAATAATTACCACACCTGATACATCTACTATTTCTACCCTATGCAGCCTAGAGGATCTCTTTATGACTAAATGGAGTCCTAGATCTTGAAACTATGATTAGTGTTACAAACAGAAGTGTTATAACGACGGGACCCCTGAGAACAGTGTTTCCACTGTCTGCCTGGACAAGGCTGCCGGACAAGCTCTATCTTAGGAGGTGAAGATGCAAAGAAGGAGGAAAAACCCTGGAACTCAGTCATTCCTCCGAGGAGACTGCAAATATTAGAAGTGCTTAAAAGAATAAGAAACTCTATGTCTTCCAAAATGCCCAGCGTGTCTAAAGGAAGACAGTGTGCGCTCTTCAGGGAACAGAGGCATGGTGTCGCCGGCCGATGGTGAGGAGCCCCACTGTGTCTGCCGACGTCCTCTTGGGCAGGCGAGCAGAAAGCAAACCAACAACCTGATCTTGGTAATCCGCAAGTGTGTGAACACATCTGCCCGGAAACCGATTTGCCAACGTCTAAATTATGGCGTTGAAGCACTCATGAAAGCGGTGGAGAGACGGTGTCCCGAGGTGGTCGGCCTCCGCTCTGAATCTGGTCATCCCACCCGTGTCAGCGTCAAACACTGGTTCCCAGAGAGGGCTAGGCAGGCTTTCAGGGCTTCGCCCCCGCCGAACCTCCCCCTAGGCGCCCCCTGCTTTCAGAGGGAGCCCCCCCCGCCCCCGCCGCCCAGCACAGCGCTTCACCCTCGCACGTCGTTTGTTTCTGGAACTCTGGCAATGCTGAAAGAGGCTCCCGCTCCACCAGGGGCAACATTTTTCTTCAGGGAAATTGTCAGCACAGGCGAAACAGCTGCGCGCAAATGAAGAGGAATTAGCTATCAAGCCGTCTTCCTGTAGTTCAGGATGATGTTCATGGACATAAACATGTTCCAGAGTAATAAAAATAGCGTTTCCCGAGCGAGATCCAGGGATGCCGACGATAGCCTATCTGTGACGGATGGTCCATCTGAGGACCGCAGGGGAAACCGCATCATCTCTGACTGCCTGGCTCCTTCCACTCTTACTAACGAGGGCTCCGGGCTCTAGCAATTAAACGGTGGGAGGAAGGTCAACACAGATGGAGATCTGAGGACAAATCATCTGGCCACCAGAAAGCGGACTGCTGTCTGACATTCTCACAGAGGCTCGCCTTGCCAAGCTTATGAGACAGTCTTCATCTTTCCTGTGATTTAAGAGCTGCAAAGCATATGGATATTGTGAGAGACAATTTTGCGGGTGTAATTATTAAGTCTGGGGAAAGAGCAGGGGAAGAAAGTAAGTATGGCCTTTCCAAAACTGTGACTGGGGAGTCCAGACGTTAAACTTGGCTGCTGTCTGTGAAGAAACGTGACAAGCACTTGCTTTGTGCCAAGAGACGAGTTACAGAGAAGGGTGTAGAAAGAAGACAACAGGAAAGATTAAAGGCCTGGGATTGGAGGGGATGTAAGGGCTTTAAGTGGCTATAGAGCCAGAGAGAGACGAGAACACAGTCAGGGAATAAGAGCGTCGTGGGGGCAAGTTGTTTGTTTGGGTTCTGCTTACGCTCAGTCGCTCAGTTGTGTCCGACTCTTTGCGACCCCATGGACCTTAGCCCGCCAGGCTCCTCTGTCCATGGGATTTTCCTGGTAAGAATACTGGAGTGGGTTGTCATTTCCTTCTCCAGGGGATCTTCCCAACCCAGGGATCAAACCCATGTCTCCTGCCTGTCCTGCACTGCAGGCGGATTCTACACCACTGAGCCACAGACCAAGCCTGGTTCTCTGGGCCAGCATTTCCCAGAGTGTACCTATTCCCTAGACCACGAGCTAGCTCTATTTAGCAACGCACATTTGGCTACCACTTGGAGTTTCACAGTGTTGGTCTCTGCATTAAATCCTCTAACAAGTCCTCCCGTGCGGGGCATTTTACTGCGCATTGAAACAGAGTGTTCAGAGTAGATGGCTATGCTGTGACCTGGTCGTTTAATTTTCAGGAATTTGCAAACAGGTTTTTAAAAAGGGTCATTGTTTTGAAAAATAAACTATATGTACATAGTTAAACACATTATCATAGGAACACTAACATTATCTTAATAAGCCTTAATAAGGTTGTGTTATTACATTTTCCAGTTCTTTCTTTTCATTTGTTTGAAGTGTATTCTCAACTGTTTTTTGGAACATTTTATTAATAGTTTCTCCTAATATCTTTGTCATATAATTCCAGCATCTGTGCCACTTTATTGGTGTCTGTTGACTGTCTTTTGCCATGCCAGTTGAGAGTTTTCTAATTCTTTCTGTACCAAGTAATTTCTGGTCACATCCTGGACATTTTGACTATTATGTAATGAGACTCCGGGTAAAATGTACAGAAAGTATTGGTGCTTTTGTTGTAGTAGACAATCAACCCAAGGAGGCTCAGGCTGCGAGCTCCCGCTCACCGTCTCTGGCTTCCGGGTCGGGTCGCTTTCAGGGTCTTTGCTGCGGTGTTTGGATCTGCCCCTCGCACTCGCTGCCCAGTGACTGGGCCGGGACCTGCGTGGTCCAGGGTTTCGCCAGTGTCACAAGGTCCTCACCACACTCCTCTCTTCTCTTGTGTCGTTTGTGAGGACTTCCCAGTGTCCTGGGTGCCCCTTTTGTCTTCCTAGAAACCTGGGGCTCTAGTCGCTCCCATTTCCTTTCATGATCCTATAAACAATCATTTCAAGACTCCTCCCCAGCCCACTCACTCACCTCTGGATTTTCCCACGCGTGTCAGTCCCTTTCTTACAGGGACCATGACATGGCACCAGGACACGGAACCGTCACCTCCCTTGCTATGGATGTGTAAATGCATTCACGCAGTTGGACTTTTCCTTCAGGCTCAGCCCAGATTCTCTGAGATCTCACACCTTTCGTATATGCCTAATGTCCGGGCTCCGCTATGCAACTGGCCTTGGTGCTTCTCCCCCAAACGCAGGCTGCAGCGCTGTTCATGCTGTGTCTGACCTTGTCAGCTCTACACCCTGATTCTCGTCTATTGAAGTAATTTGGAATTCTGATGTGATCATCTGCCTGTGGTTTTTAGTTACCCATCCCACTCGTAACAGAGAGAACACAAGGAAGCTTTGTGTGTTCTGAGGAGCCTGGCAAAGTGGAAGGGCTTTCAGGGGTCCAATTCCAGCTCTCTCTCCTGACTCCAGATGGTAACGCCCTCACCCAGACTTCCCATTAGCTTTTTCTGAGCATATCTAAACCTCCATTGTGGACAGAGTTTGAATTCATCCCTTTGGAGACTGCCCAGTGTCAGACAGGGGCTGTGTGGCAACACCTATTCCAGCCTGCTACGGGTTTAAGTAGGTGCCTTAGATGAATGCCCGATGGTGGCTGAGCACTCGCCCACCGGCTCTGGAGGGGTCTGGGTTTGAGGACAGTGGTGGGCAGACCTCCCCTCATGTCTAGGCAAGAGGGTTGAGTTAGAACTGATGGGAAGGAAGAGAAGAGTAGCGGTGGGAAGAGACACGGTGGAGGGAGGCAAAGAGAAGGGGAGGACACAGAGCGGGACCTGAAAGGGGGGAAGCCCCTCGTCCAAGTTCAGCCTGGGCTCCTGAGGGCGGGGACCCACTCACTCCAACAGAATTAAAATAACACTTGCTCAGACACAGCGAGTGAGAAACACTGTCTTATCAGGCTGGGATATCTTCAGAAAGACCTCCAAAAATCTCATTGTCAGAGCCAGTCAGCTGGGCAGGTGGCACCCTTTCCAGAGTAAACATTCGGGGACTCCAGGAGGGAACCCAGAGTCCAGTGAAAGAGAAAAGTGAAGACCGGAGAGAACTGAGGAAAATGTTTCTGTGGAACACTTCAGACCATCCTAAAGAGAATAATGTCATAAGCTCCAAGCACCCCATGTGCAGCTTCAACGATACTCAGCTCATGGCCAGCTGGTAGACCTCTGCCCTCACCCACACCCCCTCCACTGCTCAGCCTCCTGCACTGCTTGGAAGCAAATCCCAGGCTCCAGAGCATTTCCTTCCTGATCCTTGGATGTGTAGGGGGAGGCACTTAAACTGAGATGAATTCTTTGCAGAGGAGGTGCCTGTAAACTCCAAGAGAAAGAGAAACTTGAACAAAAACAAAAGTACAGCCAGCCAGGAAAGATCTGCAGGATGGAGAAGGGGGAACGGAATTCATTCCCAGGAATTACTCTCAGATTTTAACGTTTATTCTTTAAAAAGATGTAATATTCCATTACCAATCCTTGTTTCCCCCTTATCAAACACTACAACAGAAATCAGACAATTAAGAAACAAGACTGACGTTAGGAGTGAGTCTGTCCGGTCCTGTACAGTGGAACACGAAAGAAACACATTCGAGCAGCACTGGTCCGTGGTGACAACACTTTTTAAAATACATGGGCCATGACCGTACTTCTAAAGTTTATATTTATTTTGCTTCGTTCCACTAGATGTAAACTGGAATATTCAGTTGTAAAATAGCATTTTATTGCTTCTGGGTAATTCCCCAAGAGAGGAAAATAAAGTTTATTTCCCCTCCAAAAAGTGATAAATGTTTAATGAAACAGCTAGCCCTTTCCCCTTAAAGGTTAGGCATGACTTTTTAGAATATTTTTATAAGCATCTGATTTTTTCCACCTGAATTTGGCTGATGCATCAGAATCCAGGTGTGAGTGTGGAAAAAGGGGGAGAAACACCCGAGACTCTAAAATCAGGATTTACTCTTCAGTGCACAGAGTCATCCAGAAAAGTGAGGGTTCTGTCCTCAGGAAGGGACAGGAATTGCCGGGGAAAGCACCCACTCGGAAACCACGGAAAAAGGTTCAGAGCATCAGCTTTTGCTCAGCTGCTAGCTGCTGGAAAGACAGAGTATGAGGATCTTGTGTTTCACGCTCAGAGACACCTTTACCCACACCCTCCATAAGGGGCTTTTCAGGCATCGAGTCGTTTTTACCCCAACAAGTTTCGGGAAAGTATAAAGAGAGCCAGAAATAAACGTGTGAAATGTTTCTTAGAATAAGGAAAGATTTCCAAGCGAAAGAGGAAAAGTCTTGACAAGGCTTGTTTGGGATTTCCCCAAAGGCCGCCCCTTTGTCGGGATTTCCAGTGACCCCGGGGCACACTCTGCACCCATCAGGGCACCCGCAGCCGTGTCTCCTGCCCCTTCTCTCTCTGCACCCTTGACCTCCTGCCACGCGGTCACCTGCTGCCTCGGCTTTCTGCCTCTGGTCCCACTAAACAAAAGTCAGGAGCAGAAGGCTGCAAATTGCTCACGGCCGGCGTGCTGCAGGGCACCGGGCCTTGTTCCCTACCTGAGGACCTGCCCCGCCAAAGCCTGCACCCCCTCCCGCCTGGGCCCTGCCCGAACCAAGCCCACTTTCTCTTTCCCGGGGTTGTTTGCTCAGCTGGTGGCCTGGTGGAAGGCGGCTTCCTCTAGAACCTAAGGGGCTGTCTTAAAGCGGTGGTTTGGAGCGACAGGAGGGAGCCCCGCGGAGCCCCGGCCCGCAGCGGGGGGCAGTAGCTGTGTGGGCAGTCGGTGTTGCACACTCCGCCTGCGGCGTGGCCCGAGGCAGGCTCCTCAGGCCTCCCCTCCCCCGCCGTCCGTCTTCCTACCTCCCTGACTGCACACACGGCCACCGTGGCCCACGGCCCTGGGGACGCCCGTCTTGTAGAGTTTGGCAGAGCCGGGGGAGGGGGGCAGTTAGAACGCTGTAACTACCCTGAATGTTTAAAAATCAAACTCTTTACACGGCCAAGTTGATATGAAAGCATTCTTCTATCGTGAATACGAAAATAAACACAATATTCTGGAAGGGGTATAATCCTCTTTACCCGATGGCGTAATAATCAGGTAAAGAATGTGTTTGAAGTCGGGAACAGGTAGTTTTTTTTAATATATACAAGCTTGCACATAGAGTCATCAGTGCTGATGCCCGTCTTTTTCTGTTTCATCGTGTAGAACATGGAAAGCTTACAATACCTCCTCCATCAGCATGCCTGTCCTCCCAGCCCACACCGACCCACGACTGCCCACCCCCCGGCGCTCAGACCCCCTTCTCCCCTCTGACCGAGCCCCAGTGACGGCAGCCTTCTACAGCCTCACGGCAGCTCCTGGGGCAGCAGAGCGGTCACAGCTCTCACAGGCGGTCGGCTCTTCCCCGGCTGCCCCAGGCTGGGCCCCGTCCCTCCTCAGTCTGGAGCTGGTCCCCGGGCCTGGTCCCCAGACCCCTGCCCATCACACCCGGTACGGCTAGCGGACATCCAGGGGTGGTGAGTACAGCGCTCACTGCGGCCAGGACACGCCGGTCCCCTGCCGTCGTGGCCCCAAACACCCCTGCTCAGAGGAGTGAGCATGGCGGCCAGGAGGGGCGTCCAGGCCGAGGCCAGGCCAGCCCGCTGACCTGCACCCCGCGCCTGAGGCCACACTCCAGGGAGGGAAGAGGGCACCAGCCCCCAGGGGCAGAGGGTGTCAGCCCCCACAGCCCTCCAGGAGCCCTGAGCCAGCCCCAGAGTCCAGGGGAGGACAGTGCCTCCGGGCCTCGTGTTCTCGGGGGTCAGGGAAACTCCGCAGGGAAGACGGGGGAAGAAGGAGACCACCTGGCAGGCAGGGACGGGCTGGCCACCTGGGGCCTTTAGACTGGCCTCCCGTGGGGCCTGCACACCAGTCCTTCCGATTTCCTGTCGTCTAGCCTCGTCTCTCAGAAAGTCAGAGCCAAGGAGAACGCGTCATCTTCCTGAAAGGGACCCCACGGCTTCTGCAGGTGGTTCAGTGTAACCTGCCGGGAGGGGACAAGCCTGGGTTGGGAGAAGCAGACCTGTCCGTTCCCTGGGAAGAGGAAGGTCAGCGAGTGGGAACGGTTTATTCGCCTCTGGAAGGATTGGGTTTCAGAGGAGGAAGCCAGGAATAAGACAGCGTTTGTTAGCTCTGCTAATCCAGTAAGTGTACGTTGGACAGCGGAGCTGTTATTCGGGACTCTGCTACGTGCCCCGTGACGAGGAAGCGGTGGCCCGCTGAGCTCAGGCGCGGGCTGTGCTAAGCCTGCGTGGAGCTCTCAGCAGCTTTGGGCCGCGCTGGCCCTCCTTCAGGGAGGAGCACACCGTGGCCCTGCCCCCGGGGCTGTAGGGCTAGTCAGTTTTTGGAAGTGCCGTGGTTTATAGTGATTTTCATCAAACCAACTCCAGAATACAGGATTTGTGTTGCTGTGTGAGGTGGCTTTTCTCCCCAGGTGAAATATCCCAGCGACAGAGGAACGTGCTGAGATCAATTAACAGAAGTGTTTGTGTTCCCCTCCTCAGGCCTAGGGCGGGGTCAGGGCCGGCGTGAGCACCAGGGGACCCTCGGGATGGAGCCGCAGGGACAGGACCCTGGGCGATGCCCCACCAGACCCAGAGCCCGCAGAGGAACTGGGGCAGGGTGGTCGCTGCCACCCCCCGGCCCTTGGGGGCTCCGTCCCCTGTCGGCCTCCTTGTGGCCAGGCTGTGGGCCCGCAGCTCTGTCTTTTCTCCAAACACCCCGTCTGTTCCTCGTCTGGGGGGCAGGGGGTAGAGTCAGGGCCCAGGCAGGCGTGAGGAGGGGCTGGGGGTGAGGCTCTGGGCCCATCCCTCAGGAGCATCGTTCTGGGGACTGACCCGCGATGCTGGCCGGCCGGCCTGGACCGGCGAGTGCAGGTTCCTTCCTTGTCTCCACCGCAGGGGACCCGGCAGGGCAGGTGAGGACAGGCTGAAAGGGATCCTTTCTTTGACTGCCGTTCCCCTGACAATGACCCGTCCTAGGAAGTGCGTGGCCGGCAGCAGAGACAGTGACGGGCAGGGTGACTCAGAGGCTGAACCGCAGCCCAGAGGGAAGGCTGCCCGGGGCTCGGCTCTGGGTGCTGCTGCCAACTTAGGGCGTTGCCAGCGCCTCCCTCAGGGGCTCAGCTAGGTGGCAGTGGGGCAGCCTGGGCTTGGCGCCAGCTCCCGAGGTGGGCTTGGGGACAGGCCAGCACCCCAGAGCCTCCACCCCCTGGTCACTGGTCAGTCCAGGGGGAGCCCGTGGGCCCAGTCAGGACAGAGACTCTCTGGGGAGGTTTGGTGGAGAGACACAGAGCGTCCTGCCAACCACACAGTCATGGGGCGTCAGAGGCTTCTGGGATCCACCTGAGAGCAAGGCCCGCAGGTGGGAAAGCAGCTCTGAGAACCAGAGCTGATGGAAGGGCAGAGCCAGAACTCAGCTGCACCCAAGGTCAAAGCGAGCTCTTTCGTGCCGCCTCCTTTTACTCAAGTCAGTGATTTCTGTTCTGAAACCAGGGCAAGAGAGACAGATGGACAGATCCATCAGGGCCAGACCCGGGCAGGGAATCGGAGACCAGGGCAGGAGAGAGATGGACAGACCCGTCAGGGCCAGACCCAGAGAGGAAACCGGAAAGAGACAGAACCAGATGGGCCAAGGGGAGGAGGGGATCCACTGCGAGCCATGAGGCTACGTGAGCAGAGAGCACTTCTGACAATGGGAGCAGCTAGCAAAGCCAAAGGCCTCGGGGAGATCAGAAGCAGAGCCGGGAAGCATTCTCTGGACTCAGGGGTTGGAGAGCAGGGTTGTGGTTCCCACGGCTCCTCCCGCAAACTGCTCTTCTGGGCCAGCTCTGGGCCCCAGGCAGGGACACGATCCCTTCCACGTGTGTCTCGTGCTCCCGGAGGTCAGGGGCTCCATATCGTTCATCTTTTCTTTTTAAGCTATCTCATCGCATTATAACATACATGTAGAAAATGCACGCATCTCACCAAACGGCTCAGCCGTGTTTACATGTGCTCCCACTGTGTGGCTCCGGCCAGATCAGGATGGACACATTTCTAGGGCCCCAGATGCCCACCCCAGCCTTCCCAGTCAACACCCCAGCAGTCAGCTCTCTTCTGACCTTGTCACCGTCGTTGACTCGTGCCTGCTCTGACCTTAATATAAATGGAGCCGTAGAGGGTGTGGTCGCATGTGCCCACTTTTGCTTCCTCACGGGTCACCAGGGGGGACGTCCAGTGTGCCCCGTCCGTCCACGTCGCTGCAGGTTGCGCGGGTCCCCAGGGTTGCACCCACCCTCCTGTCACCGGATGTTCGACACCTGGAGCCTGGGTTGCTGCTGAGGAGTGACGCTGCCGTGGACACTCCTGCACACGCCTCCGGTGGGCACAGCACTCATTTGGGGGCGGCAGGTCCAGGAGTGGAGGCCTGGGCCTGGCATTTGACCTTCTATTCTCAGCAGTCCATCCTATGTATCAGGCCAACAGTGTAGGTATCTAATAAGTAAAAATTGCCCTTGAAATCATAAATAACTTTTCAACAAATCCCTTGAAAGAAGTTAAATTGAATGCCATTTACTAGGGTCTTTATGGCCTTATCAATAAATCTTTCAGATCGACTTCCAAGTAAGTGAATCAAAATTGGAAAAACAGGCCAAAATCTCAATTAGCAGAAGACATAAGCACCTCTCCTTAAAGAATTCATATAGAAGCTCAAATTGTTGTTGTTTGAACTATGCTATTTCAGGAAAATAAGCTAAACAGCCTTAGAAATGAATGAGAAGAACATGGAGAACTGCTCACAGAAGGCTCAGGGAGAAGACTGGGGTCTCGCTGAGAGGAGCGATTAGGCAGTTCTGGAAGGAGGTCGCGGTCAGGGCAAGAGCCACATTTCAGCAGGAATACGGCTTCAGCAGGAATACGGCCTCAGCGGCACGTCGACATGCGCCCTGGGAATTTCACGACAGAACCTCACCGCTCAAGGCACCAAATCTGTGCTTTTCTTTTGAATACCTGCTTCGGTTTCCACCGGTTAGAAGAAGAAGCCACTGGGGCCACACCAAGGGGGAGTGAGAAACGAGCTCTCCTGGTGGGAGCTGGCCCTGCCTGCCACCCCTTCCTCATCCCAGCTCTCTTGATGGGCAGAGTCTGACCACAGATTTGGCCTGAGTTTGCATGAAAGAAAGTGCACTCTTGCCTCAAAGAAAAGATGAAAGGAACTGCCAGATACGTGCGTTTGGGTTTGGACCCAAGCCCTGGTCTTTGTTCCGTCTCCTCGCTTCCCCGGGCCCTCTCCCCAAACCACCACCCTGAGGCAGGACTCAAGTCCAAGCCTGAAGTCAAAGAATTTGGGGTGTTTTTCTAGGCCTCCTCCTATCCCCTTGGAAATCCTTACAAGAGGAAGGGAATAGCCCCTTGCCTGCCCAGCGTAAACCTTCAACACAAGAGGAGGATGAAGAGGGTGAACTCCGGGCCCCTGCACGTCGTGGCTGGCAGACACTGACACGAAACAGGGGCAAGCTGAAAAAGCAGTGAGCACACAGACAGCGGGGCCCTTCCAGCGAGCCGGCCCAGAGAACTCACGGACGTGTCTCCTCCGCGGGCCGGCTCTCCCGTCGGTCAAACCAAGGGCGAGGTCCCGCGCTCTGCGGTCTCACTCGTCAACGACAAACAGGAGCTGAGAGAAGACAGCCTGGAAAAGCACAGCGTGGGGGGACAGAGGCCGTGCCCTCACCCGGGGCGCAGGGGTCGAGCAGCCGGGAGCGGGAGTCTGCTCATCCACCGGGGGCCGCGCACTTCCTGTAACGCCTGCCGGTGTTGAGAAGTACTGACCAGGGTGTCTCGGGAGCACAGGCCACTGTGGTCACAACCCCAAGGCACTGCTCACCAGGTGTCCCTGGGGGAGCAGAGCTGGAGTAAATGCTGTCGTGGATTGAATTCCCATGTTGAACGTTGGGCACATGTCCTGAAATACCCAGAACACTTCAGTTTTAAAGGAGACACCTCATTGTCTTGGTAAGCTTAGCCAAAATGTCAGGGTCACAAGTCCTGTGTTTTGGGGGTGATGAAAACACAAAAAGACACATACACACTCACAGAACAGGAGCATCGCAGATGGAGCAAGGAGGAGGCTGAAGAAGCTGCGAGAGACGGTCCACAGAAGCATCACTGCTCATTGCATGAGCCAACGTTGTCTAAGCGATCAATAAGTTACATTACAAAATCACAGCAGGGTAACAAAGACAGACATACTGACCAATGGAATACAATAGGGACCGAAAATAAGCCCTCACACATGGCCAACTGACCTTCTGCAAGGCACCATGACCATTCAACTGGGGAGACCACAGATTTCTCAACAAAAGGTACTGGGGAAACTGGATCTCCACATGCAAAACTTGGGCCTTTACACTATATATATGTATACACACACAAAAAGAAATTAAGTCGAAATCCATCAAAAACCTAAATGTAAGACCTAAAACTATAAAAGTCTTAGAAGAAACCGTAGGGGGAAAGTTTCATGACATTGGTTTGGCAGGAACCTCGTGAACACAATACCCAAACCACAGGCAACAAAAGTAAAAATAGACAAATTGGACTATATCAAAATTAAAAACTTCTGTGCATCGAAAGGCACCATCAACAGAGTGAAAAGGAGACCTATGAAATGAAAGAAAATATTTGCAAATCATATAAATGAGAAGAGGTTAACAAGAAGATAAAAACTCCTGCAGCTCAACAGCAAAAATCAAACAACTCGATTGAAAAACTGGGCCAAGAAGAAGATATAGAAATAGTCAAAAGTACGTGAAGAAAGGTTCAACATTACTAATCATTACAGCAACAAAAATTAAAACCACAGTGAGGTATTACCTCACACACATTAAGATGGTTACTATTTAAAAGAAAAAAAAAGTCGGGGCGGGGAGTGTTGGCAAGGACGTAGAGAAATTGGAATCCTTGTGTTCTGTTGGTGGTGGGATTGTAAAATGGTGCAGCCACTATGGAAAATGGTAAGGCATTAAATTAAAAACAGAATTAGCATATGATCCAATAATTCCACTTCTGGGTATCTCTCCAAAAGAATTGAAGCAGAGTCTCCAAAAGATATTTGCACACCCACATGCACTGCGCCAATGTTCTCAATCGCCGAGGGACAGAAGCAACCAACGTGTCCACTCGTGGGTGACAGATGGATACGACGGGGTCCATCCACACGAGGCAGTAATGGCCAGCCTTGGAAAGGAAGGGAGCCTGTGACCTGCGACAACACGGAGGAGACCTGAGCACCTCCCCCTGTAAGAGCTTAGCTTCCAGAACACACAAAACTCCTACAGCTCAACAACAGGCAAAGCATGGCCCGAGTTTAAAATGAGGGAAGGCTTTGAACAGACACTTCTTCAGACAAGGTAAACAGCGGGCCGATAAGCACGTGAAAGATGGCCCCCTGGTCCTGAGGAGCTCTCGCCTCACACCAGCTGGGTGGCTGCTGCGATGGCCAGTCTCATGTGTCAGCTTGAGGGGCCCAGACGTCTGGTCACACACTATTCTGCGTGTATCTGTGAGCGTGTTTCTGGGTGAGATGAACATTTGAATAGAAGACTGAGTCCAAAGGATTGTATTCTCTGACATGAGTGAGCCTCATCCAGGGAGCTGAAAGCCCAGCTAGACGAGAAAGAGCGAGTGAGAGCGGCCCCTCCTGCCTGACAGCCTCCCCCTGAGAGTCAGGCTCCTCCTGACCTCTGACTCAGACTTGAACCTTGGCTTTTTCTGGGTCTGGCTCCTGCTAGCCTTGAGTGAGTGTTCAGTCACTCAGTCACGTCTGACTCTTTGCGACCCCATGGATTCCCCTCTGTCCATGGGATTCTCCAGGCAAGAATACTGGAGTGCGTTGTCATTTCCTCCTCCAGGGGATCTTCCCAACCCAAAGATCAAACCCCGGACTCCTGCATGGCAGGCAGATTCTTTGCCAGCTGAGCCACTACGGAAGCCTGCTAGCCTTAGGACTGGGGCTAAACCACCGGTTCCCCTGAGTTTCAGTCTTGCTGATGGAAGATCTGGACATTTGGTAACTGCCATAATCACACAGGCCAATTCCTTAGAATAAACAGATATAAGCATGTATAAATGTAAACGTAGATAAGCATTATGTGTGCACACACACACATACACACACACCCTATTGGTTCTCCTTCTCTGGAGAATGGAGACCCTGGACTAATAAGTTTTCAAAAACAAAAGCTAACAAGCGTTGGTGAAGATGCAGAGAAACTGTAACCCTTGTACACGCTCGGTAAGAATGTAAGATGATACAATTGCTACGGAAAACAGTTCCTCAAAAAATTAAAAATAGAATTACCAAAGAATCCAGCAATTCCACTTTTGATTATATAACCAAAAGAACTGAAATCAGGATCTCAAAAGGATATTGGTCTACTCGTGTTCATAGTAGCGTTATTCACAATGACCAAAAAGTGCAAGCAACCCAAAAGTTCATGGAAAGAGGATGGATAAGCAAAATGTGGTCAGTTCATTCAGTGGAGTATTATTCAGTCATAAAAAGGAAGGTAATGCTAACACCTGCTACTATGACATGGGTGGTCCTTGAGGACATGATGCTCAGTGAACCAAGCCGGCCACAGAAGGACACATGCAGCTTGGTTTCACTTACAGAAGGTGCCTGACGCAATCAAGTGGATGCAAACGGAAAGCAGAGTGGTGACTGTCCTCCGCAGGGGTGTGGGGGGTGGGGGCGGGCAGGGGCAGGCAGGGGAGGGGAGGGGGCGGGGCAGGGGAGGGGAGGGGAGGGGAGGGGGCGGGGCAGGGCAGGGGAGGGGAGGGGAGGACAGGGGAGGGGAGGGGAGGGGAGGACAGGGGAGGGGAGGGGAGGGGAGGGGAGGGGGCGGGGCAGGGCAGGGGAGGCATCCTGAAATAGAGGCAGAGTTCCAGGTTTGCATGATGAGGAGTCCTAGAGACAGAGGCTGTGATGCTGACTGCACAGCAGGGGAATGGACTTAAAACCACCGAACTGTTCACTTTAAAACGGTTATGGTGGTAAATTTTATGTCATGTATATTTTACCACAGTTTAAAATAAGCAAACAAATAAAAATCATTTATGGGTGAAAAAGATCCATTTAAAGTACAAAATATACCAGAAGACTTTATGTTAACCTGGATCCAAAAGTTGATTGATATTTTTTCAGAGTCTATATTACAACTAACTTTTAAAAATTGCAATTTAAGTTTTAGAAAAAGTCAAAGAAGAATAATCATACTTATCCAAAAGTCTACTAAAATTTTCTTCCTTATGTAACTACATCTTTGTGAGACTAGGGTTTTCTCCTTGGACTTTTTCCCTTTATACATTCGAATCAAAACAATGTATTGCAATAGATTAAATGCAAAGCAAATAAGAGAAGCTAACAGTTTTCTACTAAGCCAAAAAGAAATGAGATTTGCAAAAATGAAAACAATGCCACTCTACTCATAATTTTTTTGTCTTGGAAAATATAGCCATTTTCACATAATCATGGTTTTTATGTCAAGATGTAACAGGTTAACTATTTTTATATGAATTAATAAGTATTTTTCAATTTGCTCAATATTAATTTCTAATATCATGAATGCATGTGTGTGTGCATAATCTCTCTGTCGTGTCTGACTCTGCAACCCCGTGGACTGTATCCCACCAGGCTCCTCTGTCTGTGGGATTTCCCAGGCATGAATACTGGAGTGGGTTTCCCGTGCCCTTCTCCAGGGGATCTTCCCAACCCAGGGACTGAACCCGTGTCTCCTGTGTCTCTTGAGTTGTAGGTGGATTCTTATCTGTAGGTGAATATCTGTAGATAAACTGTACATAAAGACAAGCTCTTTAAGGTCCTCAGTAATGTTTGAGTGGAAAGGGCCCTGCAGCCATGGCGCTCATGCCCCAGGACACGCGCACACCTCTGGAAGCAGCTCTCAACAGCGTCCCATGGGCGGGAGGCCATTCTTCTGCAGGTTGAGGCATGGCCTGTTTCTGAAAATGAACAGCATATATTTACGGAGGATAAATGACAGTGTGTTTTCTGTGAATAGCTACATCACTTGCATTCCACTTCCTGTTTCCACCATTTGGAGTATTTATAACGTTTTCCATTTGATCCTTTTTGGGGACAAATGGCTTGTTTCGGAAAAGCGGACAGACAACAACCAAGTAACGTGGAGACCGGGAGCTGCCCTGCAGACAGCACCCTCAGGGGGCCCCCCGCTCAGGGAGGGGAGGCCCTCCCAGGCAGGACCGGGAGCTGCCCTGCAGACAGCACCCTCAGGGGGCCCCCACTTATGGGTGGAGAGGCCCTCCCAGGCAGGACCGGGAGTTGGGCCCTGAGGATGGGACGCGGGGCCTGCGTGGGGCCGACGACCAGCCTTCTAGACCAGCTCCCGCCTGCACCGCGCGTTCAGTCATGACGTGTGAAACACAGAGGTGGTTCCCAGGAGACAGGACGGGGAGCCAGGCTTGGCGCAGACCTGGAGGATAGCTCAGTGGTTTCTCTCCCCAAGGAATCCAGAAAGGAGAGGCTTCAGGGCTGTCTCCAGGGCATCCCTGAAGAGAACCGGTGAGCAGAAATCAAGACCCTAGTGTGAGGGGTGGAGGAGAGACTGCAGAGTGGACGCCTGGACTGGGGGAGACTGGGGGCCACTGGGCGGCGCCCCCGGGGGCACTGACCCAAGGCTCCGTGTCCAGCCGGCCTCTCGGGGCACCCAGGGTCCAAGAACAGATGAGTCCTGCATTTCCCAGAATGGTTTTTCACGCTGGCTTCTTCTCTGGCTTGGAGGCCCAGCCCGTCCACTTGTCACATGCTGACTTCAGGGCAGAGTGCGAGCCACCTGACCATGAGCCCAGCCCAGAGCAGAGCTGCAGCCCCAGGGCCTTGGTGAGCGTCTCCCTTGGAGCCCTGACCCCCAGAAAGGCCTTCTGGGTTTGCCAACGTGCCCACGTGTCCCAGCACAGACACACGTCACTGTCAGGCATCACAGACACGGTGCGAAGCCTTTCTTTGTTTTCACTTTAATCGTCTGACCTTTACGGAGACAAATGCCTCTAGACTTGGCTCCCGACCCTGTAGCCACAGAAGCCAGCGAGGGGAGCTCATGGCCACGAGTTCTCCTCCTAAAACCTACCTCTTGGTCTGCCAGCCCGAGGTGCCACCTCTCCAGCCAGCTGGGTGGAGGGGACACGTCGTTGCTTAGGCTGGGCTCGTGCGGGGCCAGAATCGGAACCGGAGGGATGGGGCAGGTCTGCCCTGCCCAGCTCTCCACGAGGACCAGGGAATGTCTGGGAACCCCCACCAGGATGGATGCGGGGCTGGCCTCCGGGAACCCCCCCCAGGATGGATGCGGGGCTGGCCTCCGGGAACCCCCACCAGGATGGATGCGGGGCTGGCCTCCGGGAACCCCCACCAGGATGGATGCGGGGCTGGCCTCCGGGAACCCCCCCCAGGATGGATGCGGGGCTGGCCTCCGGGAACCCCCACCAGGATGGATGCGGGGCTGGCCTCCGGGAACCCCCACCAGGATGGATGCGGGGCTGGCCTCCGGGAACCCCCACCAGGATGGATGCGGGGCTGGCCTCCGGGAACCCCCACCAGGATGGATGCGGGGCTGGCCTCCGGGAACCCCCACCAGGATGGATGCGGGGCTGGCCCGAGCGGCAGGTGCTTCGCCTGTGCTCACGTGACCCTCCGGGAAGCACCTTCAAAGCACTTGCGTGCTCTTCTTTGTAGGATTCTATTCAAAATCGAATGGCTATTATAAAAGTCATAGCAAAGCATTTAGCCCTATTAAGTAACTGGACCATTTATCACAGTAAAGGGAAGGGAATTGGGGGCTAACGCACTTGTAAGCATTTCATTCAAGGGAGAAAGATGAGGGAAAACACATAATATATCTTAGGCAAGGCAACGTCCTGTTATCGTTAGAAACTGCTGGGACCTCATTACAGCCTATGAAAACATCATCTGTGAGCACTGAAAGGCAATAAATCTTCCACAGCCTGAAGAGAAGGTGGGCAAGGAGGGATGAAAAAGAGGGAGAAAGAGGGAAGGGGAGCATTACCTCCCGCTGCTGGATTTTCCCAGCGAGCCTCGGGCCAGGCTGCGCTGCGGGCTAGCTCCCGGAAGGGCTCAGCTTCCTGGTGCAGGTTGACGTGTAGGAGGCTCTGTTAACTACTCTGAAGTCATTACTGACAGTTAATAAAGTCAGTTTAGGATAGATTCCCCCCACCCCCTTTTCAGTTTTCATACTATATATATATAAAACCTCTCAGCAGTCTTGGTTCTTCCTTGGACATGGAAATTCCTTTTCTTAAACTTTATCCCAGGACTAAAATTGAGCCAACTCTGAAGAACTGAGCCGAAATGAAGCAGTGAAAATTAAAGTTGCTCACGTTGAACTCACTAAACATCGTCCCTGGGGCCTCTGTTATCGGCACACAGCCAAGGAGCATCCTCCAGGCCAAACAGCTTCACAAGATTGCAGGGACTTCATCTGTTCTCTCGTGGAATTGAAAAATGGTCACAGATAGTAAGTAATGGAAAAAATAAAAGAACGACAGCCTCAGCCATGAGCTATGTGGGAAACAGACAAGCAGAATCTGCGGACTAGTCACATCAACAAAAATGTGTCAATTGAGAAAGGAATCTCTTGATAAATAGAAACCACAGTGTATTCTATATCCCACAAATAAGATTCTTTTACCTATAAAGAGATTAGTTGGCTATTCAACTGACCAATGTGTTTTATGATAAAAATTCTTCAGTATCTGAGCAGTATTCATATGTGGAGAGGAAAAGACACTCACCATAGGTGGTATTTTCTTGTCCATTGACTATTTCTAAACACAGCGCTTCTCTAAATATTTTTGCACACTCTTGTCATAGACTTAACTACTACATAAGAAGGTAAATTATTAATAACTATTAAATATAAAATTATGAAGTTAACTAATTTGATACAACATTTAAACAAATGGCTGATAACAAAAGTTAATCAGACTTTTCCAAAGACTTAATGAGTATAAGTCTAAGCACATTAAGAGGACACATTTTGACGATGAAAATGAAATGGATCAGTGCACTTACAGCCAAGCTGGTTCGCTGAAGATGTAATTCTGTGGAGTTAAATTTGCTCCTCTGTTTTCACTCACACATGCACTCACACACACAGTTGCAAACACACACAGTGACATGCTTGCTCACACACTTACACATGTGCACACGCACACACACACACTCATGCACCAGCAAACGTTGTTGATTGGGCTTCTCGAAAGCAGTCGCCAAGCCAGACGTGGGATACAGACACTTGTAGGATCAGCATCTATGAAGCGGAGGGAGAAAAAGCAAGACTGAGCAGGAATTGAACTTGCTGTCGCTCTGACACAACCCACCCTGCAAGCCCAACAGACAGCATCGTGAGACTCTAGTCCCCCGGGGTGGTCCTGCACCAGCCTGACACCCTCACACAGCTTCCGGGTCCACAGGTGAGGCAGGGCTTTGCACACCGGGGCTTCCTCCCTTGAAGAGGAATATGGTGGGACATATTGAACTGTGTCTTGGTGTCATAGAGATAATAGACAGATAATCGGCAGTGATAGATATATAATAAAGAGATAACAGATAATCGATAGCGATAGATAACAGAGATGATAGATAATCAATAGTGAGATAATAAAGATAATAGATAACACATAGATATCAGTTCAGTTCAGTTCAGTCTCTTAGTCGTGTCTGACTTTTTGCGACCCCATGAATCGCAGCACGCCAGGCCTCCCTGTCCATCACCAACTCCCGGAGTTCACTCAGACTCATGTCCATCGAGTCAGTGATGCCATCCAGCCATCTCATCCTCTGTCGTCCCCTTCTCCTCCTGCCCCCAATCCCTCCCAGCATCAGAGTCTTTTCCAATGAGTCAACTCTTCGCATGAGGTGGCCCAAGTACTGGAGTTTCAGCTTCAGCATCATTCCTTCCAAAGAAATTCCAGGGCTGATCTCCTTTAGAATGGACTAGTTGGATCTCCTTGCAGTCCAAGGGATTCGCAAGAGTCTTCTCCAACACCACAGTTCAAAAGCATCAATTCTTCGGCGCTCAGCCTTCTTCACAGTTCAACTCTCACATCCATACATGACCACAGGAAAAACCATAGCCTTGACTAGACGGACCTTTGTTGGCAAAGTAATGTCTCTGCTTTTGAATATGCTATCTAGGTTGGTCATAACTTTCCTTCCAAGGAGTAAGCGTCTTTTAATTTCATGGCTGCAGTCACCATCTGCAGTGATTTTGGAGCCCAAAAAAATAAAATCTGACACTGTTTCCACTGTTTCCCCATCTATTTCCCATGAAGTGATGGGACCGGATGCCATGATCTTCATTTTCTGAATGTTGAGCTTTAAGCCAACTTTTTCACTCTCCACTTTCACTTTTATCAAGAGGCTTTTTTTTTTTTTTATGGTAGCTCTATTTTTTTTTAATTTTATTTTATTTTTAACTTTACAATATTGTATTGGTTTTGCCAAATATCAAAATGAATCCACCATAGGTATACATGTGTTCCCCATCCTGAACCCTCCTCCCTCTCCATACTCAAGAGGTTTTTTAGTTCCTCTTCACTTTCTGCCATAAGGGTGGTGTCATCTGCGTATCTGAGGTTATTGATATTTCTCCCGGCAATCTTGATTCCAGCTTGTGCTTCTTCCAGTCCAGCATTTCTCATGATGTACTCTGCATATAAGTTCAATAAGCAGGGTGACAATATACAGCCTTGACGTACTCCTTTTCCTATTTGGAACCAGTCTGTTGTTCCATGTCCAGTTCTAACTGTTGCTTCCTGACCTGCATACAGATTTCTCAAGAGGCAGGTCAGGTGGTCTGGTATTCCCATCTCTTTCAGAATTTCCCACAGTTTATTGTGATCCACACAGTCAAAGGCTTTGGCATAGTCAATAAAGCAGAAATAGATGTTTTTCTGGAACTCTCTTGCTTTTTCCATGATCCATCAGATGTTGGCAATTTGATCTCTGGTTCCTCTGCCTTTTCTAAAAACAGCTTGAACATGAGGAAGTTCACGGTTCACATATTGCTGAAGCCTGGCTTGGAGAATTTTGAGCATTACTTTACTAGTTGTGAGATGAGTGCAATTGTGTGGTAGTTTGAGCATTCTTTGGCATTGCCTTTCTTTGGGATTGGAATGAAAGCTGACCTTTTCCAGTCCTGTGGCCACTGCTGAGTTTTCCAAATTTGCTGGCATATTGAGTGCAGCACTTTCACAGCATCATCTTTCAGGATTTGAAATAGCTCAACTGGAATTCCATCACCTCCACTAGCTTTGTTTGTAGTGATGCTTCCTAAGGCCCACTTGACTTCACATGCCAGGATGTCTGGCTCTAGGTGAGTGGTCACACCATCATGATTATCTGGGTCATGAAGATCTTTTTTGTATAGTTCTTCTGTGTATTCTTGCCTTCTCTTCTTAATATCTTCTGCTTATGTTAGGTCCATACCATTTCTGTCCTTTATCGAGCCCATCTTTGTATGAAATGTTCCCTTGGTATCTCTAATTTTCTTGAAGAGATCTCTAGTCTTTCCCATTCTGTTGTTTTCCTCTATTTCTTTGCATTGATCGCTGAGGAAGGCTTTCTTATCTCTTCTTGCTATTCTTTGGAACTCTGCATTCAGATGCTTATATCTTTCCTTTTCTCCTTTGCTTTTCGCTTCTCTTCTTTTCACAGCTATTTGTAAGGCCTCCCCAGACAGCCATTTTGCTTTTTTGCATTTCTTTTCTATGGGAATGGTCTTGATCCCTGTCTCCTGTACAATGTCACAAACCTCATTCCATAGTTCATCAGGCACTCTATCTATCAGATCTAGTCCCTTAAATCTATTTCTCACTTCCACTGTATAATCATAAGGGATTTGATTTAGGTCATACCTGAATGGTCTAGTGGTTTTCCCTACTTTCTTCAATTTAAGTCTGAATTTGGCAATAAGGAGTTCATGATCTGAGCCACAGTCAGCTCCTGGTCTTGTTTTTGCTGACTGTATAGAGCTTCTCCATCTTTGGCTGCAAAGAATATAATCAATCTGATTTCAGTGTTGACCATCCGGTGATGTCCATGTATAGTCTTCTCTTGTGTTGTTGGAAGAGGGTGTTTGCTATGACCAGTGCATTTTCTTGGCAAAACTCTATTAGTCTTTGCCCTGCTTCATTCCGTATTCCAAGGCCAAATTTGCCTGTTACTCCAGGTGTTTCTTGACTTCCTACTTTTGCATTCCAGTCCCCTATAATGAAAAGGACATCTTTTTTGGGTGTTAGTTCTAAAAGGTCTTGTAGGTCTTCATAGAACCGTTCAACTTCAGCTTCTTCAGCGTTACTGGTTGGGGCATAGACTTGGATTACTGTGATATTGAATGATATAGATAGATATAGAGGTAGATAATAGATTGATAATGACTGATTGATAGATAAACAGACATACAGGCAGACTGATAAATGATAAATAGATGATAGATACCCACTCAGAATTAAGATTTTAAAAACACAAAAAACAATATAAAATAAGTATCTTAATATTTTAATAACTATCTTAATCATTTAAACTTTTTTAAATGATCAAGCAGGTTTTTAAAGAGAATCAAATTTGTAAACTAGAACTTCTAGAAATAAAAATAATAATAATTAAGTTTAAAAAGGCATTAGATATCTTAAACAGCAGATTAAACACAATCAACAAAAAATTACTAAACTGGAATATAATTATTTAAAATGCAACCAAAAGACAAAAAGAAATGGAAGAGAGAATGGAAAGATGTCATTTATGTAATTAGAGATTAGTAGGAGATAAGAGAGGTGATGGAGAAGAGGCAACACTCAAAAAAGAATGAATGAGAAATTCCCAGACTCGCCAAAAGACTCAAGTTCTCAGATTAAGGCAGTCCGGTTAATTCCCTGTGCGACAGAGAAAGAAAACCAAAGGTAGCTATATCATCATAAAACTGAAGAATATAATGGACAAAGATTTTAAATGCAAGTCAGGAAGAAAAGATATAAAGCTTTAAAAGAAAGGAATTATGTTAAAGGCTGACTTCTTATCAGCAATAATGAAATCCAAGAAAGAGTGACAGTTTTTCCAATATACTAAAGGAGGAATCCTCCTTAAATTCTATACATAATCAAATTAATTTTGCAAGAATCAAGAGAAAATAATTTAATTTTTTTGGAGAGTTTGGCTCAAAAGGCCCCTATAAACAGAAATTCTAAAGAATACAAATAGTACTAGAAATTAGAAGAAAAGAAATACCTGATAAATTTAAAAATTTTTGTCAAATGACATCTTTAAAGGAGTAAGAAAACAAGGCAAAGAATAGCAGAAGATATGTGCAATATGTATCGCTCACAAACCCTGGTATCCATCACACGTAAAGTGTTCCTACTAATAATTAATAAGAATAAGACAACTGAATAGAAAAATGGGCAACCAACTTAAACAGGCATTGCACACAACAGAAAACCCAAATGGCAATAAACCTTTTAAATGCCCCAAATGTATTAGTAACCCAAGAAATGCAAACTCAGATCACAATGGGCTGCCCCCATACTGGGTTGTCAAAAACCTTGAAGTTTGGTAACACCACGGGTCGGCTTGGATGTGAGGCAACCAGGGCTTTCCTACTCTGCTGATGGGCCTGCAAACTGAGAGCAGGACATTATGGAAGATAAAAATGGAGAGCGGTGTGAGACAACCTTTCTAAAAAGCTTCAGCTGAGATTGAAGAATGAAGAGTTAGTCAGACCAAGTAACTCATGGAGGAGAGAGCTCTTTGTGCAAAGGTCTGAATCTTTGAAAAGATTCAGAAAAGAACTCAGGGTATTTGAGGTCCTGGAAGGACAGGCAGCAGCAAGGACCCAGGGCCAGAGCAGCCGGAACGATGCCTGAAGGTGCAGCGGGAGACCCAGGAGCCCTCAGGCCATGCCGAGGACTGTTTATTATCCTGAGCCTCAGAGGTCGGAGAAGGGCTAAAGCCAAGAAATGACGTACTCAGATCTGCACTTTTCAGAGATCGCTCTGGTCGGTACAAGGAAATGGGCTGAGTGTATGCGTGGGCAGAAGTGGAAAACCGCCTGGCCGTTCACAGTCACGCAGGAGTCTAAGAGTGATGAGAGTCTGGGGAGAAGGAATCAGGCTGTGAATGTTCAGGAAGTGAAGTGAGCAGGCCTTGGCGAAGGCTGGTGCGGTGGTGAGGAGGACGTGGATGTGAAGGGTGACCTGGGGTCTGGGGGCTGACTTGTGCTTGGGGCCGCGCACGCAGAGGGGGGGCCTGGCAGAGGCCGGCTGGTGTGAGACAGACAACCGCTAATGCAGTTCTGCACGTGCTGGCCTTGAGGTGCTCGGTCTGCCTCCAGGTAAAGACGCAAAGGATGCATCTGATGTGTAAATGTAGGCCCAGCGGAGTCCAGGAGCAGGCTCACACATGCTCCGCCCCTCTTGCCAGCTATGCAACGTGATAACGTGTCAGTGCCTTGATCTTGGCCATGAACACTTACACCATGGAAACTGGCAAATGCTGCACAGTTCAAGGCTGTTACCCCTCTAGCCGCACGCACCCTTTGGACCGGCGCAGAAGCTGGGTCTGAGACACAACACCTGGGGGGCCTCGGGGCTCTCAGTTGGGCATCGTTAGCAGCAGTTCATCTTCCACCCAGAGTCCAAGGGGGAGTTTGCTCCCCCCGTCCCCATAATACTGCCTGCTGTTGACACACAAATGGCTTCCAGACAGTTCGGACAGGTTGGGGACAGTTTTACACAAAAAGGAGTGAGAAAGAGATGTTTGTCGATGGAACACAATTCTCCTCCTGGCTTTGGCCAGCTAGCGTGATGGGTTTTCGTGAACGCTCCCTTTCCCGCCTGGGGCCCTCTGGACCTGTTTCCTTGGGAGCCTCTGTGTCCTGATGCTGGCCCGGTGGATGCCAGCCCCAAGTGGCAGGCCTCTGGCACACCCAGCCCACCTGAGCTCCCATCCGGGCACGAGAGCCCAGCCCATGCCTCCCGCAGAGCCTGCCCTGCCGGACGGCACAGGGGGAAACATGGGGGCCTAGGGGCTGCCAACTGGAGCGAGGTGTGTGGCTCCAAGCAGGGCCCCCAGGGCTGCAGAGCAGCGTCGGGCATGGTCTTGGGGCACATCCACGATGCTGCCTGAGACGCGGCCACAGCCAGCACCTGGGTCTGGCCCGGGACACACTGGCCCCCCAGCCTATTTACTTACGGTCTCTCATCTTTGTTTCCTCCAACGGCTCTGTGGAGTTGAAAGCATGGTGTCACGGCCTTCCTCTGTTTTACAAATGAGGTAACTAAGGTTCAGAAAGTGTGGCTTTCCAGCCCCTTTGAATTATTGAGGACCACCCAGCGACTCAGTGCTAGGACGCCGTAAACTTCACTGCAAGCCTTCCCCACTTCTCTGCCGTCCAGCGTCTTGTGGTTGCCATCCTGGGTTTCTCCACCTCCTATCTTCCTCTGATTTGAATTCCAGGCAATGGCACGCATTTGTACGTACAACAGAGTATGTAATTCTACACACAATTTTGTCAGTTAGTGACAGCACACAGCTTGCCTTCTGAAACATCGAGACGGCCTGCTTCCTAGAAGGTCCCAAGAATTCCAGCCAGGAGTCATCATACAGGCTTTGGTATGCATGCATTAAAGATGGCTTTAACAACAACCTTCTTCTAGTTATGACAGTAGGGCATGGGTTCATATAAGATTTTAAAAAATCAGGGATGATCATCCATAATTAATGTTCAAAGTAAAAACAGTGATGTAATGGAAACATTAAGATAAACATCAAGATGATATACAGCCCACCACGAGGGCGATTCTCTTGAAAGCCCCCAGTGGCGTTCACAGTATAATGGATACACGCGAGTGTGCCTGCTCACGTGTGTGTGTGTTTCGAGTCTTGTCCCGCAGCCTCCCTTCAAAGGCGCACCCGGGGTGGAGGCCCCTGGTAGCTCTGGACACTGACACACAGTGAGTGCGAGGGGAGAAGCAGGGCTGACGGAACAGCCAACAGGATATTCCAGAAACATCAGGTCGTGGTTCCTGAGGCTGGATATCACACATATCGTGGCTTCCTCTTTGCTCTTTGGGACCACTCCCCGTGTGGAGGTCCTGGAGAGGACCTGGGCTGAAGCCCCCGCCAATGGCCGTGCGAGGTGCCATCTGGAAGCGGGTCCTCCATCCTCCCGACACCCCAGGCCAGTGTCAGGATGATGCCGCCCCAGGGACACCTGCCCATGACTCTATTAGAGACCCTGAGCAAGAACCACCCGCTGAGATACTCCTGAATTCCTAATTTGCAGCATGTGTGAGTCAATCACCCTCTTATTGGTTGAAGCTGGCGAGTTTGCAACAATAGATAACTAATAGGCTGGATTTAAACCAGGCAACCTGACTGAAACGCCAGCTCTGTCACTTCCTTAGATAAGAGGCCTTGGGAAACATGTCATCTCTTATTTACGAATTGTCTGAAATTGAAACAATCATATTTACCTCAAAGCACTGCTTTAAAAAGTAATTGTGAGCCTACAACACAGAAGTCTTGGAAGGACTTGGGGTCAACATTCTTGAGGTGACTGACTCACATAGCTCACCCCAAGCTCTCGCAGTGTGTTGCTGATATGCTGGCATTAGGCCCCCTGACCCCAGGCACACTGACTGCCCGTCCCTCTGGCATGACCTTTCACTGGCTGGAGAAAGTGCCCATGGGAGAGAGCTAAGAAAGAAAGTCTAGAAGCTTCAGGTAGCCTAGCCCACACCCCCCTCGCCCACACATAGAGATTCTGGCTGCAGGGTTTCCTCACCACATCTGTGAGACGTGGGTTCCAGGCTGCGTCTCTCAGAAGCTTGCGGTGGCCCCAGCGGCATCTGGTTGTCTGGGAGCCCTCTGTGGTCCCCGTCACTCTGGTCTCGCAGGGAGGCCCTGGCCTGCCCTGGGCCATCTCTCTGAAGGACGGGATAGTGCCTGCTCCACACCTTCAACGAGGCATCGAGGAAGCATCAGGTCTCACATGTGGCTGGAGATGGCGGTGGCTGAGGAAAAGACCACTCCTTGGATGCCGGAGGCCGCTGCTCCAGAGCCCAGCACTCAGGCCTGACGTCAGAGGCCCTCAGCAGGCCAGGGCCCTGGCCAGCCCCGAGTCGGCCTCCTCCAAGGCCTCGGGTGTCCTTCAGGCTCCCCGGGGTTCTCTACCTGCCTGCCGTTCTCACTGGTAACCTCCTCCACTCACCATTCCTGCCCACCCACCAGACGAAGGGCGGCTCACTTCCCCCTCAGGTCTGCACTGAGGCCCCTCTCCCTCTTGGAAGGGTCCTCCGCCTCCCTGGGAGCTCACCCCAGCAAACAAGACCATTTACGTCACCACTGTGGCTCCGCCGGCCTCTCCCTGTCTGCCCTCTGCCCCCCGTCTCAACACGCCGGTGCCCGTCATACAGCAGACGCTCAACAAAGAATTGTCGATTAAACGCACACACACACAAATGAATGCCTTTCGTTCCCCTTGGCTCCATTTTCCAAAGAGCAACATCTGCAGAGCAGAGTAGAATGCTCCTTCCTTCCCAGGAGCATTGTTGGCTGCAGCGGAGGAGCCAAGGAGGGGAGGAGGCAGAGACGGAGGGCCGGCCACGGGCCCGACACCCAGGTGGACGCCCACTGACAGCGCCTCAGCTGGGGAGCCCTCCCACAGGCGAGGCCAGGTCTGCGGGGACTGCTGCAGAGCAGCCCGCTTCCTGTCCACAGGGATCACTGCAGAAGTCAAGAAGAAAGGGGAGGAGTCTTGAATGAACTTGCTTGCTTTTCTAAACAAAATGACACCAACCTGGGCTGGACCACTTGACAAACTCCAGCGCTTTGTGGGTTCCCTGTAACGAGGAGCCCTCAGCTACCGAATGACCCACAGCAGACACACCGGGGGAGCCGGGGAGCCCGGGGAAGCGCAGGGGTGATGAGCAGGCGCCCCGGCACAGCCGGCCCTGCAGACCGAGGCCAGGCGTGAGTGAGCCCGCGTGCACGGCTGGGCTGGCTTCCTGCCAGGGGAGCCTCTTCACATGTCAGACATCTCATCAGAGAGAGGGGGAATGGCTTCCAGAAACCCAGGCCCCCGACATCTGGTTTAGAGCTCTTTCCTGTAGCCCGAATAAAGGCACTCGCAGCTTGCAAAGTCAGACCGGAGTGAACCAAGGGGTAGGAAGTTTTGACAACAGGCTTCATTCCACCTGGTAAATGAGAGAAAGAGGACAGGAAGTCCAGGGCAGGCCTTGCGAAAAGCAGTGGTGAGTGGGCGACCCGCAGAATGCAGGGCAAGCGAAGACACTGGAATTCAGGCCGCAGGACAACATGTCTGCTTGGGTGCTAAGGAGGTGGCTGGGGGCAGCACTGGCTCACAGCTTGTTTTCTGAGGTCCGCTCTTGCGGGGCTGGTGTTTCAGAGCCGAGTGTGGCACTGTATGTGGTTCCCCAAGACAGCGTGAAGCACCAGGGCCCACAGGTCAGGCTGACCCTGGCCGCCGCCCTGGGCGAGGGAGGGGCAGGGAGCCGGCGTTGACTGAATGTCCTTGAACTCCCACGTGTGTTCTTTGACGTCAACCTTGAAGCACAGGGCAGTGTTATCACCCCAACTTTATGGATCAGATCAAGCAACTTAAGTGCTCACAGCTAAGAAGTGGCAGTTTCCAGTCTGTCCGCGGCTGCTGTTCTGGGGTGAGCCGCCTCCTCCAGGCAGTGACCACAGCGCTGACCATCCAAGGGCACCTTCCACGCCAGGGGCAGAGCCGGGGTTTCCTGGCTCAGGGCAGGTTCCCTGGACCGACCGCCCATAGAAGCAGGGCAGGCCTTGGCCCTCTCAGGCTCCACTCTGCTCCACTCTCACAGTCCGCCTTCTGCGATATTGGAACTTAGCACATTTTCCATGAGACGGAAGAAGTATCAACGTAACTGCATAAAACTCACACTCACTTAGGCATTTTTTTTTTTTTTTCAAATTCAAAAACCCAAATTCCCCATCTGCTCACAGAACCTTGTCTGGAATTAACCAGACAGAGCGATACCCTTACATTACAGAGCGGGCGCAGAGTCAAGGAAATGGATTGCATTTACAGCAGTTACCCCTTTTATGCCAAGAAACTCATCTAACTGGGGTTGGAAAACCAACCCTCAAATGTTGGGTATTAATTGGGCCCTTGGCTGAAGCAGTCGCTCTATCAGCCAATTAAGGTCCTTGGAGCGAGGGTACACAGTCATCCGAAGCCAACACACGGGGCTCAGCCTGGTCACACGCCATTTCCCCCCTCCCTGGCCCCTTCATTCCCAGTCTGCCGGCGAAACCAGGGGCTTTGAAAGCTCTCCAGGCCCCAGCTACCCGTGAGTATTAAATAAGAAGCCCCAGCCGGTTCCTGAGACCTGCAGAACGTCTGTGAATGTTCACGAAGGCTCCTGGAGGAGCGTGTGTTCTCCTGGAGAGAGAAGCAGCGAATCAGGAGAAGTAGGAATCCCAGGGGCAGGCAGGCGGGTCGAGACAGCATGGAGACAGTCTCCACCACCCTTCTCTCCAACGTGGAGAGGAGCACATGCTTGGGACCCACCCCTTTCGGTTGTGGTGGTTTTCAGATCAGCAGGTACTAGCAACAGACGTGGCCAGCGCTTAGGGGCAAGACGCACAGACCCGAAGTCCAGCGTCACTGGACTCCCGCTGGAATCCACAGTCACCCTCCGTCCGGAACCCTGGGAAGGGAGCTGAAACGCTCAACTGTCCCTGCCGCCGACCTCGATTGCCCAGCGATTGCAGTGAAAACTGTCTCACACTGAACACATACGTTAATCACCATTGCGCTTGTTCTCTGGTGATTGTTTCCCCAAGTCCTCTTGGTCTCGGTCAGCCACCCTTCCCCATTAAAAACAAGTCTAAGATCGGACATGAATTGAGGCCTCACATCCGGATGGCTGTCCCCTAAGTGGGCCAGGCCGCTCCTGGTCAAGCCCTGGAGACTTTCTGGTGAATCTCAGAGAACAGATGTGCAGCCCCAAGGACAAGAGGCAATGAGTCAGAGGAACAGAGAATCAAGGCAACTGCGGTGCAATTTTGGACAAAGAGCACGGATCCACTGGAAATACTCCAATCCTCGAGGAAGAAATGGAGGATTTTCATGGATGGGATTGTGTGAGACATGGCCTCAGGCTCCCAGTGCCCCAGTCTCCAGGGACACACAGCTCCCTGCAGCAGTCTGTGTGGCCACCCACACACGCAGGTGTGACCGGAATGGCGGGCTGAGCTGGGAAGGAGAGGGGACAATCCTGGCTGACCGTCCTCGGCTCACAGATCTTGATGGCAAAAGAAGTTGTCACTGGCTGAAGGGTGGCTTCTCAGGGAGCAGCGTCAACAAGGTCTACGGCTGGAAGAAGGTCAACCCAGTGCTGAAAAGTACAGAGAGATTTCTTTTTGACCTTTCTGGTGCTGTTCCTGATACTTACCCAAGACTTGGCCCAATGGGCTTTGTCCAAGAAAAATTTAGTGGCCACCACAATAACTCATGGGCCGGCCTTAGAATTCTTTGCTTCCAAGCCAAGCAAGAAGAGAGTTATGGAAAAGAACCTCCGGGTGCACTCACCTGGCACCTGGACTCCCTCCTCGTTTGCCTTTGGAAGAGACAGCCCAGCCGTCCTTGGATGGACTGACGTGGGTGGTAACCGAGGAGAGACCCTGGAGCCGTTCCCCTGCCCACCCTTCTTCTGAACTGTCTCCAAGGGCAGAAGAAGCTGGCAGGTTACAGTCCATGTGTTCACAAGTCGGACACGATTGAGCAACTAAACAGCAAGTCACCAATGATGCTGCAGTGACCAGCCCTATGCAGTGCGTTAAGCACACGCATCCGTTTCTCTCCAGTACACTGAGGTCCCTTGGTACCTCGAAGATGACATGTCTGCACATATTCTACATCTTTTTAGTTTTGGTTATGCTTTACCCTCTTCCCTCACCTCTCCTACAATGTGAGTCCCACTGAGGCAGCAACTGTTGCCTGTTGGTTCGAGCCTAAGTCTCCAGTGCACAGGAAACAGCTGCTTAGCAGGCATTTCTGGCGACTGGATAAACCGGGGAGGCCTGAGGGTAGAAAGGCCTGCTGCTCCAGGAGCCCCCGAGGGCTGAGCGAGACCGCCTGCAGGGGACGGGAGGCTGCAGGTGAGGCTGGGATCAGAGACGGGGAAACCGGCGACAGGGAAACCGGCGTGAAGGGCTGGGACCTGCCAAGGAGCGTGGGAACCAGGGGAAGGATGTCCGTCAGCACAGGGGCCAGATTCGTGTGGACAGCTTCACTGGAAAGTGTGAAATTCTTGCTCAAAGCAGCTGAAGCTGAGGGGGGCTGCAGTGGGGGGACACGCAGTCCTGCGAGGGGCCGGCTCCTCTGGAGGACCTCTGTCAGGGGGGTGCTCTGCCCGCCTCCCTTTGCCTTTGGCCTGCATCAGGGTGCAGCCCTTTCCTTGTCACCGGTGGGTGTGTGAAGTGGCGAAGGAGGTTCCTGGCCTTTCTCACCCTTGCAGACGCGGCTCCAGGAGAAGAGCGGCCACTGCTCCCTCCCTGTGGCCACCGCTTCTTCCAGAAGGTCCTTCAGGAGTCCAGCTGGGCTCGAGGCTCCTTTCAGGGGACCCGCAGGGATGCTGACCTGCCCAGCATGGCTGGTCTCTGTAACCAGGGGCCCCAGATTCACCTGAAAATGTGTGTGCAAGTGTGTGCTCATGAGCGGGGCGGGTGTGCGCGTGTGCCCATGAGCGGGGCGGGTGTGCGTGTGTGTGCTCATGAGCGGGGCGGGTGTGCACGTGTGTGCTGGTGGAGGAGAGGCTAGGGAGTCAGGGGAGCTTGGGGAAACTGGGCTGAAGAAGCTGGCGCCCTGAAGATAAAGAGAGACATGTGGGGGCATCAATGGGGTGGGAAGTGCCCCTGAAGGGGGACGAGGGCCTGCTGGGCGCTGACATGGGCTCTAGGTGGGTCCCTGTGTCACTGACTGAGATAAGGGAAAATGGAACAGAATCAGGTTTACTGGGGGAGCTTTAGTTTCCTGGTTTTGTTACTCTCCTAACACATGTTCAGACATTTTCAATTTAAGTCAAAAGAATATACCTGGTAATTGCGATCAGTAAGAGGCAAAGGAATCTAAGGTGTATGGTGTCCTTTCCTTTGAGGCTTGAGTTCTAACACTGCTGCTGCTGCTAAGTCGCTTCAGTCACGTCCAACTCTGTGCGACCCCATAGACGGCAGCCCACGAGGCTCCCCCATCCCTGGGATTCTCAAGGCAAGAACACTGGAGTGGGTTGCCATTTCCTTCTCCAGTGCATGAAAGTGAAAAGTGAAAGTGAAGTCACTGAGTCTTGTCTGACTCTTCGAGACCCCATGGACTTCAGCCCACCAGGCTCCTCTGTCCATGGGATTTTCCAGGCAAGAGTACTGGAGTGGGGTGCCATTGCCTTCTCCGTGATATCTAACACAGACAACATTAAAAAATACACAGGGGTGGCACAGATGAAAAATGAAGTTTTTTTTTACCATAGATGTATAAACTTAATATATGCATATGTGTGATAAAATGGAGTAGAGAGATAGCATACTGCCTCAAATTGAGAAGGATTAGAATTTATCAGTTTTTCAGTAAATAGGTAAACTATTTTTAGTGCTCATGGAATAATTAAATACAGGTAATTAGAGAAAAGATCAGTTTTCATTCCAATCCCAAAGAAAGGCAATGCCAAAGAATGCTCAAACTACCACACAATTGCACTCATCTCACACGCTAGTAAAGTAATGCTCAAAATTCTCCAAGCCAGGCTTCAGCAATATGTGAACCGTGAACTTCCTGATGTTCAAGCTGGTTTTAGAAAAGGCAGAGGAACCAGAGATCAAATTGCCAATATCCGCTGGATTATGGAAAAAGCAAGAGAGATCTAGAAAAACATCTATTTCTGCTTTATTGACTATGCCAAAGCCTTTGACTGTGTGGATCACAATAAACTGTGGAAAATTCTGAAAGAGATGGGAATACCAGACCACCTGACCTGCCTCTTGAGAAATCTGTATGCAGGTCAGGAAGCAACAGTTAGAACTGGACGTGGAACAACAGACTGGTTCCAAATAGGAAAAGGAGTACGTCAAGGCTGTATATTGTCACCCTGCTTATTTAACTTATATGCAGAGTACATCATGAGAAGCACTGGACTGGAAGAAGCACAAGCTGGAATCAAGATTGCCGGGAGAAATATCAATAACCTCAGATATGCAGATGACACCACCTTTATGGCAGAAAGTGAAGAGGAACTAAAAAGCCTCTTGATGAAAGTGAAAGTGGAGAGTGAAAAAGTTGGCTTAAAGCTCAACATTCAGAAAATGAAGATCATGACATCTGGTCCCATCACCTCACGGCAAATAGATGGGGAAACAGTGGAAACAGTGTCAGACTTTATTTTTTTCTGGGCTCCAAAATCACTGCAGATGGTGACTGCAGCCATGAAATGAAAACACACTTACTCCTTGGAAGGAAAGTTATGTCCAACCTAGATAGCATATTCAAAAGCAGAGACATTACTTTGCCAACAAAGGTCCATCTAGGCAAGGCTATGGTTTTTCCTGTGGACATGTATGGATGTGAGAGTTGGACTGTGAAGAAGGCTGAGCACTGAAGAATTGATGATTTTGAACTGTGGTGTTGGAGAAGACTCTTGAGAGTCCCTTGGACTGCAAGGAGATCCAACCAGTCCATTCTGAAGGAGATCAGCCCTGGAATTTCTTTGGAGGGAATGATGCTAAAGCTGAAACTCCAGTACTTTGGCCACCTCATGCGAAGAGTTCATTCATTGGAAAAGACTCTGATGCTGGGAGGGATTGGGGGCAGGAGGAGAAGGGGACGACAGAGGATGAGATGGCTGGATGGCATCACTGACTCGATGGACATGAGTCTGAGTGAACTCCGGGAGTTGGTGATGGACAGGGAGGCCTGGCGTGCTGCGATTCATGGGGTTGCAAAGAGTCAGACACGACTGAGCGACTGAACTGAACTGAACTAAATTAGAGAAATGAGAATGAGTCGACAAAAAATGAGACTATGGTGCAAGGGTAGTAAGTGTTGATACTTAGACAGATGTTAGGTGAGACAGGTAAGTAGGTGGACAGATGGATAAATAAACTGGTTTCCAGTAGGGCCATAATAAATCACAAACCCTGGTGGCTTAAACAATAGAAGTATGTCCTCTGTCGGTTCTGGAGGCCCCGGTCTGAGATCAGGGTGGCGGCACCGTGCTCACCCCAGAGGTCCCGGGGAGAGTCCGCCCTTTGCCTCTTCCAGCTTCCGGCGGCTCTGGCGTCCTTGGCTTTGGCCGCGTCGCTGCAGCCTCTGCCCCCCGTCCCAGGGCCTCTCCTCTCCTCCTCGGTCTCCCCCTTTTGTATTTCCTATGAGGACACCTGCCACTAGACTGAGGGCCACCCAGATAATCCAGGAGGACCTCCTATCCAGATCATTCACTTGGGCACGTCTGCAAAGACCCTTTTTCCAGTTAAGGTCACAGTCACAGGTCTGGGATTGAAGACACGGACACGTCTTTCGGAGGGGTTGCCACTTCAGCCCCTACTATGCAGATAGATAGCATTTAGGGTTTCTCTGAAGAAGCTCTCTTTGGTCCACCCCTCCAGTGTTCATCCCTTCAATGTCCATCTTTCCAGCGTTCGGTCTGATTTATTCTCTGCTCCTACTTGCATAACTTCTGCAACTTACACAGCTGCGAGTCTCCAGCTTCGATTTTACCGTATCATTTTGGGCCACAAGCTCACAAAAGACTACATTTTTAAACAGAGGATTGTCAAACCAGAAGCCAGGAACTCTCATGAGACACTCTACAACTCACACCACGGGCCCCCAGGCTCTGTTTTAAGGACAGTCCTGTAATAAAAACAGCGTGTGCACTCCCCGCGGCCTTCCACAGGCTGACTCACAGACAAGTCAGTCACCTGCAGGCCAGCAAGCTTCTGGAGCGTGGTGGGTGGGGTAAAGCAAGCACTTGCTCGAAATCTGTCTTTTGGCCAAGAAACAGTCACCACGCCCACAGTCCCAAGACCAGGGTCCCAGGGACCAGCTGTCATATAAAGCATGTCTATGGGAAAAAAAAATTTTTAAGAGTGTCACATTTCTTTAATCTGCCATTACTTATTGCTAAAATAGCTTTTCTTTAAAAAAGGAATTTGCTTGGGCCAGTGAAAGAGGAAGACTGGGGTTTATTTCTGCTCAATTTCCAAGCTGCAAACAACCTAAAGAAAACAAGGTTTTCTCTGCATCCCAGATGGGTCAGGGTGAGAGCTTCCCGCACGGCTGTCAATGAAGGCGGATTGGAGAGTGATGGGGTGGCCTCAAGGCAGTGTGCCCAGGAGAAAGGAGGAATGAAAACTGATGGGAAACACTAAAGGAAATAAAGATGAAGAAGCCTTTATTAGGGAAGATTTAAATACACAGCAGCTGGGTAGAACAAATGTATTTGTTCATTTTAATTGATCAAGTGAAAGTAAAGTGAAAGTGAAGTCGTTCAGTCGTGTCCGACCCTCCGCGACCCCATGGACTGCAGCCTCCCAGGCTCCTCCGTCCATGGGATTTTCTAGGCGAGAGCACTGGAGTGGGGTGCCACATTGCCACTTCTCTCTTAATCTATAACTCATTTTTTCTTTGTATCAGTGAAAATTCTCTGAGTCAAAGTATAAAATAGCCAATTGAGTTTTTTTAAATAACCTAGCCATATTTCCATCAGTGTGCCAAAATGAAAGAGAGAAACTTGGTTGTTGCTTTTCAAAGAGTTAATTCTGATCACCATGTAGCATCTCTCTTCGGCAACAGGAGCCTGTCAGCCCAGCTACGAACTCAAGCCCTCAGCAGCAGCTCTGCTTCTAAACACCGTCTCATGTCTGGCTCCCTTCTGCTCCGTTCTGTCTTTCACTTTATGCAAGTGTTTCTGCTTTTTCCAACGTGCTCTTGGGTGTATATAAATGTAAATAAATAAATACACACACACACACAAACACACACACACATCAAATTACACGAAGAATTAAGGAAACGCTCTAAGTGAAAGTCACCTTTATGTCTCTGTTTGTTTCTGAATATTTCAGGCAATGAAAATTTAATTCATATAAATATTCATGAGTTTCTCCATCAATCCACATATACATCTTAACATGTATCTTCCTTTTTTCTCTGTGTTTCTGTTGAAAGCTTTTTACTTAAAAAAAATCTTGTAATACAGCATTCCTTTGAATAGAAACTCCATTAATAGGCCAGAATTATGTAGGAAATAAAGTGAACTGGGACTAGTATTATTCACTTATACTTACAGTTTAATACCATATTATTACATTTTCAGTTCCTATTATTAAAATGACATTTATATTCTGTTCAACTGCCAGGATAAAAAAAAAAATCCGCTCCTGAGAAGCATGGTGTCCAAATGTAGAATAAACTATAATGCCTCAAATTAACTGCTTCTATTACTCAACAAAAATAAAAGATATAATACAAATGCTAAAGGTTGCAGAGAACAGCTGGAAAATATTGCCCTCTTGATGGAAGTTACCTTAATTGTGAAATAATTCCCAAACCAGGATATCATTATTTAAATATGCTTTTCTGTCCCCTGGGAAATTTTTTATTATTCTGTGTCTGAGTAATAAAGTCTCCCTCTGTTGTTTACTTATAGTTATTGCTGTCAGTTGCCTGGCCAATAAAATACATAAACTATTATTTATCACAAGAAATACATGTGTTTTATAGACATCTATGGTAGATTTTCAGTACTTTTTACAGGTTCTGTAACCAATACCACATCTCTAAACATCCAAGGCACGCTCTGCCCCGAGGGCAGCCTTTCCCAGCTGCGACACTAAATGCTAGTCACCAGCTATTTTGTGAAATTTATACATTAATCCATATTACGACTCCGCATCTAGTTAGTACTCCATTCATTCTCTTGAGCACCTACGGGATGCCAGGAGCTGTTTTGGGATAAACTAGGTCTCACCAGTGAGAGAGGGCTGGGCGCTTCCTCATCATACAGACAGTGCAGACCCTGAGGCTACACCTGCCAGCTGAACTCAATTTTAAACAGAACTTCTATACCTGTGGCGGATTCATTTCGATATTTGGCAAAACTAATACAATATTGTAAAGTTTAAAAATAAAATAAAATTTAAAAAATAATAATAAAGTAATTTGGAAAAAAAATAAACAGAACTTCTTTACTGGGGAAGTAACAAGCCAACTATTAAAACTAAACTAAAGTAATAATTATGACGATGATGCTTATAATAATCATAATTCGAAGAATACTGAAAGAACGTCAAGGATGACATTTAATAGTGAAAATGTTGGTCGCTCAGTCGTGTCTGACTCTTTGAAACCCCATGGTAACCGCCAGGCTCCTCTGTCCATGGGAATTCCCAGGCAAGAATACTGGAGTGGGTTGTCATTCCCTTCTCAAGGGGATCCTCCCCACCCAGGAATCAAACCCAGGTCTCATGCACTGGAGGCAGATTCTTCACCATCTAAGCCACCAGGGAAGTGCTTTTTAAGTGAACAATGCAAAGAAATAGAGGAAAGACTAGAGATATCTTCAAGAAAATTGGGAGTTCTCAAGGGAACATTTCATGCAAGGATGGCACAATAAAGAACAGAAAAGGTAAAGATCTAATAGAAACAGAAGAGATTAAGAAAAGGAGGCAAGAATACACAGAAGAATTATACAAAAAAAGGTCTTAAAGATGTGGACAACCACGATGGTGAGGTCACTCACCTAGAGCCAGACATCCTGGAGTGTAAAGTCAAGCGGGCTTTAGGAAGCATCACTTATAAACAAAGCTAGTGGAGGTGATGGAATTCCAGCTGAGCTACTTCAAATCCTAAAAGATGATCCTGTTAAAGTGCTGCACTCAATATGCCAGCAAATTTGGAAAACTCAGCAGAGGCCACAGGTCAGTTTTCATTCCAATCCCAAAGAAGTGAAAGGCTAAACAATGTTCAAACTAATCACAATTGCACTCATTTCACATGCTAGCGAGGTCATGCTCAAAATCCTTCAAGCTAGGCTTCAGCTGGACGTGCACCAAGAGCTTCCAGATGTACAAGCTGGATTTAGTAAAGGCAGAGGAACCAGACATCAAATCGCCAACATTCTTTGGATCACAGAAAAAGCAAAGGAATTCCAGAAAAAACATCTACTTCTGCTTCATTAACTATGCAAAACTCTTTGACTGTGTGGATCACAACAAACTATGTAAAATTCTTAAGAGATGGGAATTCCAGAGCACCTTATGTGCCTCCTGAGAAACCTGTTTGCAGATTAAGAAGCAACAATTAGAACCAGACATGGAACAACTGACTGTTTCAAAATTGGGAAAGGAGTATGTCAAGGTTGTATATTGTCACCCTGCTTATTTAACTTATACGCAGAGTACATCGTGTGAAATGCCTGGCTGGATGAATCACAAGCTGGAATCAAGGTTGCTGAGAGAAATATCAATAACCTCAGATATGCAGATGTCATCACCCTAATGGCAGAAAGCAAAGAGGAACTAGAGAGCCTCTTGATGAAGGTGAAAGAGGAGAGTGAAAAAGCTAGCTTAAAACTGAACATTCGGAAAACTAAGATCACGGCATTTGGTCCTTTTTCTTCATGGCAAATAGGTAAATAATAGAAACAGTGACAAATTCTATTTTCCTGGCCCTGTGGCCAGTGACTGCAGCCATGAAATTAAGATGCTTGCTCCTGGAAGAAAATCTATGACAAACCTAGAGGGCGAATTAAAAACCTGAGATGTCACTTTGCCAACAAAAGTCCGTCTAGTCAAAGCTATGGTTTTTCCAGTACAGATGTGAGAGTTGGACCATAAAGAAGGCTGAGTGCCAAAGAATTGACACTTTAGAACTGTGGTGTTGGAGAAGATTCTTGAGAGTCCCTTGGACTGCAAGGAGATCCAACCATAGATCTTAAAGGAAATCAACCCTGAATATTCATTGGAAGGACTGATGCTGAAGCTGAAGCTCCAGTCCTTTGGCCACCTGATACAGAGAGCTGACTCATCGGAAAAGACTCTGATGCTGGGAAAGATTGAAGGCAGAAAGAGAAGGGAACAATAGAGGATGAGATGGCTGAATGTCATCACCAACTCAGTGGACAAGAGTCTGAGCAAGCTCCGGCAGACAGTGAAGGGACGGGGAGGCCTGGCGTGCTGCGGCCCACGGGGTCACAAAGAGTCGGCAACAACGAGCAACTGAAGGATAACAACAGCAATGACCACAAACCACACTGAAATTGTCATAACCAACAAGTGGGAGTGGTATATGTGTGTAAGAAGCCTCCTAGTAAAGAAAACAAAGAGGGATTAATGGTGAGCATATTCATTGCGAATGTTAAAGCATGCTTCCTGTCAGTTAGAGTCCCGCATGCACACATGCATGCCAAGCTGCGTCTGACTCTTTGTGATCCCGTGGACTGCAGCCCACTAGGTGCCTCTGTCCTTGGGATTCTTCAGGCAAGAATACTGGAGTGGTTGCCATGCCCTCCTCCAGGGGATCTTCCCGACCCAGGGATCGAACTTGGGTCTCTTAAGTCTCCCGCATTGGCAGGCAGGTTCTTTACCACCAGCGCCACCTGGGAAGCCCCAGTTAGAGTCCTGCAGGAGACTAAAGTTGACAGCAGCCAGTGGCCAGGATGAGGCAGCAGTTACCCACATTTTCACAGCAGTGTGGTGGATTCTAAACGACCTAATGCACTAAAGAAAGCTGACCCCCAAACCCGTCCAAGTAAGTGTCCTGGTTGGAAAAATCAGATGCAAACCCACATGTGGGCTATGTGTGTGTGAAATTACCATTCTGAGGAATCTTTTAATTTTAAACAGAAACCTCTTTACCCAGAGTTTGCAATGCCAACTGCCAACGCTAAAAGAAGATTACAATAATGATGATAAAAACCAAATCGGTTAGAAAGAAGGGAAAAGAAATCCTTCTTGTTGGACAAAGAAGTTAAGGATTCCTTTTCTCTAAGTTTCACATTCATCTTTTTAAAAACTTTCTTCCCATAAAATGTCATAGTAAGCACTTGTACCATCAAATCTCAAGGATAATTTTTAAGCAGTTTTGTTTTCACTGGCATTCCTGAAATGAATACAGAAACTGAACCGTCTGCCCCTTGCCTGTGAATTTCAGACCCTACACACGTACCTTAGCAGACTTTCAGAGACTGACTCGCTCTTAACCAAAGACTGTTTAGACTGCCTTCCCCCTCTGTTCACGCCATTCTCCAGAGCAGGAAAATGTATCGTGTATCCTATCATTTGCCCCAAACCAATTTTTCCAAGTTTCATGGTCATCATCTCCGTCTTCCCGGAACAGAGCATCTTGCAAACGTTGCCAGCAGTCATTTAGACTTGACCGCTGGTCACTTCTGAGACAAGGCTGTCCTGACAACCGGTACCTGGTTTCCCGACGACCAGGCTACGTAATGAGACACTGCCATCCTGCCGTGTGGCTGCGTGTCTGAGTGGGACGCGAGAGAGAGAGGCTCACACTCAGCCTCAATTACCTACCCCAGGCTGGTCAGGACAGACAGAAATAATTGGCATAACGCTTTCGTGAGGGGAGGGGAACAAAATTTAGGAAGCCAGAAACCAGAGAGGACACTGGCCACATGTTAAAAAACGCTCTGTGAGGCCCCGGACAGGGGGCGGGCAGGGAGGAGTTTCGGGAGAAGTGAGCCAGCGTTAGATCAGGGTGACCGGCTCTGCCCCTCATCAGCCCAGCGCGGGCTCGCTGCCTGGACCAGTCAATCTGTCTTCATTTTGCTGGCAGCTGACATTTGCCTGCAACACGGCATTCCTAAAAACGATACGATCCAAGAATGTCTTTTATTTACATTATGATATTCAGCACAGCCCTTACTTCTTAATTCATATAAGACATCTTAAACTTCTCATTTCAGCATAAAGCAATAGTCTGTGCTCTGATCAAAGACAGTAACTCTTGGGTTCTTTCCCCCTGGTTAATTTCAATACAATTATAGTCCTTCACAGAAAAAGCAGTTTTATTTCTAAAAGAAAGAATAACAGAAAAGAGTAGGCCGTGAGCCTACGACTTCAGCAAGGAGTCAAATTTAGAATAATCATTTAGAGATTAAATGTCCCTTCTGAAAGGATCAGTAATAATTGGAGAATGAGCACTTACCCATCCAACTGGGTTACTTTCTTTAGTAACATTTTTATCTCAGTTTTGGACATTGTAGCATGTTTGAAGAATTAATTCCTAATTTAAAAAAATTTTAGTATCAACTTCTGCTTCAATTTGGGGAATTTTTTTTCTACCAAAATTAAATAGATATATCTACTTGTATAATTATTTGCTATTGTTGATGGTGAAAATTTAATGTAATCAGAATTTTTTTTTAATCAAAGAGAAATATCATCACGATACTCCTCCGCTAACTCATCTCCTTCACATCGCATAGTCGTTATTTCGTGAATCAAAGACAATGTGTACATCAAACATTAATTGTACACCTGGGTGACCCAGCTGCCACTGTTTGACGTGTGTGTGTGTGTGTGTGTGAGAGAGATAGAACTTTATTTATTCCATCAGCCTTAGCCTTATTGATGCCTTAGCACAACTCAGCCATTCACAGCTGGAGACATACACATGTATGTTTATCATGTAGACAAAATCTGGGCTTTATCCATTCGATTTTCTTGGGTCGAGGGTTCACGGGCCACAAGCTAGGGTCTGTTGTTCAGTCTTTCCACTGACTGAAGCCGTTGGGAAAACCATTCATACTGGCTCTGTGTTTGCAGAGGGGAACAAGATACTATAATTTGAGTTTAACAGAGCATGGCCAGAACGTATGTACATTACCCAGAGTGCACGGAGGGCGCTTGGCCAGGAGAGCAGATGCGTGGAGACAGGGGCTCTTTCTGCTTGCCTGGCGCTTGTCTGGACCTCCCCTCCCGCCCTCTGGCTGCCGTTAGCACTTCCCTGGTGGAACCTGCCTGCCAGACTCCAGCTCAGCTAAAGAAGAAGATGAGAGACCACTCCAAGATGCGGAGAAGGAAGCGCCTGCGCTCACCTCCTCCCCTAACACAGTCTGCAACCACGTATAAAGGAATTCCCTTGGACAGGGACCTAAAAGCTACGTAAAGAGTCTCCACACGAAGGGTAAAGGAAGCTCTGGGGTGGGTGGGAGAGCTAGAGAGAGGGTCTCACGGAAGAAAAGCCCACGCCTGTGCCCTGGCGATCCACCGCTGGGAGGGGTCACAGAGGGGTGAACCTTTTCCCTGAGAAGCGAGGGATTGAAACTCCGTATCAGGCACCCCAGCTCCTGGATCCTGCACACGAGAGACAAACCCGCAAACGCCTGGCTTTGGAAAACAGAAGGAGAACTGTAAGACAGCAGGGAACAGGAAATCCTCTCCCAAAAGGTCCACGTGCGGACTCACTCAACCCAAAAACCACCACAAAAACTCCAGGTCAAAGAGCATGTGGACCGTATGAAGGGAACCCACTTACTAGTCTCGCCAGAGAGGCAGGAACCAGCTGGGATGCTCCCCAGGGACTGAGTCGCTGCTGGAGCCATTGCTGCTGTTTAAGGCTGCCTTGTTAGCGCCAGGGACAAGGGTGCTGATTTGAGGTTCCTCCTCTGATCTGTTAGCTCCAGTGGGTGCACGCTGCTGAGGACCCAGCCTACCCCAGACCCCTCAGAGCTTGACTGTGGCCAACTGGCTGCTTGCTCTGCTGGCATGACAAAATTCAACATCCCTATATATAAAAACCCTCAACAAAGTGGATATAAAAGGAACGTGCCAGAGGCCATATAGGACCACCCACAGCCGCGTCCTCAATGATGCAAAGCTGAAAGCTCTTCCTCTGAGATCAGGAACAAGACAACAAGGTCCCCTCTAGCCACTTTTACTCAACACAGTGCTGGAAGACGCAGCCACAACAATTAGGCAATAAAAAGAAGAGAAGGCATTCCTGTTGGAAAGGAAGATGCAAACTGTCACTCTTTGTAGATGACACGATACCATACACAGGAAAACCGAAAGACGCCACCAAAAAACCATTAGAACTGATACATGTATCCAGGTAAAGTCACAGGGATTCCCCACCAGTCTAGTCTCGTCTCTGCTGCCTTGCACATTGGATTTTAAGGACGTGACTAACTTTTGCTCAAGTTAACCATCTTCTTCTTTTGTTTTTAATGAGGTTGAGCAAGAAAAGACTGCAGAATAAACATGAAGTTGTAAACATTTAAGCACAGTTTTATTTTTGTTCACATCAACTCACCTGGGAGAAGGGGTGGGAAAAAGACACTTCGCTCTCTCTATGGACACACTGAACTCACCTCTCAGGCGCAAGCGAGTTCACGTCTGACCCTTTGCCCCACAACTCAATAATTGAGCCTCAGTTCCCGAAGCAGCTTTCTGTTTCGTCACAGGGAGCCGGGGGACGTGTGTGTGAGCCTCATGACACCTTCCGGCCCCGACTCCTAACTTCCATCCCCAGCGCGTGTCCTGGGGCAGAAAGTCAGATTGAGATGGAGCATGATTATCTCAAGGAACATGGTCAAATTAATGTGAGTGCTGTGATGCATGTCAGCAAAGAAATTACGTGGTCCTGGACACCTTGTACCCATGCGGTTTCACTTAGCCACACATCATACGTCAACAGACAGTGTTTGGCATTGAGAAAGTGTAGCCAGGAAAGCTGTCAGTCTCCTGCACACGCAGACCGTGTTTCTGATTCTCCAGCTCATCGTTCACATCCCACAGGTTCTGTCCTGAGTGGTTCTCACTATAAATAACTGTGTCAAGTCACTCATCACATGAGCGCACCCCTGACCTACCACAAAGGGTGGCTGGGCAGTGAAATTCTGTGTTTATATTTACCATTTCTTTTTAGTCATCATCAGTTCAGTTCAGTCGCTCAGTTGTGTCCAACTCTTCACGACCCCATGGACCGCAGCACGCCAGGCCTCCCTGTTCATCACCAACTCCTGGAGTTTGTTCAAACTGGTCCGTTAAATCAGTGATGTCATCCAACCATCTCATCCTCTGTCGTCCCCTTCTCCTCCCGCCTTCAATCTTTCCCAGCATCAGGGTCTTTTCCAATCAGTCAGTTCTTTGCATCAGGTGGCCAGAGGATTGGAGCTTCAGCTTCAGCATTAGTCCTTTCAATGAATATTCAGGACTGATCTCCTTCAGAATGGACTGGTTGGATCTCCTTGCAGTCCAAGGGACTCTGAAGAGTCTTCTCCAACACCACAGTTCAAAAGCATCAATTCTTTGGCGCTCAGCTTTCTTTATGGTCCAACTCTGAAAAAGTTTTTCCAGTAGTTATCATCACCACCAACCTATTACAACAGGCAATGATGCTTTCAGCATTGGTCACTTAAAACGTTTTATAGGAAACCTTGCATGTCTTAATGATACCAACCTGGTTCAGGTTGACAAAGACTTCTAGTTTATTACATGGCTGGTTGGTTCTCAAAGTGTCTACAAAATTCCACCACGATCTAGGGATGCCCTTATATTTTTTTATAACTTTGCCCACTCTGCAGGACCTACATACAGGCCATACTTTTATTAAGGTATATCTTTCCCAAATCTGCTAGCACACAGTAGATGCCCAATAAACCCTGCAAGAAAGAATAGGCAATCTTACATGGATCTCTCATGTACCTACTGCTGTGAAAGAAAATACACAAGGAACCAGCTGCCTCAAAGATGTTAAGAATCCCTAGGATTAGATGCACTTGAAAAAGAGGTCTGCCTCATGAGGATGTTGTTGAAAACCCTCACGGATGACTCCAATACAGACTAGACACAGTCAGCTCTGCCAACAGCGGGTGTGAGGTCAGGTCTGGAAACAGGCCATACTGGCCTCCTCAGAGAAACAGTTCCAGCCTTGAGAAGTCCCACCGCAAGAGCCCTGCTCAGCGGTCCTTAAACCACCCCTTTCCACCCCCTCCCTCCCTCTGTTTCCCTTCCTTCCTTCCCTCCCTGCAGCCCTCTCCCTTTTCTTCTTTCCTCACTCTCTTTCTGGTCTCAGAGCCCCTCATGAGGCTCGTCGAGGTGCACTCTTTATAGAAGGACTTTAGTCTCCCAGCATAGCTTGTGCGCAGAGAACAGAGCCTCCATCCCGGGGACAAAGTCTCCGCCTCTTCAGGGAGGGTTTCCTCTAGGAAAGGGAGAGCGCGAGCCTCCCCAGGGAGGAGCACCCCGGGATGCTAGCTTAGGGCAGCGGTTCGCAAGCATAAACACCCCACACACGGGCCTACCATTCTCCTATTGTGCTTATTATCATGAATTGCCGAGGTTAACCATCGGGCCAGGCCAGAGTGAACCTTCTCTGGAAAGTTAAGCAGCTTTTCGTTTAGAACACCCTTCTCAGTGGCAAACATTTTTGAACCAACAAATGAACTGACTGCTCCAGGACTTGCTATTTTTAACATCTTCTAAATGACCGCTCTTACTGTTCCGCGGTGGGTGGGCAGCTGCTTGTAATTACGGCCATCCATGTGGTCCACAGGTAAGCCAGGCTGTGGAACTGGGCTTTTGGTGAAATGTTTTCAACTACCCTGCTGCCACATTGCACTTGGCAGCCAAACCACACCCAGTGGAAATGTGCTAAAAGAGATGGGCCGGGCGAGGGCTCCCTAAAAACAGAGGAGTGACTCATGCTTGTAAACCATCATCACCATGGCAATTCTTGAAACACAGGCCAGGGTCGGGGCCAGTGGGAGGCGGGGTGGGGCCTCGGGGACCCCGGGGACTGTTCACGGGCCGTTTGTTCAGAACGTCGTTCCCCCGCTTGGGGTCCTTACCAGTGTGGGCAGGAGTGAAGTTGCTGCTGAAAAGAAAGGCCTCCTCGGCCAGGTGGAGAGGAAGTCTCCCTCCGGAATGGCTGCAAACACTGAAACAACCGTGTCCATCTGCACCCCAGCCTCATGGAGAGCGTGCGTGGCCTGGGGCGGGCCGCGCTTGGCTTTAAAATCGGGAGTTACTGAAACCAAGCAAGGAGCCAAATAAAAGCCCTCCAGAAAATCTGCCCTCTTTCTATCACTGTGACGGCCACCAAGCCTGTGAACGTGGAAGAGGCAGTTTGCAAGCAGCCTCCACTCCTAGACCCACATCCACTCGCTCTGCCCAGGTCCTGGCTGGATCTCTGTGGACCTGCCTGATTTCCGGGCCAGCTGAGCATGTGTGCACCAGTGTGCAGACCATGTGTGCACACTGACGTGTACACCATGTGTGTGGCGTGTGCTGGGTGGCGGGGTTTATGCGGTGATGTGTTGAGCGGTGTGGGGTGTGTTAGGGATGTGGATGTGACCACGTGTGTGTACAGCCAAGTGCAGATGCTCCTGGCATAAACAGGGAATTCCGACTCCAGACAAGAAGCCAGTGGTCAGCGCTGCACGCATCACTCAACCAGGGAGAAGACGGCCCGCCCGGCACACCCTGGGGGAGGGGGAAAGCGCAGCAGGACTGAGCGCCGCCTGGTGCCCACAGTTCCCGGGGCCGCCTCCGCTGGGGACCGTCACATATGGCAACAGGACTTCATCTTGACTATCGAGCCTTCTCTCTGGTCTGCCCTTGTTTTCTGCCCTGGAACAGAGGGGAGGCTGTCGAGAAGAAAGGATAGGGAGAGAGAAGTGGAGACGGGAGGGGAAAGAGCAGCACTTTGGACACAAGGCTGGGAGCCAGCCAAGGAGGGGGACACACTCCAGCACCCTGCCCGTCGGAGCAACGGCCTTGGCGAGTCCGGGGCCGGGGGGACTCATGGCTCCGCTCTGTCGTCACCCTGAGCGCGTTCTTGCCTGTGTGGTACTCGCTGGCCCGGGTGTGCAGGTTCAAAGCTGGCTTTGTGTGTCCGTTCCCGCGGGCGAAGTGTTGAATTTCCCCAAGTGCACACTTCCATACAATCATTCCTGTTCTTGTTCTTGATGAGAAGAACACGATCCTGCTATGGGGAAACCAGGTGTCCTGAAACCGTCGTCTTTCAGATGAAAGCTGGGGGGGGTGACGATTGTGGGATGTCATCTGTCATCCCCTCCAATTCACAGCCATCCCGCACCCCCATTTTCCTCGCAATAAAGCCAAATCAGAGCACGATCCTCGCCAACAGCTGATGGGCAGAAATGACAGCAGCGAGCCACGCGGGGCTCTGTGATCAGGGTGGACGCCCCCGTAACACGTCAACTGAACAAACTTCAACCTCTGTGTCCGTCCGTCCAGGGATTTTCAACACATGCAACAGACTCACTCACGGAACTTTACAACCAGAAGGAACTTCGGAAATCATCTGTGCAAACACCTCATTTTGGGATGAGAGTCCAAGGCCCAGATGCATAGAAGTACCTGCCTGAGGGGCCCGGGCCAGTTGCAAGAGCCAGGCCAGGGCCTGAAGACACGCTCTCTGCCAGGGACATGGGCCCAATGTAGAGCAGGCGGCTCAGGGCGGCTTTACTGGCTTCATTCGAAGAGGTGTTTGTAAGGGAGCCTGGTTGCAAATATCTCTCCGGAGACAAGCGCGTGGTTGGTGGTGAGCGAGGCCGCACCCCAGCCTCCAGGGGGTCGCCAGGAACACGTGCCCCTCATTCGTCTTCTGAAGAGCAAGATCCCTTTCCACGCCCTCTGCGGGCATCTGTGTGTGATCGGCCCGGGTGAGGGGGGAGGAGAAAACAAGGAGCATTCTTGGACTTGAAACCCGGCACTCAGCTCCCGTGAAATATGTGTCTGCGCATTTGTCTTGCTCAGAAAGAAATATGAGAACAAAGTTTCCTTCTTCAGGGGGAGGAGAAACAGGCCAATATATTACAAGCTCAGAGCATAAGAGACTTTGGCAAATACAAACTGGCCTGTCTGCTTTATTACTTCTGAGATGATGTGGAAGCTAGGTGGGTGGCAAAGTACAACTTCCTCCTGGAAAGGGGGTGAGCTTGACTGCCGATCCACCCCGAGCCGTGAGCCGTCTCAGGGTCGGGCCTGGCCGTCCTGACCGGGACCCCAGGCCGAGCAAGGGGAGCCTGAGGGGCAGGGTCCGCCACGCCTCGGGGATACACAATCTGCATGTCTGCATATGTCTTCATTTCTTCATTCCTCAAATTTTCCACGAACATACCTGGGCTCAGGGTCCGTGCTGCAAGAGTCTTGCAATTCTCCCGGCCTTTCTAACCCACACTTACTCAAGGCCTCAGCTGAAGTCCGATGCCCGTGCCGCAGCGTCCCATGGTGCTCGGGCGTCCCTTCCACGCTCTCGTGAACCGCAAGCCCTGCCAGGCGGGGAGTCACTGGGAAGACGCACATCTCTCTCCACGCACGCAGCACCACGCTCGGCACACGGCAAGCCCTCGGCAAGGACTGGCTGGCTGGCAGCAGGACACACACCCTCCCTGCCTTCGGAGGCTGCGGCGATCCGGGTGCCTCTTCAGACTACAAAAGGAGAAGCCCTTGTCTCTCCCCAGTCCCGTTTTCTTGACCCTTTTCTCCATGAAAGTGCTTTTACATGGAGCACAGACCGGCCCTCCACCTGCACTGGCCAGGAATTTAACTTAAAATTCCCGCAAAACGGTTGAGAGTGGGGAATTAGGGGCCCCTTGAATTCGAATCCCAAGTCTCGAATAAAGCAGAGCCCTAAACTCCATCTCCACACAATCTTGAGTCAAGAACTTTATCGGATTCTTTTCGGGGTTCTGAGTAGGCTTTTCAGTAACATTTCTGAATAATGTCCATTTTCCTCCTACACCGAGAGAACACTGTAATGTAACATGAGTGTTCAGAGTGGATAAATTGTCAACGAGTCTGCTTTAGCCAGTAAACTCCCCCTTCTACCTGAGCACCAGTCCTGCAGACCTAGCATCTGGCAGCGTGAAGCAGTCTAGAGATGGCAATCTGAAATGGTCTAAATTGGAAATCAACCTGAAATATTCATTGGAAGGACTGACGCTGAAGCTGCAGCTCCAATGCTTTGGCCACCTGATGCAAAAAGCTGACTCATTGGAAAAGACCATGATGCTGGGAAAGATAGAGCAGGAGGGGAGGCTGGCAACAAAGGATGAGATGGTTGGATGGCATCACTGACTCAATGGAAATGACTTTGAGCAAGCTCCAGGAGATGGTGAGGGACAGGAAAGCCTGGTGTGCTACAGTCCACGGGGTCAAAAAGAGTCAGACACAGCTGAAGGACTGAACCACCACAGCAGATCTGGGTGCCTGTAGCTGGGAGCTGCCTCGATACAATACCCACTTATGCACTGGGCTTCACGAGAATGGTTGCCTTAATTCCAGTGTGGTAATATAATAACCGGTTTATCATAAAAGTCAGGGGTGGACACACTTTTTCTGTAAAGGGCCAGAGAGTAAACCCCTCAGGCTCCCCAGGCCCTCTGGTTCCGCCGCAGTTGTTCAGCATGGAGAGTGCGTGGAGCAGCCAGAGACAACACCTCAGTGAGCGGCCTGGCTGGGTCTTGATGCCGTGCTACCTGCAAAATCAGGTGTGGGCCGGTTTTGCCCCACCCCGTCCCCGACCTGAACGACACACTGAGGCAAATGACACAGCAGGAATTCAAGGAAACTTCATAGTGGTTTGAGCAGACAGAAATCGTGGGAGAAAAGAATCATTTTGCAGAAGAGTATGAATGATGATACCAGGTGAAAAATGGAAAAAGATTTAAACCTTAATCGTCACCGTCGTATTCACCTTGAAAAGCGTGACTTGTTACAGAGTCCCTAGAGCACTGACGAAGAGATGAATCACACAAATACAAACGCCACTCAGACTGCAGAGGCCCGTGGTGCGCCTACAACATGTGTAAGTAAGAGCAGTTTAGATACAGCTTTAGGCCTGTACCTACGTTCATATTAAAGCAAAGATAATTTAAACTCTGAGGGATTCTGGGATAGTTTATTTCTCTAGAGGAGGTTCATCTGAACATCCCTGGAGGCTGAGGACCACTGGCCTGGACGGAGCTGTGTCCCCGCCTTCGACAGCCAGGAACTGAGCGGGACTGAGGGGTCAAAGGCCAGACTCCAGGCCAGACTCGTACAAAGGCCTTGTGCACACCCCTCGGGGTCGCAGCAGCTTCAGCTGGAGGGGTCCTGGTGGGTGTCGGCTTCATTCTGGCCTGTTTGGTTTTGTCTCCTTAGTTGCAACATTTCAGATAGTGTTTCAATCAACACTGAAGTGAGAAAACTCCCACGTGTGGGTCTTTGTGGAGAGACAGTGTAACAGAGTCTATGAAGCGGAAACACGTGTTTGCACATGCACACACACGCATGTGTCAGGCAAACGAGACTTTGTAGGGGCTTGGCATGTCCAAAGTCTGCTCGGTTAAGGCTTCAACTTCCTTCCAGTTGTCAGCTCCACTGCTGAGCATGGTTTTTTTGTGTGTATGTGAATATTTTTATACAATAAGGGAGGTTTCTCTCGATTTCTAATTTACTGGGAGTTTTGTGTTTTTTTTAATCATGAAGGAGTGTTGAATTTTGTCCAGTTTTTCTGCTGCCTCTATCAGCATGGTCATATAATCTCCCCTTTTATTCTCTGATAATCTGATGAATTAGATTGATTGAGTTCCAAATGTTAAACCACCCTAAATTCCTGGAATAAACCACACTCAGCACGATGTAGTATCCTTTTTATACATCACTGGATTCTGTTTGCTAATAATTTTGTTAGGAAATTCAGCATCTTGTAATTTTCCCTTTTTGTAATGTCTTTTTCAGGTTTTGATATTTAGGGTAGACTGGCCTCATAAAGAGAGAAAGTATTCTCTTTTTCCTATGTTCTGGAAAAGTTTGTGTAACATTATTACCATTTCATCCTTAAATGTTTGGAAGAAATGACCAGTGAAACCATCTGGACCTAATTTTATCTCATATAAAGGATCCTGGAAACCTGACTTCAGTTTTTCACAACAGGACAAAAGTGAACACAGACATCAGGTCAGAGGCTGGAGCCCCTGCCCACCCCCCGGCCGCTGTCGCCCACCTCCCACTCTAACCTCGTCCCCGGGACGTGCCGGAGCGGGGCCCCGAACCACAGCCTCGTCACGGAAGCCTTCCAGCAGGTCTCAGCCACACTGCGCGTTACCAAGGCCGCGGGAATGGTCACTGAGATAGCCCGCTTGGCATGCTTGGCTTGTTCTCTAGGGATCGGAACCTTGTCAGACTCGAAGTCCGGAGGGCCCTGAACAGGCCAGCACGAGCCACCTTCTGCTGGGGGAGCGAACAGGCCTGGACCTCTGGAGGTGTCAGGGCCTCCTCCAGCAGGGACACCATGCACGCTCGCCGTACGCGTCTGCTCAGTCTGCCCAGGGTTCCCGCTGCACCTGAGGCTCTCTGCGCCCCCCGGATGGAGCAGCGCCAGCCTGGAGTGTCCATGTCACGGACACAGTGTCCCAAAGGGTGGGTGTCACGGCACTCACAACCCCCAATCCCAGCGAGACAGCCCAAAGGAGCCCCGAGGGGATGGACACACAGACACATGCACACTTACCACACACACACACACACAGATACACACAGACACATGCACACACATCTCACACACACACAGACACACACACAGATACACACAGACGCATGCACTCACATCACACACACACACAGACACACACACAGATACACACGGACACATGCACACATATCACACACACACACAGACACACACACATAGACACACACACAGATACACACAGACACTTGCACACACACACAGAGATACACGCAGACACACGCGCACATACCACATACACACAGATACACACAGACACATGCACACACACAGAGAGAGATACACACAGACACATGCACTCACATCACACACACACACAGACACACACAGATACACACACACAGAGATACACACAGACACATGCACACACACAGAGATACATACAGACACATGCACACATCACACACACACAGAGATACACACAGACACACGCGCGCACACCACATACACACAGATACACACAGACACATGCACACAGAGAGAGAGAGATACACACAGACACATGCACTCACATCACACACACACACAGACACACACAGATACACACAGGCACATGCACACACACAGAGATACACACAGACACATGCACACACACAGAGATACACATAGACACATGCACACACACAGAGATACACACAGACACATGCACACACACAGAGATACACATAGACACATGCACACACACAGAGATACACACAGACACATGCACACACACAGAGATACACATAGACACATGCACACACACACAGATACACACAGACACTTGCACACAGAGATACACGCAGACACACGCGCACATACCACATACACACAGATACACACAGACACATGCACACACACACAGAGATACACACAGACACATGCACTCACATCACACACACACACAGACACACACACAGATACACACGGACACATGCACACATATCACACACACACACAGACACACACACATAGACACACACACAGATACACACAGACACTTGCACACACACACAGAGATACATGCAGACACACGCGCACATACCACATACACACAGATACACACAGACACATGCACACACACAGAGAGAGATACACACAGACACATGCACTCACATCACACACACACACACAGACACACACAGATACACACAGGCACATGCACACACAGAGATACACACAGACACATGCACACACACACAGATACACACAGACACTTGCACACAGAGATACACGCAGACACACGTGCACATACCACATACACACAGATACACACAGACACATGCACTCACATCACACACACACACAGACACACACACAGATACACACAGACACATGCACACATATCACACACACACACAGACACACACACATAGACACACACACAGATACACACAGACACTTGCACACACACACAGAGATACACGCAGACACACGTGCACATACCACATACACACAGATACACACAGACACATGCACACACACACAGTGAGATACACACAGACACATGCACTCACATCACACACACACACACACAGACACACACAGATACACACACACAGAGATACACACAGACACACGCACACACACAGAGATACATACAGACACATGCACACATCACACACACACAGAGATACACACAGACACATGCGCACACACCACATACACACAGATACACACAGACACATGCGCACACAGAGAGATACACACAGACACATGCATTCACATCACACACACACACACAGACACACACAGACACACACAGGCACATGCACACATATCACACACACACACAGACACACACACATAGACACACACAGAGATACACGCAGACACACGTGCACATACCACATACACACAGATACACACAGACACATGCACACACACACACAGAGATACACACAGACACATGCACTCACATCACACACACACACAGACACACACAGATACACACAGACACACGCACATACATCACACACACACACAGACACACACACAGATACACACGGACACACACACATCACACAGACATACACACAGAGATACACACAGACACACACATCACACACAGATACATAGAGACATATGCACACACACACACAGATACACACAGACACGTGCACATATCACACAGACACACACAGACACATGCACACATACCACACAGAGAGATACACACAGACACATGTACACATAACACACACAGAGACACACAGATACACACAGAGATACACACAGACACATGCACACATCACACACACACACAGAGACACACACAGACACACACAGACACATGCACACATCACACACACAGAGAGAGACACACATGCAAACATTGTGCACACGCGCAGATACACACAGAACATGTACACACACATATGCAGAGATACACACAGACACAGGCACACATCACACACAGAGATACACACAGAGACACACACGGAGTTACACATAGACACATGCACACACATACACACACAGATCCATACAAACATCACACACACATAGACACATGTACACACACACAGAGCTACATACAGGCACACAGATACACAGAGACACACACAGAGATGCACACACACAGACACACACACACAGACACACACAGATGCTGACCTCCACTTCTCCGTGAGGAACCCCAGGCCTGCCTGCACGCAGGACAGAGCTCACCAGGTTTGGGCTCCATGAAGACGTGTCGGCCCCCCGCACAGCGGCAGGCAGGGGCCCATTCCCAGGGGCCGCCACGCTGATGACAGGACGTCCATTGCAGGGTCACCCTGGGTGTCGTCTGGGTTGGCTAGAGGATGTTTTGTACCCCTAACCCGTGCCGAGTCGTCCCCTCTGACGCATGTTGTGAGGGTTGGCAGTTGTGGGTCCCTCTGAAGCCCACTTTAAGTGGCACAAGGTCCGGCTGGTGCCAGGCTGCTCTTCCGGGTGAGCTGGGGAGTAGCCGGCCCATCGCCCTCAGGTGCCCAGGGTGCTTCTGTCGGTGAGCTGCTGGCGGCTGGCATTCCTCCTCGGAGGCTGGAAGAGCCTCATCTCTAGAAAGACGTTTCCCACTCCAAGGTTACTTTGAAGTCTTTTCCATGCTCAGTAGCGTCTGCATTGTTTCAGCTGTTTTACATTAAAGCTTGTTAGATCTGGAGTCTATATGGAGATAACAGTCGAAACAGGGATTCGATCTTATTTAGATGCTTGTCCTGTAGTTCTGACTCCATTTATTACATGATCCACTCATTCTTCACAGGTTCTTCATGGAACCCTTTTATCAAATACTGACTCTCTGGAGGTGTCAGGGCCAGTGCCCCCCACAATTTATCTTATAAGCTTAAACCTGTGATTTATTCCTCTGGCCTATCTGCACTGGCTCTGCCCCTAGGACGAAGCTAAATGCTGACGGTAACTGGGGAACCCTTGACTTGTTCTCACTGTAGTGAGAATGTTTGTGTTTCCTCTTGGTGTTGGTTTGAAGTTGAGATATTTTATTTTAAGGACGTAACCAACGATTGCTAATTACGGCAAAATCTCAGTGACTTAAGTGCAAGTGTTTTGCACTGTTTTTTCATCACTCAAATCACAGCCCACCCTGGATCATGGGGCAGTGAGGGGTCTGCTCTCGCAGCCTCTGGGGCCGACCCACCTACTGGTGCCACCACTGCCCGCGGCCTTCAGCGGCCTTATGGAGTCTCTGCATCTGGACAGCAGGAAAGAGAAAACAGAGAGGCGATTGTTTGGGAGGTGCTCTGTGGGCCAGGCCTAGAAACGGCTGACATCACCTCTTCCTACATTTCATTGAAAAGAACTCTAGCAAACAAGAGAAGCTGACCAGTGGAGCCCACCTCTGGTCCAGGAAGGAAAGGAAAGAGGCTCTGTGAGTGCTCAGCTGTGTCCATGACTCCTGTTACTGCCCACCTGTCTGCGTGGTCGTCCGTACACGCACTCTCAGGGTTCTGAATGTGTCGTTTACTACACATTCTGACATTACCAGTCAGAACGGGCTCTGCTGTGCTGCAGTAACAGACAACCTAACGCTCTCAGTGCATTTCACACTGAAGATCCACCTGCCCAGTGCAGGTCAGAGGAGGGACTCTGCTCACCCCAGTTACTCAGGGACCAGCCCAGCGATGCTTCCATGACAGCCGTAGCGTGAGAAGAACAGGCTGGAAAAGCAGGCCCCGCATCCTGCTCACTGAGGACGTTGGCCGTAACCGCAGCTGGCTGCTAGGGTAAGGGAGTGCCGGCCCCCCTGAGCCTGCTCGCAGAGGTGTGAGAGGCGGGGTGAGCTGTGGGAGGAGCTTCCCCACTTCATGAGCATAAAACTACGAATGTGTGTTCCAAAGCCCATCTGGTGTCTGATCTAGAAATGTTTTCAAGCCCACAGACGTGCATTACTATGGTTGGAAACTGTCACCTCCCTCCAAGGACAGGATTGTGTTCTCAGATGGCTGAGACTTTGGTCTGCTTGTGCCCGAGCAACACCATCAACCCCCAAACTCAACAGAGCCTGTCTAGGAAGTGTGTCTGCATTTGTCATAAAGCAGATAAACCAAACATAACAGGCCGGGCTAAGCCATTCCATAAGCCTCCATGCCAGGGACTAACACTTGTTGTGGCTAAAGCCTGTAGTTCAATTGGAATCTGTCAAATACCACAGGGAAGCCAAAAACTGAACTGTCTGTGAGCAAAGGTCAAGAACTGTGGAAATTAAATACAAAAATAAAATCTCTTTGGCATTTCCATTTGCAACAGTCTTCTCCTTCGATTTTAGAAGCAGATGACCCCCCTTTCCTTTGTGGACAGTCAGGTACAAAGCATTACAATAAAGAATTATCTATTCCAGGGAAGTATGTCATCAACAATGTGAATTAAATTCCTGTTAGGTGTAGCAGCTCTTGGAATGTGGGTTATTCGTTTTTCCACTTCCAGTCATTATTCAGGTTTCTAACATGAACCTTCTTGGTGGTTGGATAGGCCAGAATAGGTCAACGTGAAACCTGAGTTAAAAATGCAGTTTGGAAGAGACGGCCTTTCCAGGTCTGTCCAAAGTAAGCATGTGGCCTTGCAGGAGAGCATCGCCCGTCCACCCCCACGTGTGGTCCCTCAGGTGGGTTTAGGAGCAGTGACTGCCCTCACCCAGGGGTTGGAGCGGAAGGTCTGGGTAAGCTGGGAACCCTCCTGTTAAAGAGAAAGAGGACAGGGGTCTTCGGGGAGCCCCGGCATCTGGACTCAGCCTGAGCCCTTGCTTTTCTCTGCCCCACTGGGTCCACCTGATTCTGCAGTCCCAGTTGGCCCCGAATCCCCGCTTCCGCTCACAGGACTGAGACCCGCCGCGCCCCGGGTTCTGTGCCGAATCCCGGAGCCACAAAGCAGAGTAAACCTTGGGCCCGACTCTCAGGAACGTCACATCGAGGAAGAGAACAGGTCTGTGAGCAGGGCAGAGCCGGTCGGTCGTGCTGACAGCCCTGAGCGTGCGTGTGCAGCTGCGCTCACTGCACGTCCTTGGGGTCATCAGAGCTGGGAGCCCCTCCTCCAGGCTGGCGGGACTTCTGGGAGCGGGAGGGGACTTCTCTGGAAGCCCCCTTTACAACCTCCTTCAGAGGAAGGGGAGGCCCTCCATCAGCAGGCTCCCGCTGCCCCCCCGAGGTCATTCCACGCTGGCCCCTCGCTCGCCACTCTTCCTGACCATGCTGAGTTAGGGGGTCCTCGAGACCCTTCAGGCTCAGCGTGTGATCTGTGCAAACGCCCTCGGTCGGGGCTGTGGATCCCGGGTTCTGTCCTCCTGGAGCCCTTCTGCACTCTCTCCCCGGGTCCCCCTCCCCTGGACACTGGGCCTCACCCCCAGGGGCCCATGACGCCCTGGGGCTCCCTGGTGTCCTGCCTGCTTTGCTTCAGCCCTGCACGCCCGCTGTCTCAATTTCTCCATTTCCGGCCCCATGGCTGGGACAAGCCTGGGTCTCTGGATACTTGGCAGGCGGAAGGCCCTCCTCCCAGCTGGTCCAGCCGCCCGTTCTGTGGTCTGGGCTTGGCCACGGCCCACAGTTGTGCAAGCAGCACGTTGCACAACTTCTGCTGGGTCAGAGGACAGATGCACACTCAGCCTCACGTGGAAACACACGGCTTTGCAGAACGCCGGCACGGTGTGCATGCCCGCGACGACGCCCTGTCTCCACACGTTCCGGCAGCGCCTGAGTCATCAGCTCCTGACCGCGGCTGTCCTGCGGGTCTGAGGTGGTTTCCATCACTGCTGCGTCTAGAGAGGGACCATCGGGGGCCCTAGGCTTGTCGTTCACAGTCTGTCTTGCTCACAAACCCACGTCTGTGAGGGCCATCTGGAGCGGGTTTCCTCTTCACGGTGTGCTTCACAGATGACACCTGATAGCCCGCCCTCCCAAATACTGACTCTGCATGACTTCCTTGGGTCCTCAGAGCCGCACGGGTGCAGTGAGGCTAACCCAGCTTCTGGCCAAGCCAGGACAGGCCTGGACATCCCACGGTGGAGGGTCAGGGCCCTGGGGACACACGCACAAGCCTTGCCATCGAGTTCTCGAAGCTGATGTGGTGACGGCTGTGCAGTGATGTGAATGTACTCAGCCTTGCTGAGCTCTCCACTTGGCCGTAATGAAATCACGAATCCTAGGTATGTTTTACAACAGCTTCTAAACCAACTTCTCGCTTCGTGGAGAAGTGGCTGGGAAGTTCGAGAGGAAGCCAGGAACACCAGCTCGAAGTGACTATGGTAGAGGGGGCAGGAGTCGGGTTCAGACAGGAGCGGAGGAGGTGCAGGGGTGGATGGGGAGATTTGGGAATCCCCGCATTTCCTTCTTAACATCACTAACGGGCTCCTGAAAATCACAGATTATGCACGAAAGCACAAAGAGCATGTTTTCTCTCGTGTGTGAATGGAAAAAAGGCATCCTACCCTGCAGGATGGCAGATTTCCAAAAACACAACTGGGTCACGAAACATACACCTGATATCTAATGGTAGGACGTGCAAAGCTTAAATAATCATTTCCTGATCTTCAAACAAGCGACGTGACTGCTACAAGCGACACACTCGCTCGGTGTGCAGGCAGTGACGTGCACAGGTGGTCATGCTGTGACACACACACCACGATCCCTCAGTCTATAGACAGTAACACACACAGGTGGTCGTGCTGTGACACACACACCACGATCACTCAGTCTATAGACAGTAACACACACAGGTGGTCGTGCTGTGACACACATACACATTTACTACGGGAGGGGGCATAGGACATAGGAACTCATTTGGTTACAAAATTCAAACATTTTAAAAAGGCTTTTTTTAAAGGCTCTTTCCTGTGATGAACGGTCGCACACGCTGTGCACAGGTTCTCGGGTGGGGGTAGGGGTGTGTTATTCTCTGTCATACCAGCTGGAGACCCCAGCGGGGAAGGACAGAACCAACCTGAGTTCATGGTGATGCTGACCTGCCGACACTGAGTCTCCCACCTCTGATTTCTTACTTTGTAAAAGAATAGATTTCCTAATTGTTCAAGGGGGAAAAAGCATTTATATTCATTCACTTTGGATTTTCCAACTGATATTGATGGTGATTGCAGCCACCAAATTAAAAGACACTTGGAAGAAAACCTGTGACATACCTATACAGCTCATTAAAAAGCAGAGACATGACTTTGCCAACAAAGGTCCTTATAGTCAAAGCTGTGGTTTTTCCAGTAATCATGTACAGATGTGAGAGATGGTTCATGAAGAAGGCTGAATGCCGAAGAACTGATGCTTTCAAATTGCGGTGCTAGAGAAGACTTTTGAGAGTCCCTTGGACGGCAAGGAGATCCAACCAGTCCATCCTAAAGGAAATCAACCCTAAATATTTATTGGAAGGACTGAGGCTGAAGCTGAAGCTCTAATACTTTAGCCACCTGATGCAAAGAGTTGACTCACTGGAAAAGACCCTGGTACTGGGAAAGATTGAGGGCAGGAGGAGAAGGGGATGACAGAGGATAAGGTGGTTGGATGGCATCACTGACTCAATGGACATGGGTTTGAGCAAGCTCTGGGAGACGGTGAAGGCCAGGGAAGCCTGGCGTGCTGCAGTCCATGGGGTCGCAGAGTCGGACACGACTGAACCACAACAGCTGCTGATGCTAGCACCGTCTCAGGGCTGCATGCCCTTGCCTGCTGATTCTTTTCACACTAAACGTACACTCATGTTCACTCGTGAACACTGAAGTACCCGACGAAAACTGCAGGTGAGTTACAGGAACGAGGGGAAAAAGCTTGTCTTTAGATAACCTGCCATGTTATGATTCCTACTTGTAGGATTTAAAACTAACCTTTATTATTAAAGTCTTTTTTGAGAAACAAGAAAGATTTGCTATTTTATCCTTAAAGGGTTGAGGTAAAAATACAGCCAGTCCTACAGGGGCTAATCCATATTAATTTAATATAAAAATAAAGTATGCCAGCTTTTTCTAAATTTGCTTTTCTAAGTATGTATCTGAACTAGATGTCTCGGGAGTCCTTATTAATAAAACATGAGGGAGCCCTGGGGAACAGTGCTCAAAAGAAGGAAGAGGCAAAGAAATTTCAGAGTCTGCTCTGCTTGGAGGAGGACTAAAAATACACACAAGAAGAAAACCGAGAATTAGAAAAAAGTTCAACAGCACTTTTAAAAATCTCTCCTCTTTTCTCCTTCCATATGTGATTCAGCAGAGGTGTAGGCTGTCAATAAACACAGCAGATACTGAATGAATGAGTGACTGGGAGGCTCGTCACCTGGGGTCCTGCCTGTGGAGGGTGGAGAAGGGAGCCGGAGGGGCCATCCTGGGGCGTAGAGTTTGCAGGAGTTTCCCGCCCCCTGAAAGCGTGCACCCGCCCCTCTGCGAGCAGGTCTACTCCTGGAGCCTGCTTGTGGCTTCCTCCTCCTGATGTGAGGCCCCAACTGCGAGATCACACGGGCCCCAGTGGGCGCTTGTGTTGTGTATTTTATGCATCAACACACAATATAGATTAAAAAATAAAGAACCCAAAGGCTGTTTTAAAATACGACAAAAACAAAGTGGCCCAATTAATGTGGGAACCAGAGTCCGAAAGAGTAGTTCGATTATGCTGCATTAACCTCTCATTCGAGTAGGAAGTCCCGTTCAAACACCCACTGCTCATTGAACTCACATCACAGTCCTGACTCAGAAACACGTTTTGACCCTGTAGACGACCTAATCTGGCCCCCAGGCCCTCTGTTTCCCGACAAAACAGGGCTGGACCAGGGGGTTGCCAGGGGGCCTCTCAGTCCTTGCCGTGAGCATAGCATGAACTAGCGTCTGAAGGAGTACGCATGCCAAGAACTCCGCCGAGACTCTGACCACGGAGTAAGAACCTGGGCTGTTCTCCAAGAGTCTTAGAACTTACTTGAATTTTAAGTTGCCTCGTGGATACAAAACAAATCTGTTTTTAACTGAAATATTTGATTGGTGTATTCATACAGACATACTTTTAGGTATCTACCTCAACTCCCAGTATTGCAAAAGTTATTTTCAAGTCTGAATCTGTAATTAATAGGTCTTGTGGTGGGGAAGGGTACTGTTGTTCCTTAGCTGACTGTTCTAAAATCCTGCCTAGGAAAAGACTTTCCTGTCTTCAAGTTACAGATGTTGGAAAATGTAAGTATAGCATTATCATTTGGTGTAGATTTAGATATTTTAGCTGATCTAAAATTATAAAATACACAAAATTTATGCATTTATGGAGATTTCCCTAAATCAATCCTCCTCCCCTTCACCCCCACTTTAAAAAAATTTGGTCTGTTATAGCTGCATAAATTGTTCTTATATGTCTTTCTTTCAAGCAGCTTCAGCGTTTTAGTGTTTGCAAAGATCCTGTTACAAAGCTAATACAAAAGTAATGTCAAATACAGACATGTTACAAAAGTAGAAGCAAAAATGGTTGGTTAAATGAATTTCTAAAATCAGACGTGCAGGTCCCAGCACACCTGTTGAGGAGTGACTATTTGCAGCAGAAGGGTATATACAGATACAAACTTCAGGGACACAGTGATTAAATCAAAATAACTCCATTGAAATTATAGTGTTTTTGTCAATGAAGAATGGATTTAAAAGACAATGAGTCAGTAACTGTAGACTCTCACCGTAACCAGTAATTTTAAACATTCTTCCCAAAAAACAATTAATGAATGAGATGCCAACAGCTAACATAAGTTTCAGCCTCATTTTCTTAGTACCTCTTCACTCTGGGTACATTTTCTTGAAGAAAAGACAAAAAGAAAAACAAAAAAACAACCTGGAACTAGAACTATTTACAAAAGGAATTATTAGCGCCACAAAGATTTATAACTGCCTAAGTTCCATAAGAATACGGAGATGTTTTGGGGAAGAATGGATACAGGTGTGTGTGTGGCTGAGTCCCCTCGCTGTTCACCTGAAACTACCAAAATGTTGTTAACCAGCTGTACACTGGTTGTAAAAAATCAAAAATTGTAAAAAATTCAAAATATTTCCGGCATTAAAAAAAATTTAAAAAAAGAATGTGAAATGGTTTGTAGCTATATGTGATCCCAATACCTATCAACTCATATAGAAAAAAAATCACACATAAAATCACATTTCTGTGAAATCCACTGGCAAGCAGAAGGAAAGACAGACACTTTCCTTTGTAAATAATATTTATATAAATAAACAGAGCTTTGCATTTGCGTCTCTGTTAATGCTGATATCCTTGATTGGGACAGCAGGTGGCGGTGTGCACTGCTTGCCAGAACAGCCGGAACCTGGCTGGAATTTCTCATTGTTTCAAAAGTAATTCCCAAGAAATACAAATGAGTTAATCTTATCTGTGTTTTGAAACTTTCAAAGATATTATTCCATCCTATCAGAGACTACCGTGAACTCCCTTTGTAAAGCCTGACGATCCATCTATTTCTCTTGGCTCGGTGTGGCGCATTCAAGAGACGGGCGTCTTTCATTTCCAAATCTTAGTAGCGGTGGGATACGCTTTATCTATTTCACAGCCAGACAAGCACCACTGTTTACCTTGCCGAGGACAGAGCTTTGGAACGACGGGGAAATTTTCCTATCAACACACAGAGCAACATACCCGTGAAACACAAACAAGCGTGTGTTTGGAGAGAGAAACACGGCAGGGGTGCAGCCGCTGATTAGCGTCTAAGCCCACTATCCAGGCAGGATCTTCTGACAGGCCTCTCGCTGCCTGTGTTTTGATTTGATATCACTTATCTGTGGGTGGAACAGCCTCTGACAGGAGCCCTTTGGATCCTATCAACAAGATACGAGACACATTTATACACATGCCAACCGTGCATCTTCTGAACAAAATTTTCTCACTCTTTTTTTATTACCAAAGTTTCCAGGCTTGCTCTACACATTCCTTCCAGGAGGCATTGCTAAAACCACAGATGAGTTATTTACCCCTTTCAAGCAGGGCGTGGGGTGGCAAATTCCTCTTAAAGGGCCAGATAGGAAATGTTTCAGGCTTTGAGAACCAAGAGGTAAAACTGAGGATATGATGTAGGTGCAGCGGTAAAGAATCGCCTACCAATGCAGGAGACGCAAGAGACACAGGTTCAGTTCCTAAGTCGGGAACAGCCCGTGGAGGAGGAAATGGGGACCCACTCCAGGATTCTTGCCTGTACAATTCTATGGACGGAGGAGCCCAGTGGGCTACAGTCCAGGGGGTCCAAAGAGCCGGACACAACTGACCACAACAAAACAGCAACTTCTACAGCTATTTAAAAATGGGAGCACCATTCTTAGCTCAAGAGCAGTACAATCCCAGCCGCGGGCCAGCCTGGACCTACCAGCTTAGTCTGACAAGTTTCTAGAGAATCAACTCTGTGGTGGGTTTTTCTAGCCAAGCACATGAACACTCTCAGAAACATAGCCTGTAGCCTTGTTTAAAATACTGTTTAAAATGTTTTCCTGTTTAAAGCTATATGGTAGAGTTTCATACTAATCTTATATTTTAAATATATTGTATTATTATCACTAAAAAATAAAAATCTCATACCTGAGATCAGAAGACTTGGTCCAAAAGACATCTGTGATGCTCTCCAGTGGGCTGGACTTGGTGAGGGACCGCAGCGTGGGTGGGGGCGGGGAGCAGAAAGCAGCCAAAACTAAGCCCCCAAGACGCATTTACAGCATGCGCCTTGCAGTAAAGGCCTTAGTTAGAAAGCCTCTAAGCGCTCTGTGTGCATGAGTTTTAATTTCAGTTTAAGACTGATACTTTTTAAGAATGATCAGCACCGCAGGCCTTTAAAGAAAAGATCCCCGTTCCGGCCGGCCCTGCACAGCTCCCCTGCGCCTGGTGTCCTGGTTTGTCCTCCATGGAGATTTGAGCGGCTAATGAGCTAATCTGTAGAACTTAGAATGAAATGTGAGTTTGGGGTTGACAGTTTCTTTCTTCCATTTCACGAGATCATAGACTACTTCACAAAGTAGATTAGCTCGTAGGAAAGGAATGGCATAAAATAACAGACTTGCTCAGTAATTATTTTATCTTTGACTTTGCAGTTTAGTCAGAAATATTCTTGGAAGCTTGCTTTTTAGCAATGAGGAAAAGAAACCTAACCCACTCAGCCTGCGTGCTCAGTCCTGGTGTGGAGGTGGGAGGGGCCTTCGGGAAAGCCTGGCGCGGCCCCTTTGTCCTGCAGGCGAGGAAGCTGGGACCCAGGGCCCAGGCGCCCTGCCCCGGAGTCACACGGCAGGGGCGGGCTGAGCGCGCGCCGTCTGCCTGCTGCTCAGCCGCTCAGGCCGTCTGACTCTTTGACCCCATGGACCATAGCCCACCAGGCTCCTCTGTCCATGGGGTTTCCCAGGCAAATATGCTGGAGTGGGTTTCCATTTCCTTCTCCAGGGGATCTTCCCGACCCAAGGAATCAAACCTGCTTCTCCTGCTTGGCAGGTGGATTCTTTACCACTGAACTGCCCGGGAAGCCCAAATTAATAGAATGTTGTTGTTTAGTCACTAAGTCCTATCCCACTCTTGCAACCCCGTGGACGGTTGCCCGCCATTTATGGCTCCAAGGGTGGCCCTAACAGCAAGTTATTTGTCTTTCAGTGAACAGGTCTTTACTTAGACTCCCGAGGTAAGCACAAAATGCACGCTAATTTGAATGCCTCCCAGCACTGCCCAGAGGGCCAGTACGAACGGGAATTCGGGGCACACGTCTCTCTACTCCAAGGTGGTTCTGTGCCCACCTTAGGGGGTCCTGGGCAGTGAATTTGCTCCCCAGCCTGTAGACACCCAGGGACCTGAGTCCTGACTGCTCTGGCTGGGGACCGGCCACCCTGCATCTGTGGACTGCCAATCGTGGCTCAGGGCAGCCCACGTCTGCCTTAGGCCAGAGGGACCCCAACCCTGGGCTCTGCTCACAAACAACGGGCCAACCCCTTCAACGGACAAAGTCAACACAGCCACTCACACCTCTCCGTACAAACACGTCACACTGCGTGCTTATGACCAAGTCACATCAGCAAGGCTTGCTTTCAGAGTTAAGGCTTGTGCTTTATGGGACACACTGTGACCCTTTAAATACATCTTTCCCCAAAAGTGCTATCTGCTTGGGGACTCCTGGCTATCCAGGGGGCTCGCCCAGGGGCCCCATCGAGAGTCTGTGCGTCTGGATTCCAGACTTTTGTGTTGCCGAGTCAGACCACCTTCAACCCAGCACCTCACCACCAGCACCCAGCCACTCTGCTTGTCTGCCCACCCACTCCAGAAAGAAACAGGGCTTTATCTTACTCTCTGGCTCCTTCCAACATGACAGCAGGTGAATGCCAACAGAATGCCACGTCCAGTGTGCCACCCCCCAGGGGAGGGGACCCTGCCGGTGCCGCCCTGCCCTGCGTGCTCCCACCCAGCTCCCGCTTCTCGGAGACGTTCTTTCCAAGCTCGGGGCCCAGAGGAGCTGTTATCACGTGACCCCTACACCGCCCAGACATTGGCTGGGCCAAGCAAAGCCTGGTGCAGGACTGGCTTTAGTGGGAGTGGTCGCCAAGAGCTTTTGCTTTGGTTGTAAGGTCTTTAAAAAGTGACCCTGAATCCCCTGGACCCCCGCCCTGGATCTGTGATGGAGCCTGTCTGGAGCAGGAGAGATGGGAGAGAGAGACAGACAGACACAGAGACAGAGAGAGAGAGACAGGGGGAGACCAAGGAGCAAGCCTGCAGGGCGGGCTGCCCGAGGACCCCGCTCTAACTCACTGGATACAGCGTGAGCTCAGAGGCGCCCCACCGGCCCCAAGGCAGGAGGCGGAGCACCCGGCAGGGCCCCGTGGCCTCCAAGAGCCTCAGAGCAAGCTGGGAAGCGCCCTGGCCCACGCGGGCTGACACACGGCGGGGCTGGCTTCCGCTTGCCTGCATTTCACGCTGTCGGCACAGTCGTGGGTTTTTCAGGCGATCAGTTGTCAGCATTTACCGAGCAACCTTTTCTGGGTAAACCTGAGTCCCGGTGTCTCAGGGACAGTGTGTGGAGGACCCAGCCCTGGGCTGGTCCTCTCCCCAAGCAGGGCTGGGCAGGCTCTAGCGAGGTACCAGGCCTCCAGACCAGGCAGGCCCAGCGTGTGACCTGAGTGTCTGAGAGTCCTGGACCTGACCTCGTGTCCACAGCCCACAGGCCAGGAGGACACCAGGCCTGCCGGAAGCCACCCCGGCGAGGTTGTCCTGTAGCTGCCATCCGACGGGAACGTGCCTCTCTCAAAGTGCACGGTTGGGACGCATTCTCAGCCGACCGGTAGGCGCCCAGCCCAACACTTTCCTTTTAAATCACATGTCAGGATGACAAACATTCAGGAGCATTGTTACTGAGATGCTGTACATAGACTGTACTAGCTACTATGGAAAATAATGTTGTATCACTTTTTACCAAACTTCAAAGTGTTCTATTGAATCCTAGAGCAAATTTCCCCCAAGCTGACTGGTCTTTAAAATATCACATTTATTTATTTGGCTTCACCAGGCCTTAGTTGGGGCACGTGGGATCTTTAGTTGCAGCGTGTGGGATCTAGTTCCCCGGCCACGGATCAAACCCAAACCCCCTGCATTGAGAGCACAGTCTTAGCCCCTGGGCCACCAGGGAAGTCCCATCGCGAAGCTGACATGGCTTGTGATCCTCGTCTGCTTCAGATACACTGGAGGGAGCGCGTGGCCTGATTAAAACAGAAAACTCCTCTGGGATCTCAACAAATACTCTCCCTGGGCTGCATTTACCATCACAGCTCCGCTTGCAGAGGAAGTCTCTCTCTTCCGTTTGCAGGGTTGGGGTCACAGGGCAGATGGGACTACTGTTCAGCCCAGGGCCCAAGGGTTGTATTTAAGGACTGGGTGACTGGCAAAATAGTGGGTTATTTGACACTCTTGCCCGCCGTGTGGTCTGTTTCCTCCCAGGAAGAGGCTGACGAGAGGCGACTTGATGTAGACGGAGCGCCGCGAGCAGTGGACCGGTGACTGTGTGCTCACCCACGCAGGACGCGGGGCGCATCTTCCCCTCCGCGGCACCCTCGCTGGGGGCCGCTCCTCTGGCTTCATGTTGTCTTCTGTGCTGGTGTGTGTGAGACGGGGTGACCTTTCTGGGGTCTGCAAGCATTCCTGTCAGTAGGTGTTGGGCTGGGACCAGCTGACTGTGCGCTGCCGGCCACGACTTTGCTCTGGCCTCTGTCTCATTTCTGTTCTAAAGCTCTTTGCAAAATGTTCTGCCAGACTTACAGTCCAGCTGAGGGGCTAGTTCCCATTCTTGCTTCTCTTTTCAAATTAGGTCTCCAGCGTCAGTCTCAGCTCCATGGACAAAATGAGATGAGAGCGCTGTTTTAACTCCCAAACGTCATCCAAAGGGATATTCTGTCTAGCCTGAAAATCTGCTACAGTTTCATCATTTTCGATTTTTGTTTTTGTTGTTATTGAGAGATAAATGACAAGAGATAATTATATGTCAATATTATATTGTATGTCAATATTATAATATTATAAAATATAATAATTGTAATAACGTAATGATTGATAAGTGTATATATTGCAAACTGATCGCCAGAATAAGTATCGTTAACATCTGTCATAATATGTTGTTATCAGGAAAATTCTCTTTTGGTAAAAGAGCTTTTGCCATCTGCTCTCTTGGCGATCTTCAAACGTGCAATCCAGGACTGTTGGCTGTGACCCCACCACACTGCACGTGCAATCCAGGACTGTTAGCCGTGAGCCCACCACACTGCACGTGCAATCCAGGACTGTTGGCTGTGACCCCACCACACTGCACGTGCAGTCCAGGACTGGTAGCCGTGAGCCCACCACACTGCACGTGCAATCCAGGACTGTTGGCTGTGACCCCACCACACTGCACGTGCAGTCCAGGACTGGTAGCCGTGAGCCCACCACACTGCACGTGCAATCCAGGACTGTTGGCTATGACCCCACCACACTGCACGTGCAGTCCAGGACTATTAGCCGTGACCCCACCACACTGCACGTGCAATCCAGGACTGTTGGCTGTGACCCCACCACACTGCACGTGCAATCCAGGACTGTTAGCCGTGACCCCACCACACTGCACGTGTAATCCAGGACTGTTGGCTATGACCCCACCACACTGCACGTGCAATCCAGGACTGTTGGCTATGACCCCACCACACTGCACGTGCAATCCAGGACTGTTGGCTGTGAGCCCACCACACTGCACATCACTTGCCCATGAGTTACTTACTTCACAACTGGAATTGGTAATTTTGGCCCCTCCCACCATGTCACCCCACCTCTGGAAACTACCAGTCGTTCTCTGTGTCTATAAACTTGGTTTGAGTTTTTTTGGTTTGTTTGTCTTAGATTCCACAAATAGATGAAATCATGCAGCAATTTTTCCTGTCTGATTTATCTCACTAAGCATAAGATCTTCAGCATCCATCTACGCTGCTCCAAATGGCCAGATTTCACTCTTTGTTATGGCCGGATGATATTCCAATGTGTCTATATGGGGGGAGGGGGTATGTAGACAGAAAGGACTAGATTGATAGGTAGATAAAATAATTTCTTTATCCAGTCATCCATCAGTGAACACTTAGGTCATGTCCATGTCTTGGCTATTGTAAATAATGCTGCAATAAACATAGTATCTTTTTTAGTCAATGTTTTCATTCTCTTCAGATATATGCCCAGGAGCGGAAGTGCTGATCATATGGTAGTTCTATTTTTAATTTCTTGAGGAGCCTCCCTGCCGTTTTCCACAGTGGTTGCACAAATGTACCTTCCCACTAACAGTGCTCAAGAGTTCTATTTCTGCACATTCTCCGCAACGCTCACTGTTTCTCACGTTTGTGATAGCAGCCAGTCAGGCAGGTGTGAGGTTACTTCTTGCATGATTGACTTGCATTTCTCTGATGATTAGGAACAAGGATTAAGGCTGAAGACAGTGCAGAGAAGAGGACTCAGATTCAGACAATCCCGTGAGAGCGGGTGACCGCCAGTGGAACATAATGCTTGTGCACCCCAAGACTCGGGCCCCCGACAGTCAGCCACCTCCAAAGTAGACCCCAGAACCTGTGCTGCTGGCAGGCAGGACAGCAGCAAGAAGACTCTCTTGAAACTCAGCTCTCAGGACACAAAATCAGGACGGAAGGGAGCCTTGTCAGTTCTACTGACGACCCACAGCAACATGCGCCCAAGTGGACACAGGTCTGAGGAGAGCAGCAAGTGCATGAATCTGTGAGGTCAGCTCAACACCAGGCTTCTAGAGTCTGGTCCTATCCCACTGGTCTCCTTCTTAGAGCCTGAAGCCAAAGACAGCAGACAGGGACGAAGGAGAGCGGCCTGAGTCCACCAAGGAGGCCAAAATAATGGGAAACAACCACAAAATCTGGGTTTCAGACTGAGAGTCAACAGGTGAGCACCTCAATGCAGAGCCACCAGGCCAGCACCGTGAGCGGGTGGGGACGAGGGGCCCCGGGTGCCCCCTGGCTGCAGGCTGGGGTCCAGGACAACAGCAGACGCAGCCCACCGCCCAGCAGGACCGTCACACCAACCGGGAAGACAAAGGCCAGGCCGGGGAGCAGAGCCGTTCGTTCAGAGCTTGCTCCAGCAGGGAGAGAGCAGGAAGGCTCCCCGGTGGAGAAGGGGAGCTTTGGGGCACCCGGCTGCAGCCTGTGGGTGTGGGGAAGCTGTGGACAGGCTAGCTGGGGGGCGTCCATGGGGCTCATCGGGGCTGCGTTCTCAGATCTCTGGTTGGTCTTGTGTTGGAAGCGGCAAATTTAGGGAAGCTGTCCGCTGGGTTCATCGAGTCCCAGCTGCTGTGGGGCCAATTGTCCCAGAGGCTTGGCTTCCTGGGCTAGGGCTGCAGAGGCTGACTGTTGGCCGCAGTGTTTGCCGGGCAGTGCAGCAGCTGAGGTGCCCAGTCTCCAGCCTAGAGCCTTCAACCCAGCAGGGTCCCTCCCTGAAATCTGTCTTCTCTGGATGAAATGGGCTGCATAGGAGGCTATACATGGCAGGGTTCTTTTGAGAGAAGAAAGGAAAGACTGAAAGCAACCCAAACGTCTCCCCCACGGGCACAGGATGCATGAGCGGGGCACAGCCCGGCCCCAAAGATAGTCCGTGACCCCTCCTCAGCTCCCAAGCCCCCACACAGTGCCCAAGCACACCCCTCGACCCGTCAGACTTCTCCAATGCATTTTTAAGGACTTGAAGCAAAAGTCTGCATTATTTATCATTGTGTCTATTTCTCTCCAACCAGAGGCTGGGCAGTCACGAAAAGCAACAGAAAAACAGACGCAATTCCACAAATCAAAGCACTGGTTTTTGAGGAGCAAGTCTGTTTGGCCATGAACATGGCTGCTAGAGCACGTTATAGAAACAATGCGGTGTCTTATTCGAATTAAACAAGGTTCTGCGGACATAATCTAAGAGAGACGGTCAATGGGCTTATCCAGAGGTCCAGACAGTGAATATTTTAGGCTTTGAGGGTCATTCTGTATCTGTCACCTACCTTCGGTTTTGCTTATTTGTTTTTAACAATATTTGAAAATGTCGAGCCTTCCTCATTTCTAGGGCTGTATAGAAAAAGATCACAGACTGGATTTGGGGCTCACAGATCAGTTCAGTTCAGTCTCTCAGTCGTGTCCCACTCTTTGTGACCCCATGAATCGAAGCATGCCAGGCCTCCCTGTCCATCACCAACTCCCGGAGTTCACTCAGACTCACGTCCATCGAGTCAGTGATGCCATCCAGCCATCTCATCCTCTGTCGTCCCTTCTCCTCCTGCCCCCAATCCCTCTCAGCATCAGGGTCTTTTCCAATGAGTCAACTCTTCACATGAGGTGGCCAAAGTACTGGAGTTTCAGCCTCAACATCAGTCCTTCCAATGAACACCCAGGACTGATCTCCTTTATGATGGACTGCTTGGATCTCCTTGCATTCCAAGGGACTCTCAAGAGTCTTCTCCAAAACCACAGTTCAAAAACATCAATTCTTAGGCACTCAGCTTTCTTCACAGCCCAACTCTCACATCCATACATGACCACTGGAAAAACCATAGCCTTGACTAGACTGACCTTTGTTGGCAAAATAATATCTCTGCTTTTGAATATGCTATCTAGGTTGGTCATAACTTTCCTTCCAAGGAGTAAGCGTCTTTTAATTTCATGGCTGCAATCACCATCTGCAGTGATTTTGGAGCTCAAAAAAATAAACTCTGACACTGTTTCCCCATCTATTTGCCATGAAGTGATGGGACCAGATGCCATGATCTTCGTTTTCTGAATGTTGAGCTTTAAGCCAACTTTTTCACTCTCCACTTTCACTTTCATCAAGAGGCTTCTTAGTTCCTCTTCACTTTCTGCCATAAGGGTGGTGTCATCTGCATATCTGAGGTTATTGATATTTCTCCCGGCAATCTTGATTCCAGCTTGTGCTTCTTCCAGTCCAGAGTTTCTCATGAGGTACTATGCATATAAGTTAAATAAACAGGGTGACAATATACAGCCTTGACGTACTCCTTTTCCTATTTGGAACCAGTCTGTTGTTCCATGTCCAGTTCTAACTATTGCTTCCTGACCTGCATACAGATTTCTCAAGAGGCAGGTCAGGTGGTCTGGTATTCCCATCTCTTTCAGAATTTCCCACAGTTTATTGTGATGCACACAGTCAAAGGCTTTGGTATAGTCAATAAAGCAGAAATAGATGTTTTTCTGGAACTCTCTTGCTTTTTCCATGATCCAGCGGATGTTGGCAATTTGATCTCTGGTTCCTCTGCCTTTTCTAAAACCAGCTTGAACATCTGGAAGTTCGTGGTTCACGTATTGCTGAAGCCTGGCTTGGAGAATTTTGAGCATTACTTTACTAGCATGTGCTGCTGCTGCTACTGCTGCTAAGTCGCTTCAGTCATGTCCGACTCTGTGCGACCCATAGACGGCAGCCCACCAGGTGTGTGAGATGAGTGCAACTGTGCGGTAGTCTGAGCATTCTTTGGCATTGCCTTTCTTTGGGATTGGAATGAAAGCTGACCTTTTCCAGTCCTGTGGCCACTGCTGAGTTTTCCAAATTTGCTGGCATATTGAGTGCAACACTTTCACAACATCATCTTTCAGGATTTGAAATAGCTCAACTGGAATTCCATCACCTCCACTAGCTTTGTTCATACTGATGCTTTCTAAGGCCCACTTGACTTCACATTCCAGGATGTCTGGCTCTAGGTCAGTGATCACACCATCGTGATCATCTTGGTCGTGAAGCACTTTTTTGTATAGTTCTTCTGTGTATTCTTGCCACTTCTTGTTAATATCTTCTGCTTCTGTAAGGTCCATACCATTTCTGTCCTTTATCAAGCCCATCTTTGCATGAAATGTTCCCTTGGTATCTCTAATTTTCTTGAAGAGATCTCTAGTCTTTCCCATTCTGTTGTTTTCCTCTATTTCTTTGCATTGATCGCTGAGGAAGGCTTTCTTATCTCTTCTTGCTATTCTTTGGAACTCTGCATTCAGATGCTTATATCTTTCCTTTTCTCCTTTGCTTTTCGCTTCTCTTCTTTTCACAGCTATTTGTAAGGCCTCCCCAGACAGCCATTTTGCTTTTTTGCATTTCTTTTCCATGGGGATGGTCTTGATCCCTGTCTCCTGCACAATGTCACGAACCTCATTCCATAGTTAATCAGGCACTCTATCAGACCTAGGCCCTTAAATCTATTTCTCACTTCCACTGTATAATCATAAGGGCTTTGATTTAGGTCATACCTGAATGGTCTAGTGGTTTTCCTTCCTTTCTTCACTTTCAGTCTGAATTTGGTAATAAGGAGTTCATGATCTGAGCCACAGTCAGCTCCCAGTCTTGTTTTTGTTGACTGTATAGAGCTTCTCCATCTTTGGCTGCAAAGAATATAATCAATCTGATTTCAGTGTTGACCATCTGGTGATGTCCTTGTGTAGAGTCTTCTCTTGTGTTGTTGGAAGAGGGTGTTTGCTATGACCAGTGCATTTTCTTGGCAAAACTCTATTAGTCTTTGCCCTGCTTCATTCCGTATTCCAAGGCCAAATTTGCCTGTTACTCCAGGTGTTTCTTGACTTCCTACTTTTGCATTCCAGTCCCCTATAATGAAAAGGACATCTTTTTTGGGTGTTAGTTCTAAAAGGTCTTGTAGGTCTTCATAGAACCATTCAACTTCAGCTTCTCCAGCGTTACTGGTTGGGGCATAGACTTGGATTACTGTGATATTGAATGGTTTGCCTTGGAAACGAGCAGAGATCATTCTGTCGTTTTTGAGACTGCATCCAAGTACTGCATTTTGGACTCTTTTGTTGACCATGATGGCTACTCCATTTCTTCTAAGGGATTCCTGCCTGCAGTAGTAGATATAACGGTCATCTGAGTTAAATTCACCCATTCCAGTCCATTTTAGTTCGCTGATTCCTAGAATGTCGACGTTCACTCTTGCTATCTCCTGTTTGACCACTTCCAATTTGCCTTGATTCATGGACCTGACATTCCAGGTTCCTATGCATTATTGCTCTTTACAGGATTGGACCTTGCTTCTATCACCAGTCACATCCACAACTGGGTGTCGTTTTTGCTTTGGCTCCATCTGTCATTCTTTCTGGAGCGACCCGGGGAGCACCCCTTTCAGCCCTGCCTAAAAGCCAAAGTTCCCTGACTTCTTTTTTAAGAGAAGAGAGAATATTGGAGAAATGTCTAAGTCTGAATATTTAAATATGTAGGCAGGTTTCAAGTGGACTCTTTGGGCAAAGACACTCTTCAACAAGAGACCGAAGTGGTGGCTGAAACGTTAGAATCTCCTGGAAGACTGGCCCCTCAAGGGGCCGCGTTCCCCAAAGTCGCCATGTCTGGGACACACTCTGAGAACCGTGCTGCGGGGACAGGAATGCCAAACGCACGTCTCCGGCTCCTCGTTTTGTGTGCTCTTGCCTTTGCTGCGTCGTTAAAACTTGTCTCGTGACTGAAACAAGGCTGTGACGCGTGGATTCCGGTCTCAGTGGCCAGCGAGTCAGGCCCTCTGCCAGCGTCACTGGGACTCCAGTCTCAGCGCTCTCTCGGGACAAGGGGCAGGGGACCCGTTCACCCAATCCCCAAGGGTCCGAGGCTCTGAGACGGGAGGGGCCTTGATCCTTTTCTTCTATTTTACATGCGTTCATTTTATCCTCCTCACATTGTGCAGTCGTTATACAGCCTATAAAAAGTACCAAAGCCTAATCCATTTTCCAGCACCGGGTCAGAGCTAAGTTGTGAGAAGGGAAAACGGTGAGGAACGTCCAGGGGGAGCTGGGGGTGGGTCAGAGGCTGGCTGCCTGGCACCTGATGCATGGCACCATCTCTGTGGCCACGACTCCTGCCAGGAGGCCTCCTGAGGTCCCCGTGTCTTTTCTTTCGGGCACAGGACCAGGACACCGCACAGGCCTGACCCAGATTGCTTCTACTCCACCTGGGTAAAATCCACTGGGTGTTTGCAACAGAGCTGTTTGAAAGAAACCTTATTTTTTCCAGAAACACTGCATACAGAAGCTCTGGGCCTTTACAGTGAAAACAGCCCTATATTTGGATCCAAAACCAGAAGTTGGGCTTCCTGAGCTGACCTGTGGAGTATCTTTCCCCCAGGACGCTTGGGGTTTATTAATAAACATCTTGCCTGTCACCTTTCACCTTGACCTTGGTTGTAGCATGCATGGACTGTGAGAACTAGGCAAGTAAACCCACACAGAAGGACACATACCGTGCAATGTCACTTAAATGAGGTATCTGGGGTTGTCAAACTCACAAGAGCAGGCTGTAGAAGGGTGTTGGCTGCCCGGGGCTGGGACAGAGGGCAGCGGGCGTGGCTGCTCGCGGCCACGGAGCCCCAGTTCTGAAAGGAGGCAGGGTTCCGGGGTCTGCTCCAGAGCAGCGTGCACAGGTAATGTTCACGACGCCGGTCTCTGCGTGTAAGAGTTTGTTACCTATATCTCACTGTATGCGTTTTTTACCACAATAAAAAATAATTTAACTATTCCGGTGGCGAACACCCAAAAGGTGGACAAGAAACCACTGACAAAGCTGTGTGTGGGGTTGAAGGCCCCTCACACGAGCCGACAGGAGGGCGAAGCCACGCAGCCTTTAAGGAGGGAGGACACTGCTCGGTGATGCCACAGGTGCGGGCCTGCCACGTGTCCTTTGACCCGGCGGTCACGCGTCTAGGAGTCTATCCCACAGATACACCAGCAAAGGTGTAGGAAGACAGCTGCACAAAGCTGTTCTCTGCAGCGCTGTGTGTAACTCAGAGCCAAAGCGTGATGGAGCAACTCCACAGCACGGAAAAGGAGTGAAGGGGAACATTTCCGCTATTGTGAACCAAATATTTGTGTTCCCCCCAAAATTCATATGGTGACGAGCCGACCCTCACTGTGATGGTGTCTGGAGGTGGGGCCTCTGGGAGGTGATTCGATTTGGAGGAAGTCCTGTGATGGGATTAGTGGGCATAGAAGAAGAGGAAGGGTGTGTATGTTGTTCAGTTCAGTTCAGTTGCTCAGTCGTGTCCAACTCTTTGCAACTCCATGGACTACAGTACACCAGGCCTCCCTGTCCATCACCAACTCTCAGAGTTCACTCAAACTCTCGTCCATTGAGTCGGTGAGGCCATCCAACCATCTCATCCTCTGTTGTCCCCTTCTCCTCCTACCTTCAATCTTTCCCAGCATCAGGGTCTTTCAAATGAGTCAGCTCTTCACATCAGGTGGCCAAAAAGTATTGGAGTTTCAGCTTTAGCATGAATCCTTCCAGTGAACATTCAGGACTGATTTCCTTTAGGGTGGACTGGTTGGGTGTCCTTGCAGTCCAAGGGGCTCTCAAGAGTCTTCTCCAATACAGTCCAAAAGCATCAATTATTCGGTGCTCAGCTCTCTTTATAGTCCAACTCTCACATCCATACATGACTACTGGAAAAACCATAGCCTTGACTAGACGGACATTAGTTGGCATACAACTAAAATGTTTATGAATGCAATGATAGAATTTCTTGAGTTTTCTCCAAAAAGAACAGAGGAGAGGGAATAAGTGAGGGTCCAGAGGAAGTGAGATTAGCCCTGGGTGATGTGCTGAAACTGAGTGCTGGGCCCACAGCAGCTCACTGGGGCCATCGTACCCCTGGGTGATGTGCTGAAACTGAGTGCTGGGCCCACAGCAGCTCACTGGGGCCATCGTACCATTCTATTTGCTTGGCATGCAGTGGCAGCCTCCACAGCAGCTCGCTGGGGCCATCGTACCATTCTACTTGCTTGGCATGCAGTGGCAGCCTCCACAGAAGCTCGCTGGGGCCATCGTACCATTCCACTTGCTTGGCATGCAGTGGCAGCCTGGCCAACTCATCCTCCCACAGCACGTCAGTCCTCCCTTGATGTTGTAGACACAGAAAGGAAGTACCCTTTTCCTCTACCCTCTCAGCTCCAGTGATCTGTGAATCAAACTTGTAAAAGGCGTATTAATAGGATAAAAACGTTCGCTCTCTGTGTAGAGCGGAGGAGCTCACAGAAGAGTGAAAATCCCAAAGTGGTGATCAGACCCAGAGGTGGACACTCTATTTTAACAAACGGTGATAAGTCCACGCAGAAACGACAAGACCAAGGGAAGCAGCTGGGCTTCGGGGGGCTGTGTATTTGAGAAGGTACACGTTTGGGAGAAGCCGATGGAAGATAAGGAGGGTTTGTCTGTGCAGACGCATCTCGGTGGGGCCTCCGTCCCCTGTGATAAAGGCGTTTTCCTATCCGGGTATTGGGGGGCAGGGGGGGCACTGCACGGGGGAAATGCACACCCCGCTTTTAGGCAGACAGGATGGGCAGGAAGCTCTGCTGCTGGCTGCTCTTCCTCAGCTGCTCTCAGTTCAAAATAACCCTTGTGCCCAAGCGGCATATTTGGGGGTGGCCTATTCTAATCCCCTTCAGTGTCTCCCTCAAGATGAGAGCCAGGCTGGGCCTCCGGGAGCCAGACTCTTCCCGCCTCATCGCTGTGCTGCCTTCAGGCAGGGCCTCCTCCAGTCTCTCTCGCTGGCTCCTCACCCTCGAGCCGCAATGTCTGCATCCTGGCTGGCGGGGAGAGAGAAGGACAAGGAGCCGTGTGTCCTTCTCTCAGGATGGTCACTGGGCGCAGAGCTCTAAGACTCCGTCACCCATCTCGGTGGAGCCAAGAGGCGTGGTACACTGGATTCCTCTTGCAAAGTGGGAGGTTTCTCACATTTCCACCTTATGGCTAAAATTTTCTGGTAGCAATAAAATAAGATTTCACACCCTTTTCCCCCTCAATCATCTTTGCCAGCGTTTGAACAGAAACACACCCTGGTATTCAAATAAAGTAACTTCTGGTATGAAAAATGGCAAGTTGTATGCCATAAAACTTCAGAACCAATCTAAAATTGGTAGAAGAACTCCTAAAGAGCCCTAACATCATTAAAAACAGAGTGAAGATATTAAAATTGAATTTTCAAAGGCCAAAGATATGTGGTATTTTTGCACAGATGTCAGTAAGATGTTCCGTTGATGCCACCTTGAGACAAATAAAACAGGGCTCGTGTTTGTATGTATACTCGTGTGCTTTTTTCCTGGATTCTCATCATCTTTAATTTTCTTATTCCTGGAAAAGGCTTACTCAACCCTGAGGCTTTTTTCGTAATAAGACCTTTCCAAAGGCCTCTGGTTCAATGGCACTCAATAAATCTTCTAAAGTAGTAAAATTGAAAGCAACATTTTTTAAATGCCCCAGGACAATATCCTGTCTCACAAACATAAGGATCAGTTCTCAAGGAAGAGAATTTTTGTAAAACACTGATAGAGCTCAGCACAGCACACTTCTCAACTGTCTGGAGGAGGTCTCTAAGAGCTCACTGTATAGTCAGAAAAGCCAAAATTTTCCGAACAGGATGGTGATTAGATTATTAAGGATAATCTGGTCCCTGATCCAGCAGTGATTCTCCACCATCAACAACTGGATGATGAATCGGCTACGAGGAACCATAAAGAAAGAGTAAAAGACCTTCCAGCCCTTCTGTGATACAGACCCCGTCATTCCAGGCAAAGATGAGATATCCAGCTGTTAAACAGTTTTTTCTGAGTTTCAGAAAAGCAATAAAATGTATGGTTATGAAGAATTGAGTATCATACCTATTTGTGGAAAATATGTCCTAGAGAGACATTAAATAAAATACTTTTATTTCCTTAAAACCTTGAAGTTGTAGGTCCTGAGATGAGACTAAGCCACACACTTTACTATGGTGGGGACTCATTGGACCCCCACAGTTTGTGTAGGCAGAAAATAGTTGCTCAGTCGTGTCGGACTCTTTGCGGCCCCATGGACTGTAGTCCCCAGGCTCCTCTGTCCGTGGGATTCTACAGTCAAGAATACTGGAGTGGGTTGCCAGTGCCTTCTTCAGGGCATCTTCCTGCCCCAGGGATTGAACCTGGGCCTCCTGTATTATAGTGGGTTCTTTAGCATCTGAGCCATCAGGGAAGCCCAAGAACACTGGAGTGCGTAGCCTTTCCCTTCTCCAGGGGCTCTTCCTGATCAGGGACTGAACCTGGGTCTCCTGCACTGCAGGCAGGTTCTTCACCATCTGAGATTATTTTAAAGTGAAAACATTTGGTCTTGATAGGGCTCAGGACAGGCCACCCCAAAATATGCCGGGTTGGTTGGTATACTGATTATTATTAATTCAAGTTACTCTAGAAACAGCCAATGTGTGAAGGACAACCTCATCTTCCTTGGTCCCCATGAAAGTGCAAAATAAATCTCCCCTAGGAAGTACCCTTCCCCTAGGAAGCACCCTTCCTGCACCAGGAGGCAGAGAGACAACTCATCACCAGAGACAGAGAATTTAAGGCAGAGACGTCTGTGCAAACAGCCTGGTTACTTCTTCACTGATTCACTGCCGCCAAGCCCAAGCCTCTTTGTCTTGTCAAATTTTCACAAATTTGTTGTTTCTTTGTCTGTAAAGTTTAAAAGCTGTCTGTTTTGGTCACTTCTTTGAGTCTCACTTCTATGAGTTCCTGAATATAGGAACCATGTTTGGTTTCCTCCTATTAATCTGTCTTACATCAATCTAAAGAATGCTGGTGTGATAGCATACAATCGCTTCTTAGTTTCCAGTAGAAATAAGGGTTTCTATGGGTTGAAATTTCTAATATGTAATTGAAACTACTAGAAATTATAAGGGAAATGTATGTAGCAAATGTAGGATATGTGTTTCTGGTAAGAAAAAGTATGAGGAATGGGCCTTCAATCATTTCCTTCTCATTAAAGAACTTGTTTTAAGATAGTTTGTACACAAGATGTAAAAATGGCAAACAAGTACATGAAAAGATGCTCAACCTCACTGATTGGTGGGGAAATGAAAATCAAATCCATGGTGAGATATCACCTCACACTTGTTACAAGGGCCATGAACAAAACTACAAGAAATCACAAGTGTTGCTGAGGATGCGGAGAGAGGGGAACACGTGTGCACAATCGGTGAGGATTGTAAATCGGTGCAGCCGCCGTGGAAGACATTATGAAGGCTCCTCAAAAAATTAAAAATAGGGCCACTCTACGACCCAGCAATTCCACTTCTGGGTATTTGTCCAACAGAAACAAAATCATCACCTTGAGAAGATATCTGCACCCTCATGCTCACTCAACATGATTCATAACACATGGAGACAGCCTGTGCTCATCAGCAGACGAGTGGATTAAAATGTGGAATACACACACACACATATATATATGTGATGTGCCGTGGAATATTATTTAGCCGTAAAAAAGAAGGGCATCCGTGGGAATTCTCTGGTAGTCCAGTGCTTAGGGTTCAGCCCTTTCACTCCTGGGGCCTGGCTTCAATTCCTGGTTGGAGAACTAAGATCCTGCCAGCCATGTGGTATGGCCAAAATAAAGAAAGAAAAAAAGGAAATCCTGTCATTTGTGACAACAGGGATGAACCTCTGAGGGCCTTATGCTGAGATAAATCACACAAAGAAGGACAAATGCTGAATAATCTCACTTGTACGTGGAATCTTTTTAAAATACTGAACTCGAGAGGGTGGCGGGCAGCTCCACCTCCTTACAGAATGTGAACTGATGTAAGGTGACACAGGACTGGAACTGAGCTTTCTAAATTAGTTTTTGCCGAAGAAAGGCTGGGTCTCCAGTTTCAGCTGTGGAGCTAAGAAGATCTCAACCTTGCCTGCAAACCAGACCAGCGGAGCTGTTGGAATCTCCGAGGCCCGACTCCACCCTCTGCGATTCCGAGCCCCTCTGTCTGGGTTCGGCCCAGGCATCGCTGTTTTTAAGGCTCTCCAGGGGATCCGATTGTGCCGTTATCCTGACAGACGCGTGGCTCCTTATGCAGAGCTCGAGCAGCCGGTGATACACAGGCAAACCCACTGCAGTGCCCTCCCCACAGAGGCACGAAGGAGGAAGCTTGGAGCCAGGGAGGATGAGGGGCACGTACACACCGCGGAAGAGAGGACTGGTCCCAGCTGCGGCATGTTCTTGGAAACCTGGGCCTTTGCCCTCAGGGCTGGGGGAAGCGCAGGTCAGCGGCTGCCAGGCAGGATCGCATCCCTGGTGAGGCTCCCACAAACCCCACGCTTCAGCTGTCCCAGAGAGAGGCCCCAGGTGGGACGGCCCGGGAGGGCGGGGCCAAGGGTCTGCAGGAAAACAGCCACCCGCCCTTGAAAACCACACGGCGGGAAGACAGCCACATGTTGCATTTCCAAAGCAGAGCTGTGTGTTAGCCGCTCAGTCGTGTCCAACTCTTTGCCACCCCGTGGACTGCCAGGCTCTCTGTCCACGGGATCTCCCAGGCAAGATTACTGGAGTGGGTTGCCATTTTGTTCTCCAGGGGATCTTCCCGACCCAGGGATCAAACCCTCATCTCTTGTGTCTCTTGCATTAGCAGGCAGATTCTTCACTGCTGAGCCGCCAGAGGGGAGGAGGCGTTGAATGGATGTGGTGAAAACACCACCACATTTTCTCTGCACTGTGTGATGAAAAGAAAAATAAGATGGTAAGCATTCAGAAATGTGCTGAATACTGAATCTGTCTACAATTTCCAAACAAAATCCAGTCAAACATTTGAAAAGGAAAACTGAACTTGGTTTGATACCAGGCGGGACTCCGAGGGGCCTTCCTGGGCACAACGCCCCGTTCGTCCTCCGGCCCTGTTTCTCTCGGTCTCTTTCTGAGTTAATTTTTTTGGCTGCACCAGGATGTTCAGCTGCAGCGCGCGGGGTCTTGTCTTTTCTGCGGCAGGCGGCGTCTGTAAGTCTCGGCATGCCAGCTCTGAACTGAGGCGTGTGGGATCTAGTTCCCTGACGATGGATTGAGCACAGGCCCCTGCACTGGGAGCACAGAGCCTTACCTTATCTGTGGGAGAAAGGCTTTCATCTCCGAGGTGTTCCCCGTTTCCAAAGAGCAGACTCAAGAGTAACAGGACAGTAGAGTCATAGGATCCCTAGTCCCTCCTGGAGGGATACAGATAATCTGACACATATCCTTGAGCCATTTTGCAGAAACTAAGACACCACACCCCCCCCCCACCCCCGCCACCTCCATCTGAGGAGGATGGTGACCGCATGCTGCCCACAAGCACACAGACCCCAGACTGGCTGAAACCTGAAGGTCGATGACTGAGATTCCTGAAATGTGCACCCCGTTCGCTCTCCACCAACCAGTCAGAAGCAGGTCCGTGAGCTGATCAGGCCCCTGCAACCGTCATTCCTAACACTGTTGCTAAAACCCTAAGCTGAACGCCCCAGGGATGAACTGTCCTTCCCAAAATGTCAGAAGCAGCAAATAAGACCCATCACCTGGGACCTCCCTGGTGGTTCAGTGCTTGAGACTCCAGGTTCCCAGTGCAGGGGGCCTGGATTTGATCCCTGGTCAGGGAATTAGGTCCCACATGTTGGAACCAGGACCTGGCACAGCCAAAACAAAAATAACAGTTAAAAAAAAAGACCCACTGCTGCCTGTTCTCAGCGTCCCAGCTTCATTCCAACCTGCCTTGTGAGGGCCACTCCCTTGTTTTACATTTGGATGCCATTTTGCTTGTTTGTTTTTAGATCCTAATTCTGTCATTCCAGATTAAATTCAGAATAGCAAAAAGGACAAATAACCCTTTACTTACCTCCCCTAACTCCAAGATCCACTCCTGAGAATGGTCCTCCAGGAGCCCTGGGGGTCCACGTGGCGGTCTGAGAGGGTACAAACATCTGGAGATCCTTAAGGAAGCCAGTGGGTCTAGAAATGTCTTTCAGCCAGACTCTCCTAGTTCCTCAAGAATGGAATGCTCTCGATCTAGTTTTGTACATCATGGGTTTTCAAGTGGCAGAAAAATGTCACCACTTGGTTCATTATGGTTGTGGAGTAGCAGTAATCGGTGATTCACTGAGCCAAATCACGTTATTCACTAAGTTTCATTTCACTTAACTTCATTCCTGGAAGTTTAGGTAACAGCATGGCGCCCCTGGCTTTCTTCTGCCCTGTCGAACTTTGTGATCTGTTAACACCTGCTGAGTCAGAACGTCTGGGATTTCCCATTTGTTCATGATAAGCATAGAGTGAGATAGAGTGACAGAAGACACCTGATACCGTGTCTTATTTCCTGTAACCCCCCGACCCCAGCCAGAACAAGAAGTACCTCCCTGCTATTGATCAAAGATCTGCAGTGATTCACATCAGACCCCTTTCCAGATAGCCCAGCGTGAACTGCTAGCAACACATTGCCTGGCAAGCAGTCGGCACTGAGAACTATTTTCTGATGAAAGCTGACCAAGTATAACGTTCAGCCTCAGGCTAAGTCCCTTTTGTCTCTCTCAGAACTGAGCAAAGAGAAAACTGCTCAGGGTTTTCCTCAAAGCCCTTTATTGGACTTGAACAGAACACTGAAGTCTTCTTTCTGGACGAAGTGATTTTTTAAAAAACTTTTAATAGGAACACATGTTTTTATTTGTAATTTTGCATGGTAATTCTGGCGACCAGTCTCTGTATTTTAGGGGAAAACAGTGGATACAATAAACTGAGACGGCTTCGCCAGGCTCCTGAGGAAGAGGAAGGAGGGCATTCCTGACCTTGAAGGTCACCATCTCCGTGGATTGATTTGTAAGCCACCCTGATAAAGTGCAGCCAATAGAGGAACAGCGCTGTCTGTTTCTCATCAGGACTCAAGTCAGTCAGCATTCACTGAACATCTTTCCAACGTGCGCTGGGAGGTTGAGAGAAAGAAAGTGCACGGTCCTGCTTTAGAGGAGCTGGTGAGTCCAGAGGTGCTGGGCCATCCTGATAGTTTCTTGATTCATTAAGAACTCTGTTTCGATTTTATATACTCTGAGAAGGCTTTTTCAGGAAACACTAATTTCTAGTCCTGACATGACTTAGATTTTTGAATCAGAAGGCAGAGAAAGAATGAGGGAGCTGAGAGATTTTTTGACTGACCAGAAGTTTCCATCCACTTCGAATTCTCTCTTTTCTTTTAGCTATGTCATGTTTTGTTTGTTTGCTTGTTTTTCTTTTTTTCTAAACACGATCAAAGCTTCATATTGGATTCCAAAGATGCTCATATAAATTTTGCATGTATTGTGCTTAATTGCTCAGTCGGGTCCAACTCTTTGTGACCCCCTGGACTGTAGCCCTCCAGGCTCCTCTGTCCATGGGATTCTCCAGGCAAGAATACTGGAGTGGGTAGCCTATTCCTTCTCCAGGTGACCTTTCCAACCCAGGAATTGGGCCAGGGTTTCCTGTATTGCAGGCGAATGCTTTACCAGCTGAGCCACCAGGGACGCCCCAAACTTTGCGTATATAAATGGAGTTCCCAGCACAGCAGAGTGGGAAGTGTGCTGTTGTGAGTAAACGCTTTATGACTTTTCCTTTGGTTTATTTTCAATGCCCTTTACAACTCCATCAATTAGCCCTTTATGTGAAATTTTTTCTGGAGATGTTTTAAAACACAGGCAACAGCTTTTTACAGGTTGCATGAACCATTCACTATAAGGTTTTGGACCCAACTTCAAACTGTATTTTTGGGGAGTGTTCCCACACCACCCAGGGGCAATTGTGTGTGTGTGCTCAGTCACTTCAGTTGTGCCCGACTCTTTGCAATCCCATGGACTGTAGCCTGCCAGGCTCCTCTGTCCATGGAATTACCCATGGACAAGAACACTGGAGTGGGCTGCCATTTCCTTCTCCAGGGGATCTTCCTGACCCAGGTATCAAACTCGCATCTTTTATGTCTCCTGCACTGGCAGGCAGGTTCTTTATCACCAGAGCCACTGCAGCTGGGTGTCTGTCCTACAGTCAACTCAGCTCTGACGCTGTGTATCTGGGGACAGCATCGGATCCCACACTTAGGGGCTCAGTCCCACGAGCTGCCTTCCACCCGAGACACCAAACACAAGCCCGGGCTGTTACCCGTGCTTCTGACCAACCAGCAATAAATCAGTGGCTTCCAGGATCCCCTCCTTGGGTTCAATTAATTTGCTAGAGCAGCTCGTGGAACTCGCACTCGTGTGGGAAGGGGTGGGGATTCCACGCCCTCCACAGGTTCCACCTGCTCTCCTGATGACACGTGTTCAACACGGAAGCTCTCAGAACCTTTATCTTCCAGGTTTTATGGAGTCTCCGTGACGAAATCATGAGTGATTAAATAACTAACCATTGGTAACTGATGGAACATTCAGCCTCCCCTGCCTGGAAATCAGGAGGTAGCCCTGAAGTTCCAACCTGTTTACATGGCTGGTTCCCTGGCAACCAGCCCTGTCGGCACCTCCCCCTCCCGCCCACCCCCGACCCCCTCAGATGCTTCCAAAGTCATCTCATTAACAAAATCTCAGTTAATGTGGGGGTATGGGCTTGTTATGAATGCCAAGACACCCAGTTCACCTTTATGACTTTGAAGCAATTTCAGGACTGAGGATAAGAGAGCAAATACATTGATAAAAGGTATTCCTGTTCTCGAGTTGCCCATGGAATTCCAAAGGTTTGGGGGGAAATGTGAGCCGGGATATGTGGACAAAAGCCAAATATATATGAGAAATATATGCTGGTGACCTGAGTGATTAGATAAATATTTATTATAGGTCATAATGTTGCAGGAAGGGGGACCCCTTCCAGGCCTGAAACTGGGCTCTTGTCTAACACTCGGAAATGAATTGTCCAAGGAGACACGTGTGCTGACATAGTAAGAGATTTTATTGGGAAAGGGCTCCTGGGAGGAGAGCAGGAGGGTAAGGGAACCCAGGAGACCCCAAGGCTCTGCCAGCCTCAGGTTTATGGTGATGGGATTAGTTTCGGGGTGGTCTTTGGCCAATCATTCTGACTCAGAGTCTTTCCTGGTGGAGCATCACTCAGCCAAGATGGATGCCGGCGAGAGGGATTCTGGGAAGTGGACAGACACGCGGTGTCTCCTTTCGACCTTTCCCGAACTCTTCCAGTTGGTGGTGGCTTATTAGTTCCGTATTCCTTACCAGGACCTCCTGTCATAAAACAACTCATGCAGATGGTTACGAAAGGGTCTGACCAGGGTGGGCGGTTTCAGTCAGTGTGCTTCCCCTAACAATAGTACTGCACACATTAAACCAGAAACTCAAAATAAAAACATTTAAAAAGTATCCGTTTTTAATATTTTACCAGATTTATTATTATCTAATGTTATTTAATCAACGATATTGTTTATTTGGGCTTTCCCAGTGGCCCAGGAGAAAGGACCAGTGACCTCACAAGAGACTGACCCAGACATGCCCATGAGTGTCCAGGAGTCTCTGGTGGAGGTGAGGGTCGGAGGTGGCCTGCTGCAGGGTGGGGGCGTTGAGCTCAGCACTGCACATGGGACCTTTGGAAGGAGGTCACCATTATCCTCATGACTCCACCATAGGTGGCCTCAGGCCAAGCAACAGGGAGGGAACACAGCCCCACCCATCAATAGAAAATTGGATTAAAGATTTACTGAGCTCGGCCCCACCCATCAGAACAAGACCCAGTTTCCCCCTCAGCCAGTCTCTCCCATCAGGAAGCTTCCATAAGCCTCTTATCCTTCTCCATCAGAGGGCAGAGTGACTGAAAACCACAATCACAGAAAACTAACCAATCTGATCACACGGACCACAGGCTTGTCTAACTCAATGAAACTATGGGCCATGCCATGCAGGGCCACCCAAGACCGATGGGTCATGGTGGAGAGTTCTGACAAAATGTGGTCCACTGGAGAAGGGAATGGCAAACCACTTCAGTATTCTTGCCTTGAGAACCCCATAAACAGCATGAAAAGGCAAAAAGATAGGACACTGAAAGATGAACTCCCCAGGTCAGTAGGTGCCCAAAATGCTACTGGAAATCAGTGGAGAAACAACTCCAGAAAGAATGAAGAGACGGAGCCAAAGCAAAAACAATACCCAGTTGTGGATGTGACTGGTGATAGAAGCAAGGTCCGATGCTGTAAAGAGCAATATTGCATAGGAACCTGGAATGTTAGGTCCATGAATCAAGGCAAATTAGAAGTAGTCAAACAGGAAATGGCAAGAATGAACATCAACATTTTAGGAATCAGCGAACTAAAATGGGCTGGAATGGGTGAATTTAACTCAGATGACCATTATGTCTACTACTGTGGGCAAGAATCCCTTAGAAGAAGTGGAGTGGCCATCATAGTCAACGAAAGAGTCCAAAATGCAGTACTTGGATGCAATCTCAAAAACGACAGAATGATCTCTGTTTATTTCCAAGGTAAACCATTCAATATCACAGTAATCCAAGTCTATGCCCTGACCAGGAATGCTCAAGAAGCTGAAGTAGAACAGTTTTCTGAAGACCTACAGGACCTTCTAGACTAACACCCCCAAAAGATGTCCTTTTCATTATAGGGGACTGGAATGCAAAAGTAGGAAGTCAAGAGCTACCTGGAGTAACAGGAAAATTTGGCCTTGGAGTACAGAATGAAGCAGGTCAAAGGCTAACAGAGTTTTGCCAAGAGAATGCACTGGCCATAGCAAACACCCTCTTCCAACAACACAAGAGAAGATTCTACACGTGGACATCACCAGATGGTCAATACAGAAATCAAATTGATTATATTCTTTGCAGCCAAAAATGGAGAAGCTCTATACAGTCAGCAAAAACAAGACTGAGAGCTGACTGTGGCTCAGATCATGAACTCCTTATTGCCAAATTCAGACTGAAATTGACGAAAGTAGGGAAAACCACTAGACCATTCAGGTATGACCTACACCAAATCCCTTAGGGTTACACAGAAAGTGAAAGTGAAGTCACTCAGTCATGTCCAACTCTTTGTGACCCCACAGACTGTAGCCTTCTAGGCTTCTCTGTCCATGGGATTTTCCAGGCAAGAATACTGGAGTGGGTTGCCATTTCCTTGTCCAGGGGATCTTCCCAACCCGGGATTGAACCTGGGTCTCCCGCATTGTAGGCAGATGCTTTTACCGTCTGAGCCACCAGGGAAATCCAGGGTTATACAGTGGAAGTGACAAATAGATTCAAGGGATGAGATCTGATAGACAGAGTGCCTGAAGAACTATGGATGGAGGTTCGTGACATTGTACAGGAGGCAGTGATCAAGACCATACCCAAGAAAAAGAAATGTAAAAAGGCAAAATGGTTGTCCGAGGAGGCCTTACAAGTAGCTGAGAAAAGAAGAGAAGCTAAAGGCAAAGGAGAAAAGGAAAGATATATCTATTTGAATGCAGAGTTCCAAAGAATAGCAAGGAGATATAAGAAAGCCTTCCTCAGTGATCAATGCAAAGAAATAGAGGAAAACAATAGAATGGTAAAGACTAAATACTGGGAGCCGGCATATTGCATATTGAGTGCAGCACTTTCCACAGCATCATCTTTCAGGATCTGGAATAGCTCAACTGGAATTCTATCACTGCCGGGAGCCAGCGTGAGGAACTCCGCCCATGACAAAGGTCATGAGGAAGGAGGCTCAGCATACGCAAAGGTGGGATCGAGCCTCAGGAGTCCCTCATCTACCCCCAAAACCAGAGTCTGCCTACTTTCTGTTTGTGCTCTCACCTACACCTCTGACCTTACGGGGGGCTGTCCCCCACTACCTCTCTGAAAAAAGAGTTAGCTTACAGCTCCAGTTAATAATTCCTGGGTGTGACAGTGTTTAACCTACAAACTCCTTTGGAAATCCTCTAGCCTGCCTGAATAGGTTTTTCAGGCCACATGTGATTGTTCAGAGCCTCCCAACTGTGAGAGGCAGGAGATGTTCTAAACTGTCTAAACACAGATTCTTTTGAGTAGTTAAAAGATTGATTAGAAATTGTATTGGTGAAGGGATTTTCACTTGTTGGGCCAATGTTTGCTGCTAAGTCTCCATATCCCTTACCTGCTGTGTCCCTGGCAGTGTATTGATTAATATAATTGGTGTAAGTAGTAGCTTTAATGTTTGTAACCTGGGACCCTTGAGTTAATTCTTTTTCTTGTTATAGCCCACCACACCTTTGCCCGGTAGTAATGCAACTTTATCTAATGCTTTTGGAGGGTGGCTCCTGACCAATCACCTTTAGAGAAAAATAAGTTTTCTGAAGAAAAGGTCTTAAAATGTTAACAGGCCTCCGGGCCAGAAGATGATGCAAATCACCTAAGCTTTTGCATATGATAAGTTTGCAGGAAGAAAGCCTGGCTTGCTGCATGACTCTACCCCTTCCCCCATTATCCTCTATGCATAACTTAAGGTATAAAAACTACTTTGGAAAATAAAGTGCGGGCCTTGTTCACTGAAGCTGGGTCTCCCCATGTCGTTCTTTCTCTCACCTTCTGGCTGAATCATTCAGCCTCTTTTCTCCACTGAATTTCCTCACTGAGCTATCCTTATTTCAGCCTCTTTTCTCCACTGAATTTCCTCACTGAGCTATTCTCATTCTATTACTCTTTATATCCTTAATTAACGTTTAATTAAGCAGTTGTTTCCTGATCTTTGCCTACGCCGTCTCTCCTTTGAATACCCTGGATCAGCTGGGGCTGGTCCCCGGCAACTAAAGATCTCTTCAAGAAAATTAGAGATACCAAGGGAACATATCATGCAAAGATGAACACAATAAAGGACAGAAATGATATGGACCTAATAGAAGCAGAAGCTATTAAGAAGAGGTGGCAAGAATACACAAAATAACTATACAAGAAATATTTTCATGACCCAAATAATCAGGATGGTGTGATCACTGACTTAGAGCCAGACATCTGGAATGTGAAGTCAAGTGGGCCTTAGGAAGCATCACTATGATGGAATTCCAGTTGAGCTATTTCAAATCCTAAAAGATGATGCTGTGAAAGTGCTGCACTCAGTATGCCAGCAAATCTGGAAAACTCAGCAGTGGCCACAGGACTGGAAAAGGTCAGTTTTCATTCTGATCCCAAAGAAAGGCAATGCCAAAGAATGCTCAAACTACCACACAATTGCACTCATTTCACACGCTAGTAAAGTAATGCTCAAAATTCTCCAAGCCAGGTTTCAGCAGTATGTGAACCATGAACTTCCAGATGTTCAAGCTGGATTTAGGAAAGGCAAAGGAACCAGAAATCAAATTGCCAACATCCACTGGATCATCCAAAAAGCAAGAGAGTTCCAGAAAAAAACATCTACTTTTGCTTTATTGACTATGCCAAAGCCTTTGACTGTGTGGATCATAATAAACTGTGGAAAATTCTTCAAGAGATGGGAATACCAGACCACCTGACCTGCCTTCTGAGAAATCTGTATGCAGATCAAGAAGCAACAGTTAGAACTGGACATAGAATAATAGACTGGTTCCAAGTAGGGAAAGGAGTACGTCAAGGCTGTATATTGTCACCCTGCTTATTTAACTTATATGCAGAGTACATCATGTGAAATGCCAGGGTGGACGAAGCACAAGCTGGAATCAAGATTGCTGGGAGAAATATCAATAACCTCAGATATGTAGATAACATAACCCTTATGGCAGAAAATGAAGAACTAAAGAGCCTATTGATGAAAGTGAAAGAGGAGAGTGAAAAAGTTGGCTTAAAACTCAACATTCAGAAAACTAAGATCATGGCATCTGGTCCCATCACTTCATGGCAAATAGATGGGGAAACAATGGAAACAGTGATAGACTTTATTTTGGGGGGCTCCAAAATCACTGCAGATGCTGATCTCAGCCATGAAATTAAAAGATGCTTGCTCCTTGATAGAAAAGTTATGACCAACTTAGACAGCATATTAAAAGGCAGAAACATTACTTTGCCAACAAAGGTCCATCTAGTCAAAGCTATGGTTTTTCCAGTAGTCATGTACAGATGTGAGATTTGGACTATAAAGAAAGCTGAGCACCGAAGAATTGATGCTTTTGAACTGTGATGATGAAGAAGACTCTTGAGAGTCCCCTGGACTGCAAGGAGATCCAACCAGTCCATCCTAAAGGAAATCAGTACTGAATATTCATTGGAAGGACTGATGCTGAAGCTGAAACTCCAATACTTTGGCCACCTGTTGCGAAGAACTGAATCATTGGAAAAGACCCTGATAGTGGGAAAGATTGAAGGCAGGAGGAGAAGGGGACGACAGAGGATGAGATGGCTGGATGGCATCATCGACTCAATGGACATGAGTTTGAGTAAGCTCCAGAATTTGGTGATGGACAGGGCAGCCTGGCATGCTGCAGTCCATGGGGTCGAAAAGAATTGGACACGATTGAGCGACTGAACTGAACTGAACTGAACTGAGTGGCTCAAATGGTAAAGAATTTGACTGCAATGCGGGAGACCTGGGCTCGATCTTGCCCGAGCCTTCCCCCATGAATGAGTTTATGAACTTTTCAGTATTGACTTGAGAGAAGCATAACAAGCACTGGGGGAAGTTTTCGTTTGGTGGGCCACCAAACCATGACTGTATGTGTAGCAGAATGCTTTCTCAGAAAGAGAGGTGTTGCAATAAATAAGATGCTAGCATAAAATTCATAGGTAAACTGTAATTTAAGATACTATGAAGGAAAACCAGAGTAATCAATAGTTGGCTTTGAGGTAATTGGCTATCATTTGAGAAAAAACACATTTTATTACATTTTAAATAAAAATACAAACACAGGAAAAAACAGCGAACAGTTGTGTAATACTGCTGTGGGGAATATCTTTCTAAGTAAGTCCTAGAAAGAAAGGGAAATGAAAAGCAACCTGAAGGGAGTGAGCATTTGTAACACATAATAATGGAGTGGTGCTGACCATCACACACGAAAGCTCCAGGAAATCTGCAAGAAGCAGGCAAACCAACAGAAAATGGACAGAGCGTGTGATGTGGTGATTTACAGAAAAATAAACAAAAATGATACAATAAATTTGAAGAGATGCTCAACATTACTCATAATCAAAAACGTATAAATTAAAACAAGATATACATATGCCATCAGATTTTAAAGAGTTCTAGATTGAATACACAGTTTGGTGAATAGGCTGGAGAATTGAATACTTTTAAGTACCGTTAGTGGAATTACTGTTAGTGGAATTTGGAAGTGGGGAAACAAGAGATGGCATGAGTGAGTGTTGACATTCTAGCAATCAGCGAACTAAAATGGACTGGAATGGGTGAATTTAACTCAGATGACCATTATATCTACTACTGCAGGCAGGAATCCCTCAGAAGAAATGGAGTAGCCATCATGGTCAACAAAAGAGTCCAAAATGCAGTACTTGGATGCAATCTCAAAAACAACAGAATGATCTCTGCTCGTTTCCAAGGCAAACCATTCAATATCACAGTAATCCAAGTCTATGCCCCAACCAGTAACGCTGAAGAAGCTGAAGTTGAACGGTTCTATGAAGACCTACAAAACCTTTTAGAACTAACACCCAAAAAAGATGTCCTTTTCATTATAGGGGACTGAAATGCAAAAGTAGGAAGTCAAGAAACACCTGGAGTAACAGGCAAATTTGGCCTTGGAATATGGAATGAAGCAGGGCAAAGACTAATAGAGTTTTGCCAAGAAAATGCACTGGTCATAACAAACACCCTTTTTCAACAACACAAGAGAAGAGTCTATACATGGACATCACCAGATGGTCAACACCGAAATCAGATTGATTATATTCTTTGCAGCCAAAGATGGAGAAGCTCTATACAGTCAACAAAAACAAGACTGGGAGCTGACTGTGGCTCAGATCATGAACTCCTTATTGCCAAATTCAGACTTAAATTTAAGAAAGTAGGGAAAACCACTAGACCATTCAGGTATGACCTAAATCAAATCCCTTATGATTATACAGTGGAAGTGAGAAATAGATTTAAGGGCCTAGGTCTGATAGAGTGCCTGATGAACTATGGAATGAGGTTCGTGACACTGTACAGGAGACAGGGATCAAGACCATCCCCATGGAAAAGAAATGCAAAAAAGCAAAATAGCTGTCTGAGGAGGCCTTACAAATAGCTGTGAAAAGAAGAGAAGCAAAAAGCAAAGGAGAAAAGGAAAGATATAAGCATCTGAATACAGAGCTCCAAAGAATAGCAAGAAGAGATAAGAAAGCCTTCTTCAGAGATCAATGCAAAGATATAGAGGAAAACAACAGAATGGGAAAGATTAGAGATCTCTTCAAGAAAATTAGAGATACCAAGGGGACATTTCATGCAAAGATGGGCTCGATAAAGGACAGAAATGGTATGGACCTAACAGAAGCAGAAGATATCAAGAAGAGGTGGCAAGAATACACAGAAGAACTGTACAAAAAAGATCTTCATGTCCCAGATAATCATGATGGTGTGATCACTGACCTAGAGCCAGACATCCTGGAATGTGAAGTCAAGTGGGCCTTAGAAAGCATCACTATGAACAAAGCTAGTGGAGGTGATGGAATTCCAGTTGAGCTATTTCAAATCCTGAAAGATGATGCTGTGAAAGTGTTGCACTCAATATGCCAGCAAATTTGGAAAACTCAGCAGTGGCCACAGGACTGGAAAAGGTCAGTTTTCATTCCAATCCCAAAGAAAGGCAAGGCCAAAGAATGCTCAAACTACCGCACAATTGCACTCATCTCACACGCTAGTAAAGTAATGCTCAAAATTCTCCAAGCCAGGCTTCAGCAATATGTGAATCGCGAACTTCCAGATGTTCAAGCTGGTTTTAGAAAAGGCAGAGGAACCAGAGATCAAATTGCCAACATCCGCTGGATCATAGAAAAAGCAAGAGAGTTCCAGAAAAACATCTATTTCTGCTTTATTGACTATGCCAAAGCCTTTGACTGTGTGGATCACAATAAACTGTGGGAAATTCTGAAAGAGATGGGAATACCAGACCACCTGACCTGCCTCTTGAGAAACCTATATGCAGGTCAGGAAGCAACAGTTAGAACTGGACATGGAACAACAGACTGGTTCCAAATAGGAAAAGGAGTACGTCAAGGCTGTATATTGTCACCCTGTTTATTTAACTTATATGCAGAGTACATCATGAGAAATACTGGACTGGAAGAAACACAAGCTGGAATCAAGATTGCCGGGAGAAATATCAATAACCTCAGATATGCAGATGATACTACCCTTATGGCAGAAAGTGAAGAGGAACTAAAAAGCCTCTTGATGAAAGTGAAAGTGGAGAGTGAAAAAGTTGGCTTAAAGCTCAACATTCAGAAAACGAAGATCATGGCATCTGGTCCCATCACTTCATGGCAAATAGATGGGGAAACAGTGGAAACAGTGTCAGGCCTTATGTTTTTGGGCTCCAAAATCACTGCAGATGGTGACTGCAGCCATGAAATTAAAAGACGCTTACTCCTTGGAAAGAAAGTTATGTCCAACCTAGATAGCATATTCAAAAGCAGAGACATTACTTTGCCAACAAAGGTCCGTATAGTCAAGGCTATGGTTTTTCCAGTGGTCATGTATGGATGTGAGAGTTGGACTGTGAAGAAGACTGAGCACCAAAGAATTGATGCTTTTGAACTGTGGTGTTGGAGAAGACTCTTGAGAGTCCCTTGGACTGCAAGGAGATCCAACCAGTCCATCCTAAAGGAGATCAGCCCTGGGTGTTCAGTGGAAGTACTGATGCTAAAGCTGAAACTCCAGTACTTTGGCCACCTCATGCGAAGAGTTGACTCATTGGAAAAGACTCTGATGCTGGGAGGGATTGGGGGCAGGAGGAGAAGGGGATGACAGAGGATGTGATGGCTGGATGGCATCACTGACTTGATGGACGTGAGTCTGAGTGAACTCCGGGAGTTGGTGATGGACAGGGAGGCCTGGTGTGCTGCGATTCATGGGGTCGCAAAGAGTCGGACATGACTGAGCGACTGAACTGAACTGAACTAAGTGGAATTACCTTGAGGAAGGAGGTGTGGTCTGGTACGTGGCATAAGGTAGGCATAAGATAATGGTTTGTTGACATAATGCAAGATTACTTTTCTGAAGGAGCATGGACTTTGCTGTCAGACAAAGCAGAATTTTTTCCTGGCCCTGCCATTTATTTACTAAGCAAACTTTAAGCCATTTACTTAGCTTCTTTATGCTCCAACTTCCCTTTCTATAAAATGGAGCTACTTCCGACCTTTTACAATTGACATATAATGAGATAACCCAGGCTGGGCTTCATCTAGGGGCTGCCCAGTTTATTTGCTTGGTAAATGGAAGAATTTATTTGCTCTTAATTTCCCTGGCCATGCAAGAGAATTCCATACCCTCAGAAAATCTGACCCGGGCTCTCTTCACAGTCTCCTTCCTGGCCGTCTGAGCACCTCTCTATTGGTTTTAAATCCGGCCTCCCCAGCTCTGCCCTTTTACGCTGCCCACGGTTCAGTCACATCTTCCAGTTGCGATGACTTATCACCAGCACTTTAGCTTTTTAGTAGACTCACAAACACTGCGTTTTGTGGGTTGTATTGTGTCCCCAAAAAGATGTGTTTGAGTCCTACACCAGGCTCTTGGGAATGTCATCTTATTTAGAAGGAAGGTCTTTGCAGATGCAATCGAGTTGAGATGAGGTCAGACTGGTCAGAGTTCACTGGGGTGAAGAGGGCCCTGAACCCAAGGTGACTCGGTGTCCTTATAAAAAAAGGAGTTTGGATCTGAGATCACACCGGGGGAACGCCAAGTGCTGGTGGAGGCAGGGGTCAGAGGGAAGCATCTCCAAGCCAAGGAATCCCAACGTTGGCTGGCAACTCAGGAGCCAGGGGGAGGCTCCTCTCAGAGCGCCCGAGGGAGCACAGCCCCACGGACGCCTCTCCTCCAGACTGCCAGCCTCCGGAGCCAGGAGCGGCTGAGTCTGCTCCACGGAGTCCCTGGTACTTTGGTGAGAAGCCCGAGGAGACTGACACGCTGCCCCCGAGGTCAATGGGCTCCAGTTTTGACTCCGTCATCATCTGTGACTCAGATGGAGGTGGTTCCCGGTTTTGACAGTTCTGGATAAATCCCAGATTATATAGTCTTGATGTTCCAACGGGAAGCCGGGCTTAGAAAAGGGGAGTGTATTTAAGGACTGCTGCTGCTGCTAAGTCGCTTCAGTCATGTCCTACTCTGTGCAACTCCATAGACGGCAGCCCACGAGGCTCCCCGGTCCCTGGAATTCTCCAGGCAAGAACACTGGAGTGGGTTGCCATTTCCTTCTCCAATGCATGAAAGTGAAAGGTGAAAGTGAAGTCGCTCAGTCGTGTCCGACTCTTAGCGACCCCATGGACTGCAGCCCACCAGGCTCCTCCATCCATGGGATTTTCCAGGCAAGAGTACTAGAGTGGGGTGCCATTGCCTTCTCCGATTTAAGGACTAGATGGGCTAAAAAAAATTCTAAGGAGACAAAGCAACAAGCAAGGTTAGCCTCAGGAGAGAGGGCTCCAGGGGCGGGTTCCCGACAAGGAGCCTGAAGGCCCCCACTTCCCTGGCTGCGTGCCGGAGGGCTGGTGCGCAGTGGTCGTCTGGGGCTTCTGGGGCTGCCAGGCTCCTTTCTGCTGCCGCCGGGGCATCCACGGGAGGCGGGGGTTCTGGGGGCACAGCAGCAGAGGCACGTCACCAGCACATCTCGTGGGACAGGGCTGACCGATAGGAGGGTGTCAGTCCGTCCTGACGAGGGGGCGCGATCACCATGGTGAATTCTGTTTGGCTCCCCCAGGGGCCCCTCTCCCCACACTTGCTGCTCAGTACCCATACTAGAAGCCCAGCCCCGTGTCTGCCGAGGGTCTGTCCGTCTGTCTGCGGCCTCAGTGCCCACGCTGACCCTCTCTGCCCCCTGCCCCACCTCTCCACTGAGGTTCCCGGAGGGGCAGCTTATATCCTCGGGGCTGACGTTTGCTGTAGGAACTCGGGACGAGTTTCTGCAGAGCTGCCCTGAGGATCACTGGGCATCTCCATCAACCGTAACGTCACAAGTGAATCTTTATATGGATGATTAGGACACAATCAGGGACAGAGCCCGGTACACTTCAGCCCTCCTGCAATGACCAACCCGTGTGCTTGGTCCTCCCCAATCCACAGAAACTGATCGGAGGCCCGATGAGAAATTTAGGCCAGGCTTTATGGGGCCCCTGCTGCAGCAGGAGGCAGAGGGAACAAACAGCTTCCCTTGCTCACTCTCCGAGGAGTGAGCTGGTTCCTCACATGGAGTGAGGGTAGGGTGGGTCTGGGGATCAGCTGGAGGGGAGCTTAGGAGGTGTGCCCACCCCTTTGGTGGTGTTGGGAGCAGGGGGCATGCACCATACCCTGCTTTTGCTCCCAACACTGCTCTTTGGCCATGGGTTTTTTGCGCTTCTGATAGCTTTTTGTTCATAATTTGCCCCCACTGTGCATAGTTGTTTTGAGTCCGTTATTGTTTCTTTGTATTATATTTTGTTGCTCGAGGAGACGTTAGTCCAGGTGCAGGCACTGGGGCAAGGATCCCAGGTCCTGGCCTGTCTCACTTCTCGTCCTGGAGAAGATTCCTTCAGGCATGTCTCCCAGAGGTTGAAGGAAGCTCTCTCTTGGTGGGGAGGAGGGGGCCACTAAGAAAATTTACTAGGATCCTAATTTTTCTTACCATCTCTCCCAGCTGGTCTAGCAGATTCTCTAATGCACAGGATTTCTGGTGTGAGCCTTTATAATCCTAAAGTTCCTCTGTTACCTGCACACACGGGGCCTGAGCCAAGAACTTTCTAGGCACACAGGTACTGGAGACAAGATCGGAAACAGAGGTGGACTCAGCCTGGAGGAGCTGGAGATTTATGACAGCATCTCGAATGTGCTGAACATGTCAGCATAAAGTTTTCTGGAATCAGAATCCTTACCATTAAATGTGAGACCTATATCATAACCTTGAGGCAAGTTAGACATTTTATAGGGATCAGACTAGCAGCCAGGAACTGGAAGGGTCCTCTCGGCAGTCAAGGGTGTTTTATTACCTCATCTAATTTAAAGAATAATATATTACTCCAATTCCAGTGTTTCAAGTTATTGGAGAGTCACTTTTTGTTGGGCACGGCTTTGGGAAACATCACGAGGAGCGGAGTGAGCCTGTGTGCATCCTCATGTCCAGAGGGAAGGCTGAAAATCAGGGCCCAGGGAGGCTGAAAGGATCAGCTGCTTCCCCCTGGGTTTGCCGCCAGTAACTATGGAAAAGCCATACTGTGTGCCTTGAGTGGAGATTCTAGTTAGACAGTCCAGGAGGGACCCACGGCCCTGCTCCCTGGGACTTTAGTGAATTAAGAAACTAAGAATACCAGAGGGGAAACCTTTCCCAATGAATAGCTCTTCTACCGTGAAAGCTATTAGCGCAACTAAAAACTTTGGAAATTTAAAAACAAAGGAGGCAGAGGTGAGGTGGCAGTCGGCCCACTCGCTCCACTAGAGACAGTGTGTGTCTGACAGGCCCAGAAAGCATCCTTCTCTGCTCATCTGCCTGGAGCCAGAGCGGAGTCTGAGGCAACTGGATGTGTGAGAATGTGGGAAATACAGGTCTTCAACTATTTCGGTTACATCTTCCGTTTTATGAAAACATGATCTGAACAACTTGCTGCAGTGAGATCTCATTTGTCAAAGGAGAAACCCAAAGCAGAGGTGACAGATTTCAGGAAGTCCTCATAAAGCCCAGGGATGTCTTATCATTTTCCAGTTTTGTTTCTAAAACTCTGCTGCTCCTGCCACAAATCCCAGGACAGGAGACTTGCCCAAGTTAATTTTATTCTGAAGAGAAATGCAGTGAAAGACAGGGGTCTGAGCTGCCTCTTCTTCAGTGGAACTTATAAGATTTGACTTAAAAATTCACTACTTCTATCCTGCTTTATTTTCTGGAAAACTGGTGTAAATCCTGAAATAGAGGGAAAGTAAAAAGAAAACGGTCTTTTCTTTCCCCCTATATGTTTGCCGTGCTCCAGTCCTTCTCACTCAGTCACACACACACACACACACACACACACACACACCATTTCACTGGCCTTTCAGTGGGGATTCAAGGGCCCAGGTTTGGAGTTTCTATCTCGTCTGCATCGCTTTGCTCGTAAGAGTTCAGGGTGGGACACAGGAACCACGGAAGGCAATTCAAGTGGAAAGGGGTTTTAGAGCAAGATATTCTGTTTACAAACTCTTTGCAAGACAACAGTTTGGAAGTTTAAAAAACAAAAGAACTAAGTGTGCAATTTCCACGTGGCCCGGCAATTATACTCTTGGGCTAAATGAAAATTATGGCCACACAAAAACATGTATATGAATCGTGTACACGTAACATGTACGTGTTCCTACCCACAGACTAGAAACCATCCAAATATCCTTCAGCCGGTTAGGGTTGGGACTGCATAAACTATGGGGCACCCACACCATGGATGGGTTGATATACAGCATTGGGACATGGATCCCTGGGGAAACTCAGGCTCAGTGAGAAAAGCTGATCCACAGAGACTGAAAGCTGGAGGAGTTCATTTACAACTTTGTGAAGGGACCGCTGCAGAAGTCAAGGACAGAGTAGCAGTTCCCAGGGACGAGGGATGGGCTGGGACAGGGCAGCAGGCGGGTCCTTGTGCTGTTAGAACTGTTCCGTACTTCGAGCTGGTAGATAAACAGACCCACAGGTGCAATAAAGTGGTGTGGAACTGAAGGCAAGCATGCACACGCGAGTATAAGCAGAACTGGGGAAACCTGCACGGTGTCGGCGTCTGGTCTCGGCGTCAGGACCCTGCTTCTGACGCTGCACTGCAGCTTCCGAGGGACCACGAGGGAGATCGGGTAAAGGGCACATGGCAGGTTCCCGCATTATTTCCTACAAATACATTTTAATCTACAATCATTTCAGTAAAAACATTGGTTCAAAAAGAAATCTTTGTAAGGAGTGGAGGAACAGAAGCTGGAGGGCTATCACTGGGCTGCTGACGTCAAGGGTATACCGTCACCTTGCTCCAAACCAGAATTCGGGAAGCTGCTGCTGACGCCACTCCCCCTGGCTCCTGGCGAAACTGGTAACAGACCTAAACTTGGAGTCCAGTTGCCAAGAATCTTTCCACTGTGTGACCAGCAAGGAGAAAGACGGCGCCCGTTTGCCTTCCACCTGTCACAGTCTGACTGGTGGAACTCAATTTCTAAAACTCTAGATGCAAAATAATCTGGGAAATGTGGGTTTCTGCTGTTGTTCAGTTGCTGAGTCATGTCTGACTCTATGTGACCCCATGCCAGATGCCTCCACTACCTTCCAGAGTTTGCTCAAACTTACGTGCATTGAGCAGTGATGCTATCTAATCATCTCATCCTCTGTCATCCCCTTCTCCTCCTGCCCTCAATCTTTCCCAGCATTAGTGTCTTTTCCAATGAGTCGGCTCTTTCCATCAGATGGCTAAAGTACTGGAGCTTCAGCTTCAGCATTAGTCTTTCCAATGAATATTCAGGAGTAATTTCCTTTAGGATTGACTGGTTGGCTCTCCTTGCAGTCCAAGGGACTCTCAAGAGTCTTCTCCAGCACCACAATTTGAAAGCATCAATTCTTCGGCGCTCAGTCTTCTTTTTTTTTCCCAGATAGAATATGGAATGGGATTGGAGAACCAAGAATGATTTTTACCATTACCAGCTACTAGCTATGTGATCTTGGCAACAGCTTTTTACAAGTGCAGTCATCATTCTTAGATGACATGTTACAAGGTTCTGGACACAATTCCAATCAATGTGTGTTTTGGGGTGGATTTCCCATAGCACCAAGGAACAACTCTCCCACATCAGCTGGGTGTCCTCCAGTACAGCTCAGTTCTGACACTTCTCACCCAGAGGTGAGCCAAGAAGAGAGGCCGCAGAAGGAACCAGCCCTGCAGACACCTGATCTCGGACTCCAGCCTCCAGAACTGTGAGGAAACAGATTTCTGTTGTGTAAGCCCTTCATCTGCGGCGGTCTGTGCAAACCAGTGTGCTAGCCTGCTGCTGTTCCTGGTCTCCTCCAGATCTGGGGACAACAAGGCCACAGAAATGTGTATCACTCCTGCAAGGCTCTTTGGTAGGCAAAATTTTATACTGGAAGGAGAGCTTGTGTACAAGGGAGAAGGCAGAAACAAATACCAGCTGCCGGAGACGTTCAGGGAAGGGGTTTTAAAGGCCACTTGAGGGTGAGGACCACAGAAACCTGATTACCTTGTGCTCAGTTGTCTGACTGGTTGGTGTCGAGGTGAAGTTTCAAGCATCATCAACCATCTGATTTCAGCAGGGCTGGGGGCCACATGCTTGTTCTTGGCAGTTTCCAGCATTTTCATCGGATGGGGGTCTGCTTCCTGTAGAACAGCTTGGGAACACCTGTCAGGTCTTTATCTGTAGCTTTCAGGGAACTGGCAGTTCTGTTGGGTGGGGCTTTACAATCCCGCTTTTGTTCTTTGGAAACTATGTACATACATCAGGGAACAGAGAGAATCTTTCAGAAGCCCAACCCTGTAGGTGCTCTGTCTTACTGAGCCTGCTTACTTAAGGCCGTTCTTCCGTCCTTTTCCAAAATGGCTGTACTCGTCTTGCTGTTTCATCCCCTTTTTTCAGAGACATTTTCTAGGGAAATATCCTTCCTTTTAAATCTCCCACTGTATCTCGGAACTACCTTTTCCCTCAATATTTTTTTTTTTTTATTGTTTACAGGCCCTAAAATATAGTCGATCTTCTGTCTGGGGGTCTTCCACCATCAGGCTTCTTAGCAGGACAGGTCAGAGATGTGATGGGGGTCTCAGCTGCAGATAAACTTGGCACATCCTCCCTAAGTATCCGTTTTTTCCCAGCAATTTCAGGGAAATGTTAAATAATTTATCTGCAAATTAATTCAAAGCATATTTATTTCAAGACAAACATGTTTTTCGTGGACTCTAGTAGATTTCACAGACATTTCTTGCTTATAGCACGTTCCTCCAATGACAGGGTTCCCTCTCTCTGCTTCAGGCCTCTGTGTTCACCAAGGAGGTGCGCCACAGACCTGCCTTCAGCCATTCTCTGTGTAGAACGGACAGGAGTGAGGCAAGTGAACCCAAAGATGAGTCTATCCACAAAGCTAAGGAGTATTCCTGATGACTTTAGGGGACGGAGAGATTTTTCATTAAATCCCGAGCTTTTCTATTTGAGGATTTGAGGTCTGCAGGGGTCCGGCAGTTTAGGCGGGCACCTCCAAGTCACCCAGCGTGTCATGTGAAGCTGGTCTGTGCGGGTCTGTTGGGGAGAGGAATATGCACAATGCTGGGAGGCAGAGCAAGGGGACTGGGAAGTTCCATTTCCGCCCTGGATTCCCGCCGGGGTTCAGGTACACACACCTCCTGCCTCGCCAGGGTCTGAGTCACCTCCACTCCTTTCCCTGCCCTACCTGCCACTGCCAGGTGGAAGCCACATTCAGCAGGCCTCAAGCTAGGACCCTACCTTGCATCAGAATTATTTTTTGAAAGTGGACATGTCCAAGGTTACTGACCTGTGCAGTCTTTTCAAGAATTCGTTACACTGCACATGGGTGAGGCCAGAGACTCTTGTCCTGCTCTGCCAGTCCCCTGACTACAGCATTTTGAATCGAGTTACTTGGAACCTCCTGCCTGGTTCCAAGCCTCAGAGAAACGTGAGAAGAGCCCGAAAGCAGAGTGGAAGTGAGGCTGGTCATTGCCCACATGTGTGACCCCATTCAGGGCCCTTCAGGAAGCAGAGAACCAGACTCCTCAAAAGGTATTACAGCAGGTTTCCAGAAATTACACATAGCTTCCCGCGTAGCTTAGCCTGTAAAGCATGTGCCTGCAATGCGGGAGACCTGGGTTCAATTTCTGGGTCGGGAAGTTTCCCTGGAGAATGAAATGGCAACCCACTCCAGTATTCTTGCCTGGAGAACTCCATGGACAGAGGAGCCTGGCAGGCTACAGGCCATGGGATCGTAAGAGTCGGACACGACTTAGCTCTATCTTTCGTTCTCCAGGATTTACTTGTCAAAGCCGATGATCCAGGGCCGTGACCCCTGGATTCAGAATTAAGGGCCTTCTCCCAAGGTAAAGGTCAGCCCGTAGCTCAACTCGGCACCCTCGGTACAATGATTCTGGGAGATTCGGGAGGGTGGAGGGGAGGACGAGCAGCGTGAGATGGGCAAGTCCAGGTGGCTGACAGCCCGCCCGGTCCACTGCCCGCCCTTACGAGGGGCAGGCCTGGCGCGAAGACCCAGCATCCTAGCGTCTGCCAGCAATCTGGACCAGCCCGCGCGGGCCCGCCCAACGCCCCGCCCCTGGGTGTAGACCCCGCCCTAAGCCCCGCCCCTCCCGGCGAGCGCGGCCCCTGTGGGGTGGGAGGGGCGCCGGCGGGGTGGGGCGGGGTGGGGCGGGGTTTGTGGGCTGGGGGGCGGAGCCCCGGCCGGGTGGGCGGGTCCCGGCGGGCAGCGCGGAGCGGCGCGAGCTGACGCGGCCCTGGCGGGGAGGCCGGGGAGGGCGGGGCCCGGCGGGCTGCGCGGAGCGTCGCGCGGTGACGCGACCACGCGGCGCCCGCCGGGCAGCATCCCCGGCTGCCCCGCCCCCGGCCCGCCCCGCCGGCCTTCGGGCGGCCTGTCAGTGTGGCGGCCGGCCGCGCGTTGCTGGTCCCTGCAGCCGGCTCCGCGGCACACCCCCGGCTGTCGGCGCCTCCGGTCAGAGCGCGGATATGGCCCAGGCGGCGGCGCACTGCCCCGGCGCCTGCGGCGCCGGGGACGCCGAGACGGGAAAGCCCAGGAAGGTGGCGCTCATCACGGGCATCACGGGCCAGGTGAGCGGGCCGGGGGTCCGCGCCGGGGGCCGGGGTCTCTGGGGCCGGGGGCTTGGGGCGCCCCCGTGCGCGCTCGGGGCCGGGGTCCAGGGGTGGGCGCCGGGGTCGCCCCGCCGGGGTCCGCGCGCGGGGGCTTCTCTGCCGCCGCGGCCCCTCGCCGGTCCCCCGGTCGCGGAGGAAACGAGAGGGAGCCGGGCTGTGCGGCTGCAGACCAGGAAATGTGCGCCTGTTTTGTGCTTTTTAAACATGAAAGCCCGCCTCGCAGGAGAGCTGTGAGCGCCGGCAGTTCCGTGTCCGCGGCCGCACATGCACGTGGGGCAGCCGGTCCCCTTCCCGCCGGGCCCAGAGGAGTGTCCGAGCCCGGCCTAGGTGGCGGCGGGCGGGGCCTGCCCTTTCGGGTCCCCCCACCCCGCAGACCCCGGCGCTCAGGAAATGATGGGCGGCGCGAGTAAAGGTGGTGACTCCAAGGCGCCTGCTGCTCTGCCCACTGCGGCCGGTCACCTGCTGATGCATCTCGTTTGGTTTCCCAGCTGTTTTTCCAGGGGGTGCTCTTAGGACCCCCACTTCACAGACGGGGCAACTGAGGCAGCGATCGTGGACTAGGAGGTGTCCAGCGGGATTCACACTGCCCTCAGCCTCTCTGGGGCTGAAAGTAGAAACCGTCTAGAGCCTTAGGCAATGCTGACTGCTGGCTACCTGATAACTTCCTGGTTAATGGTACCTCTCTCACTGGGTTTACGTTAATTACAGTAAATGCGGGTTTGAAAACTGGTGGCAGAGGTGGGCGGGCTGGAGCTGCGAGGTTGAGGAAGAGAACTCTTGAATTCAGTCAAGAGACTGCATGCTTTCAGTATCAGGGAGAAGTCAGTTAAGCTGTTCTTGTAACTCCGTTCGTATGGCTCATGGCAAGCTAAGTGCCAGCAGTGTGAATCCACCGGGTTAGAAAGGAACCCTGCTCACAGCCCTGAGAGCAGTGGGCTGGAGGTGCCAGTGGGCACCTCCACCCTCGGAGGAGCACTTCCACCTTTAAGGCCCGCCTCTTCATCTCTTCACCAGTGTTTCCCGCTTGCCCCCAGCACCCACCCTCTGTGTTGTCCCCTCACTTGTTGGGTGGTGTCGTTGGCTTCTGCAGCCCTGGCCTGTGCTGAACTCTGAGGGCTACGTAAACCCCTCCTGGTGGAGGTGACTGGTCTGCTCTGCACTTAACTTCCAGGACAGTGGCTCCTGCCCTGGGTATCCCGGGTCTGGGAGAGCCGTGAGGTCAATGGGAAGGGTCTGGAGATACACACCCGCGGTCCATTTTCTTCATCACTTTGGGTGAGAGCTTACTGAAGGGCTCACTTTGCTAAACATTTGTTTTGTCTCTGTGTAAGAGGCAGATATGTTTTCTGTCCCCATTTTACACCTGGCTTAGCAAGGTTATGTTCCCTGCGGGTGCATACCTCCTGAGTGTCAGGGCTGAGATCTGAGCCCAAGAATTGCTCTAAGGCATCTTGTTACATTGCCTCTGTAGCGAGCCACCCATGTGAAATTACAGCTCTGTGTGTGTGTGAGAGAGAGAGATGGGGTGGGCAAAGGGATTCTTTACTCTAAGAAGGGATCTCTTCTTAGAGGAGAGGTGGAAACCGCTGCTCTGGCCCTTAGGGCTGCCGTGGCCCCTGGGCTGGCGTGGGCTCTAGGACGGGTTGTTCCAAGCGCGCACTTCAGGTGCCTGTCTGCCGTGGTCTCTCGTCTTCACTGTCACAGCCACCCCAGCTTCCTCCCTCCCATCTCTCCTGACAGCAGCCCTGAATGGTTTACCGGGGATTTTTCTTACTGACTGGCCGGGGGGAGCGGAGGCCCTGCTCTGCGTTGCCGCCTCCAAGCCCTCTGCCCCCACCCCCGGGCTCACCCTGTGGTGTGACTGCACCTGCCCTTCTTTACTGCGCCAGGGAATGTTCCTGCTGGAATATTGCTGCCTGTACCTCTTCAGGGTCGTTATTTGTGGCTGAATGCCCTCCCAGATCTCCCTCCTCTTAACTAAAAGCCTCTGTGCCTGCACGCATCCAGCCAGGTGCAGCCATTCCAGGGTTTGTATTTTCATTTCTTTATATTTACACAAGTAGAGTCTCTGTTGGTTACATTGGTCGTGTACATGCCTTAGTTTTGTTTTTTTTTTTTAACTTTCTTTGGTTTGTAAACACCTTTAAGATAGAAACCCTTTTTTGACCTGTTACGCCTCACATGACTTCTCCACGTAGGCTTCCAGAATGTTGACTTACTCTTCTTATTAATGGAGCGTGTCTTTACTGTGTGTCTGCGGGATGAACGGCTTGCTTTGATGCCTCTGGGAACATGAGGGTACGTAGGGTGTACTCTGCCCTCCAGAGCTGCACAGCTGTGCAGGGACTTAATGCACGTGACAAACTTTGTGTTGTTCAAGAATTAGAGGCCCCGTGACTGGTTCATCCAGCCTCAGGACTCTGGGAGAAGCCACTGACTGCTGGAAGTAGCTCCGACTGTGTTCTGGGTGAGCAGTGGGTACAAGAGTGCGGGGGGTCGCGGGGAGGGCGGTGGGGGACAGTGAGGATCAAATGTAGTGATAATGGGAGGATATGTAATAATTTATCCTGGAGAAGGAAATGAAAACCCACTCCAGTGTTCTTGCCTGGAGAATTCCATGGACAGAGGAGCCTGGTGGGCTACCGTCCAGGGAGTTGCAGAGTTAGACATGACTGAGTGACTAACACATACGTAATAATTTATGAAATTTCATTCTCCTTGCTCCTTTCCAAAAAGATTCTGAGGTGGCTTCAATGAAAATCACATCATTGGACCATCCTAAGGAGAATGAAAGAAGCAGGAGTCTGCAGTGTGGATTGCAGGATGGAGATTGTGTCCCCAGTGCCAAGGACAGCGTCAGGCGGGCATGAGACTCAGCTTTGGGCTCCCTGACAGTCGAGACAGAATGGGTGGGCGGGTGAGGCTTCGTTAGCCCTGAGCTCTCAGGGGGACATAGAGCAGAACGACACACGAGGAGCTCAGTAGAGTCGTCCCCCTAACGGGCCCGGGGAGCACACCGGGTGGGTGGGGACTCGGAGAAGTGAACGGTCAGCGTTTGTAGACGTGTCCTGGCCTTCCTGGGTTATGTTAGGCTAGTCTCAGCCGGGAGCGTAGGCAGGCTGGAACTCAGATTGTTTTGTCGGGTCTGCTTGGTAGGACGTTGGTGTTTTAAATATGGAGGAGTTGCACCAGTGAGTCCTTCATACCCACAGGTACCCTGGGTTTGCCTTACGAAGCGGTTTCGATGTGCTCGGACATCTCAGCAGGCCCGAGTTCCAGAGTCCTGGCCATGACACGCGGGAGACACAGCGTTCCTCTGTGCGCGGTTGGAAAGGCAGTCCTGGCCAAGAGGACTTAGCTTGCTGGGAGACCGCACGTTTGTGCTGAGTCTTGTGTAGAGCAAAGAGATGAACTGTTTGAGTTGTCGAGGTCCGATTATTTAAGCTATAATATTTTGTCTTGGAATTGCATTTTTATGGCCTTGTTTCTTGTTTTTACTGATTTGATTGTGTTCTAGCTGCTGTAGGTCCCCCGTAGCCTTTAGAGGGAACATACATAGAGCAGGTGCCCAGGTTCCCTGGACATGGGCGGCTCTCACAGGCCTCACCTGCTTCTGAGGTGGATGCAGAGACCAGGAGGCGGCAGCTGAGGACTGGCAGTGAGAGCCATTCTTCTTGTGCTTCTCTGCTCCCTGCAGGTTGGGGTCTGTCCTCGCTGACAGGCCCGCGTTTCTGAGGAGACTGGCAGCCCCCCATTCCAGTCTCCTGTGCCCTGACATGTAAGCCTGCTCTGGACACGCACTGCTGACTTGCCTTTGCCCTGATGGGGGTCGGCTCTGCACAGATGCTTCCCTCACTTGAGAGAGCCCTCCCGCTTCTCTCCCCCAACAAGCCTTGTGTTCAGGCTGAGAGTGGTTCTCCATTTCATATCTCCTGAATTTCTAGGAGCAATTTTTTTCACGCTTAATTGGTCTCCTCCTGGAGGCAGTCACACCTGGGGGCTGACCGTCCTCTATTCAGTCATAGACGTGCCAGTAACCGTGGTGCGGTCAGCGTCCGCAGGCGCTTGAGCGCCAGCCGCGTGTCCCGCCCTGGGGCTGCGACGGAACAGGCAGCCCAGGGGGAGCCTGCTCGTGGCCCCGATGTTCCCGATGGTGACGTGGCGGTGACGAGGGGCAGCGACGGTGACTGAGCCGCGCGGGCGTCCACTGTGTGCCGAGCGTCGCCCAGTGGGCTCTGCCTCTGTTTCCCTTTCGGAGCAGGGAGCCCTCCTGTGAGGCAGCTTTCTTGTCGCCCCTGGGAAAGGCAGAGGTTAAACACTTTGCCCAGAGGTGACTCCCATCCTTGTTTACAAAGTCAGGTGTGAAATATAAATCCCAGCAATTTTATTTCCTATCAAGTTTTTAACTGCTGCTGCTGCTAAGTCACTTCAGTCGTGTCCAACTCTGTGCGACCCCATAGACGGCAGCCCACCAGGCTCCCCCGTCCCTGGGATTCTCCAGGCAAGAACACAGGAGTGGGTTGCCATTGCCTTCTCCAATGCATGAAAGTGAGAAGTGAAAGTGAAGTCGCTCAGTCGTGCCCGACTCTTAGCAACCCCACGGATTGAAGCCTACCAGGCTCCTCCGTCCATGGGATTTTCCAGGCAAGAGTACTGGAGTGGGGTGCCATTGCCTTCTCTGAAGTTTTTAACTAGTATTAACTAATTCTAAGAACAGGTAAATAACTTTTAAGGGGAGGTGGATAAATTGTCACGTTTGAAATAAAGCATATTCAAGAGTTTTTTTTGTTTTGCAGTTGTGAAAGGATGTAGATTACAGCAGTAAGGCAAATCTGTATCCATCACTATGTTCTGTGCTGCTCATTTTTTTTCTTTTTTTTTCTTCGCTGTCATTTGGGTCATACTTTCTTGGCAGTTTATCTTGTGAACTCTCTGGAGGCTGGAACTCTGTCTTGGGGCGGTGGAAGAAGATTTGGATTTCTTGGCCAGTGTGGGTTTGAGCTACTGCTTAACCCCTTAAGTGCTGTGTCAGTTTGGGCATGGTGTTTGCAATTGCTGCCCTGTTGAAACAGTTATTCCTACCAGATAGAAAAGAGGTCTTAGCAATGACAAACCAGCAGTGACAAACCTAGACAGCATGTTAAAAAGCAGAGAGATTACTTTGCCTACAAAGATCTGTAGAGTCAAAGCTATGGTTTTTCCAGTAGTCATGTAAGGATGTGAGAGCTGGACAATAAAAAAGGCAGAGCGCCGAATAATTGATGCCTTTGAACTGTGGTGCTGGAGAAGACTCTTTAGAGTCCCTTGGGCAGCAAGCAGATCAAACCAGTCAGTCCTAAAGGAAATCAACCCTGAATATTCATTGGAAGGACTGATGCTAAGCTGAAGCTCCAATACTTTGGCCACCTGATGCAAAGAGCCGACTCATTGGAAAAGACCATGATGCTGGGAAAGATTGAAGGCGGGAGGAGAAGGGGACGACAGAGGATGAGATGGTTGGATGGCATCACCAAGTCAAAGGACATGAGTTTGAGCAAATTCTGAGAGATGGTAAGGGACAGGGAGATCTTGCATACTGCAATCTGTGGGGTCGCAAAGAGTCAGACATGACTTAGCAACTGAACAACAAGAAAAGAAATCTGGCATGAAATAGAGAGCTTACTAGGATGGACTTTCTCTTCATAGAGCAGCCAGATAGAAAGCACTCTTGCGTATGAGGAGAGGGCATTGCACGTGGAGGGTACAGTAGTCTGCCTCGCTTTGTGCAGGCAGCAGGTTCCATGGGATTTGGATCAGCTGCAGGCTGTAAACCGCTTTGCCGTCCGGTGGGTCTTACAGGCAAGCAGATCTGGGAGCCGGGCTTATCCTCCGGGGCGAGAGGATTGCTGGCCATGGTCGGACGCTAATCCTGTGTAGCGTGAGTGCTCCAGGATGGCAGGTCCTGCTTTGGTCAGAGACTGTTACCTGGTGGGAGTTTTTTATGTCTTTACATTACACGTAGTTAATTGATTAACTGAGGAAAGACAGTGGACTTGAGTGAGAATCAGAGGCTGGGTTTTGACACCGATTAAGTGTATAGCTGTGATTTTTTTTCTGACTCTGTCACGCGAAGGGGTCACCTGGCGACCTCTGAAGTCTGTTGAGAGTGACATGCGCTGTGACTACAGGACTGAATGCTGATTGTAATCTATTGAGGGCAAAACATCTTGTATTTAAGCAGCGCAGTCATTTAATATCAGTTTTAAAGATAAGTCCAATAGGAGAATTTAAGAAGTGACTATTATCTGTAGTTGCTCAGTGGCTAAGTCATATCCAGCTCTTTTGACCCCATGGAGGTAGCACCCTAGGCTCCTCTGTCCTTCACTATCTCCTGGAGTTTGCTCAAAATTAACTGTAGTGAATTTATAATTAAATGTGTACACTGGAAAGAGATGAGTTGGTATTTTGCTAGAAATTATAGAGTTAAATGGAAAATCCCATGGACAGAGGAGCCTGGCAGGCTACAGTCCATGGGGTCGCAAAGAGTTGGACACGACTGAGCGACTTCACTTTCACTTTATAGGGTTAAAAGCAGAAAATCTGAGCTGTCTGCCATGGTAGGTTTTACCAAATGAAGTGATTTTTTGGTGAAGAAGGCTTTTAAATTCCTGCTATTTGTTTTTTTGGATTGAAATGTTAAAAGATATAAGCATCTATATTTTGTGCTTCGTGTTTAATAGTGGAATGTCTATTCATGCAGTAAATGTCTGCCAGCCCCTTCACGATCACAGCCTTGTCATGGCAGAGGGCCTTGCCCAACTCAGTGAGGGTCTGAGCCGTGCCGTGCGGGGCCACCCAAGACGAACGGGCTGTAGTGGAGAGTCCTGACAAAACGTCTGCTGGGGAGGGAATGGCCAACCACCCCAGTATTCTTGCCGCCAGAACCCTGTGAACAGTATGATAAGGCAGAAAGATGTAACACCAGAGCACGAGCCCCCCAGGTCAGAACTCGTCCAGTGTGCTGCTGGGGAAGGTCGGAGAGCAATTAGTAATAGCTCCAGGAAGAACAAAGCATCTGCGCCACAGTGGGAAGGATGCTCAGTGGTGGACGAATCAGGTTCCATGGGAACCAGATCAAATTGCCAACATTTGTTGGGTCATGGAGAAAGCGAGGGAATTCCAGAAAAATATCTACTTCTGCTTCGTTGACTATGTGGAAGCCTTAGACGGTGTGGATGACAACAATCTGGAAAATTCTTAAAGAGATGGGAATACCAGACCACCTTAACCTGCCTCCTGAGAAACCTGTATGCAGGTCAAGAAGCAATGGTTAGAACCGGACGTGGAACAATGGACTTGTTTGAATTTGAGAAAGGAGTATGTTGAAGCTGTATATTGTCACCCTACTTATTTAACTTATATGCAGAGTACATCATGCGAAACGCTTGGCTGGAAGACTCACAAATTGGAGTCAAGATTGCTGGGAGAAATATCAACAACCTCAGATATGCAGATAATAACACTCTAATGGCAGAAAGTGAAGAGGAACTAAATAGACTCTTGATGAGGGTAAAAAAGGAGAGTGAAAAAGCTGGCTTGAAACTCAACTTTCAAAAAACTAAGATCATGGTGTCTGGTGCCATCACTTCATGGCGAATAGATGGGGGAAAAAGTGGAAGCACTGAGAGACTTTATTTTGGGGGCTTTAAAATCACTGCAGATGGTGACTGCAGCCATGAAATTAAAAGACACTTGCTCCTTGGAAGAAAAGCTATGACCGACCTAGACAGCATATTAAAAAGCAGAGACATTACTTTGCTGACAAAGGTCATTTTAGTCAAAGCTGTGGTTTTTCCAGTAGTCATATACAGATGTGAGAGTTAGACCATAAAGAAGGCTGAGCACTGAAGAATTGATGCCTTTGAACTGTGGTGTTGGAGAAGACTCTTGAGAGTCCCTTGACCTGCAAGGAGATCCAACCAGTTAACCCTAAAGGAAATCAACCCTGAATATTCATTAGAGAGACTGATGCTGAAGTTGATGCTCCAGTACTTTGGCCACTGATGTGAAGAGCCAACTCATGGAAAAAGACTCTGATGCTGGGAAAGATTGAGGTCAAAAGGAGTAGGGAGCTGCAGAGAATGAGATGGTTAGATAGCATCTCTAACTTAATGGAAATGAGTTTGAACAAAGTCTCGGAGATAGTGAAGACAGGGAAGCCTGATGTGCTGCAGTCCATGGGGTCACAAAGAGTTGGACACGACTTAGCGACTGAACATAAAAACAAATACCTGCTGAGGTTTGTCCTGTGCTGAGTTAGGTGCTGGGGACGTGGCCACCAGCGCGATGGCTGGGACGTTTCTCAAGGAACTGGTCGTCTGGGGGCGCACGTAGTTTGACAGGTAACTTCACAGCGTGTTAGTTTCTGTGATCAGAATAAATAAGTCACTGCGGCACGCGTGTAACACAGCGTGTTAGTTTCTGTGATCAGAATAAATAAGTCACTGTGGCACACGTGTAACACGGCATGTTAGTTTCTGTGATCAGAATAAATAAGTCACTGCAGCACGTGTGTAACACGCATGTTAGTTTCTGTGATCAGAATAAATAAGTCACTGCAGCATGCGTGTAACACGGCATGTTAATTTCTGTGATCAGAATAAATAAGTCACTGCGGCACGCATGTAACACAGCGTGTTAGTTTCTGTGATCAGAGTAAATAAGTCACTGCGGCACGCGTGTAACACGGCATGTTAGTTTCTATGATCAGAATAAATAAGTCACTGCGGCACGCGTGTAACACAGCATGTTAGTTTCTGTGATCAGAATAAATAAGTGACTGCGGCACGTGTGTAACACGCGTGTTTCTGTGATCAGAATAAATAAGTCACTGCGGCATGCGTGTAACATGGCATGTTAATTTCTGTGATCAGAATAAATAAGTCACTGCAGCACGCGTGTAACACAGCATGTTAATTTCTGTGATCAGAATAAATAAGTCACTGCGGCATGTGTGTAACAGCATGTTAATTTCTGTGATCAGAATAAATAAGTCACTGCGGCATGTGTGTAACACAGCATGTTAATTTCTGTGATCAGAATAAATAAGTCACTGCGGCATGCGTGTAACAGCATGTTAATTTCTGTGATCAGAATAAATAAGTCACTGCGGCATGCGTGTAACACGCATGTTAATTTCTGTGATCAGAATAAATAAGTCACTGCGGCATGCGTGTAACACAGCATGTTAATTTCTGTGATCAGAATAAATAAGTCACTGCGGCATGCGTGTAACAGCATGTTAATTTCTGTGATCAGAATAAATAAGTCACTGCGGCATGCGTGTAACAGCATGTTAATTTCTGTGATCAGAATAAATAAGTCACTGCAGCACGCGTGTAACACGCATGTTAATTTCTGTGATCAGAATAAATAAGTCACTGCGGCATGCGTGTAACAGCATGTTAATTTCTGTGATCAGAATAAATAAGTCACTGCGGCATGCGTGTAACACAGCATGTTAATTTCTGTGATCAGAATAAATAAGTCACTGCGGCATGTGTGTAACACGCATGTTAATTTCTGTGATCAGAATAAATAAGTCACTGCGGCATGTGTGTAACACAGCATGTTAATTTCTGTGATCAGAATAAATAAGTCACTGCGGCATGCGTGTAACAGCATGTTAATTTCTGTGATCAGAATAAGTCACTGCGGCATGCGTGTAACACAGCATGTTAATTTCTGTGATCAGAATAAATAAGTCACTGCGGCATGCGTGTAACACGCCGTGGCCGTTCGCACGCGAGGACGCCTGGGTGGGCCTGTGGCGGGACTGCTGTGGTTTAGTTCTCGTCGTGTGGGCACACTGAGAAGTCGGTGTCCTGGCTTGCTGTCTCAGAAATGATGCGGGGAATAAGGAGAAGGTGCTCCTGCCATGCCCTCTGTTGGGTCTGGGGGGATGAGCTAGGAGGAGTCCTGAGTATCAGCCCATCCCAGATTTCATAGACTGAGAAAAACTTGAGAATGATATGCAGTGGCCAAGTTTTATCTTGAATGTGGGAACTTTAAGCAAATTCCTCTGTGGTCCCAGCCATCTTGCACACTGAAGTGTAACAAGGATGTGTTGTCAGAGTAAAGAACAATCACCAAATCACATCCTCTGGGCTGTGGGACCTACTTTTGTATTAGTCTGTCTCTTCTTCTCCTTTTGTAGAAGAGTGGGCTGTAACTGTGTCATGGATTGGTATTGGTCTGTTGGTGGCATTTGGCCCTCCGCTGAATACTGCTTTATTAAAAAAGAGTTACTTGTCTGATTCTCAGGGCTCAAGTTTAAGTCTCCGGGCCTGTGATGACTGCTTTTTCTGGACGGCAGGGTAGGACACGTCCCATGACTTATGCCCTGGAGCAGGCCGTGTCCTGGAAACCAGGACGTTGGGAAGGGCGTGCAGGGCCTGCCCACCGTGCCCGCCGTGTCCAGCTGGTGCCTGCCAACCGCTGGGCACCGTGCACAGTACTTGTGAGCACGAGGAGCTGCCTGCTGGAGATTTCGTTTGTCGCCACATTCCCTGGCCCGCTGGGCAGAGCCCACTTCACAGAGAGTACCGCAGCAGCCTTGGGGCCAGGACCCCCGCCCCTCTGACAACTCTGGACCTGGGCTGCCTCCTAGGGCGCGGGAGGAAGGTGCAGATTCTTGCTGTTTCAGGTGTAACTTGGGAACCTGAAACTGAAATCAGGTTTGGGGTGGTTCTGACTGGTTTTGACTTGGCTTTATGACATTGGTCAAACCTGGGTACGCCCTGCAGGGCGGGTACTGAGTGAATTTCTCAGGGGTGAACAGGAAGACTTTGGGAGGGGTTGGTTTTCAGGGGAGGTGATAATACATGGTGGGTTTTTCAGAAAGTTTTGCTTTTTAATGTAAACCTTGGGAAGGAAACATAGAAGTTAGAACAAATACTGAACCATTTCTATTGTTTTCTTTTAGCTTTTTTGTGGACTGTAGTGGTTTTTCATTTCACCCCCTCCCCCACATCCATTTTGCTGTTTTGACTGTTTAGGAACTTTTGAATTATTTCAATTTATGTAGTATTTTTTTTTTTTCCATTGAATTGTGTTTTAGTCTTTAGTAATGTTCGAGCATATAGATTTTAAGTTTATTCTATTACCATACTGTTATTTTGGAGATTTTGGTTTTAATTCCTAGAAACAACGGGGTGTCTTAGAAGGAACCCTTTATGGCAAGCAGGCCAGTGGCTGGGGCCCGGCTGGGGGCCAGAAGCCCCTGTGGGGGTCCCGTGCTCGGTGGCGGCTTGGCTTGTGTCCAGGAAGCCTGGGGTTCCCTCTGGGCTTTCTGAGCCACACGGGCTGCTTCTCCTGCTTGCACTGATTTTCTTCTCTTTAAATACACTTTCTGGAAGAGGGAGATCCACGCAGGGAGTGAAGGCCTGGATGCCTCCCCTCGTTTCCTGGCTGGAGTTTCCAGCGCGTGTAATGGAAACCGGACTTGAGGAGGGCTGGTCAATCTGGGTGACATCCGGTGTGGCTTGGACTCGAGGAGGACTTGGGGAACAGCCTCCGGCCAGGCTCTTTAGGGGGTCTCTGGGTAGCTGGGGCCCTTCGCTGGGGAAGGGGTGGCCTGGGGACCGATGCCTGGGTTTCACTGAAGGATGGTCTTGTGTCCCTACGTGCCTGGAGCTGAGCCACTGGGGGCAGGTGTGGGAGCCCCTGCTTGAAGGGCGCAGGGAGCTCTGGGCAGCCTGCACGTGGCCGGCCCAGGGGAGTGGGCCTGGCCGCTAAGAGCACCACCCCTGCGGCCCGAGGTGCACCTGTGCAGACACACCCTTTGTTCCAGAACCCCAAGGAGGCAGTCCTCGCCTGTCCACTCCGTCCTCCAGCCCACCCCGTCTCACCCCCTGCTCTCGTCTCCACAGCTCCGGCTCACTCTCTAGGAATTACTGACATTCTGCCAGCATCAGCAATTCTCTAGATTTGGGGCTTGTTCCAAAAGAAGGCTTTGATTTTCTCCTTGGCGTTTGACCTTCGATTCCAGTCCTCCTCGAAGATGCCCAGGTTCTGCAGCTGCAGTAGGAACCAGCTGGGCAGCGTGGACAGCTCTCAGCGTGGACAGTCTCGGGTCCTCCCCCTTCAGTCTGCTGGCCTTGGGGTGGGACTCACCCTTGGCTGCTTGTGGAACAGTCCCAGTGACTCAGGAGTGAGCTGGAGCCGTATCCCAGTGACTCAGGAGTGAGCTGGAGCTGAGCGGGTGGTGGCGGCGGCGACTTGAAGATACAGCTTGTCTTTTCCTGAACACTTTCCCCAGTTTTAAAAAGAGTATTATGTGCATACTGTAGAAAAATTGTGAAGTTTAAGAGGGTATAAAGTATCAGGGGAAAGTGCACCACCGTGATGACAGCAGTCGGAGCCCGATCTCACCGCTTGCTTTCGTCGTTCTGTTTCTGAATCGCTTCCCTGCCTTTCAGCAGACCTTACTGCCTAGACTGGGACAGGCTCTCGTGGCAGCTCTGGACTCCCGCTGATCTTCCATAGGAATCAGCGAGGGTGGGTAGGGCCGTTCCGGGGTGAGGGACCCCATCTTAAGGTTCCTCACCCCATGGCCCATGCGACACCTCCTTGCCTGTGCTACAGCCGTCACAGACTCTGCTTGTAGATTTTGGCTTACACGTTAAGTCGTTTGTATGGTTTTCTGTTTTCAGTGAGATTATGTAATTTAGGGGAATACATGCAAGTAGGATCAGAGTTCGTTAATTTTGACATGTTAAAGGCAAAACCTTCAAAGAAAACTCACTGTTATGTCTTGAAGATTGCGGTTTCAGAGACTCAGATACATTCAGAGACGTTTCCGTACCTTTGGTGTTGGGACTGTTGCTCTTGGTATGCTTTTCAGTTTACTTTTGTTAATGGTGTGTTCCACGAGAGTACTTTATTAACTTGATTCATTAACATTTAAATTTAATTATAACACATAGCAATGCCAGGAGTTGGTTTTATTTTTATTATTACACACAGTTTTCATCTATAAATCTAACTCTTATATCCCATGGTGGTCTCCCGCAGCTCTGACGAATTCTGTCAGAGTTTGGAGCCTGCATCCTGGCCCCTCTGTAGAGCAGACTCTCACTTCCCAGGTTTTCTACTTTTCTGCCCAGGAGCCCGGGTTCTGCACCCAAGGCCAGTCCCAAGGAAAGACAAGCTTGTGTGCAGCAGGGCACGGACCAGGATGGCTCCTCACACTGGGAAGGTGGTGGTGGAGGGCCCACCTGGCCGAGGTCCCACCTGGCCGAGGACCAGCAGCCTGAGGGCCCACCAGGCCGAGGTCCCACCTGGGCGAGGACCACCAGGCACTGTCAGGATTTCTCCTGGATTTTCTTGAGACTGGCTGTGTGGAGACGTGGTGAACTGTTGAAAAGTCTTGGCTGCCAACCTGGGTCACCTTTTACAAAAGGTCCTGGCTTGATTATCTGTTTTTTCTCTCCCTCCTGTAGTTTTCTCCCTCCCCCATTTCTTCTCCTTACAGTCGTTTTTTCCGACGCACACCCACACACACCCACACACACCCACACACACCCACACACACCCACACACACCCACACACACACCCTCTTCTTCAGCAGAGGCCTTAAGGCCTGCAGTGAGAGCAGCTTATCATGAGGGACAGAGGTCACCTGCCCGAGAACGCAGTGCTGTAGGGGCAGGACTCTGGCCCCCTGATTGCCTTGTGGGTGGTGACTGTGCCCAGAGAGCTGAGAAAGCAAACAGTGGGTTCTTATTTAAACAGTCCTGGAAGGGGCAGTCAGGATGTGTGCAGGTCTTGGTCCGGGTGGAAGGGGCGCTGGCCTCCGTCCACCCCACTCCTGTCTCCTCTAAGCGTTTCCTTATTCTGCCCTCCTGGCGCTTTGCAGTCACTCCCTTCTGGTCTCCAGCTTGTTGTGTGATTACAGGTGTTCTGCTACTCCCTTTCTGCTGTGATATTGATCTTTAGTGTGGGTCTGTAGCAAACACAGGGATCCAGATGCAGACGGGGAAGTCGGAGGGCTGCTGATGAGTCAGCATTGCCAGGAGTGGCCCAGAGGGGCTGCCTGCATGTGCGTGGGCCCGGGGCAAGGCGGTTTAGAAGGAGCCCCCGGGGATGCGCGAGCAAAGGCTCCGGTCCAGTTTTGGGACTTTGCAATTTAGGCTTTCCCCTCTGGGAACTTTGGAGTCTTAATCTATTGAATGAGGATAATTCACCCTTAATTGCAGGGTTGTTGGTCCGTAGGCTAGTTTACGGTAAGTGGTATGGCATTTGTAATCTGAAACACTTTAAAATACACACACATTAAAGTATATCAAGTATCCAAAATTAAAACCATACATACTTGAGGTTATTGAAGCATTATCAGGTGGGGAGGATAGAAGTTAAAGTATGTCAATGTGCTGTCGTCTCGGAGGTGAGTAAAGTCAGCACCTGCTTTCCCCTGCAGGATGTGAAAGCATGTTGCAAAAGTGAATCCCTTAACTTCTGGCGAGACAGACTTTTGGTCCAGGAAACGGTTATAAATGCAAGTGCTCAGTGGCCCCTGAGCTCCGATCTGCTGCCGGGCCTCCATCCTGCCTTTCCTGGGGGACAGGGTTTCCGTCCCATCACTTTCCTCTGTCCCTGGGGGAGCGGGGACTGGAGGTGGTTTGGGCACAGAAGGCTGGGGTTTGTTTTGTCCTTTATCACTTTCCTTTGACCTCCCAGCTTCCAGAGGGGTTTCTGGGCATCTTGGTTTTCAGATGAGTTCTTTGTGACCCTTCAGCTTTCTTTTCCTCTTGTTTCCTGAGATTCTCGTTACAACTCTCAGATGGTTTTTAGAAAGGGGTGAGTGCCTTGCCAGGCTTGGGATGGAGTGCCTGTCTTGCCCGCAGGAGGGTGTGAGGCCCTCAGGCCATGCCCACGGCCCCTGTGGTGCTATCAGTGCCAGCCATTTCTTAGCTCCTCTGCGTCTGCTTTCTGTCAGCGTTTCTTTCAGACGCAGCTGGAATAATTCCAGAGCCTAAATGAATTTGATTAAAACCCGGCCTGGCTTTTTGCTCTCTGAAGCATAGCCCATCTTGTCTTCTTTCGGAGGACGGTTGTTTCCTGATGGCACACCCGCAAGAAGGGCTCCCCCACACAGGCTGTGTGCACAGGGCCCCGTGGGGCTGGGAAGGTCAGAGAGGGGTGAGAGGGTGAGAAAGAACCACCTTGCCTGCAAGGTGGTTACTTGTATTAAAATGCCTGGAGCTCAGTTAGTCACATCAAAGCCATTATACTTATAATTTAGGTAGTACTAGGATTATCATCAGAGAAGGCAATGGTACCCCACTCCAGTACTCTTGCCTGGAAAATCCCATGGACGGAGGAGCCTGGTAGGCTACAGTCCATGGGGTTGCTAAGAGTCAGGTACGACTGAGCGACTTCACTTTGACTTTTCACTTTCGTGCATTGGAGAAGGAAATGGCAACCCACTCCAGTATTCTTGCCTGGAGAATCCCGGGGACAGAGGAGCCTAGTGGGCTGCCGTCTATGGGGTCGCACAGAGTTGGACACGACTGAAGCGACTTAGCAGCAGCAGCAGCAGGATTATCATTAATAACAGCAGCTAAAACACCCAGTGCTTGTATGTGTCCAGCCCCGTGTGTGCTAGGGTATTTGCATGTTTAATCCCCACAAGGGTACCATCACTTTTAAAGCCATTTACAAAATTATTATAAGCACAGGGGTATTTACTATTTAAAACAGGGTTGGGGGACCTTTTTATCCACCTTATACCTCAGTAAAATACTTGAGTTCAAAAGCAAGTTGGTGAAATTATATATATCTCCTTTAAAATTAAACAGCAAACCACAAATATAAACCTTCACCTAATATTAAAATATTTTACCTGATACGCTATTATATTTTATTACGTAAATGTCATATTGTATTGTAGCAACATTAGAGTATATTAAAAATATCCCGCAGTCCTGTATCCCAGGAAGGCCCGTGTAGCCGCCCCCCAGCTCTCCTGCCTCGGGGAGGGATGGGGAGCAAAGACCCCAGAGAGGAGAGCAGGCCGGGGGTGGGCGGTGCAGGGTTCCCGTGGTGGGAAAGGAAGAGAGGAGAGCAGGCTGATGGGGGTCAGGGCTCCTAGAGGTGGAGTTGGGGTGGTTGGTGGGGAAGGAAGAGAGGAGGGTGGGCGGCGGGATGTCGCGGGGCTCGGGAGGCTTAAGCAGATTCCAGGACATCATGGCCCGGGCTGCAGGGAGACCGGCCTGAGGCCCGACCCCCCTCCTGCCCCCCACCCCGTGAGGACAGAGGGCAGCCCCGGGCCTCTCCCTCCTCAGGACACACACCTCCCTCTGCAGGGACCACTGCCACATGGCCCCGTCACAGTGGCTGGGACTGAACCACGGGCTCCGGCCCCAGGAGCACCGTGGGTGGCAGGAGGGCTCCCCCCGCCCAGTGGTGACGGCCGAGTTCAGGTCCTTTAAAGTGGACGTGGTGGGTGGGGGTCCTGGCAGGTGGGCGGCTGCTGGAGGACAGGTGTGCAGTGCAAGCGTGTGGTGTGTGGTGGGAAGGGGTCGCCTGATCCTGGCAGTTCTGTTTATTTGTAGAGATCACACTTCGCTGTGTAAGGATTGACAGCAGCAGGTCTCAGGGAGGCAGGGTTTTTTAGTTTTTGTAACTGTCCTTGGATGGTAGATCTTTCTGACTAAATCCTCAATCTTTCTGTATAGAAAAGTGCAATAAGTGTGTGCACACGTATATCTACATGCTCAAACACACTCGCTCACACACACAGAGCCCTCTGTGTATCACAGAGGCCTGAGGGTCTCCTGAAACACATGCGTGTTCCTCTGATTAAGTTATAGTTAGTTTCAGGCAAACTATTCAGCACCATGGTAATCCAGGTCTGTGTCCCAACCACTGATGCCGAAGAAGCTGAAGGTGACTGGTTCTGTGAAGACCTACAAGACCTTCTAGAACTAACACCAACAAAAGATCCTTTCCATCATAGGGGATTGCGATGCAAAAGCAGAGTAACAAGCAAGTTTGGCTTGGAGTACAAAATGAAGCAGGGCAAAGTCTAACAGAGTTTTGCTGAGAACGCAGTGGTCATAGCAAGCACCCTCTTCCAATAACACAAGAGCCAACTGTACACATGGGCATCACCAGATGGTCAATACTGGAATCAGATTGATTATATTATTTGTAGCCAAAGATGGAAAAGCTATATAGTCAGCAAAAGCGAGTTCTGGAGCTGACTGTGGCTCAGATCATGAGCTGCTTACTGCAAAATTCAGGCTTTAATTGAAGAAAGCAGAGAAAACCACTAGGCCATTCAGGTACGATCTAAATCAAGTTCCTTATGATTATACAGTGGAGGTGGCAAATAGATTCAAGAGATTAGATCTGGTAGACAGAGTGCTTGGAGAACTATGGACAGAAGTCCATAACATTGTACAGGGGTGACCAAAACTCTCCAAGAAGAAATGCAGGAAGGCAAAGTGGCTGTCAGAGGAACTTTACGGACAGCAGTTACTAGTTTGCAGCAAAGTTCATTTCACGTGTAGCGCTGTATTTTTCCATGACCCCGCCCCCCGCCCCATCCCAGTTTTTAACAGTACGCTCTGTGCACAGCATCATAGCTGTATTTAGCATCGTATTTACCTGCAAATGATTATCTTACAAAATGCTGTGCTATCAATATCGTATTTATCAACTTAATAACAGTTAGTACAATCAGATGTCTGTCCGTATTCCGACTGCCCCAGTTGTCTCCTAGCTGTTTTTAATAATTCGTTTATTTGTACCAAATGACTGGCTGTTTCCCTGCGTGGTGCTCTTGCTTTCATTCCTCCGTGTCCCGTCTTCACATGTTCAGGTTTACAGATGTGATCAAGTTTATTCTTGGTCTGGGGGTGGGTGAGGGCAGGAGTCGCTCCCATCTGGTCCTGTGTGCTCCCATCAGGAGGAGCGCACGGTCTTGTTTTTCTTCTTATAACGTCGGAAGACACTGAGGGTCATCATCAAGGTTCATTTTTTCATTAGAGGCTGCAGAGTGGTGATAATTGAATTCTGTAATTCCTTCTTCACTGATTAGCTGAAATGCTTCCTGAAAGAGAAGCTTGCAAGTGCTTGGTTGCCCTGAGGTACAGGAGATTCACGGCGAATCATTCTTCTTCTTCTATCAGTTCTTACTGACTTGGTCTGTAGCATCCTGTAAGGGCCAACTTTTTTGGCTCTTTATGAACTCACGGAATTAAATCTTCTTCTCGGTCTGTTGACGCTCCCGTGGCCTCGTCTGTGGCCTGGAGAACCTTCCGTTTGGCCTCCATGTCCCTCAGGGCCAGCCTTGGTGATCCTGGCTTCCTTTGCTCTCTAGGGGGATGGGACAGTCCCTGTGTGTTTCTGCTCCAAATCTGGTATCAGTTATTTTTCCAAGGAGCTCAGGGGCAGGTTTATTTTAATTTTGAAAGTCTTAAACTAAGAAATGAGCAGCCTTTACTGTGTTTCTGCTGCTGCTGAGGCAGTGGTTTTGGTGGAAGGTCCGCAGCATTGGGAGCTTCCTGCCCGCCCTCGGTCTGCGGTTGCGCGGTGTGTCGGGCGTGATGGGGCTGCGTCCGTGTTTGCCAGATTGTCGTGCAATCTAGTTGTACTCGACTAGCTCCATGAGTGGTGACGGTTTGGTCCTTCTCCATCTTGAGGGGTCCTGGCCACCCTCATCTGTGTGCCTGGCGCCTCCCACCTCCAGGGGCTCCTCCGTCATCCCCTGCAGTCCCATGCTCACCGTCCTCCACTTCGGGCGGGCCAGGCCTGCGCCTTGGGGTATGCCTGCAGCCGCTCCATGGGGAGGCAGCCCCTGGCCTCTGCTGGCCGCCTCTGAGCAGCTGGCCCCAGGCCTGCCCTTCCGGACCTGGGTGGGGTTCACGGTGCGGTTTACCTGTGCCCCAGCCCGTCCCCGCCACGAGAATAGAATCGCCTTCTGCACCTTTGTGACAAAGTTGATTTGTATTTTATTTGCTCTCTTTTCAAAGTGAGTTCAGGTGAGAATCTTATTGAATTTCCACAGCTGCTCTTTCGAGCCTGGTGGGCCTGCATTGTTCTCATTTTAGGAATGAAGGGAGTGGAAGGCAGACGGCCTCCCGGCCTCGGTCCCTGTGTGATCTCAGAGTGACGGGTGGCAGAGTCAGGACTCAGCTGCAGAGGTGTCCGCGGGGCTCCCCGTGCACGAGTCAGGTATCCCTGGGTTAGGATGTCTCCGGGGCTTTCCTGAGAGCTGTTTGCTCCCTGAGGTCGAGCTTTTGCTTTGCATCAGAGTTTTATAATTTCCAGTACATACTGCAAACAGGAATTTATAGGGAGAGCCTGTGCTCCCTTCAGTGAGTTAAAAAATACGGGAAATAAGGTTCAGTGGGGAGTATTTTTTGTCTTCCTGACCCTGAGGTTCTTAAGTCACCTGGAGAGGGAGTGACCTTGGAGAAGAACACACAGAAGAAATGATAGGAAAAGATGATGCTTTTCTGTTAAAAAAGTAAGCAGTGTTTTTTTTTAAACCAAGATAACTATTTAGAAAATAACTTCTGTTTTAACTTTCTAGGAAGATAATAGTTTGCCCCTTTGAGGTCAGAGTCCGTGTCAGGCTACACAAGTGTGAGAGTTTTCTTGAGGTCATTGTCAAGTAGTAAACTCAGTTTTTTGAGTTCTTTAAAAAGTTCGCGGAACTTTGGTATACCAACAAAGGGGACCGCTAAGAGGAGACGTGTTCTCAGGTGCTTTCTAATGCAGCGGCTACCAAAGGTGTTTTTCCAGCAGTTACACTCCATGTCAATTTTATAGGAACACGAGTTCTGGGCTCTGCAATTTTCAGAGAGTTTGGATGTTTACGGTTTAGCTCTGTAAGGAGTATCCTGTCACTTGCATTATGTTCTCACAATTGTTGTGATAGCCTTGAACTTTTGTCCCTTTGATTTTCCCCTTTCTTTTCCTGTCATGCACACCCTTTGGAATCACAGTCCTGCAAGTGCCCTGCTGCTCGGCGTTGGGTCTCAGTTTGGGGAGGTTCCAAGCCGCCAGTGTGCTCTCGTGCTTGTCTCTTTAAGTCATCGTGGAAGAGCTGCTTGAGCCCAGCTTTTTCAAGTAGAGAATAACATCCACGTCACTTCAGGAGTGAGTGAGTTGAGGTGTTGCTGTTTTATAATTGAATCCAGATGTTTAAAAAAGTTCATGTCAGAGGTAGTATAACTTTTCTTTATCACATCACAAAATATCACATCTAGTTGTCTTTTTAATCAATTCAATTACAGTGAAATTTAACACAGATTCTAAATGAAAAACAAGGAAGTACTAGAAAATTCTCCACACAATTCTGCCATATTTATTTAATTGAATGAACTATAATTCAGAAGGGATGGGTTAAATTGTCAATTGTTGAAAGTTTAATGAAATTTTTGGTGATTGAACTGGGCTAAGTGATAGGAAAGTTGCTTATGTATTATGGCTTACAAAAGCTTACCTGACAGATTAGAAGTCTTGTTTCCAAATGGAATACATATTTATGGGGACTTAAAATTCTGCAGTAATTTTATAGATTCTTTATCATTAATGTTTTCTGATCCTGTAGCATAGAAGATTTTAAGAATACTAACATGAAAAAAATTATTATTATTTTGCCTATAGGGCCTTTGGGAGTTTAAAAAAATTGCCTACTGCTTTTTTTAAAATTAATTATTTTTTTACTTTACAATATTGTATTGGTTTTGCAATACATGGACATGAATCCGCCACAGGTGTACACGTGTTCCCCATCCTGAACCCCCCTCTCACCTCCCTCCCCATACCATCCCTCTGGGTCATCCCAGTGCACCAGCCCTGAGCATCCTGTATCATGCATCGAACCTGGACTGATGATTCGTTTCACATGTGATAATTTACATGTTTGAATGCCATTCTCCCATATCATCCCGCCCTCGCCCTCTCCCGCAGAGTCCAAAAGACTGTTCTATATATCTGTGTCTCTTTTGCTGTCTCGCATACAGGATTATCGTTACCATCTTTATAAATTCCATATATATGCATTAGTATACTATATTGGTGTTTTTCTTTCTGGCTTACTTCACTCTGTATAATAAGCTCCAGTTCCATCCACCTCATTAGAACTGATTCAAATGCATTCTAAGTGAGTAATAGTCCATTGTGTATATGTACCACAGCTTTCTTATTCATTTATCTGCTGATGGACATCTAGGTTGCTTCCAGGTCTTGGCTATTATAAACAGTGCTGTGATGAACATTGGGGTACACGTGTCTCTTTCAATTCTGGTTTCCTCAGTGTGTATGCTCAGCAGTGGGATTGCTGGGTTGTATGGCAGTTCTCTTTCCAGTTTTTTAAGGAATCTCCACACTGTTCTCCATAGTGGCTGTACTAGTTTGCATTCCCACCAACAGTGTAAGAGGGTTCCCTTTTCTCCACACCCTCTCCAGCATTTATTGCTTGTAGACTTTTGGATAGCAGCCATTCTGACTGGCGTGAAATGGTACCTCACTGTGGTTTTGATTTGCATTTCTCTGATAATGAGTGATGTTGAGCATCTTTTCATATGTTTGTTAGCCATCTGTATGTCTTCTTTGGAGAAATGTCTGTTTAGTTCTTTGGGTCACTTTTTGATTGGGTCATTTATTTTTCTGGAATTGAGCTGCAGGAGTTGCTTGTATATTTTTGAGGTTCATTCTTTGTCAGTTGCTTCATTTGCTATTATTTTCTCCTGTTCTGAAGGCTGTCTTTTCACCTTGCTTATAGTTTCCTTCATTGTGCAGAAGCTTTTAATTTTAATTAGGTCCCATTTGTTTATTTTTGCTTTTATTTCCAATATTCTGGGAGGTGGGTCATAGAGGATCCTGCTGTGGTTTATGTTGGAGAGTGTTTTGCCTATGTTTTCCTCTAGGAGTTTTATAGTTTCTGGTCTTACATTGAGATCTTTAATCCATTTTGAGTTTATTTTTGTGTATGGTGTTAGAAAGTGATCTAGTTTCATTCTTTTACAAGTGGTTGACCAGTTTTCCCAGCACCACTTGTTAAAGAGATTGTCTCTTCTCCATTGTATATTCTTGCCTCCTTTGTCAAAGATAAGGTGTCCATAGGTGCGTGGATTTATCTCTGGGCTTTCTATTTTGTTCCATTGATCTAGATCTCTGTCTTTGTGCCAGTACCATACTGTCTTGATGACTGTGGCTCTATAGTAGAGGCTGAGTCAGGCAGGTTGATTCCTCCACTTCCATTCTTCTTTCTCAAGATTGCTTTGGCTTTTTGAGGTTTTTTTAATTTCTATACAAATTGTGAAATTATTTGTTCTAGTTCTCTGAAAAATACCACTGGCAGCTTGATAGGGATTGTATTGAATCTATAGATTGCTTTGGATAGTATACTCATTTTCAGTATATTGATTCTTCCAATCCATGAACACGGTATATTTCTCCATCTATTTGTGTCCTCTTTGATTTCTTTCACCAGTGTTTTATAGTTTTCTATATATAGGTCTTTTGTTTCTTTAGGCAGATTTATTCCTATTTGATTCTTTTCATTGCAGTGGTAAATGGAATTGTTTCCTTAGTTTCTCTTTCTGTTTTCTCACTGTTTCTCAGTTTCTCAGTGTATAGGAATGCAAGGGATTGATTTTATATCCTGCAACTTTACTATATTCATTGACTAGCTCTAGTAATTTTCTGGTTGAGTCTTTAGGGTTTTCTTCATGACCCAGATAATCACAATGGTGTGATCACTGACCTAGAGCCAGACATCCTGGAATGTGAAGTCAAGTGGGCCTTAGAAAGCATCACTACGAACAAAGCTAGTGGAGGTGATGGAATTCCAGTTGAACTATTCCAAATCCTGAAAGATGATGCTGTGAAAGTGCTGCACTCAATATGCCAGCAAATTTGGAAAACTCAGCAGTGGCCACAGGACTGGAAAAGGTCAGTTTTCATTCCAATCCCAAAGAAAGGCAATGCCAAAGAATGCTCAAACTACCGCACAATTGTACTTATCTCACACGCTAGTAAAGTAATGCTCAAAATTCTCCAAGCCAGGCTTTAGCAATATGTGAACCATGAACTTCCTGATGTTCAAGCTGGTTTTAGAAAAGGCAGAGGAACCAGAGATCAAATTTCCAACATCCGCTGGATCATAGAAAAAGCAAGAGAGTTCCAGAAAAACATCTATTTCTGCTTTATTGACTATACCAAAGCCTTTGACTGTGTGGATCACAATAAACTGTGGAAAATTCTGAAAGAGATGGGAATACCAGACCACCTGACTTGCCTCTTGAGAAACCTATATGCAGGTCAGGAAGCAACAGTTAGAACTGGACATGGAACAACAGACTGGTTCCAAATAGGAAAAGGAGTACGTCAAGGCTGTATATTGTCACACTGTTTATTTAACTTCTATGCAGAGTACATCATGAGAAACGCTGGACTAGAAGAAACACAAGCTGGAATCAAGATTGCTGGGAGAAACATCAATCACCTCAGATACGCAGATGACACCACCCTTATGGCAGAAAGTGAAGAGGAACTAAAAAGCCTCTTGATGAAAGTGAAAGTGGAGAGTGAAAAAGTTGGCTTAAAGCTCAACATTCAGAAAACGAAGATCATGGCATCCGGTCCCACCACTTCATGGGAAATAGATGGGGAAACAGTGGAAAACAGTGGCAGACTTTATTTTTCTGGGCTCCAAAATCACTACAGGTGGTGACTGCAGCCATGAAATTAAAAGATGCTTACTCCTTGGAAGGAAGGTTATAACCAACCTAGATAGCATATTTAAAAGCAGAGATATTACTTTGCCAACAAAGGTTCGTCTAGTCAAGGCTATGGTTTTTCCTGTGGTCATGTATGGATGTGAGAGTTGAACTGTGAAGAAGGCTGAGCGCCGAAGAATTGATGCTTTTGAACTGTGGTGTTGGAGAAGACTTTTGAGAGTCCCTTGGACTGCAAGGAGATCCAACCAGTCCATTCTGAAGATCAGCCCTGGGATTTCTTTGGAAGGAATGATGCTAAAGCTGAAACTCCAGTACTTTGGCCACCTCATGCGAAGAGTTGACTCATTGGAAAAGACTCTGATGCTGGGAGGGATTGGGGGCAGGAGGAGAAGGGGATGACAGAAGATGTGATGGCTGGATGGCATCACTGACTCGATAGACGTGGGTCTCAGTGAACTCTGGGAGTTGGTGATAGACAGGGAGGCCTGGCGTGCTCCTGCGGTTCATGGGGTCGTAAAGAGTCGGACACGACTGAGCGACTGATCTGATCTGATCTGAATGATGTAGAGGATCATGTTATCTGCAAACAGTGAGAGTTTTACTTCTTTTCCAATCTGGATTCCTTTTATTTCTTTTTCTGCTCTGATTGCTGTGGCCAAAACTTCCAAAACTATGTTGAATAGTAGTGGTGAGAGTGAGCTCCCTTGTCTTGTCCTGACTTTAGGGGAAATGCTTTCAATTTGTCACCATTGAGGATAATGTTTGCTGTGGATTTGTCATATATAGCTTTTATTATGTTGAGGTATGTTCCTTCTATTTCTGCTTTCTGGAGGGTTTTTATCATAAATGGATGTTGAATTTTGTCAAAGGCTTTCTCTGCATCTATTGAGATAATCATATGCAAAAATCCTTAACAAAATTCTAGCAAACAGAATCCAGTAACACATTTAAAAGATCATCCATCATGACCAAGTGGGCTTTATCCCAGGGATGCAAGGATTCTTCAATATCTGCAAATCAGTCAATGCCTGCTGCTTTTCTGAGGGCGGAACTTCAGAAAGGAGCGTTGTTGGACAGCAGCACAGATAGCACTGTCTTATCTGGTCTTATCTAAGGTTTCAAAGGCAAGTTAGAGGATTACAGGAGAAAGAGCCATTGAGAATGCCATCAGAACACACTCAGAGTGCTCAGAAGTCCTTTGAAAAACAGATACCTGCGGGGAGAAATAAGATTACTTTAATTACTTATTCAACAAAAGTTTGGTGATGCAGAGCTGAGATGGGCTGGCAGGCAGAGGAGGCCAGGCCTTGGGGTTCAGCGCCCGCGTGGGGTCTGATGCGGCACCCACACCTGTCCCCCGGCCCCGGTGTCGTGTGGGGCAGGCGGATGTGACCTCGAGGAGACAGCGAGGCCGCTATGGGAGGGTGGCTGGGTGGGAGGAAGTCCCCACGGGCTCGGAGATGAGCCTCGTGCTGAGAGAGAGTATGGGGCTGGAGAGGAGCTTTCTACCTGACTTTGTCTCTTCAGAGTAAGACACCCTTGCCCAGAAGGAAGCCCCCAGCAACCTCGTCTATGTCTTGGGGTCGTTGGTGACCCTCGAGTGCTCCCCTGACCCGCCCACGGCCCGCTTGCACTGGGAGGGCTGGGGAAACCCACCTGGGACTGCGTGAACCCCGGTGGTGAGTGCACTGCAGGCCATGTGTCCTCGGGCCCGGGTGTGCCAGCCCAGTCCCGCCAGCTCCCCGAGGTGGGCCAGCCCCTGCCTCGCCTTCCCACAGTGCCACCTAGAAAGAGAGATGTGTTTCTGAACCATCCTAGGCACATTTGTTACTTAGAATAGAAACTCTAAATTGCCATTTATGTGACGCCCCCTGCTTCTCTGCCGTGTGGGACAGGGAGTCTTTCCACTCTTCTGCACACAGCACTGTGTACCCCGTGCGTGCCCGGGCTGTCTTGTTTAGACGGAATCAGCTCGGTTCTCGGTCCTGGGGGTGAGAAGCGGGTTCCGTGGGTGCTCACCGCCCATGGCACTTGTGCTCAGCTGGCCACCCACTTGGGAGCCCTCGTTTCACCAAAGCGGCTTGAGATCAGTCTTCAGTCTCCTGTTAGCCATTGTGATAAATCATGAGCTAAGATTCCCAAGATAGATTTCCTCTTAATTTAAGGCTTAGTCTGTCTGTCTTTGTTTGTTTCTAGGACCACTTGCCTGATTTTCAGCGTGTTTTTTAGTAAATGCTCATGTTGGATAATGCTAAACTTAAGGACAATAAGCTGTGGACATCCTTCTCCAGTTCAGTTCTTCAGCTGAAAGTGAAGAGTGAAAGTTGCTCAGTCCTGTCCTACTCTTTGCAACTCCCTGGACTATACAGTCCATGGAATTTTCCAGGCCAGAAGAGTGGGTAGCCTATCCCTTCTCCAGGGGATCTTCCTGACCCAGGAATCAAACCAGGGTCTCCTGCATTGTAGGCAGATTCTTTACCAACTGAGCTATCAGGGAAGCCCATGTGTGTGTGTTAAAGCTCCATCACACTTCAGGATTTGAGCGTGGATTTTGTTTTCTCACTTGGCACCTGTGAAGTCCCAGAGGGCAGGTGCAAGCCTGCGTGTTGGGGAGAAGGTTCTGGACGGGGCGGTGCTGTGTAGGACTGCGTCCCCCAGAGGGGAGGGCACTGAGAAGTCAGCCCTGAGCTGAGGGACCCTCTGGAAGGGAACGTTGGGAGCACCAGAGGTGTTAATTCTGGGTTGTGTGTGGGGCCCCCAGAGCTCTTACCTTCTAGGTTTTGACAGAATAAAAACCATGTCACACACTAATACTGAATCTTGCCATCATTTAAAATAAAGGACAGTCCGCAGCAGAGTGCTCAGGAGGTCACCTCGAGAGCAGAGGTCCCGGGAGAAGTGTTGAGCAGGGTTTCTCTGACCTTATCCCAAACCCTTCTTTCTGTGCAGCGGCCTGGGGAACACTCACTCAGGGACCCTCCGTAACAGGGATGGCAGCTTCGGAGTGGCGGGGGGTGTGTGGAGCCGAGCGTGGGGTCTTTTCAGCCGCGTCCCCGCTGTGCCCACACGGGCCTGCAGGCTATGCCTGTGCCCGCTGAGATTAGGGCCTGTGAACCTGAGGCGTTCCCATCTTCCCTTCCATCAGGGATGGGGACGGTTAGCGGTGTCCAGACGGCAGTTTCAGAGCTTTCCCAATGCAGTCCACTCTGCAGGCCTTAGGATTCGGTGATTTAACAAAATCGTGCCAGTTTTACTTGAAGAAAATGGTTAAAAAAAAAAAAAAAGAAAAAGGTCTTTCTAAAATTCTGCACTCTCAAATTACGTCTTGGGCATGCTATTTTCTAAAGTGCTTTACCTTCCCCTGGGAGTTTCAGCAGCACCGAGCCCGTCTACTGTCTGAGTGTTTTGAGTAATCACATGGCCAGTTCCCTGGGAGCATTTAAGATGCACGGACTAAGCAGTTGTTTGAGGCCCAGTGAGTGTTGAGGGACGTGAGTGCGCATCCCGTGTTAAGGGCACATGTATACACACACGTGCTTTACTTCTTGGTTCCCAGGATGCTGTTTTAGAGAAATGATCTCAGTTTTTCTGGCCCAGAGGAATTCACATGAGTAACCCCATAGTCCTTCAGAAAACTGCTCTGGCAGGCTCGTATCGCAGTCTTCCCAGGATAACCTTCACATGAGAAGCCTTCCAGGGCAGAAGAGCAGGGGTCTACTATAAGAACCCTGTTTGCTTTTATTTAATGGTGGGGTGCAAGTTGCTCTTGTGGGTGGTATCCATTCCTTCAGCAAATATTTGTTGACCATCTTCTATGAACAAAACACTTCTAGGAACAATGTAGATAGATGAGCTACTGGACAATTCGGATCTGATACAGACTTGCTGAGTTTTACTGCAGTCCCAAGCCTGTCATAAAACCTAGTGTTTTGTTTTCATTGTGACACAGACAGCCAGTTAGCTGACTGCCATTCTTCTCTTCCTTACGAACACAATTCCTGTGTTATTTGGATCAACTGTGTGCTTAGTTAAAAGACGGCATTTTCCAGCTTGCACAGCAGACACTCTGACCCTACTGAATTCTGGCTGAGTGTGAGTGGAAATGCTGTGTTGGCCAGCAGGAAGGGATGTGTAAGAGGCACTGGGAAAAGTGCCCCCTTGGCCGTTACCTTCCTCTTTCCTACACCTGGTATGTGGATGTGATGTCTGGAGCTCCAGCAGCAGTTCTGGATGATGAGGTAGCCTTGAAGACGGAAGCCAGAAGGACGGGAGGCGCCTGGGTCCCTGATTATTACTGAGCTAGTGATGAACAGCTATACCATCTCTGGACTGACTACCGCCATACTCTTTTTATGTGACGTGTGTTAGGGTTTAACTTACATGCAGCTGCAGTTAATTATTTTGAGTAACTTAGGTTTCCATGCTCATCGTCAGCTTCAGTGGTATGACCGCGAACACCACACTGAGCGGCCACGGGGGCTTCAGCAGTGCGCTTGTCCTGCCCTGTGGCACCTGGAAGCAATCATTCCAGATTGCAAGTAAGGAAATCCTCAGATTAAGGAATATTAATTGCACTGGTCCTGAACAAGTATGCCTGGAAAACTTTCCACGGAGGTTCTCAGAGCGCTCCCCACATCAGCAGGTCTGGCATCAAGTGGGTGTTTGTGGTCACCAGGCCTCGCCTCGGCGCTCTGAACGAAGCTCTGGAGGGAGGTCCGGCTGTCTGAGATTTGACACGTGGCTCAGATGCAGACGGTGGTCTGAGATCGCGGCTTTGTGACCTGCATCTTGTCACTCAGACAGACAGACGGGCACATGCAGCTGAGGCTGGGGGCGGCTGGGTCTGGAGTTGCTGGTGCGGCTGTTTGGGTCCTGCTCGCATTGTGTTCCCTTGCTTACCGAGGAGCTAGCAGAGGAGCCCGTAAGGAGACGCAGAGATCAGTGCAGCCGGGCTTCTGATGTCTGCCAGAGTTGCCCCGAGGCACGCCTGGCCCCGCCAGCTGTGGTGAGAACCCAGAGCCACCTGGTGGCAGAGGAAACAGCAGTTTGTTTGAATGGGGACATCTGATTTCACATTTGGATATCTGTACTTTTTATTATGTTCTCTGTTCTATTATCAGACTATTTCAATGAAAAATGGACAGATTGCTTGGAAAAAAACTGTATGTGAAAACTGACACATGATGAAACAGAGCACATGTGTGGCAGTGTGACTACGGGGAAATTGACGGTATGATCAAAGCCCTTCTCTCTCTACACGTGCGGAAGCCCTGCAAAGCAAGCAAAGACCCTGGCGCTGTGGACAGAACAGTGAAAAGGAGGCGGCCGGGCAGGATCTGGGGAGCAGGTATCGAGGCCCCTCTCCTACCTTCAGCCTCCTCATTTGCAGGGTGGAGATAACTGGGAAAAGCAAGTGAGGAAAAGCATGTTCAAGTGTGGAGAGCAATACACGTCAGATAGTAAATAGTCAATGCGTATCAGTCATTACTGTCTTCCTTTGTAAAACTTTTCACATAAAAAGCCGGTGTTGAAAAGTGGAAGTTGCTCTTTGCGACCCCACGGGCTCTCCAGGCCGGAACACTGCAGTGGGTAGCCCATCCCTTCTCCAGGGGATCTTCCCAACCCAGGGGTCGAACCGGGGTCTCCTGCTTTGCAGATGATTCGTTACCAGTTGAGCTGAGCTGCCCGGGAAGCCTCTGTAAAACTTTTCACACACAAAAAACCAGTGTTAGGTAAAGCTTTGTCAAAACACACGTACTATACATGGACTTTTGTTTTGGAAACTGGTGGTCTTGGCTTTCGGCCTTGAAGTAGCTGTAGGAGAGGGCAGATGACAGCACCGGCCGCACACTGGGCCTAGGGGGAGGGCTGTGGCCAAGCTGCGGACCCAAGGGCCCTGCCACCACGTGCAGCAGAGTAGCGACAGATGGCGTGGCGGCCCCTGGTCTTCTGCCCCAGTCCCAGACCGTCAGCACAGACATCCCCCCACCTGCCTACAGTCGGGCTGGCCGTGGCTCTGCGACAGGAGCCCCACACGAGGCACGTTGGGCACCACTGGAGCAAAGCTGGCCCAGGCCCCAGCCTCATCACTGCGTGAAGCAGCTTCCTTTCTGGACGCGTGTCACCAACTAAGGACGTTTGAATGCCAGGCTCTTCAGAGGCATCTCAGCCTCACCTCAACCCCTGCCCCGCCGCCCCCGTGAAGAAGAGTGTTAAATACTGGTACATTTTGGTCCATTCTAATTGCATCTTACTGATTATTTTTATTTGTTCAAAGCGGATTAGTTTCCCTAACAAGTTGCACAGCCATTTAAGGTTGTTCATTTCTTGTCGTGCTGTGAAGGTGTCTGCTCAGCCCCCAGCCTTCCATCCTTGGCCCAGAAGGGTGCCAGAGGCCGTCTGTCAAAGTGTGCCACCGGGGAAGCCAGCACCGGAGGCCACTGTCGCCGTGTGTGACTGGGGCACGTGGTTAGTTGTCGTTTAGTCGCTAAGTCGTGTCCAACTCTTTGTGACCCCATGGCCTGCAGCACACCAGGCTCCTCTGTCCTCCACTATCTCCTGGAGTTTACACAAACTCATGTCCATCGAGTCGGTGATGCCATCCAACCATCTCATCCTCTGTTGTCCCCTTCTCCTCCCGCTGCCCTCAATGTTTCCCAGCATCAGGGCCTTTTCCAATGAGTAGGCTCTCCACATCAGGTGGCCAAAGTATTGGAGCTTCAGCTTCAGCATCAGTCCTTCCAATGTATGTTCAGGACTGATTTCCTTTAGGATTGACTGGTTTGATCTCCTTGGGGTCCAAGGGACTCTGAAGAGTCTTCTCCAGCTCCACAGTTCAAAAGCATCAATTCTTTGGTGCTCAGCCTTCTTCACTGTCCAACTCTCACACCCATACATGACTACTGGAAAAACCATAGCTTGGAATATGCAGACCTTTGCTGGCAAAGTGATGTCTCTGCTTTTTAATATGCCGTCTAGGTTTGGAATAGGTTTCCTTCCAAGGAGTAAGTGTCTTTTAATTTCATGGCTGCAATTGCTGTCCACAGTGATTTCAGAACCCAAGAAAATAAAATCTGTCACTGCTTCCACTTTTTCCCTGTCTATTTGCTATGAAGTGATGGGACCAGATGCCATGATATTAGTTTTTTGAATGTTGAGTTTTAAGCCAGCTTTTTCACTCTCGTCAAGAAGGTCTTTAGTTCTTCTTCACTTTCTGCCTTTAGAGTAGTGTCATCTGCATATCTAAGGTTGTTAGTATTTCTCCCAGCAATCTTGATTCCAGCTTGTGTTTCATCTAGCCCGATTCCACCTGATGTACTCTGCATGTAAGTGAACAAACACAAAACATTCATTTTAGAGTCAACGACTTCCCCTAAACCACTACAGAAAACGTGGGAGGGACGTTTTAAAAGTCATCTTAAAAAAGTCCTGACACGTGAAACAGAAACTGCAGCCTAACGCCACAGCGGCACACACGGGGCTTGCACACTGGGGCTGCTGCGCTGTGTCTGAGAAACTTGGCGTTTCGTCTGCGAGTAAGTCAATAACAGGAACTCAGTCATAAATGCCCTGGTTTCCTGCCGCTGTGGCCCGCCGGAGCCCCCTCGGGCTGGCAGGAGCTCGCGTTTAAATAGCAGCCGGCAGCGTGGCCTGACAGGGAGGCTGCATTATTTCTAAATTGGGGAACTGTTCCTCAGAAATCTCTTTTCTTACATATTCTTTTCCAATTTTACCATCATTTTTCATTTCAAAATTGAATAAATGTCTTCAAAGTGACAGGAGAGCCTACACGGAATCAATAAATGTTGCTCCTTCCAGCTCCCCCAACCCAGTGGCCTCAAAGAACTTGAGCACATAAGCATCAGCGTTTTATTAATTGGACAGGCCTTCAAAAATGAGGAAAAGTAATTTGTGTTGGCAGTTTGATTAACAGGCTACCCACGAACACGCATTCCTGTAAAACTAACAAGTATGAACCATTCAAGACACACCAAGCAGAGCTCTGAGGAGCCTTTCAGATGGAGAGGCGGCAGGGTGCTCGTGGCTCGGGGCGCCCCCCGCCCCCCGGGCCGTTGCTGGTGTCGCAGGCTGAATTTCCGCAGAGCCTGGCAAGTGGAAAAGGACTGCTGCTCTGGGCCTGGGGCCTGGGGACCTCCTTCCTCTGCTCCTCTGCTGCAGACACTGTCCACTATGGTCAGAGTGAGGGGCGTCAGGTCAGGAGCAGTGTGCTCTGTGGAGATAACCTAGCAGCCGTGGCGCCAGGTTAGATCGGATCCCACCCCTGGGCCTCCCTTCCTTTGCCGGCATGCGGGTCATGGCCCAGCCTTGGGCAGAGCCTGTGGGCCGTCGGGACGGCTCCCCTCACCTGGTGTCATCGATCGGCTCCATCCCTATGCGGGCAGCCAGCCCCTCCTCCCGGTCCCAGGGCACAGAGAGAAGTGCAGCGTCCGGAAAAGCCTTTGAGGCGACACCAGACCTTCAGGCACACTGGTGTCGGAGGATTTTATCTGTCGAAGAGAGTTAAAAACACAGTAAATTAGACTAAACGTGTATACCACTGTGACAAAAAGTGAGCAGTACTGGATGATGCAGTCTGTTATACGGTGAAATAGGAAATTGCGTTTTTAAATATTTCACTATTGAAGTTGCATTTTGAGTGAACAGACTGTTAGAAGTTAGAGGCTCAGCTTCATGAACCAGGGCTCGGAGCTGTCTCGGGTGCGGTGGCCGCGCTCGCCTGCTCCGAACGCCGGCTTCTCTCTTCCGGTCCTGGTGAGGCCTGGGCGTGCGGGTGTGATGTCGCTGGTCAGGCTCCCTGGACTCTGGTGCCCGTGCTCCAGACGCCAGGATGTGCCCGCGGCTTGCTTTTGCTCCAGCTTGTAGAAGTCTGATGTGGTGCAGAAGTTAACGACGTTTCTCACCTTTCCCGGTTTCCCAGTCCTAACTTTCTGATTCTGTGAAAAGCCTCATCTCTGGGAAAGATAAATCCCCTTGCTCGGTTCTGTCTGCAGCTCACTTTTCTTCATTGCTCAGTTCCCTCCTCCTTTCTTTCTGATCCAGGGGTCTCTGGGGCATGATTAGAAATTATTGATGTAACCTTGGACCTCGCAGTCATTGGGAGTCCTAGCTCTCACACGGTGGAGAAGGGAAGCAAGCAGACTGAAAGCTGTGTCACTGAAGGAGAAGCAAGCGCAGTGGTTTAGCAGGACCCACAGAGCCTCTCGGCATTTTGGACATATCTCGTTTCCTAACAGGCTGCTTTTCCTGCTGTGAGATGGCAGTGATGGGATAGCAGCTGACAGGGAGGCCTCTTCCCGAGGAGACGGTGGTCTTAGAGCCCGTGTACTTGTGCATGTGGGTGCTCCTGTGTCCACGCCCCTGGTCGTCACGGGAGGTGCCCCCTGCCTTCCTCCCCCACCAGCCCTTGGGGGTCCGGCCCAGGGGCGCGGGGCTGGGGACAGTGTCCTTGAGTGACCCAGCTGGGATCTGAGCCCTGACCTGCTCCTCAGGCTCACGTCCCGCTAACGCCCTTGCTGCTCCCTGGTAGTGATTTCTTCCAGAAGTGGCTGAAGGGCTGCACTTAGATCTGCCTTTGGCCCTGCAGCCCGAGCGGTCGGGAGGCCCGGCTTCCTGAGGGCGCCTCCCTCTGTCAGCTGCCCCCGCCGCGGCCCCCCGCTCGCAGGCCCAAGCTCTTCGCGGCAGCCGGGCCCCGGGGAGCTCTGACCTGGAGCCGTGTTACCCGGCCGGGGAGTGAGGCCCTCCGACTGCGCTGAGGCAGGCGGCGTCTGAGCCCCCTGAAGCTGCTCACGCGAAGCAGACTCTGCAGCCGGGGCTCCCCATGAAGGTGCACGGTGCAGAGCAAGGCAGCCTCTGACGGGAAGTGTGGTCAGTTTTATAGGCCTGGCCATCGACGTTGTCGGGGTGAGCCGCTTTCTCAGGACCACACAGGGAGGGGAGAAACGGCTGGCCAAGGGGCCTCCGCCTTCCCGCCGAATTATTTTCCTAAAACTGTCTACCTTCCTCAGGAAACGAGTCTTTTAATAGCAGCCTTGCCTCCGCCGAGAACCTGGCCTGGAGGATGGACAGAGCCACCCTTGGGGAGCTTCTCTCCACTCCGCGTCTCCAAGGGGCGAGACGTGTGGCCTTCCCTCCTGGGACGGGCCAGGAGCGCAGGGCGCCCTCGTGGGGGTCTGGGACCGCTCCCGGGGAGCCGGCCGTGGCCGCAGCGCTGTGGAGCGGGTGGGCTGGCTGCTCGTGGTTCCTGGTGCTGAGCTTTGTGCGTCTCCGTTGGCGAGACTGCTGAAGCTCCCGGGTACTGCTGCTGCTGGAAGTGGGTCCATCTCCCCACCCGCTTCCTGGGCGAAGGGCTCGTTGTCCCTGGCTCCGTGGCAGGCATCCACGTACAGCCAAGTTCTGTATAATCCTCTCCTCCACCACCACCAGGGTTGTCTAATGCCCTCTGCCTCCCAGGCCTTTCTATTTTAAGATGAAGGTGTTGCTTTTATAAAAGTTTGAGCACCCGAGGCATCTCTTTGGGACCTCTTTTGGCGTCAAGCAGAGTCATAAAGACTGCCATTCTGTAACTTTCCTCTTGTCGGCAGATTGGACCTCATTGACTTTTTTTCTGTGTTTTTTTACCCACGTCTCTGACCACCTGTTGCTGCCTTGCTGGAGGTGAAGACGGTGTCCTGTTAGGAGTTCTGTTTGCTATGTTCTGAGCTGCCCAGACTCAGGCAAGAGGTCAGCAGAGCCTGGGCAGGCCTCCGCGTGAGCTGTCGTGTCTTTGAACTTGTTTTGAATTTGGCACCTAGTGTAGGCGTCAAGCGCTGTAGAAAAGACCTGGGAACAATGAGAGACTGCAGTGGTGAGCCGTCAGCAGTGGGTCCTGCGCTGGCAACGGCCGCGTTTATCAGGCGCTTCTCTGTGGGGCTGCACCACGCGGCCGGCACTCCTGGTGCTGGGCGTGTGGGCTCCCTGTGGTCTCGGCTCCAGCAGGAGAGCCGAGGTGAGTCCAGCGTGGGCCCGTGCCGGCCCCCAGGTGTTTCTCGGTGCAGTGAGGGCAGCAAGCCACCAGGTGGCTCAAGTCCGTAGCACTCTGGTCCTTGATGCCTCCCCTGCATCTTCCAGTTGGTTTCACTTCAGAGACCAGTTCAGAGAAACCGTCCCGAGAGTTAATTTAACACCATCTTAGACTCTTGCAGCAGAAGATTACCTTCTTGAATTGTGTCATTCATTAGTATTTACAAGACTTTGGACCCATATACTGTGTTTTGCTTAGATTTATAAAAAGCTTGAACATTTATTTCTGTTTTTGGCTGAAGTGAGGGCCCCCCTCCCCCCATTGTTGATTTAGAATGTTGTAATAATTTATGTGTTTATTTTGACATATACATTCCGTAGTTACAAGTAAAATGAATAGATATAGAAATTTAGACTGTCATACATGGTTTATATGGTTTTAGTTTATGCTTCTGTTCTTTGAGAAATGAAGAGACACACAGTACCTAAACAACGAGCACAAAATTTTTGTGGACTTATTATTTCTCATGAAGAATTTAAAAACCTACCTTATTCCATGAGAAGGACGTCACTGTGTAGCTTCCCACTAACATTAGACAAGAAGCATTAAAATGCCAAAGTATTTCCTTTGTTTTAGGAATACGTGCAGTAAAGTAGTAAAGTTCAGATTAACCCTTGGGAGACTTGCTTATTTTTTTAGCAGATCATGACATAGCGTCTTAATTTTGGTTTATTTTTCAACCACAGATTTTCTGGAATTAGGATTTTTTTCTGATACACTTAAGGCATCTTAGAAAATAAAACAGTTATTCAAAAATTTAATGTTCAGTTTCCTATTTATGTGGGTCTTTTTCTTTTTGCTTCAGTGTTTTTGGACAGAGTCCTTAGGTATTGTCACTTCTCTTGCTGCTGCTAAGTCGCTTCAGTCGTGTCCGACTCTGCGACCCCATAGACGGCAGCCCACCAGGCTCCGCCGTCCCTGGGACTCTCCAGGCAAGAACACGAGTGGGTTGCCATTTCCTTCTCCAATGCATGAAAGTGAGAAGTGAAAGTGAAGTCGCTCAGTCGTGTCCGACTCTAGCGACCCCGTGGACTGCAGCCCACCAGGCCCCTCCGTCCTGGGACTCCCCAGGCGGGAGCACTGGAGTGGGCGCCCTCGCCTTCTCCGTCACCTCTCCTACATAGTGGGAAAAGGGAAGAGAAGGTGAAAGTCAAATCAGGTTCCGCTCCCCCCAGCCTTTGTACTAATTTCAGTTAAAAATAAATTTTAAAAAGCATGTTTTAAAATGACCATGGGTTTATATACCCTTGTTTTAATAATTTCATGTAAGTATAATTACCTCAGAAAGGAAACCAGAGTCTTTACTGCTATTATTAAAGGTTAAGTTCTCGTGTCCTTTTTCGTGAAGCCGAGGCTGATAACTGCAGCGCCTGGCCCCGCCGCCGTCTGAGGGGCTGGGCCTCTGCCCGCCGGCAGGCGGACTCGCCCCTCTGCACGCAGGTAGCCGTGTGGCCGCCTGGAGTCTTCAACAGCAAGTCTTTGTTAAGGGATTCATCTCTGTTAAGGCCATTGATGAGATTTTAAAACTGCTGTTCCTGCGTGTGAAGAGTGTGGACAGCGTGGTGTGGGTGCTGCCCCACCCCCATGATCGGGAAAATAAAGCAACAGAAAAGTGTGTGTGTGTGTGTAGCACTGTTTAATTCCACTTATCTTTTATTTAACTTGGTGGCTTGGTATAAAATGGAATCATTTGTTGTGACGATAAAGCAAGTTGATGAGGAAGTAACATTGCTAGAAAGTGGCTGAAGATATAATTGAGTTTCATAATACTTCAGGGGGAGAAAGCAATGGCACCCCACTCCAGCACTCTTGCCTGGAAAATCCCATGGATGGAGGAGCCTGGTAGGCTGCAGTCCATCCGGTCACTGAGAGTCGACTCAGGTGTAGAGCTTTCCAGTGGCTCATCGGGGGTTCGATCCCGGGGTCGGGATCCCTCGGGAGAAGGGAAAGGCTAACCACTCCAGTGTTCTGGCCTGGAGAGTCCCATGGACAGAGGAGCCTGGCGGGCTGCAGTCCATGGGGTTGCAAAGAGTTGGGCACAACTGAGTGGCTGAGCACGTGCTTTTAGATGTGATGTTTGTCTGTTGGGTTTAAACAGTTTTATGTGTGTGTATCTTTAAAAAATATCGAATAACGAATTGACCTTATGAGTCAAGAAGCACGCTTCCCAAACTTTTTCATGTTCTTTATAAGGTTTTTTTTTTAAATTTTCACTGTGAATATTTTAATAATCCCATTTCCTCCTACTTTGAAATTGTTTTAAATTAGTTTTATTTTGTATGTTGCTTCAAAAATCACAGTGAATTTAAAAATTGAGCTCTGGCATGTGCAGAGCACAAAAGTGCATTGATCTGCCGGTGCCTCCCCTCACGCACATTGTCCAGACTGATGGCAGAGCTGAGATTAAGTCAGGATTTCCTGAGGCATGGGAAACTACCTAGCTTGACTTGCGTTGTGCTGAATTGAGAAAGACAGGTAATATTTATATGCCTTTTTAGAAAATAGCCCTTTCACTAAGCTTCCACTCTTTCAGGGGTCCATGTGGCCATTTCATGTATAGTTGACGCCTGTACAATCTTAGAATGAAATTCATGGATAACATATCTTAACGGCACACATTATGTTTTTTTAAGTCCATATAATGTTTTCATTATAACCAAGAAAAGGAAGGGGAAGTAGTTTGTGAGGAAAGTCTGTTCCGTGTGTACACGTGAGGCGCTGCTGCACGGGACACAGCATGGGGCCCCTGGACACCTGCCCCGGCGTGCCTCGCGGGTGTGTGCCGTGACGGCCGCGGTGTGCAATGTGACGGCCCTGGTGTGCGTCCTATGTGACAGCCGCGGCATGCGCCGTGACGGCCCCAGTGTGCGTCCTGACGTGACGGCCGCGGCGTGCGCCGTGACGGCCCCAGTGTGCGTCCTGACGTGACGGCCGCGGCGTGCGCCGTGACGGCCCCAGTGTGCGTCCTGACGTGACGGCCGTGGCGTGCGCCGTGACGGCCCAGGCGTGCGTCCTGACGTGTCGGCCGCGGCAAGCCAGCAAACACTACCACCATGCTGTTGGTGTCACTGTTTTTGAATTAATTAAATTTAATTTGGTTAAATTTGCCATAAAGTAGTAGTTTTCCTCAACATACTTTGTAGTGCCGGCTTGGTGCCTATGCAGAAACCAGGTAGGTTCTGTACTGAGATAATCATAAGCATTTCTTTCCTTTTCTTCTCTGCACAGGAATACCCAGCAGGACCTCTGAAAGCCTGGAGGGTCGCAGGACAGGCTTTGGCGTGCGGGCTGTCCTGGCGTTCCCGCTCTCCACCCCGAGGCCGGCCGCATTCCCCGGTGACCGGCATTTCCAGGCCCCTCTGGGCTCTGTGACGTGGGCCGCGAGAGCCCGTGGGAAAGCCCGCAGGCCCCGTGGCCGTGGTCCTCCGCAGCTCTGGCGGCGGCCACCTTTGCGGCGGGCAGCCGCGGGCGCTGGGGCCCTGGGGGTGAGGGCCCCCTGTTTCCTTGCTGAGGCCCAGCCTCTGCGGGAGCACGGAGACGTGCCGTGTAGGGAAGCGAGGGGGCCGGTCACAGCCGGGGTCCAGGAAGCACGCGCGCGCGGGGCGATCCGGCCGAGCGGTCCCCCGCCTGCGCCGCCCCCCGTTGTGGCCGGGCCGGCCGTGCCCCACGCAGGAAGTGCGCCTGGAACCAGAGGCGGCCTGTCCCGGGGGCAGCTTCCTTCTCTGCAGAAGCCGGGACAATGGGATTAGCTGCGCGGTGAGATAACGGGAGAATGGAGAGAGAACTATGAGGAGACCAGTGTGTAAAAGCGTGTCTTTTACTGTTTTTTAACAAAAGAGAAAACTGGCAACAGACGGGGTTAAGGCTACTCATGTTTGCTCTTTTACTACGAACACTAAATAGATTTTCCGATGTGAATGTACTTAGTGCCACTCAGCTGTACAGTTAAATATGGTTAAAATACTGTTTTATATTATGTGACTTTTACCACAATAAAAAACATTAAAAAAACAGAAAAACTAACAAAAAAGTAAAAGTTAAATTGAGAAATAAATAAAACCCCATGGTTTGTCCTGTCAGGGTTTCATTCCACACTTGCTCTTTTTTCCCTTCCTGATTATTTTCTTTAGATAAATACAGTATAACTCAGTACAATGTAAATACAATAGAACCTGCCTGTGAGGGACTCAAAGTCCTGGGTGCCTGGCCCCCGGGCCGGGCAGGACGGCTCCTTGTCTTAAGGCGGTGGGCTGAGTCCTCACCCCCGTTGTCCGGATGTGGAGCTCTTGTAACTGCTTCCACAACCTTCCTATAACGTCCTTGACGAGGCCCTTTGCGGCAGGATCCGAGCACGATAACCAACCATAAAAGAAGACTTAAGAAGGCAGCTTAAACACCAGATTATGATGTTTCTGACAAAGGAACTTGACCGAGTTGCTGCTATGTACATTTTATGGTAAGAGCCAGAACTGTAGGGCTGTACTAGGACACAGCCAGATTTCTGCATTAACAGCATTCATCCATTGCGTGCATTCTAAGTAGGTTTGCCACCCGTGCGATAATGCTTTCCAGGTAATTTTACATTCCAAATAATACTAGTTAAATATTTCTCTCTCAGATGCCTCGGGGGCCCTGTAAAGCATCCCAAAGGCAGCTGAAAGTCAAGAGGATTTTAACATTTGTATTTGGGAAGTTTGTCAAAAAGTTTCAAAACACTTAGTCAAATGAGATTGTAAGTCACTGTGAGACAATACTTATTCCTTAACCAAATTACAAGACAGCTCACCTTCAATACCAGACATTGGTTTAATACCGAATATTTCTTCAGATCACATAAACCTGAAATTTGCTCAGACTGGCTTCTTTTATATTTCTAAATGTTTATATAAGCACTTAATTTCTTTTAAGCCAGTTAAATAGAGCTCTTTTATTTACAAAGTGCTTTTGGCAATACCATGCACCTACAACAGACATATAGATAGATTCACACACACCGACCTCATAGCTCCCATTCCAGAATTTCTGCCACGAATCGGCTACAACAATGTAAAACCCATCAGTTACAAAGGAGGTTGGTTCACGTTGGGTTTGCAGTAGATGGAACGAATCAAGGTCACCTGTCTAGATGGTGAAAACCCTTTTTAGGGAAAAAGACACAGGATTTCTATTTGTCCTCAACAAGTCAGCTTCTAGATCACCAACCTCATTTTCAGAATTTTCGTTTTAAAAAGATGATGGGTTCCTGGAGAAGACCAAGTGGAATATTTGCATCTCAAAGGCACGGAAAGGCTAGTTTCTCCTAGGATGACTTTGTTCCCTTAAGGCCAGAATTTTTTTTTCCCTCTCAAAGAATTGAGTGATCACCTCAGGGATGCTGCATGCCTGACACACCAGTTTACCTGCGCTGGGATGGTAACATAGTAACAAACTTCCCTTCATCTGTGTTAGGAAGCACCCGCCCCACCCCTGCCTGCTCTCAAATTCCTATCAGTCAAGGTTAGTTAGTCAGAGCAGTGGCCTCCCATTTCGGTTATTCATAAACACTCTTGAGGATCCTCCCTGGGTTTAAGAAATATGTGCCTTAGATTTGGAGACTCTGTGGCCCTTTTGAACTTAATAATCACCAGCTGGATATCTTTGGCCACGTCTGGGGCCTCTGCAGTCCACACTCCAGGGTCTATGGCGTCTTCTGTTTTAGCTCTAGGTTTCCTCTGCTTCTTCCCACTTCCTGTTAGAAGCCGTGGTGATGAGGTTGGTTTCGTTGCCCCTTGAGAAACAGCGGCCCTCATTAGTTAATACGCCTCTTCCCATTAAAGGGATGGGACGGTCAGGCACAAAAAGGAATGTGGAAACAGCTGGCCATTGACGTTGCACAGAAGGGGCCGCAAGACAGCGTGTCCCCGCCTCGCCCTGCCGCCCCCATCACATACCCCTTACGGTTGCTAAGACTTCCAGTCGTTGGGGTTAAGGAAGGTTGCACCAGTGTCTGTAAGAAATTCTGTCAGCTGGCTGCCCCATCAGTGACCATGCACGGCTCATCCTCAGTTACGCAGAGGGCATCTCTAGGCAGAGCCCCTGTTGGCCTCAGGCCCTGTCCATCTTCTGATGGCAAAACCATCAATGGCCGAGGGGCCCCCATCGCTCTGGCATCTGGGCATCCCCTCCACCAGTGCCCTGGGTCTTTGCAAAGGACTCATGGATTGCGATCTTCCCCCCAGCGCCCCCTTTGTCCCCTGCAGAACCCGGGCCCCATCTGGGTAGCCACGAGCCTAGGGGTCCAGCAGGGTCAGATTGGCCTAGAGAAGCGGGATCCCCCTGGGTAGTCTCTGGATGGACAGAGCCGCGCCATCATCTGGGCCTTTGCGGAGCTCTCTGGCTGCCTCCAGCCCTTTTGCCAAATCCCTATGACTGGAGACTGAATAAACCAATTGAAGCAAACAGTTTTTGGCATCTGAGGACCAGCTGTCGCTTTCTGAGTATCGTGCCTGATGTCAGCGTGGGGACCAGCAGACTGGGCTGGAAAACGCACGGCCTAAAGGGCCTGTCTCTCGAGGTTGGGGGGTGGGCTCCACGCTGTCCTGCTTCCCGAGAGCCGCCTCTGGGCTGCCTGGGAAGGCTGCAAGGTCGTCGCCCTGTCCCCGTTGACCTCTTTCACCTCTGCACAGCTGACGGTTTCACTGTAAGTGTCTTCCCGCCCTCTGTTAGATAGGCGATCTGGTACCGTCTGGTGACACGGTTCCATGTCAGTACACTTCCCCTGGTGATTCCACTGAGGGCCTGTCTGCCTCAGGGGCCCAGGGTGCTGGTGACCCCCTAGGGGCCCAGTCGGCATGTCCTCTGTGTCCTTCCTGGAGTCACTCCTCTGGGCTCCTCATATCCTGCCTTCCTTTGGGGTCTCGTTTCCTGGATGTGTGGCCCTGGGAAGTTGAGCATACGGTGCCCCGGTCCGTTTTTAACTTCCTTCTGTAATATAAGTTTAACTACAACCTGGGGTCATAACTCAGGGGTCTGTTTAGTGGCCACTTTTCTTGGCTTTCTAACTCATACTGTGGCCAAAGCTGATTACATAACCTAATAAGATTTTTTCTTTCTTAATTCCTGTTGTCCGAACTTTTCCTAGTCCCAGAGTGTATGGCCCAGAGGGGTATTAGTTGGGATGGAGGCGACCTGACCCATTTCAGACCCAAGCCTGGAGTGACGTCTCTAACTCCTGTGCTACCCACAAGTTCCACTCTCCTGTCAAATCCACCGCACAGCTTGGTGAGGGTTTGCCTTTGGGATTTTGGGTGCTGCCCCTTCCAAGATGGTCTCCCAGCCAGGTGTCAGTGCCTGAACAGGTGCCGCAAACAAACGAGCACACGGTACAGAGGTGTCCCCAGCGGCATTAGCAGTGAGCGGGGGCTGGTCCAGCTGCAAGTCGGGAGTCAAGGGTCAGTGCTTGTCGGCCACACAGGCCTCCTGGGGTGAAGAAAAGAAAGAAGGGACAGGAATGAAGGTAGAAGGTAGGAGCAAACCTCTGAGCCAGGAGCAGAGTGTAGAGGCTCAGAGCCTGCGGCGTGCGCGGGCCGCGTCTGCCGGGCCTGCTGTCCAGCAGCCAGGCTGATGGCCCCTCCCACCCCACCGTTTGCAGAAGTACAGGGTCTGTTTTCTTCGAGGGTTTCACTGACGGGTGAGTTAATGCCTGGCGTGTGGGCCCTGCCACAAGCCCCGCAGCCCGCCCCTGTCGTGGGTATCACGGGGGTGTGGTTGCAGGGCACAGCGGACGCTGTCGCTTCCCAGGGGCGTCTGCTCATCGGCTGCATTGTGTGTCCTGACGGAGCTCCCATGTCGGTCCTGGAGGCCGGCTTCCCGGCCCGTCCTTGCGGGACAGGCCCGAGTCTGTCTCTGAGCCTGTGTGGCGTGCGAGGTCATTGGTTGTCGCCTTGTCCTGACGACCGCACTGTAAGCTCCTTGGGAACCGAGACTGGCTCCTGGTGACACCCCGCAGCAGCTAGTGGAGAACGCAGACGCTGTATGTGAGGCAGTAGCTGCTGGTTGGACCCTTTAGAGCTGGACTTGCCTGTGACACGTCCCTCTGCGGCAGAGATGGAGCATGGAAGCCTCTTTCTGCCTTTCCTGCTGCAGCGATGAACCCAGTCCATGTCAGATGAGGGCAGTTGGCGAGCTCCAGGACGAGCTGATTCTGTGACTGTTCAGTTTCAGACATTTCAGTGAAGCAGCTAGAGAGACTGAGTCTTTTTTTTTTTTTTACAAAGTAATTAGATTTGTTTACTTCTGTCTGGGCTGGGTCCTCACTGCTGCACGCAGGCTTTCTCTGGTTGTAGTGAGTGGGGGAAAGTTGTGGAAAGCCTGCTGCTTTCTGGTGGCTTTTCTTGCGAGCACAGGCTGCCCGAGCTTCGAGAGCTGCGGCGTGCGGGCTCTGCACTTGTGGCTCCTGGTGCTAGAGCACAGACTCAGTAGTTGTGGCCCGTGGGATTAGTTGCTCGGAGGCATGTGGGATCTTCCTGGACCGGGGACCGAACCCGCGTCTCCTGCATCGGCAGGCAGATTCTTTACCCATTGAGCCACCAGTAAAGCTCTTAAAAGAAGCTCTTGATACTGTTTTTGTAGGCAGTTTTGCCTTTGGTTTTGAAAATATTGACTGTGGAAAAGCTAAAATTTCTTTTGACTGACCATTGATGAGTTTTAGCTAAACTGGACTTTGTATCCAAGGAGAGAATTCTGAGATTGAGTAAAATAATCAAATCCATAGTCCTGTTCTGTGCAGGAGGACCTGTGCTCCCCCGCAACCCTGACACTAAACCCCCCTCCTCTGTGGGAATGGGCACCTTGCTTCTGAGGGCAGGGGGTGCCTGAGGTGTGGGCAGTCAATTTGTCCCTGTTGGGGGCCTGGCAGGAGTGGGGGGGAGGCGCTGGTCATATCCTCAAGGAGCTGACGGCTCTGCAGGAGCCTGGAGACTCCACCTCTCCCCTTCTGTGGAGCTGACCCCTGGGTGTCGTCTTAGTGTTTCAGCAGTAGGAATTGAATTATTTGATTCTCAGGCGAGAGTGCTGGTTTAAATCTGTCATTTTCTGCTTTTCAGGAATTGACTGTATTGAAAACATGTAAAAGTAACTCTCCCTTTGAATAAAGCAGTTCCAGCTTGAAAACTGTCACTGTTTCCTCATAATGTGGGTCCTGTTTTAAATGATCTCTTACGGTGAAAGAATGGCAGATCACGGCACAGCCAGGCTATTATTCTTCACTGTTTTACCTGGGGTGTCATCTTAGGCAAAGCTTCTTCGTTTCATTTTAAACCTCGGTGTTCTCTTTTGAAAAGCGAGAGTAGTGTGGGTCTGCCTCGCAGGCTGGCCGGCGGGTGAAATGGGGAGCAGGGCGTCTCCACAAGGTGATGCTTTCCCCGCGGGACCCCACGAGGCAGTCTGGTGCTCCCATTCCGTATTTTGTCTCAGAGCTTGGTCCCTTTCCAAGGAGGAGCTTAGGTCTCCTGGGATAAGAGTCAAGCTTGTGGCTGTGACTAATGGGGCCACAGGTAAATCACAGCCAGAGAGCTGAGAATTCTTCTTGCTGCTGCTAAGTCACTTCAGTTGTGTCCGACTCTGTGTGACCCCATGGACGGCAGCCCACCAGGCTCCACCGTCCCTGGGATTCTCCAGGCAAGAACACTGGAGTGGGTTGCCATTTCCTTCTCCAATGCATGAAAGTGAAAAGTGAAAGTGAAGTCGCTCAGTCGTGTCTGACCCTTAGTGACCCCATGGACTGCAGCCCACCAGGCTCCTCCATCCATGGAATTTTCCAGGCAAGAGTACTGGAGTGGGGTGCCATTGTTGGTGAGGAGCAAAGGAATGGGATGTCTTTCCCAAGCGTGGTGTGGATCCTGCTGGTCACTGACTTCTGCCCAGACTGACAGAGCAGAGCTGAAGCAGAATCTGAAGGTGGGGAAAGGCCCTACTTGGCCAGAGTCAGCTGACTGGAGAGGGGCACGTCCTCTCTGCCCCAGCACAGGAAGGACCGGGGAACCTGGTCCTTTCATCTGTTTATTTTATGAACTTTGAACAAAGACTGTGGCGGGTCCTAAATGATGCCATTGCAAAATCAGAGAGCAGACCTGATATCTAAAGAGTGGTTGCCCAAAGAGAAGGGATTGTTGCGGGTACTTTAATGATTTGGCAAAGCTTTTAAAGCATTTATTATTTTTGAAATATAGAGTAACATTTAACAGTAGACTTCACTTCAGTTGAAAGTATCAAATGTATCACATATGTGACATTATGTATAAATATATATCCTTGTATGCATTTATTTCTGAAGCGTGGCAAATACTCAAGTAGAGACTTCTCGTTGGTGCCCGTTTGGGTCGGAACCCCAGCAGCTGGAGGGTGTTAGTATGTATCCACCAGTACTTTCAGCCCTTCGCCTTGATTACTCAGATCTTGATAAGTGAATCTGTGTAGGCGATTATGTGGTTTTCAGTCCTTGCTTGATAGAATAGATTTTTTTTTCCTTGAAATTAGTAAACACAGCTAAACAATGGTGTTCAGTGTGTATTGGAGCAAAGGCTTGAAGGTACCTGCAGGGGATGCGGGGCTGCCTTGTTACAGGAGAGCCAGCCGGCACACCGCTCCTGCGCAGCAGCCGCAGGGGCTCGTTGCCCGTCATCCTGGTTGTCGCACACGTTCTGATGCTTCAGTGGAAATCTTTAAGCAGTGCCCTTGGCCTTCTTTTAGGAATCAGGTAAGCCAAGTAGGTAGACTTACGCCAGGTTTCGTTGATTGGTGCCTTTGCTATTTTTAAGGGATGGGCCCAGGCCTCCACTGTGGTAACATAAACACGTGATTTTTGAACTGCCGCACAATTAATACTTTAGTAACACTGTACAGTAAAACATTACGGCAGGCCCAGCAAGTCTTGAAAATGAGCAGCTGGCATGTTCCTGCTTTCCCTGCGTGTTTTTGTCCACATGCATCCTTGGTTTTCACGTGGTGAAGGTCACTTATTTCCAGGGCCAGTTTGGCTGTATGAGAACCAGCTGGTGGCTTCGATCATGGCAGCTTGGTGACCTGAAGCCTAGCCAAATTTGAGAGTCATTGCCAAGAAAGAAATGCTGTATTTAACAATAAAATTTTAGCAAATATGTGTTCCTTGATTCATTCTTTGACAGGCATTTACTAAACATCCCTAGTTCGCCGTTTTCTCATCTGTGAAACGGAATGGTGATGGTGTGGGGAGCTTGAGGGAGAGGGTGTGATGGATGGGCGTGGAGAGAAAGAGCACCTGTGACGCGCCCGCCCTCAGGATGCAGGTTCAGACCTGCTGGTGGAGCACGTGGGCCAGGGTGCCTGCACCTGAGTGGGGCTTCATGTTTTATCACAAGCTGATGAGATCTTAGGAAGCTGAGTTCTGTGTTTAATATGTATTAGCATCATCTTGGCCCCATTTCTTTAAGATGGCCCAAGGGTGGCAGCTGGGGTTTTCTGCTGAGACATTGATTCTGTCTTGGGAGAAATTCTGAGTGTCTCTATTACTGACCTGGGGAGTGGGTGAAGGAACTCACATGTCCGGTAGACTGATGCTTGCAGGGCAGACAGGGCGAGGGTTGGCAGTTTAGCTGAGGAGTGGAATGGCTGTTAGGGACCGTTGCTGACGGCTCCAGACACTGGTTAAGGATGTAGTTGAGTTCTTCCACATGGTTGGATCCTCCAAGTTGATATCCCAACGGACACACATTTAGAAGTGGTGACTTTGATCAAAGTCTCTGACTGCCGTGTAATGTAAGGAGTATGCGGTCACGCGAGGCGGTGTTTTCAGGAGCAGGCGGTGCCTTGTGTGCACCGGGCCGCCCTGGTCCACACTTGTTGGTCCGCCGTGCCGGCAGGCAGCGTGCTCTGCAGGAGGTTACCGTTGCTCTTGACCCACGTGAAGTCTTAAGGCTGTTCTGGAGCATTTCCTCCCCTGCTGGGATGTGTGCTTTCCCACAGCACTGAGGAGAAGTGATTAGCGTTGCTCGGCACCCGGGAAACGCCGCGGAGTCACCCCGGAGTTCAGATCCTGGTTCCGCCTTGTGCTCTTGACGAGGACCCAGCCTCTCGGGCCTCCCTGGAGCACACGGCCCTGAGAGGGCAGGGCCCTGTGCCTGTCCGTCGCTGCGCTCCAGAGCCCAGCACAGCATCTGGCAGCAGTGGCTGGCGGTCACCCTGGTGGCAGCGCAGGCAGTGCCCAGGCCCGGGCTGCCGGCTCAGCGGGAGGAGCGCAGGGCTGAGGCTCAGGGCTGTGATGGAGCGGGGTTTAGACCATCACCGCTGTTAACTAAAATCTCTAGCGCATGTTCTCTGTGTCTTTGTTGACTCTATCTTTAAAGAAAATAATTTTACTGTATTTTAGATCAGTTCTGTGATATATTGAAAATGAAAAAAAAAGGGGGGGGGTTCCTTTCATCAGAGGTAGTTTGAGAAGCCCTGTGCTCCAGGCCAGCAGGTGAAGATGGGGTGTAGGTTCTGGTCAGGGAAGGCTGCTGTGAGGTTTGTGCTGAAATCTGAAGATGCTGGGGCTCATCTTGACAGGCCTCAAGGTGACAACAAGCTGAGTTTGAATGTCCTAGGAGCAGAGAGAGGCTGGGGGCATGGTGGGAAGGAGGGGGTGGCAGGAGGCTGGGGGCACAGTGGGAAGGAGGGGGTGACAGGAGGCAGCTGACGGGTGGTCCTAGGAGCAGAGAGAGGCTGGGGGCACAGTGAGAAGCAGCGGGTGGCAGGAGGCTGGGGGCACGGTGGGAAGGAGGGGGTGACAGGAGGCTGGGGGCATGGTGGGAAGGAGGGGGTGACAGGAGGCTGGGGGCACGGTGGGAAGGAGGGGGTGGCAGGAGGCAGCTGACGGGTGGGCAGGGCTTCCTGACTCTGACAGCAAGGCTGTGTTTTGTCTAGAATGCTGATTTTATCCAGTGACTTCTCTGAAGTCTTCAGAGTTGAAGCAGATCACTTTGGCAGCATGGATATTAGGGTTCAAGAAAGTGGGGAGGTACGAATTAGGAGACCATCGTAGAGGAGATCATCCTGGGTGTTCATTGGAAGGACTGATGCTAAGGCTGAAACTCCAATACTTTGGCCACCTGATGCGAAGAGCTGACTCATTGGAAAACACCCTGATGCTGGGAAAGACTGAAGGCAGGAGGAGAAGGGGACGACAGAGGATGAGATGGCTGGATGGCATCACCCACTCAATGGACATGGGTTTGGGTAAACTCTGGGAGTTGGCGATGGACAGGGAGGCCTGGCGTGCTGCAGTTCATGGGGTCGCAAAGAGTCGGACACGACTGAGTGACTGAACTGAACTGAACGAGTTAGGAGGCTGGTGGAGTGGCCCAGCGTGGAGGTGGTGGTGGGGTAGTCCAGGCAGGAGGTGATGGTGGGATGGTCCAGGCAGGAGGTGATGTGGGGTGGTCCCGCCTGGAGGTGGTGGTGGTGTAGATGGGAGTGTTGTGGGACAATGGAGAGAGTAGGCTGGTCTGTGGGATGTTTTGAAGTTGAACTGGTAGGACTTGCTGACAGATTGGATTTGGGGAGCGGGAAGGGCAGCAGGGTGACTTCTGAGTGTGTGTCCTGATTGGGTAAATAGAGACGCCGGTTATCGACAGGAAGAAGTAGTTTGAAGAGAGGGGTGGGTGGGGATTGAGATGTGAGAAGTGTTACCTTCCTTGTTCCTGTGAGCCTCTTTGTAAATCCTTTTAAAAGTGGAACTTCACAGTTCTGACTTCTGTGCTATTGTTACAGAGGACCCGGAGAGGAAATGCCTCGTGCAGGAGGCCTCTGGCAGTGTCCAGCTGGTTTCATGCCTTCAAAACAGCAGAGAAAGAAATCTTTTTGTTGCTCAAATATTTTGGAAACTCTCAGAAAAATTCTTTGGGACGACTGGGAGGACTTGTCCACGTTAGCTGTTACTGATTCCTGAGTGGCATCCTGCTCCGTGTGTGCTTAATTGGCCTGTGATTCTGTCTCAACTCGTCCCACAAAGAACAGCTCCTCACGAGGCGGGGCGGAGCTGTGGGCCGCCCTCCAGCTGGATCTGACACAGTGTCCTGTTCTCAAGACAATGAGAAAAGAGGAAAGGAAAAATGCAACCTTTATATTAGCTTTTAGCTCCTGAACTCTATTTTGCAAACCATTTGTGTGTTTGGTAATACCTGTCCCCACCCCCCACCCCCCTTTTTTTTTTCCTTTGGTAAGTTCAGTGACAAAAAAGATCAAGACTCAGACCACATTTGTGACTATCACACCAGAGCTGCCCTCCGCCCAGAGGACTGAGAAAACAGGGTGGCTCTGGAGCACGCCTCTCCTGTAGCCTTCGGGTCTTCCCAGAAAGCTCCGGGGGTCTTTGATTTGGTCTGGGCTCTGTGAGGTGAGACCCTGACGCTCCTATTCTTTTCTTTCCCTGAGAGAGGGCCTTTGCTGTTTCGAAATACGCTGTGACGTTGCCCGGCCTCTGGCGTCTCGGCCAATGCCAGTGGGCATCTTCGCCTGTTCTCAGGCCGCCGTTGGTTCAGTCCTGTATCCCTGAGTGGTCCGCACACGCCCAGGTGGTGCTGCTCAGACCACAGACCCAGAATTACTTAGTCTCCCTGTGGGGGACCTGTACTTTGTAGCTGGCCCTTGTCAAGAAATTGCCTGTTCCCATCTTGTATCTTTTTCATCTCTAGTATGATCCGATTGGTGTAGCATCTGAAATTTCATTTCTGTTTTTAAGTGAGAATTCTATTGATCTTATTGACTTCGGCAGTCAATCCAAATTTCAAAATAGAGAAACTTAAAATGATTTTTTTTTTTGGCATAACCCTTTCAAACACCTGTGGATTGGTACTGCAACTTCTTCAATCAAGTTTTAAAGCTACTTTAGAATTTTTTATTGTGAATACCAATTGCCTTTTTTTAAAGAAAGGCGTTATCTTAGACTTGACTTAACTTGGAGTTGTTTCTGCCGTGTTTTATGGTCTTGACGCTTTCCTGTGTGTCCTGCGGTGTTTTGTGTTTATTTCTCCTCTCTTGGACTAAACGGCGGTGTTCTCGAAGGCAGGTGGCGCTTCTGTTCCTTGTTACGTTCCACGAAGAGAATAGAGTTGTCTCTTGCACAGAGTAGCTGCTCGATGAAAGGATGCTGAGGGATTTCAAATTTCTGTGCTCTGCTCATGGCAGCCCTGTTTCCGTACGCCGTGGAGATTATCTTGTCTACTTGGAATGTGTTTCCAGTGACATGCTTTGGCATCAGAGCATCCTTGTTTGTGGGGGACATCAGCATATGTGTGTTCAGAAACTGCCTGTTCCCTGGTCTGTAAGGCCGGTGTAGAAGCAGTGCCCCCTTGTGAGGTGGGCATGGCCCACACTGTGTACGTGGACTCGGAGTGAATAGGGGTACAGGGTTACAACACGCTTCAGGGGCCATGTAAGTGTTGGATATAAACTGACCCGTACTGTTACTATTAACAGAGACTCAGTGGATGTTTCATCTGTGGCAGTTTGAAGGGCGTGTGCCTGCCCTTGTGTGTTGAAACGCAGCAGATTCACTCCTTGAGGTTTGAGTGTCTGGGTGGGCATGTGCTGGGAGGGTTACCCCTGCTGGCTCGGAACCTCGTGGGCCCGAGGGAGCTGGGCCGCCCTCCGCGTGTACCCGTGCTGATTCCCTTGGGAGGGTCTGTGGGGCCGTGGAGCGGACAGATGGTCCGCCAGGCCAAGGTGGCAAGTTCTTTGAGTTCTACGATACTTTGATTTAGTTCTGTCCAGCCCAGGAAACACAATTTTTTAAATTCTCAAGCTCCTTAAATTGGCTGAGTCTTTTTAAGGGCTGGTGATGTTTTAGTCGCCTTAAACTTACCATTCCTTTACTGGCCCATTGGTGCGATACCATCTGTTCTTGTATGTATATATTTACATCCAGTTTACTGCCCATTTCTATTTGATCAAGTGACAGATAATACAGACTGTGCCCGTTTGGATCCCTAGCTTGCACACATTCAGTTGAGCTGTTTCTTTTGTTATGAAATTCATTTTAACTTTTTTTTTTTTTACTCAGAGAAGAAGTTCAGTTCAATTCAGTTCAGTTGCTCAGTCGTGTCTGACTCTTTGCGACCCCATGGACTGCAGCACGCCAGGCCTCCGTGTCCATCACCAACTCCCAGAGCTTACTCAAACTCATGTCCATCGAGTCGGTGAAGCCATCTAACCACCTCATTCACTCCTAATAAAATTTAGTGTTTAAAAGGTATTTTTTTTTAAATCTCTAAAAAGAGTTGCCATTATTACACTGCTGAAGAAGTGCTGTTCCCTTTTTGAATTAGTGCTTTTTAAGTTGACTCATGTTAATTAACTGAAATATCCTTTTCAAGAAGCAAAAATGTGAAGATTTATTAGGTTCCCAAATCTGGCCAACTCTGAGATTCCTGAGGTGTGGGGTGAAACAGTCCTACTGTTCGGGGGTTCAGTCGCCGGCCCCCCGACCGGGGGTTCAGTCGCCGGTCCCCCGACCATGACCGGCCTGGGGAGGCCCCGCCCGCTCTGCAGGAGGACGGTGGGGCTGCCTCCCGGAGCTGCCTCCCGGGCTACTCTGCTTCCTGGGTCTGGGTCTTCTGAATCTGCCGTGGAGCCTTCCAAGGGCGGGCACCTTTCCATGCTGTCCTCACCCATCATCTCGTTCTGCTACCATCTGAACAGCATTTGAGATGAAAATGAAATGAAAAAACAGTTAGGACGATTGTACCTGTAAAACAGAAGAATTTCCTTTATCCAGAAAAGTGTGAGAGATTCTGTAGGCATGGTTTTAAAAGAAGTGAAATTGGTGAGTTTGAACATGGATTTCATTTTTCTGTGTAAGATCTGAAAATACCATAACAGGAAGGAGTGGGAGAAAAGGCTTTGTCCTTTTTTAAAAGTACACTTGCGAGCATTTACTCACCTAATCCCCCAAACTTTTCAAAGTGGGTGGTGAGTCTGTTCACACTGTGGGAGAGTTGAGAACTCTGAGCCTCCAGCATCAAAGCACGGAACCTTCCACCCCACAGAAGATGCTCAGCGAGTATTTACCGAACGAGGGAGGGTGTCCAAGGTCCGTGACCCGTCTGTGTTTGCCGGGAACCTGTAATTGGTTTAGAACCGGACACTCAGCCTCACGGTCTCTGTAATAGTCAGGAGGTGCTGACATCCGACCTGCGTCCTTGCTGGTGGCACGGTCTTTGGCTGCGTGGAGCTCAGGTCGCTCCTGGGGACCCTGGTGATGCCTGCCTGCCCTGTCTGGTCCTTAGGGTGGGGGTTGGGGGGGTTACCCAGTTCTTGACACACCAGGAGCTTGAGGCGCCCCTGCGGTTCCCAACGCTGAGCGAATGAGATGTCAGAATACTCAGTGGTTATGGGCGTGTCTGTTTTACAATCTCAGAAGCAGGGTGTATCCCGGATGGAAACTGCTACTGGATGGCCCACACCTGGAAGCTCCCCTTTGTTCTTGGTCATGAGAAGTGCTGGCAGCCTCACCTGCCTTCATGTGGTCTCATTCTTCCCACCGACTGAGGCCAGGTCGACCTTCCTGGGTGCCCTGCCTGTCTGTGTGGCTTCTGCTTGCGCCGCCCGGTTGGGCCCGGAGTCGTTGCACTGAGAGCAGGGCATCCACGCCAGACCCTCTGCTGCGTCCTTGGCCTCTGCCTGGACCTTTCCGATCTTGGGCCTGCCTGCGTCCTGCCTTCTTTCCCTCCACACCCTGCCCCAGCCCGGCAGCATCTGGGGTCGGTTCTGTCAATCCTGCCTCCGGTGCAGGTTCTGAGACGTTCGTTCGGAAGCCTGTCGTCCTCAGTTGTGGACTCGTGGTCTAACTTGTTTCATTTCTCAGTGTGAATGAAAGTTTCCACCCCACTCCCCATTTTGGGGAAGAAACTATAGGTACCAGCAAGTGGACAGTAAGATTTTTATTAGTTTGTATGATAATAAGAGGCTGTTCAGTTCAGTTCAGTCGCTCAGTCGTGTCCAACTCTTTGCGACCCCATGGACTGCAGCCCGCCAGGCCTCCCTGTCCATCACCAACTCCTGGAGCTTGCTCAATCTCATGTCCATCGAGTCGGTGACCATCCAGCCATTTCATCCTCTGTCATCCCCTTTTCCTCCCGCCTTCAATCTTTCCCAGGATCAGGGTCTTTTCCAATGGGTTGGTCCTTCGCATCAGGTGGCCAAAGTATTGGAGTTTCAGCTTCAGCATCAGTCCTTCCAATGAATATTCAGGACTGAGTTCCTTTAGGATGGACTGGTTGGACCTCCTTGCTGTCCAAGGGACTCTCAAGAGTCTTTTCCAACACCACAGTTCAAAAGCATCAATTCTTCAGTGCTCAGCTTTCTTCACAGTCCAGCTCTCACATCCATACATGACCACTGGAAAAACCATAGCCTTGACTAGAAGGACCTTTGTTGACAAAGTAATACAATTTATTTGCAGTGTATCTGCTTTTATTTCCCAAGTATTCATAAGTAGTAGTTCTTTCAATAACCAATAATTGCAAATTTGGCTTTCTTTTTGTCTATGTATTACTTAATGTAGTATTTAAAAAGTTCTAACATTTTAAATTTAAGATTGTTTATGAATTTTATTGCTTTGAAAATTGAGACAGTGGCTTTGTGCTGTTTATATTTGTTAGGAACTTTTGTGTTCTGATATATCATCAATTTTTATAAATGTTCCATTAATGCTTAAAAGGAAGACGTATGTGACGACAGTCTGATGCAGACCCATCACCCGTATCCAGCGTATGATTGCATCCTCCATGCTCTGGGCTGGTTTTTCCTACAGAGAACGTTGGACGAGCAGATTGCTCTCTCGGTGCTTTTAGGTTTTGTGGGCCTGTTCTCCATGCTAGTCAGAGCTTGTGCCTCTTCCTCTTTCTGGACGAGCAGATTGCTCTCCCGGTGCTTTTAGGTTTTGTGGGCCTGTTCTCCATGCTGGTCAGCTTGTGCCTCTTCCTCTTTCTGGACGAGCAGATTGCTCTCTCGGTGCTTTTAGGTTCTGTGGGCCTGTTCTCCATGCTGGTCAGAGCTTGTGCCTCTTCCTCTTCCTGGCCTTCTTAGTCTCTCAGGTCAGTGATGTTTGACGCACAGAGATTCACGACTGTTACCTCGTAATCGTTGTTCTACTTAATTCTTCTGCCTGAGGCCTGCTTTGTCTTGTATTAACATTGCTGCTCCCTCTCTTTTGTTTTTATCTGCTGGATATATACCAGATCGGGTTATTTTGAGAGGTGGTATCTTATTTTTTCCCCTTAATCTGAGAGACTTTATCTTTAATAGAGGGGGTTAAATTAATTTACAATGACCAGCATTGCAACGGAGAAGGCAGTGGCATCCCACTCCAGTACTCTTGCCTGGAAAATCCCATGGACGGAGGAGCCTGGTAGGCTGCCGTCTATGGTGTCGCACAGAGTTGGACACGACTGAAGCGACTTAGCAGCAGCAGCAGCAGCATCGCAAGTGAGTTTGGATATAATTCTCCCTTCTTATTTTTGTTGTTTTTAACGTATTCCTGCCTCACGTGGGGCTTGGGAGCTTTGTTTTTGTTGTGTACACTTTCTGTTCTTTGGTGTCTCTGCCGCATTGGGAAGGTATCTGTTTCAAGTCCACAGTCTGAGAAACATCTTGCGTCTGTCTGCCTCTTGAGTTGTTCCTCCACCCTGTCTGCTGAGGTCTTGCCCTTCGCTGCCTGTCTCCCAGTTCCTGAGGTGAGAAGTCTGAGCTCGAAGCCGCTGGGCCGGTCCCACGCCCAGGGCTCCCTTGTCCCCTCGTCTCGTGGACGGCTGGGACTTCGACACGTGGATAAGGTGGAGTTTTCAGCAGTGTCGTGATGGACACACGCCCTGTGTCTCAGTTCACGGCAGTGATCATCAGCGATACCCATTTGTCCTCTCGGGGGCTGTGTTACTCAGAGTCCTTCAGAGGCGACCCTGGCGTCCCGGACGCTTCAGAGGCGACCCTGGCGTCCCGGACGCTTCAGAGGCGACCCTGGTGTCCCGGACGCGCTCGCTTCTTTTGTCCTACTGCACCTGTCTTGCCGCCCAGACCTGCCGGGGTCCGGCCCCGGCTGATCCAGGGAGTTTGAAGCAGGGATGGTGTCGGCGAGGATCAGGATACAATAGCTTCAATTAGGTATTAATTAGAGATATAAAGAGTAATAGAATGAGGATAGCTCAGCAGGAAAATTCAGTGGAGAAAAGAGGCTGAGTAGCTTGGTTTACGCGGGAAACCAATACAACTTCAAGACAAGAAGCTTGCACCACTTACGTAGGCCGCAGGCGTCCTTCCGTTCTCCCGGAGGAGAGGAGACACTGAGGCCTCCCCGGTCGGATCTTAGAAGCCCAGGCAAACTTAGTAAGCTTGGCGGGCTCTGCGCTCCAGATGGAGACTCAGCCAGAGTTTGAGAGAGAGAGAGAGATATGGGGAGACCAGTATTTCGAGGAAGTGATCCCAATTCTTTATTTTCCAGAGTCTGTTTTTATACACTGAGATGTTATACAGAAGTCACGTGGGGACAGCAGTCCTGACTTTTATTAAAGTCAGGTGCTTCATACAAATGTATACAGAGGTCTTAGGGGTGTTATATCATCTTCTGGCCAGGGGGGCCTGCTGACAATTTATGACCCTCTCCTTGTGACAGCGGTCAGTCAACACTTATTTCTCCAGGGGTGATTATTCTTAAAACAGACACCACCCAAATAAAGTTACATTCCTATAGGGTGAGGGTGTAGTGGGTTTTAATTAAGGAAAGAGTTTACTTAGCCTAAGGTCTAACGTGATTTATATCAAAGGTTAATACTTATTTCTTCTATATATTCATTAATGTGTGTAAGGGCAGGGGATGTGGAGACTTAGCAGTAGACATTGGCTCAACAAATGAAAACCCTTCACCAATACAATTTCTAATCAGCCCACTGTACTTATACTAATACTTTTCTAACTTCTCTAAAGAACCTGTTTTTAGAAGGTTTAAAGCATCTTGTGCCTCTCACGGTTGGGAGGCTGTGAGCAATCACATGTGGCTGGACAAGCCTGTCAGGCAGGCTAGAGAACCTTCAGAGGAGTTTGTAGGTTGAAATACTCCTGTCACGCCAAGGAATTATTATTAACTGGAGCTCTAAGTTAACTCCTTCTCCGAAAGAGGTGGTGGGGGACAGCCCCCTGTAAAGTCAGAGGTGTAAGTGAGAGCACAAAGTAGTGAAGTAGGCAGGCTCTGGTTATGGGGGTAGATGCTCGAGGATTTCCAGGGGGACTCCTGAGGCTCGATCCCGCCTTTGCGCATGCCGAGCCAACTTCCTCATGACCTTTGCCACGGGCGGAGTGCCTCACGCTGGCCCCCAACACAGACCCACAGTCAGGGCTTTCTCGCGGGAGTCCTGTCTGTTCAGTGGGGTGTCGGGCCAGGCGATTCTGAGCACACTGCCGAGGAAGCCCGGAGGCTGGGCCCCCTTCCACCACAGTGCAGGGTTGGTGGTGCAGTGGGCAGGAGTGTGCGGGCTCGGGGGCCCTGCACCCAGGCAGCCTCTCTCCTCCACTTAGGGCACTGCTCAGTCGAGGCAGGCCAGGGTCACCGCTAGGGACTGAGTTCTGTGGAGTTAAGGACTTGCTTGGTATTTTCACAGCTCTGTCCTGAGCGTCTAGAACAGGGCCTGACACGTACCTGGCACTTGGTAACTGTTCAGTGACTGTATCTGTGAAATGAAGCTAACGGGGGTGCTCTCCTACAGGGCAATGGGATACTCGGGTCATGTTCACGAAATGCTTATTGCTGCAAGAACTGGGAGGCGTCTGAGATTTTAGCTCCTTACAAGCTGACAAGTTGGTGGGTTTCCTGGGAGCTGGCGGAAGACTTCAGAGTCTGGGGTCAGAGACAGGAGGCCTCACGACCTACAGCAGTAGCAGCAGCCAGGGAGCCCCATGTCCCTGCTGTCCTTCCGGACCCCCTGCTTTCACGGGGCGATATGGAGACAGAGGGAGAGGTCCGTGCGTGCGGGAAGGGAACCCCGAGCTTAGGGAACCTGAGTCTTTTGTGATGGGCGGTAAGCAGGCTTTTTGTGGAGGGAAATGGTTTATCTTCAAAGCAGTCACTGTCCAGACCTCCTTGAAAAGGCAGTTCAGGACGCAGGACAGTCAGTCCTCCTGCTTTAAGATGTGCAGAAGCATGGAGGCCTGTGGAGCCTTGTTTCCCAGCAAAAAGCCCTGACTGGTGCTGTCGGCAAAGACTGGTCGTGAGGGGTTGGTGACGGTCACCTTCGGTCCTGTCCCAGACTGAGCATAAGAGGCTTCTTTCTGCTGCCTTCACCTAATCCGTATTCAATCCTGTCTTCCCAGCTTTTGTTTCAAGACTCCTGGGTGTGTATTTTGTGGTTTCTGGCACTTTCATCACGATTTGACTTAATTTTGGTTACTTATTAATTTTAAGCTGTGTGTGTGTATATATATGTGTGTGCGCGCATGCGTGTACTAAATCATGGCCCTTACTCTGCAGTAATCCTTTCTGTGATTTTTTTTTTTTTTTTCGAAAGGGGTGTAGCTGAGCACATCTGCTTCTCTCTTTCTCTCTCTCTCCCCCCGATGTTCTTTTTCTCCCCTCCCCTTCCCAGCCTTCCCCGTTTCTTCCACGTTTTCGTAAATGTGTCTGGCAGGTCGTGTGACACAGGCCGCTCTGCCTTGCCGAAGGGGCTCCATATTGAACAGGCTAAATTTCTCCTCCGTTCCCTGTTGGTCTTGTTTCTCGTATTGTCATTTGAATCTGGCTAAGGGCTCACTGCTCTGTTTTATTAAGTTCATGAGACCCTGGAAACTTGTGCAACAATCTCCCGCTTTACTCCTCAGGTTAGGAGTGCGGACTCCTGAGCGCAGGCTCGTGAGCGCCGAGTCCCCTTCGCAGCCTAGGTTTGTCACTTGTGATGCTGTTGTTCAGGTTGGTAGATACTCACGGGTAGTGATCTTTTCAGATCAGTTATTTACTTATTTAATTTGCCTGTGCTGGGTCTTCGCTCATGTGAGGGCTTTTCTGCCGCAGCGAGCGGGGTCTGCTCTTGAGTTGCGGTGCACGGCTTCTCGTGGCGGGGGCTTCTCTTGTCGCGAGGCACGGGCTCCAGGTGCTTGGACTTCAGTAGCTGTGGTGCTCAGGTTTAGTGGCCCCGCGGCGTGTGGCATCTTCCCGGACCAGGGATGGACCCCTGTCGCCCACTGCACCACCAGGGAAGCCCACTGGCAGTGATTTCTGTGAGTCTGATGTGTACTGGTTTTCAGAGTTTTAAGTCTTCCAAACAGACAGATGGGTGAGTCTCTACTGTAGCTGTGCTGTGTTTTTTTTTTAAACACTTAGTTTAGACTATGCAGTGACAGGGATAAAGGACTTCAAGCAAGCTGGAAGTAACAAGGCCTTGTTAAAGTCTCACCAAGCACAGGGGGCCCACCACGTCCGGCGAGTCCGCGGCACGGCATGCTCCGTCCAGGCAGGGAGCTGCTGTCCTTGACCCGGCTGCCTTCTCTCTGTGTGTCTGTCCCGCTCCGGGTCTGTATCTGGGCATGCTGTTCTGCTGGAGGAGGGTGTGAGTTAAAGATCCCAGGTCCTGGCAACTATTTTACGAAAGTAAAGGGGAAAGTAAGTTACTCTCAACGGCCTCATCGAACTATAATTGTGATCATTAAGTTCTTGGTGCCTCTGTTTTCCCAGCAGATGTAAAACTGGGTCCGCTTTTCTGGCGGGAGCCTGGGGGCCTGCCTGGTTGCTTCAGACTGTTCCATGTCGTGTTGTAGACTGAGCCATTGTTCCCTCTGAGGAATTTTCAGCTGTTTTTTTTAAACACCTGGACTTCAGTTAGAGCTACCTTGATAGAAACGTGCCTGCTGCTGCTGCTAAGTCACTTCAGTCGTGTCCGACTCCGTGCGACCCCATAGACGGCAGCCCACTCTTCTGTCTCTCCAAGGACCTTGCAGTTCCTGGCCTGTCCCCGACTTAGGTCTGGTGACCGTAGTGCTGCCTGTGCTTGACGATATCCTCGATATTGAGAAAGGAAATGATCTTTGCTTTTCCTGTAGGAAGTTGATGATGGATCCAAAGTGAAATCTACAAATTCTCTCTCAACCTCAGTATCTTTTTTCAAGCACGCTGTCTACCACTGAAACTAAGCATTCACAAAATGTGCTTCCTAATCTCTTTGTTGTGTTTTGTCAGTATGATATATCCAGATGGGGTTTAAAATATCAGTTATTATTTGTGTTCTCCTGTTGACTACAAAGACTCAGAAATCCATGAAAAGCACACTTTCTCCCTCTAAATATTCAGCACTCAGGTTTCTTGAATGATTTCACTTTTGCCTGCGGTGCTTGTAGTAAGTTTATATTTAGAAGCAGAGTCCTTACTTGGCATTGACTTTGCCCCATTTTGGAAGTTTATTTTAAAAGAAGCAGCTGATGTGTTCTGGCTAGTATTTGAAAAATGTAACCGATTCATTCAGTTTCCAAAACAGCAAAGAGAAGAGAAAGAGCATCGTGGAGTCTCAGCTTGTGGCCTGTGAACTAAAGTATAGTTAGGGGTTTTTCCACCCAGCCTTCTCTCTCTGAACAGTGTACAAGCCCAGGGTGTCAGCTGTCTGACGCTGGGAATGGACGAGGCCTTAAACCATGCCGTATCGCTGGCCCTGCATGTTGGGGCTCGCACTTTGTCAGCAGCGAGTGACTCTCTGCTTCCCTCTATTTCTTCTGCTTGAAGTGGAGCAGGACTCTGTGGTCCTGCCCCCCCGCATGTCCTTCACCTGCCTTTTGTCCTTGGAAAAACTTTAGCCAAAGCATAAGTTTAATTAGAGAAATGAGAGACTATAGAAACAAAGGAAGACAGTCCAACAAGACTAATAATAGTTTAGTCATTAAGCAAAGTCAAAGGCCTTTAGTTCCTCCTCGAGAGCTACAGGTGATACTCTGAGCCGTGTCCTGTGAGCTGTCTTATGCTGAACCCGCTCCAGGTGGAGGAGTCAGCTGCATGAAGCCCAGACTGTAGCCAGGACAAGAGCCGCCACCATTCTGAGGATGGACCTCAAGGACACGGGAACAAACTGGCCCTGGGACTGAAGATGAACTGGACCCAGAACAACCAAGACGGTGCTGGTCAGACCAGCTCTGCGTGGTAAATCTCTTTGCTCACACTCTGCGTGGCATCCAGCTGGCCCTGCTTCCCCAGGGCACTCTGGTTGGGACAGGGCGTCCAGGGCGTTCAAGCTCTCCTGACACGAGAACCCAGCTGCAGGTGGCTGGTTGGGCGTCTGAGTCTTCACTGGTGATTCCTCTCTCCCTGAGATGTCGGATGTCAGATGCTTTTTCAGGTTTCGTCTGAGATGGCAGATGACATGGCTTTCCGCCCCTGCCCTGGAGGTTTCTCTAGTGCCACTCCCTGCTGGGAAAGTTTCTCCCTGTCCTCTGAGCCACACACGTGCCATCATTCAGGGTCACCAGCAGCGGCTCCAGGGCGCGCTATCCGTCCAGAGCAGACGTCCTGGGTGCCCCCCCCAGTCTCCCGTGGGCATCACATCAGCCTTTGTGCCAGCGGAGGGCCAGAAAATCAGAGCTTTTTCTCAGTTGACGGGCTGTTGCTTCCTAACCTTTATCCTTAGATGGTCACAGAGCAGGTGGGGTGGTGGAGAAGAGTGACTGCGGGCATGCAGAGGGGTCGGGATGGAGGGAGACTGCGGGCGCCCAGCACCCAGGGGCCAGGTGGGGCTCCGTGCCCTGGGGAAGCCATGTGAGGCGGGAGGAGCGGGGGGTCGTGCACGCTGTCTCCTCAGCCCAGGGCCCTGCTTTAGACACATCTGACCCAGTAGGTCTCAAATGTGGCCATGCCACAAAGCTCCAGGAAGGGCTTGTTTGTGTGCCTGTGTGTGTGAGAGAGAGAGACATAAAACCCTAGTAACTTTGATTCTGTCAGTTGCACCAGGAATAATTTTACTAGCAAGAAATGTAACTATTTTAAAAGTATGAAGTTTAACATTCCAACCTGGAAGCACAAAAACAAATCTCTTTTCTGTTGGGTAGTCAGTTTCTGCTTGCTCATTCAGACACGTGGTTCCCAGCCCCAGAGGCCTAAGAAAAGCTTGATGGGAAAGAACTGTGTGCACAGATGCCCATTATTTGATGTTAGCTGAGAAAACCACAGTCTTAATTTGCGGAGCACTGGTGTTCCATGGGAGGAGAATTTGAGAACCACTGAACTCGTCTGATCAGTTCACTGGAGCGAAACCTGGCCGCTGTGCCCCGCGTCTTACTCAAGATTTCAAGGTCACGTAGCGGCAGGCAGAGCCAGGACTGGAGCTCAGACGCCCACGCTGTCAGCCGTGCGTCCCAGTTTCAGACGAGGGGCCGCGTTTCTTTAATAGGCGCTAGAATATGTACCCTGGTGTGGTTCTGGGGCCAGTGTGGTCTCGAGAGGTTTTCCTCTGAGAGCAGTGACCTTATCAGGCATAGGCAGTTTCCTGCGTCATTATGATGCTCCTTGGCAGAACGTTATTTTTCTTGGTGACTGTGTCGTGGTGCAGGACGCGCAGGCAGAGCCAGCCCTCTGTTTTCCCGAGTGAGTTCGCTGTATCGTCACTTATCTGTGGCAGGCCTTGCTTTCGACTTCATCGACAGGGCCTCCTGTCATTAGTGACCCGCTTGGTTGAGGTCTTGGCTTTCTTTTTATTCTGCCTTTTTTTTTTTTTCCCTAAAAGCCTGAATCACAGCCAGGAAGTCCTTTGAAACCAAACCCTTATTTGTGTTTCCGGGAGAATTTGGGAAATGGTAACTCTGCTTAAAAGGTGCTTTGGTTTGGTTTCCTCTTTCCTCCGTTTCTTCCCTCACCTGGTGTGAGTGCTCACTCTGTCCCAGAGAAGCCGTCCATGGGTCACGGGCGGGGCACCCGGGGTCTCCCCGGCCGCCTCTGGGTCAGCGCTTCATGGTACCGCTCTGTTACAAGGCTGAAAGTGAATCTCCAGTTACCCCCAGATGGAAACCAAGCCCTCAGAGAAGCACGTGGAAGCCCCTGGGGCCTTGTGGGTCCTTGCTGGGTCCTGTCCCCGACTCTGACTGCAGCCCCTGTCCCCAAGACGTTCCGCCTGTGGCCTCAGGAGGTGCTCTGTGGACGCTTGCTGCCTCTCAGCTCAGCGCTGAGTGAATAGCTTGCTTCAGCTGACGAGTGGACCTCACACGTAGACTTAGAGGTCAGACCCTAAAACAGTCCTAGCAGAGTGCTCCTGACGACGTTCGCGCCCCTGCAGGCGTCCTGGAGCGCTGCGCCGTGTGGCAAGAATCACAGTGGGTTCAGGAGCGCGCCGTGAGTGAGCATGTTTGCCGTCCGTGTGGGCTGAGGAAACAGCTGTCTTTCCAGAACTAATTTAAAAATACCTATCCAAATTAGTTGTTTGGAATTGGACATCAGACCCTGGTTGAGAGCTTTCTGTCTGAGGTGGTTTCCAAATCAAGCAGGGTCATCAAAGCCTCACCCTCCAGGCTCCTGCAGGGAGGCTGAGTCTGTGACACCCGGGGTAGGCTTCTACCCCTGGGGAAGGATCACCGTCCGGAGCCTACCCTTCTCTCAGTTCAGATGTCGGGTGTGGCATAAGCTGCAATTTATAAATGAATTGTCTATAAACTAGTTTATAAATTGCAATTTATAAACTGCAATTAAAAAAAACTATTGTAATAATCTATTGGAAAATACAGTACGACTTGTTTTTATAGGGAGCAAAATTTACATTTGAATTTTAAAATTTATTTTAACATACATTAATTTTAGGCTTAAATAGATCAACGTTGCTTCCATTGACCGTAACAGATTTATATTATATATGTAGGCAAGTGATGTTTCACTGGCTTCCTTGTTCATTTATACTCCAGTGCATGGTGCTCATCTATGTGACCCCAAAGTGCATATTTGTACATATTATTTACAAAGGCTTTTAAAAAATAATTTTTGGCTTACTAAAAGTGTGTGTGTGTGTGTGTATATATAAATATATACACATATATATATATATCAGTTCAGTTCAGTCGCTCAGTCGTGTCCGACTCTTTGCAACCCCATGAATCGCAGCACGCCAGGCCTCCCTGTCATTCACCAACTCCCGGAGTTCACCCAAACTCGTCCATCGAGTCAATGATGCCATCCAGCCATCTCATCCTCTGTCATCCTCTTCTCCTCCTGCCCCCAATCCCTCTCAGCATCAGAGTCTTTTCCAATGAGTCAACTTTTCTCATCATGTGGCCAAAGTATTGGAGTTTCAGCTTTAGCATCAGTCCTTCCAGTGAACACCCAAGACTGATCTCCTTTAGAATGGACTGGTTGGATCTCCTTGCAGTCCAAGGGACTCTTAAGAGTCTTCTCCAACATCACAGTTCAGAAGCATCAATTCTTCGGCGCTCAGCCTTCTTCACAGTCCAACTCTCACATCCATACATGACCACAGGAAAAACCATAGCCTTGACTAGACGGACCTTTGTTGGCAAAGTAATGTCTCTGCTTTTGAATATGCTATCTAGGTTGGTCATAACTTTCCTTCCAAGGAGTAAGCGTCTTTTAATTTCATGGCTGCAATCACCATCTGCATTGATCTTGGAGTCCCCAAAAATAAAGTCTGCCACTGTTTCCACTGTTTCCCCATCTACTTCCCATGAAATGATGGGACCAGATGCCATGATCTTCGTTTTCTGAATGTTGAGCTTTAAGCCAACTTTTTCACTCTCCTGTTTCACTTTCATCAAGAGGCTTTTTAGTTCCTCTTCACTTTGTGTCATAAGGGTGGTGTCATCTGCATATCTGAGGTTATTGATATTTCTCCCGGCAATCTTGATTCTAGCTTGTGCTTCTTCCAGCCCAGCATTTCTCATGATGTACTCTGCATAGAAGTTCAATAAGCAGGGTGACAATATACAGCCTTGACGTACTCCTTTTCCTATTTGGAACCAGTCTGTTGTTCCATGTCCAGTTCTAACCGTTGCTTCCTGACCTGCATATAGGTTTCTCAAGAGGCAAGTCAGGTGGTCTGGTATTCCCATCTCTTTCAGAATTTTCCACAGTTTATTGTGATCCACACAGTCAAAGGCTTTGGCATAGTCAATAGAAATAGATGTTTTTCTGGAACTCTCTTGCTTTTTTCATGATCTAGCAGATGTTGGCAATTTGATCTCTGGTTCCTCTGCCTTTTCTAAAACCAGCTTGAACATCAGGAAGTTCACAGTTCACGTATTGCTGAAGCCTGGCTTGGAGAATTTTGAGCATTACTTTACTAGCATGTGAGATGAGTGCAACTGTGTGGTAGTCTGAGCATTCTTTGGCATTGCCTTTCTTTGGGATTGGAATGAAAACTGAGCTTTTCCAGTCCTGTGGCCACTGCTGAGTTTTCCAAATTTGCTGGCATATTGAGTGCAGCACTTTCACAGCATCATCTTTCAGGATTTGAAATAGCTCAACTGGAATTCCATCACCTCCACTAGCTTTGTTCGTAGTGATGCTTTCTAAGGCCCACTTGACTTCACATGCCAGGATGTCTGGCTCTAGGTCAGTGATCACACCATTGTGATTATCTGGGTTGTGAAGATCTTTATTGTACAGTTCTTCTGTGTATTCTTGCTACCTCTTCTTGATATCTTCTGCTTCTGTTAGGTCCATACCATTTCTGTCCTTTATTGAGCCCATCTTTGCATGAAATGTTCCCTTGGTATCTCTAATTTTCTTGAAAAGATCTCTAGTCTTTCCCATTCTGTTGTTTTCCTCTATTTCTTTGCACTGATTGCTGAGGAAGGCTTTCTTATCTCTTCTTGCTATTCTTTGGAACTCTGCATTCAGATGCTTATATCTTTCCTTTTCTCCTTTGCTTTTCTCTTCTCTTCTTTTCACAGCTCTTTGTAAGGCCTCCCCAGACAGCTATTTTGCTTTTTTGCGTTTCTTTTCCATGGAATGGTCTTGATCCCTGTCTCCTGTACAATGTCACGAACCTCAGTCTATAGTTCATCAGGCACTTTATCTATCAGATCTAGTCCCTTAAATCTATTTCTCACTTCCACTGTATAATCATAAGGAAAATGCAACCAAAATCTCTCCATCGCCTGTTATGTTAAGCCCGATAAATTGGTTTAATGTAACAGGCAGTGGAGAGATTCTGGTTACATTTTGTAAAGTGTCAAAGTCCCAGAGTGTTGAGTGGACGCGCGCTCAGTCCTTCTCTCATCTGCCGAGTCCCTTTGTCTGTGATGCCTCCCCCATCCATCAGTACCGGCCTTCCATCTGCCCCTGCAGAGTTAGCCTTGTGGAGTCTCACTGTACGTGGCTGCGTTTGTCACGGGCATCTGAGGACTGGGAAGGGCCCTGGTGCTCTGTTGGCGGGACGGGTTTGCTAGGACAGACACTGAGAGGGAGCTTGCAACTGTCTGTTGCGGCTGGAAAAGGAAGAGCCTCAGTGACCATATCCGAGCGTCCAGGCGGGAGGGACGGCTCGAGAGGGGTGCTGCCCAGCCCAGCCCATGTCCCCCCCGTGAAGGAAGGGCAGGCAGGTGACGGCTGTGGCGCAGTCTCACGGTCAGCAGGTGTCTGGGGGCACGTCTACTGAAGAGTGACCAGCTGTGACCTGTGACTCTCACCAAACCTGCAAGGTCCTCTGAGGCAGTGTCACGTGGGAAGCACCATTTTAGTTTGAAATCAAGATGGTATGTATTTGAGGTGGATTGGAAATCTTGATTCATCTTTCTTCACTTTTTACGGGAAAACACCCCGAACAGTTGTCCCAGGACATCTGTTCCAGTCTTACCAGGCCCTAGGAGGTGTTTTCTTCCTGTAAGTTAGGCCCCTCTCAGGGGAGTTACTTGAGTGTGACCTGACACAGATTTGGTTTCTGTCTCTTTGAGTCCTGTGCGTTTTTCTTTGTGTTTGTTCTGTAGTGTTCCGAGTATCAGTGCTGTGAAGAGTCGTGTGTGTGTGTGTGTGTGTTCTCTTTGGGTTTGTCTGTAACCTTGCTAGCGTCAATACTGTGAAGCATCGTGTGTTGAAGAGTCGTGTGTTTTTTTCTGTGTCTGTCACATTCCTAGCATCAATACTATGAAGGGAAAACAAGACTGGGGACCAGCGAGGTGGCGAGGAGGCACTGGAGAGCCGTGCGTGAGAGGAGGCGCCTTCGGAGGACGGCGGTGTGGACGCGTTCGAGGCTGGGGTTTGTGTTCCGCTCAGAGACGGGGGGTCAGAGCCGCGTCAGGCGGGCCGTGTCCCCGCGGCGGCATCTCGGCGGCCGTACCGGGGCCAGGCCTGCCCGGACGGGTGTGTGTTCTGCTCCTCACCTCACCCTCACCAAGCACAGCAATCCCGCGATGGGAGCCAGCTTCGGTGTAGGCTGAAACACGTAATTGTATTGGGTAAGAGAGGAATTCAAAAATTCCTTTTTTTTTCCTTCCACAAAGCAGGCCAGCGGTGAAACCCTTTTGCAAGCGCTCCCCTTCATCTGCGACTGACGCAAGACGCGTAGTGGCTTGCGGTTTCCTAATTACCCAGGCCCTGAGTTCCTTGGCAAGTCTGTCCTCTGTCTGCAGGCTTCCTCTTGGCAGCAGAAGTATTTACTCACACGATAAGATGAACTCTGGCCTCCTCGGTGCTGAGATGCACCGTGAGCCGGGCCAGCTCGCGGGTCCCGGGCACCCGGTCAGCCGTCCTGGGTCGGCGGGCGGAGGCGCGGAGCTTGACCACGAGAAACGAGCCAGAGACCGCCAGCGCCTTCCCCAGCTCGGAATCCACCGAGCCGGGGGTCCTCGTTCAGAAAGAGGCGTGCTTGTGCCCCCCGGGCGTTCGTCCTGCGGCGTGCTCTCCAGAACCTTGCTGCCTGAAGCCCGGTCTTCAGCCAGGCAGTCTGGGCCCTGCCCAGCTCCGCGGGCTCAGGACTGGCTTTTGAACACATGTTGTGCCATTTGGATGCACAGTAACGTCTGAGCAGCTCTGTTCTGGGCCGTCCTGAGGCTGTAAGACAACCTGGGCTCTGCTGCTGTTCCAGACGGAGCTGTCATGGTTCACTCACTTCTGCACTTGACACGGAAGCAGAACTCCTCTGAAATACAAGGAAATAAACTTTACCGTGTGCAGGGAGAAGCCCAGGGACAGAGGAGCCTGCTGGGGTACAGCCCACACGGATGTGAAAAGGCAGACTGAAGCAGCAGAGCGCACAGGCACGCGTGTGTGCACAGGAGGGAAAGAATTCTAAATGAGTCCTGTGTGTCTCTTTAATAATCACAATCTGCTGGTAACTGTTCTCTCTGCAAGTTGAGTTACATGGGCATAACTACGGTGTTTGGCCCTTCTTTAAAGCTCAGTGCCTTTGGCTTTCTTCTCTTTTTAATAGGACATGGGAGAAACTGCAGGTTGCCGTTTGGTGGAAAGAAAATAAACAGGAACATCTTCAGTGTGGAAATGAGGAAGCGCCCCTGCTGAGAGATGAAATGACATTTGCTCTTACATACATTTTTTACGCTCATTTTCGAATCACAGCCTCTGCTCCTTACCTGACTTTAAGAAAAGGAGGAGGCTGTTCATTTTGTTTGTCACGTTGTGAAATTTAAATTTTTTTATTATGAAAAAATAAAGTTATCAATACAATCTCATTTTAATAGTTATCAGAGATGTGTTTTAAGAACATATTTTTAAAAACCAAAGACTTTTTAGTTTACTGTGAAAATCAGTATTGGTTGTGTGCCCAATTCTTATTCGTTCACTAGTTTATTTCATGGTTTATTTGATGAGCATTTGCCATGGGATAATACTTCGAGGCATGGGCTGCTCCCTTCTAGGACTTAGAATTTCTTAATAAAAAAAAATCAATACTATTTTATGAGTAAGAACATTTTTTTTCAGAATGCAGTAATAGGAACATACATATAAATAAATTACCTCTGAATTCATTTCAGGTGATTGACATTTTCTGCCTCTAGTATTTATCCTTCACACTTTGCCTTGAAAGGAAGTTGTAACACCGCTCACAATTATGGGGGGACCGGTTTTTAAAGTACTGAATAATATATTTGGTTTTCTAAAGCCAGGGGCAAGAAGTGGTAGTGGGCGAAAAGATTTAAAGAAAGACCACTACAGCATCCATTCAGGTTTACCTTAACGTTTAGCAATAACTTGTAAGTACCCTCCCTTCCTTAGGTCTTTAGAGAAAAGCGATCCCAACACTTCAGGCCAAAAAGTCTCGCTTTTCTTTTGTCGTTGGTTATTCCTTATGGCTGTTTGATTTTGTAAGTAGATTGGTCTAAAGTGCCTTTTCTGACTTTTCCACCTTGTGGCCATTGTTTTTGGTTTCACATACGTTTGTAAAATCTTCACAAAAACGCCCGTTAGCAGCCACCCGGCTCCTCACCCGCCGCTGTGGCCGGGGACGGTTGGATGGAGCTCTTGCTCGGGAGGAAGCTGGCATCACAGCTCTTCCTCGCACTTCATTTTTCTTAAGGGTCTGGTTTTCGTAAGGGCTCGGTAATAGGAACGCCTGTGCACACAGTGCCCGAATTGAAAACTTTTAGAGCAGTTGTGTTCTTCTTATCTTCCGCCTGGGACACCCTAGTCTTCTGTCCGTCAGGAGATGTTAGGCTGAAACACTGAGCCGTCATCCGTGGGCAGCCAGAAGTCAAGTGGTTCCTTTCACGAGAGACACCCAGAATCAATCTGGGCCATTTGGTCACAGGGCTTGGCCACAGAAGATACACACCTGAGTGGTAATTGCCTTTCGAGTCTGTCTGTGAATTGACTGAGTTTTTGGAAACTGTCCACTTTTCTGATTTCTTTGTTAATTGTCAAATCAGGAGGCAAAACATCATTGTCTTTTTTCTGCTTTCTCATCTCCTTTTGTATTTTGTCTTTAAATACAATTATTGAGAAACAGTAGAGATTAACCTGGTTATACGTAACCTTTCAATGGGTGATAACATATCCCCTATGGTTTGAATCATCTGCGTTATATCACACTGGGCACGTGAAGTCTCACTTAAAGAAGTTAGTCCATTTCTTTAAGTTGCCAACATTTATGGAGAACTTGTGCCAGTGTTGTGGGAGGACCTGGGGATGAGCATCCTTTCAGGAAGAGCCTCCCGTCTGGTTTGGGAAAGTACTTAAAAAATAAAGCATGGTTACATACATTATGCTTTGAAAAAAATAAAGAAATGCTATGAGAATTCATTAGTCTCTTTAAGTTTTTCTATCAGGTTGAGCATGTGAAATAGGTAAAAAGCTCTAGGTAAACCATGGACTGCATTTCGTTTGGTTCAACCTATTGCAGTATTCTTTGAAATCACCAGTTTGGTCTAAGCGAAACTTCTAAAAGAATTTAAAAAATTTTGTTTTCTTTTTGTGTCTTCTCGATAGGAAGCTTTTATCTAACTTGCCTTTAGCCAGATAAAGCTCAACACAAGATTAGGTTTGGCCAGGGGCTTAGGTCCTTAGTGATAAATAGTTTGAAAAATTCTGTTTTCACTCTGATCGTTCATGTAATTATGTCTCAGTGTGTGCTCTTTTTGGCACGTTGTTGCTCAAATACTATAAACTTACAATTAGTTGTAAGAACGAGTTTTGAGTGGCAACAGACAGGGAATATCTGCATGTTGAGTGGCCCAAGTTTAGGTGGAAAAAATCCTTTGCTGAATTTGAGTTGGAAGTAGAGCGGGTGCATACTTGTGGTCATCGGCTTTCTTTCCTATCCTGTGTGCCAAGATCAGAATTAGAGATCCTAACCACTTCCCAGGACCTTAATTTAATTTTGAGGATAAGAGTGCTTTTCAAACATTGTTTTTGTGTGTTAGTTAATGAAAGTCATTAACAGAAATCTGAACAGAACATTTATTTAATGTGTCATTTTGATATTGAATAGAATTTCTGAAATAGACGTTAAAGATTTCTCAAATAGGATCATTGTTTGTATTCACAGCCATTTTCCTTTTAGGTCCGGAAAAACTGCAGTGGGCCAACATCTCAAGAGGAAAGACTAAATATTCTGTATGATTTATATCCACTTTGTCTCTAAAATCTACCATAAATATCAAATCCTTTTCTTTGAATTTTTAGTAAATGTGATTATGACTTGGAGTTGTAGGTGTCATCAGGAAGAACAGAGAATACTTACATATGAGGACATAGAAGTAGCCTGACTAAATACTTTCTTACTTTTTATACAAAAGTGTTGATGAACGAGGCAGAAAGTCTCTGTCATCACATTCTTCCCCAGCCCACTCTTCTTGCCTCAGAATACAGGTTTTGTTGCATCTTTTAAGAATATTTTAACGCATAAGCCTATACATATCCTTTAGAATTTGCATGAATGTTGTATTCTGCATAAAGTCTGCCACATGCTGGACTAGACATTCTTGTTTAAGTACGAATGTACAACTGGGTAAAAAGCATGCTGTTGACATCTTCATTTTGCGTAGGGGTCAGTGTCATTGCATATGTATTTATTATCTGTTTATATGTATGTTTTATGTTAATTACCTGTTCATAGCTGTGTCTCCTTTTCATGCTGAATGATTTTTCTTCTCAGACATGTTCTTTCTATGTGGGGACTGTAGCTCTTTTTGTCATGTTGAAGATAAGTTCCCCCTTCCATTTTCTCATTTGCCTTATAAGTATTTGGTATTTTTTTGGCCCTAAAGATATTTTTAATTTTTCTCTAGTCAGTCATCAGTCGTTTCCTCTATGATCTGGGTATTGTGTCTTGTTGAATATGGCCCTTGCTCTGAAGTTATAAATACATTTATCCATTCTAGTGTATTTAAGGTTTTGTCAGCTTTGTTGGGCTTGGAATACAGCTCAGTATCAGGACAGAGGCAGGGCTGTAACTTTACTTTTTTCCTAAAGCACTGGTTCCTCAGCATCATTTAAGATCCATCTTCTGCACATTGGTTGCAGCGTGCTCACCGGGCCTGGCCTGCCTCTGGGGCTGCATTGAGGTTCTGAGTGCGTCACGATGCCTCTCTCCTTCATTATGTTTTCATGATGTGTGACTTTCATGACCAACATGAGTCAAGCCCTGCTAATCTTTTTCAGGATTTCCAGTTTACTCTTGCATGTTTGTTTGACTCTAGCATATAATTTTGTCACTTTCTGTCCCAAACCCGATAATCTGGCATTGAATCGAATTTAAGGTTAATTAGGGTGTAGTGGATATCTTCATAATGCTGAATCTTCTAATCCAAGAATAAAGATCGTCCTTGACTATTTTAAAATATCTCTTTTTATACATCTTTGATGTGTTTAAAGTTTTCTTTATATGATTCCTGTTATTAATAAGATCTTATTAGCTCTATTTTTAGGTGTTCAACTTTCCTTGCTAGTATAAATAGAATATTTTCCCTCAGTATAATTTTATTGTTTATTAATTGGAAAGCTCTTGATTTTGATTAATAATTTTGTAACCAGGTAATTTAATAGATGCTTGTTTTTAAGTATACAGTTGCATCATCTGCAAAATGACCATTTTTGTGTTCTTTCTCATCTAATTGCATTCACTAACAGCAGGAAGAAATTCTTCTGAATTTAAATACTTTCCACATTGACCAATAAAATATTTGGAGTGATTTAGTTTGAGTATAAATAGCCTTTTAAGGATGTTAAAAGGCTTGAATTTAGTTTTCTATCTAATAAAGGGTATTCGCACACTGTCAATAAGCAAGTGAAGTCGAGTATAAGGAGATGACAGTGTGGGCCTGGACGTTTCTCCGTAGCACTGACGCTCTCAAGTCAGAGGAGGGTCTGTGTTTCCGCGGGGGCCTCTCAGCTCGTGTGCGGCCCATCCGTGTGGTGGACTTCACCGCAACACGCAGATTAGCAAATGCCAGTGTAGAACAGTGTTTCTGAAAACCACTGGTAAGATAACATGAAATATTTTGAGTACATTTTAAATGAATAGTCGTAAGATTGTTTGACCTTTTGGGGAACAAAGTGTTTACTCCATTTGTAACGTGTGTTTTCATGGTTGACATTTGTTTAGAATGGTATCAAAGACAAAACAAAATGATCCAGAGAAAAAAGTAAATTAGTACATAAATGTCATAAAACTCTCTTAAAGAGTGAGAGAGATTGAAACTTGGAAAATCAAATTTTTTATATTAATATTGTACATATCTCTTTTGAGATCAGGAGCAGTTTTCTATGCATTTTGTTAGTAACAGTGCTTATTAAATAATAATAGTAAGAGTAATAATCCTGAAGATCACGGGGTAGGTACTGCAGAAACATCCAGTGCATTGAATGGCATTTTGTTTTAATTATTGTGCGTTATTAATCTGAAACAATTGCTTCTTTTAGGTGAAAAATAATTTCAGAGATTATTTTTGAGTTCAATTTCTAATTTTGTAGATGAGAAAGCTAAAACCAAACCAGTGGTTTCCCCAGGACAGTGTAATAAATGGCAAAGCCTGTTGGGTGCTGGGGTCCCTGTCCTGGAATTCCAGGGAGACGGCTTTGTGTTAGTGAGAGAAGCAGTCTCAGCTGCCGGCTCCCTCTCGGTGAGACGGGGTTTACTTGTCTGTCTGGGTCACGTCTTCATCCTGGTCACTTCCTAGTGCTGTTCGTCTCTGTGCACCGGCTCCTCCAAGGAGCGTCACTGACCAGGGTGGTCCTTCCCCAGTGCTGCGTCCTGGGTGGGACAGGCATTTTCTGGTAGAAGTAATACAGTGCACACCGTAACCAAGAATCCGGTATCATGGCAACTTTAGCCACAAGACTGTCTTGTTATTAATTAAAAAACAAATTAACTTCAGGACTAAATCTACATAACAAGCCAACATGGAGGGGCTTCTAAGTATTTTTTTCTTGTTTCCAAGACGTATGAGGTATTTTTAAGACACTAAGGGGAAAAAAAAAAAAAAACAAGGAAAAAAAGGAAGAAGAAAACTCCCGACGCGAGAGGCCTGGGCTCAGTGAACGCACACGGCCTGGGCTGGGGTGTGCTTGTGCCCGTCTGCCCGCAGCTTGTAAAGTGGGTTAAATATAGCCTCAGCTGGTTCTGGGGAACAGCAAATAGGAAGAGAAGGGAAAGCTGGAGGCGTGCTGGTGAAAAACACTCCAAAGTAATTTATTTTGACGCTTCTTAAAGGCGTCTTTGTCGGCGCGCTTTTAAGCAGCGCTCTGCGTCCTTGAGTCCAAGCAGGGCCGCAGAGCCGGCTGGGCCCCCGCCTGGCCTGGGAGCGCGGGCCGGCCGCCCCTCCGCTCTGCCGCGCTTCTTCCCTCCCTTCTCTTTTAAGGGACCTGCATTCAGGTGCGGCACACCCCTTAGTCGTAGGTGCACGTTCATCGCTCGTCAGTCCCTCAGAGCTCTGTACTGTCCACCTGTTAGGTTTCCAAAGAGCAGGAGGCGTGCAGATGACCCCGAACTCGGTAGCAGGTTAATACGTGAGAAGGGAACCCATCTCGTCCTTATTCGCCTTTTAATGGCGCCCACTGAACGGATGGTTTCTTCCAGCCAAACTGCTGGCGCTCCAGTGATCCTTCCCAGCTAATCGGAAAATCATTGTCTACCTTTTCCCTCTTGCTTTCTCCCTGGTAAAGCCTGTCCTTCCTAAGCTGTCTGAGGCAGCCTTGGATAAGCAGGAAAGCAGTTTCCATTTGTTTTCGTCTGTTTCACTGTCAAGGCCTCGGTTTCCTCCCTGGTGGGGTGATTGAAGTTCTTGACCTCTGAGGCCGTCTCCACCTCTGATTAGTAACTCATGACCTTGTCGACGGTGCTCTGGGAGCCCAGCCAGGCGGTGGTACCTCCGCGGATGCACCTGAGGGCTTCCAGAGGAATCCACAGGAGCTGTCTCTCCCTTCTCTCCTGCGGGTTCCTGGACCCTCTCTGCCCCCTGGGCGCCGTCTCTCCCCCAGAACTGGTGGGACCCGGGTCCCCGAGAACCCCTGCCGCCCCCGCCTCAGGTGTGGGCAGGCGCCCAGGCTGGCGTTGATGCCCGGCTGCCCGACTTATGACTCCCAAGTGCGTGCCGAGTCCCTGAATAGATCCATTAACTGGAGGTTTTCACACACTCGCTGAGTCACACCAGCCTTTCATTTACTTTGGATCAGTCCTGTTAGCTGGGAACTGAAGGTTTTACTGCTCGAGAAATGCTTTTGAAACGTTATTTACCCTGTTGCTCACTCAACATCTGACAAAAATGTGAAAGTGCTTCCAGGAATAGTAAAAATGTGTTTCCAAATGCTGGACTGGAACAGGGGGCTTAGTTGTACGGTGTGGGGGCCCGCTTTGAGAACATCTAACATGCCACCTTTCAAGAGGCTTCACACAGGCGTCTTTTAAAAAGGGATACTCCTAACATATTTTATATGTGAGTCAATATATAAATATTTTGTTAAGACATCTTGTCAGCAACACATCTATTTCATTATGCATAACATCTAAGGACTTTTAGTTTCTAAGTTGCTAAATTATCTAGTATGCTCAGGGGAATTTTTCTGCAGCATTTTACTAGGCTTGGAGATATCTCTGCATTCTCTTGAGGACCTGAAGAAAAGCCCCATTTTGTAGCGTGATCTGCGCTGTCAGCAAGAGTTGAGCCTCTGTGGAAAGTCCCAGCCTGGTGCTTGGCCGCGGAGATGTGTTCCGGGCGGAGCCGCGCTGATAACGCGGGGGCTCCAGAGTGAGGACCGGGCACCGTGCAAGGGTCTCCAGTGTCCGAACGCCAGACGAGAGAGAATTAACTCAGGGCTTCAAACTTACAGCAGTCTGAATCTGGGTCTTTCCTCCCCGCTTTGGAATATTATCAAAATATCTTAAACTGTTGGACCGAGTCACTGGAAAGTGTAGGCTCAGAATCGCCTGCCTCCGTCTCAGCTGTAGCCCACGTCACATGGCTCTGAAATGAGGGGCTTTGGACGTGTGTGTGGGGTTGGTTTCGTGTCTCGGTGGAGTCCGCTGGGCCAGAGGTTAAGGATTTCTGTCTTGACTGTCTTCATGCTTTGTGTCAGAGCGCCACTGGTCAGCTTTTTGGCCAACTGGTAACGTTTTTTAGGTTTTGTCAAAACTGAGTAGCTTTCTGATTGTTTTATTTTTATTCTTTGCTCCAAAATACCATCTTTGGCGAACATATCAAAAGACCATAGAGACTTCCCTGGTGGTCCAGTGGTTAAGAATTCGCCCTCCACTGCAGGGGAAGCGGGTTCAATCTCTGGTCTGGAAACTAAGATCCCACGTGCTGGGGTGCGTGTGTGCAACTAGAAAGTCCGAGCATCGTGACAGAAGATCCTTCATATTGCAACGAGGACCCAACACAGCCAAGTAAATGAATATTTTAAAAACTAGTCTATCAGTTTTTTAAAAATTAAAAGACTGCAGACATTCTGAATTTAAGAATGAGCAGAATAAGCTCAGTCAGAGTGGACTCCTGCCTGCTCCTGCCTTGAGGTCCTGCAGCCCCGGTCCCTGGGGCAGGGTCAGCAGTGACTCCGTCCTTCGCATCTTCATACCCTGCACCCAGGGGTCTTCTTCTTAGTCTCACTTTGTTAAGTTCCTTGACATCTTGTAGAGGCTGGCCCCGAATTCATCGTCATGAATTTGCCTGTCTGCTTCTACCTGACAAGGTCACCTTCCTGGATATAGACGTTTAGAAGGTAGGTCACATGCTCTGTGTGAACAGCGCTGCCATAGAAGGTTCTCTGAGGAGGAGGATGGCTGGGTGCTCAGCCCTTCTGGGACCTGCTGTCCAGTTGAAGAGGAAAATCACACATCCGCGTGGTAAAGATAGCCTCCCCCCGTGCCCCCTCCCCCCGCCCCCCTTGCTCGGGAGGTGGTTGAGAAGCAGGTCTGAGTGTCAAGTTAGGGAAGAAGTCACTCCCAGCAGAACACCCGAAGGAGCCCTGAAGCCTGGCTTCATCTGATATTATCATGGAACCCTTGCTCTTCAAGAGCCACAAGGACCATTCGTGATGATATAATTTAATCACGTCTCGTCTTCTCCTGCCGTGAATCACCTGCTGGACACGTCCGTCCACCGTGACTGCCTGGAGCTCAGCATGTCTGAGACGGAGCATCACCTGTGCCCCTTAACCATGCCACCCCGTATGCACCCTTCCTCTGGGCAGCTGAAAACTCCTCCTCTCTTCTGCCCTCTAACTGCCCACTCTGCCCATCCCTTACGTGCTCATCATCACCACCCATGTTTGGGGGACTCACCCCCTTTCCTGGACTCGGGTGGTTTTCTATTTGTCTCCCTCCTTAGCTGCTCTTCCAGCTTCTGGTCGGCCCTGCTTACCCCTGCGGAGCCCGAGGCACTGCTTCCACAGACGTAAAGTTTACTGATTTAAGTATTGGTAAAGAACCCACCTGCCAATGCAGGAGACACAGGAGACATGGGCTTGATCCCTGGGTTGGAAAGATCCCCTGGGGGAGGAAATGGCAACCGTCTCCAGCAGTCTTGCCTGGAGAATCCCATGGACAGAGGAGCCTGGTGGGCTACAGTCCATGGGGTCACAAAGAGTCAGTCATAACTGAGCAACTGAGCACACACACACACACAATGTACAGACCATGACTGGGTCTTGGATTAAAAAAAATAAACCGTTATTAAAACATTTTGAGGGCAATCGGGAAAGTTGCCCTAGGATGAGGTGGTTGGATGGCATCACCAACTTGATGGACATGAGTTTGAGCAAACTCCAGGAGTTGGTGACGGACAGGGAAGCCTGTGGTCCGTGGGGTCCCAAAGAGTCGTACACGACTGAGCAACTGAACTGATTAACTGGGAAAGTTAGGAATTGACTACGTTAACCGTGCTGAGGTCAGAGGAGAGCTTCCAGGCCCCTGGGAACCTCGAGGCGAGGAAGCTCGAGAAGGGCGGAGTGTCGCTCTGTCACTGAGGCTGCAGTGTGCTCCCACATGAGTCTCCTGCCAACAGCAAAGTGAGTGCAGGCACGTGCAAGACAAAGATGAGACAGATGTGAAAACCCATCAACAGGTGAGTCTGCATGCAAGGTTAATGGGTGTTTCATCACTTTTTTGTAGGTGTAAAACTTTTCGGGATCACAAGTTGGGGAACTCCTGGTGATCCCTGCAGGGCTGGAGGCAAGGGCCAGGCCGGGTGAGAGCGCTGGGGCAGGTGGTGCCCTGGGAGCCGGTCTCGGCAGCGCCGGCTCCCTGTCCTGCGTCTGCTGCTCGTCCCCGGTCCCGTCACACGGCATTGCAGGTCGGGGGCCTATTTTCTCCCTGCTCCAGATGTCCGGGGTCGAGTCGTCCACACAGTGGCCCCTTCTTCAGGCCTGGCGGGTGGACCGGCCCCGGCCTCCCCTCCGGGCTAGAGGGTGGACCAGCCCCGCTGGCGGGTGGACCGGCCCCGGCCTCCCCTCCGGCCTGGCGGATGGACCGGCCCGGCCTCCCCTCCGGGCTGGAGGGTGGACTGGCTCCCGGCCTCCACTCCGGGCTAGTGCTGTCGTAGTTGATATTTTGGCTTCTGCAGTGTCAGCTTGGCCTTTGCTTCCGTCTTCACACGGTGTCTCCCTGTGTCTCCGCGTCCAAACTCCCCTCTTTGTCAGGACCCTGGTCACATCAGAACCTGTTGTTTCCGTTGCGAAGTCGCATCCGACTCTGTGACCCCATGGACTCTAGCCCGCCAGGCCCCTCTGTCCATGGGATTTCCCAGGCAACAATACTGGAGTGGGCTGCCGTTGCCTCCTGCAGTGGAGCTTCCTGAGGCAGGGACTGAACCCGAGTCTCCTGCTTGTGGGCAGGTTCTGTTACCACTGAGCCACCTGGGAAGCCCTCATATCAGAATGAAGTGAAGTGAAGCTGCTCAGTCGTGTGCAATTCTTTGAGACCCCCCAACTCTTAGCCTACCGGGCTCCTCCGTCCATGGGATTTTCCGGGCAAGAATACTGGAGTGGGTTGCCATTTCCTTCTCCAGGGGAGCTTCCCGATCCAGGGATCGAACCCGGGTCTCCTGCATTGTAGGCAGATGCTTTACCGCCTGAGTCACAACCAGAAAGTGAAGAGGAACTAAAGTGAAGAGGCAGAAAGTGAAGAGGAACTAAAAAGCCTCCTGATGAAAGTGAAAGAGGAAAGTGAAAAAGTTGGCTTAAAGCTCAACATTCAGAAAACAAAGATCATGGCATCCGGTCCCATCACTTCATGGGAAATAGATGGGGAAACAGTGGAAACAGTGTCAGAATTTATTTTTCTGAGCTCCAAAATCACTGCAGATGGTGATTTCAGCCATGAAATTAAAAGACTCTTACTCCTTGGAAGGAAAGTTATGACCAACCTAGATACCATATTGAAAAGCAGAGACATTACTTTGCCAACAAAGGTCCGTCTAGTCAAGGCTATGGTTTTTCCTGTGGTCATGTATGGATGTGAGAGCTGGACTGTGAAGAAAGCTGAATGCTAAAGAATTGATGCTTTTGAACTGTGGTGTTGGAGAAGACTCTTGAGAGTCCCTTGGACTGCAAGGAGATCCAACCAGTCCATTCTAAAGGAGATCAGTCCTGGGTGTTCTTTGGAAGGACTGATGCTGAAGCTGAAACTCCAATACTTTGGCCACCTCGTGCGAAGAGTTGACTCATTGGAAAAGACTGATGCTGGGAAGGATTGGGGGAGCAGGAGGAGAAGGGGTCGACAGAGGATGAGATGGCTGGATGGAATCACCGACTCAATGGATGTGAGTTTGAGTGAACTCTGGGAGTTGGTGATGGACAGGGAGGCCTGGCGTGCTGCGATTCATGGGGTCACAAAGAGTTGGACACGACTGAGCGACTGAACTGAACTGAACTGAACTGATTCTAATATGATGTCATCTTAATTAATTTCATCCGCAATGACCCTATTTCAAATAAGGTTGCAAATAACTCAGTTATTCAAATTCAAATAATTTCTGAGGCCCTGGGAATTAGGGCTTCAACAGATGAATTTTCAGGGGACAATGTTCAACTCATAACAGGTCCGATTTTTAGACTGATGTTACGCTTTTAGTAAATAGCCCCTTCGGATATGTGAATGAACTTTCTCGCCCCTTTGTCTCAAGGCCTAGAGACAGAAACACGCAGTTGAAAGTGGCTTGTGGTAAACATGCCGTGAAGGTTCCATAGGAGGTCTTTGTTAGGTGCTGTAGTTTGCCTCCGCCTTGTAACAGAACACACATGCCCGATGTTGGGCACTGACCTGTGTGACTCTGCTGCCGAGTGGGTGCCTGAGCCTGAGACCAGCGGGACCTGCGTTTGTGCTCTAGGAGCGCGGGGAGAAGGGGAGAGGGAGTCGGAGTCGGAGAGCCGGGGCAGAGACAGACAGACACACGGAGATGGAGACAGAGAACGCAACCAGAGCTACACCCAGACGCCCTGGCCTGTAATTAGCTTTCACAGGAGGTGCCAAGCGGACACTTGGAGCCCACGGTGCCCCGTGTGTGGCCGCTGGGCCCTGTGGTCATCTGGCTGGCGAATGGAGAGCGGCCCCTGCCTACCTGGCCGTCTTCCCCTCCCGTCCAGTGGCCTCCTCAGCCTGGGGACCTTTGTCGGCTCACAGGAGGGTGTTGCGTGGTGTTCATTTTCCCCTCCTCCCTCTCTTCCTGCCTTTTCTGAGTTTGTTTTCAGCTGCAGGTCACGTCAGCAGTTCTCCGAAGGCGGGTGCACAGTGGGTTCCCGCCTGTGGGCACAGGACCTGGGTGGGCTCTGGTGGGTTAGTGCCAAGCTTATGGCTTACTGAAGACTTGGAATCTGACCCCTCGCTTGGCAGTGTTTTTCTCGCAGTGATTATCCCAGCTGCGCATGCGGCTGTGACCGAGGCCTGGGACCAGCTCGGGGCCTGGGGCCTGAGCGTCCGGGAAGCTGTGGCTTTTCTGGGCCCACTTCCTCCCCGGTGTGGGCTGCCGGTTCCCGAGAGAGTCTCTGAAGGGCAGGGGGCTTCCTGTGGGTTCTGGCCCCCTCCCCGGGGTACTTCAGTGCTGGCTTGTGTGGAATCCTCGCGTGCCTTCTTTTCTGTTTTGTGTTAGTTTTTGAGTTACTTGCAGGCACTGCTGTTTTGTTCCCCGTGGGATATTTTCTTGGAAACCACGCTCCTTTGCTCCTTCTGTGCCGTGTCTCACTTGCCACCTTCCAGAGCCACCTCAGCTGGCCCGTGTCCCTCCTGAGACCCGGGCCGCTGCCTGGAGGTGGTGGGGTCACTGGGGTGGCTGAGGGGAGCCTGCTGTACCGTCACATGGGGCGTTTCCGAAGCCATGTTTTCTGCCACTCTGACATCACCAGAATCCAGGCTTGGGTCGTCCCAGGGTAAACTCCAGCGTTTCTCAGAACCCTGCAGTGGTTCTGTGCGGTTTGTTCGTGTACAGTCCAGACTTAGCTGCCTGAATTATGCGCCTTCCGGAATTTGTCTTGGGTCTGGATTTTCCCAGGCTTTGTCAGGGACCCCCAGTGTGTCCTTATACTGGACACATTGAAAAATGCAACCGAGAAGATCCTGAAAAACAGAAGGGTGTGGTTGCATGCAGGCTGAGCCCCGTTGCTGTTGGCGAGGGAGGGCACAGCGGCGAGATGAACATGGCCAACAGCGGGCGCCTGCAGAAGCTGCCCCGTCGGAGTCCGGGAGCCTGTCCTCTCCCTGTGTCTGGGAGGGGCTGGGCGGGGATGGACGCCCCCACCTACAGGGCCTTGGAGCCAGTGACTGCAGAGACGGCTGCCGGCTGGGTGGAGGTGCGTGCTTTTCAACGTGTGAAGTCCCCCCAAAGTGCTTTTTGGCCCCTCGTCTGAGTGGCAGGACCTTCACTCATAACAGCACCACCCAGCAAGTAAGCAAGGGATATCCTTGTCCACATAGTGGTGTCCTACGGTGACCGGCCCGCAGGCTGCGTGCCCGCTGAGATCAGCCTGTCCTGGTGACTGGGAGGTGTGCCGCTCTTGCCTGTCCTCGCCTTGCCAGGATGCCCTTACCCCCCGAGCGTCATCTTCGGTCATTTGATGACGGGCAGCTTTCTGGGTAGACGCTGACACACTCCGTGATGCCTGCGTGCGTGTGCTCGACTTCCATCATCTTCCAATGGTTCTAGGTCCCACGAGCCCCAGCTCTCGCCCTGTGTGTCTCTTCTGTTATTTGCAGTGTCTCCAGCTTCCTGGGGACTCCATGCTTGCAGAGCAGATCTGCAACGCCCCAGGGCTCCCCAGGTGGCATTTCTGTCACGGCTGTACCTGTGACAGGAAGAGTCTCACCTGACTGTGCCACGTGCTTTTATCCCTGAAAGAAATCAGGTTAAAAAGAGCGAGAATGTTTGCAAATCGCTAAACTCTACTTACCACCAGCGGTGACATTGAAGTAACAACCTCATAACTGAATGTGCAGTAAAATGGAAACTGAGACAGCCATCAATGTATGTGTATCCTTTTCTTATTCTCATGACCTTTTCAAAGCCGGTAAATAAAAGGACACTTGTTTTTTCTTCCTCCATTAGGCAGGGCACAAATTATAAAAAGAAATGCACGAGGAAATGTTAATAAATCAGGTAAATACTAAAATTTAATAATTCTTCTCTTTTCAGTACTACTTTTTTTTTTTCTTCCAAATTTGAAGTTTTCATTAAGCATGGCCTTGAACACTGGACAAAGTGAGGCTCTGTTTTGGTTAGAGTACCTGCACAAAGTCGTTTCCTCCGTAAATCACTTGGGTGATTGGAGCTGTGCAAGTATGTGCTTTGCAAAGAAACAGCCTTTAGTTGTGTGGACCGTCACTCTGAGCGATAACAAGAAAAGGAAGAGGGAAGAGAAACTGTTTTCCACTTTTGTACAGTTTTAATGTATGTGCATATTTATTACAAAGATTATTTTAAGCATGAAGTTTACCTGTAATTTATTATTAACCTTTCTACAGATCTGAACCAATCTTTATCGATGTATCTGGAGCCCTGAGTTATGAAGACTTTCAGTTAGAATATTGTTCTAAACTTGAAAGCGGCTATTCACAGCGGCACTGAACTGGCCAGTTAGGCAGACCTTTCAGGGGGTTTTGACGGGATATGCCTCTTGTATTTCCTCGGTTTTCTCCCACCTTGATTTTGTGCTGGAGGGTGGTGATGGATTTCTGCAGAGCACCATGCTGTCCAGCACAGATGGCGTCCTGGGGAAGTGCATCTTGTGCAGTCGCTAAGTCGTGTCTGACTCTGTGACACCGTGGACTGCACCACGCCAGGCTTCTCTGTCCTTCACTATCCAGAGTTTTCTCAGACTCATGTCCATTGAGTCGGTGATGCCATCCAACCATCTCATCGTCTGTCATCCCCTTCTCCTCCTGCCTCCAATTTTTTCAGCATCGGGATCTTTTCAGTGAGTCAGTTCTTCCCATCAGGTGGCCAAAGTACTGGAGCTTCAGCTTCAGCAGCAGTCCTTCCAATCAATATTCAGGGTTGATTTCCTCTAGGGTGGACTGGTTTGAGTGTTTCTTGGCCTTCCTTTTATCCCTGCCTGCCTCTGCCTGGGACTCCTGCGTCTCCTGGCACACCAACAGAGGAGACTGTGACAGCTGTGCAGCTTCCCTGGCTCACCGTCCACGTGGCGTGGGCGTCTGGTCCTATCTCGCGCGGGAAGTGCCTGGCTTCCCAGATACTCTCAGGACTGGAGCGAGGGACTGAGGCCCTGGTTTCCTCTCTGTCCTCTGTCCCCTGACACCCATGGCCCGGTGAGGGTTTGATATTCACTAGTCTGTGACACTTTGCTTTGTTAACAAGTTCTGTAGAGACCGGATTTTATGTCCCAACATCTGTGGGCCCGTCCTTGCCGAGGGATTGACCCTATTTAGTGAAGCAGGTGCCACACACGTCATTTGTCACAAGTCTCTGCAGTGTGATCCTTTCTCTGCTTTCTAGCTGGGCTCTCCTGCACGTGGCGGGATCTCAGTTCGCTTCAGTTTGCTCACCTGTAAAATGGATATAATACCAGTGTCAACTGTCAACTGCACAGGTTGTTGTGAAGACATAAAGCTAGTGGCCGTGCAGCACCGGGAGCACGGCCGCGTAGCCGTGTGCTGAGCAGGTGCTCCCGCCTGCCGCTGGCACCGCTGTCGCTGTTACCTGCAGTCACACCAGGGCGCATGGGGACCTCTGCTTCCCTGGGAAGGGCAGGAAGTTCAGCACGAGCTTCACGACGGGAGACAGAGAAGGCACAGGGTTCAGACCGAAGGGGCTTATGTTTTAAACGGGAGGGGAGGTGGGCAGGAGGTGGGCAGCCAGCTCCCACGGGATGCATCCATGCATCGCACAGGTGTCACACCCACCCAGGCACGTGTGTGCTGAGTGCCTCTAGACGTGCTTCTGGGGCTTTGTACGGAGTTCTGGGGCTGTGCTGCCCTGCGTGAGTTGTCCTTCTAACCGTGTGATTAGAAGTGATCCTTCTGTGCCTTATTAGCAGCTCTTCCCTCTAAGCCCACTTTTCTTACAACAGTTCCCTAAATGTTGTAGCCTCTGGAGTCCGAGGTGCTGCCCGAGTGCTGCGTTGTGTTGATGCTCCTGGGGTTCAGGGTTTTGTGTTTTCATTCTTTGCTCATTAAACCAAGAGTTTACAATAATCATTTGCAGTTTGAAAGGAATGAATTTTAAACCAGTTATCATGGGGGTTCGTTCTACCACTAAAAATCTCTGCTCACCTATTTCCAAATATTTTTTGAGTGTCTTTTATTGGAGATAGAAATTAGGTTTTATATATGTTCTAGATGCTTAGAGAAACAAACTAATTGAGGAAATACAGCCTACTAGAAAAATGTATAAGAAATATTAAAGGTAAGAATAAATAATTTCTGGAAGAAATAGGGCACACAGTCATAAACACAAAAACCTTGTAAATCTTAATATTATCCTAATCAAAAAATGGAAAGAAAAACATCATTTTTTAACCTATCAAGCTGAAAATAAAATATTTTCTAAAATTAACTTTTTAGATAATTTCTTTCCTCTATGATATTTTATGTTAAGTTTACCATTAGACACAGGACTTAATATTAGAATCTTTTGAAACTGAATGTTAATTTGAAATTAGCATTACAAAATTTTGAGAATGCTTGTGGGAAAGAACTGAAGATGGAGTGATGTTAGGCTGACAGTGGTGGGGGATGTCCAGCCTCTTTCTGAAAGGCTGCCCATAGTCAAGGCTGTGGTTTTTCCAGTGGCCATATATGGATGTGAGAGTTGGACTGTGAAGAAAGCTGAGTGCCGAAGAATTGATGCTTTTGAACTGTAGTGTTGGAGAAGACTCTTGAGAGTCTGTTGGACTGCAAGAAGATCCAACCAGTCCATTCTAAAGGAGATCGGTCCTGGGTGTTCTTTGGAAGGAATGATGCTGAAGCTGAAACTCCAATACTTTGGCCACCTCATGCGAAGAGTTGACTCAATGGAAAAGACTGATGCTGGGAGGGATTGGGGGCAGGAGGAGAAGGGGACGACAGAGGATGAGATGGCTGGATGGCATCACTGACTCGATGGACATGAGTCTGAGTGAACTCCGGGAGTTGGTGATGGACAGGGAGGCCTGGTGTGCTGCGATTCATGGGGTCGCAGAGAGTTGGACACGACTGAGCGACTGAACTGGACTTCCAGCTCGTCATGGTTTCCTGGGAGGCCCTGGATCAGCAGCAGAGCCAGTGTTACCACTGTATGTATGATGTGCGTGTGAGGCGTGTGGCATGCGTGTGTGTATGAGGTGTGCAGTGTGTGTGTGTGCCGTATGTGTATCAGGCATGTCCGTGTGAGGCGTGCACGCGTGAATTGTGCTTTTGTGAGGTGTGTGTGCAGCGGCTCTTACCCAGCAGAGGGTCCACGTCAGAGAGGAGTGTTCCTCATTCTTGGTTGTGCAGCGACCGCTGATCACTTGTCTCTGAAAATGAATGTTGCACAGTCGTGTCCGACCCTTTGTGACCCCGTGGACTGTAGCCCACCAGGCTCCTCTGTCCATGGGGTTCTCTAGGCCATTCCCTTCTCCAGGGGATCTTCCCCACCCAGGGATTGAACCCAGGTCTTCTGCATGTCAGGAAGATTCTTTACCATCTGAGCCATCAGGGATACCACTTCTCTCTGCTGCTGCTGCTGCTGCTAAGTCACTTCAGTCGTGTCCAACTCTTTGTGACCCCATAGACGGCAGCCCACCAGGCTCCCCCGTCCCTGGGATTCTCCAGGCAAGAACACTGGAGTGGGTTGCCATTTCCTTCTCCAATGCAGGAAGGTGAAAAGTGAAAGTGAAGTTGTTCAGTCGTGTCCAACTCTTAGCAACCCCATGGACTGCAGCCTACCAGGCTCCTCTGCCCATGGGATTTTCCAGGCAAGAGTACTGGAGTGGGGTGCCATGGCCTTCTCCCCCACTTCTCTGTATGAGGAGGTAAATCATGGAGTGAGAATCTGCCCTTTGGCGACCTCAGCTTTTGTGGGGAAATAATTTTCAACTCTAAAGACTGCAGGAGTGGGATTATTTGTATGTTTTATGTACTGACGGTGTCCTGAGTCCTGCTGACCCATCTGTCAGTTTGTATTTGCCCTCCCAACCCTTGTGGGCTCTGTCTTGCTCTTCCCTCTGCTTCTCAGCTGTAGGCATCAGTCCAATATCTTCATTTTAGTTCTTTTTACAATACCTTTTAGTGGAAAATTCTGAGATCTGAGATTCTGGATATCTATTTTTTTTTCTTTTCTCTCTTTCTTTCCTTTTCCCCCCCTCTTTTTGTAACATTCTGCTACTTCCTAACTGTGCGACTGGACACTGAACATTTAGCGTTTTCAGTCTCCATTTCCTGATCTGTGAAATGAGACAGTGGGATTAATTAATCCCTTTGGGCTTTTGAAATCTGTTTTTGACGGAGATTTTGTCCAGTGATTTGTGTTGCAGCCATGTGCCTGGTGAAAATGCTTTCCCTGGACATTCTGCCTCTGGATTTCTCACACTGCCAGAGCTCGTCTTCCCAAGGGCAGTTCTCGTTCCTGTTCACAGCAGCGTCTTCTGTTCACCTGTGAGGTGTCTGTGCTTCTGTCGCTGGAGGTACAGATGACTTTGCTATTGTAACTGCGGTTAGCTGAAAATGCTTGTTGTAGAGTGATTAGCACATCTAGACATGTTGTAGAGTGACTGGCACACCTAGACTTGCTGTAGAGTGCTTTGCACATCTAGACTCGCTATAGAGTGCTTTGCACACATAGACTCTATGTAGAGCGACGGGCACGCCTAGACTCGCTGTGAGCGACTGGCACACGTAGACTCGCTGTAGAGCGACCGGCACACCTAGACTCGCTGTAGAGTGACCGGCACACCTAGACTTGCTGTAGAGCGACAGGCACACCTAGACTCACTGTAGAGTGACCGGCACGCCTAGACTCGCTGTAGAGTGCTTTGTACACCTAGACTTGCTGTAGAGCGACCGGCACACCTAGACTCGCTGTAGAGCGACGGGCACACCTAGACTTGCTGTAGAGCGACAGGCACACCTAGACTCACTGTAGAGTGACCGGCACGCCTAGACTCGCTGTAGAGTGCTTTGTACACCTAGACTCGCTGTAGAGCGACCGGCACACCTAGACTCGCTGTAGAGTGACGGGCACACCTAGACTTGCTGTAGAGCGACAGGCACACCTAGACTCACTGTAGAGTGACCGGCACGCCTAGACTCGCTGTAGAGTGCTTTGTACACCTAGACTCGCTGTAGAGCGACCGGCACACCTAGACTCGCTGTAGAGTGACCGGCACACCTAGACTTGCTGTAGAGTGACTGGCACACGTAGACTCGCTGTAGAGTGCTTTGCACACCTAGACTCGCTGTAGAGTGCTTTGCACACCTAGACTCGCTGTAGAGTGACAGGCACACCTAGACTTGCTGTAGAGCGACCGGCACACGTAGACTCGCTGTAGAGTGCTTTGCACACCTAGACTCGCTGTAGAGTGACAGGCACACCTAGACTCGCTGTAGAGTGACCGGCACACCTAGACTCGCTGTAGAGCGACCGGCACACCTAGAGTTAAAGCACATGGCAGGCAGTGTTGGTGAGGCTCTTTTCTTGCAGGAGGGGTGTTTTACTTCTTGGTGTTCCAGGTGATGTAAACAAGGGAGTTCATTTTATCAGTGATCTGTTCTTCACCCAATTCCGCTTGTCTTCCTCTGTGTGAAGAAGCTTCCTGCAATGCCTGGCAGAAATGTATGGTCTGATTCAGGTGCATTTCAGAGCGGCCAGGTGCTCAGGCTGCATCTGAGACAGCACTGTCCTCATTCATCCTCTGGGCTAGAAGAGGGTCCATGTTTGAAAAGAGAGGAGAAATGGCCCCTCCTCTCTGTGGGAAGGTGGATGTCCAGGCACGTTCGTGTGTGGTCGTGGGTGGGCATGAGGGTCTTCAGGGCTATTTCAGCCTCCTTTGGACATCAGGAGAATGGGGGACCTTCCTCCACTTCCTTCAGCTTTTCATAGATGTGAAATTTTAGATAATTTTTATCCTACAATCAAAATACGATTCAGTTAACTTCTAGAGTTGCTGTGAATTTTATGGGTTTATATCTGGAACAATCCATGGAGGTGAAGGACAGAACTACTCAGGGACACAGCTGCGGCCCCAGGCACCGAAATCTGCCTGTTTTGGATTCTAGCCAGTGGCTCTGGCTCCTGGGCTTTACAGCCCAGAACGAACATCCACTACCAACCCAAGTCCACCTCCAGACAGCCCTGTGGCACTTCCCCAGAGGCTCTGGTGCCCACCTGAGGCCCTGTGTCCTGCCCAGTCCTCTGAGCTCCAGGTGGTCCTGAAGTTATGGGACCTCTGCGTTTGGGTCACTTGGGTAAAACAAGAAGCACCATTGCCCTGTCATGATGGCAAAGCAACAAAAGCAATTTGATTTACCAATGAATCCATTTTGGAGTTTTTATTACCGTGTTGGGTTTTGACATGGGCTGGTGGGTCCCAGGGGTGGACCGTGTTTTCTGGGTGACAGTGGTGGGAGCCCCGGGCTCTAGTCCTGCCTCCCCTCTCACGGTGGGGACCAGGTGGGCAGCTGACCTCCAGCTGCCTCCGTAGCTCACAGGCCAAGTGGCTGCTTGCGCTCCAGGGGTGTTCCTGCGAGAATAAGATAGAAAATACTTCTGTGTTTTGAAAACGTCAAAGCCGCAGTGCTTGCTTCAAGCTGTATGGCCTTTAATATGGAAAGGAGATTCTTTTAATAGATGTGTGCAAAGTCAGATGGAAAGAGTCACAGTTGGAGTGTCAGCTCTCCAGTGAAAACATTTCTGTGACGAGGACTGAGCCCAGGCTGGAACCTGTCCCAGAGTCAGTGTGCTTGTGGTGAGTGAGCTGGGCTCTTAGTCCCTTAGCCCCTCGGATTTGCAGAGTCGGGTGTCCGGTTGCGGCGCTGGCTGCGGCCTCGGGGGCATGACGGGTCAGTCTTCCACCCGTCCTGCTGGAGGGGCTTCGGCGCAGGGCCGGGGGCTGGGGAGGCCGGGGCCTGGGGCCCTGCAGCTCCGTTCCCACACTGTTGCTGGCCCTATCGCTCGGGAGGCCTGGCAAGGAAGTGGGGAGGAAGCGGGTGCCACCGCTGGTGCAGAATGTTCCAGGCGGCTGGAAAGTCTGAGGAGGGCCCGGTGAGAAGAACAAGACCTATTGACAGCGTCCAGTCCCGGCAGGCCTGCGTCGCATCAGCGTCCGGATAATCACAGCTCGCCCCTCCCCCAGGGTCTCACCGCTGCCTTTTTTCCTTTTTAAAACATTCTGGGCAACTGTGGTGAAGTACAGTGCATTTTAACTTTTTATTCCAAGAGACACAAAAAGTGTGCAAAGCGTAGTGTGGAGCACTTCAGAGTGGCGACAGCACAGACAAGAAGACACGTCTCTCCAGGGCGGTCTGACCGGCTGCGGTGCGGTCATAGATGCTTCTCTGCTAGGCTATTTTCTGATTGATTGGTTGATTGATAAGGCTTTGGGGTCCTGTCGATCAGCCTGGCTTGTCGGAGTGCGCATTGTTCAGCAGTCTTGTCTGATTTACTTTGCATGTTGGGTGTGTGAAACCAAGCAGCCGTGTGTATATCATGAGAGGGAGAGGAAAAGGAATATGCCAGACCATCTCTCTTCTTCTCCACATGAGTCTATATACAGGAATATTTATGTCAAGGAGTCAGAAGAAAATTTGCTGCCTGTTTCAATGAACCACAAAACGTGTCCCTGGTACCCTTGCCAAGCGGTCCTGCCTGAGTCTGTCCTGACTTCTGCGCTAAAGCGTGAACACCCTCGAGGCAACTGCGCCATTTCCAGGACCCGCAGGGTGTCTCCAGTCCCAGCTTTTGAGTCCAGCAATGATAGGAATAAAGCCCACTTCATTTTTCTTATTCCTGGAGTATCTACCTTTGAAGCTCAAAAGGATATTTTAAGATTTTTTCAAACTTAGGAAACCAAAGAAAACCCAAGTGCTCCCAACCAGATTTGCGCACAGAGCCCCAGCAGTTGTGAAGCCTGGATGGGTGAGGGGCCTGCCTGGGCTGGGAGCAGAAACGCAGCTACGGGCTGGCTGTGCAGCGCCTGGTCACCCTGGCGGGGCTGGGGTGGTCTGCACCATCGCTGTCTCTGGAACTGTGATTTTGTGCCGTGCGGCTTGTTAGTGCTTCGGTTAGATGACTCTTGTACCTTCTTTCCCTGAAATTGGCACATAAAATACTCAGACCCCTATCCTTACTTAGGCATTTATAAAAGAATTTTAGAAAATAAGTTGGGAGGGGATTCCCTGCTGGCTCAGTGGTGAAGAATCTGCCTGCCCACGCAGGAGACATGGGTTCGATCCTGATCTGGGAAGATCCCACGTGCCGTGGAGCAGCTTAGCCTGTGCAGCACAGCTACTGAGCCTGAGCTCTGGAGCTCAGGAGCCTCAACGAGAGAAGATGCCACAAGGAGAAGGCCCACAGTGCAACTGGACAAGGGCCCCCGCCTGTCACAGCTAGAGAAGGGCCTGGCGGCAACGGAGGCCCCTCACAGCCTAAATAAATAAAATTAAAAAAAATAAAAAACAAGTTGCGAATCTCTGTGTTTATCCAACACCTTGATCGTAGAGAAAGCATGACTTAAGGTGCATACAAATGAAGCTCTTAATATTCTATATAAAGTAAGTGCGCTCCTTCTGTTGTGATCCATTCATGTGTGCCTGCAGGGATGATACAGACCTGATCACGTCACTGCCCCCACCTCCACCCCACCTCAAAACCCCTAAACGCTTTCTCGTGACTTTCCGGACCCTTGGGTTCGAAGCCTGGAGGGCCTCTTCTCCACGTGCTGGCTTTTCCCAGGGATGTCAGCACCCCGTATTCTCGGCCCCCTCCCCGTCCTCGCCCTGCACTCTCCCCAGCCCCTGCAGCTCCTGTCTCATCCCTCTCCCAGTGACCCCCACCCCCGATGTTGTCAGGGTCCTGTTTTATGTCCCAGCAGCACCAAGGCCTTCTGCGAGGCCCACACGTTCTGTGTTTTCACACGGCTTACAAGTGGCCAAACCTGAACCAGATCCACCAGCCTCTGAAGCCTCACGTTCTGCCCGTTGCCCCCAGGGTCCCTGGACCTCAGCACTCTCCCTGTGCGGGTGGTGATGCCAGCGCCCCCTGCCTCGTCCCCCTGTGGGCTCAGATGAGCTCCCGCCTGTGGAAAGGACAGCAGAGCAGTGCGCGGCGCTCACGTCGGGTGTCGTCTGAACCGTTTTTCTTGTCGGTTGCTGTGGGCCTTGTTTACGCCCACAGAGCCCCTGAAAGGCTGTTCTCAAACCTCGGTCGTGGCTGCGGTGGGTCTGACGTTGTCCCTCTTCCTTGTCTTCCAGGACGGCTCCTACCTGGCCGAGTTCCTGCTGGAGAAGGGCTACGAGGTGAGTCCCCGAGCCGGTGGAATCCCGCGGCCTGCGCGGCCTCCTGCTTCCTCTGCTTCCTCTGTGCGTGTTTTCCACGGAAACTCTGATAAGGAGGCAGGGGCGGAATGAGCCCCCGGGCCTGTCCCCGCGCCAGCCCATTGTGCAGTTTATCTGCTGGCGAACGCGGGCGGCCCCCCTCCCTGCTCCTGGCTCTGCATGCTCCCCACATTCTCAGATAAACCAGCAGCCACCGTGCCCTTCTCGGGTGACTTTATGAGGTCGTGGCCACACAAAAAAGTCCCGCTCCCAGTGAAGTCCCTTGATTTGCACCGAGCAGTAACAGCTACACTGCCCTCCAGCCTGAGCGGCAGAGCTGACCTCAGGACGCTGGCTTTCCAGCCCTTGGCCGGTGGGTCGGGGCGGCCGGTGCAGCAGCTGCGTTTGCTGCCCTTGCCCTCATCTTCCTTTCCTGCTTTTTCTCCTCCTTCCAAGTTTACTGCTTTCCCCAATACAAACGAGAGTTTTATGTATGAAATGGGTGTAGCTCTGTGTGTGCACCTTACCCTTTTTAAGAACGGTGTTTGGATACGCGCCTCTCTAGAGACTTGTGCTCTGCAGTGAACAGAATCCCGAGCAGCGGCCCGCATGCTCCTCCTGATGCGGCGGTGTTTGCATGGATAACATGGGGTGCCACGTTCTTCCAGTGGCAGGTGCGCTGCTTGAAAAACGTGCACGTGGACCAGTGGAAAAGCGATAGCGAGGGGTCTGGCAGCTGAGCACCAGCAGGGTTGGAAGAAAAGGAATGTAGTTTTTGTTTTTTTTTACTGTAACTCATAATTTTTGAGAACTTTGACTCTTAGACTTTAATTAGGAGCAGGTATGATTAAACCTTCTGTGCCCTTATCAAATAATAACTAGTTCTACATCTTGTAATGCCATCAAGATAGGTAAAATGTAATTATAGAAATATACACACATGTTCATATACATGGATTCCTGTAATAATTGGGTGATCAATATGTATTCTGCAAAGCAGAGCACTTTAGAGTTATGTTATGTATGATATCATTAGAGAAGGAAATGGCAAGCCCCTTGGAACAGGCCCACTCCAGTATTCTTGCCTGGAGAATCCCATGGACAGGGGAGCCTGGCAGGCTACAGTCCATGGGGTCGCACAGAGTCAGACACGAGTGAGCACGCAGACACACACACACACGCACGCACACACGCACACTGAGTGGTCATAAAGAGAGGTCTAGCCTGTGTTCATTATTTACAGAATGTCTGTAGGTGTCATCTTGTGATGAGAAAAGCCAATAATTCTCAGGTTTTGTAGAAAATCTCCCTTTAACCTTTATGGATTTAATTCTACACACTGTTAAAGTGCAGAGGGCAATTTGCCCTGTTGTAGTGTGCCAGCCAACTTGGAGCAGGGGGTGAGCAGGCAGGGTGCTTCCGAGGCAGCCCTTGGCCATCCCCACACAGGACTGTGTCCTTATCCTTTGCCAGCTCCACGGCCTCTCGGAGACTTAGGAACTGCGTACCCGTGTCCCCCAGATCATGGTGAGGAGCAGGTGAGATGCATGTGGGCAACAGTGCAGAGGAGCCCGGGGGCCCCAGGGGCTGACCCTCATAGGAGAGGCAGGGGGTGCAGCTCAGTGCTGACCAGCTGAGGGATGCAGACTGTGCAGGAGGCCCTTAGTCCCGCCTGTCACTCGCACCGGGGAAGGGCGGGTGTGTGATGTTGCCCAAGCCCTGCCCCTGCACCTGCTTCTTTTCATCGCGAGGGAAAAGGAAACCAGAGGAGGGAAGCTTCCTGTGAAGGTACCTCTGGTTTCAGCTGCCTTCCTGGTATCGTCGTTAGCAGATAAGCCAACAATATGCTTTTGTACCTATTTGTGCAAACATACAGAGAGAAACCAGAAAAATGAAGGACACGGTCAAACCCTTTAAAAGCTGTATTTGGGAGTATGTGGACAACCTGTGTTGCTCCACTCGGTGACAGGGGCACAGGGACTCAGAATATAAACAGAGGACAGGTGAGCGCGGTGTCCCTGCCTGAGAGAGAGAAGAGCTGGCGTGGGCTGTGCAGGCCCTGGGGGCTGTCTGCTAGGACCAGCTCCCGATCGTCGGTTCCTCAGCTGTGGGTCCTTCCTTCTGAGTTGCTGGAAATCCTCGAGGCCTCCGTGCAAAGAGACCAAGCTTTCTGTGGCTTTCACTCTGCAACACTGGCTGTTGGCCTGATGGCCACGTTTGCCCTCCATAGGCCAACGTGCTGGCTGCGTGGTCTCGGCAGCACCCTGGCCTGTGGATGGGAGTCACGGTCGGAGGGGCTGTGAGGGTGCTGTGCTTTCACTCACACAGGACAGTCTGTGCGCGGGCATGGCCCGTGTGAGTGCGGTTACTGCCTGTATATGTGCCGGCCTCTGCCCGTGTGTGCGCGGTCACGGCCCGTGCGTGCAGGCTGCCGCCCGTGCGTGCACAGGTGCGGCCCGTGCGTAGTGGCCGCCGCCCGTGCGTGCGCAGGTGCGGCCCGTGCGTGCAGGCTGCCGCTCGTGCGTGCGCGGGTACGGCCCGTGCGTGCTGGCCGTTGACGGAAACCCGTCATCCGGCTTCTCAGAGGCACGTGCCTCAAGCAGCCTCTGGAGGACTCTTGACTCCAGGAGAAACCGCGACGTGGAGAATTTAAAAATCCGGTGGTGATGGCTTTCTGTTTTCTTCACTGTGGTCAGTCAGTCGACTGTGATCAGTTAATCAGCATTTCTGTGTTATACAGCCTAATCTGACTCTTGGTTTTGAAGTCAAACTGGCTTTGTTCTGACATTGTGAGAACTTGAAATTTTCGTTTTCATCACTGTTACTTTTCAGAAATGCTCACTTCCATTTAACACCCTCAGATTTTCAGAAATTTTGTTTTCCAACTTCTGTAATTTAATAATAATTTTGGTTAAATTTATTCGAAGTTAGCTCATTCATCTCTTCACTTTGGTTTCCTCGCTCATTTCTTTTTCTCCAAAGATCCTTATACAAACAAACAGAAAATCCTACCTATTAAATACATCCCTTCTGTAAGAAAAAGCTGCTAATCTCAAATTCTTAACTAGATTATCCAACGTGCACACATTTTGGCTTGTCTTAAAGTTTGCATTTCACCTGTCTCAGAAGGAGACAGACTCAGCTTTCATTAGTTCTTAGAATAATACCTGCTGTCATGGATTAAACATTTGGCAGCCTTTCTTCCCCTATATACACATACCAAGAGTTGGGAGTGAGGGGAAATTAAAACACAAATTTTTTTTTTTTAAAGGCCCCAAACTAGTGCTTAATGCTTTTGGTTGTGAGTGTGGCAGTAAAGTCCTAAATTCTTTACTTGCTGTGACTTCGTGTAATTGTCTGATTTCATACTGGGTCCATCAATGTCGTTGACTATTTGTAACAGTCCTTTATGTTGATACAAAGGCCTTCCCTGGTGGCTCAGCTGGTAAAGAATCCGCCTGCAATGCAGGAGACCCCGGTTCAATTCCTGGGTCAGGAAGATCTGCTGGAGAAGGGTTAGGCTACTCACTCCAGTATTCTGGCCTGGAGAATTCCATGGACTGTATAGTCCCTGGGGTCACAAAGAGTCAGACACAACTGAGCGACTTTCACTTTCACTTCATGTTGATATAAAATGTGTATGTATATAGCATTTCTCTTTGCTTTGGGCTGTTGGGATATGTGACTTATCCAGAGACCAGCCTTCAAGAGAAAAAGACTAAATCATATTATTTATAGTTTTTCATTGTCAAAACTAAATTATCTGTTTTTAGAACTTAAAAATTTCCCTCTATCCTGTTAAATAAAGCTCAACTTACATCTGAGATCTCTGTATTTCAGAAGTAACTTTGGTAGTAAATACCAGTTTTGATATGTATAAGTATACATGTGAACTTGGTTTTTATTAAAGTTTATTAAATTTATAGAGTAGCTGAACTTTGTCATTAGCAACTTGAAAAACTGGAGACTATGAGGTTGAGTTAATTCAAAGTTTAGTGTAAGAATTTTCTCTACTTTTAAATTAAGTAATGGGTGTGTGTGTGTGTGTGTGTGTGTATGTGTGTGTGTGTACTAGGTCACTTCAGTCATGTCTGATTCTTTGCAGCCCCATGGACTGTAGCCCACCAGGCTCCTCTGTCCATAGGATTCCTTAGGCAAGAATACTGGAGTGGGTTTCCATGCCCTCCTCCAGGGGATCTTCCCAACCCAGGAATCGAACCTGCATCTCTTATGTCTTCTGCATTGGCAGGCAGGTTCTTTACCACTAACCCCACCTGAGAAGCCCTTAAGTAAGGGGTTTGTATACCCAAATCTCAATGTAATGTTTCCTATATTTTACTCTTGGCTTCCCGAAATGGCAACCAAGTTTGTGATGGTCCTGTCTTAAAATATTCTCATGTTTACAAACTTGTTCTGGTTTTAGCTCTTTTTGGGAAATAATGTGGTTTTAGGTCTTTGGATGAAGCATCTGACCAGCAGAATTATTAATTGTGGATGTGTTGTACCCTTTGCGGAAGCCAGTTTCTCATGTATGCCACGTAGAATGATGATGACATTTCTTTCTCTTTGAAAGAAAGTCTTATGTGCTTATAACTCCCCACCCCCCCCACTAGGAATATTTGAGTCATGCCAAGGATTAATTTTTGTTCGAAATAGACAGAAAACGATTGAGTTAAAATATAGAAGTGTATTCAGCTGCAAATGAAACTACCCAACGTAGGAGGAACTCTTCTAAAATAAGAGAAGGATTAAAACTGCCACCAGGAGAACTGGAACGTGGGCAGCCGGTGACATAAGCTGGTATTAGCATTGGCAACACGGAGGAGGAAGTGAGAGCAGGTCTTGAACAATTTCTCTAATGTGTCTGACACAAATAGTCTTTTCTTCAGTGTCGGACAGGTATGCGTTCTGGTTCCAACTACTTTTTTTCCCCTTCACACTTGTCATGGTTAAGTCAAAGATAAAGATTGAAAGAAAAAAATCCTCCCTTCCTTTGAGTTTCCTTCATGTCTTAAATCTCATAGGACCTCAGTCTTGTCCCTGCCCTGAACTACTTCACCTTAGCTTTTCCACATGACTGCATAATAGCAGCTGCTCCCCAGTTCTCTCATGGATGGAGAGACGTGTTTCTTTAGACACCCAGTGCCTGCTGCAGAGCTCGGGGGGGCCGGGCTGGGCGGGAGGCATAGAGCCCTGACCTCGTGTCCCAGTCTGCGAGACGGGCCAGGCTTGCGATGGATGCGGCCGCACAGGGCCTGTCTTCAGTTCCAAATGGAAGAGAGTTCTGTCAGTGGCAGGACTGTGTGTGTGTGAGTTTGGAAAAGGAGACACTTGAGTACAACTAAGCTCTCACTGTGAAGTTGTGTTACTATCTAAATACTTGGGTTGAGATTGGCAGTGAAAACACAGGGAAGGGATGGAGGGAGGTGCCTGCAGGTGGCGGCCAGGGGCTGGGGAAGAGCAAGTGTCGAATTATTTCTACTAATTCAAAATAACGTCTGTGTATCACAGTTACATGTTGTTTGGAAAAGCTGAATGTTAGCAGAATAACCGCTGAATTTCTAATCAGTCTTCATTGCTGATTTATAATTTATCCTTTTCCTTCCACGTGATAAAAATGCAGGTCCATGGAATTGTACGGCGATCCAGTTCGTTCAATACTGGCCGAATCGAGCATCTGTATAAGAACCCCCAGGCTCACATTGAAGGAAGTAAGCCATTTTCTGTCTCTAAACTCTCTTTCTGTGTAACTTCCTGTATTATGATAAGGCATTTTCAAGTGTCATTCTCTTCAAAGCCCATCACACCCCAGTTACTTACCCCTGAGTTACCTGCCCTGACTGCTGTCTGCACACTCTGAAGCCTTTCCCTGCCTGCCTGCGGCCCTGGGCCGTGGAGTCATCATGCTGAGGCTGTGCCCAGGGGCCTGGCAGGTGACGCTGCCTGAGAGCCCTCAGCAGGCCAGCCTTTGATCTCCTTCTCCAGGTGTCCCCGTGCCCTGGAGCCAGATCAGCTCCACACAGAGCCAACCTCTGCTTTGCACGTTTGGTCTAATTTAATCAAGTCAAGCAGTCTTTGTACATTAATATTAAAAACTATCAGGGAGTACAGGTCCAAAAGCAGACGGCAGTCAAAAATATATGTAAATCTCTTTACAGGCAGTTGTCAGTCTCTGCCATTGTGTGTTGTTTTTGGTGACGCACTTGCAAGTTGACATCCCAGTTTTCTCCTCTGACCTCGGCAGCAGTTCCTGAGGTCATGAAGGAGTCTGTTTTGCCGGTGGAGGCGGAGAGAGGTTGACTCTATCGCGGCCTGCAACACCTAGGAGACATAGGCGGGACGAGGACATGGGTACTTCCCGCCAGCAGAGACCGTCCAGGAGCCTCTACTCACTTCAAGGCCCTGAATATTGGAAGGCTCGGGTCCATCGCACAGGCAGTGATGTCATCAGGAAGATGACCTGCTGGTTGTCTTTCCACCTTTAATACTTAGGTTTTTCAGTGAAGCCTCCCTGCAAATTACCATCGTTTTGTGCAAAATGCAGAAAGGTACTGCCACTGTATTTAGCTGTAGACCAAAATGTAAAAGTAATGAAAATATCAAGTTAGTAGGCTGCCCACTGGCCTGTGTCACCTGTTACAGCAGGGAAGTCCGTGTGGGGATTGGCTGAGATTTGGGATCAGAACACTTTAGATGTCTTTTGATCAGCCGTGGCCCATGTCAGGCATTCCACAGTGGCTTCAGGACTGTTTATGAAGGACTGGAGAAAAGTTTCTGAATAGAGCCATCCTCACCATTACCAGTACGTTACAGATTTCTTTGGAGAGTGTACATTTTATTTCCAGGTTTTCTTTGAATCCATTCTTTTGTGGCATGTCTTACCGTCACCTGGGTGCCATAAGCTACATTAATCGTGTAACCCTGTGGTGATTCTGTTTCTGCGGCAGGCTCGTCGGAGTTTTCACAGGTCCTCTGTAGACGTGGCAGCAAGTGTGAGCTCTACTGCTTAGTCTCTTTTCAGGTGGCAGTCACGGACGCCACCTCAGAGCCAGTCTGGGTTCAGGTGTTCAGAATGCACATTACTGTTCCCTTCCCGCTCACGGTGTTTCAATTCTGCAGACATGAAGCTGCACTACGGTGACCTCACCGACAGCACCTGCCTTGTGAAGATCATCAATGAGGTGAAGCCCACCGAGATCTACAACCTCGGAGCCCAGAGCCACGTCAAGGTGAGCCGTCCGGTGTAGCGTGCTTTCTCTGCTCTGCCCTGAGTTCTGCATTTTACTTTTGCTTCTTTTTTTTTTTTAATTCTGTGTCTTTTAATCTGTTTTTTAAATTACTTTTAAATTCACTGTTAATTGGGGGGAAATTGCTTTACACCGTTGTGTTGGTCTCTGCAGTGCAATGAGGCAGATGAGTGGCGGTCCTGATACAGCACTAACTGCTAGTTCTAGTCCTCGAATTTAATTCTTCACGCTAGTTTGGGTATTAAGAATCCCAACAGAAATGCTGATACATTTTTTAAAAGTATATTCTCTGTTAGTGAACAGTGTATTAAATCTTACTGATGACATTAGAATAAGAGTATTCGTTTCTTTGGGGTTGATCTTACAGTCACAAACCCCACTTGGATGTATTTTCTGCTACCTTAACTCGCATTGTGAATGAAGTCTTTTGTTCAAATGTTGGAAAATTAAGTCAATAAAACTTTTAATATTAATTTTTGGTAGTGATGATATTACTGGCTGAGAAAATAGTATTTTTGGGTGCCAATATGTCAGAATTAATGGAATTAACGTTTTCTTGTGAGTAGTAAAAATCATTGGGAAAAAAACTCTGTTTGGACTCTTGTTCCCGCAGTGTTGTGACACACGTAGCTCATGCTGACTTCCTTCCATTGATTCAGGCAGATTCTCCGGGGGTCTGTCTACCTCTCCTTAGAGCAGGGTCTTTCTGGAACCTAAGGAACTACCCCCAGAGTTCTGGCAGTCTGCTTGACTCCAGTTTCTGCTGCTGTGTCCGAGTGAGATTCGAAGCCAGGGATGGTATGAATCCTTTTAGATACATGTTTAATCAGGGTAATTAGTGGAGCTTGGAAATACAAGCAAGTAATTCCAAGTTAAAACAGCCCCCACCCCCAAACTAAAGAGAACAGAAACTGTATCAGCATTTTTGGCTGTTTCATCAGTAAACCTGGCATTCTGGCTTCAGAAAGTATTTGAGGTGGTTGCTGTTTCTCCACACCCCCAGCTTAGGGCGAAATGGAAGCTAGATGCCTGTTTTACACTCTCTGCCAGTTTAAGGAAGAAATCATAGACTAGACCAATGACACCAAGGGTAGAGCATGGCAACAGAAGCAAGTAGGAAGCCCAGTCTCATTATCGATGCCACAGGTAAACCCTCACAGCGCATTTTTCTCCGACGCTAACTTTGGAGGACGGCAACCGGCCCACCAGCAAGGATACTTCTGTACCCGTCTGTACTGTCGCGGAAGGTTCTTGTTTCCTTAGTTTCTGATGATTCTGTTCTATATCCACGCTTAAGCTCTGGGTTGTGTGAAGGTGTCAGGGTCTTGTCTTTTGGTGAGAACAGAGTTATTTTTCTAAGTGATTCTGAATGTATTTTCCATCTGAAAAGGTGTCTCCGGCATGCTGTGCCTTGAGGGCCTGTCCCCTCTCCTCTGGAGAAGCAGTAACTGCCACTCCAGGAGTGAAGACTTTATCCTGGATTGAGGCAGCCTGTCCATCTTCACGTTGTAATTTATCTCTAGGCTTCTTGCTGTCTCCAGACAAAACAGAATGTTTTGGATGAGTGCTCTGTTACTCAGCTTCCTCTGGATTAGGACGTTTCCTCTGTGGTGGTGTTTGGTAGATGGTTTATCACCTCTGGAGCCATAGGTGGAATGGTGGGGAGATGCGGGCGCTTTATAGACTTGTGTATATGAGGGCTTCCCCTGTCGTTTTAGCATTAAATGAGCCAGTCCTCTCCTTTCTCCAGAATGCCTTTGTAATTAGTTCAGAAAGTCCACCATGCTTTCCGTACATGCATGTCCTGGTGCGTCTGGTTAGCACCCCAGAGTGGCCGGGCTGTGCGAACAGAGACCACAGGAGCTTAGCTGATTTCCTCTAAGTGGCTCCACGCGAAGTTTATCTGTTTTTATTGGGTTTTGTCTGCTTCGCCTAAAGGCCAGCTAATGGGCAGAAATGGTGCTTAATTGGAGATGAATTTTGGTTTGTAAAATAGGTTAGCCCTTCAATGGCATTTGCGTGCATGGCAGAGTGGAGCACCCACCTCCGCCACAGGGGGTCTTGGCTTTCTCACGGATGGCAGAGGCGGGTGCTGATGTCCTTGGGTCTTTAGAGACAGGTGATCTCAGTCTCGGGAAAGCATGCATGGTGTCAGGGAGGTTCAGGGAGGAGTTTACAGACGCTGTTAGTGGGAGTGGGTAGTTGAAATTGAGGTAAAAATACAAGGCTGAGAGTCAGAAACGAGGAGACATGGAACATGTTTGTGACATGATGTGTGTCCCACGTGAGCTGAATGAGAAGTGTGCTGGGAGGAAGGGGCAGGTGGGGCGCTGGGCTGGATTTGAGCGGCCTCTGTGTGTGTGTGTTTTTAAATTAGCCACTTTTGAAATTGAAGTAGTTAATTTACAATGGAATGTGGTTCCCTGTGCTGCACAGCAGATTTTTGTTGTTTATCTATTTTATATGTAGTGTGTGTGTGTATGTTAATTCCATACTTATTAATTCATTCCATAATTAATTCCCTAAACTCCTAATTTATCTCTCACCTTGCCACCCTGCTATCCCTGTTGGTAGCCATAAATCTGTTTTCTCTGTCTGTGAGTCTATTTTTTTGGTCAAGACGTTCATTTGTATCATTTTTTTAGATTCCACATACAAGTGATATCATATGATTCTTGCCTTTCTCTGGCTATCTTCACTTAATACGACACTCTGTAGGATCATCCATGTTTCTGCAAATGGCATTACTTCACTTTTTTATGTCTGATATTCCACTGTATATACATAGCACATCTTGTCTATGCATTCGTCTGTTGATGGCCACAGGTTGCTTCCCAGTCTTGGCTGTTGTAAACAGCACTACAGTGAGCATTGGGGTGCATGTATCTATTTCAAAAGAAGTAGAGTTTTCGTCTTTCCTGAGCATACGCCCAGGAGTGGGGTCACGGGGCCACTCACTCTTGTTTTTGGTTTATGAACCTCCACGCTAGTTTCCATATTGGCTGCACTAATTTCGTCCCACCAGCGTGTCCCAGGTTCTCTCTCCTCCGCAGCTTCTCCAGCATTTGCTCTTTGTGGACTTTTCGATGATGGCGATTCTGGCTGTTGTGAGCTGATACCCCCTTGTAGTTTTGATTTGCATTTCCCTGATACTTAGTGATGTTGAGCATCTTTTCCCCAACGTGATTCCTTCAGCTCTGTTCTTTTGCGTGATTGCTTTGGCTGTTCAGAGTCTTTAGTGTTTCCATACAAATTTAAAAAATTCATTTCTGTGACAAACACCACTGGTAATCTGATAGGGACCACATTGGATTTGTAGATTGCCGTGGGTAGTATAGTTATTTTGACAGTATAGTTTCTCCAGCCCAAGAATACATCTCTCCATCTGCCTGTGTTGTCTTTACTCTTTCATAAGCACCTTGCAGTTGTCAGAGCACAGGCCCTTTGCCTCCTCAGGCAGGCTTATTCTAGGCATTTAATTCTTTTTGACATGATGGTAAATGGGCTTGTTTCCTTAATTTCTCTTTTTGATATTCCATTGTTAGTGTGTAGGAATGCGACGGATTTGTTTCCTGCAGCTTTGCTCAATTCCTTAATGAGCTTTAGGAGTTTACTGGTGGCATCTTTAGGATTTTCTGTGATAGCATCATGTCATCTGCAAACAGTGACAGTTTTACTTCTTCCTTTCCCATCTAGATTCCTTTTATTTCTTTTTCTTCTCTGATTGCTGTGGCTAGGACTTCCAGAATTATGTTGAATAAAAGCAGCATGAATGAGCTCCTTGTCTTGTTTCTGAACAGGAGACAGATTCAGAGGTGAGTGGAGGTGGGGCTTCAGAAGTGCAGGAAGCTGTTGGGTGAAGGTGGTGGCCGCCGAACTGGGTGTGAGTGGATGAAGTGGGGGACCTGGTGGGGCTGGCCCGCTGCCGTCAGGACTGGGGGCCTGGTGGTCCCAAGGCTGGAAGCTGGTGTTGGAGGAAGGACTGCTGAGCTGGGTGGGGTGTGAGGGGTCCCCCTGGACACGTTTTATTAACAGGACTTGAGGGACACTCAGGTAATGCAGGGCAAAGGTAATTTAAAGCATGTTGTGAGGTTGGAGAAAGATTTGGAGTTCAGTTCTAAGGATTCTCGAGAGGCTGAAGCCAAGGCAGCAGGTGGAGACAGAGGATGAAGACTGATCCTCAGGGAGGGGAGCGCTTAGCCTGGGGAGGGTGGGAGTCACGGATGACAAGGGCACGGGATGGGGAGGCAGGAGAGTGGAACTGTGTGAGCCAGTCAGCAGATTAGGCCCTCTGAGGCAGGACTGGCGTCTGCAGGCCGAGTGAGGGCCAGACACGAGGCCTTGGCCATTAGGTTACGAGCGGTTTGTGACGTAGGGGTGGCTCAGTGATGCGAAGATGAAGGGTCAGGAGGGATTCGCACTGAGTGGCTTCTTCTCTAGAAGTTTCCTGCCTGAGGAGGGCCCACCGCAGCATCAGCCACAGAGTCTGACCTGCAGGGGCCTCCTCTTCCAGGGTGTGTCCTGGCAGTGCCGACCTGGTTGGGGCGCCCCTCTGAGAGCCGCTGCTCTTGGTCTCCCTGTGTGACGCGCACCTTGAATGCATTCTTCCTTTGGCGGCGCGTAGGTTTTGGATTTGGTATGAATTCTCTGTCAGATAATGACGGTACGCACTTGTAAAGCCTGAAATGGTACTTTCCCTCAGAAACGAGGAGGATGGAGGGGGTCTAAGGAGAATCTGACGTATGTTCACACCAGAATCCTCCATATTCAGACATGTTCTACTGAGCTGTGTATGACTGGTGACAGCGCTTACTTCCTGGCACCCCAGGTGCTCTGGAGGAGTAGGTGAGAGCAGGCCATGGTCACAGTGTCCTTGGAAAGCCCATGTTCCACGCATTCTTCCTTCTGTGGTCTCACGTCAGATGGATTATTAATGATGGACAGAGTGGGTGTGGGGAGGGCTCGCCTGGCGGCAGCTGGTAACAACCAGCATAGTGGTGGCTCCTGTGCCCGCCCGTTGCCCACGCCAAGGCTCTGTGTTTCGGTCTTCAGCTGCCTCCCTGCTCTCCCAGCAGCGTGCTACTGGGTTGGGATGGAAAGCACGTGTTTTGTTCCTCATAATAATTTCTCCGTATGAACCAATTTTGTAGAATTTATTGTATTCATGGACAATAGTTTTTAAACAGAAGTTCTTTCTGGGAGTTTAATGTTTGTAAGAAGTTGATTAGAGTACTTCTCTCACTTGGTTTGGAGTTCCGCAGAAAGCTCTGATATCAGCACGCGCTGTTTCATTCTGAATCCGTGACCTCTGGACTGGGCATTGTTTGCGGGGGCCTCTCTTTGTGCAGGACAGAGTCTGCTCTCGCTCTCACTTCCAGGTAATTTGATGTGGGCTATGGTATGCTAAAAGTAAGGAAAATAAAATAATAGGAAGTTGGTCTGGTTTCCTGTAGGAAACCAATGAGGATGAAATTGGTTCTTGGAAGAAACCCACAGTAGGCTGGGAAATACTGACTGAAGACAGTTTTCTGAATCATAAACAGAAAAATTATGACTCATGTGGTGTAGGTCATCGAGAGGCTGATTTGATCTAATGCAGGACAAAGTGAGAGACGACCAAAATGTACTAGTTATTAAAAGTAGTTAAACCCAGTGTGGTGACATCACCCCAGTAGGATCAAATGACCCGGCACAGGCCTGCCCATCTTGGGGGTGGGGGAGGGTGTTTAGGAGCCTGCGTTATTATTCTTAAATTTTTGCCGTATAAATAATATGTTTCAGTAACTTTTGTCTTGAATTTCTCATCTACTCAACATCCATTACTGCTGTGACTTGGGGTTTTTCCACCATTCCTTGCAGCTTTTTTGATAATCTCAGTTCATTCTTGAAGCCACTCTGTTGGATGGGATCTTTCCACAGGGAGTCTAGCCCAGTGTGGCCCTGTGATCTCACAATGTCATGTTGGAATTGCCTTTATTATTGTTTAAAAATTAAAATTACGCAATTATGGAATGTTAGAGCTGAAAGGAGCTTTAGAAATAATTTAATAAGATTTTCATTTTATAACTGAAGCTACTTGCTGCTCTGCTTGGACAAAACTCAGATCTTCATATTTGGTAATTTATTTTAAAGACCATCAAAGACAATGATGATCTCCATTAGTGATAATTCTAATGTAAAATAGTCCTCACCTTAAAGACTTTCTTGCCCCATGTACAGAAGTTTCTTCTTAAACTTTTTTTTTCTTGTGTGTTTGTAGAGACAGAAAGTCATTTGACTCTTCTCTTTTTAGTTTTGGGAAGTATTTTCAAATCCCTTCTCAGTGTTCAAGACCATTATGAAGTCTTTCTTTGACTTTCTCTTATTCACATTGAATAGTTCCATCCGTTTTGCTTGTTTTCTAACTCCTGAATTATCTTTATTATTTCCTTTTCGGCTCTATGGGTCATTTGTTTGATTCTGTCTGCTGACAGCCAGGAGGCCTACGTGCCTGAAGGTGCCTGGGGCCCGGGGGTCTGGGGGGAAGGATTTCCTCATCCAGCTGTGCGGGCCTGGGTAGCAGAGCTGAACATGGGAGCAAAAGGCTGAGTCCAATTGTCCTCCTGGTGGACGTCCAGCCCAGGAAGTGGGCAGGAAGCAGGGCTGATTGTGAGCCAAGGGGCTGGCGGAGCAGCCAGGCAGCCAGTCGGGGTCCAGGAGACAGAGCGGCCAGTGCAGGGGTGAGGCTGGGGGTGAAGAGGGGTGCGGCAGGGGTGGGCTGGGCGACAGGCAGTGACAGACCTGCCCTCTCCAGGGCTTCTTCCTGATGCTCCTCTTTTGTTGTCCTTGTTCAGTCGGTGGGTTGCGTCTGACTTGCTGCAACCCCATCGACTGCAGCACATCTGGCTCCCCTGTTCTTGAGCGTCTCCCGGAACTTGCTCAAACTCATGTCGGTTGAGTCGGTGTGCCATCTAGTCTCATCCTCTGTCGTCCCCTTCTCCTCCTGCCCTCAATCTTTCCCAACATCAGGGTCTTTTCCAGGAAGTTGGCTCGTCTTTTTTTTTTTTTAATTTAAATTTATTTATTTTAATTGGAGGCTAATTACTTTACAATATTGTACTGGTTTTGCCATATATCAACATGAATCCGCCACGGGTGTACATGTGCTCCCCATCCTGAACCCCCCCTCCCACCTCCTTCCCCGTACCATCCCTCTGGGTCATCCCAGTGCACCAGCCCCAAGCATCCTGTATCCTGCATCAAACCTGGACTGGCGATTCGTTTCTTATATGATATTATACATGTTTCAATGCCATTCTCCGAAATCATACCCCCCTCTCCCTCTCCCAGAGAGTCCAAAAGATTGTTCTATACATCTGTGTCTCTTTTGCTGTCTTGCATACAGGGTTATCGTTACCATCTTTCTAAAGTCCATATATATCGTGGTAGTATACTGTATTGGTGTTTTTCTTTCTGGCTTACTTCACTCTCTATAATAGGCTCCAGTTTCATCCACCTCATTAGAACTGATTCAAATGTATTCTTTTTAATGGCTGAGTAATACTCCATTGTGTATATGTACCGGGAGTTGGCTCTTCGCATCAGGTGGCCAAAGTATTGGAGCTTAAGCTTCAGCATCAGTCCTTCCAGTGAATACTCAGGGTTGATTTCCTTTAGGATTGACTGATTTGATCTCCTTGCAGTCCCAGGGACTCTCGGGAGTCTTCTCCAGCACCGCAATTTGAAAGCGTCGTTCTTTGGTGCTCAGCCTTCTTTATGGGCCAGCTCTGAAATCATTGAAAGTGAGAAGTGAAAGTGAAAGTCTCTCAGTCGTGGCCTTACATGACTCCTAGAAAAAAACTGTAGCTTTGACTCTACAGAGCTTTGTCAACAAAGCTGTGTCTCTGCTTTCTAACACCCTGTCTGGGTTTGTCACAGCTTTCCTTCCAAGGAGAAGCTTTTGATTTCATGGCTGCTGTCACCATCCACAGTGATTTTGGAGCCCATGAAAATAAAATCTGTTACTTTTTCCACTTCTATTTGCCATGAAGTGATGGACTTGATGCCATGGTCTTATTTTTTTTAATGTTGAGTTTTAAGCCAGGTCAGTAGTATCAGACTGTTTTGCAACCCAGTGGACTGTAGTCAGCCAGGCTCCTCTGTCCATGGGATTTCCCAGGCAAGAATATGGGAGTGGGTTGCCATTTCCTTCTCCAGGGTATCTACCTGACCCAGGGATTGAACCTGCATCTCCTGCATTGTAGGTGGCTTCTTTACTGCTGAGCCATCAGGGAAGCCCCACTATTTTAGCATATACAGATCGTAATTCCATGTTGGGTCTCTGAAGATAACTTATTTTGATTGGTAGATATACAAATTGATATAGCATTGTATATTTTGTAAGGTTTAAAATTAATTTTTATATTTTCATGTATAACTCTCATATGTACTTAGTGTGACATAAAATCACTCTGGGATGCCAGCAAATTGTTAGCCCTGAAATTGAGAAGGTGTCTGTTGGTGGGGGCTTTCCTTGATGCGGCCGTGAGACCCTAAGAACGAGTGAGGTGCGTCGTGCGTTGACCTGACGTCCACACGGACATAACGTGTCTATTTCTGGAAAAATGGGAGGAGGGAGGAAACAGAGGAGAGGGCCAGGCGCACAGAGTCGCGGCCTGGGTGGTGCTGAGCCCCCCGTGACCTGGGCGATGCTGAGCCCTCCATGACCTGGGTGATGCTGAGCCCCCGCGGCCTGGGCGATACTGAGCCCCCCGTGACCTGGGCAGGCTGCGTTTTTCTGCTTTTGTTCTCGTCTTCACTTCTTGCTGACGGGTCCTGTTGCGACTCAGTCCCTGTGATGTTTAACCTCTTTAGTTTGTTATGAGGTGAAGTTGTGGCACAAAAGCCCTTTTCACTTACGATGTAATGTTTGTGCAGATGGCGCTCGACCCCCTAATGTGTGTGTGGCTGGTCGGTGCCTGCGGTCCTCAGGGGGTTGCTGAGGGTCTTGTCTTCTGTGGACAGTGCGCTGTGTTTGGGTCCGTAGGTGTCCTATGGCTCAGACTCCCCTTGGAAGCCTGTTACAGGCCTGAACAATTGAATTCAAATCTAAAACCACTTAAAAGTCCTTTCCACTAAGAATTTAAGAATGTATATGAGAAAACACTCTATGAAAGCTCTCCTCCCCCTATTCAGGCAGATTGTCCTGTTTTGCTAGCCCGAGTTGGTATTGTAATTTTGATAACAGTTAATAATGTTTGGATTTTTTCTGGTGATTGGGGGACCACACAAAGGTACGTTTGTTGAGTTTGGTGCTCTTAATTCACTCACAACAGTGACTTACTAAATTAAATCCAAAGTATTAATTTACCTTTGCACAGTTAAGCCAAAATTAGTTCAGATAACTAAATGTACATCTGTATCATAATACTAATTTCTAGATGTATCTATACACACAAGCAGTAAAGAGGAAGTAAGTCAGTGAAGGTACTGTGAGTGAAACACTTTGTTTTAGACTTTTGATGATGAATGAAGAATTTTCTCTGGATTCCTGATTAAATTGGAGTACATAATTTGCATAAACTAAAATGTACACAAAAATAATGCCTTATTTAATACCATAGATATGGTATCTGGATCTTTGTTTAATAAATGTGCAGATAAGAGGTACACATAAATAATACCTGTGTTTGGTGGTGGGTTAGTCTCTAAGTTGTGTCCAACCCTTGCGAGCCCAAGGACTGTAGCCCACCGGGCTCCTCTGTCCATGGGATTCTCCAAGCAAGAATACTGGAATGGGTTGCCATTTCCTCTTCCAGGGGATCTTCCTGACTCAGGGATCAAACCCAGTTATCCTACAGTACAGGCAGATTCTTTACTAACTGAGCCACCACTGAATTTATGTTTAATACCATAGATCCTGGAAATTTAAGAATTTAAACTTAACTTTTCTTTTGAAGCACAAAATAGAGCTTGGTGTCTGTCAAACAAGATTTCTACTTTATCCTTTTAGTACCAATAGAATTTAATACAAATTCTGTTTGTTATTAAAGTTGGATCCTTGAAGTTGATATGTATAGTAAGATAAAATGAAATGTTTTCTACTTCAAAGAAACTTAACATGTGATATCTTTTTAATATATATATTTTTTAAAATCATTAATTGGACACTTTACCAGTGCAAGTAATAAATTGTATCAAGACTTATGTAATTTAGATTTCCACTTTATTAGTAGGTTTCATCATTTTATCCTTCTTCTAACATTCACATGAAGTGTATGTTGTTTAGGAATGTCAATTAACAAATCATTCATGATGAATTTAGATGTGCTCTATTTATAAAGAAATACACGTATAGGCTTGGTTTGGCTTGTTAAACTATGTTTAGCTCGAAATCACTTTGATAGTTCCTTAGAGAACGTTGATTTCAATGATGAACTCAACCAGTATACAGTCTCAGTCCTCCAGGCCAGGATACTGGAGTGGGCAACCGTTCCCCTCTCCAGGGGCTCTTCCTGACCCAGGGATCACACCCAGGTCACCTACATTGCAGGTGGATTCTTTACCATCTAGCCACCAGGGAGCCCAAGAACACTGGAGTGGGTAGCCTGTCCCTTCTCCAGGGGCTCTTCCTGACCCAGGAATCCACTTGGGGTCTCCTGCACTGCGGGCGAGTTCTTCACCAGCTGAGCCACCAGAGTGCCCTGCACACGGTCAGCATGTTGATGATTAAATGGAGTGCTTGCTGGGCGACGTGTCGTGCTGACGGCAGCTGTGCGGCTCCCGAGAGTGGAAGGTCACTGTGAGGGCAGCCAGGGCACGCTCCTGGTTTGTTGGGTAAACCCAGGCTCCCTTCTCCCGAGTCTCCTCTCCTGCCCTCCCCTGTGCGTTTCATTGGTGCCACTTGTTGTATCAGTAGAAAGTCTTTTAGAAATGAGTAGTGTCAACAAGCTAAACCTTTGAGGCTTGTTCTCCAGGACTATTGACAGCCTCCTTAGTCCTGATCGGAAATACCAATGTCTGCCTTTACTGCGTAGATTAATTATTGTTTAAAAGTTCAGTAGAGGAAAGGTTTTATTTGTTTTTGTGTTTGTTTTGCTTAAGGATCTTGTGTGACTCACCCTGGCGTGGTTTTCTTATTTGTTTGCATTCTCGATGTTGACATCTACTGGGACACTTGAGAGCCTGTGTAGTCCGCACCTTAGGAAAGGCTGAGGGCTGTCTAGGGTTCTGACATGTTTCTCTGTCTTCCCTAGAAAGAAAGCATTTGGGCATCTGATAAAGACTAGGTGATTATATCTGTGCTGTTGCTAGTTGAAATAATGTGAGTAGATACTTTTTTAATCTGGTTTTTTTATATTTCCTTTATATTAAATATTAATATTATGAAAGTGACCATATAATGTCATTTGGCAGTTTTGCAAAATTATTTATATTGCAGTTGTTTAAGTGACTTAAAGCTTCAACTTCCTGTCACCTCTTTTTTTTCTGTCATAATTCTGTGGAAATGGCCATTTTTGCTAAAATTTGTCAACAGCAGTAATGGAAAAGACTGTTGGTTTTGGTTTATGTTAAATAATGCATTGTAGTCCCCTTCTAGTTTTAGCAGGTTGCTTCATAGAGAAGTAAACAGAGGTTCCTGGGAAGCTGCTACATTTTTTTTGTGGAAAAGCGGATTATTCCTGAAGCTTCCCTTCTCATCTGTCCAGATCAGAAACAGGGTTGTTTCTGGAGCAAGGGGAGCTGAGGGGGTGGGCAGTGCTGTGCCCTTTTCTACACATAGATGGCGGCAGAGTGTCGCAGACTGCGGAAGTCAGCCTGGCAGTTAGAACAGACGTGAGTGACAGTGAGAACCGACTTCTATCAGTGTGGGCGCCTGTGTCCTGTAGTTAAACACAAAATAGGAAAGAAAGCCACCGTTGATAACACCAGGGGTGTAGGAGGATGAAGAAGGCCGTGAGAAGCTGTAATACACTGGCTCTCTGGACAGATCCCAGGTGGGAAAGCTTAATCTTTGAAGGTATGTCACGCAGTCCTGGAAGACGACAGGACTCAGCTAAGACAGCAGGCATGTCACGGCCCAGAGCCGGCCGAGGGCTGGGGGCGGCGGGCGGGGACAGCCAGGGAGAGACCAGACCCAGCAGCGCGGCCAGGGACAGCCCGCCGCCGCCTGCTCACTCGAGCCGGTTCCCAGGAGGAAGTGTCAGCCCAGAAATCAGGCAAACAGTCCATGGGAACATTCACTCAAAGGCAGCATTTCAGAAACGGGAACTGCAGTCTCTCATGGCCCCGTCCCCACGCTGGATTTGCTGTTCAGCATACGAGGACAAATAGATTCCTTCAGAATGCATCTGCAATCAGCAAGTCATTTAATGTCTTAATTAGCATTCCTGAATAATGACATCATCACCATAAAAGGTGACACTCATCCTTACAATTAATATTTAATATGTGTCTGCTTCTCCGGGGCCTTTCTGTGGCTGCCCGCAAATTTCCAAGGTAGTTTTCGAGTTTCAGATTTGAGTTTGGTGAGAGCACAGGCAGGAAGGTCTGCAGAAGTGAAGCTGTGTTCATTAGAAATGTGAGACGTGGAAGCAGGTTATAAAAGGGCGGTCTGCGGCGTGTCCCGAGCTGCTGGATCAGGCCGGCGGCTCGCTCCTCGTGGGCGTCTGAAGGGCTCCTCGGAGCGCCGACCGTGCGGCTGTCCAGGAAGCTGCCTGCGTGCCCCTCTGTTCTCCCCTCTGCCCCAGGCGCACCAGACCCCCAGCCTCATCTCCGTGGCACAACACTGATCCCAAAGGTGTGTGTGACCACCCGCTCCGACACTGTGGGCCTGGCAAGTCTCTCTGTGACAGCAACTTATTTCTCACATAATTATTTTTTTAGTAAATTTGATATCTTAACAGCCCCTTCCCTCATTTCTGGGTTCAAAACGCAGCACTTAATATAATTTATTTCTCAGCCTCACGAAGGCTCACTCGAGCGTAGCTGCTGTACCAGGGACGGCTGTGGCCGAGCAGCCAGGCCCACGCCGGGCACCGCCACGGCCTCGGAGCTGCTCTGACACAGCTGCCGCTTGTTGCTCGTTAGTGATGAAGGGGCTCTGCCCTGTCACACGCGGGTGGGACAAGACACTCACTGACACATGGGCTCTGTTTTTCTGAGCTCAGCAAGCCATTGTGTTAACTTCACTTTGCAGAACTTGGTCTGTGTTATTCTCACTTTTTTCATAGTGTGAGCTCTGTAAATGTAAGAACTAAGAAACATTTGAACTAATCCAAATTTGAGTTTGATCCTAAACATGTAGTTATTTTAGAATTTTGTGAGCTTTCAATTTAATGAAATGGAATTTTACAAGATGAAACTTTCACCACTGTACAATCCTTAACATCAAAGTCTGTGTTGTTTGAATTAGTTACAACTGTGTGTAAATTTCTTATGAGTCATGATCAGTGCGTGAACGCTTGTTTCAGGGTTAGACAGAAGTGTGTGTGCTTCGCCTCAGATGGACCTGTACCCTTTGCAGACAGCTTTGGGCCGGAATATAACACGATCTGCAGGCGCCTGCACACTTTATCTTACACGTTTGTCCCTCTGCGGCCATCATTAGATTTAGAGCATGTGCTTTTTCTTGGTGGGAGAGTACCTGGCAGATTATTTATGTGACCTTTTTCAAAAAAAAGGACAATATTGCAAACTCCACTTCCTCTGGCTACTTGATTTCTAAGAATCGTGTCTAGTGTAGGCAAATCCCACAGAATAACACTGTTTTAAAACTTTTTAAACCTGTATATATATATTTTTAGGTTAGCATCAGCACATTAGTTTTCCTTGATAAAATGTTGTGAATATTTTATGCAAATAATTAAATGTAGAACAGTTAAAAAATTTCAGTTTGCTTACAATTTTTCAAATGGATTTTAGAAAAGATGCTTTCTATAAATAATTTTTGATGACTTTCAAAATAGAGAAACAGATTTTATGTGAGTGATAGAGGTTTTTAAAAATTTTATTGGAATCATAACTAATTATAATTCATAATGGTTTTACATTTGTAAAATCAATCTTGCAAAACCTTAGATATTTGAAAGTTTGTACTATAATGAAGTATAGCTTGTGTACTGCTTCTCTTGAGTGTTTGTTTTTAATTGTGTTATCTTCTGTATAATTAACTAGGTGGCATTTTAGTTGATCAGTAAAATGGAGTACACTGTTTAGGGTTATACTGTAAAAATATTTGTTCTTTTAATGCTTAGCTTTTCATTCTGACTATGCCTAAATTGTGCTTTTAAAAAATCTGATACATTTTAAAATATGTAAGCATTTTTAAATTGTGTATATTGATAGACAAGAGAGACTTTAATCCTAAAACACACTTTCTCACGTAACTATTGTTCTTCGGGAAGTACTCATAATCTGTGGAAAATTTAGTAAATTTAAATGCCCAAAGTCCAATTTTGGCTGAAAATTTCTCCTTTTAAAAATCCCTTTTGCTTTTGTACAGGTTGCACCCTTAGTTTTGGACTGAACGCTTCCGTTCCTAATTATGTTCTTTGAGGGACGGTCCCACGTGGATTTGATGTGGGGGCTCCTTCACGTCTCTAGTTTGTTTCTCTGCCCGCTTCCTTCTCTCTCGGTTTCCTCTCAAGGGTTCTACTTCTCCAGTTGAACATCTTTTATTGTGATGAGTCTTGCTGCTGCAACTTTATTGGCACAGAATCCAGAGACTAATCCATAATACAGTTTGAAAAGTCTCTAAGGTGTAAAATATTAGCTTGTCATTTTTTCTCCCATTTTCTCTTTTGACAAGCTTTGTTGAATTTTCTTTTTGTTTTTCAAACATATTCTGCCATCCTGATTCTGAAAGAATGTATAGATATATCATTTAGGAAAATGTGTATTTTAACTGACAACATAAATATCTTGGTTATGTAGTTTTCTGGTCAGAGATTTTATTGATAAATTTCAAACCATGAAAATTTGTTATTTATAGTATAGCATAAATTGCATTTACTGCTTTTAGTAAAAGCATTTCACTAGAATTTTGATACATTTAAAAAGAAAAATCTCAATGTCAGCTCATATGCTCATGAAATATTTAATAGAAGCATTGCAAGTTAATTTTATCGTTTTTCATAATAAAAGAGAAGTTTACAAAGCGCTTTGACTCAGCTTACTCACTGTTTTGCAATTACTGACGCAGCTGAGAGCTTTCACGGGGATGACAACTACGGTTCTCTGTGTAAGACCGCGACCGTGAAGGGCAGGGCTCCAGCGCCTCCTGCGCTTCCAGGGCGTCCCCTTCCCCCCGCAGCACGTCTGCGTCCCAGGTGCTGGCGCACAGTGCTCAGCCCTGTCTGTCTGTCTCGTGTTTGTCCGGCGACCCGGCACTGTGTGTGGTGCCGTGGTTCCTCAGTGTTGCAGATTTTATTGCCGTTACTTTTTATTTGCAGCCTTCCACCTGTGTTAAACGAAAGACATGATTGTTGCCAACCATCAGACCCGTTACGAAGAATCTGTGCTTCATTTAAGTTGTATGGAGAGTTTAGGCCTTTATCAATGGAGCTTCATAGAATTAAGTAGAACAGTTTATTGCATGTACAGACATGTTCATGAAACAGCACTGTAATGACAATGCTGGTTGTTGGGACAATTAAAACATTAAGAAAACACATATTTAAATGTAATTAATGGCTGAAAGTTTGTTGTTTATCTCTTAGAAATTTGTGATAAATCTAAAAGATAACAGAGGATTTCACTATATTGAAAATTTATAGATGCATATTTATTTAGCTCAGCTTTAATTGTATAATTATTTATGATTTAAGCCTCATTGATCTTATGTTTGTGATCAATATACTGAAATGTAAAACATCCTAAATACTAGCACAGGGTATTATTTTTTTTTTCATGATGAGAAACAGAAGGACTTAGGCTAGCTGGAGTCTTTTTAGTCATGAAAAGCAGAACTCAGAAACCAAACCTGTAACTTCTCTGGGCCTCAGTTTGCACATCTGTGAAATGGGGCGTGAGGCTTTGGGGACTGAGGGTTAGGTTAGGTGCTCTCTGAAATCTCTTCCACCCTAAAATTCTACGATGATATAACAGGTGTTTGCCATGCTGCTATGCGTATCGGTGTTAGCCACGTTTTATCTAATATAAATGTTAGGTGTAAGAAAAGCTGAGGATGAAAACGTCAGTCTTTTTTCAAAACCATATTTTTGGGAAGAATCAGTTGATAGATTTTCATATATAACGGTTTTCTTAGGAAATATTTGAAATCCTGATTTAGAGTAGACGCCTGTCTTTTTAAAATGTGATACAGAAGAGTGGGGACTAGGTGTTTGATCTGTGGAATAATGAGTTTGTCACACTACTAAATTATGCTAAATGGGAGTTTATGATGAGAAATGTGGTGCCTAAATGTAGACAATGATTTTAGAAAACAAACTGAAATTTAAAACAATTATCTTTAAAAGGCAACGAAGGGAACATTATAATTTTACTTGTTGTTGTTCAGACGCTAAGTTGTGTCCAGCTCTTTGCGTCCCCGTGAACCGCAGCACGCCAGGCGTCCCTGTCCTTCACTGTCTCCCTGAGTTTTTACTAGCACAGACCAAATTCATCACCTGGCAGAAAAAAAGATAATAATAATTAGAAGTTTTAATTTCCAAAATATTTTTATTGTTCATTTTTTATTTGGAAAGGAATTATTATTTATTCCGAGAGCTTATAAATATCAGAGAAAGATACCTCATGCTAATAAAAATATGTCTTTTCCTCTTAGCTATTATTGTATTTAAACACTGATTTCCCAAGTAAAAGATTCCAGCATTATAACTAGCAGAGGTTCAATTATTTTTAAGTCATCCCGATTCTTTTTCCATTTAGTGGCATTTCACAAGTTCAAGGTAGCAAACTGTTTTTTAAGGTTGTTTTCTGAAGCTTAGTATCATCTTATTTTAATCCCAATCAGGAAATTCCTAAAAATAATTACTCTGAGCTTTTTATAGTTTCCTTATACGACTTGTGGAAATTTTAAAAGTTTTCTGTAGAGATTCCTATAACCCAAATAATCGTGTAAAAACTTCCCACCTTTCTCCTTTGCAGTTACTTTAAGTATTTAAGAATTTGTTTGTAGCTGGTTATATATTGCATGCAAACTCTTACATTGTTCTTTGTTTTTTGCTAGCTACAATAAAAGCTTTAAAATTTTTAAATAGATTGCTTTCTTTGTGACCAAATTTTCCTTATTTGAAGAACAATTATAAAAATAACTTATGTGTAATTTAAAAAATAGCATCCTAGCTTATTTGGTTTTAGTAACATAAGGAAATATTTAATCAGCTTTTTATACTGTTTTCTCATCTTTTCTTTTTTTCTTTTAAAGCTGTGGCACTAACTAGAAGATACTCGACAGCTAACTTGGGAGTGTAGCATTGGCCGCAGCGTATGTACTTGCCAGTTCCTTTGTTGTCTCCACTCTAGCCATCTAGACTGCTGACTACCTTCGTATACCTGGAGGATTCCTTCTGTTTATGTACCAGATAACTAAATCTCAAAGAACTTCCGCTCCTTGCCTTGGGGCCCCCAGGTCCACCAGCTGGGTGCTGAGCAGCAGAACCAGGGCGTGTTAAGGCTTCCCTGCTGTTTCTCCAGAATCTTCTCCAGAATCTTCTCTGCTTTGTCAGAGCATGACGTGGATAGATTGCTTGGAATTCTTGCAGAGCCTTTCCTGTGTAATCATGATGGCAGAGGTTGCAGACATTTGTCAGGGGCCACTAATACATGTTGTGACAGCAGTTTAAGTGGGGGGGGGGGAGGTGGATTTATTACCAATGAGACAGTAAAACTCTTATATTTAAAGCCGAACAGAATTCACGTCCAGCCCCGCCCCTTGCTGCTCTACCTGTCAGTTCTGATTTAAACCGCCCCGCTCCCCACGGCATCCATCTTCCTCCCGCCGCCCCCACGCCGCCACCCTCCGCAGATAGCGGGCGAGGAGCTGGGAAAGGCCCTGACTAGAACCATCTGCTGCACTGGCCCTCAGACACGCTCGGCAGGCGGTCTTCTGTGGGGGTGGTGTGTGCATGTACCCTGTAATAGTGAGGAAATGCTTCTCGTTTAAGCGCTTTCTTCTCTGCGACCACCCTGCGTTTTTTCAGTCTTAACTTCACTGAGGCTTTCAGTAGCTAAGTCAAAGAGCTGTCTTGGTAAATGTTGCATTGCGCTTGAAAATATGTGGGCTATTTTCATATCTTTTGGTATTGATCTCTAACATAATTCCACAGGGGTAAGAGAACAGAATCTCTATGATTTCAATACCTTTAGACATGAAACTTCTGCACCTTATTTTATGTCCCTGGATATGTTCCAGTGTCTCCTAGTTGACAGTCTGTGGAAACTTGAATAGAATTTGTATCCTGCTGTTGAGTGAAAATTGTTTAAATCTTAATTATGTTGAACCGGTCATAGTGCTCTTCAGGACTACTGTATCCTTCTATTTCTCTGTATATTCATTCTGTTCATTTTTAAGAGTTTGATATTAAAACTACAAGTAAAAATCTTAGTTTACTTAAAAATAATTATAATATATGGTGGAATTATAATTAACTTTGTTCTGTATTTTGCAAGTCTCCTGTAAATGTGTTATCACACTTTCATGATGTAAAGAACAGAAATGAAAACTAATTTCGTAAAGTAAAACACGGAAGTTTCGGGTCCTGAAGGCCTCACGGTCTGGAGCCGCCTCTCGGGCCTCTGGGCGCGCTCGTGGGTCTTCCACTCGTTTATTCTGCAGCTTGGAAACCTGCCTGGTTTATTCTTCCTTTTCCTTTCAAATAGCATTATTTTCTTTGTATTGTGCACAGCGTGATGACTTTAAGATAAAACCTCTTGAATAGATTCACGTTGGCCATCAATATATGCACAGTAGATATCTATGTTTGGAAACTATCTTTTAAGAAAAGACAAAAACTTATTCTTGGCCTCTTAAATATATGGACACTTAAAAAAAAGAAACCTGCACTCCTCCACTAAAGCGGCCTCTTAGATGTGTGTACACACACCCGAGGCACACGCTGAACTCGGCCTCTCTAGCAGGACCTCGGGCTTGCTTAGAACTCTGCTGAGCTCCCTGTAACTCAGGGCTGACACCCTGATGTTTGAGTGGGGGACCTCCTTGCTGATAGGTTGAGGAGGCTTTTATTGTTCCCAGGCTGGTGAGAATTGTTTTCCCCTTGCTTTTGATAAGTCCTGGGAGGTTTGAGCAATACTTGACCTTCTCAGCCTGAGAGACTATTGAAATGTTTTCTAGAACTAACCTTACCATGTCCTTAATAATTTGAATTGCACTTGACCTAGTAACAGCTGTCACACAACTTGTCATTTTTCAAACGGCAAATCGGTGATGTAGTGATTTCCACTGCCTCAGTTAACATCACTTAACATGAAGACTTTATTTCTGAAATAGACACTGACTGTTTTCCCTACTGGGTTACACTTAAACTGTGCTCACATTTACAAATCTGTTGTGTTTTCTTAAAACATAACCAAATCCTAGTAATAAAAGAAATACGAGTTTATATATACATATATGTATATATATATGTATACATATATGTATATATACATATATATATATGTATATATACTTGGAAATCATAAAATATACCTTATTTCTCTGCAAACGTATTATGCTGCTTTAAAACAAGCTGATGTGTATAAATCCTCATTTAGAAAACAAGTAGGATTGCCACTGTAAATCGTCATGTGACCACTTACTTTATAAATTATTTCATCTGGGGCTTCTTTCTAATAAGCTTTCTGTGTCACTTTACTGAATATTAAAATCTCTGTATATTTACCCAGTAAATTTAAGGACAATTATATCATGTCATAGCTTTATCTCTGATTGATAGTAGGGTTGAACTCTTTTTATGTGGTCATTTAGGTTTTCTGGTATTTCCTTCTGTGAAATGCCTTTTCCTAGTCTTTGTCCATTCGGTTCTTCTGCCGTTTTTATTGCTGATTTATAGGAATTCCTATAAATCTTTTATCAGTTAAATATGTTGCAAATGCATTATTCCAGTTTGTCAGTTCTGTGCTAACTTTGTGGTGTCCTCTGAACGTAAATCTTCATTTTCTGAGGTCAGACCTTTTTGGTGGGGGCGTTGTGGGGTTTGCTGAAGAAGCCCTCTTGTGGATTGTACACTCTCTCTGATGGGTTCCCACCTTTCTGGTGGGGGCGTTGTGGGGTTTGCTGGAGAAGCCCTCTTGTGGATTGCACGCTCTCTCTGATAGGTTCCACAACTGATGGGGCGCTGTCTGCAGCTTTGGAAGTTGTCATCTGGGATATATTGTTGAAAGGGTTCACACACTGGACTATGTTTGACCAAATGACTGCTGAGCTTCCTTCCACCTCCACGATTCTAGAATTCCATTCTGTTGCAGACAGAGTCAAAATGAAGGGCTGTGAAGTCTAAAATATATACCAGATTTGCAAGAAACACATTATATTTCATTGAATCCAAGACACCACTGGTTTTCAGAGGCATTGTTATTTTATGTACCGTTAGGAGAGAGGAGCCACTTGTCTTATCTGTAAGAAGAAAATCCATACAGACCACGTCTTTGGTGTTGGCATAGCTGTGCCTGTTCCATCCCTTAGCTGGCTTACCGCCTCCTGGACCTTCATAGGATGTCCTCCTCCTCGGGCATGCATGCGGTGTCCTTGCTGTCTCGCATCTGTGCGTCCTCCTGGCACTCAGCCTTGCGCTGACGCCTTCCCCAGTGCCGGCTCTGCCTTTGGACTGGTCAGAAGGTCATGGTCTAAACCCAAACCAGCTTCTTTCCAGTCTCTGTGCCATTTGTTCTAGCTGTCCCCAAACCACCGAACTCTACCAAAGCATCCACCTCTCTTCTTATACATCCATAACTTACACTTAAAATGTTTACCAGAAGCCTTAAATCTGCCGTGTTTTCCCTGAGCGCTTATTTTATTGAAGTTCTTTGTAAAATGTGGGCTTGGTTAAGCAGGTGGCATTCCAGGGCCCCCATCTGCTCCTCTGTGCAGAGTGGACTCTCACTTGCTTTATTGGAGTCATACTGTGCTCTTGAGTGACAGCTAAAATGCCCAAGTTTTTCACAGATGTTTAGCCCATTAGCTGTGTTTCCCTCGGCCCTAAATTTGTTTATTACTGTTGTTTAGTCGCGAAGTCATGTCCTACTCTTTGTGACCCCATGGACTGTAGCCCGCCAGGCTCTGCTGTCCATGAGATTTCCCAGGCAAGGATACTGGAGTGGGTTGCCAGTCCCTTCTCCAGGGCATCTCCCCAACCCAGGGGTGGAACCCATGTCTCCTGAATGGCGGGCGGGTCCTTCACCGCGAGCCGCCAGGGAAGCCCCCTTATCGGTTTATTTGGCTGCATGTGGTCTTAGTTGTGGCATGCGTGATCTAATTCCCGGACCAGGGATTGAACCCGGATCCCCCTGCACTGGGGATGTGGAGGCTTAGCCCCTGGACCACCAGGGGAGTCCCTGCCTTGCTTTTATAATTCAGTAGTTGGACTCGAGACTCCTGGGAGACTTTGGATTTAAGTTTACATCTTACAGATCTCAGTGAATATTTTGTCTGCCATGATTTAACAACTTGAAAGTTTTCTTCTGTGATACCGCTGGAGCCTCCAGCATTAGCACTGTGGATGCACTCTGCATGTTTCCAAGCCTGTGTCCACTCCCTGACTGGTACGTGGAGCAGAGCTTTGATGCGTCCAGCAGGAGGATCCCTGCAGCTGAGCATCTGTGTTGGCCTTTAGCCCCCTGGGAGGGCAGGCAGTTCAGGATCTCCCTGTTTTCTCACAGGGCCAGCCTTTCATCATCCTAATGACAAGAGGATCGTGAAGACTTTATTTAGGCCAGAAGACTGTTGGGCATTAGCACAAATCTGTTTCTTGAGAAGTGCCTTCTACCGTAAGCACTATTTTTCCATTATATCAGGTCTTTGAAAATTTTTTAATGAAATTCTGTTTTTAAATTACAAAGGCAGCAAAATAAGAGCAAATTTGGAAAATTAAAAAAAAAATTCTTTAAAATCTTAACACCGGAACCTATATTTTACTTTTGTTTTTAATGTTTTCCTTTCTAGCCTGTTGAATTCCATGGACTTGTAATATGCATTCAACTTTGTGTCATTTTTAGAAATAAAATTTTATAAAATGATTCTTTTTAAAATAATAAGCATCACTTCAATAGCTGTGTAATCTTGCATGTCTTTCAGTTTGAAGGCTCACACAGAATGACTTTTAACTTTACATTTAATGGAACATTATAATTAAAGCGCGCCCTCATGCATTTTTCTCATTTGCTTGGGTCTGCTCCCTGATGTCTCTAATAATGTGCTATTAGAGTCCTTAACTACTCTCCTCTCTGGGGGATTAGTTGAATCTGTGCTGACTGTATGAAATGCCTTGGACATTATGTTTTAAGACAAATCTATGATTTTGTCTTCTTATCATTTTCTTTCCTATTTTATAAAAAGTAGAGCATGTAATGCAAAAAACAGGTTTTTGGTCTGTTTATTTGTATTTTTTTCAAGTGGATTTTTTTCTTTTTTGTCTTCTTTTAAATATGAAAAAATGTTGACCTATCTTCTGTTTAAAATAGAGATTTCAAAATGCCCGACAGGGCTGGCAGAGGTGAAATGTGCTTGAACTTGACTCTCAGTTCATTTAGTTACATCTGGAAAGCCTGGTAACCCTGTAAGCTTAGTTGGTGGTGAGACTACAGATTTCTTGCTTTGTCATATTTTTATAGTTTTGCCATATTCTGATGGGCAAGTACAGCCCAGAAAATGGAATAATGAATAATTTTTATTCTGTAAAGTTATATAACCATTATGATTGGCTTAATACACACAGCTCTGTATATTTCCTGTCAGCCTCCAGATCTCTGCTTATCTATCAGGCCTTCTGCTGTATTTAGATCATCATTTATGTTGCCAGTAAGTTAACAGTTGTTCTTTTTTTCTGGAGTGTCTGATGTGCCCAGCTTCTACCTGTGGAGTTCTGGATGAGCTGTTTGTTTTTGCTCTCTGGAAGAGCACTCCAGGCCCTGAGCCCCTCTGTGTTTCATGGGCATGTTTGCAGAATCTCTTTCTTTGCTGCTCTCTGATGTGGGTACCTGTGGGCGAGCATCTTCTCTGTTCTCTGGGAAGAGGCTGTGAGCTTATCTCCAAGTTTCCTACAAACCTCAACGCAGGGTCTAAAAGGCCGCCTAGCCTGACTCTGCGTGTGGTACTTGACTCTTCTCTGCATTTCAAAACACACCTGTTGCCAACAAGATGATGGTGCTGAGCCCAGCCTGGGTCCTGCCCGGGTACCTGGAGAATTAAAGAGAGTCACGCAGAGCCCCTCTCCTGCCCCACACCTCAGTGTAAGTGGTCACTGCAGCAGAAGGACCAGCGGTGTGCGTGCTCTCTGAGGTTGAGGGCTGTCTGGAGGAAAGGGTGGTGTCAGGGGAAGTCGCAGAAAGGGGGCTACATCTGAGCGAGGAAGATTGAAGCCGGATTCTGCCAGGTAGTCAGAGAAGGGTGCGGGTTCAGAGCCGGCAGTGCCAGCCGAGGCGTGACCACGGCGGGGGTGCCGGGCGGGCGGGCGACTGGGGAACCTGGTTTAGGCGCTTGCGGTGCAGCCGAGGCGTGACCACGGCGGGGGTGCCGGGCGGGCGGGCGACTGGGGAACCTGGTTTAGGCGCTTGCGGTGCAGCCGAGGCGTGACCATGGCGGGGGTGCCGGGCGGGCGGGCGACTGGGGAACCTGGTTTAGGCGCTTGCGGTGATGCTGGCTGTGGCAGCCCCCCTCGCCCTCAGGCTGCTCTGTCTGAGGATCTTATCTTCCTCCATGGCAGGTTTTACAGTGTTGTTTCTGCTGTCTCCCTTGGGAAATGCACAAAAGGTTACCTTACGTGTCTCCTCTCTTAGTTGGGAAAGGGCGTTTATTGCCCGCAGAGCCCCCACCCCAAACCGGCTCAGCCTTCCTGCCGCCCCTCGGGCCCACAGCCCGCCTCCTGGAGCCGTGCTTCCTGTTGCACTCAAGGTCCCAGGTCCTGATTCTCAACTGCCCAGCCTCTCCCACCTGCCTTGGTCCTTCCTCAGATAAATGCTTGAAGTTTTCATACTAGGCTGTGGCCCCAGTGGTGTGGAAAGAGATGAGTCTACAATTGTCTTTGATCTAGTGACTAAACTTCCGTTTATCCGACCAAGATTGTGAAGACTGTTTTGCTCAGCGTATCAGCTGTCCGTTATAGTCGTGTTAAGTGGACTTCGACCGTACTTACGCTCATTATGACTTGACAATGATGGAGATCCTGAAAGGAGGGGAGGGGGACACGGAAAATGAAAACTTGAATAGAAATTAAATACCTAGCAATGGAAACATATAAGAGCCAACCAGGTTCAGTTCCCCTGAAAATATTTTAATGTGTTCTGATCACTTGAACTTATTTAATGTATGGGGACATATTATGTAGTTAATGGTATTTGGGGGTCACCTTTTGAGATGTGTTGTTTCCTCATCCATCCAAACATCTGGTGAGGCCATTTCAGACCACGTTGGGCTCCCTATCAGCGTACTTTAAAAGTAAGCAATTCTGACTAAACACGATGAAGCCTCCTGTACTGTAAACCGAGAAGCAATTTAGCTGGCAACTCAGAAGTGCAGAGCAGCGCGAGAATGAAATGAGATAAATCCCCCGGGCGGTTCACAGTGCACACCCTGAAGGGATGGCTGCAGGGGCTGTGCACAGAGTGTGCTTTTATGAAGGCTTGGAATTTCCAAATATTTATCATGGCAGAGCTTTATTCTTAAATCACATAATGAACTTAGTGTCATTTTTCCTTTCAGTTCTGTTAGGCTGATAGTCCAAACTAACAAGTGATGAGACCTTGAAACTTCAGCTAAATCCTTCTTTGATACTCTAAAGTACATATTCCACTTTGGTTGTAGAGGACTTGTTCAAATTATTTTATGCCGTTATAAGCATAGTAAGAGTTCAAACATTTTAAAATATGTGTTTTAATTTGAACCAGTATCAGTATAAATCAAAATGCTATTCCACAAAGTTTGGGGTTTTATGCCATTATAATTAAAATAAAGAAACAAGGTTTTTTGGTTTTGTTGTTCTAGCTTGTGACTGAAATCCTGGAAAGCCATGCACAACAGGCCATTTCATAAACTTAGGACTTTAAAAAAGTCTATTCTTGTTTATCTGGGCTGAATGCTGCTTTGAAATTTTAAGAGATGTGTTGATCTTGGGGATGTATATCATTAGGAATATTTTCTATGTATTTGCTGGTGCCTGGCCTAATAAAATCATTTGTTTTTCGGTGGTAAATAACTTTGTTTATAAGTATCAAGTAAATACATTAATCTCAGTTTTGTAAATACTTTTTTTTTTCTCTAAGTATAGAAACTTTTTATACTTATTGCCAGGAGATTTGGGGCCAGATAATTTCCTAGTTTACTACAATACTTCCCGTGTATGGAGATTTGAATTTATTGTTTTGTTCTATATCCAGGGATATTGTAGGCTAGATTACTTGGATCAAATCTTCTATGGAAAACAACTAAAAATGCAGGGTAAAGAATATCTTAAGTCTCCTGAAAATAACTTGAGTGAATAAGATCATAAGCGGTTATCGGAAAAGCAGGGGTGTAACCACACACTCATGCTGCTTTAATCCTGGAAGTGCTTGCCTGTTTGGCCAACAGAAGCGTCGTTCTGAGGTCTCGTGTGATGAGAAAGATGGAGACCTAACGGCTGCAGCACCAGGCTTGGGATGAATCAGACAGAAACCCTGGCTCCACCTCCAGCGACTTCCCCAGGAAGGTTGGTCTCAGCAGAGGCGAGTGGAGGGAAATTCCTGAGAAGGTGTCACCCCAGGGGGCCCCTTGAGCAAGCTGTCACCCAAAGTCACATCACATCTAGAAAGCTGTAAGCCCGGAGTCTGGCTTTAGGAATACGCACGTGTGCAGAACCCTTAGGCTCGTCACAGAGGCTGATAAAATTCCTCTCTGGGGGAAGTACCACAAACGGCTTTACAAAGGCAATAAGCAGCACGCGCTGCGAAATGACCAGGCACCGGGAGCAGCGCTTCCCCCGCGACCGTCCTCTCTCTGCCCCGTGCACGCTTCTCCCTGCCGCTCTCTGTTCTCTGCGCCCCTTCTCGCCCCCTCCCAGCCTCGCCCCCTCCTGGCTCAGAGCCCCCCGGACCCCACTCTCTGACCCGCTTTTGTGCCTGTTGCTCCAGGCAGGCTCGTCCTTACCATCGCACTCACAGTCTGCGCTTAGAGTCTTCTCTTTGGCTTCAGTTTTGTTTTTTTCTTCCCAAATTCAATGGTAAACTGAGTTCGGGCTAATTAGGTTCCTTTTTGAAATCCTTAGGTGTGTCTGAGTGGAGCTTCCACCTGATTTCCCCCTGGTCTGGCCTCAGCTAGTCCATCCTTCACTGTCTGGAGGGCCAGGGCCCTGCTGAGAGCGCCCTCTGTTTCCAGGATGCCTCGCGTGCCAGGGGCTCAGGCTAACCTGGATGCTCTCTGAAGGGGGAGAGGTCTCTTGTTTTGCTCTTGTCAGTGGCTGTTCACAGAGAGGTTTATGCGCGCAGTTGTCTAGTGAACGCTCACCCGGTGAATCTGGGCTGTGAGAAAGCAGGTGACAGCTTTGCTGAAAGAAGTCCTGAGCTGTTAGGCAGGAGGGGAGGGGGGCAGGTTGGGGAGACACTGCCCACACTGGAGCTCTTGGGTTTGCAGGACATTTCCCGTGGGTTTTCCGCCGCCTTTATCTTTGAGCTGACCTTGCAGTGCAGGCAGCGCGGATCCTTGTTACTGCCGTTTGTGCCTTGTTGCAGATGAGGTACTTGGTTCACTTCTAGAAACTTCAACTAAATACCACACTCCCACCTTCTGCTCTTGACTGCAGGTTTTTTTTTTTTTTTTTAACTGTGACCCCTGCTGCAATCACTAATTTGGCCTTGTAACCTTGGCAAGACACTTGGCCTTTTTCTTCCAAAGCATTTTCATCTGTAAAATTAATACTCCATGTCACAATGTTTTATTATATTGAATAGCTTCTATTTCGCCTTTTGACCTTTTTAACCACCTCTCTTTCCTCCATTCCAGTGTATGAATGTATTATATTACTTTGCAGACAAGTAAAGTAGATAAACACTGAATTAATTGTTATGTCCAAAGTTCCTTTTTCAGCTCTCGTGGGGTGAGGAAAAACAAAGATCTTACTTGTGTAAACAAAATATGTCAACAGATTACATGCAGAAAGGCCAACGAGACTCTTAGGACCCAAAACTTGGGTGACGTAGATAATCTACCTGATTATAGAGACTTCACTCAATCTAAAATGTTGGCAAAAATAGCAGCTTCTTTGATGCTGATAATATTTTAGAACAAAGAGTCAAACTGTGATAGCTCTTGGGATCATTAAAAGTTCACGACACTGAGCTTGTTTTCCGTTCCAGAGGAGAGGCAGTCGTGGTGGGAACCCAGGGATGCTACGGTGGCTAAGTGCTGGTGCAGTGTTTACTGAGTGCCTGCGGACTCCAGGTAGCGAGGATCCAACATCTGTCCTTAAATCTGAAAAGCGAAGGGGAAATGATGGGCCCGAAGGCAAGTTCTTAGTGAGATTTCCACTGGGGTTAAGTTTGAGAGACGGTTACTGAAAGATGATTTATTCCACCAGTGCTGCTCTGCCTGCCCCTCCTGTAGGTAATGATTACTTCTGGTGACTGGTTGTAGTGGCAAGCCAAGCCCTTCGACTGGAGGAAGTCCATCTAGAATGAGGATGATGTAAGGAGGGAAGAAGTGTCTCTATTTTTCATGCAGAAGGAAGAAAGAAGTTAAATGTCTCTAGATACAAGTGTGATGATTGGCTCTTGGTTGTTAAATGCACCCCTGTTCAGGATGGAGTGAGAGACCGCCCTTCCATCTTTGCCCTGACCCGTGCTGTCCGAGCGCCCGGGCATCCTGTGCCCGCGGGGCTGTGGGAACTGTCCCAGACATGGGCTTGCAGGGGTGGAAAAGCTTCTGTGGGGCCGGGGCCCTCAGATCCTCATAGATCACATCTTGGCATTTTAGCTCAACATTTCAACAGGGTTTTTATGTTAATATTTTATTTGGAGCAGTATTGTAATTTTCCAAGTGATTTCTCTCATGGAAACTCCCGAGTCCACGAAAGATGGATACAGATATTTCAGGGCTTTTTTATTGCTCGAGACAGCAGCGAGCACATGGCAACAATAAGGTCCTGAAAGGAGAACCAGTACAGTTAGGAGAGGGCTCCTGTCAAAGCCCACCTCTCACAGCCTCAACCAGAAGGGCTCGGAAGGCCCGCCGTGCCGCTCTGTGGCTCTCGGCCAGCCCGCGGCCCGGAGGGCAGTGAAGCCCACGGAACTGATGCACCGGCCATCGACAGCTCTCTGCAAAACGCCTGTGGTAGTAATGGAGAAGCATGTCGGCGCTGGGCGGCAGCCCCACCCGCTCCTGGCTGGAGCCCCAGGGGGCTGTGGGGCGTGGCTTGGAGGGGCACCCCTGCTTTTCTGGCTGCCTGTTTCTGGAGGCCTCGGTGGAGACGCCGCCCGCCCCCTGAGGGAGGGGTGCCCATTGTGTCAGGATGGTGCGAACCGAGGGGTGTGGAGCGTGACTGTTTTTGTGCTTCTTTGAACTGTGTCTTAGAATCAAAGAAGTGTGGCTTCTCCTAGAGGGATGGGAAGGGTTTCGTAGATTCTGCGACTCGGAGGGAAGGCTGGTGCTCAGATGGACAGAGCGGTCGCCTCAAGACCCAGAACTGCTGGCGAAGCAGCCGGCACAGGTGGTTCTAGATTCCGCCAGCGGGGTGACCCCAGCGGTCAACGCTGCAAGAAGAGAAAGCCGGCCGGTTCTCACCCACATGGATCAACCACACCTGGCTAGGTAAAGCAGGTCCTGGATTCGAATATTTCCTTAGATGACTGAATTTCACGGTAGATATTTTTTCTTCTGATGAGACTGGCATGTAAAACACCAGGAGAGGTCAGGAGTGAGAGGTCAGGAGTGAGAGGGTCAGGAGTGAGAGGTCAGGAGTGAGAGGCTGCGGCCGCTGAAGACGCAGGTACAGCCGCAGGTGCGCAGGCACCAGCCTCTCCTCTTGGACTGAGGACATCGGCCTTCACTTCTTTACTTGAGTTGGTGAGAAAGCAAGCTTGATTGAGTCAGGAGACTGAAGAGCTGTAGTGAAAAAAAAGAAGTAAGCGAGGAATGAACATGGAATGAACCTGTTACAGACCCTGGGGCGACAAGGAGAGGGAAAGGTGGGACGTGGGGTGGGCTTGGGCTTGTCTAAGGCAAGGAAAAGGTGTTTTGGTTTTTCCAAGGAAGAGAGAGTACTTTCCTAAAGGCTCCCCCGACTGGTGAATCATGGTTGTAGAAGCAGCAAACAAACAAACAAAAAAAGAAGCAGCAAACATTTCCAGGTGTGGATGGGCTAGTTCAGGGTGTTTCCCAGGCTTCGGTGGCTTACCTGGAGAAACTGGTAAAATCTTGAAAAATGACCAGGGCTGCTAGACTTTGTCGGAGAAGGCAATGGCGCCCCACTCCAGTACTCTTTCCTGGAAAATCCCATGGACGGAGGAGCCTGGTAGGCTGCAGACCATGGCGTTGCTAAGAGTCGGAAATGACTGAGCGACTTGACTTTCACTTTTCACTTTCATGCATTGGAGAAGGAAATGGCAAGCCACTCCAGTGTTCTTGCCTGGAGAATCCCAGGGACTGGGAGCCTGGTGGGCTGCCGGCTATGGGGTCGCACAGAGTCAGACACGACTGAAGCAACTTAGCAGCAGCAGCAGCTAGACTTTGTGTTGACTCCTGAATTTGGTTATGCTCCCATAGGACTAATTGCCAGGCTGGTTCTCTCACTTTAGTCCCTTTAGACAGTCTCTGATGAAGGGGATGGCCACTGACCTGTTCTCCATGTAATAGGTACAATCTACGTGTAAGCCTGTACTCTTACTTCTGGAAAGTTGAATTCAAGAATTTTATCTGGATTATTTTATTACAGCTACTTGCTGTGAAATGACGGGTCATCAACTAAGATCTGGTAACAATTTTAGATGCTGGAAATTAGGTCTCCATCTGCCACTTGAACAAATAAGCAGCTTCTCCAGCGCTCGGCCCCTGGCTCACTCCCAGTGGGTATTTGCAGAGCTGCCCCTGGTTCGCTCGTCTGTCACGGTCAGTGTGATTTAGAAGATATCTCCCTTCCCTCGGACCTGCAAGACCCACAGGTGCAGGGCCCTCTACACTCGGGTGGAGCCGCTTCTGTGGAGAGAACCCACGAGGAAGGAGGGGGAGGCTGAGGAGATCGAGAGTAACTTGCATCCTCCAGAGACTTAATCTGGAAGAGTAAGTTACCTGCATTCGCCTGAAACACAGAGTCTAGCACTGTGTTTCACATATAGTGGGCATTTGATAAAATACTTTTTAGTTTGGTTTTCTCTACCCAGAGCTGTCCTTGAGACATATAATTTTGACCAACTGACTTATGATTCATAGTATCTTGAATACTGTTTATTTTAGCATTAGTTGTTACTTTCTCTTCAAGTGGAAATAATTTCTGTTAATGTGGGACACTGAAAGGCCTGCCCCCCAATTAACTGAGATGTTTTGGTGAAAATAGACCTCCAAGTGGTGTATCTGTCAGGAATCACTGGCAGATGATAAATACACCATAATTTTAAAATTACTTGATGAGGGGCTTGCCTGATAGACGGCAGTTACATTTAAGAACCCTCAGAGCGTGAAGATGGATTCGAAAGGGAGACCTTGCCGTCCGTTCAGGCAAGCCTGCTTTCCGAGCACCCATGCGACCTTCGACCCCTGACCTCTCAGAGTCACCGCCATGTCAGAGGGGTAGCAGGCGCCCTCTGAACTGGCATTTCGGACTGAGTGTTTCTGATTCAATTGTTACTTCCTAAATAGTTGTTACACCTCTTGTCTTTTTGCCCATGTTATTTAACATGTCTCCAGAAAATGAAGATTTTTGTTTTTTAAGACATAAAGAACAGTTAAGGTTGAATACCTGCCAGCAACGGGCTGTGTAATTGTGGGTAAGTCTTTTCATCTTTTGGGGCTCAATTGTAGTATCTGTCAACTAAGACTATTATGTCAGATCAGTGTTTTTAAACCTTTTTGTCCACTCAAGGGCACAGTGAGAAGTATTCTTGTGAAAAATCCTGGTGCACACGTGCGTGTGTGTGCGTGTGTGTGTGCTGAGCGCACGTGGTGCAGAGTGGCGTGTGTCCTCACGGGGTTCAATGTGCTCCTTGCGTGTGTTGTGGACTGACTCCAGGACCCTGCATCCTCACCCCTGTTTGGAAAACACTGGATGGGCTGCCCTCAGCCCCACCGGTGTTAGGACTTTAAAGTGAACACGCAGAATCGATTTTATGATTTTTGACTAGAAACGCCAGTGAGTTTTTGGTAGTGACGGGCTGCGGTCCCAGCAGAATGAGGGGCGGCCGTGCGGGGCCTGGGGCCTGGGGCCTGGGGCCGGGTGAGCGGCGCTGGGCCTCGTCAGGCCTGTAAACAGAGCTCCAGCGAGGACACTGAGGCGGCTCCTCGAGGCTGCGGGGCTGCTCCCACACAGCCCGGGAGTCAGCTCAGCTTTGCTGAAAATGGAGGCTGCTGTGCTTTAGTCTCGTCGTGTGTGAAGTTGCCATTTTGTAGCCTCCAAACAGTTGAAGAGTCAGCCTCATGAGATTGTTCAACCCGGTAACTCACCAAAGGTTATGTGCCCAGCCGATGGCATTCTGATTGGCCTCCGATGACCCAAAGCCCGTCTCCTTTTCCCTACTATTCTGTGCGGAATTTGCCGCATTTTAAAGGTCACTAAACAAACCGCAGAGAAGCCTGAGGCGTCCCATCGTGCTGCACAAGCCCGAAACACCGTCTGGGTCGGGACCAGACAGTGGGCCCGGAGGTCAGGGGGCGTCCCGACCACCTTTGTTCTGAAAAAGGCACTATTTAGGCGTCGGGAGTGAAGGGTGACTGCAGGTCCCCAGTGCAGTCATTTCTGCGCTCTTTACTTCCTGAAGGTGAGCGTGTCTTGTCCTTGGCTGGGCGTCCGTGGGGACACAGTCTTGCGGAACTGACCGTGCTCTTCTCCATGCGCCTTGTGACCGCTGGTGACTTCTCCGTACCCTGAGCCGGCACCCCCTCCCCGGGATGCCGGATGATGGAGACAACCAAATATGTTTAGAAAGGTGCCTCCCCGCCGGCCCAGAGCTGTCCCCTGGATGCTCTGTGGTCAGCACAGGGGTGGCCCCTGCAGAGCTCCCAGGAGGCGAGGCAGGTGGGAGCTGTGTTCGTTTCCCCTCTGCACTGACTGTCTAATGTAAACATTCCAATGCTGAACACAACACCGAGAGCTGATGTTTCCAGGGAAGGGTCACTGAGCCTCAGATGGACACAAAAAATACACGCAGAAAGAAAGCAGTATGTTAATGCAGAATATCTGAACCTGAGACAGAGGAAGGCCACTTGCTCATCTGATTTAGGGGGATAGAAATTCACAGATGTGTTTGTGATTTTACCAGCTGTGGAGATTTCAAATATTGAAACGGCATTTGAAACAGGAAGATGGGGTTCAGATTAGGGCCCTGTGAATAACAAAGTGAAAATGGTGTTATTCTAGCAGCTCACAGATCCCTCATTGTGTTTGCCTCCGCGGAGTCTTGACGAGATGATCTCCAAAGAGTGTAGCCTGTTGTTCTTGGCTTTTATTGATTTTGTTCCGTACGGTGCGAAGGCTCCACTGCTTGTCCTGAAATAATGAAATTGAGAGAAGATTGATTTTGGATGACTTCCAGTATCTTTCCTTAAACTTGAGTTTGCAAGAATTGGTCACTCAGAATCAAAGCCCCAACTCCCACAGTCCACTCCCTACTGCTGTGAATCAAGAATCTACAGTTTATGTGTCTAGTAGCTTTGAGAGAGGGCTTCCCAGGCGGCTCAGTGGTAAAGAATCCGCCTGTCAATGCAGGAGGCACAGGTTCAATCCCTGGGTTGGGAAGATCCCCTGGAGAATAAAATGGCAACCCACTCCAGTGTTCTTGCCTGGAGAATCCCACGGACAGAGGAGCCTGGTGGGCTGCTGTCCATGGAGCTGCGGAGACTCAGGCACAGCTGAGTGACCAAAAGCAGCAGCAGCAGCTTTGAGAGAACTGAGATTCCAGCCTCTTTTGCAGCAGAAGTGCCACCACATTCAGTGGGTTCCATTGAAAAATAGAAAATAAAAGGGGAGAGCATTCCAGAGCCTCCCAATGCCCTGCCTTTTCTCAGTTCAGTTCAGTCGCTCAGTCGTGTCTGACTCTTTGCGACCCCATGAACCGCAGCACGCCAGGCCTCCCTGTCCATCACCAACTGCTAGAGTCTACCCAAACCCATGACCATTGAGCCGGTGATGCCATCCAACCATCTCATCCTCTGTCGTCCCCTTCTCTTCCTGCCCTCAATCTTTCCCAGCATCAGGGTCTTTTCAGATGAGTCAGCTCTTCGCATCAGGTGGCCAAAGTATTGGAGTTTCAGTTTCAACATCAGTCTTTCCAATGAACACCCAGGACTGATCTCCTTTAGGATAGACTGGTTGGATCTCCTTGCCTTTTCTCATCTGTGTCCTAAAGAGCAGCTCTTGGAACCTGGGGAGTGTGTTGATTTGGAGAAAGGAGGCCTCCCCTATCCTTTCAGATCTTAGACATTTTAGGGCATCTAAATTGTAGAAACAGAGTAAGTTGTTTTTTTAAGTAAATTAATACCAGCTTTGTCCTATGGCATGCGTTTCCTGTTGTGTAAAGGACAAATGAAACTTGTGAAATATGTTCCTGGCCAAACACACCCTGCTCGTGCCCCAGCCCCCTGGCATACCTGCTCTGGCCCAGGGATGGGCTGTGCATCAGTGAAGAGGTGATCCACACGCCGACAGAAGGCTTTCCCATCGTTTTTGCTCCTTCTTCCTTGGAAGGACTTAAACGGTAGTGTTCACAGTTAGAGGCTAGGAACCCCAGGCCTGGGTGTGCGGTGTGACCTGTCCGGGGTCACATTCAAAGTCAAAACTTGGCATAGACAGCTCAGTGGGGGCGTGTGAGGGCTGGCATCCAGTCTTCCTGTGTCGTCTGCCCTTCTGCTGTCTTGGAAGGTATAACATGGCAGCCGTAGGTGGCTGGATGGGGGTTTAGGGTTTGAGAGTTCAGAGCTTTAGTGCCTTCTCTCTCTTTTTACGTGAAGTAGCCTGTCTTTCACGGCTTTTTCAGCCTCCAGTTTTTCCCTAAAGGATCACAGAGTGCTTACCCTTGCTGGGGACCCAGCCTCTGGCCCGTCTTCCGTCTCCACATCTCCTTCCGTGTCTGTCTGCCCTTCCAGCATTTAGTGAGCTCCTTTCACGTTTGCGGCAGCCGTGTCAGGTGTAAAGGAACACAGCCTGTTTTTGTGCTCAGAGCAGATGAGCTGATAGAAAGACACTCAGGTCTGCTTCTCCTGCGCTTGTGCTGAAGGAATAAGGGCTCCTTGGGATTTCCGAGTGAAGGTCGGCTTGCCGGGGCCAGAAAGGACGCAAGAACAGAGGAGCCCTGAGCCCCCGAGGGCTGTTTCAGCAGTCTCTGTTGCAGGTGATGGAGTGAGGGTGTGGGCCCAGTTAGCTCCTGGGAGTGGGCTTACTTGGTTGCACTTGCTGGAAAGACAAGCGCTGAAGGGCAGCTGTGTGCGACAGGATGCAGGAAGGTGCTGGAGAAGACAGGGAGCTTGGTCCCCGCTTGGCAGGCGTCTGTTGTCTGTGGCCGAGGGAGCTGTTTAGAGGAAGGTGATGTGTGGTCCTGGGCGATGTGAATGAGAGGGTCGGTGCTGAGGCTGCCACGGTGTGTCCATGAGGTTTGGATCTGCCATGCCTGCTTTGCATGTGGTGTCAGACACCAGCAGGGGAGTTAGTGGAGGGAGCAGAGGAGGAGGGGTGGGGGAGAAGGATGGGGGCGCCCAGGCACTCCTCGGATGGGGGGCCCAGGGAGACCTCAGATGGGGGGCCATGGACGCCTCTGATGGGGGCGCCCAGGGAGACCTCGGATGGGGGGCCACGGATGCCTCTGATGGGGGGATCCTGGGGAGACCTCGGAGCAGCCTCTGAGGTGTCTGACTTCTGGCCTGGCCTGTCCTTCCCTCCATTAGCCTCTTTAGAGGGGCCATAGTGTTAACGATGTCTATGAGCATATATAAAAATGTGATTTGGGTTATTTTATTTTATTTATTTATGATTAATTTATGATTATTATATCAAATCATTATATTTTATGATTTTAGTTTATTATCTTTCCAGCCTCCACATTAGTGTCTTCCTTCATCACAACGCTAGGTCCTAAACCAAGGACATATGTTACCTTATCATACGGAACTTGTTTCCTTTGTAATTTTACTTTTGTAATTGTAGTTTTCTTTGTATCTTTAAATGCATTATTCTGAGAAAATGCCCCTCAGCTTCATGCACAGCACAAACACGGTCCAGGATGCAGGCTGGACCACGCGTCCTGTGCTCCTGGGTCCCCAGCAGTGTCTCCACATGGGCCCTGGGCGGACGTCTGGACATGAGGCCTGGGCCGTGGACCAGCCTCCTCCCCTGGGGTCTCAGCATCCATCCGGCCCCGTCCCGGGACTTGGCAGGCAGGCAGTCTGTGTGACCGGCTCCTCTCATCCCCGCAGCCAGTGTGGGGCGTGAGGTGTGGGACCTCCCCATGTGAGTGCCCAGATGTGGTCTTGGATGCTGTAGTTTTCTGTAACACAAGACGATGATGGAAAAGGATATAGCACTTGAGACGCACCATGATGATGTAGGCGCTTGTGCCAAAAGGACTGGAAATAAACAAAGATGCTTGCAGGTATCGATACTTTTTCTTTACTTTCCATTTCTCTGTAGAATCTCTTAGCTTTATGGCAGTAGAATCAGCGTCAGGTATAAAGACTGCCTCTGCTTGATTGTGGGTAACAGCGCCAGAGCCACGCCTTTCCAGATTAACTTGCTGAGCCTTGAGCCTGTTTCCGAGCAGCGTGAGGTGGTGGCCCAGGACACTGCCTGCTGCCTGCTGACGGCAAATATGCTTTCACTCACACAGCGACCGCCTCTTCAGAGACGACGTGGCGGGAGAGGCCCTCCCGCGTCATCTTGGCTCCCGGCTGCAGCCGCGCCCTCGCGCCCCTGTGCCCTCTGCGGGCCTGGCTTGAGCGGCTGCAGCGCGTTGTTCGTGCTGTGAGTACAGTGGTTACAGTGTCACACTGTGAGTGCTGTAAGTCACGTGCTTAACGAGGTAGAATCTGAGCTTCCTGTCCCAGGTGAACAGAGTAGATACATTTCTCATCAAACATTCTTCAGTGCCTAGACTATGGAGGCCACTGGTGTTTGGAGGGAGGTGCAATCTACAATATGATAGACTTTTCTAGTTACAGGCTTTCGACTCTACATACAGTCCCTGATATTGTGAAAGTGAAAGTCTCTCAGTTGTGTCCGATTCTTTGGGACCCCATGAACTAGTCCATGGAATTCTCCCGGCCAGAATACTGGAGTGGGTAGCCTTTCCCTTCTCCAGGGGATCTTCCCAACCCAGGGATCAAACCCAGGTCTCCCGTATTGCAGGCAGGCGGATTATTTACCAGCTGAGCCACCAGGGAAGCCCAAGAATACTGGAGTCGGTAGCCTATCCCTTCTCCAGGGGATCTTCCTGACCCAGGAATCAAGCCAGGGTCTCCTGCATTGCAGGAGGATTCTTTACCAGCTGAGCCCTTTTTTATCTTGGAGAATTTGTGTGTGTGTTAAATTGAGACGTGCATGGGACACTTACAAGTCTTAATTCTGGAGAAGCAGAGAAGAACTTTTCTCTTTTAAACCCAAGTCTTTCCTCCTCCCTCGCCCGGTGTGCACCAGGTCCCGGGGCCGCCTTGCCCACTCCTCGTCCTTCTCCAGGTGCCCGCCCTCCCCTGGGCACCCTGTCCTTCTGCTCAGGCAGGCTGGCCGCTGAGCGCCCCGAGTGCAGACACCGCCCTGATCCGGCAAGGATTCCTCGCCTTGGGTGGCCTGACCTCTCTTTAGCCCTTTAGATTTTTTACACCACCCTGAAGAGACCCAACTTCTCTGGTCTTGAACACATTAACAGCTTAACTGCTCTCAAGTCATTTCTCTGCTTTCCTGGAGGTGGAAATTTATATCATCGTGTATGTCAGATGTTACATTTTCTCTTCCTTATTTTGATCCAGAAGCTATTTGAATTGTTTGATTGCTTGGTTTCCTGGCCCGCTCAGAAACCCAGAGACATGAGAGCCCCACAGCTGTCTTCTCTTCAAGGGCCTGGATTCTTCATGAATTTAGAATTTTACTATTTTGAATTTGGTTTGCTTTCCTGTCATCCATTTATTATGAGATTTGCACTGTAGGGAAGGCAGGACTCCACCCCCTCAGGGTGGGAGCTGGGCTTGAGAGTTAAGCTGACACAGACAGACGAACAGGAGGACAGTGTGCAGACGGGGGCCTGTCCTGGGGGCCCCGCAGGCCCTGCAGACCTAGAGACATGCAAGGCCCGGGTTCACACACAGGGTGAGCAGAGACACGTGGTGGAGATGCAGCCGGAGCACGTGGGGAGCGGCGGCCCCTGGGCTGCGTCCCCAGCCCTCGGCCTCCACCCAGTCATCTGCGGGCCACAGTGTCTGCCCTTGGGCATCGTGAGGGCATCTTTCACGTGGGGGTTTCCTTCCTGCTCCCAGGACAGAAGGTAGAGGTCAGGGTACCCTCCCTTCTTCTGCTGTTCTTCCAGTACCTTTGGCTCAAAATAATCCTTGAGCCAAAGTGGCATATTTTGGGGTGACATGTCCTGCCACCTCCATGTCCTTCAGTAATTCAGTAGGTATCAGAAGACCTCACAAATGGTTTATACCACAGCATTTGTGATTTTTAACAAGTCCCTGATCTCTGCGTGCCTGTCTCCTAATCCGTACACAGAAGTAACAGTGGTATGGCCTCCCGAGGGTTGTTGTGAGGTTTATAGGAATGTGAGTGCAGTGCTTCGAAGGCCTCCTCCTCCAGCGAGGGTGCCCTGCAAGTGGCGTGCCCTGGGGCTCCCGAAGGACAGCCCACCGTGGAGTTGCCTGCCCTTCCTGGAAGCTGGGGAGGCCTGAGCCCCTGCTTTCATGCCAGCTGCACTACCCAGCGCGGAGCCTCCGCCCCTGGTGTGCCGGCGCCGGGGCTGGACCCCTAGGACCCCCCGGCGGGAAAGGGGGAATGGGGCCAGAAGAGGTGCCAGCGGGCGGCATGGGAGCAGGCGACCCGGGCCCAGGAAAGAGGAAGACAGACTTGACATCTGGAGGAACATCAGCTTCTCCTCTGCCTGTTTCTTTTCATCTCTCAGCCTTGCTACCTTTTATCCTCCTTCCGAAATACTTTGACTCAATTTTGACAAACTGAAAAATACAATAATTACAGGTATACGATTGTGATTGTTAACTGATAATGTTTAAAGATGTAGACTGCTCTAGAGGTTCCCTGAGCTTGAGTTACCTTTTAGCATCCGTTTGATGTGCAAAAACATAATTTATGACCAGATCTACTTTTCAGGTGATGGAAAATATGAGATCTCCTCTTTGTGTTTTGAAAACCATTTCATTAGGTGCTATTTGTTGACGTTCTAAATTCGTGAGATCGCTTTTCCACATGGTCTGTCGTTAATTATTCATTCTCCATATCTTTATTTGTAGGTCCCTATTTATATCACTCAATTCGTCTATCATCTGGGTATGTAGCTCAGCTGGTAACATCTGTTAATTCATAGCTATTTCTGAGCAGTAACGTGAGGGGCAGAAACAAGGTTTATTTATTGCTGGCTCTTTTCTAACCACTCAGAGTACTTCTAACCTTCAAACAGCTTCCCCGACTGCAACAAAAGTGTCTTTTGTTCCTTTATGGAAGTGGGCCAAATCGTTTGACCTAACGACAGGTGGGGTATTATTCAGGGCCGCTGAAACGCTGGGCTCCACACGCTTTGTTCCCTTGGGATTGTGTTCGACTCGCATGTTCCTGGCTGCCCTCGTGGCAGGAGGCGCCTTTATTGAGCTTGAAACGTGCCTGCCAGAGCCTTAAAGGAGGTTTCAGCTGTAGGGTGGGCGTTTTACGTGTTAATAGTTACGTAGTTTGGTTTCATTTGCGCTACTAGAACCACGTGTGGTGTTTGTCTTCGTTTGTGTTCACGTAGTTTCCCATTATGAGAAACACAGCTGTCGTGGTTGTGTTTGTGAGGACTTGTGCATTTTGGGTTTGGGGCCTTTTGAATTTCAAGGATGGATATGTGTTTACTTGCAAATTAAAAAAAAAAACTTGCAAGGAATGTCTAGCACTTTAGACAAGTGACTTATTCTTTAAGAAGTTAAAGATCTTCCTTATTGATGATTGAGTATCTGTTCTTAGAGCAGGAGCTGATGCAGAAGTTAAGGCTGATGCCGACTTTGAGGTCTGTTAAACACTCTTGCTTCCTTCCTTCCAGTCAGAAAAGATGCGTCCTCGGTGTTTTAAGTTCACTGCACTGTGCTCTGCCGGGGGATGATCAGTGGTCAGACAGAGGCTCTGTCCCCTGTCATCTAGTCCTGGGCTCGTGTCTGTGGCTCATGGGATGAACACCATGTTCCTAGGATCTGACCTGAAGCAGACCCTGAAGCAGACCCAGAGGTGCAGGCTTTGTGTGTGATATCTCTGCCTTCACAGGAGCGTGTTCTGTCTTCATTTTATAGGTGAGAAAACGGAGTCTGGGAAACTTGCTGCTTCACTCGAGGACGTTGATGCTGGGAATTTAAACCGCAGTCTTTCTGTTCCAGCTGATTACTGCTCTTGGATCTCTCAGTACAGGTTTTAGACACGTGCTCCTGACCGGTTCTGGAGACGACGCTAGTGCCTTGCCACCTGAAGCTCGGGGACTGGGTCGTGGGCACAACTGGATGTGGCCCATTGTAGCTGCTCAGTTCATGCTTTTTCAGTAAAGTGGTGAAGATGCTTTAAGCGGTCACGGAGCTTAGAATCTGGCTTCATTTTGTTTGGCTGTTAGTTTTTCACCAGTGTTTAACAAAAGCCTGAAAGTAAGATACAGATCATTAAGATCGCTTCCTGTTGGAGACTTGAGGAGGGGTGGCCCTGGTGGAGGCCTCTCCCTTGGCCCGATGAGGGCCATTTGGGCGGTGGTTGAGATGACCGCAGCGGGCAGGGAGCCCTGGGGTCTGGAAGGCAGGACGCACAAGCACTACCTGTGTTCGCGGGAGCGGTTGTGTGACCTCTGTTAATTTCCCATCTGTGAAATGAGGGTGCTTACGTCATCATGTCCCCTATAGTTTATTGACCAGAGAGCAGTTCAGAAAATTGCAAACTAGTGAGTGACCCAGTAGTCACGTGAGAGTGAGGGAGGCTCGTATTCGCTGATGTACTTTTTGTTCTTTTATTTTGAAAGTGTGGTTGTATTATTTATTATCATTTCAATTAGAAAGCTTATTTTATAAATTAAAAAATTCAAAAGACAGACTGTAATACCAGTGCTGAAAATGGACCAATTCTATTTCCATTTTTAATGTAATTCATACTTTTTATTCTATAAGATTTTTAGGTCCTTGCCTCTAAGCTTTGTTCTGTCAGAATTATTTATCATGTATCTGGGGTTGATGAACTTAAAAACTATTCAGGGATGAAGTACAGTCTCCTCCCACCATAGGATTTGAGCAGTAGTGCATTTTTAAGCTTTCCCAAAGAAATGATTTTCCCTTTCTAACATTTCTAGAAAGGGAATGATAATGAAATTACAAACAAAACCATGATATATTTAATAATATTTATCATATTAATGATCAGCTTTTCAACCTGTCTCAAATTCAAAGAAAATAGTAGTTCTGTATAGTTCTGTGTTCTCACCTGGTGCTCTCTGTTGGCTTCGTCCAGACACCGGGTAGGAGGGCGTGTGTAATGGGCCATCGCCGGCAGGGGGACGCGGAGCCTCTGCAGTACTCTTCTCCTGCCGGGAGCAGGCCAGGGGTTCGAATGCCGGGGGCACGTTGGACCCACACGACCGCGTCAGGGAAGCGCCAGCCCTCCAGAGGGTGTCGGTCTCCCCCTGGATGTGTGGGCTGGGACTCAGCTTCTCCACCCCAGCCCCCACACCCAGATTCCTTTCTGGTGACACCAGGGAGGCCTTGAGATGCCCCAGAGACTCTCTGGGGGCCAGGACTCCTGGTGCCTCCAGGCGACCGTGTTTGAAAACTCTTCCTGTGCTTATAATACTCTGCCTGCCTTTACCGTCACCTCAGAAATTAGAGAACATTACATTTCTCTTCTACTTCTGCCTCAGAGCGCTTTCTCACCTGGGTGTAGGGGGCTGGCGGTGAGAGTCGTGGGGTGTGCGAGGGGGACATGCAGTGTCCTGCAGGCAGCTGGGCTGGTCGTGGCTTGGTGCCGCCTCAGCAGCAGCGTGGGTGGCGGGCTGGAGCCCTGGCCAGTGCAGGTACCAGGCTGTATGCGGACATGCGAGCAGCAGGGCTGCCAGCTGCCAGCAGTGAGCCAGGGGACAGTTGGGCAGGTCTCCATCGTCCGCTTTCCGTGGTTAGACCGACTGTCTCTGCGTGCTTGTCTTTGTATTTGTCTGCTTGGTGTTGGTGACCTTTACGAATCTGTGGCGTAATGACTTTTGCCCTGATGGGGAAATTTATTTTTTCTGCACTCTTTTTCTTTCTCTCGGGAGCTCAGTTACACGGATGTTTTAGTATTATTCTGTAGATCCCTACGTTCGTATCATTTTGTTCAGGAACTTCATCCTCAGGGTCCATAGTTCCCTCTGCTGTGTCTCCAGCTCTCCTCAGCCTTCTCTGTCATCACCTGTCTGCTGGTAAGTCCATTTCATTTCAGTAAGATGCTTTTCAGTTCTAGGACTTTCATTTGGTTCTTTTTTCCTTCTTTTTTAAAAGTTCTCTTTCTCTGATGAGATTCTTTTTATCCATCCTGAACGTGCTTTTTCAAGTGTCCATGATGTGGGTGGCAGTCGCAGCTCATGCTGACATCCAGGATTATCTCGGTATCAGCCTTCCTTGATTATCTTACCTTTTGAGATGGCGCAGGTTCTCATTTCTGAGACACATTGCATCCCTCCTAATGGTGTTGATTTTTTTCTTTCGCAAAGATTGGCTGACTCAAGCTGCTAGCAGTAGTTTGAGTGTGGGCAGTAGCTCCAGTCACCGTCGTTTCTTTCAGTTCTGTCCTGGTGCCCGGGTCAGCTAGAGGTTTGGGCACAGTTCACACACAGATGGGCATATGCCATCTTCTTGTCTGTCTGTACTGGAGTCACCCATCCCTGCCAACCTCATCCCCAGTTGCTGCTGTTGCCCTAAACTTAGTCCTTTGTTTCTTCATGTTGCTGCCTCTGTTTGGTCCACGTGGGAGCCTGCCCTCAGGCTAAAGTTCACGAAAAGCAGCAAAGTCACTTGAGCGTCATCTCCTCTCCAGGCCCCTCACTGGGATGCTCTTAAATGTCTTGGCAGTGGTGTTGTGTCGTCCAGGGTTTGTAGTTATTATCTGCAGGCAGCTCAGAAAAACAGGCGTTTTTTCTTCTTTTGTCAGAGGCTTCTTCTGGACTACTTACATTTTAATAATCACAAATGTTTCTTGTGATGAAGATGTGTGAAGGTTATATTTTGCTTGGGAAGAACAATGACTTCTGTTTTTTAACATGTTAGAATGGAGGTTTAGAGCTATTGCTTCACTTTGCGTGATAACTGAATGTACTCTTTTTGCATTTTGGTTTCTTTCGTGAGTATAATTTATTCTGAATTCTGAATGAGCACATTTGGTATGTTTCTTGGAGAAATAGAAATTTTTTTTACTATGTGGAAACTTTTGCTTTGCTAATAAATAAGAAGATGCTAGTTTTTACAAATCAAGTATAAGCGCTTTGATTAGTGAAGTGATTTATGAATGGAGGACATAAATATAAGTAATTAACTCTTGTTTAAATTCTATGTTTAATTATAGAAAAAAGGCACTCTGATGATTTTGCTTTGATAATTGGCAGTGCAAGGTGCTAGTAGTAAAGAACCCACCTGACAATGCAGGAGATGTTAGAGATTCGGGTTCAGTCGTGGGGCTACTACCCTACTGATTTGGGCTTTCCTGGTGGCTCAGATGGTAAAGAATCCCCCTGCAATGTGGAAGACCTGGGTTCGATCCCTGGGTTGGGAAGATCTCCTGGAGGAGGGCATGGCAACCCACTCCAGTATTCAGGCCTGGAGAATCCCCATGGACAGAGGAGCCTGGTGGGCTACAGTCCACGGGGTCACAAAGAGTTGGACACGACTGAGCAACTAAGCACAGCACAGCACATTCATCGATAGAAACATTTTAATTTGAGTTATGCTGTGATTATAAAATGAAATAAATGTGGGGTTTTTTTTGGGGGGGGCTTGGTCATGTTAAACCTAGAAATTAATTTTCTCAGCATGTTTAATTTCTTATTTCTTAAAATTATGTGCAATTTTAGTCTGCTGAATAAGTATGTTATTGACTTAGAAATGTACACCACTTTCTTCTATACTTTCCTCAAATTTGAACTACTTTGATACAAGCATTTAATCTGGTGTCTATAAAAGGATATGAAAAATTAAGAAATTTAAATTTGTTTTTGTATTTCCTAATTTGTTGAAAATCACAGAAAAGTCCAGTAGAGCCCAGACTCTTATGAAATGCCTAATGCTATCCTACATCTATATGTAAATGTGTGTGTGTTTGTGGAACTAAACTTTATTCATTTTTATGGGTTATTTCTTAATTCTTTGTATTTTTACCTTATCGTGGCCAGACCTGGGAACTTTATTTTCAAAAAGAATACCTGTAATACCATTAGTTTTTAAGGATTATAGAATGGTAATGTTTTAAAAATTAAATTTATCAATATTTTAGACTGTCATGAAATATATACTTATATCAATGTTTGGGGGAAAAGTAAAAAATATATTCTCTTACAAAGATTATTCCATTTTGAAATTAGCTATTTTTCAGCAATCTATTGTCATTTAAAACTGGAGATAAAAATATCAAGAGGTGGTATAACAGGATGCTTCTGCTCTAAAGAGCAGAAAGCCCAACCAAAAGTCCCCTAAACAATGCAGAGGTTTTAAACTTGCATAACAGGAAGTCTGGGCACAGGGCCAGGTCACTGGGGTCACTGTGGATAGATGCTCCTTCCATCTTTTCGGTCCAGCAGCCTTATCACATTAGCTTGGTCCTAGGGTGAGTCCCCTCGTTGTCACAAAATGGTTGCTATAGCTCCAGACGTCCAGGTTTCCTTCCATGAATGTGTTATTAGAGGGGAAAACCTTTTCCTGGTGTTTCCTCATATCTCCTTGATCATAGAAATGGAATTATCATAATTGGTAAGCAGCAACCATGATTTACCTTCCCAGACTAGACCATGTGTTTCCTGACCACACAGCACAGTGAATACTGGAACAAAGCTAGGACTTGGGTGGCCAGCAAGGGAGGGGTATAGGGTAGAGGTTGTGTTCTTATAAGCAGATTTTAGATAACCAAAGATTCTTCAGTTCCTTAAAAGAGCCATATTTTCTCCTGCTTTTAGGACCTTCTTCTTGCTGTCTGGAATCTACTCCTAATAGATTCTTTCTCCTCTTTTAACTCCGAACTTGGATATAGCTTCTTTGGGGAAGTCTCTCTAAATATGATTAAAAAAAAAAAAAAAAGGAGACTTTAAAGCAAAGCACTGTTACAGATAAATTACCTTTATAATGATAAAGGTTGTGTCCCCAAGAAGTGATAACAATTCTATATATGTCCACACTTAGCAACCTAAGTCAAGCTATAGTATAGAATTGTATAGTATGAAATAGTATAACAATTGCAGAACTTGACTAAGTAAATGGGGAAGTAGACAAATTTTAACCATCAGATCAGATCAGATCAGTCGCTCAGTCGTGTCCGACTCTTTGCGACCCCATGAATCACAGCACGCCAGGTCTCCCTATCCATCACCAACTCCCGGAGTTCACTCAGACATAGTAGGAGATTTTAGCCTACTTTTCTTATAATTACTAGAAGCAGACTATATATATATATTTATATAGAACTGAACAACAAGATTAACTCACTTGAGCCAAGCAAGTAATATATCACATGGCTTGATACGCACTTAGGTCGGGTTACATGGCGTCAGTTTCTTCCGGGGAACGCAAAAGGAGCGGCACCCTCCCACCTCACTGTAGGAATCAGTAGAAGCTAACGTAAGTAGTGTAAGTGGGGCTTCCCAGGTGGCGCTAGTGGTAAAGAACCTGCCTGCCAGTGCAGGAGACATGAGAGACGTGTGTTCGAACCCTGGGTCAGGACAGTCCCCTGGAGGAGGGCACGGCAACCCACTCCAGTGTTGTTGCCTGGACCATCCCATGGACAGAGGAGCCTGGTGGGGGTGGGGGTGTTAGTGTGCCTAGCACTGTGTGGTTTAAAAGGTGTGCAAAAACAGTTGTGCTTAATCATGAAGATACTTCTGATGTGGGTATGAGGACGCTGCTTTCAGCACGTATCCATTTGACCTCCTGATGGGGCACAGATCTGATGCGATTAGGCGAATATGTAAACCAAAAGAAGAACTTAAAATAGAAGTTTGGAAAGGAGGAAATATCCCTTATTATTTACAGGTGGAGAAGATGGAGAAGCTCTGTAGAGTCAACAAAACCAAGACCTGGAGCTGACTGTGGCTCAGATCATCAGTTCCTTATTGAAAAACTCAAGCTTAAATAGAAGAAAGTAGGGAAAACTGGTAGGGCATACAGGTATGACCTCAATCGAATCCCTTGTGATTATACAGTGAAAGTGACAAATAGATTCAAGGGATTAGATCCGCTAGGCGGAATGCCTGAAGAACTATGGATAGAGGTTTGTAACATTGTACAGGAGGTAGTCACAAAAACCATCCCAAAGAGAAAGAAATGTGTGGTGGCAAAGTGGTTGTCTGAAGAGGCTGTACACACAGCTGAGGAAAGAAGACAAGCAGAAAGCAAGGGAGAAAGGGAAAGATATAGCCAGCTGAATGCAGAGTTCCAGAGAATAACAAGGAGAAATTAGGCCTTCTTAAATGAGTACTGCAAAGAAGTAGAGGAAAACAATAGAATGGGAAAGACTAGAGATCTCATCAAGAAAACTGGAGATAGCAAGGGAACATTTCATGCAAGGATGGGCATGATAAAGGACAGAAATGGTAAGGACCAAACAGAAGCAGAAGAGCTTAAGGAGAGGTGGTAAGAATACACAGAAGAAATTTACAACAAAGGTCTTAATGACCTGGATAACCATAATCGTGTGGTCACTCATCTAGAGTCAGACATCCTGGAATGTGAAGTCAAATGGGCCCTAGGAAGCATCACTATGAACGAAGCTAGTGGAGGTGAGGGAATTCCAGCTGAGCTATTTCAAATCCTAAAAGATGATGCTGTTAAAGTGCTGCACTCAATATGTCAGCAAATTTGGGAAACTCAGCAGTGGCCACAGGACTGGAAGAGGTCAGTGTTTATCACAGTCCCAAAGAAGGGCAGCGCCAGGGAACGCTCCGACTGCTGCACAGTTGTGTTCATTCCGTGTGCTAGGAAGGTCACGCTCAAAGTCCGTAAAGCCAGGGTTAAGCAGTATGTGAACCAAGAACTTCCAGATGTACATGTTGAGTTTAGAAAAGGCAGAGGAACCAGAAATCAAATTTCCAACATTTGTTGGATCATAGAGAAAGCAAGGGAATTCCAGAAAAACATCTACTTCTGCTTCATTGACTATACAAAAATCTTTGATTATGTGGATCACAATAAACTGTAGGAATACCAGACCACCTTACCTGTCTCCTGAGAAACCTGTATACAGATCAAGAAGCAACAGTTAGAACAATATATAGAACAACAGACTGGTTCAAAATTGGGAAAGGAATGTGTTAAAACTGTATATTGTCACTCTGTTTATTTAACTTATGTGCAGAGTACATCATGTGAAATCCTGGGCTGGATGAATCACAAACTGGAACCAAGACTGAAATATCAACAACCTCAAATATGATATCACTCTAATGGCAGAAAGTTAAGAGAAACTAAAGGATCTCTTGATAAAAGTGAAAAAGGAGAGTGAAAAAGTTTGCTTAAAACTCAACATTCCAAAAACTATGGCATCTGGTCCCATCACTTCATAGCAAATAAATGGGGAAAAAGGGGAAACAATGACATATTTTCTTTTCTTAGGTCCAAAATCACTGAGGACAGTGACTGCAGTCATGAAATTAAAAGACATTTGCTCTTTGGAAGGAGAGCTATGACAAACCTAGATGGCATATGAAAAAACAAAGACATCACTTTGCCAACAAAAATGCATATAGTCAAAGCTATGGTGTTTCCAGTAGTCATGCATGGATGTGAGAGTTTGACCATAGCGAAGGCTGAGAGACGAAGAAATGATGCTTTCGAACTGGGGTCCTGGAGAAGACTCTTGAGGGTCCCTTGGATAGCAAGGAGATCAGACTAGTCCATCCAAAAGGAAATCAACCCTGAATATTCATTGGAAGGACTGATGCTGAAGCTCCAGTACTTTGATCACCTGAGGAGAAGAGCCAACTCATTAGAAAAGACCCTGATGCTGGGAAAGATTGAAGGCAGGAGGAGAAGGGGGCGACAGAGGATGAGATGGTTGGATGGCATCACCGACTCAATGGACAGGAGTGTGAGCAAACTCTGGGAGAGAGTGAAGGCCAGGGAAGCCTGGCATGCTGCAGTCCATGGGGTTGTAAAGAGTGGGACACCCCTTACTGACTGAGCAACAAAATGACTGTGCACAAAGGAAAATCCCAAAATTGATAGAGAAATTGTTCAAGTTAATGACTAATTTTAGGAGTTGGCTTAGCCTGGCCCCTCATAACCAAATAGCATCATCTGGGTGGCTTAAACAATAGAAATTTATTTTCTCATAGTTCTGAAGGTTAGAAATCCAAGATGAAGGTGTCAACCTGGTTGGGTTTGGTGAGAGCTCTCTTTCTGGCTTGTAGGTGGCTGGCTTTCCACCTTGTCCTAAGGTGGTAACACATGGCGGGGAGGGCAGAGGACACGCAGAATTTGCAAGGTCTGCTCTCTGAGGACATTCATCCCACCATCAGGACCAGGTGGAATGTTCTTTATAGGGAGACGGTACACTTAAAAACATTCACTCTGCATCATATTTCTTTATGTGATTTTATTCCTAAAAATTCTGTGAATTAGTTGGGGAAAAAAAAACAAAATCCTGCCAGGCGGCTTACTACTTGCAAGGACTTCTCAGCTGAATTTGCTCTCCAAAGGCCGAGCACCCTCTGGGACCCTGTCATCATGCCCTTGCTACCGCTCCTCTGAGTCACTGTTCTGTGAATTTAGGCGGTTTATGTTTGTGAGGAACTCTGTGCTCAAATTTTAATCCAAATCAAACTGTGCAAGATTCTCTAAAGAGAATTGCCAGAAGATTTGTGTTCTCATGGATTATATCAGATGTCCATTACAATGAGAATCTAATCTAGTGTGTGAATTGGGTATTGGTTTCAGTATATATTCAGCCTGCTTCTGACTTTTTAGTGTCTGGAATTTATCCAAGCATAACTGAAAAGTGAAATTTGTACTCAATATAGTCTGCGTTTCTAGTAATTCCTGCATGTGTGTGAGCACACTTCTGTGCTGCACGCAGCCCTGAGTATACACAGTAGAAACATGGTTTTGCTTGTGTGGAAAACCGACTCCTCAAACCACCACTTAGTTTAAGGAATATGATGGATTGCGGGGCCACTTTTAGTATTGCAATCACTGCTGGTGTGTCTCTGTCACTGTCAACTGGCGAGTGGGAGACTCAGAAGAGTTGGCCGCTGCTGCTTTACTCAGTTCCTTTATTTCACATGATACGCCAGGCGATGGGAAAACCCATGACATGGCATCAGTCCTCTGTCTGCATACTGGCAGGTGTAGTGTGCTTTCTGCCTGCACGTCTAAGCTTTGCTGTGCTATGCTGTGCTCAGTCGTGTCCGATTCTTTGCGACACCAAAGTAGCCCACCAGACTCCTCTGTCCATGGGGATTCTCCAGGCCAGAACACTGGAGTGGGTTGCCATGCCCTTTTCCAGGGGCTCTTCCCAACCCAGAAACTGAATCCAGGTCTCCTGCTTTGCAGGCTGATTCTTTACCATCTGAGCCACCAGGGAAGCCCAAGAATACTGGAGTGGATAGCCAATCCCTACTCCAGGGGATCTTCCTGATCCAGGAATCGAACTGGGTCTCCCATATTGCAGACAGACTCTTTACCAGCTGAGCTAGCAGGGAAGCCTGGACCTTTTCTAGTAGCTTCCAAATGTATATATTTTTGCAAAGTCATATTTTGATGTAAAGTTGTGGTTTGTTTTCTTGTAAATATTTGTTTGTTTGGTGTGTTGGTTGGTTGCTTGTTTGGTTGGTTGGTTGTTAATTGGTTTGTTTGGTTGATTGGTTAGTTGGTTGGTTTTTTAGTTGTTTGGTTGGTTATTTGGTTGTTTGATTGTTCGCTTATTTGTTGTTGGTTTGTTGATTGGTTGGTTGTTTGGCTGGTTATTTAGTTGGTTGGTTGGTTGGTTAGTTGTTTGTTTGGTTATTTAGTTGCTTGTTTGGTTGTTTAGATGCTTGGTTGATTGGTTGGTTGTTTAGTTGCTTGGTTGGTTGGTTGGTTGGTTGTTTAGTTGCTTGTTTGTTTGTTTAGTTGGTTGGTTGTTTGGTTGGTTGGTTGATTAGTTGTTTTATTGTTTGGTTGTTTAGTTGCTTGTTTGGTTGTTTAGTTGGTTGGTTGGTTTGTTGGTTGATTGGTTGTTTGTTTAGTTGGTTGGTTGGTTGTTTAGTTGCTTGTTTGTTTAGTTGGTTGGTTGGTTGGTTGTTTAGATGCTAGGTTGGTTTGGTTGGTTGGTTGATTAGTTGTTTTATTGTTTGGTTGTTTAGTTGCTTGTTTGGTTGGTTGGTTGGTTGGTTGATTAGTTTGTTTAGTTGCTTGGTGGTTTGGTTGGTTGGTTGGTTGGTTGTTTAGTTGCTTAATTGGTTATTTGTTTGGTTAGTTGTTTGGTTATTTAGTTGCTTATTTGTTTAGTTGGTTGGTTGGTTGGTTGTTTAGAAGCTTGGTTGGTTGGTTGGTTATTTAGTTGGTTTGTTGTTTGTTTGGTTGGTTAGTTGTTTGGTTAGTTAGTTGCTTAATTGGTTATTTGTTTGGTTTTTTGCTTGTTTGTTTGGTTAGTTGTTTGGTTATTTAGTTGCTTGTTTGTTTAGTTGGTTGGTTGGTTTGTTGGTTGATTGGTTGTTTATTTGGTTGTTTAGTTGCTTGTTTGTTTGTTTAGTTGCTTGGTGGTTTGGTTGGTGGTTTGGTTGGTGGTTTGGTTGGTTGGTTGCATCCAATCTAAGTTGCAGTACATGAACTCTCTAGTTGTGGCTCATAGCTTAGTTGCTCCGAGGCATATGGGATCTTAGTTCCCTGACCAGGGATAAAACCCATGCTTCCTGCGTTGCCAGGCAGATTCTTAGCCACTGGAGCACCAGGGAGGTCCAAAAGTTGTGGCTTAAAGTCTGTGTTAAGGACTTCCCTGGTGGTCCAGTGCTTTGAAATACACCTGCCAGTGCAGGGTGCTGCTGCTGCTGCTGCTGCTGCTGAGTCGCTTCAGTCTTGTCCGACCCTGTGCGACCCCATAGACGGCGGCCCGCCAGGCTCCCCCGTCCCTGGGATTCTCTAGGCAAGAACACTGGAGTGGGTTGCCATTTCCTTCTCCAATGCATGAAAGTGAAAAGTGAAAGTGAAGTCACTCAGTCATGTCCAACTCTGAGCGACCCCATAGACTGCAGCCTACCAGGCTCCTCCATCCATGGGATTTTCCAGGCAAGAGGACTGGAGTGGGGTGCCATTGCCTTCTCTGCCAATGCAGGGTACACAGGTTCAATTCGTGGTTTGGGAAGACTCCACATGCCATGTAGCAACCAAGCCCGTGCACAACTACTGAGTCTTTGCTCTAGAGCTCATGCTCTGCAGCAAGAGGCCCCACAGAGAGAAGCCCAGCCACCACCGCTAGAGAAAACCTGGAAACAAAGACCCCATGCCGCCAGAATTCAGCAACACGTGTTGAGCGCTGTGTTCAGCAGACAGCTGGAGCCCCAGCGGCCCTGCAGACCCCCGTCTGCTCGCCCCTCTCCCAAGCCCAGGACGGGAGGGTATGGGTCAGGGGTGGGACCGACTGTCCGCAGCTCCTGCTTGTGGGCAACGATAGCACTTTAAACACTGGACGCCTGGTGCTGTGCTCTCTTAGGCCAGGTCTGAGGTGGTGCCGTGCTGCTGCACTGCCAGCTGCTCTCTGCTGAGCCCACCGGGCTCTCCACGCAGCTGAGCCAGTTACAGTCTCGGGATTTGTGTTTTCATTTATTTTGTTGTACTCTTTCAGGGATTGTCTCTCTGATTTTTTCACCTTTTCTAGAAGGCTTTGCTATCATGAGTTTTGCCTGTATATACACGCGTGTGCACATCTGTGTGTTTGAGCCCATGTCCTTGTAGACAGCGCGAGGCCCTCCTGCAGGCTTGTTGCCTTGGAGCCTGGGCCCTGCCGGTGAACGTGCTCATGTCCACTTCCGCCGCGGTGGCCTCTGCAGCCACCAGTGCCGACGCACGCACCGTTTTACTTTACACATGAGGAGTGAAGGTGGGGTCATGCTGTGCTACTAGCTCGTTTGCTGTGAAGTAAGTCCTTTCTGACGTAGATGAGTCCAGCAGGTCACACAACTGTTTCCTGTCACACAAGCTCTGGGAGTCGCCCCAGTCTCTGCCTTCACACGCTTGTGGACTCTGTCTCTGAACACTGAGCTTATATAGTGCTTCTTACTTCAGAAGGGCTTCAGTCAAATGCATGGTACCCCACAACTCATGCTGACGCTGGTGAGCGTCCCGGCTGGGCCAGCGGCCCCTCTGAGCCCTGATTCGGCGCCCCTGTGAGCAGGCCGTGGGGCCCGCCCTCCTCTGCATTGTGTCTCCTTCTGTAGAGAGACGGTGCAAGAGTCCTCTGCTTGGGTGGGAGGCTGCGCACCCGGGACTGCATCCTGCATGGTCAGGTGCGGCCTCGCCCTCCTCTCAGAGGAGTGTCCCCTGGGGTCGCGTGAGATAACAGACTCCCGGCACTCTGTGTTTAGGTAACGGCCTTGCCCTCCTCTCAGAGGAGTGTCCTCTGGGTTCGCGTGAGATACAGGCTCCCGGCACTCTGTGTTTAGGTAACGGCCTTGCCCTCCTCTCAGAGGAGTGTCCTCTGGGTTCGCGTGAGATACAGGCTCCCGGCACTCTGTGTTTAGGTAACACCGAGGGCTTCCCTGGTGGCTCAGACAGCAAAGAATCCACCTGCCAATTCAGGAGACTTGGGTTCTATCCCTGGGTCAGGAAGATCCTCTGGAGAGGGCATGGCAACCCACTCCAGTGTTCTTGCCTGGAGAATCCCATGGACAGAGGAGCCTGGTGGGCTACAAGTCCATGGGGTAACAAAGAATCAGACACGACTGAGCAACCAACACTTTCACTTCTTTCACTTTCTGAGACCAGAGGTACTTAGGAAGTGAGACTCTAAATTAATCACGTTCATTACCTTCACATTTTATTTTGTGAATAAGAGTTGGAGAAAGCGTTGGGTGCCTGTGTTTCTGAGCAGCCACTGAGGGATGGCGTTTCTGGGGGATGTTTGCTTTGGTGCTGGGCTCCCTTCTGGGAGGGCTTTGAGTTAGCAGAGCCTGAGGAGAGGTGTTTTCTTGCAGGACTTAGATTTGGTGTGTCTGCATTCCCTGTGTGAATGGGATGTTGCTCTGCCATTTCAAACCCGAGGCCCCGCTGCCCGCGGGAGGACGCCGGGTCCGGCCTGCTGGAGGCCAGGCTGGAGAAGCGCTGGGGTCCAGCAGACAGGCCTGCATTCTTGCCGCGGCTGCCCGCGGAGTTCGCTTATCAAAGCACTTTATCGCTGGGAGGGGATGTGGGTTAAGCACTGCACTGGGCTCTGGCTCCCTGGCTCCCTGGCTCTCTGTCTGGCTGTCAGCAAACAGCTGCTTCTCAGCAAGCACGCCGTGCTGCCCGCCCGCACAGAGCTGGGGACAAAACCCGCTTTGTGTCCTGTGTGGAGGGTGGGGGGTGGGCTTCGGGGAGAGGGGCGAGTTCCCGCTTTGGGAGGGCGTCTTGGGTGAGCAGGTCTTTCCCTCTTCATTTCAAGGTTCAAGGTTAACTTTAAAAGCAGGCCAACCGCAGGTACACTGTGGCAGAGAGACCGTGGGACAGAGTCCCTGCGGACGTTCGTGCTGCGTGTGGCAGCGCCTTCTCGGCCACTTTTCCTGCTCCTTCCCCCTACTGCCTTCATTCACTCCTCATCCTCCTGTGGCCATCTCGGGCAACTTGAGAGACAGTGTGCCACGTAGCAGCAGGCACATGTGTCAGGAAGCCCAGCCCTGGTGTTTGTAGACCCCAGGGAGCAGCAGAAGCAAATCCCAGGACAGAGTCTCTGTTCAGGATGCGGGGGCTCCCAGCCCGGCCTCATCTGTAGAAGCTGCTCTGTGCGTCGCTGGACAGGGAGGACAGCCACTCAGGTTCCTCCTCCTGGACACAGGGCCGGGTCCAGTCCTCCTGCCCCCGGGATCTCTGCCCCTCCTCGTCAGCTCCCTTCACTGCCCCATCACCGCTCGTGGAAGCTGCCAGGACACAGCCCCCGTCCCGGGGCCCAGGGTGAGCGCAGCCCTGTGGCGTGTCACGAGACTTGCTGCAGGGGGGCGTTCATTTGAGGCTCTTGGTACTGCAGGAAAACACAGTTCTGACGGATTCACAGGCTGGAAGCGAGGCTGCTGTGCTTTCCTCGTGGACCCTTTGTGAGGCTCCGCCAGGATTTCTGTCTCTCCCCCCTGCACGTCCCCCACACATGGACGAGTTCCGTTCTCAGAGCGCATCCGCAAGTTCAACTCAGGGAGCCTAGGAACCCACGCGCAGCTGGCTGTGTAGGACTGCAATAGGTTTAGAGGACTTCTCACAGAAACGCTGCGTACGAACAAATGTGAAAAAGGAAGGGAGCACGGGGCCTTGAGAACTAGGGTGGCGCAGTGCTGGCAGCCGGGGCTGCCCTAAGTGACCAGGCAGGACGAGCTCCTGACTGAGGAGGGCAGGGGCGCGGGGAACGGTGGAGCTGGAGGGGCGTCCGTCACAGGGACAGGGAGGCGGGCTGCAGCGTCACGCCTGACGCTGATGGACGCACGTTCGCGTCTTTGAAAGTTGGGGCTTGCAGGCTCGTGTGCTGGGGACGCAGTGTGCTTCCTTGTCTCCTCTCTTCACAGCACAGCACGCCTAGCGGGTGCCGCCCGCCCGGCGCGGGCTCCGGGCCTGCGCAGTGCAGGCGCTCGGTTTCGCCCGGTGGGCTGCGGGTGGAGACGCCTCTGCTGGAGCGTGCCGTCCCCGCTCTTGCCCTGTATCCCCCACGTTCAAGTTCTTACCTGCTTCCTGCCTCCGTAAAACAGTTCCAAGTGGAGCGTATGTAGAGTTTATTCTAAATGTTACTTCTGAGAGTGCCTTTCGGACACACGAGGTCATGTGTCCACACTCGGCTGGGGAGCTCTGCTTCCCGGGCTTCGCAAGGACGTCCGGAGCGCTGGCGGCACTCCGGCCTTCCCACAGCAGCCTTCTGCACGGTGTGTTTTTCCTACAGAACACTCGTCATGGGTAAACTGCTTACCCTCGGTATATACTGTATTTACTTCCTGACATTTATGGGAAGAAAAGTATCATGAATCAGCATATATAATTCTATTGTTTAAAACTCTGGCGTTTTGCCTGGAGCCCCACTTGTCTGGAGTGGACACATACGCTACTGAGTAGCCGGGAAGTGCTGTGTGCTCAGTTTTTGTGGACAGCAAAGCTGGGCGGTGGGAGCTCTGAGGGTCCCTGAGACAGACCTGCCCACGTGGCGTCGCACGGATTTCTCGGCACTGACCGCTGACCAGCCTGGTGCTCTCCCTGGAGCAGTGAAGAGTGATGGTTTGTTTCCAGTTAGCAAACATATTAAGGGATCAATAAACTGGTTTATTCATGCCATGTGAGTTTGTAAAAGACAGCTTGGTAATCTGTGATGCTGGTGTATTTAGATCTTTATCCAGTCAGATCCTAATTTATCAACACCTTGATATCTTAAATACTTTACACAGAAGGGTCATAAATCCTCCTTAAGAGGGCTTTTTTTTACCCTTTAATTAAATCTCCGATTTCCTTCATTGACTCTAAAAGGGAGTGGAGGGATTCCTGATTTTCATTAGGCAAAAAATACAAATATTAAACTAAACTTGGGTGGCAGGAAAGCACTGTCTGTTCCCTGCAGCAGCAGGACAGATGAAGGCTGAGGCCCCCTCGACCACTGGCTGCAGACGCGGACTTACTCGTGGGGAGGGGTTTGGGGAACCTTGTTCCACCCGCTGGCGTTTTCTGTTTCCTTAAGAACGTGACTGTGGTGCTAAGACCAAGAGCCCTGACTGTGGGGGAAGAACAACAGACGATTCCTGGGGAGATGGAGGGAGACACAGGTGCAGGGCTGACTCACTGGGCTAGCCCTGAAGGATGGAGGGCTTCAAGCCTCGGGAGATGAGGAGGAGGGGTGCTCTGATCAGAAGCACCGACTGAGGCAAGCCAGCAGCAGAGGGCAGACCTGCCTGCCGCTGTCCCACAGCCAGGCCTGCCCTCCACGGGATGACCCGGCGGGCCAGCGGGACCAGGCCCTGCGCTGGGTGTGAATTTGGGGCGATGCGATGCTGTGCACATAAAGAATTTTGTTCAGCTGCCGGTTATGGGGAATCCTGGAAAACCGCTTAAATAAGTGTGCTTTTCTCATGAGGCGGGAGGGTTGGAAAGGCCAGACCAGTGATGTCTCTGTCTGTTCCTGGTGCCACCAGGGGTGGGCGGCTCCTCCTGCTCCCCGCAGCGCCCACGCACGTCTCCTCTCTCGGTCTCGGGGTGTCTCCTCGCTTGGGCCGGGGTTCCCACATGGCACTTGGAGAACTGCAGCTCTAGGTACCTGGTTGCAGACTGTGGCCCCTGGGCTCAGCACTGAGATAGGAGAGGCTGTCTCCCTCTCCCTGACAGCCTCAGGGAGAGAACCCAGGTGAGCGTGCCGGGCGCTGAGTTCCATCCCCTCGCAGGCCTTGTGGCCATCGGCACGGCTGGCTCCAGGACGGCGCTGTCACCCCAGGAGGCACCCCCACACCTGTTAGGGTCACTGTTCACTCCAAGCCCCTCAAGCCCCTGGCACCTCTCCACGTCGCTTCTGCTCTGGACATTGCAAATAAGTGGATCCTAGAATATGTGCTCTTCTGTAACTGGCAGTTATTGCATTTTTTAAAGGTTGTAAAAGACACACAGAGAATAGACGACAGAGACTGTCTGTGGCCTGTGAAGCTTAAACGATTGACCATCTGACCTTTAACAGAAACGCCTGCCGACCCCTGTTACAGATCAATGTGCATTTCTGATCAGAAATAAGTTTTTAAGCATGAATATCCTGTATACACACCACATGCATTTACGCAAGGACATATATTTATGGATTATATATGCTTAATCCTGTACCACATATTTGTATGTTATAAATCATTCAACTCAAAAATGAAAGATAAATATAAAAGCTAAAATGTTTTTCCTTATCTTTGTGAGCCATTATATATTCCTCTCAAGGGGCACATACTATGTTCAGGATTGGTGGTGCCAAAATATCTATTTCTAAATAGACTGCATTAGAGGCATGCTGGCGTTTGTCAAAAATACACTATCCAGACCTCCCTCCACCTCAGAGCTGCTGAAACAGACTCTTTAGCAGTTGAGTCCGGGGACTTCCCTGGTGGGCCAGTGGTTAAGAATCTGCCTTGCAGTGCAGGGGACGTGGGTTCAATCCCTGGTCAGGAAACTAAGATCCTACATGCTGTGGAACTTAAACTAAGCCCCTGCACCACGAAGAAAGAGCCTGCGTGATGCTGCTAAGACCCAGTGCAGCCAGATAATTTTTTTTTTTTTAAGAAATTGAACCCAGGACCCTGCATTTTGATAGGAAGCCCCAGTGACTCTGATGGGGAGTCTGGGTCGGGCGCCGAGGCTGTGTGCCTCCAGGCCCCTGGCGCAAGGTGTGGGAAGCCGGCGCAGCAAAGGCCATGGTACGGAGCCTCAGATGCTGCGCTCCTTTAGAAAGTGGGTTTCCAGGGACTTTTATGTCATGAGAGCAGCCTTTTAAGTTTCCTCTTAGGAATCAAATGTTGCCACTTGCCCCTCGGGGTGCGCCGTAAGAGACTTCAGGAGAGGGCACGGGGAGCAACCTCGGACCGGTGATGCAGCGAAGAATTTGTCCACACCTGACGGGTTCCAACGTGCGTGTTTCCAGAACGTCCGTAACGGTTTCCTCGGACACAAATAATGAGATTGTCCTTCCCGCCTCCCAGCAAACAGCCTGGTGATTTTTGAGGAAAGTAGATACTGCTCTCATTTATTGATTCAGGAGCAGAATAAAGAGATGCTGTGGGACCTTCTCACGGAGCTCTTTCACTATCAACTGCACGAGGGCGCGTCCGGCTCCTGTCAGCAGTGGTTCTCCACTGATGAGTGAGTCTGCGACTCAGTGAGTGTGCAGTTATTACTTCTCTGATCTTGTGGTCTGGCTCAAGTGACAAGTGAAGAAAAGAATCAATTTAAAATAATCCAGGAAATGAAACGGCCAGAATTCTGAGGGCCTCAGTCTGTCCTTTCCCGTGTGACTCAGCTGATTATGAGAGTTAATACGCTCTTCCCTTGGAATAAACGCCAGTAGCATAGTTTACCCACATGTAAGATGAATTTTAATTTTACTTTCGTTTCTGTGGCTTTTAATTCAAAAATGTTAAAAATGAGATTTGAAAAACCCCAAATTGTTAAAATTTTTTCTTAGCACCTTCTTCTTCTTGGTAGAGTGAGTATATGCTGCTGCTGCTGCTGCTGCTACTAAGTCGCTTCAGTTGTGTCCGACCCTGCGCGACCCCATAGACCGCAGCCCACCAGGCTCCCCCGTCCCTGGGATTCTCCAGGCAAGAACACTGGAGTGGGTTGCCATTTCCTTCTCCAATGCATGAAAGTGAAAAGTGAAAGTGAAGTCGCTCAGTCGTGTCGGACTCTTAGCGACCCCATGGACTGCAGCCTACCAGGCTCCTCCGTCCGTGGAATTTTCCAGGCAAGAGTACTGGAGTGGGGTGCCATTGCCTTCTCCAAGAGTGAGTATATAGCAGATCACTAAGAGGAAGTGCTCCGTATATGTCAGGATGAGTTGTATTCCAAATGCTGACAGATATTTCTACTGTGACCTTGTGGAAGACATCGCAACTAGCGGTGGATTAGCAGTTTTACAATAATGAGTGGAGATCTTACTACTAATGATGCTGATGATTAAACCAGACTCCTTGTGAACAAGTCACTGCTTTTCTTGTTTGCATGTGTGTATATGTGTGTGTGTGTATTTATAAAATACATAGATATATATATATACATATACTTTGGTATGCTCCCTAAGGGCAAGGATCATTGTTCTCTGGTATATGCCTAGAACCTAATAATGTCTACCTTCAGTAAAAATTTAGTGAATGAATGGACTCCAGAACTTATTTTGAAGAGGATTTTCAGAAATACGGACACGTGTGATGATATGTACAGTATGCCAAGAGAAAATAAATTCGGTATTGCTAAGGAAGAAACTGAGACGGTGGGAAAAAAGCGAAGGATGACAGTCCTGAGGATGAGATCAGAGTGCAGCTCACAGATGGGGCCTTCTGTGGACGCCCGGCGAAGGCTGTGCATTCGACACTGGGATGCCCAGCTGCACAGGATTGTGTATCAGGAGGATAAAAGGCTATGTAGATTTACTGTCTCTGTGGGCATCCTTGACCTGGCTGCTTGCCTGTCAGAGGCTTGACGTTGATCACAGAGCAACCTAGGGATAGATGTGTGTGTGCAGGGCCGGCCCGGCCCTGCCCCCAGAGACGTGGCTCACAGCATGTATGTGTCTTCCAGATGATGGACGGGGGCAGCAGATCCACAGACGGAGGACGGCAGAGTGTCCCCTTTTGCTGGGATTTTATTCCACCCTTTGATCATTGAGAGATTCCCACGTCTGTCCTGGCTCCTTGTGGATCTTTGTGTGTGCACCTTCAATAATAAGTTCTGATTGTAAGATTGCATGCTTTCAATGTGCTCGAGTTCAGGAGAAAGGAGGCTGTGAGAAAAGTGGCCATTTATTTTTTTCATAAAGCATATTACTAAAATATTACATGTATTTGCAAACTGGATCAAGATCATCCCCATGGAAAAGAAATGCAAAAAAGCAAAATGGCTGTCTGAGGAGGCCTTACAAATAGCTGTGAAAAGAAGAGAAACGAAAAGCAAAGGAGAAAAGGAAAGATTAAACATCTGAATGCAGAGTTCCAAAGAATAGCAAGGAGAGATAAGAAAGCCTTCCTCAGCGATCAATGCAAAGAAACAGAGGAAAACAACAGAATGGGAAAGATTAGAGATCTCCTCAAGAAAATTAGAGATACCAAGGGAACATTTCATGCAAAGATGGGCTCGATAAAGGACAGAAATGGTATGGACCTAACAGAAGTAGAAGATATTAAGAAGAGGTGGCGAGAATACACAGAAGAACTGTACAAAAAAGATCTTCACGACCCAGATAATCACGATGGTGTGATCACTGATCTAGAGCCAGACATACTGGAATGTGAAGTCAAGTGGGCCTTAGAAAGCATCACTATGAACAAAGCTAGTGGAGGTGATGGAATTCCAGTTGAGCTATTTCAAATCCTGGAAGATGATGCTGTGAAAATGTTGCACTCAATATGCCAGCAAATCTGGAAAACTCAGCAGTGGCCACAGGACTGGAAAAGGTCAATTCTCATTTCAGTCCCAAAGAAAGGCAATGCCAAAGAATGCTCAAACTACCGCACAATTGCACTCATCTCACACACTAGTAAAATAATGCTCAAACTACCGCACAATTGCACTCATCTCACACACTAGTAAAATAATGCTCAAAATTCTCCAAGCCAGGCTTCAGCAATACGTGAACCGTGAACTTCCAGATGTTCAAGCTGGTTTTAGAAAAGGCAGAGGAACCAGAGATCAAATTGCCAACATCTGCTGGATCATGGAAAAAGGAAGAGAGTTTCAGAAAAACATCTGTTTCTGCTTTATTGACTATGCCAAAGCCTTTGACTGTGTGGATCACAATAAACTGTGGGAAATTCTGAAAGAGATGGGAATACCAGACCACCTGACCTGCCTCTTAAGAAACCTATATGTAGGTCAGGAAGCAACAGTTAGAACTGGACATGGAACAACAGACTGGTTCCAAATAGGAAAAGGAGTACGTCAAGGCTGTATATTGTCACCCTGCTTATTGAACTTATATGCAGAGTACATCATGAGAAATGCTGGGCTGGAAGAAGCACAAGCTAGAATCAAGATTGCCGGGAGAAATATCAATAACCTCAGATATGCAGATGACACCACCCTTATGGCAGAAAGTGAAGAGGAACTAAAAAGCCTCTTGATGAAAGTGAAAGAGGAGAGTGAAAAAGTTGGTTTAAAGCTCAACATTCAGAAAACTAAGATCATGGCATCTGGTCCCCTCACTTCATCGGAAATAGATGGGGAAACAGTGGAAACAGTGTCAGACTTTATTTTTTTGAGCTCCAAAATCACTGCAGATGGTGATTGCAGCCATGAAATTAAAAGACGCTTACTCCTTGAAAGGACAGTTATAACCAACCTAGATAGCATATTCAAAAGCAGAGACGTTACTTTGCCAACAAAGGTCCGTCTAATCAAGGCTATGGTTTTTCCTGTGGTCATGTTTGGGTGTGAGAGTTGGACTGTGAAGAAAGCTGAGTGCCAAAGAATTGATGCTTTTGAACTGTGGTGTTGGAGAAGACTCTTGAGAGTCCCTTGGACTGCAAGGAGATCCAACCAGTCCATCCTAAAGGAGATCAGTCCTGGGTGTTCATTGGAAGGACTGATGCTGAAGCTGAAACTCCAGTACTTTGGCCACCTCATGCGAAGAGTTGACTCATTGGAAAAGACCCTGATGCTGGGAGGGATTGGGGACAAGAGGAGAAGGGGTCAACAGAGGATGAGATGGCTGGATGGCATCACCGACTTGATGGACATGAGTTTGAGTGAACTTCGAGAGTTGGTGATGGACAGGGAGGCCTGGCGTGCTGCAATTCATGGGGTCGCAAAGAGTTGGACACGACTGAGAGACTGAACTGAGCTGAACTGACAGCTATATCTTGATATCTCCCAAATACATAACTAGGTTTCTCTACTTTTATGTCAGAAGAGAAGCTTTAGTGTTTAAGGAAGGTGCCCGTCTTTTCCGGGTGTCTCCTCCTCAGCCCCCCGACCCCCAGGCTGGCCCAGTTTAACAGACCCTGGACACGCTGGCCCGGTTTTCACAGCTGGGCTTTGCTGTCTCCCCAGAGGTCTTCAAGAGTCTTCTTCATCTTCTTCTTATTCTTCAAGAGTCTCACCTGCCTTGTTCTCAGTGAGAGTGTCCCTGATCACACAGGTATGCATAAATGCATACACATAGGTCAGACACACATGTGTACACATGTGTACACATGTATACACACATACACAGTCATGTGCGTTGCACATGCACACTCATACATATACACATGCCTCTGCACGTGCACACATACATGCGTACACACACACACACTCTCCCCATCTTTCCCTCTCTTTTCCACAGCACTGGCCACAGACTTGCACGCTATCTGTGAGTATCTTGCCAGGCGTCTCTCCGGCGCATCCTGGTCTGTCTGCTCACTGCTGGACCTTCCGAGCCGACAGTGCGTGAACACAGACCAGGTTGTATTTGTTGGATGAATGAATTTCCGACTTCTTCAGAGAAATGGGTCAGCACTGGGCCTGGTTGCATTTCTGTGTGGAGGCTGTCGTCTGAGGTAGAGTAGCAGGAAGGGCGAAGAGGTCTCCAGGCCATTGCTTCTCAAGGAGCTTGTGAGAAATAGGGGTCTTGGGTGCTCCTGCAACCCCTGAACTTGACCCATGGCAGTCTGAGAAGCCCTCATGGGTTGACCGCAGCCTCACCTGACCCACCTGAGTTACTACGGGAGAGGCCCACCCCGTGGGCATCTGTGATCTGGTAGGGAATAAGGTGGTCATTTTTACGTGTGAGAGAACTGACACGTTCACAGCTGATTTTGTTTGTAGTAAAGGACTTGGGAGCAGGCTTGCTGTGTGTCTGTACTGAGTCCTGGGGATGAGACTCACGTCCCCGGCTCGTCACGCCTCAGGGGCCTGTGGGCTGCACCGCCCCGCCTCCAGGCCGTCTGCTGCCCTGCCGTGTGCCCACGCTCAGTGAGGCACTTGCAGCCGCTTTGCTGTGCTTGTGCACTGCACACGGCCTTGTTTGGAACCAACAAGTATTTTGGCAAGTGCGCTACTTTTAAAAAACATCTATTACTTTCTTCACCAGAAAGTAATAGTTCCCAGGGAACTGTTACAACGAGTTTTAAAATTTCTTCTCTGCACACATGTCCTCTATCCCTGGAGAGCAGGGGAGCCTCTGAGACTCATTGCGGTCAAGTCTGCTGCACAAACTCTGCTTGCCGCAGATCCTCGGGGGAATCTTAGATAAGAAAACATTTTGTATTCATTTTATGTATGGAACCAGGTCCATGTAAAATAAAAATTGGGATAACATTTGAAATTGTGCTTCCTCTCTCTGCAGATTCTCAGATGCTGAAATAAAAAACACCAAATTAAAGTTTGCCTTACTCATGTTTTTACTGACTTTCCAACCTCACAAATTTGATGCAGGTGTTCAAATGTACCAACCCTCAAAATATTTCAAGAAATTGTGGATATATGGATATTCTTGTTCACCCTCTATTTTGAAAAAATCTTTTTAAAAAGTCCAGACCAAAGGCACAAGCCCTTCTGGAGGAGTACCCACGGGGACTGGGAGCCATGGCTGGCGGTGCAGGAGATGCTATGGGCAGGGGGCTCCGGAGGGGGCACTCTTTCCTCCTCCATGGCCTGTCCACTGTCCATACTGACCTGAAACGCTCATTATCTCATGGGGAGAAACAGCCCAGCAGATAAAATGTATGTCATCTGTTTGACAGCAGAGGTTTGCTCAGGACCAGATTAACATCCTGAAGGATCTCAGAGCTGGAAAACAATATTTCATGGTGCCTCTTCCACACTCTGATATGTAGTTCCACATGACACAAGATTTAAATTCATGTGGGTTCTTTGAAATATTTTGATGTCAAGATGCTAGGAAACTTCATTGAGGATGAGCTTTTTCTCCTTTGGGATGACATGTGGGAACTCCAAGCGTGTTTTCAGGCAGCCTGCTATGTGAGCCCGCGGTGGGTCGGGCCTGCCCCCAACAGAGGACGCTCAGGAATGTTCACGGTGGGAGTGATGCCCACACAGGCCTGAGAGGGGGCACGTGCTTCCTGCCACTGACGTCCTCCGCTGCCCTCGCCTGCTGACGCTGAGCTGGACCGTCGGTGCGGTTTTTAACCTGGTCCTCCTTCGTCATCAGGACAATTCTTGGAAGCCCCAGTACCCTGGACCAGTTGTAATGGGTTTTTGCTGGGTGGGTAATTTATCCGCTTTCGCACGCCCGATAGTGAGAAAGAAGATGAGGGGTCAGAGGCAGGGCAAGCTGACAATTGGATCATCATCAGCTGAGTCATTAAGTAGGATTGTAAATTTTTTTTATTGTAGTTGGAAAATATCTGATTAGGGTGTGTGAGAGACAGAAAGGGTGGAGGGGAGACAGAGGCAGAGAATGGAAGAAGCCCAGAAGTGATGTCCAAACATAAATCGGTATTTGTTATGATATCATTTGGATTTATTTTGTCTTGAAGGAAGTCAAACTTTAACATAATGCTTTGCATTCCTTAAAAACATACAATTCAACATATATTTTTTAAGTTATGGTAAAGGTCTTAAGACATCTCTGCCTCCTCATGCCCCTAATTAAAAAAAAAAAAAGTCACACGGCAGAGCCATCTACCTTGTATAATTATCCTTATAAACTTCCAAGGAACGCTTCTCTCCCACAATGTCACTGGCGTTGATCCTGGCATACAGTCATCACACCAGTAATTACAGGTCTTCAAAGGAGTTCAGTCGTCAGTATTTACTAGCCTTCATTATGAACACATAAATCACTTCATAAAATGGCGAGGGGACACTTGACTTGTCATTCTGTTTACGTTAGGCATTCTCTGCAGGCGATCCACATGAAAGCTAAGGCAGGCCGGGCTCTTTTTGTAGACGGTCCTTATCGTTAATAGAAAGCAGCCTGTGTGCATCCTGCAGACCCATTTCCTTATTTAAAGTGGGCATCCTTCCTTCACTGAGAGGTGCTTCCTCTTTATTACAGGACTGAAGACCGAGCCTTTGTCAACCCTTAAAGGCACATCCCTTCCAAATGACCTTTTGTCCTGAGCAGCTAAGATGTATTGTTTAGTCCACTCAGAATTACACGGGGTGTCCTAGGAGTATTTGTTTTGGTTAATTAAATTTGGAAATGTGTCATTTTTTCCTATTATAAAGCAGAAATGAAAGTCCAGCCAATTGATTTTGGAGTTCTGGGAGATGAGATAATTTCAGAGGGTTTAAAAATATGTACACCTTTTCTCGACTGAGAGAAACATGAAACACATTTAACTTCAATTAAATTATCTGTGTTTCTTCCCACCCATCAGGGTGTTTATATGCATGCCATGCTGAGCGCACATATCCTTACTAGGTACACTAAACAGAATGAGGCTCTGCTTGAATGGAAGTGCTTTTTACTCTTAAATGTTAAGGGACGCTGAACTAAGGAGCCACATCAGAGCTTATCAGACGGGTCAGAAGCCGTTTTATACATGAGACCTCATCACACCCTTTCATAGTTGCTCTTTTCAAGGCTGTTCTTCTGCCGAGAATTTTTTGTTTTTCTTTAACTAGTCAAAGTTATTTTAAACCTTTGTTCAATGAACTATAAACGCTAGAATTTTTTTTTCAGTCTTAACACCAGAAGAGGACTGTTCCGTGGCAATATGTTTATTAATAGTAACAGTATAGAGAGCCGATTTGATTATGCAGACAACTTCCTAAAGTTTTCACTTTTCATTTATGATTTATTTGTAATAAAAGGACTTTCCCCAAACTTTATGAGACACAAATTTACGACCTCTTGTCTTAGTCTGTGTTTTGACATGCCATTTGCCTTTTCTTCTGGTAACTACAATGTCATTTGCTGTCCTCTGATACTATGAATTTGTTTCTGGAAGAATCCTGTCTCTCGTTTGCTATTCCACCTCTATTTCTGCATATCTGGTATATCCAAGTAAAAATCATCTTTCTGAATCTCACACTCTAAGGAAAATCACCTAAGCCCCTTCCTGAGCAAACCGCAAGGCAAAGGAAAGGGAACAGGGGTCGCCCTGGGTGTCAGGGTCTGCCTGCTCCTGTCCCCATGGGGTCGCCTCTGTGTCCCCCCACGTGACCTGGGAGGTCACACACCACAGCCACCCACTTCAGCTGTGAGGTGCCAGGTCAGAACCTCCCGCTTTACAAGGACCAAAGGGCCCGCCCGCCCCTTCCCGGAGCCGCTGTAGGCTGAGTGCGCGTCCTACACCACCAGTCCCTGGCTTCAGCTCCCGGGTTACCGTGACCATTTTGCTTGTATGCACATTAGTACGTATTTCATAGGTTCTGGGGGTTTTGTTGTAGTTTTTAGTCTGCTTTTCTTTAACCTTATTGTTGTCTTACTTCTTATATGATCTGTATCCTTCTTTGGAAAGATATTTTTGACTCATTTCCTGTTTCTTGATAACATCTCAGAGTTAGTACAAAGCTCTTCCATAGGCAACACGCGGTAAACCAATGGAGCTGCAACGCTGATTTTATACGGTGGCGGCCTTGGATTTCCTGTGTGCCAGGATCCCAGTGGCCTGGCAGCCGTGTCACCCATGGCCTCATCCACCCCCGTGGGGCTCTGTGAGCTCCCCCTGCAGGGTACCCGTGGGCACCACCAAAACCAGCGCTGGTGAAGAATTCCTGGAGACGCTGAGAGTCATCGAGCGGTTTCAGTGTTGCCGCTGAAATTAAACTGCTGAGAATGCGTGTATCGCACAAAGGGCAGCACTAACTGTCTTTCACAACAAGGTTGCACCTGAGGTGGTTATGATGGTGATTTCGAACAGCAGCTTCTCGTTTGCCAAGAAAAATGATCTTACTATTAAATCTAATTTTTATGTTTTATGTATAAATTGCAGAGGTCTTTTCAGTACAGCTTTGTGTTTGTAAAGTCCTACTTGCTTATGGCCCTACTTGCCACATCCTTAAACCCAGTGTGTTTGCATCAGGGCTGGACAGGCCGTGCCTGGGGCCGCCAGGGCGACACACCGAGCCTGCGGCTGTGGAGTGAAGGTATGTGCGTGGGAGCCCCGATGGAGACTCCTGACTCTGAGTTTAGAGAAGCTGGGCAGCTTTCTGCATCCGGACATAAAGAAAGCCACACGGCCAGAAAGCCCAGGGGCTCTATGGCCCGGGACCAGGTGGTTGCCCTTTGACCCCTTCTGCCTGTGGAGCAGTTTTTACTAAACAGACAAATGCAGCTTCTTGAACTACAGTGATTGGTCTGAGGGTTGAACTGCTAAGTTAAAGATACAATACAAACCTCGAGCATTTGAGCAAAAGGTGCTAAGCAACCTTAACATTAATTTAAAGAGTTATTTTGTTGTGTTGAAAAATCTCTAAGGGCCCTCTAGCAGTTTAAAACCTTTTTTTTTTTTTTTAACCTTTTTTTTCTTAAGCTAACACCACGAGTGAGGGAGACTGATCTCTTCCCATGTGACCTGTGAATCTTCTTCACAGAGCTAGCTAACCAACTGTTCAGTCAGCTGTGAATCTTCTTCACAGAGCTGGTTAACCAACTGTTCGGTCAATGTGAATCTTTTTCACAGAGCTGGTTAACCAACTGTTCAGTCAACGTGAATCTTCTTCACAGAGCTGGTTAACCAACTGTTCAGTCAACGTGAATCTTCTTCACAGAGCTGGTTAACCAAGTGTTTAGTCAACTGTGAATCTTCCTCACAGAGCTGGTTAACCAACTGTTCAGTCAACATGAATCTTCTTCACAGAGCTGGTTAACCAACTGTTCGGTCAACATGAATCTTCTTCACAGAGCTGGTTAACCAACTATTTGGTCAGCTGTGAATCTTCTTCACAGAGCTGGTTAAGCAACTATTCAGTCAGCTGTGAATCTTCTTCACAGAGCTGGTTTAACCAACTCTTCAGTCAGCTGTGAATGTTCACAGAGCTGGCTAACCAACTGTTCAGTCAGCTGTGAATCTTCTTCACAGAGCTGGTTAACCAACTGTTCGGTTAGTTGTGAACCTTCCTCACAGACCTAGCTAACTAATTTCTCAGTCAAGCCCAATTCCTGCACAGGTCCCTTGGGATTCAGAAAGAACTTGAACTTTTTTTTTTCCCCCAAATCTTACTTCAAGCTTGAAACGTGTTCAGATCGCCAGAGCTGCTGGCTATGTGGGAACATCGTTATTCATTCACTTATAGACCAAGAGATTAAGGTATGAGGTGGAAAGTAGGGGTTTTTGAGCTGGTATAATCTTTATTCATACAGTATGTGGGTTGAATTTACTTGGCTAATTCTTATTATGAATGTATCAAGTTAATAAATTTCTTGATTTGAAATTTTTCAAGTTCAAAAAGAAAGAAATTCTCACGTGTATGTGTGTGGTCATGTGCACACGCACACACTGAGTCTAAGTCTTTATTCAGTAGGTTCAAAGCTCATCTTATCCTGGCCATTTAGTCAGTACTCATTACATACGTATCAGTCACACAGATACACTCACACACACCTCATTAGGTTGAGAGAACTAATTGTTTAAGTTTTGCATTCTTTCAGTATCTTTTTCTGTTAGACCTTAATTTATGGATTTCCCAACATGTGGATACATGTTAAATAAATTAAAAACAAGTTAGATTTGTTGTCAAAGTCAAAATTTTAAAAATCAACTTTAGTGTCATCTACTTTCTTTGGCTACGTTGTTCTTTTTCTTCTATATAATCTCAAGTTCGTTTATTTTAATTTTTTTTCCTGAATGATTGCATTGAATTTGATAGTATTCCCACAAAGTATTAAAATCCCTATCATTGTGGATTTATTTGTCTTTCCTTGTTTATGGTTATCATATCTTTTGGGGTGCATGGTTTTACCAATATGTAGTATGCTCATTATTGTTAATATTTTAAATCAAAAAAAAGAATTCATATTACTGAATCAACTTTCTTTTTACAAGTACTTGCCTGGGATTTCTTTTTCTAATATTTATTGTTACGGCTGATATGTAGATGCTTATTTCTATCTCAGTGTGCGCTTTCTACTTTCTCTTTGCCTCTCTTTTTTCTTCCTTGTTGCCTTTGGTTACTTTGATATTTTTTTGTAATTTCTTTTTCCTCAGCTACCAGTTCAGAAGTTAAACTTTTAATTTGTATACTGTCAACTTGTATTGTTTTTGCTGCTGTGCTTAATTTCAACACACATATTTTATAAACTCTAAATCTGATTTATAGTTCTCACTGCCTCAGAACACTAGTCCATTTGCTGCTTCCCAGGGCCGTGGACTGCTGTCCAGATATTTTAATCCTGTCTGCATGTCTTTCCAGTAATCGTTACCGTTATTCTGTTGTTTTCCATATACTTCATAATTTTTAGATTTATCTGTGTGTTTTACAGTTACTTTGCTCCCTCCTGCTTCCTCCATCCTGCTCCTGCTTTTTCGTTTAAGTTTCTTCTTGTTTCAGTGGATCCCTCAGTGGTGTTTCAGTGCAGGTGTGTGGGTTACAAACACGCTGCCTTCGCCTGAAAAGATTTTGATTTTGCCCAAGTTCCTGAGCGGTGGCCTGGCTCGCTCTTGAGTGCTTCTGTGCGCCGCTCCACTGTCCGTCGCTGCCTCTTGTTGCTCTGTCACCAGCTCTGTGCAGCCTGCTCAGGGCTTTCCTCAGGCCCACCGTTCTTGCTCTGTGTCTTTACTTCAGCCTGCTCAGGGCTTTCCTCAGGCTCACCGTTCTTGCTCTGTGCCTTTGCTTCTTTCATCTGCTTGACTGTTTCAGATGTGCTTAGTTTAGAGGCTTTCACATCCCCTTATTTTTCGTTCTGGGGGTGAGGACTCTCCTGGGTGTGCACCCCTGCTCTCTGTGGGGTGTCTGTGGGCCCTGGGTGTGGGCGGCTCCCTGCGGAGGGGCATCACGTCTGTGCGGTCCCGTCTCAGGTTCCCAGCGCCAGCCAAGTTCTTTGAAATCTGAAAACTGTGGCACAGAACAGTTTGTCCGTATAGCAGATAGTACTAGGAAGGGACAGATGTCCTATCCTTTTGCAGCTTGTCACCACCCTAACTGATGACACATTTATGAATTTCAAGTCTATGTGAATAGGACAGGAGAGGCTTTATGCTAAAATCCAGGTTAAAATGAGTGTCACTTGATAGCATAAGTACATATGGAAGTGGTTGCCACTGTTCTGAATGTTAGTGTGATTTACATGTAAGTTTGAGTATAGTTTTCAGTATAATTTAAGATGAAATTCAAATTGGCTATTTGAAAAATGCCTGGAACGCCTCTGGGAATACAGTTTGCCTGCCAGTCACCTAGATTCCAGGACTTGCCTCAATATTAACTGACATGGTTTGCTAAGTAGGCCCAGGATCTGCATATTTAAGGAAATCAATTATGCAAGTCAACTAATGAATACTTTTTAAAATCTTAATTATGTCTTGAGAACACCTAGTTTCTTAAAAGTTTCTTAAAGTACATGAATATTTTTATTCTTCTTCAGAAGGAAAGCTGATCAGACTTTTAGGGGGGTTTTCTTAGTGTGTTCTAAAGATTTGCCTGGAATGCTCCAATTGACTGATTTCCAAATAACTTACATATATATAAAGCAAAGCCTTATTTTTTAGGAATGTTGTCTCCTGTATAGTTAAACGTACAGTGAAGTTCAGAAACACACGTTTCAGCCTGAGTGCCTTGTGCACCTGTGGTGTATACATAACACACACATTGTGTTCTCAGAGGCTCAGGGCCGTCCTGTGTTAAATGTGGTGATTTTCATTTTTGTAATCTGCATAATTACCAGCAGACTTAACAGGCCATTTCACTTGTGATTTCTTCCCTCCTTTTAAAGTTTGAATTTTAAAAATGATGGAATCTCTGTGATATTTTGAATCATGTGTAGCATCACCATGTTCTCTTTACCTCATGGATCTCACAGTCGTAAAGAGAAACCAGGAAGCAGCTGCAGAACCACCCGCTGGTTTTCAGAACACACGTTGTTGCCGCCCGGGGGCCAGGAGCCTCTCTCCTGTGCACGAGTGGAGCGTGTGCTCACTCAGCCTTCACACCGCGAAGCTCTGCCTCCTTACTCTGGCCCATCTCTTTGCTCTGCTCTTCTTCAGTGCCCCTGTGAAATTAAAAATATTTTTTGCTCCACTCTGGTTTCTTTAGACCCTGTGCGTGCTCAGTCACTTGAGTTGTGTCCGACTCTTAGCGACCCCATGGACTGCAGCCCGCCAGGCTCCTCTGTCCATGGGACTCTCCAGGCAAGAACACTGGAGTGGGCTGCCATGCCCTCCTCCAGGGGACCTTCCCGACCCAAGGATGGAACCCGCGTCTTTTATGTCTCCTGCTTCTGCCGGCAGGTTCTTTACCACTCACGCCACCTAGGAAGGCCCTTTAGACTGTGTTTTCTGTCCATTTGGCGCTGCCCCTTCCTGGTTTTGGTATAACTCACATGTCTGCACTTTTCTATACTCTGCTGCCTTGCTTGGGGTAGGGAGCCTGTCAATCCCAAAACAGAGAAGAAATTCAGGTTACAGTGGAAAGCATTCCCTCATCCTCAAGTCCAGCTCTCGTCACCCTTTGGCTTCCTAGGACTATAGCAAGGTCACCTGATGTCCAGGGCCACCACGTTAGCATTGTGAAGATGTTGAGAGACTGGCTGTGTGTTAGTGCGACTCTACCATTTCACAGCCTGGGAGTCAAGGCAGTACAGCTGAGGAAGCCTGGCTGCTTGCCACCCTCCCGGCGGGGGGCTCTGTGCCTCTCACCATGTGGGCTGTGTGTGGTGCCACGGTGGGAGCTGTTGCCATGCACGTGTGGGGCAGGAGCCTGTTTGGAACGTGGTCCCAGTGGGGGTGACAGCTAGGTTCTGCCACCCCAAGATGCTGGTGTGCGTGCCGTCTCACAGCCGGGACCAGGGCTTAGGAGTCAGAGTGGAGATGAGATCTGGTGACGTCGATATATTGCTCGTTATATTTTTGGCTCTTTTTCTCTGTTTATATCTTTAAGTCTGTATGTACTGTTTCTAGACACTGAATCCTTGAGTTTTGCACTCAGCCTTTCTCTCTCTTGGTTGTTAAGGAGAAGGCACCGTGGTCTTTGTCAGCTAACTTAGTATTTTAATGGTCCTAAGACCTCTGTAGCCAGCATCTCGACTTTGTTCATGACTGGTATTTAAGATGAGGCAGTGTGTCCATTCTTTCCCCTATATTTTGGGTCTTGAGTTGAAGAGTGTCAGCATTTGGGTCCTTGGAGTGTCTGGTTATAAATAGACTGGACAAGAACAAGGGGGCCACCGCTTCGGTGATGGCCCTTTCCAAATACTTAAAAGCAAAAGATTCATCAAGTAAAATCGCCAGAAGCAGAAGCCTGCCAGGCTGTAGAATGTGATCCTCCTGATCAGAGCGCGCCAGCAGGATGTGGGTTCCTGCTCTGCACCCGATTAAAGGCGGGCGCGCGGCTCGGCTGCGGGAGGAAGCCCAGGGCACGAGGAGGAGGGCCTTTCACGAAACCTTCTCCATTTGTTTAATTTTTCCAGATATGCATAGCAGAGAGGCACAGTTTCAAGCTTTGCATTTTTCAGTAACATTCCATCTCTGATTTAAGGAAAACGAATCTACGTGTGATTTAAGCAAAATGTCTTCCTACGCGAGTTAGACGTGTCATTTTCAGGCAGTTCTGTTATCCTAGGTTTGCAAGCATCCTCTTCAGGCATTTGTTGCAGCTATTAAAACAGCCACTCTTCTTCACTTATAGTCAATGATTCCTCCCTATTGAGTTTCAGTTTTTATTGTTTCCCATTAAAGGGTTCTCTGATGATTTCGATTTTTTAAAAAAATATATACATCTGAGTTCATTGTTGTATTTTCTCATGATTATTAAGGCATTGCAAAATGTTGTCTGTAGTTATTTTAATATTTTTATGAAGTTAAGCTAAAACTCTTGCTTCTCTAAAAATAAATTTTTAGAAAATTGGAAACATTCCACCGACCTAACTTAAACTGTAGAACTGAGAAATTGTTAAAAATTAAGATTTTTGTACTAGAGTCTAAGCCTTGCTGTTGAGCGCCCTGTCTTTTCTCTCTGGTGTTCCTCCCACCAGCAGTGGGAGGGAACTCAGTCCTTTCCCTCTCCGCCAGCACTTGGCCGTGTCGGTGTAGACTTGGTCATTCTAAGAGACCTGCAGGCGTATCCGCTTGTTCCATTTGCGTCTCTGTGATAACACACCGTGTGCAGCATCTTTTCACGTGCCTGCTTGCTGTCTGTGCGTCTTCGTGGTGACGGGTGAGTGCTGGAGTCTAAATCTTCTGTGTTTATTTGCCGCATGTGTTCTTGGCCTTATCTTTCTTTCTTTGTGTTGAGTTGGGTATTTTAAAGTTTTAGAAAATCAAATCTTCATTGTATTTGTCTATACGTCTTTGTTTAAATTCTTAGTGAGTGCTTTAGTGCGTTTTTCATACGCGCTTTTGTCTTATCTCTCTCTACCTGTACTTGGTGAGGGTGGTGGTTTAGTTGACTAAGTCGTGTCCAACTCTTGAGATCCATCCCATGGACTGTAGCCCGCCCGGCTCTTCTGTCCATGGGATTTCCCAGGCAAGAACACTGGAGTGGGTTGCCATTTCCTCCTCCAGGGGAACTTCCAGACCCAGGGACTGAAACTACATCTCCTGTTTGGCAGGCAGATTCTTTACCACTGAGCCCCTGGAAGCTCCACCTGTCCTTGTACACGGTATTAGACCACTTCCCATATAACGCAAGGAGCTGACAGCAGTATACTTCCGTTTTCTCATCCTGGTCTTTGTGCTGCAGTTGTTTTCATAGATTTTCTTCTCACGCATCTTTTAAATCTTACAATCTATTGTTATTTTTGGTTTAAACAACTTCAAAGGAGTTTTTAAAAGAGTATTTTTGGCAGGTTCCTGGGAAGAGCAGGAAGTACTCCTTGGTCTAAGATTCATTCAAAATCGAATGTATTTTGGCCTTTTTTCTGATAATGGCGTATAGATGTGGCTTGAGGAAATGGTAAGCTAAGTTAGGTTCTATCCCGGTATCTATAGGATGCGCTTCTGTTTTTGCCCGGCAGTGTAGAATACTAGCATCTGAGCCGTACATCCACATGCTCGGGTGAGCTGTCAGCTACTGAGCTCAGGGAGGGAGCAGGGGAGCTGTGTCGGGAGCAGGGGAGCTGTCTCAGCAGCGGGGGAGCTGTGTGGGGCTGGCAGAGGGGGCTGGCAGAGGCGGCCTGGGCGAGTTCAAGCCCACCCTGTGACGTATGGACCCCATAGGCATTGAAGAGGGACCCTGTCATAAACAAGAAGTATGGATGTAAATGGTTAGAAATTAAGCTGTACTTTAATTTTTTAAATCAAGAATGAATAGGAGAAATAAGAATCTAATGTATTCAATAAAAATGATGTTGAAAATAGTTTTCTTCTGAGATTTAGTGCCAGGAAAATGTTTCTGTGTGATAAAAAACTGGTGTACACTCTCTTCAAACAATGAGAAAAGATGATACGGTTTCCCGCATAGTTAGTGCCTCTTATTTCCACAGCAGTTTTAGATGTAAACAAGATTAGAATTACAAATGTTGGAGTTTGTATTTCAGAAGTAACGGGGTAGAAATTATAATTTTAAAAATATTCTGAAATTAATTATAAAATGAAGCCATAGCACGCAGTCGTCGTAAAACATGCTGCTCTGCATTTAAGTGCTGATGTTTCATTTATGGACGACCAGAAAAGATTTGTGTAACCAAATACACAAGACATGAGAATATGCCCATTGGCATAGCCAGATTCACTGCTTTCCTGAGAATCCTACAGTCATTGGAACATATTTTTCTCCTAAAATGTCATCAACTTAACTCTGAAAAGCTAGAGGATGTTTTCAATGGTGCAGATGGCTTTAAACTCCAAAAACCAAGAAATGAAAAGTTTAGACCCTTTTTTGGGAAAACCTAGTAAATTTGAGAACATAGTGAGTAAACAGAGCCCTGAGCTATATAGTCTCACACTCAAGAGAAAGTGAGTGAGAGAAGGGGCAGTGGCAAGAGGGCATTCGTTAACCTGAATCTCACATTCAAGAGAAAGTGAGTGAGAGAAGGGGAGTGGCAAGAGGACATTTGTTAACCTGAGAGGCACATTCCTCACAGAACTTTTCATTATAAGTAACCAGGAAGATAACATTCCCCAGAGGTTCATGTGCTTCGAATTGTGTCATTTTTTTTTTTTTTTTTCCAATTAGAGGGCAGTTCCTGGTGCATTATAAAGGCATCATTTGCTTTTACCTCAGTTTTCCTTAGGTGAGCTTTTTATTCCCCACAAACAAATAAAAAGGACTCTACCTCAAGGATGATTTGAGGGGCCCTGAGGCCCCAAATTTCATTGCTTGAAGCTGTCAAAGGATAAGTGACTCACCAATCACAAATTGCTCAGATCAATCTGGGTTTTTTTTAAGCCTCTTGTTAGTTTCTATTCTGTTTTAAAGAGTACAAAGACTGCTCTGTGTAAAACTCTCTTTTCTGTCACTTTTTCTCAACCTCAAGGAAGAATTATAAGACAGGAAATTATATCACAGCAGATCGGTGTTCCCCTTTTAGGAAGAACTTACACTCAGGGTATTACTCAAACCATTTCTACACTCAAGGGCAAAATATCTGCAGTGCACCCTGGGAGTTGTGCCCCTCACTGCTTTGAACACTGTTATTGAAAACTTTATGCACTTTGGATACATGTAAATGAATTTAAAGGTCAAATTGATGTAAAGTAATTTTGTGATGATTGATTTATTTGGGGGAAAAGTTAAGTACTTCGCTAGCTTTTTAGTTACAGAATGGAAAAGGTGGTGAAAAATTACTGGTGGGCAGACAGGGTAGAATGATGTTGAAAAGTGTGTTTTTAGTTAATGCAGAAAATACATAAGACAATGAAAACAACATGTAAAATATTCATTTTTAGGTTTAGTTATTGATAATTAAGAATCTATTTAGAGTTGTTTAAAATGCATGGCTGTGAACAATGATTCAGCACCCACTTCTTGTCCTTTATCTCTGAATCCAAACGATTGGATGACTTCTGCTTTTCTGTCACGGGGGTGGGAGGGCGTTGGGGTGGGGGGCAGGGGGCGGGGCGTGGAGAAGTGGGCGGGGCATGGATGGGGCAGGGGGCGGGGCGTGGAGAAGTGGGCGGGGTGTGGATGGGGCAGGGGGCGGGGTGTGGAGAAGTGGGCGGGGCATTGAGGGGCAGGGGCGGGACGTGGGGCAGTGGGGCAGTGGGGCAGGTCCTTCGGGCAGAGCTGTTCTGGTGCAGCCGGGCGGCCTTCTGGACTCAGGTGGCCGCGTTGGAAAGGAGGGCAGGGGTGATGAGTGTGAGTCTGCCGTGGGGGAGGGATGAAAGGGACCCTTGGGAGCACGAGGTGCCTCGGGTAGAGGCGGCGGTGACCCCGACAGGTGATGCGAGCCCTGCGAGGCGGGGTCCAGGCTTCCCCCGGCATCACCAGTTTCTCACGGCCCGAGCTGACGGAAAGGAAAGCGGGGACGCTTGAGTTCAGACGCCGAGACCCCGGCTGCGTAGAGGGGAGCCGCGTGTCTGCCCGCTCGAGGCCTCTCCCTTTCCAGAGCTGGCGTCAGGGAACCCGCAGGACTGCTGACCGAGCCTTCTGGTCCGAGGTCGGGCCCCGCGCTGGGCGCCCTGAGCCCCAGTGATCCCTCACATATTGCACAAGGCCCAGTGTTTTGAGGTAATTTAAAACCTTATTAATCCGGGCCCCATTGAGTCAGGATTTGAGCAATTCCAGACGCAGGCTTGTTAAAACTCACCGTAACGGTCGCCTAGAAAAGGTTCCACTAAGCAAACTCATAGCGCAAACACGATTGTAGCAGGAATGTTCCGACTACTTAGAGCGGGGCTTTGTTTATAAGTGGTCGTAAGTACTTCTTAAGTCCTTCAGAGGCCCCCACTCATAAAGTATCTGCTAGCTCACTGCTAACCACTCTTATCTAGTTATTACATCTATGGATTGATACTGGGTAAGATTTTATTAGTTTAATTCCAGTTGCTGTATTTTATAGACAGTTTTCAGCAGCTAATGTCAAACATCAGCTCAAATAATTGTCTAAAGAGCAGCATTAAATCCAAATACCAGAAACCCACTTAGACCTTGCTGAAAGCCAGGCTCTGTCTTTGTGTCCCTCGCTCTTCTACCCACAGTCTTTATTTCCGTCAGCCCCGCCCTCTCCCTGCAGGACTGTGAGAAATGTCAGTGGATGCCCGGCTCAGGGGGTCTTTTCCTGCTTCCTGACTCACCGAGCACGAGTCTGGAGCTTTCCTGTCAGCCTTGAGGCAGTGATGGTTGGGAAAGCCTCAGTCAGTGACAGCACTGGACCAGCCCCAGAGGAGGGAGTCCTTCCGTCAAGTCTTCAGTGTCCAGCGGCTCAAAGGCTGTCGGAGTTCCCTGGGATAATATCTTCTATCATTTGGAAGGACGACAGAGGATGAGATGGCTGGATGGCATCACTGACTCGAGGGACGTGAGTCTCAGTGAACTCCGGGAGTTGGTGATGGACAGGGAGGCCTGGCGTGCTGCGATTCATGGGGTCGCAAAGAGTCGGACACGACTGAGCGACTGATCTGATCTGATCTGAAAATGAGAGAAATGTTCATCTTTTTTTTTTAAACCACATTGCTGCACATCATGAAGGATCTTAGTTCCCCAACCAGGGATTGAACCCACACCCCCTGCTTTGGGAGCTTCAAATCTTTTTTTTTTTTTTAACATTAAAAAATTATTTATTTTCAACTATGCTGGGTCTCTGTCGCTGCGCTCGGGCTTTCTCTAGTTTCAGGAGCTTCTCTCTCATAGATTCTCACAGCGGTGGCTTCTGATGTTGCAGAGCCCAGGCTCTAGGGCTCGGGCTTCAGTCACTGTGGAGCACAGGCTGAGATGCCCCTTGGCATGTGGGATTTTCCGGACCAGGGATCAAACCTGTGTCCCCTGCATTGGCAAGCGGATTCTTAACCACTGAACCACCAGGGAAATCCCAAGAAAAGCGTCAATTTAAACACTGGTTGATGTTTCTGTTTCTGGCGCTTGCTGACCAGAGGAGTGTGTCAGCGTCAGCTCAGCCTGTCCTCTGTCACTGCCCTAGATTTCTAGCGCCACAGAAGCACGTGGTGGGGGGTGTATGATTGGTTTGAATCCTGGCACATCGGCTTATCAGTGCTACGATCTTGGGCGAGTCCTTGGGCTCTCTGACCCACGGGAGCCCCCTGGATAAAAGGTGCTATGGACATGGCCTTGGTGCTGAGTCAGTGAGAGGGAGGTGCGTGTGGTCCCACTGGAACCAGGAGCTTACCTGCTGCTCTGTGAGTGTCAGTAGCCAACCGTGCGGGGCGGGGCGGGGCGGGGCTGTGCCCCGCAGTTCTGTATCCAGCGGTTCACACGTGGGAGTGACAGCGAATATGGACGGGAGAGGAGACACTGCTTCAAGGGAGGAAAAGGCTCCGTGGTCTTGGGGTTTGTGGGTGATGAAAGGGGCCTGTGGTGACGCTCATGGGAATCCGCGGGGCTGCGGCGGGAAACAGGTGGAAAAGTCAAGTTGGAGCCCGCTGGCGGAAGGCTGTGCAAAGCTGCCTGAAGTGCATCAGCATCTGGGAGCCTCTGAGGGGTCTTGAGTGAAGGAAGCCGGGCCCGGGCAGAGACGAGGGGCAGGTGGACCACTGGTTAGACCGGAGGACCTCAGAGAGAGGCACAGGGATTCATAACTGGTTTAAATGTTTGCAAATAAATTGTCCTCATAAAATATCTATACCAAAATATTAAGCTATTAATGTGTATCTGACAGCCTTTCATTTCTGTGTGTGGGCACGGAAGGAGCCACTGGGTTCCCTCCTGACCTGTTGTGTCCGTGGCTAGAACCGTGTGTCCTTGCGCTGGTGCAGCCGGGCTGCAAGTCCAGCGCCGCGCATGTGCTCCTCGCGCTGCCAGTTCGGCAGGCGTCTCCGCTGGCACCCTGTGGCCGTGGTTCCTGGAGGCCTGGAGCGTGCGAGGTGGCTCTGCCGGCAGGGGTGGGGCCCGGCCGTGCTCCTTCCTCTGCTGCTCCTGGAGCCCCCGGGCGCCCCCGCTCCTTCGCCAGGTCCCCTCTGCACCGAGGGAGTCAGGTGCACCCAGCGGAGGGCTCTGCGCACCGCCCCTCCTGTCCCCCGCTCTTTGGTCTGGTCCCCGCAGCCTTCCAAGCCCTTGCCTCTCTCCACTCCAGCCAGGGAGCCTGTGCCCTCCGTCTGCCCGGAGACACCCCATGTCCTGGCTTCCCACACCCCAGCTCCCCCGTTTCTCTCCCTCTCTCCCCCTCCTCATTCCCTTCATTGATGTGTTTCTCAGGACTTTATCTTTCAAATTCTGAGACATATAGAAACCCCCCAGTACAAGTGTATTGTCTAATTCTGTTGCATTCCTATTTTCACTTTATACATTTAGAAGCTGGAATGTTGCTTTGTGTTGCTAGCCTACTTTAAAAAAACTGTACAAAGTATCTTTTTTTGCTATTTTCTGGATTTATTCTTTATTTGATGTTAGTATTACCACTTTTACTTTATTAGCATTTGTTTATAGCATTTTTTTCAATCTTTTTCTTTCATGTTTCGGGTTTAGATGTCTTGAAAATAACTTCTAATTAAGCTTTTTAAAATACTTTTAAAGAACCTTTGAGTCTTGATTGGAAGGTTCAAGGCATTCACATCTATTTTAATTATTGATCTGTTTGTCCTAATTTGTCCTAATCCCTGCCATTGTATTTTATGTTTTTTAAAAAAATTATCACTTTTTTCCTTTATTTCTTTCCTTCTGTTTCTGACGTCTCTTATTTATCTAATTTTCTTTAAGTTATAGTCCACCCCCAAGCTGTTTAGAAGTTCTGCATTCCAACTATACTTTGCTGGTTGTTTCTCATAAGAATATTTGAAAGTATGAATTCCAAGAATTTAATAGCATCTGCATGTTACTGCATCTTTGCCAAGGATGAAAGGAAATCTTGTGCATGCTTTTTGCTTAGGTCCTCTTTCCTACTTGAATCCTAGGGTTTTTTAAAGAAATAATCTATATTTTAAATACTGGGTCAGCTTTTTTTATCATGTCTTTTTTATTTTACTGTCTTTCTGAGCAATTGCAGTTTATCCCACAGCTGCCTTGTTGGACAGGGTTTGGGCCGATTGAGATTCTTATTATCTTCCTAGTTTGCCACTCACTGCTTGCATTATTCATCACCATTATTTTCTCTGAAGTACATCCTCAGGTAGTATGTTTCCTGAGAAGAATGCGTTGGCATGCTTTCCAAGTCTTTTCATTCAGAAAAACGGTTTTCTCTTATCTTCACGGTTACTGTGGCATCTTGTTCCAGCTCGGGGGTCACGGTCCTCTCCCTCATCTGTGTTTAGCATTCAGGATCGTCTCCGCTCCCCATGGGTTTCCTCCTTCCCTGCCCTCCTCTTCTCCTGCTGGGGGCTCATGGCGACTTTCTCCTTGTTTTTGCAATGAGAACCCCCCAGGTCTGGGGTCTGGTCAGCACCCGGGGGCCTGATGCTCAGAGGGTCTCCCTGACCCGGCGACGGCTCCAGCTCCTCCCTGTCAGCTCGCAGCTGTGGGCGCCCCTGGCCGCCACGTTATGCTTCTCTGGTGTGCGCAGCTATTCCTGTATGTTTGGGGAGATTATTGACTTGGAATTCAAACCGAGACTTTGGTTTTCTTAAGTGTTTTATTAGGTCGCATGTCTCCACTAGGCATCTCAGCTGAGTAGCCGTATTCTCACTTTCCTCACGCTTTCTGGGTCCTCCATTTCTCTGTGTAATTTCACATGGCTCTTGTCCTGCTTGGAGGTGACGTGTCTTCAGAGCTTCCTGAGCCTGCTGCTTTGGGGCCTGCCCCCTCTGATTTGGATGCTCTGCCCCCCACAGGGTGCCGCATGCTCCTTATGGAGCGAGGTGTGAACCCCCCAGCGCTGCTGGTTGGAGAGGCCCCACAGCACCGTGGGTCTCTGCTCTCCCAGGGGGCCTCTGCCCACCAAATGGCCAGTGGGGACAAACCCCGCAGGGGTCCGCAGGCCAAAAGGGGGGCCCTCCCCTCCAGGTGCATCGCCTGGGAATGAAGCAGAGAGTCAGCCTCTTCTAGGAAGACCGCAGTGGGTGGGTGCTGAGGGGCCTGTGACTTGAGCCTGAGATGGAGGCCCCAGGGTGACGTCGCCTCACGTGCTCAAGGAGTCGGCAGCCTCTCGCTGCCCTTCCTCGGGCTCAGGAGCAGCCTCTGGGCCAGCTCTGTCCTCTCTGGGCACTTCCCGCCTCCACCCTGTAGTGGCCTCTCCCCAGCCATCAGAGCAGACGGGCAGGAAGAGGGGAGGGGTCATCAGGCATGAGCACCAGCCTCCTGGGGTGCTGTGGGTGCCTCTTCCCAAGCTCAGGGTTGGGGACATTGCAGGAATTACTGGGGAATTGGTGCAGCTTCCAGAAAGGCTGGCGTCTCGCTCCTTGACTGGAGGTCTGCTTAGCTAGTGTGGCAGAAGTGCTTGGTTTGTCCCTCAGCTTCCGTTTTCTCCTCATGGGTGCAGTTCTGAGTTTTTATCTGAGTATATCGTCTTCTATAATAATTACATTCCCAACTCCCTTTATAATTTGTTTGGGCATGTGACTGCATTCTATGAAATTACTTTCAAATAGACATGATATCTGCTACAGTCTATAAAATGTGTGTGTGTGTGTGTGTGTGTGTGTGTGTGTGTGTGTGTGTGTGTACACAGAGGGGAAGGGGAAGAATCTTCTTGGTGGGAGGGTGGATGTGGTGGCAGGAATCTTGGCAGCCGTTTTGGCCCAGGGCTTGGAAGCTGTATGAAGTGGATAGCAGAGCCATGGAGAGAACTGGCATCCTTAGTGATTGTGGCGCTACCACAGACAGACTTACACAAGGGGAAGGGGAACTTTCAACTTGCGTCAGCTTCTCTTTTTGAGCTTTTCTTTCACTTTGATGTGAGCCCAGTCCCAGCTGATGGAGGCAGTTTCTTGGAGCAGGGACGAGGAGAACTGGAGAAATGGCAGAAAGGGCAGCTGCGAGTAGCCCCCTCTTGCTGGTCTGCAAGGCTGGGCCCCAGCAGGGACCCCTGCAGTGAGACTCCATGGGGAGGAAGCCTGTCACAGAGTGGTCAGCCCAGAGCCTGATTTCTCCTGCTGGGAGCTGGGCAGAGGTACTGCTGCCCCCGCCTAGGCACCCTGAAGAATTCACCCCCACAAGTTATGCCAGAACCAGCTTCTGTTCATCAACCACCGTGTGACCCAGCTGGTTGTTCGGTGCAAGAGTGGAGAAGAGGAAGAAGCTGGAAGCTGTGGCCGCAGGCAGTTAAGCAGCAAATGACATAGGGTGATTTCAAGGTGATTGCTTCTTCACAGGGGAAGTCTTCCTTGTCTCTGAGCGCATGGGCTCCCCCTGCGCCTTCCTTGTCTGTCCAGCAAGGGGGACGTCCTTCCCGCCTGGCAGCGAGGGCCGGCCATCGGCCCTGGCTCACCTCAGTGCCACGGATCCTCGGCAGCCTGGCTCCTCGGGCCTGTTTATTCACTCCCTCCCTTGCAAGTGTTGTCATCGCTTGCCGAAGCTCTGATTGTTTTTAAAGAGGTTTCAGTGTTTCTATGTCACTGTGTGTGTGTGTGTGTGTGTGTGTGTGTGTGTCCTGATATATCGTGGGCTCCTGGACAACAGAGGCAGAGCCTCATTCATCTTTCTGTCCCCAGACTCTGCTCGGTACCCAGGCTTGGAAGCATGCCCTCCGTGTTTGCTGAAGAGTGATGTTTGCTTTGCTTGGTAGATGCTTTGTGAAAATTATAAGCTACAAGTTATGGAACATAGTGCCTCGTTTACCTCATGGGAAGACCAGAATTATTCCCTCCTTTTAAAAACTGAATCCGTGTGTTTTTTAGCTGCATTCTGAATGAAACAGGCTTGTATGAAAACTAGGCCACTGTTTGCAATCCTACACCTATGGGGAAATACGTTCCGAATGGTGGAAATGGCCTAAATATGTACTGCCATAGGCAAGCGGATTCTAAATCACAGCCAGCCAGTTTCAGAAAAAGGGGAGCGTCGTCCTGGTAGTACATTGCAGAGAGAAACAGGGGCACCGGCTCCGTGTCTGGCTTGTGCTGAGGAAGCACTCATGTGAAGGCACACCCGGGGCGTTGGTGGCACTTTGGTTGTTTCCCGTTATTATTATTCTTCCCCTCGTGATAATTCAAGCTCTGCTGCTTACTGGCTGTGACCTAGGCAAGCTCCTTCATTGCCCCGAGCCTCATTTTTTCCAGATGTAAAATAGATCCAAGAGTAGTTTCTGACTCACGGATGACTGAGCGCTAGAAGAGCACTGGGCAGGCGCCCAGCGCCCAGCCGGCCCCGGAGCCTCACGCAGCTGAGCTGCGGGGGCTGCGCGCGTCTGTCCCTGCGCTCGCCCCTTTGCTCAGGGAGCCTCACGGCATCCGTGTCACCATGCCCTGCTTTCCCCGCACACCTCTCACCTCCTGGGACTTGCTGCGGGCCTTCTTCTTCATATTGTCTCTCCTCTTCTCCTGTCACCGGAGAGTGAGCCCCGCAAGGGCAGAGACCTTTGTATGTTTCGTTTGAGTCTGGACAGGGCCTCAAGAGTTGCTCTGTAATACTTAACTGAATAAACAGTAAGAGGACTTAAAGTGGATCGGATGCTAGTTTTGCAAATAGCATGACTCAGTGTATCTGAAGCAAAAAGTGAAAGTAAAATAAAATGTGAGAAACTTGCCCGTCAGAGAGACACTACAACTTCCAGTGGGTTTTACGTTTTGAGGGTATTTTATCTGGACGTATTAATATGTAGAAAAGAATGAAAACCAGATGAAAGCAGGTTTTAAACATTCCTTTCCCACATTCTCTACTCTCCTTCCTCCTGGCACAAGTAAGGGGAATGAATGGGCTCTCCTTGCACATCTTTGTACCCGACTCCCCGGCGGTTTCCCGAGTCCCTGCTTTGCGTCTCCGCGTCCACGCCGCAGTGACGATGCTGGCCCGGCCCGGCCTGGCCTGTGCTGTGTGAGCAGACGGCCAGGGCGCCGTGCGTCCCTCTCCGTGGAGGGCGGTGTTGGTTCAGACAGCAGCACAGTCTCAGGCTCAGCCCTTGGTTTCCTGTGCTGTCACAGAAGAGGCTCAGCATCGCCTCCGTGAATCGGGGCCCAGGGCTTCTTCACTTGTTCCCTCCTTCTGTCCCCACCCCGACCCTCACTCTCAAACCCTGTGTGGTCTGAACCTGGCACTTTGGCAGCGTGGTTTGGAGACGACCCTGGAAGATGAATTGCTCTTACCAAGTCTCCCTGACAGCTGCCCGGGTCATTAAATTAACAGCAGTGAGGGGAGTGACAAGTAAAACTCAGGCCAGACTCAAGTTTCCTGTTGGGGTCAGAACCCTGGTGCTTCGCAGGGTCTCGGGAGGCCTGTCCTTCACCCTCGGGGCATCTTCATATTGCCGTTGTCTTTCTGTGAATTCTAAACCTTTGTGTAGAAGTTTGAAGATAAGCTGATGTTAAACCATTGTGGCCATGCTGCACTGCATCCTTATGAACTTAATTCACCTGGCTTTGCTGCTTAGTTAGTAGTGTGTACTCTGCTCTCTTTACGGCAGTGAAAGCCTGGCTTCATAGGGGAGACTGTTGGCACTGCCTGCAGATGAACGCCAGGGTCGCTGAGGGTGGCGAGCTTAGCAGCGCCCAGGCTGCAGTGTCTGGCATCGCAGGAGGTGCCCCTGCTCAGGCTGGACCTGCCCAGACCGCACTGGCACTGCCCAGGCAGTTAATCTCCAGGGCACCTGTAATATTTCAGGGAGGCAGAGCAGGTACCAACATCTCATCTTACTCAGAGAACTCCCAGGGAAGGTCATTTTCTCAGACGTTTTTAAGAACACAAAGAACATCATTTGCAGATTACCTATGATTTAAGACCTTGTCTTACTGTAATAAATCTTAGAGGAAAGTGATGTTCTTTTGAATAACAGAAATGCTGAAACTTGAAATTACTGGCACTCACTAGTTTTCTAGGTCATCCACTTTTCAAGGCGTCATAAATATGCCTAAGCTTTCTGCATCCAGACACAAAGCAGTTCTGCTCGGAATACAGCCCTGCGTGCGCCCCGGGCCGCGTGCACTTGCTGAGCCCCCTGCTCCTGCCAGGGCAGGCTCAGGGCGGCGAACTCAGGCCGCCTCTGACTCCGGGGACCTGGCTTGTATCCAGCTCTCGTTCCCTGGTCCATCAGCCT